>NC_053390.1:28152914-29471845 GCF_905171765.1 Bufo bufo | reverse complement strand
TTATCTAGGGAGGCTAGGGACCAGTGTTTATGTTCTTCCCGCCCCATTTGTGCTATGACTTGTGCTATTCTAATATTGCTGGATGTAGACCTGTCTGGAATGAAGCCTGTCTGATCCTCATGTACTATAGAAGTCATCACTTTATTCAATCTGTTTGCCAGTATTTTGTAATCTATGTTTATAAGATCCACATTCCAGCGGGTTCTTATCGGGGTTTAGTAATACTACCATTGATGCATCGTACAATGATTCAGGGAGACAACCCTGTTGTAGTGATGTTTTGTACATTTTATGTAGTTGCGGTCCCAAAATGTCTACGTACTTGGAGTACACTTCCAGCTAAATACCGTCCGGGCCAGAAAATGTCCCCAGGTTCAGTCCTTTAATGGCCACCTTAACCTCCTCTAGCGTTATCTCTTCATCTAGAGGTTCCCTATCCTGAACTGTGGGTACATTATCTCCTGAGGATAGCTATCTAACTCATAGTGAGTGTACTGAATCGTAGATGAATACAAGTCTTGGGAAAATTATTTGAATCTATTAAGTATACCATTAGCATCGTCCACTAGCACTCCGTCAGTAGTGTGTAGGCGCAACACCGATGGCGGCGCCATATTTCTCTGTACTACATGTGCCAGTACTTTCCCGGCTTTATTGCCTAGCTCAAATGTTTGCTGTTTGAGAAAGAACATTTTACGTTCGCATTTTTCCTTAAGGTATATCAAGTATTGCCTCCCTTTTTGCATCCAATCCCTCCTATTATCATCTGTGGGATCAGAGGTAAAGCGGCTCTCCGCTTCTTTGCATTGGTCACTTAATTCATCCTCTTTTACGCCGGGTAGATGATATAGAGGATTTAAGGCATCCACGCAAGTAAGCTTTCAAAGTCTCCCATATTAGTAAGTCTTTCGCCTCGTCCGTATGTATTTCCAGAAACACATTAAGTTGGTCTGGAATATGATTGTTGTTTGTCATTAAAGTCAACCAAAAGGGATGCATACAAGTCCTACTACTACATGTCACTGAATCAGGTAACATCAGTTTCATTGTCACCGGTGCATGGTCCGACAGTCCTTGCAGCTCATACTGAATATCCATCAAATCTGAATACGTGTTCCCAGTGCCAAATATGTAGTCTATCCTGGATAGCGCACCCCTTGACAGAGTAAAACACGAGTACTCTTCTCGTTCAAAGTTTTTCTCCCTCCACATGTCTATATCTTCCACCCCATTTCAGCAGCAAATCTTGCTAAATAAAATGTTGCTAAATGACCGCTGACTGGACCGTCAAGACGGGTCCTGGAATCTGTCTAACCGATCATTCATCACCATGTTATAATCTACCATACATATCATCCTAACATTGGGGTATTGTGCTGCAAATCCCGCCGCTGCTTGTAAACAGAATTTTTTAAATACATTTTCTATAATAATTGGCAAAGCCCAAAAATGTCTGCAAGGCTTCAAGATATTTTCAAGGAGCCCAGTCCTTTATCGCCTGAATCTTAACTGAATCCATAATGGCTCTTACCTTGTGATATAAGAGGCTGGTGCTCCTCCATTACATGTCACTGCACACACGTGTATACACTGCACATGACGGCTCTTACCTTGTGATATAAGAGGCCGGTGCTCCTCCATTACATGTCACTGCACACACGTGTATACACTGCACATGACGGGTCTTACCTTGTGATATAAGAGGCTGGTGCTCCTCCATTACATGTCACTGCACACACGTGTACACACTGCACATGACGGCTCTTACCTTGTGATATAAGAGGCTGGTGCTCCTCCATTACATGTCACTGCACACACGTGTATACACTGCACATGACGGCTCTTACCTTGTGATATGAGAGGCTGGTGCTCCTCCATTACATGTCACTGCACACACGTGTATACACTGCACATGACGGCTCTTACCTTGTGATATAAGAGGCTGGTGCTCCTCCATTACATGTCACTGCACACACGTGTATACACTGCACATGACGGCTCTTACCCTGTGATATAAGAGGCTGGTGCTCCTCCATTACAGGTCACTGCACACACGTGTATACACTGCACATGACGGCTCTTACCCTGTGATACAAGAGGCTGGTGCTCCTCCATCATGGCCTCCTTGTACAGATCCTTGTGTCCTTCTATATACTCCCACTCCTCCATGGAGAAATAGACAGTGACATCCTGACACCTTATAGGAACCTGACAACACAATGACACCGTCATCACCCAGACCCCTCCAGTGCTGTTACTGGAGAATTTCCCAGCATTCCCAGCAGTGTCACCTCTCCAGTCAGCAGCTCCATCATCTTGTGGGTGAGTTCTAGGATCTTCTGCTCATGTATCAGGGGGTGAGGGGGAGGCTCTGTGATGGAGGGAGGGGTCCTGCTCCGCCCTCCTGACTCCTGGAGATGGATGATGGGAGTCACACAGTCCCCCGATGTCTTCTTCACTATTGTGTACTCCTGTGGATGGAGAGAGACACTTAGGGAATAAACCCTTCAGGGGCCATGTGCTCCCCTCCGGCCCTTTCCTACTGGTACAACGTGCCTACTTACCTTCTCATGGCTCCTACAACATGACTATTGGTCACTGGTCACATGACACATCACTCACCATACTGGGGGCTGATCTTCAGGTTCTCCGTCACTTGGAAGGTCTGGAGGCCGTTCTCCAGGACCCTGGACTCTTCCTATCACTTCCTATGATGGATTCTCCTTCCCGATGTCTGACTTGTTACAGAATACAATAAAGAGGAGAGAAATCTAGAAAAGTTTACCTCTCCGCTCAGCAGGGAGATGATCTCCAAGGTGAGGTCTAATATTCTTCTGCCGATCTCCTTCCTGTCCATCCTTGGTGGCTCATTCAGGAGAAGGCTCGTATTGCTGGTTTTCTTCATGACGCCTCTAAAAACAGGAATAAAGGTTAATCAGTGAGTCCCATGTCCCCGATAATGAGGCCGAGAAAAAGTACAACTCATCCCGCAAAATTTAGATTCTGACCTCTCTCTGTGTATCTAAGCTCCTGGTGGTTAAAAACTCATACACATGGAGCAGATTCTCTCATCCAGCAGTGAATGATGACAACCCCCACTATCCCCACTACTACTCCCCCCATCATACTAAGCTGAGGAGAGGAGAAGGATCCCTTGTGTGTAATGGAGGAGAATCTCCAGAGGTGACATGTCTGAGCTCTCCACCACACTGTCTCCTCACTGCTCATCTTACCTGCAGGCTGGAGGAATGGCTGATACCAGAGAGAACAAGAGCCCTGACTACCGACCAGGACCTGCCCAGTATCTGCTGCACTGCCAGAGCTGAAGGACCTGCGGTGACGTCACCGTCATGTGATCAATGCAGGGGGCGGGGCTCAACCATGTTGAGCAGGGATGAGCGAATCGACTTCGGCTGCTTCATCATAAGGCTATTTGCATAAAACTTTGTTGTGATACTGTACCGAGCGCATCATACCGTACAAAAAACCTTTGTTCGGTTCGTAGGTACCACTTGGAACTGAACCCGAGTTCGGTGTCAAGGTTTTTTACAATAATAATGAATTCATAAAGTTATTACACGAAGTCTCGAAGAAAGAGCTGAAGGACCTGGGGTGATGTCACTGTCATGTGATCAACTGCTTGAGCCCCACCCCCTACTGATCATATGACGGTGACGTCACCCTAGGTCCTTCAGCTCTGGCAGTGCAGCAGATACTGGGCAGGTCCTGGTCGGTAGTCAGGGCTCTTGTTCTCTCTGGTATCAGCCATTCCTCCAGCCTGCAGGTAAGATGAGCTGTGAGGAGACAGTGTGGTGGAGAGCTCAGACATGTCACCTCTGGAGATTCTCCTCCATTACACACAAGGAATCCTTCTCCGCTCCTCAGCTTAGTATGATGGGGGAGTAGTAGTGGGGGTTGTCATCATTAGGTGGCCCCTGGCTGTCCTGGTGAGGGGCCCCTGCCTCCATGAGAAGAATGAATGGATCGGGGGCCCGGCCTGAGCTCAGCTCTCTCCAGTCTCTTCTCTAGGATTTGTGGACACAGCTGAGCACAGCCCAGAGGTAGGACCTGCATCTATCAGACATTTATCTCCTGTGGATCCACCAGAAATCTCCATGTTGGGGCCCCTGGAATCCATATCATAGGGGCTCTGAGAAGCGGGGCCCCTCCAGGCTCAGGAAGTGCGGTTCTGGAGGTGACGTCTCGTCTTGTCCCCTGGATGATTTCCTCTCCTCTTCTCATAAAGGTGCCTGCAGTCCTAGAAGCCTCCAGCTCCTCTAGTTCTCTCCTCTTCTCCTGAATGAGCCACCAAGGATGGACAGGAAGGAGATCAGCAGAAGAATATTAGACCTCACCTTGGAGATCATCTCCCTGCTGAGCGGAGAGGTAAACTTTTCTAGATTTCTCTCCTCTTTATTGTATTCTGTAACAAGTCAGACATCGGGAAGGAGAATCCATCATAGGAAGTGATAGGAAGAGTCCAGGGTCCTGGAGAACGGCCTCCAGACCTTCCAAGTGACGGAGAACCTGAAGATCAGCCCCCAGTATGGTGAGTGATGTATCATGTGACCAGTGACTAATAGTCATGTTGTAGGAGCCATGAGGAGGTAAGTAGGCACGTTGTACCCAGGAGGGAAGGGCCGGAGGAGAGCACATGGCCCCTGAAGGGTTTATTCCCTAAGTGTCTCTCTCCATCCACAGGAGTACACAATAGTGAAGAAGACATCGGGGGACTGTGTGACTCCCATCATCCATCTCCAGGAGTCAGGAGGGCGGAGCAGGACCCCTCCCCCCATCACAGAGCCTCCCCCTCACCTCCTGATACATGAGCAGAAGATCCTAGAGCTCACCCACAGGATGATGGAGCTGCTGACTGGAGAGGTGACACTGCTGGGAATGCTGGGAAATTCTCCAGTAACAGCACTGGAGGGGTCTGGGTGATGACGGTGTCATTGTGTTGTCAGGTTCCTATAAGGTGTCAGGATGTCACTGTCTATTTCTCCATGGAGGAGTGGGAGTATATAGAAGGACACCAGGATCTGTACAAGGAGGCCATGATGGAGGAGCAGCAGCCTCTTATATCACAAGGTAAGACCCGTCATGTGCAGTGTATACACGTGTGTGCAGTGACATGTAATGGAGGAGCTCCAGCCTCTTATATCACAAGGTAAGACCCGTCATGTGCAGTGTATACACGTGTGTGCAGTGACATGTAATGGAGGAGCACCAGCCTCTTATATCACAAGGTAAGAGCCGTCATGTGCAGTGTATACACGTGTGTGCAGTGACATGTAATGGAGGAGCACCAGCCTCTTATATCACAAGGTAAGAGCTGTCATGTGCAGTGTATACACGTGTGTGCAGTGACATGTAATGGAGGAGCACCAGCCTCTTATATCACAAGGTAAGAACCGTCATGTGCAGTGTATACACGTGTGTGTGCAGTGACATGTAATGGAGGAGCACCAGCCTCTTATATCATAAGGTAAGAGCCGTCATGTGCAGTGTATACACGTGTGTGCAGTGACATGTAATGGAGGAGCACCAGCCTCTTATATCACAAGGTAAGAGCCGTCATGTGCAGTGTATACACGTGTGTGCAGTGACATGTAATGGAGGAGCACCAGCCTCTTATATCACAAGGTAAGACCCGTCATGTGCAGTGTATACACGTGTGTGCAGTGACGTGTAATGGAGGAGCACCAGCCTCTTATATCACAAGGTAAGAGCCGTCATGTGCAGTGTATACACGTGTGTGCAGTGACATGTAATGGAGGAGCACCAGCCTCTCATATCACAAGGTAAGAGCCGTCATGTGCAGTGTATACACGTGTGTGCAGTGACATGTAATGGAGGAGCACCAGCCTCTTATATCACAAGGTAAGAGCCGTCATGTGCAGTGTATACACGTGTGTGCAGTGACATGTAGTGGAGGAGCACCAGCCTCTTATATCACAGGGTAAGAGCCGTCATGTGCAGTGTATACATGTGTGTGCAGTGACATGTAATGGAGGAGCACCAGCCTCTTATATCGCTCGGTAAGAGCCGTCATGTGCAGTGTATACACGTGTGTGCATGTAATAGAGGAACTTTGAAAATCTACAGGCTCTTTTAACATCAAGTTAAGGCCTTGCATTTGCCTTATAAATCAAACATATCCATAGGGCTCCATTCACCTGACAGACAGTAAGTGGGTGTCATATTGGCATCAGTTGGTCCCAGTATTATACAAATGAATTTGTTTGGAACGTCCCAAAATTTAAGCCTCTGTGTGAAGCCAAAGCTTTTGTGATTCGATTCTAGTGAATCGGTGAGAACTGAATTTTACAGGTAAGAAGACGACAGACCAGGGCAGTTAAGATGAAGAAGGATACCATGACCCAGGCTGGGGATCTGGCGGCAGGCTTGCTCATAGTGCCTGGCAGTCAGCCTCAGCCAATCAGAAGGGATGATATTAACATGTGTCATAGGAGGGAAGCCATATATATTCTGAGCTTATATAGGATGTCTGTCAGAGCAAAGAAATCTCTATCTATAGACATACAATTCAACTATTTAGGGTCAGAAAGGGACCGTTTTAGGGAAGTGTAGTGTATGTTTCACTGGGCTGCAGCATTTTACAACCACTGAGGCTCTGGTTGCACTGCACATCAATATTTAAATCTACAGTACTCATTTTTTTTTATGTGTAAGAGCCAGTCTAATTATCATAAAGTTTCATAAATGCACTGGCTGACATATTTTTATGCATCATAATTGCACTGAACTCTGTTCAGTTGTACATTGTTTTCTCTAAAAACCTGTTGCAAAGTGTATTAAACCTGATGTGAGAAATCTGGGAAGTTATGATTCAAAGCAGACCACATGTTTACATTTCACACTCCAATCTGCCAACCTGGAGAAAAGCTCCACTGGCAGGATGACCACCTGCTGGGGGGCTAAGGTGCTCTTCCTAGGACAAAAAGACCTCCTCAGATAACACGGTACTGGGAGTTCATAAGAAATTATGAACTGACCGTACAACCCATAAATATGAGACCTTTAAAACCCTGGGACCGAGATAGACATTCTCCCAATCTTTGATTTGCTTGTGGGGCGCAGGGAAGGGGAGATGCAGAGAACTCCTTGTAGGAACCAAATAGCAGCGCCGTGTTTGGTCTCCAAATGCACCAGCGATCCAGGCGGAACCTTCTCCCTATGACCTTCCAGTGAGGAGCCATGATCCATAATGGGTTTTTTGGATTTCTAGCTGCCAAGCCCAAGGGAGGGGGAGTGGGATCCTCCCAGTTGGAAGGACGGGCGTGACCAACTAAGGGTTATGTGCCCATGAAGGGCAGAGGCCATTGTCTTTTCTGAAGGGAGGTCACGCCGTGTAACTTGTTTGGAGGTACCTGGAAATCCTGCTTACGTCGCTGCCTCCCGTGTGTCTATAGCATCCACGACTACAGTGTATCCGGCAGATTGTCCTTAAAAGGAATCTGTCACCCCGATTTTGGAATATTATCTACAATAATACAGCAGTAGTAATGAAGATGAGTCCAGATCACAATTTTTTATTTTCCTACTGCCTCTGTTACCCCGCTGTCAGCACTCAAAGCTGAACTGAAATACACAGTCCAGACTGCTGTGCTGTTCTAACATGATGGAGAGGACTTGTGTGCGCATGCACGGCAATCCTGACAATGACTGAAACCTATTCTCACAGTGCGCTTCTCTGTACCTGAGTTGCCGTGTAGGCTGGCTGCATGCGCCCTTGCGTACTGGCTGCAGGCCGAGATCCTGTCCAGGCTGGTTGCTAGGGGCTGCGTGCTGGCTGCGGTATCCGTGTTGAACCGCCTGTGTATGTTTTCCCTCCCTGATTGTGTCTGCGGTTTCACGGGTTGGTTGTGCTCTGGCGTACTGACTACGGGTGTCTCCGTGGATGCCGGTTGCCAGGGACAACAGCCTGTGCTGCTGTCTGTCTGTTCTGGACTCTGGTTCTGTTGGGGTTAACTCCCCTGTTCTGTGGCTGGGTGGGGCTTCTCAGGTGCCTCGTTATGCAGCTTTAAGTTTCTGTGAGCTGTGGGGATTGGAGTCAGTTTGTCCTGTTCTGTTCTAGGTTTAGCTCCTTGCTGCTGACCCAAGGTGTCTTACCTTCTGCCTGTTTGTTTGGTTCCGCCTAGGTTTACATTGTTGTATTCCGTATCTTGTTTTTGCCATGTCCTGTTCTGTCTGAACCTGTCCTGTATTATGTTATGTTCCTGGTCTGTTCCCTGTTCGCCTAGCAGTGCGTAACTGTGTCTGAGAGCCTGACCATGCGTCACTGCTTCCGATGTATCCTGTCTCATGTCTGTCCTTGCCTGTTTTGTTTATGTCCGTGCAGCTCTTCCTGGGGCCGTCTAGCTGCTATTGCTAGCGGTCCAGGTATCTGTTTCTGTCTCTGTTCGGTTATGCCTGTCTCCTGTCCGTTATGTTCATGTCTGCCTTCGGAAGAGGGTCCCTGGCTTCCCCAGAGGGGGAATCGCCATCCGTGTGCAGCTCTGCCTGGGGCCGCTTAGCTTCTATCACTTGCGGTGCAGGTAACTGCTTCTGTCTTTGCTATGCCTTGCCTGTCTGTAGTATCTGTATCGCTGTCTGACTCTGCTGGTACCATTGTTGGTATCTTATGGGTCTGCTGGACCAGCTGCCACTGACTCGGTTAACGCTCTGGAGTCGCCCCTGGCAATTACCGTGGCTCAAGTCTATCCTCACTACCAGAGGCGCTAGTGAAGACCTGGTGTTGCTTAGTTATGCCCCTCCAGAGTATTGCTAATCAGTGGCACAGTGGGTACACACCAACTGGTTCGTTACAACCCTTTAGGTGATGACAACTCTAGCTCCCACATATGGCGCATCCACATCTACAAAGAACTGCTTTGAGATGTTTGGGCAATGCAACACTAAGGCTGTGGATAAGTCCAGCTTGAGGGTCTGGAATCACCCCTTTTGTGGATTTGTACTTAGATAATGGCTGTAAGAGTAAAGAAATGAAGGATAAATTGCCTGTAGTAATTGGCAAAGCCCAAAAACCATTGGATGGCTCTCAGGCCTAAGGGACAAGGCCATTCCAGAACCACAATCATCTTCTCTGGGTCTGCCTTTGTACCATTTGATCTGCGACATTCTAACTTTCTGGAATTCCACCTTGCATAAGCTGGACCGTCTACAGAAGCAATGTATAGCGATCAATGCTTACATCAGGCACTAGACCACCACAGCAGGAGGCATGTGTTATTTTGAGCTCAGGCAGTTGCATCTCATCAGGGACTCATGTCGTATTCTCAGGCTCCTCAAAGAGGCCACCAGTATTGTGAGTAGGTACAACAGCAGTATCAACACTGCAGTGTTGGTGAAAGGAGAACACCTTCCACCTATTGCTCATCACCCTGTGGCTCTTGAGGACCCACATGGAGGAGGAAGTAAGGGAGAATGAGGAGCTGCCACTGGAGGAGGATTAGGATGGTGCAGGAGGAAATGGGGCCTGGGTCAGATGAAAGAGAAATCCAATAAGTGCAGGAACATAGCTAGTGAGTCAGAGATTATCACTGCGATTATTTACAATAGGTCACTAGGACCACAAATTGTCTCTGGGTTTACATATGTTACTAATTTGAATATGTAAAATATAACTTTTATTTGTTGCCTCTAAAAAGTTGCTATCTGAGACTGACACTTAAAATTATCAGCTGGGTCTGCACTACTGCTAGTACGTAGCTATATCAAGCAGTGGTGCTGGCTAAGGGGCTGTACTTAATGCTACTTTGCATGCTAATTGTTTTACACGCAATCCTCTCATGCTATGTTCAGGTCGCTCTGTTTGTCTCACAGTGCGCTACTTAAGAGTAGGTCAGTCCCCTGCTAGCACTCTCTATTCGCTCTGTACTATATCATAGTCTCGGCTGGTGCAGACATAAGCTGGTTAAAACACATAGAAGTTCACACTCTGCCCCCCGACATGTTACGCCAAGCTCTTGGCGTCTTCAGGGGTTTGGGCAGTTTGCTCGTGAACGGGGGCGGGACCAGGCTTTTAAAACCTCCCTCACAGCATCATAGTTGCGGCAGCTACTGTGTAAGCGTTACCCCACATACTAGTTCCAGAGATCTCTAGTAAACGAGTCTGGTATACCGCCCCAGGGCAACAGTATATAACATTTAAACGGTACCTAAGAGCAAAACCTAACTGCAGTGTTCATATCTGACACATCCCAGGTAGCCATGCACTGTCCCCCCCACCAAGGTACTGATGGTCAGCAGTTGTCCATCGTCAACCTCCCCTTCAAAGTCTCTTTCTACAATTAATTAAAAGCTGCTGCCGTTAGGCTGGAGTCTTGTCCAGGCCTTAAAAGTCATCGGAGCACACAGACCTAGCTGCCTAGGCCAGACTTAGTCCTGCTAGTCATGTTTAGCGATGGTCAGAGCCTAGAGGTCATATCTGGTGGCAAGTCCATGGCGCCAATCATCCACCACAAAATGAAGCATTGGTATTGGAGTGGCAGGTACAGGTAAGAAAAGACGGGTGGAACTAACTAGCAAACAGTCTGCAATGTTAGCTCTGCCCACACAGAATTTCCTGGTGCTGGCCAGTGGCCTGTGTCTGGACTGTAGAGGAAGGGGTAAACTGATGTCATTTCAATTATACAGTTGTTTTCAAAATTATTCAACCCCCACTGAAATTGAGTGTTTTGACCAGTTTGACATTGATTTTGATCATTTCAGTCATCTTGTTTACAATTAAATCAAAGAGGCACTTGTAAGTCAGACAAATATAACATAACATTTATAATGAAATAACCACAAATGTATTTTCTGTGCTCACATCATTATCAGTTTTATTCAACCCCCAAGTGACATTCAATCTTAGTACTTAGTACAACATCCTTTTCCAGTTATAACAGCTTTTAAACGTGAAGCATAGCTTGACACAAGTGTCTTGCAGCGATCTACGGGTATCTTCGCCCATTCTTCATGGGCAAAAGCCTCCAGTTCAGTCACATTCTTAGGCTTGCGCGCTGCAACTGCTTTCTTTAAGTCCCACCAGAGGTTCTCAATCGGATTTAAGTCTGGTGACTGCGATGGCCACTTCAAAATGTTCCAGCCTTTAATCTGCAACCATGCTCTAGTGGACTTGGAGGTATGCTTGGGATCATTGTCCTGTTGAAAGGTCCAACGTCTCCCAAGCCTCAGGTTTGTGACGGACTGCATCACATTTTCATCCAATATCTCCTGGTACTGAAGAGAATTCATGGTACCTTGCACACGCTGAAGCTTCCCTGTACCTGTAGAAGCAAAACAGCCCCAAAGCATGATTGACCCCCCACCATGCTTCACAGTAGGCAAGGTGTTCTTTTCTTCATAGGCCTTGTTCTTCCTCCTCCAAACATAGCGTTGATCCATGGGCCCAAACAGTTCTAATTTTTTTTCATCAGTCCACAGAACACTATCCCAAAACTTTTGTGGTTTGTCCACATGACTTTTGGCATACTGCAGTCGACTCTTCTTATTCTTTGGAGACAGCAAGGGGGTGCGCCTGGGAGTTCTGGCATGGAGGCCTTCATTACGCAGTGTGCGCCTTATTGTCTGAGCTGAAACCTCAGTACCCACATCTGACAAATCTTTTTTCAGTTCCTCAGCAGTCACACGGGGACTTTTCTCCACTTTGCGCTTCAGGTAGCGCACAGCAGTCGGCAGCATCTTCTTTCTGCCACGACCAGGTAGCGTTTCAACAGTGCCCTTTGCCTTGAATTTGCGAATGATGCTTCCTATGATGTCTCCTGGTATGTTTAACATCTTTGCAATCTTCTTATAGCCATTGCCCTTCCTGTGAAGAGAAATCACCTCTTCTCTTGTCTTCCTGGACCATTCTCTTGACTTCACCATGTTTGTAAACACACCAGTAAATGTCTAGAAGGAGCTGAGTATCACAGTCCTTTTAAATCTGCCTAATTGGTGCTTATTATGCTTGATTGCTGCTCCTTGACATCCACAGGTGTTTTCAATACCTGATCGAAAACACTTGAATGAACCTCTGTTCTTAAGAGTGGTAGTCTTTAAGGGGTTGAATAATTGTGTCAATGAAGAAATCACAAAAAAAAACATTTAATACTGTATTACAAAAACAATTGATGTCATTTTAGTTGCATTTGGTTCTTTAAAAAGTCCTTGTAAGATTTGATTCTGAACACAATTACAAATGTACACTAAATTCCCTAAAACCCTTTACAGCATTGGGGGTTGAATAATTTGGAATACAACTGTAGGGCTCACGCAAGGAAGCAAATCATATAAATTAAAGGGGCTGACAGAAACGGTGGCTCGGCGGGATTCTGCCTGCTGCTGCTGTCTTACAAGCTATAGTTAAATAAAGCAGTAGATGAAATTAGAAGATGTAATTCCACACTGAAGCTGCTACTGGAGGAAGGGGGATCTTTCACTACGGAGCCAAGGACACAGCATAAGACTGATTTTAGCAGCATCATGGGAGGAGGTCTACTGAAAAGTGCATTTAAACTCTAGGAGGGCATTATTACATTGGCTTTGCAAGTGAATCCACCAGCTTCATTAGGTCTAAGATGTCTATTCAATAATGAATGCAGCATCAGGGGGGGAGGTCTACTGAAAAGTGCTTTTTATTTAAACTACAGGTGGGCATTATGACATTGGCTTTACTAGTGAATCCACCAGCTTCATCAGGTCTAAGAGGTCTATTCAATAATGAATGCAGCATCAGGGGAGGAGGTCTACTGAAAAGTGCTTTTTATTTAAGCTCTAGGAGGACATTATGACATTGGCTTTACTAGTGAATCCACCAGCTTCATCAGGTCTAAGAGGTCTATTCAATAATGAATGCAGCATCAGGGGGGGAGGTCTACTGAAAAGTGCTTTTTATTTAAGCTCTAGGAGGACATTATGACATTGGCTTTACTAGTGAATCCACCAGCTTTGTGAGGTCTATTCAATAATCAATGTGGTGACGGATCTGAATCCTGAACTTTGTCAGAGTGATATAGAAAGCTTTATAAGGCTGGAATCACAAGTGCAGTTTTTTTTATCACCAAATCCAAGAGTGCATTCAAAATGAATGGCTTATACCACTAGTTCTTGCTCAATCCACTTCCAGCATAATTGGAATGTTATAAGTTTGTATGCTCCATTGTTTGTGGGGGAAATTTTTTAATAATTTTTTATTTTTTTTTATCTTTACAGAAAATCCCAGTAAGAATTCTGAGGAAAATGTCATGTTATCACTAAATTATAAAATAGAAGATAAAGATGTCAATCAAAGCTCTTTAGGAGACGAACTTGATGGCCATGCAAGAATTCACAGTACAAATGTGTCATATAACCCCCCTAATCATGAGGAACCTTCTCCTGACATTGTTATCACAAGTACAGGTCAGAAAGGGGCTAAAATTGATGGCAAAGAGCTCACAAACAGATCAAAGTTTTTTACACACAGAAGAATTTGCACAGGAGAAAAGCCATATGCATGTTCAGAATGTGGAAAAAGTTTTACCGATAAATCAAATCTTGTTAAACATGAGAGAATTCACACAGGGGAGAAACCATATTTATGTTCAGAATGTGGGAAACGTTTTACAAATAAATCACATCTTGTTACACATCATAGATTTCACACAGGGGAGAAGCCATACTCCTGTTCAGAATGTTTTAAGTGTTTCACAAAGAAATCAAGTCTTGTTAGACATGAGAGAAGTCACACAGGAGAGAAGCCGTATTCATGCTTAGAATGTGGGAAATGTTTTACAGATAACTCAACTCTTGTTGCTCATGAAAGAAGTCACACAGGAGAGAAGCCGTATTCATGTTCAGAATGTGGGAAATACTTTATAAATAAATCGCATCTTATTACACATGAAAGAATTCACACAGGAAAGAAACCATATTCATGTTCAGAATGTGGGAAATGTTTTACAGATAAATCAAATCTTGTTAGACATGAGAGGAGTCACACAGGAGAGAGGCCATATTCATGTTCAGGATGTGGGAAATGTTTTAAACAAAAATCAAATCTCATTAAACATGAGAGAGTTCACACAGGAGAGAAGCCATATTTATGTTCAGAATGTGGGAAATGTTTTATAGATAAATCGCATCTTTTTAGACATAGGAGAATTCACACAGGAGAGAAGCCATTTTCATGCACAAAGTGGGAAATGGTATACTAGTAAAGACAAACTGAAGGAGCATCAGAGAAGTCACACATAAGAAAAGCTATTTTTATGTTTTATATGTGGAAAATTAGTTTTGTAATGAAATGAAATTATATTTGTGTTATAATATAGAATATATAAAATTGTGAATAAGAAGGTTTTAACCCCAGTTATTCACTAACATTATTGTTGGGGCTAAACAGTAAGGGCTTGTTTACATGAACGTTTTTTGTGTTCCGTATATGGGCAGTACACGGAACCATTCATTTCAATGGGTCCGCAAAAGATGCGGACAGCACTCTGTGTGCTGTCCGCATCTGTTGCTCCGTTCTGTGGCCCCGCAAAAATTATGAGGCATGTCCTATTCTTGTCCGTTTTGCGGTCAAGAATAGGCATTTCTATAATGGGCCTCCTGGCCTGCATCGCATCGCTGACACTGAGGTAAGTATAAGTGTTTTTTTTTTTTTTTGTTGTTTTTTTTTTATATACTGTATGCAATACTTTTACTGGCACATTGGGGGGCTGTTATTACTGGCACATGATGGGGGGCTGTTATTACTGGCACATGATGGTGGGGCATTCCGCAAATTGTGGAAGGCACACGGGCGGCATCCGTTTTTTGCGGATCTGCAATTTGCGGACCGCAAAAAATGTCACAGTTGTTGTGTGCATGAGCCCTAAGTCTCAGAATAGTTGCACAACTTGTCTACAACTGTAAAAATACAAGATACTCTTAACCACAAAATATCCAAAACAATCTCTCTACCCAGAAAAATAAATTTACCTACCCAAGTACAATGCACACATCAGTCCCACCAGGCACTCTAATTATCCTTCTTCCTAGGGAGAATCAAGTGTATGAGAGATGTCAGCTGCAGAGGGATAGTCTAGGGAGGGATGATAAGGTAGGATCAGGGATATTGGGTTATTCAGGTATAGGAAATGGTTAGAGGGGTACAAGAAGAGGTATCGAGAGAGGGTCTGTAGGATAGTGCAGGGCCGTATGTCATCATCCTGTAGTCTAAAGATCTTGTGGTTGGAGCTGGGTCTGCTTTTTTTTATTCACCACCTGGAACCGGAAGTGACATCACCACTACTTCCGGTTCGGCAATCACAGGCTCAATGCACGTGGATGAATTCCATTGGGTGTACAACACCCTCTACCCCTATTTATATGCAGACATGTATGTTATTTGATTGATTTTTTTTATGCTCCTGAAGAAGGGGACTTGCTGTTATCCCCGAAACGCTCATGCTTTGTAGAATAAAAAAACTTCTGAAATCTTTCCTGAAGTCCATGGTACCATCTTTGGGATATTGAAGTTCCACCATACATTCAAGGCGACCTCTGTGAGGGAGGATAGGGTACAAGTGTATTGAGTTTATCTTGATGCCTCATGACGACCTTTGGGAAAAATCTGATAAAGTTATATACACTAGGGATATTTGGATTTCAAGTGAAATTTATGGAAAACGTAAAAAGTTCCATCTCCAGTGATATTATATCATGAAAGTCGGGCATTTAAGTAGAAGCAGCAATGGTGATTTCCTCATCTCAAAAATTTATTGAAACAACAGCCAACACCAGTGCTGGGTTTACCCTACAAAATGTCAGTGTCTCAATAACTTGTCATGTGGCCTTGAGCATCAATTACAGCTTGACAACGATGTCTCCTGCTTTTCACAAGTTGACTTATTTTCTGCTGAGGCATGGCATCCCACTTTTCTTTAAGGGCGGTCCTAAGGTCATTGAGGTTCTGGGGTACAGAGTTACGAGCCTCTACACGGCGACTCAGGTGATCCCATAGGTTTTCAATGGAATTCAGGTCTGCAGAAAGTACAGGCCACTCCATTTGAGGTCCCCCAGTCTCCAGCAGCCATTCCCTAATGATGCGACCTCGATGAGCTGGCGCATTGTCCTCCATAAAGATGAAATTAGGCCTTTGTTGTTCATGCAGAGGCACAATGACTGGATTAATGATGTTCTTCAAGTAGTATGGGCTTGTCACTGGACCATTCACAAAGTGTAGGTCAGTTCTGTATTGACTAGACACACCTGCCCACACTGTAAAACCACCACGACCAAAGGCTCGTCTGGTGACAACAGTGGCTGATGCGTAGCGCTCTCCTTGATGTCTCTAACACTGTTGGGGGTCATCATTTCTGCCCAGCATGAATCGACTTTCATCAGGGAACAGCATTGAGGCCGACTAGTCCCTCGTCCAGCGTAGATGCTCCCTGGCCCAAGCAAGACAACGACGCCTGTGCCTGGTGGTGTGGTCAGGTACCCTTGCAGGTCATCTAGCACGCAGACCATGCTGAGGTAAACAGTTTTAAATGGTCTGATATGACACTTTGGTGCCTCTCACCTCCCTTAAATGTGCCTGGAGTTGTGTGGTATTTATCATTCGGTTCCGCAGGGAATTGTTCACAATGAAGCGGTCATCAGTGTGGGATGTGGCCATAGGATGTCCACTTCTCTGCCTTTCTGTGACTCTTCCAGTCTCTGTATCTCTGATACAACCTGCTGATGACACTCTGTGACACTCTAAGCTCAGTGGCCACTTCCGTCTGAGAACATCCTGCTTGAAGCCTCTCGATGGAGATGTACTGCTGATCAATTGTTAGGTGTCGTCTTAGTCTTATGATATCAAAATGTGAACAGCATGATCAGGAGGACTGTTTAAATACCAATTCTAATTGAACCAGGAAATGTATTGGGCGATTAATGGATCAAACACCTGTTGTGAATTTTGCCGTTAAGCTCCTTGTTAGAGAACAGCAAGTTGTGCAAAAAGTACTGAAACACTGTTGGACATGTGCATTCAAAAGTTTAGAGAAGGTCACATTAAGTTCTCCTGTAAAGGCATTTTAAGTTCATCCTGAAATTTCACCCACAAGCCAAATATACCTAACTTTTTTGAGTAGTGTATATTTAATTTATTTAAAATCTTTAAAATTAGGGGTATTCTCATTTCAGACATTTGTCATCCACAGGCCGAGAGAGGTGGTCTGGTTTACTGATACTGTACTGCGTTGGTGCTCTAAATCCCATTCATTTCAATGGGCATTACAGAAACAGTAGGGCAGAAAGTTTTGCTCTTTTTGTACACCCAACCAGATCTTGCAGTTCAGATATTATGCCATTGGGAAGAGGTTAGGCCTAGAGATGGGTGCAGATTCCAGTGGTGGGACCCACATGTCATGTGTACCATAAATTTCTGAAATGAGAATAAAACAACTTTGCCTTTTTAATGATATTGGAGATAGCGTTATGTATCATTGCCCTGATGTGAAATCCTGAATGACTGTCTACTGCTCTGACTTGCTCCATGTGCTCCCACCTGAAGCTGTGTTCCAGGAAGAATTCAGATTAAGGACCCTCAGAGTTCCTCACAAACTATTGAGTGTTTATTGTCATAGGCTAGACTATTTTTGTCCTTGACCAATGTCTGACAATAAAGGGTTTTTATTCATCAAATGCTTTTTGGTGTTTCCTTGTGTTGTACCACGTATGTCCTCTTAGGCTGGACAATTTCTGTTGCTTTCATTCATTTGTGTATTCGTTTTTGGCTTGGAGGGGTTCTCAAGAATGAGTATGATGTCATTGATTTACTGGACTCTTCTTTAAAGGGTTATTCCCATCTCAGACATTGGAGGCATATCCTAGCGATATGCCCCCAATGCCTGATAAGTGCGGGTACCGAGCTCACATGCTCTGACACCCTCCATTCATTCCTATGAGAGCACCGAATTTTCATCAGCCCCATAGAAGTGAATGCAGCGGTTGCTGTGCTTGCGCAGTGCACTTCGCAAGATCCTCGTTGCCAGCCTAAGATTGTCACTGTGGTTTGTGTGGACAACCATAATTACCAGAGCCACTAATACTCCCATCCTCTGCTCACCCTCTCTTGGGCTGCTACTGTATATTAATGTAGTTTTAGACTGATAGCAACCATCGTCACTAAGAGCAGATGGGGTGAGTGAGCCCCCTCTCTCCGTAAAAACTGCATAGATGCAGCAGTCAGCATTGACCGCCACATGAATGAGGTTATATAGCTGGAATTGGAACTATCAGCAAGGGTTTGGCTGCCCTGATTGATCGAGCACAGCTCCTGTGCCTGCCTGATCAGTGTGCCGCAATGTGGGAACCCCTTGCCCACTGTGCTGTACAAGTATGGGTCATGCCAGTAAGGGGTTAAAATTGGGAAAGCATCCACTAACTCTTGTTTGGGCCCGACATCTTGTATATCTCGGCCCAGCTGGCTAGCAGGTGGAGATCAACTGCTAAAATTTACCTCAAAAGTTTTGGTGTAAAGGATATAAAATCTGTCCTCGGTCACATGACTCAATTTTCAGAAGCATTAAAAGAACAAAAAGCTGTAGGATTTAGCAGAAATAGGCCTGCATCAAAACATGTGACTTATAACCTTGATTGTCCTACATGTTATAATACAGAAAAGCCTCTGCCTAATGTAAAGAATTTAGATTGTCAGCTCCACCAGCCACAGAGACAGTGAGGGTTAGCTACAATCTACGTCTTCTGATGGTGCAATAAAATAAATGAAAAAAATCTCCTGTTAAACCGCGTTCAAGTCTGTGTCAGAGGCAATTAGAGGCCACCATCACAGATTCCGTCAAAAATAGTGAAGCTGCTGCGTTATTTTCTCCAATAAAATGGTGACTCAACGACAGAAACCTGACCGATCACAATGTAGTCAATGAGGATTGGTCATAAAATGTATCCGATATTTCATTGTTCTGCTCCAGTGACCGGAGATCAGCGGACATGAAGACAATGACGTGATCCCGGCCGTACATTGTCCACATCTGAGACGAACCCCAAAAAGTTATAAGAAATCTTCACAGAATAGCGTTGATTTATAAACACAGAACAAATGGGGGCGGCCATTGTCTCCTCACTCCAGGGTCCTTCATCCAGCCTCCTCTGTACGGAGTCCACCAGAGTGGAGGTTCTACCAGCCACTCCTGACAGGTCATCTCCTCAGCACCTCCATCCCAGCGTCCTCACTGCTGACCTGTCCAGACTGGAGCGGCTGAAGAGAGAACCTGGCAGGAGCAACACCGAGATGTGGTGGGGGACATGTGACCCTGGTTGTCTCGTTTTTTTCTTAAATTAAGTATTTTTTTTTAAATTTTGATAAATTATCATAACCCTAGTATCTCCTCCCTCACAATGTCCAAAAGATGATCTCCATCCGCCACAGCGCAGTATTGTAAGATTGCCACCACAGCGATAATGAGAGCATATGCACTTCCCACCCGCACGCTCCCTCTGGTACACAGGAAACTAACCATAGGATTAGACAGCAATGGTTTCGGTGGGTGCCGGGCTCAGCTCGCCTCCACCGAGCAAAAGGAATGTAGACACAGAGGCACTTAGAGCACCACCACCCACAAGCTTGTCCTTGGTAGAAGTACAAAGTGCCATCGGCAATACCAATCACACCAGGCCCGGGCAATATCTCTGAAGCTCCCGTGATGCCAATCCAGAGAAATAGATCCAAGGTGCCCAAAGTTTCTCAAATTTAGCGAGGGCCCCCCTCTTCCGATAAAACCCCTGCTCTAGGTTAAGTAGCCAGTTGATCTTGTCTATGTATTCGGTACTACTGGGATTGCACTCGTCCAGCTAATGCTGAGCATTTCATTTCCGTGCCACATATAGCATTATGGCCACTACCACCTTACCGGGCTCGGTGATTGGCAGGTCCTCCACATAACTGAAGACACGTACAAAGGAGGTGACATCCAGTGTAACAGTGTCAAAAGCCCTCCAGAGCCGAGCACGACCACAGCATGTGCAGCATATCCGCCCCCTCCCGACACTGGGGACACGTAGAGTCCGATATCAAATAGGAACTGAGGGGTTTTATAGGACCGCTGAACCAGGTACAGAGGTGACAACCTATGGGCTTCGCTGAGTGAGAGCTGTGGAATCCTCCCTAATATCTCCAGTAGTGTTGATTGAGCACCAAAGTGCTCGGGTGCTCGAGTAGAACACCTCGGAAAGCTTGGGTGCTCTACCGAGCACAACGGAAGTCAATGGGAGAACCCAAGCATTAAACCAGGCACCCCCTGCTCTGAAGAGGGGAGGGTGTCTGGTTCACATGAAAAGGTCAGAAATTGATGAAAACACCACTAAAATGGTTCAGGAATAGCATGGGGAGGATGTCTGGATGCATCTTGGACTCCCAGGTCGCTGCTAGGAACGATGTTGTCAGAGTAGTACGCCAATATTACAGACTGACAATAATACGCACAAAACCGAAGATAAAATCGATTTTAGAGGAAAAATTGTTAGGAAACATTCTTTCCTGTATATTTACTTGTATATAAAGTGCAAGTTCTGCCAAAAATTACAAGGAAGAGGCACTCCGATACAAACTCTATCACATAAAGGAGGAACTCATTCACATTGTGGTACAATAGTTCAGGTAGTGGGACTCCTACACTCATTCATGGGCAGTTATTTTGCGCCTTGGTTTTTCCACACGCTTCTTGCGACCCTGTTGACTATTTTGAATGAAACGCTTGATTGTTCGATGATCACGCTTCAGAAGCTTTGCAATTTTAAGAGTGCTGCATCCCTCTGCAAGATATCTCACTATTTTTGACTTTTCTGAGCCTGTCAAGTCCTTCTTTTGACCCATTTTGCCAAAGGAAAGGAAGTTGCCTAATAATTATGCACACCTAATATAGGGTGTTGATGTCATTAGACCACACCCCTTCTCATTACAGAGATGCACATCACCTAATATGCTTAATTGGTAGTAGGCTTTCGAGCCTATACAGCTTGGAGTAAGACAACATGCATAAAGAGGATGATGTGGTCAAAATACTCATTTGCCTAATAATTCTGCACTCCCTGTATACTCCATCCGGTCCTTGCCGGAAACCATGCCCAAGCACGGTCCCCTGCAGAGAACAGCTCCCTCCTAGTCCTTCTTCCCATACTCACCCGCCTCTGCACCATCAGATCCTCGTGACCATCAGCAATGTAGGAGGCGGGGACTAACCTGACTAAGGAGCATGACCCTTTAGCATTCGTGGGAATGACTCTGTAAGCAGCCTGCCCACACAAGAAGTAATAGGGCCTAGTTAGAGAGACACAAAGGTCATTAGGGTTACGGGAGTTGAACAACAGCTGGATGGATAAAGGGATTGCTGCACCGTCCTGAATGTCACACCCTCCCCCCCAGCAGATATAGTCGTGTCTGGTGGTTAGGTTGTTACGGTCAGGGATTCTATGGTCAATCTGGACAGTGATCCCAGATGGGCATTCGGTCCGACCCATGGACATAGCTCCAAATCCAGAGCTGATATTAAAACAAATCTGGGGTCGCCCTAATTGACCGGATACCCACACAGGTCTACTAAGCCTACTACAAGTCTCAGGGCTGAAATCAAGACCATAATTGACGTTACCATCTAAGAATGTATGGTTGAACTCTATGGATAGGTGACGCTCCACAGATTTACCTAAAGTGTTGATTTTTCTCATGCCCTCCCTGATGTCAAAAAGGGCATGAACTGCCGCCATGGCCGGGAGGCTCTGACCCGGAGGTGGTTTGGAGCACACCCAGCAGTTGGATCTATTTGCCGTCTTTGCTAACTGCAAATGCATTCTGAATAACAAATTCGAATGTGACTCATAACATTTTCCAAAGTGCATTAGACAGAAAGAATAAAGGAATACGAGGTACCTGATCATTGCGCTTTGTGGTCCAGTAGCTTCTTGCAATGGCTGGCGTGGATCAACCCGTCATGTTCCTCGACCTTGAGGGAGGTTGGTGTCATCAGCAGCACCTGGAATGGCCCAAGATATCTGGGCTCTAGTCCCGTCCTCGGATGTTTCTTTAGCACGACCCAATCACCTGGTTGACTAGAATGAACACTGGTTATTGAGTCTGGGTCCGGGAGAGAACCCCGGAATCCGGTGGTGGACATCGGGTGATAACCAGTGGGGCTCTCTGGGGGCATCCCTGATGGAATAAAGGGTTACAGCGGAACAAGTTTATTCACCTCCAAAGTCGATCGAAAGTCTTAATCTCTGTTCCAAGCATGGGGGTCCATCAGTGGCTCTGATGAAGGAGTCAGTTGCTCTAACCCCGAAACGCGTATGGTAAATGGACCCCCATGCTTGGAACAGAGATTAAGACTTTCGATCGACTTTGGAGGTGAATAAACTTAATGCTGCTATAATCCTGAGAACGCCCGCTACAGGAGGTCTTTGCTGGACAAGGGAAGCTTACCTTCAGCGAGACTACGCGGACTTCCGGCGGTGGCATGGGATTCCTTCGAGAAAAAAAAAGCCCTCGGGACCGAAGCACCGACACATCCAGCAGGTGCATCGAGACGAGGGTAGGAGATCTTCATCAAATTGTGAGAATTAAGCGATCCCTTTTGGAAATTACAGCGGGACGCCGCTGTCTCAGGCTAAGGAGCGGGACGCCGCTCTGTGTATAACTATTAATAATCGAAATTAAGATCGGAGTGCTAATAATTGAGACCTGAGAGTGGAATTTAAGAATCGAGACTGGAATATTGTTAACAGTTGTGGATACTCAGAACTTTTAGTTATTTTCGTAAGCAAGTTTTCATCGATTTTATGAAGTGACCTTCTTGTTGAATGCTAATGGTATTTTATCCTTATTTATTCACAATAGTGTTTTAGCATGCCTATCTTACTTTTTTATGCTGCTATATATGTAAATTTACACTGTGAATAATTGAATATTAATACTGCAACGGGTATTTTAAATTATCAATAAAAATTTCTATGTACCAGTATCCACTGTTCCCTTTACTATAGAGTGCCCCATTGTTATTTATCTATTTATTATACCCCTTTTCAGATTGGTGATCTGGTAGTGGGTGCACCTCACGTTGGTTCCTGGTCACTCTAGTGCAACATATTCTTCTTCTTTTTCCATGACCCAAGTACCGTCAAAGAAAAGGCAGTCGTGATGGTTCTCAACCTAATTCCCTACTAGGTTAGAAAATTGATTGACAGTTGAGAGGTTAGAATGGTTAGTAAAAAGTTTGAAGATTGTTGTTTTCTGCACCACTTTCCCCCCTTCTCATCGTCCTTAAAACCAGGACGAAGAGAAGCTGGATTCAACATGGTGCATCATCTGTCCCTGGCTTCTATTGGACTCCGTAGTTTTTGTTGGAAGGGAGTACATGACAGTATTAGTTCGCACTGTCTGGGACTTTTGAATGCCCTGCTGCTGGAGATCGATGGATTTGTGAAGCCACAGTTCTGCTTTCTGGAGGGAACCATGGCTTTGGAGTCTAGTGGGGAATTCACAGACAAACTTTTCCCCAAATCTAGACCTCAAAGGTCCCTTCTTTGGGGATGGTCCACTCTGAACCTACAGTCCATTGGTGCCAATATTTGAGGGGCTTAACAACTCCTCCTCCATAGATGGATTTCATGTGCTGCTTAGCTGTCCTATACTCAGAAGTGGTACCCTTCTGTTCCCTAGATTTCCCTACACCCATGCACGAGCCTTCTAAAAGTAGGTACGTCCACCTACAGTGTCCCGCGACACACGCCTGGACGGCTGCTACTCCCCTTCGTTCGCCTCTGAGTTGCCCTAGGGTTTCTGGCACCGACACACGGACTCCATTCACCCTAGTTAGACCTCAGGAGTAGCAGCGTGAGGAAAAGGGCTCTCGCCGACACACAGCGGCCCTTAGAGTCTCCTAATGAGATATACCAGCCTCGGTTTTGGCTCTGAATAGTGACCTGACCACAGGATAGGGCTTCCAATTGACCTGGAGTGGAATGTGCACACAGGAAACACACAGTACTCCCATGGGGGAAGGATCAACAGAGAACACACAGTACCAGCTGTTGGAAAAGGGGGTAATCACAGAAAACACACAGTACCTCTGTGGGGACGAGGGGCGCACAGGAAACACACAGCACTGCGGGGAAAGGGGTTACCCACACAGCTATTGGTATGCCCGGGTGATATACAGTACAGACCAAAAGTTTGGACACACCTTCTCATTCAAAGAGTTTTCTTTATTTTCATGACTATGAAAGCATCAAAACTATGAATTAACACGTGGAATTATATACATAACAAACAAGTGTGAAACAACTGAAAATATGTCATATTCTAGGTTCTTCAAAGTAGCCACCTTTTGCTTTGATTACTGCTTTGCACACTCTTGGCATTCTCTTGATGAGCTTCAAGAGGTAGTCCCCTGAAATGGTCTTCCAACAGTCTTGAAGGAGTTCCCAGAGATGCTTAGCACTTGTTGGCCCTTTTGCCTTCACTCTGCAGTCCAGCTCACCCCAAACCATCTCGATTGGGTTCAGGTCCGGTGACTGTGGAGGCCAGTTCATCTGGCGCAGCACCCCATCACTCTCCTTCATGGTCAAATAGCCCTTACTTTCAAAGTTTTCCCAAATTTTCGGCTGACTGACTGACCTTCATTTCTTAAAGTAATGATGGCCACTCATTTTTCTTTACTTAGCTGCTTTTTTCTTGCCATAATACCAATTCTAACAGTCTATTCAGTAGGACTATCAGCTGTGTAGCCACCTGACTTCTCCTCAACGCAACTGATGGTCCCAACCCTATTTATAAGACAAGAAATCCCAGTTATTAAACCTGACAGGGCACACCTGTGAAGTGAAAACCATTTAAGGGGACTACCTCTTGAAGCTCATCAAGAGTATGCCAAGAGTGTGCAAAGCAGTAATCAAAGCAAAAGGTGGCTACTTTGAAGAACCTAGAATATGACATTTTCAGTTGTTTCACACTTGTTTGTTATGTATATAATTCCACATGTGTTAATTCATAGTTTTGATGCCTTCATAGTCATGAAAATAAAAATAAAAATCTTTGAATGAGGTGTGTCCAAACTTTTGGTCTGTACTGTATATATATATATATACACACGTGTAATGAACCTTAATTCTTTAAGAATAAGATAATCAATAGGATATATGGTATTCTTATGTATGTTGTTAAATGTTACAAAATATATATAATACATCTATTATCTTATATAACTCTCACTAAGAATGCTTCCACCCCTAAAATATAGTAACAATCTTTTAGTATTAGACTGTGTTAATGAGTCTCTGTCCGAAGAAAGCTGTTATTCTAACTAGCAATTAACTACTCTTTGAAGACACATGTGCAAGTGTTTGATTGTATTCTTATCTGTACCATAAATTTGACAGATTGAGAGATGTCTAATGGTACCACTAAGTCTGCATTTTAATTAGTATGTGTGTCAAAGTTAATCCTTATCATTCTGATTTAAGGTTCCATATGTATGGTATGTAAGATGAAGTCAAGTATAATCATTTAACTCTTTCTGGTAATGATGCTAATAGCTTATACAATAGTGCCACCTGGCGTATAAGCACAGTCATTACCCCAACAGCAGAAATGCATTTTGGTTAATACAATGACATCATAGTCCTTATCGTGTGTACATGCCTAACTGACAATGATTGGAAAACTCCAAGTTAGGAAGGTGTGTCTTTGGTAATAAACCAGATACATGGATGAGGAGGGAACCAAGCAACCAGGAGATCAGAAAACCAAAGAGCTAGACACCTACAGAGGTTAGAAGACGGGCTTAGACACACAAGAACAAGTTGAGCTCTATAGAGGGGTCTATCAAGATGAAAGCCATGGTGAGATATGTGATGATGGACCACCCAGCTTTCCTAGGAGCAGAAGTGAGATTTCTACTAGGACTTGGTAAGAGACACAAAGAATGATATTTCATTTTATTAAGACTAATTGGATAATGTGGGTGAAATTATACCATCTAGATTGGCGAATAAATAAATAAATTATCTTCATATTGAGATGTAGTCTTAGGATATTGTGAGGCTTCATTCTACCTGCAGAAGAATCAAGACTCATATCTATCAAAGCATTAAATGATTGCTTATATATATTGATAGTAATATTCTTTGCCAAGCTAAGTGATAGATTCCCACAGGAAAGACTTGTTCCAAGTTCTTCACATTTAAGATATAATAGCTTTGATCATAGATCCCTGTTGTTTGTCTTAATAGTCTTACCAAAGTCATATGTGTGAAAATAGTCCAGGATGGGGCGGAAGGATACAGTTATCTCTTCTAAGTTATATCCTTGAATGGGTCTCACCTCTGGGCTGTGCTCAGCTGTGTCCAGAACTCCTAGAGAAGAGACTGGAGAGAGCTGAGCTCATGCTGGGCCTCCACTCCATTCATTCTCCTCCTGGATACAGGGGCCCCTCACCAGGACAGTCAGGGGCCACTGAATAATGACACCCGCCTTTATCTGCACTACTTTTCCTCCATCATACTAAGCTGAGGATCGGAGAAGGATTCCTTGTGTGTAATGGAGGAGAATCTCCAGAGGTGACATGTCTGAGCTCTCTACCACACTGTCCCCTCACAGCTCATCTTACCTGCAGGCTGGAGGAATGGCTGATACCAGAGAGAACAAGAGCCCTGACTACCGACCAGGACCTGCCCAGTATCTGCTGGGTAGATGGTAGATGCTATTTCTTAGCCAGCTAAAGAACCTCTGATGATGTCATGCCCATGTGACCAGACTCGAGTAAGCGGAGCCTCCTGCCTGCCCAGTAGACTGCCACCAGTTCCTCGTTAGATATAAGTCGTCTGGTCCGTTAACGGGATTATATCGGGCCAGAAACCGGCCAACGTAGTATGTAACGTTATACCGACACAGAAGCATGTCGTCCATGGATCAAGACAAAAAAACAGCGCAAAATTAAAGTATATATATTTTTTAAAGTCTTTATTTTCGTTTTTCAGAGATATAACAGACTTACAGTACAAGTCTCAAAAACTGCTCCTTCTCACTGATAACACACAGTCATGGCAATTTTGTACAGCAATAGAAACATCTCTCTCCCAGTACATGTCAGTAATGTGGACATGCAGCCACGTCCCCGCTGCATTCCATCACCACTTCTTCACACACGCATCCAAACACAGCGCCGCGGGCTCACACCAGATCTAGGGCATTCATTTCCCAAAAAAGGTCCCCAGATTTTCTCAAATTTCTCCGGCTTGCCCTTCGCTAAGAAGGTTAATCTGTCCATCGGCAAAGCGGCATCAATGACCTGCATCCAGTGCTGGACAGAAGGGATTTTAGGGGGTTTCCAATTTAATAGGACGGTTTTCCTGTCATAGAACATTAGGAGCCGGTACAACATCCTAAAATGTTTGGTCTGGATCAGATCACTGATTAGTCCCAGAAGACTGTTCTCCGGAGACAGATTTAAAAATGACACAAAAATGTGCCGCAAATGATAAATGTCCCCCTATATATCTTCCTAGGATTTATCAGATGTTTCCTAGAAGTCGTCATGTGGCATCAACGGAGCTTTTATATCCAAATATACAACCTGAAATAAACCTGTGAATCACCCAGAGATATGTTGTTTGGCTTTATTGTATAAAGCTGTATATTATGTTGTTCTTGTGCAATTATATATTATTTTTGTTATAGTTTTATTATTCCCCACACCCAAGGTTCAATGTTATATAGAAAAAATATAATAAAATATTCTGGAAAAAATATATAAAAATGTGTGCTACAAATGAAATAATGCAGGAAGTGTATTCATTATTCGACAAGCAGAGCCCTAATGTGCTCCAGTATCTAGATAGGTTTACCATTAAACCGCAGGAATGTACATATGGGGTTAATTATCAGATAAATCAGTGATATAGTCATCATGCCACCAATATCACTGTCTCCGCACAGGAGGGTTAGTCTGTAGGAGCAATGAAGGTCACAGCGCTAGGAAAAAATATATGAGCCAAAAAGACAATGGTGATGCTGTCTTGGAGCAAATAGAAGATTTTATTTTATCTTTTGGCATTTGGTCTAAGTAGTGAATGGTCCTAACCTGTGGAGGGAAGCTCTTTTACGTAGGAGTTACCCTCCTTTGCACCCCAATGCTGCCATCTGCACTGCACTGTTGCTGCAGTATCGGGAGAGCAAGGGATGGTAGGTCCTATGTAAAAGAGCTTCCCCTCACAGATTACCACTGTTCACTAATTGAACCAAAAGCTGGAGAACACCTTTAACCACCTCAGCTCCCCTAGCTTAAACCCCCTTAATGACCAGACCACTTTTTACAATTCTGCACTACACTACTTTCACGGTTTATTGCTCGGTCATACAACTTACCACCCAAATGAATTTGACTTCCTTTTCTTCTCACTAATAGAGCTTTTATTTGGTGGTATTTTATTGCTGCTGACATTTTAACATTTTTTGATATTAATCGAAATTGACCGAAATTTTTGCAAAAAAATGTAATTTTTCACTTTCTGTTGTAAAACTTTTCAAATATAACTACATTTCTATATAAATTTTTCTCTAAATGTATTGTTCTACATGTCTTTAATAAAATAAAATGCAATAAGTGTATATTTATTGGTTTGGGTAAAAGTTATAGCGTTTACAAACTATGGTGCAAAAATGTGAATTTACGCACTTTGACTTTCTGAGCACCTGTCATGTTTCCTGAGGTTCTACAATGCCCAGACAGTAGAAACACCCCACAAATGACCCCATTTCGGAAAGTACACACCCTAAGGTATTCGCTGATGGGCACAGTTTGTTTATGGAAGTTTTTATTTTTTGTCACAAGTTAGCGGAAAATGATTTATTTTTTATTTTTTTCTTACAAAGTCTCATATTCCACTAACTTGTGACACAAAGTTCAATCTTTTATGGACTCAATATGCCCCTCAGTGAATACCTTGGGGTGTCTATTTTCCGAAATGGGTTCATTTGTGGGGTGTTTTTACTGTTCTGGCATTTTGGGCGGGGCTAAATTGTGAGCAACCCTGTAAAGCCTAAAGGTACTCGTTGGACTTTCGGCCCCTTTACGCACCTAGGCTGCAAAAAAGTGTCACACATGTGGTATCGCCGTACTCAGAAGAAGTAGGGCAATGTGTTTTGGGGTGTATTGTTAAATATACCCATGCTAGGTGAGAGAAATATCTCTGTAAAATGACAACTTTGTATAAAAAAATGGGAAAAGTTGTCTTTTACAGAGATATTTATCTCACACAGTATAGGTATATGTAAAAATACACCCCAAAACACATTGCCCTACTTCTCCTGAGTACGGCGATACCACATGTGTGACACTTTTTTGCAGCCTAGGTGCGCAAAGGGGCCAAAATTCCAATGAGAATCTTTACGATTTCACAGGGCATTTTTTACGCATTTGGATTCCAAACTACTTCTCACGCTTTAGGCTAGGTCTACACGACGACAATAAGTCGCGCGACAGATAGGGCACAACTACACTGCAACATTTGTAGCGCAACATTTTGTTGCAGCTAATGACGCACGACAATTTTTATAATGGCAGTCTATGGTGTCACACTGCAACATGCTGTGACTGCGACGCAACAGTCGCAGAAAAATCCATCTCGAATGGATTTTCTGCGACTGTTGCGTCACAGTCGCAGCATGTTGCAGTGCGACACCATAGACTGCCATTATAAAAATTGTCGCGCGACATTAGTGCAACAAAATGTCACGCGACAAATGTCGTCGTGTAGACGTAGCCTTAGGTCCCCTAAAATGCCAGGACAGTATAAATACCCCACAAGTGACCCCATTTTGGAAAGAAGACACCCCAAGGTATTCCGTGAGGGGCATGGCGAGTTCCTAGAATATTTTTTTTTTTGGCACAAGTTAGCGGAAAATTATTTATTTATTTTTTTCTCTAACAAAAGTCTCATATTCCACTAAAAAAATTTTTTTTACATGAACTCGCCATGCCCCTCACGAAATACCTTGGGGTGTCTTCTTTCCAAAATGGGGTCACATGTGGGGTATTTATACTGCCCTGGCATTTTAGGGGCCCTAAAGCGTGAGAAGAAGTCTGGAATATAAATGTCTAAAAAATGTTACGCATTTGGATTCCGTGAGGGGTATGGTGAGTTCATGTGAGATTTTATTTTTTGTCATAAGTTAGTGGAATATGAGACTTTGTAAGAAAAAACAAAAAAATAAAAAATATCAATTTCCGCTAACTTGTGCCAAAAAAAAAATCTTCTATGAACTTTATAGCGCCGCAGCAATTTTACGGTGTTTTTGCAGTGATCAGTCCGCGGTGGGTGTTTTTCAGTCCGCGGTGGGGCGGACTGAACGCAAGTGTGCGCACAAGATCAGGCCTGATCGGGCGAACACTGCGTTTTTTGTAGAGCCTATAGAATATGTCCTATTCTTGTCCGCAATTGCGGACAAGAAAAGGCATTTTCTATATAGTTCTGGCAATGTGCGGATCCGCAAAATGCGCAAAGCACATTGCCGGTGTCCGTGTTTTGCGGATCCGCGATGTCCGTGTTTTGTGGATCTGCAAAACACATACGGATTTCTGAATGGAGCCTTACAGGGGGGTGATCAATGACAGGGGGGTGATCAGGGATTCTATATGGGGTGATCAGGGGTTAATAAGGGGATAATAAGTGACAGGGGGGGGTGTAGTGTAGTGTGGTGATTGGTGCTACTTTACAGAGCTGCCTGTGTCCTCTGGTGGTCGATCCAAGCAAAAGGGACCACCAGAGGACCAGGTAGCAGGTATATCAGACGCTGTTAACAAAACAGAGTCTGATATACCTTTCAGGGGTTAAAAAAAAAAATCGCATCTACAGCCTGCCAGCAAATGATCTGGCAGGCTGTAGATCAGCTCGTTTACCTTCCGATCCTGTGAACGCGCGCTCCTGTGTGCGCGCGTTCACAGGAAATCTCGCATCTCGCGAGATGACGCGTATATGCGTCTACGAGGAACAAACCGACCGCCTGCAGGACGCATCCCTGCGTTAGGCGGTCGGGAGATGGTTAAATACTGCATGAAGATGAAATATTACTATGTCCACATACATTATAAAACAATTACATGGAGCCTCGTTACTTCTCCCCATGTCACTCTGGACTCTCTCGCAGTGTGGGTGGAGGTGTGAATACAGTGTTAAGAAGCAAGGTTCTTGGGGACAGTTCATATTTACTGCTCTGGAAGTAAACAAGGCTCTTTTCTTCTGAGCATTACATTGTTTGATAGAGCCAGGATAATTCCATCCCCCAAAAAAAACAGCTAAAAAAAGCTGCGCGACAGCAAGTTGCAGACAAGATGCTTGACTATTCTGAGACTTACTGTGGAGCGATTGAAGCTATCATCACCTGTATTTGAGAAAGGCAAATCTTATGCCAAAACGTGCGTCACATGGGTGACGAATAAAGAAGTTTTCAGCTCAGCAAAACGGAGTGCTGGTCTTTTCAATATATTACTGTGGAGCGAATCATGTTGCCATATAGCCCCAAATTTGTAAGGCTACTTTAACATTAGTGTTAGGTTTGTCCAACAGTCTGTTCTGGCAGGAGAACAGCTTGCCAGATCCGTACTAATGCTTGCAAACCAGCTGCCGGATAGCAATTTAGCATTACAGGTTCTCTCTCTCTTGTGTGAATTTACTCATGTGTAACAACATTTGATTTCTGTGTAAAACCTTTCCCACTTTCTGAACATGAATATGGCTTCTCTCCTGTGTGACTTCTCTTATGTAAAACAAGATTTGATTTTCGTGTGAAACCTTTTCCACATTCTGAACATGAATACGGCTTCTGTCCTGTGTGAATTCTCTCATGTGTAACACGCTGTCTTTTATCAGCAAAACATTTCCCACATTCTGAACAGGAATATGGTTTCTCCCCTGTGTGACTTCTCTCATGTATAACTAAAGTTGATTTCTGGGCAAAACATTTCCTACATTCTGAACATGAATACGGTTTCACTCCTGTGTGACTTCTCTGATGTGTAACAAGATGTGATTTATCTGCAAAACATTTCCCACATTCTGAACATGAATACGGCTTCTCTCCTGTGTGACTTCTCTGATGTGTAACAAGATATGTTTTCTGTGTAAAACATTTACCACATTCTGAACAATATGGCTTCTCTCCTTTGTGAATTATCTCATGTCTAACAAGACTGTATTTATCTGCAAAACATTTCCCACATTCTGGGCATGAATATGGTTTCTCCCCTGTGTGACTTTTCTCATGTCTAGCAAGATGGGATTCATCTTTAAAGCACTTACCACATTCTGAACAGGAGTATGGCTTCCTCCCTGTGCGAGTCGTTTTGTGTGTAGAAAGACCTGAACTTTTTGTGAACTCTTTACCACGCTGAAAACATTTACCCCCTTTCTGGCCTGCACTTGTGATCATTTTTGATTGGTCAGGAGAAGGTTCCTCATGATTAGAGGGATTATATGACAGATCTTTGCTGTGAAGTCCTGGATATAAATTAAGAGTAATGAGGTTTCCTCCTGAAGGGTGTGGCGTGATATCTTTATCTTCTACATTATAATTTAGTGATAACATGACATCCTCAGAATTCTTATTGGGATTCTCTGTGAAGATAAAAATTTGAATTTGTGATTTTTTCCATTGACATCCTGCCTCCTATCAACACATTTTGACCTTCAATGCCAAGTAAGCATCATATTAATACAACAAATCTACTGAGGATCTGTCCCCACATTCCTCAACACAAACTGCATTCATTATCAAATAGATCTTTTAAATCTGATGAAGATGGTGGTTTCATTAGAAAAATCCATGCCATAATGCCCACATAGAGCTTAATTGTTAAGCTGACCCCTAATTCCATCTTCAGCTTTATTTTACTGCAGCCTGTAATGAGCATGTGTGAGACAGCAGCAGAAAAGGAGGTGCACTGAAAGGAGCTTGTCAACTAAGCTATAGATGTACGGAGACTGAATTTAGCTTGTCAATACAGGAGTCATGAGGACTCTCACTCTCTAGCTGGAGTCATAATATGCTTATTGTTCAAAAACTGTTACACAGCCATTCTGAATTGGAGTTTCAAAGTAAGTACACCGGCCTCATCAGTTACAAGAGATCTATTTAATACTACAAGCAGTGTGTATTGTGGAGTCTAGTGAGAGACCCTATTGGTATGGACAATCTAATTATGAGCACAGTCTACATTTAACAAGGTGATGTGCATGATGTAAAGTACAAGCCTGAATCCACGGACATGACAATGAGGTGTGTATAGTCTAATGGCCGCACAGTCACCAGATCCCAGGTTTATAGACATCATTAGGATACAGTGGAATAGACAGAGTGAGGTCATCAATCAGAATCTGGAATAAAGGTTTCCAGCACCTTTTTGGGTCTATTACAATAAGAACTCAGGGTGTTCTAAGGGGAACGAGGGTCCTATCAGGAATTAAGAAAGTGGAGCTGCTAAATTCTGGAAAGAGGTGCCCGAGTTCCTCTCTGAAATGTTGCCGATGCGGGTAGCCCACAATCCTGAGGTTTGCCTCCTGGGGATAGTGGATGGAGATAACTGGGAATCACTACATGACAATTTTCCAGAGAGAATCACTATTTATTGCACGGAAATGTATCGCATTGAGATGGTACAGCCCCAATACACCGAATCTGGCCATATGGAAATTACAAATATACCAAACTCTACTATATATAGTGCTGGTGTTTAAACATCGTAACAAACCACAAACATTTTATAAAATCTTGGGCCTCTGGTGTGGATCACCACATACTATGTACCCGACTTCGAGACTTAGACAGGATTTGTCATCAACTCAAGGGAACATGGCTCAGCCGGTTTAGAGGGGATGCCGGATAATATTGTGTTTGGATATCACAGTTAGTTATAGGGGGCGGGTGACACTCAGCGGCTGATTGCAGTAGTAGAGAACAGGTTTGAAGCACCGTTGCCAATATTGTATTATAAATCGTATGTAACAGTTTTAAAAAATGTTCAGCAGTTTATATATAATGTGCTATGCAATATGCGAAACTGACATGACCTCTGTAACTCAGTGTGCAATATGCTGTATATTAGGGTGTGATGTTGATGCTATGTTATTTTTATTAATAAAAGATAAAAAATAAAAGTAAGAAGGTGGAGCTAATGAAGTGTCCTGTGAGTGCAGGTGACCATCACCGAGACGTCTGTGTCTGTACAATAATCACATGCGACATCGGAGCTCCCTGATAATCATGGAGCTGAAGACTGGAGTACACCGTAAGGAAGGAAACAAATACAACGACCAAATATCTTTAACCTCTTAACAACCAGGCTGACCATGTCTGGTAGTTATTTAATGACCATGCACTTCTTTTTGTATTTTCATTGTCACATTCTAAAGACCTAAAACTTTTATATTTTTCTGTCGATGCAGCTGTACGAGGGCCTGCTTTTTGTGTGAAGTTGTACGTTTACATGTAATTTATTGTTCAGCTTGTATTAAATTTCTTTGTTGAATGAACACAAAGTCTCAGAAATTGTAGTTTTTATTGTTTACCATGTATTTTTGTACTTTAAAACATATTTTATAGGAAAAATAGCAATAGATTTTTTCTTTTTTCAGTGACATATATGAGGACTTTTTTTTTTCGGGGGGGGGGGGGGGGGGGTTGGGGGCGAACTGGGGATGCTGTCATAAAGGGAGTTTAATCTCTTAACAGCTAAATTAAATTGGAAAAACACTCCCAAAAACATCACTTTTTTAATTGTTTTATTGATTTTTACATTTGTCTAAGTAAATATATGCACAACTAGTGCATTTTTAACCCCTTGGGGACATAACTATTTTATCCTTAAAGGGGTTATGCAAGAATGAAAGACTGCCCCCACCCCCACCCTGCAGAATCTGTAAAGGGAAACTTGCTTACCTGCTTCCCATTCCTTCTTCTCCGGACCTGTGATGCTCCATTGGGCTTCAGTGGTGTCAACATCCGGTTTGACATCACTGCAGCCAATTACTAGCCGCAGGAGTGTCACATGGTTACAAGGGGAGCCTGACACCGACATGATTGCGGTAATCAAAAAAATAGAGGTTAGAGAGGGCTCACCTACTAGTCAAGGATGCTATGGGTGCTCCTACGAAAGGATTCACCCAATCCTCTAAAATTATTGGACAAGAAATCCTGGGCTTCACAAGGAGAGTTTGATATAACGATATATTTATTGTGACATATAATACTATCTATTCCGACATATTAAAATACATAGCTAAAATACATAAAATACTTCAATTACAGTATAATTTAAATGAAACAATAAAGAAATAAATATATAAATAATTTTCTATATTTAACCAGAGTTTCAGAGTCTGTTGTGTTGATATAGTCTCTCCAAAAAATTCCCGACTAATAAAGTTCAGATAGTAGGAATTATTCAGTAATCAGATATAATTTTGTTCAAATGATCATTTTTATCTTGTATAGCTGCTTCACATACTCGGTACAGTGTGATCTTACTGTAAAGTCACTATTGTTATAAAGTCGCTTCCTATTTGTAAAGATAAACCGCAGTTGTTTTTACTCACTGTTTTTAGCTGGAGTACTGCCGGTTTTATTGCAACACTCGTGGCGTCCCACGAGATTGCGGTAATGTCAAACTGGATGTTGACATCGCTGAACTCCTGAGGAGCATCCCAGGCCGGGAGAAGAAGGAGCAGGAAGCCGGAACCAGGAAGCAGGTATGTAAGCTTCCCTTTGTAGGTCCCGATGAATGGGGGGTTCGCCAAAAACTCTCCTAATCTTGCCAACTCCTTTTAAGGACCTGTAACACTTTCCCATTTGGTGTTCCAGTGTTCATAACTTTTTTTACTTTTTCTTCAATTTAACTGTATGATACCTTGAATTTTAGAGTAGCAGTTGTAGTTTTTTTAGGAATTATTTTGGGGTACATATAATATATGTGGCAATGTGTACAGTAAAAGTCCTGGAAGGGGTGTATATCTCACCCCAGGTTCCTCAACTGGGTGAGATAAGTAAAATACAGGAGGATGGCGCTGGCTTCAGCAAACATAGTTGCTGGAGCTATTTGTTTTGTTGGAGTTCAAGGGCTGCATTTTATTTGGACTGGGAAGGTAGGTTTGGTAGTGGGACCTTACCAATCCACCCCCCATTCCACGGCAGGTTTTCCCCTAGCCTGAGGTCATCGCAGATGAGGCCTGTTGTAATCAAGGAGGAATAAAATCCACCCTCTGTGGGTCAGTCAGGGAGAAGAGAAACCTTGGAGGCAGAGGCCTACAGAGGCTCTGGGTGGTCTCAGTCAGGAGAGCTGAGGGGCCACGAGGCTACGTGTAGCCGGATCTCTTTCCCATATGTGTTAGATAACCAGATCTGCTAAGGCTTGGAGCCTGAGATACTGTGTAGAACCTGTACTTAGAGGTGAGTCAGGGAAAACTACTGTGTATTAGTTAGAGCTCAGACGGGCAGGTGTTTATTTCATTTTGATGCTTCTGTTTGTGTGGGTGCTGCAGTGCCACAATAAGGCACCAGTTTGGACATTAAATCTGGTTGTCTGTGAAGAAGTCTGTGACTGCGACCCCCTGAGAGAGAGCGATCCCTTACAATTGGTGGAGGATGCAGGCAGTGTCCATGCTAAAAGGACGCAACATTGTTGCTGAAAAGGCAAAGTGTTGCCAGGGGCAACGACCTGACTGAACGAGCCAGAAGCCTCTTTCTCCGGTGAATCTGTTGTTATTGCAGATCTGAACAATTCGTGCTCTGTTGCAAGGAAATCTTGCAGTGATTTAAAGGGCCAGAAGCCCCAGAAAAGAGACTGATCTGTGGAAAAAAAAAAAAAATTGGGGGGGTCACTAGTTGCTACAGGACAGTCTGTTACCATGGGTCTCATGGAAGAATATGTCAAGCAGTTGTGGCAGATAAAACAGCAGGAAGAGATGGCCACGCTGACTGGTTACACCCAAAGTGAATTAATGCGGTTTGATGCAGAGCGGGAGGCTTTGGAGGCACAACTGCAGTTGGCCCTGAAGTGGGGGTCTTCGAAGCTGAGAGGACACTTTGTGAAGGTCCAGGGTGTCGGTGATGTTGCTGGAGAATCCAAGGAACAGTCTTCAGAGTGTGTGACTCGCAGTCCGGAAAAAGACGGGATTCAAGGCCAAGGCGTTTTCCTATGGCAACCACTGCATTGAGGAGTATGTATGTGATCGTGGCGCCAGGAACCCAGGGCCGGAGGTTCCTAAGATCCAGGAGAAGGAAGATGTTCCTGGAGAACTTTCCTCTCCCGGGAGTGCCGAACCTGTGATGTCAATGGGTAAGAGCGTTCCTGTTATTGCTTGTGTAGCAGACAAATAGAGCAAGGCTCTAGAGGTTGGACGTGGACTAAAGACTGAGTCCCACGCTCAGTCTGGTCCCGGCGAGGTCTTCCCACCGAGGAGACCGGGGATGCTCCAGTGCTGGAGGTGCCATGAGTAGGCACACACTGCTGACCAGTGCCCTGATACCTCAGAAGCTACGAACTGTGGTGTGAGCCGGTGGCATATGCTACCTGCCGAGCCGGTAGGTGTTAAGAAATCGGGACTGGAGACTGCTCCAAAAATGTGTGAAATTGTGGTGGATGGCAGTCCGGTCCAAGCATTGGTGGACATTCATGCATATAGCAAGGACTATCCGGTGGCTCTCACTGAGGGTGAGACTCCAGTGGGAACTGGGACTTATGAACTTGAAGTTGCAAACACTTCTGCAGCAAGTGACGAAACTTCTGCAGAACTTGTGCCTATCCCTTTAAATGAAGGTGTGAGGGAGATGCACATTGAACACAATGGTCTAAGTGAAATGACCATTGAAAACAATGGTGCAGATAAGGTGCAAAGTGAATTGTCAGTTACAAGAGGTAACTTTGGGATGGCTAAACTCAGGGATCCTATGCTAACCCGTGTAAGAGGAAGCAGGATAGTGAAACCCGAGGTTGACAAAACTGTTATAAAATCTGAAGCAGATGTGGTTACTGAGAAAATGCCTAATGAAAATGTGAAGTTATGTGAAATATGTAATTGTGATGATGATGATGACACCCCTTTTCCTTTGCAGGCTGTGATCATGGAAGAAGCTCCCCCTGCTGGTAAAAATATATGTGATTTGACAATGCTGATTAATAAGGTAGCACACAGCTGAAGGAACACACTGTGGTAAATGTGCAGGAAAGTGTGGCAGTGTTAGAGGGTGTACCACACGTACCAGGTGCGGGTAAGCAGTCTCCACAGTGTTCTATGGTTAGTGAGCTCGGGGGCAGGGTGGATGAAAATGAATTACAAGCCACAAAGGATGCCAAGTTGCACTTAGAAGTTAACCTGTAAGCTATGAGGGCAAAATATGAGCAGAGTGAAGACAAGAAGATACAACTGGTCAGACAAGTAAAAGAAATGGAAGCGTAGCTTGTAGATGAAAGGAAGCAATGTTCATTGGCCATAGCAGCTAGAAAGAAGCTCGAGATGGATCTAAAAGACTTAGAGGGACAAATTAACTCTGCAAACCAAAATAGAGAAGAAGCCATCAAACAACTGCTTAAAGTGCAGGCACAAATGAAGGATTACTAGAGAGAGTTGGAAGTCACTAAAGCGTGCAGAGATGATAGTTTAAGTCAGTAAAGAAAATAAAAAGAAACTTAAAAGTCTGGAGGCGGAGATGATCCATATGCAGGAGGAGCTTGCTACGGCAGAGCGGCCCAAAAGGCAAGCCCAACAGGGTTATACTGAACTGGCCAACGACAGACTGAGAAAGGCTACTCTCCAGATTGACCAGATAAATTCTGATCTGAAAGCCGAACGTAGTAATGCTCAGAAGAATAAAAATGCCCGTCAGCAATTGGAGCTACAAAACAAGGAGTTAAAAACAAAATTGCAAGAATTGGAAGACTCAATTGAAACCAAATTCAAAGCATCCATAACGGCCTTGGCAGAGGAACAGCTTGATACTGAAACAAAAGAAAGACAGGCTGCAAGTAAACAAGTCTCTCGCTCAGAGAAAAAGCTGAAGGATGTGCTAATGCACTGGAAGATGAAAGGTGCAATGCTGAACAGTTGAAGCGCCAGGTAGAAGAGGCCAAGGAATCTAAGTCAGCACCTGTTGAGAATGGGTCTGAAGATGGTGGCGATACGGTTCCGGCCGAGGCAGAGAAGAAGGAAGAAATTTCTGCTGAACAAGTTGAAAGGGCTGATATGGATGAAGAAGCCAAGAGATTCATGGCAGTGAGTGGCCAGGACTTGGTCATGATAGACATCCGCTCCATCGCCGACGCTTTCCAGGAAGTCCACAGCCTTCTGGAGAGGAAATATAGTAAGATGGACTACCAATATGCAGATGCTGTCTACTTCTCTGGGATCGCTGTCCTGGAGCTTGCATGAATGGAGAACAATATCCTGGGTGACCCTCTGGAGGGAAGACCAGAAAAGGAAGATGAAGACTCTAATAAGGACCCCAATTTCCCCAGTGCCTCCAACCTTAATGAGAAAGAAAATGAGGAATTAAAAGTGCAGGTATATGATGCCATGTCCTAGAAAGATCAGAAGGCTAACAAAGTGAATGGAGACTCCAAAGAGACACAGGCTGAAGAAGCTAAGGCTGATGAGTTGGAGTAGGAGAAATCCTCAGATGCAGCAGAGCTCAAAGAAGAGGCTTAAGGAGAGTCTGCCGAAGTGGAAAAAGCCACTGAAGAAGCAGAGAACTCTGGAGCTGCTGTCAAATCTGACGAAACCACTGACAAGAAGGAAGTGAACTAAAGGCACTAAAAAGAAGCGAGCGGGGGAAGTATCAGAAGCCAAAATCAAAACGCTGAGAGTAAAGAAAAAAGAAAGATGCAATCTTTTGAGGAAATAGAGAGAGAGAGAAAGAGAGAGATCACAAAGTGCGAGAGTGCAGCATCGTTGCTCTTTAAAGAGTAGAAAGAGAGTGTCTGGCCATTAGAAAGTGGGTGTTTGTGACAAACCAAGCTCTGCTGGCCTGGGTGTAGCAGAATAAAGGAAAAAATGTGACACTGACCACATCTTCCAGAGGGCATGGTATGGTGTGGAGAAATGCCCAGACCTCCGGTCTGGAGAAGAGAGGGGGGGGGGGGATATATGTGGCGATGTGTACAGTAAAAGTCTTGGAAGGGGTGTATATCTTACCCAGGTTCCTCAACTGGATGAGATAAGTAAAATCCAAGAGGATGGCACTAGCTTCAGCAAACATAGTTGCTGGAACTATTTGATTTGTTGGATTACAAGGGCTGGATTTTAATTTGCTGGGAAGGTAGGTTTGGTAGTGGGACCTTCCCAGTCCACGGCAGGTTTTCCCCTAGCCTGAGGTCATCGCAGGTGAGGCCTGCTGTAATCAAGGAGGAATAAAACCCACCCTCTGTGTGTCAGTCTGGGGGAAGAGAAACCTTTGTAGCAGAAGCCTACAGAGGCTCTGGGTGGTGTCACGGTCTCTAACGTGACAGGTGTCAGAAGATCTAAGAGATTGGCTGCACGTGACAGCCTCTTTAGTTTCACTTGTTTTCAGTGTTGTTGCTGGTAATGATTACACCTCTTGTCTCAGGTGTAGCTTAGTGGTCATTAGTGATAGCTTCAGTTTTGTATTGGAAGTGCTGGTGTATGGTCCTCTTCTGAGTTCCTGCTCGTTCATTTACTTCAAAAGTTAAGTGTTACTTCACTTTTATATTTTGTTGTTTCCCCTCTGTGTTTTGTTATTAGGCCTCAGGGAGACGCTTGTATTTTCATATGGGAAGGAACAGGTCGTCTCAAGCCCTGACATTATCAACCGCCTAAAAACCGTATTTTTGTTTGTGTCAGTGAGGCTATGGATTCTATCACTGCACTGGCTGGATAATTGCAGGGTCTGTCTTTGGAAGTAGCCAACCTCCGCACGCAGATCCAGGAATCACAGGCTTCTGGTGCCAGTAGTAGTAGTGTCTGTGGAGATCTATTGCTCTGAATTTAGGAGATGGGCTACGAATATGGAGTGAAATTATCCAGCTCTCCGTAGCCAATTCTGTCAGGGATTATCCGAGAGGCTATAGGACGCATTGGCCTTTCACAAAAATCCTGAATCATTGGAATCGGCTATTTCCCGTGCCGTACATATTGATAGACGCCTGAAAGAGAGATCTAAGGTCCCTCCCTCTCAGGATTTAATCATCATATAACGTGGCGGCTTCCTCTGACATTGTGGGGGGAGAGACTCCTGAGTTTATGTCTGGTGACGACCCTATACAGTTAGGTGGAGCTACCCCTGGCCAAGCTTGCAAGAATTTTAGTCATAAGAAGGGAGTATGTTTTTCCTGTGGAGAAAAGGGACATTTTGTTAATATTTGTCCTTACGTTCAGCGTCAATGTGAAAACAAGGAAAAAAACATTTAATCCCCATCTTACTCTTGGTGGTGTGGGTGGGGAGTCAGAGAACTTACTTTTGTCATTTACTGGTAGTACCCGATTTCTCCTGTCTGCCGACATGGCGCTAGAATCAAAAACTGTGGGAATTGAGGTGTTTATTGACAGTGGGGCAGCGGTTAACCTAGTTGATGGTCAGTTCGTCCGTATGCATGGGTTAACAACAAGTGAATTAGAAAAAAGTATTTCTGTGTTTGCAAAAGACTCCACACCAATTACTCATAAATGTTTGTCACAGATGGTGCAGGACATCCGTTTAAGAGTGGGTGATTTTCATCAGGAATCCATTTTGTGTTTTTTGCTGGAGGGTCTGCCTGCTCCGTTGGTTCTGGGTTTACCTTGGTTAAGCAAACATAATCCTACCATTGACTGGCAAGCGAAACAGATTTTCTGAGAGTGTTTGCCAGGATTTACCCCCACATCGGGATTATGACTGTCCTATCAATCTTATTCCTGGAGCGAAGTTGCCCAAATCTAGGTTATATAACCTTTCTGAACCCGTAATAGCGTCCATGCGAGAGTATATTGCCGAAAGTGTGGCAAAGGGACATATTAGACCTTCCAAATCCCCACTGGCAGCAGGGTTTTTTCTTTGTAAAGAATAAAGACGGAACTCTTAGGCCATGTCTGGACTTCCGTGAGCTCAATCAGATTACGGTCTGTGATTCGTACCCCCTTCCTTTGATTCCTGACTTGTTTAATCAGATTGTTGGTGCCAAAGTGCTTTCCAAGTTGGACGTAAGGGGGGCATATATTCTGGTCAGGATCATGGAAGGGGATGAATGGAAGACGGCGTTTCATACCCCAGAGGGTCATTTTGAGAATTTGGTGATGCTATTTGGGTTAACTAATGCTCCTGCGGTTTTCCAGCATTTTGTTAATGATATCTTTCATTATCTGGTGGGGAGGTTTGTTGTTGTGTATCTGGATGACTTACTAATTTATTCTCCAAACATGGAGACTCATCAGGATCATGAGAAAGGTGTTACAGATCTAAGAGAGAATAAATCGTATGCTAAGTTGGAGAAGTGTGTATTTGTGTACCTACTCTCATCTTCAGGTTTTCGTATGGATCCAGAGAAGGTCCGTGCTGTGTTCGACTGGGATCAACCCGAAAATCTCGGTTTTTGGGGTTCACCAACTAATACCGTAAATTCATTTTTAACTATTCGACTGTGGTTAAACCTTTAACGGACATGACTAGGAAAGGTTCGGATGTCTCTGTCTGGTTTGATGCAGCAAAACAAGCCTTCTCAGCGGTGAAGGAATGTTTTGCTTCTGCTCCTATACTGGTGCAACTGGATGTGTCACAGCCATTCATTGTGGAAGTTGACGCAGCTGAAGTAGGGGTAGGAGCAGTCTTGTCGCAGGGTCCTTCACCTAGTAAATGGCGCCCATGTGCATTCTTCTCTAAGAAACTCTCGGCTGCAGAAAGGAATTATAACGTGGGTAATAGAGAATTGCTGGCCATTAAGTTGGCTTTTGAGGAGTGGCGTCATTGGTTGCAAGGAGCAATTCATCCTATTACTGTGCTTACTGATCACAAAAATCTGGCCTACCTTGAGTCAGCTAAGCGACTGAACCCAAGTCAGGCCAGATGGTCGTTATTTTTTACCAGATTTAATTTCATTGTCACCTATCACCCTGGGGTTTAGAACGTCAAGGCTAATGCTTTGTCCTGTAGCTTTCCTGGGGAAGCTGATTCGGAAGATGCTGGTCCGAAATTGTCTGAAGGGGTAGTAATATCCGTCCTATGTTCCGCCCTTGAGGCAGAGGTGTTGGAGGCCCAGGGGGATGCACTGGATTTTTGCCCTCCGGGGAAGTTGTGTGTTCCTTCTGAATTACATCACAAGTTGTTCGAGGAACATCACTGTACAGTTCTAACAGGACACCCTGGGAGCAGATCCATGGTCGATCTCATCTCTCGTAGATTCTGGAGGCCGGGGTTGCATAAGTGTGTTGAGTACTATGTGTCAGCTTGTAGTACTTGTGCATGTGCTAAGGTGACACATACTCGACCTTCCGGATCTTTACATCCGTTGCCCATCCCGTCCCGACCTTGGACTCATTTAACCATGGATTTTATCACAGATTTACCGAATTCTTCAGGAAAAACTGTTATTCTGGTGGTTGTTGATCGCTTTAGTAAGATGGCACACATTATAGCATTGCCAAGTCTACCTAATGCTAAAACTCTTGCACAAGTGTTTGTCGATAACATCGTGAAATTACACGGTATTCCTTCTGATGTGGTGTCTGATAGTGTCACGACTGTGACTGATCCAGACAGGTCTGGGAGGAGAAGGTCGCAGCGACTTGCTACTCGCGATAGCTTGTGAGTTTGCTCCATGGTTCAGGGTATGTCATCCAGGTTTTGCCTTGTGAACCTTTTTGTCCTGACTGGGAGTTTGTAGGCATCCTTCTCAGGTGAGTCCTGTCTGCCACTCCCAGATACTATATTAGTTTCAGTTTCACTTGCAGTCATTGCCAGATATAGTCCTTACTTCCAGTGCTACTCTGACCTTTGAAGGAGATCGTTTGATGGTGTTGCTGTGGAGCTCTTGTCCGGCGTGGACTGTCGTGTTTGGGATCGCCTTCTCTGCTCGTGACTGGATAAGTCTATCTCTGCTGTTGTTTGTTTGTTGCTGTCTTCCCCTGTTGTTTTCCTAGATGTGAGTGATGGTGACTAGCGCTCCCATCGGCCTTTTCCCAGTCCAGTCTTGTTAGGGCGACTGAGGGTTTAGGCATCCTGCTCGCCGCACGGGTTTACACCCCGTCTAGGGTATCAGGGCAGACAGGTGCCAGCTTAGGGTTAGTCAGGGGTGGCCATTCTATTTCCCATCCGTAGATAAGGGTCCCCCTTCCCCTCCGTCTGGTGCGACACGACTGCTGCTGGGATAGCGGTCGTGACAGATAGGGGGAAGGCGTTCTGTACTCGTCTGGGGGTACAATTGTCCTTCTCTTCGGCCTTTCACCCTCAGTCGAACGGACAGACTGAATGCACGAATCAGAATCTGGAGACTTACTTGAGATGTTTTGTTTCAGAGAATCAGGAGGAGTGGTCTTCATTTTTGGGCTGCTTTACCCCCCATATCTGACGATTGGTAGCTGCTAGAGATATGGGTGATTCTCATCTTGTTTGAAAGTTTGACCATATCTCTAGCTGCTACCAATTGTAACATATGAGCAGTTAAAGCAGCCCCCCCACCACCACCTGGCTGCCGGAGCTGAATTTTTAAATCCTTTTCTCAAAGGTCGAGCTCAAGCAAAACTGTTAAGTGGTTAAAAAAATAAACGGCATGTTGTAAGGGGCGGTGCAACAAAGTGGGGAAGTCACATGATCATCAGATGAAATTGACTTCTCTTATGAGGAGTTTTAGAGCTGTATTATATTTTGTTAGTAAACCCCCTTTAACTTTAACTTTTACAATGGAAATCACAAAACTGTATGGATTGTAGTTTAATATTTCTTTACTATCCCAAAATGATGCTTAACCCTTTCCTGCACAATGATGTACCTCTTAGTCACTGGCGGCATGTAATTCCTGCACACTGGCGTACATGTATCCATCATGATAGCACAGACACAAAAGCTGTGCCCCCATAATCCCCAGTGGATGTGACTGACCGTCATGTCCTGCAGGAACAGCCGGGATCAGAGAAGAATCTGATCAGAGATCGCCATCAGCTGGATAAGGCTATATGCACACGACCGTGGTGTGCTTTGCGGTCAATTTGCGGAACGGCACCGACAGCCTGTAATATAACTGCCTATTCTTGTCCGCAAAGTACTGACAAGAATAGGACATTTTTTTTTTCGGTCCACGGAACGGAGCAACGGATGCGGACAGCACACAGAGTGATGTTCGCATCTTTTGCAGCTCCATTGAAGTGAATGGGTCCGCATCCAAGCCGCAAAAACTGCAGCTCGGATGCGGACCTAAACCACGGCCGTGTGCATGTAGCCTAAGGGGAACACTTTATGATGTGATGGGGACATCTCCAATCAAAGAGCAGCGCAGCAGCCGGAGATCAGATTCTCCTCCTGCCCTGAAGGCACCAAGGACAGTATCTGAAGTCACTTTCTGCATGATTTCATACCTGTGGTGACATCTCCTGGAATGTCCTCCTCCACCTCACTCTTACACCGGGGATCGCCCATCATCCTCTCTTCTTCATCCTCCACTGTAATATCAGTCAGATCTTCTCCCTGATTTCTCATCTGTAACAATTCAGTACAATACAGCAGACAGGTGGGAAATATAACAGATCCACATAAGAGACCCCCACAATCTATGACCCCTCTATGACTGCAGGACCCCCCTATCTACATGTGTATAGGGCCCTGCTCCATCTACCTGAGGATTCTCTGGGACATTCTCCTCTGGACAGTCCTGGGAATACAGAGGACGGGGACATCTCTCTGGTGGATTTCTCCTCCTGGATCCATCTGTGGAGACACAAGCACACAGTGACTGAATACATGGCCTCCTGTAGATCTGTCTATAGATCAGACACTTCTCTCAGCTCCTTCACTTCTAGGTTTAGTTATCAGGGATAAATAATATTCTACTTCTCACCACCTGTGCCGAGGTCCCAGCACCTAGCAGACCACAGTCCCAAAGTAACCACCAGTGAATGGCAGACAGTGGGCCGACAGTTTCCTCCTTCACAATAACACATTCAGAGGATAAGGATACAGTTATACATGTAAAGGCTGGGGGAATTCTTTTAACCGCCTCCGGGCCGCCTAACGCAGGATCGCGTTCCGGAGGTGGTTCACTCAGGCACAGTCACGCATCTACGCGTCATCGCGCGAGATTACGCTCACAGCCGGCCCACGCATGCGCATCGCGGGCCGGCAAAAGTTAGAGGACAAGTTCGTCATCAGCCTGCCAGCCAATGATCGTCGCTGGCAGGCTGATGATTTTCAAAAAAACTAATCAGAAGCCAATCTAACACATTATATTTATAAATATAATGTGTTAAATGGCTTCTGTGCTCCTCTGCTGGTCCTTTTCGTCGGTTGGTCCCAGCAGAGGAGCACACATCACTGTAAGTACACAAGACACAACACTTAGCCCCAGATCACCCCCCATCACCCCAATTAACCCCTTGATCGCCCCTGTCAATCACCTAGTGAAAGGGAAAAAAGTGATCAGTGTAAACTGTCACTTTTTTTTCTCACTAGTATTGACGGTTAGGTTTAGGATAGTTTAGGCCCCTTTGTTAGGCAGTTAGCGTCTGTTAGCGCCCAGCCCACCGCACCGCAGTCACTGATTCGCTGATTAGCGTATCACTAATCAGCATTTGTACTTTTATAGTATCTGTAAGTGATCAGAACTGATCACAGTCAGATCTATAATAGTATTAGTGTCACCTTAGTTCACCCTCCACCCAAAATGCAGTGTTTGCCCGATCAGGCCTGATCGGTCGCCCAAACGTGCGTTTACCCACACCCGCCCCGCCGCAGTGACAAAAATATATATTTTTTTTGATCACTGCACAATCACTTTACAAGCGCTGCGGCGATAAAAATATCAGTTTTGATATTTTTTATCAATCGCAGCGGCTTCCGGTACTTCGCTAGCCTCCCATTTGTAAGACAGGCTTGCTTTTTTTCTTGGGTAGTCTCAGGGAATACCCCCTAAATTTAGTTGACCAAATGGCAAATAAGGGGTATTCTTCTGAAGAGGCCTACAGGATTCTGACCCAGTCGGATGAGGAATTGGAACCCTCATCTGACGAATCCAGCGGGTCAGAATATGAACCTGTATGAAGCAGTGGCAGTCTGACCCAAAGTTAGGACGAGGAGGTTGAGGTCCCTAAAACCACCAGGCGTACCCGGCCCCGTGTTGCTAGACCACAGGTTGCGCAGGATCCGCTTCAAGGGAAGCAGAGTGGGGCTGGCGCTGTCGGATTACGCGGTGAGGCATACACCAGCAGCGCAGCCCATCCTGGACCTAGTACCAGCACTGCCGTACAACATGGTGAAGTGGCGAGCACCAGAAGGGCAGTTAAAGCTGGTACGGTGGCACGTGCAGTAGTTACCCCGTCGCAGCCACCGCAAAGACAGGCCCGTAGAGCCCCTAGAGTCCCTGAGGTGCTGGCAAATCCTGATTGGCAGTCACCAACTTCAGCCACACCATTAGTTCCCCCTTTCACCGCCCAGTCTGGAGTTCGGGTTGAGACAGCTCAGATCGGTTCGGCCCTGGGATTTTTTGAGCTGTTCTTGACTGCGGAGCTCTTGGACTTAGTCGTGGCAGAAACAAATCGGTATGCCACTCAATTTATAGACGCCAACCCGGGAAGCTATTATGCCCAGTCTTTCCGGTGGAAACCCGTCCAAGTTTCCGAATTAAAAAAAATTCTGGGCCTTCTCCTCAACATGGGCCTAACCAAAAAGCATGAATTGCGGTCATATTGGTCCACGAACCCAATTCATCACATGCCCATGTTCTCTGCTGCCATATCCAGGGCACGATTTGAGGCCATCCTGCGTTTCCTGCACTTTAGCGACAACAGCACCTCTCGTCCCAGAGGCCACCCAGCTTTTGACTGGCTCCAGAAAATTCGGCCCCTCATAGACCACCTTAACACCAAATTTGCAGATTTGTATACCCCTGAGCAAAACATCTGCGTAGACGAGTCCCTTATACATTTTACCGGGCTCCTTGGTTTCAAACAATACATCCCAAGCAAGCGTGCCCGGTATGGGGTCAAATTGTATAAGCTCTGTGAAAGGGCCACAGGCTATACCCACAAATTTCGGATCTATGAGGGTAAAGATCAGACCCTGGAGCCGGTCGGTTGCCCTGACTACCTGGGGAGCAGTGGGAAGACAGTCTGGGACTTGGTGTCACCCTTATTTGGCAAGGGGTACCATCTTTATGTGGACAATTTTTACACAAGTGTGCCCCTCTTCAGGCATTTGTTCCTAGAACAGATTGGCTGCTGTGGCACCGCGCAACCTAGTCGCCGGGGCTTCCCCCAACGGCTCGTTACCACCCGTCTTGCAAGGGGGGAGAGGGCTGCCTTGTGTAACGAAGAACTGCTTGCGGTGAAATGGAGAGACAAGCGTGACGTTTACATGCTCTCCTCCATTCACGCAGACACGACAATACAAATAGAACGGGCAACCAGTGTCATTGAAAAGCCCCTCTCAGTCCACGACTATAATTTGCTCATGGGAGGGGTGGACTTCAATGACCAGATGTTGGCTCCTTATTTAGTTTCCCGACGCACCAGACGCTGGTATAAGAAGGTGTCTGTATATTTGATTCAATTGGCTGCATATAATAGTTTTGTTCTCTACAGTAAGGCTGGGAGAACACGATCCTTCCTCAAATTTCAGGAAGAGATCATCGAGAACCTCCTGTATTCAGGAGGTTCCGTGGCCCCATCCACCAGTGTAGTGAGCCGTCTACACGTGCGACATTTCCCCAGTGTCGTTTCTGGTACCTCAACCCAAGCGCCACCCCGAAAAAGATGTCGTGTCTGTAGCAGGAGTGGAATAAGGCGTGACACCCGCTAGTTCTGTTCTGACTGCCCTGACCACCCTGCCCTATGTTTAGGGGAGTGTTTCCGGAAGTACCACACACAGGTACACGCTTAGCATAGGGATTACGTTACGCAGGACAGGCACACAGGGCTGTTAGGGCCCTTTCACACAGAGCTACTGCAAACCTCTCCTTTCACCTGGGACAAAGTGCATAATGTACTTCGCCACATCTCTGGGCGATTTGCGCTTTGCACATTGTCCCATGGGGAAGGAGAGGTTTGTCCTATAAAAAAGGTAAAAAAAAAAAAAAAAATCACCGGTAAGCAAAAAAGTTAATGTTCTGTTCAAAAAGTTTATAAAAGTTAATGTTCCGTTCAAATGTTATTATAAAGTAAATGTTAATAAATTTATTGCGTTGCGGCCTGTTTTTTTTTTTTTTTCCTTCTAGTTGGACCAACCGATGAACCAGCTGCAGCACTGATGTGCATTCTGACAGAAGCATTGCGCTGCTGTCAGATTACACAAAAGTCGGTGTATGTGGCGTTGCAAGACGAGATTTCTCCTCTGCAGTAAAAAAGATACGTTTGCCGAGGCATATGAGCTGAGGGGCGGTGTTCATATGCTTTGGCAAACACTTTGTATATATATAAAAAATAATAATAATCCCGGCAATGATTTATTCATCCACATCGATTGATGTGAATGGAGAAATCGCCAGGGCATACGAGCTAAGTGGGTTTGGATGTTGGGCGGAGCTCCTATGTCCTGGCAGACGCCTTTCCCCTCCTTTTTTTTTTTTTGCCAGAGATTTTTTCATCCACATTGATTGATGCAAATGAAGAAATCTGTGCCGTTCATTTTTTCTTTCAGCCCAGAGGCTGAACGGAAAAAAAAAATCTCATTACCCGTATGCTCAATATAAGGAGAATAGCAGAAACTCCTAATGCTGGCCATACATGTAATAAATGTGGAGACCCTCAAATGCCAGGGCAGTACAAACACCCCACAAATGACCCCATTTTGGAAAGAAGACACCCCAAGGTATTCGCTGAGGGGCATATTGAGTCCATGAAAAATTGGAATTTTTGTCCCAAGTTAGCGGAAAGGGAGACTTTGTGAGAAAAAACAAAAAAAAAATCAATTTCCGCTAACTTGTGCCAAAAAAAAAAAAAAACTTCTATGAACTTGCCATGGCCCTCATTAAATACCTTGGGGTGTCTTCTTTCTAAAATGGGGTCACATGTGGGGTATTTATACTGCCCTGGCATTTTAGGGGCCCTAAAGCAGTGTTTCCCAACCAGTGTGCCTCCAGCTGTTGCAAAACTACAACTCCCAGCATGCCGGCACAGCCAAAGGCTGTCCGGGCATGCTGGGAGTTGTAGTTTTGCAACAGCTGGAGGCAAACTGGTTGGGAAACACTGCCCTAAAGCGTGAGAAGAAGTCTGGGTTCCAAATGTCTAAAAATGCCCTCCTAAAAGGAATTTGGGCCCCTTTGCGCATCTAGGCTGCAAAAAAGTGTCACACATGTGGTATCGCCGTACTCAGGAGAAGTTGGGCAATGTGTTTTTGGGTATCTTTACATATACCCATGCTGGGTGAGAGAAATATCTCTCTAAAATGACAACTTTGTATAAAAAAATGGGAAAAGTTGACTTTTAGAAAGATATTTCTCTTACCCAGAATGGGTATATGTAAAAATACACCCCAAAACACATTGCCCTACTTCTTCCGAGTACGGCGATACCACATGTGTGACACTTTTTTGCAGCCTAGGTGGGCAAAGGGGCCCACATTCTAAAGAGCACCTTTAGGATTTCACAGGGCATTTTTAACACATTTTGATTTCAAACTACTTCTCACGCATTAGGGCCCCTAAAATTCCAGGGCAGTATAACTACCCCACAAGTGACCCCATTTTGGAAAGAAGACCCCCCAAGGTATTTCGTGATGGGCATGGCGAGTTCCTATAATATTTTTTGTCACAAGTTAGCGGAAAATGATGATTTTTGTTTTTTTCTTACAAAGTCTCATATTCCACTAACTTGTGACAAAAAATAAAAACTTCCATGAACTCACTATGCCCATCACGAAATACCCTGGGGTGTCTTCTTTCCAAAATGGGGTCACTTGTGGGGTAGTTATACTGCCCTGGCATTTTAGGGGCCCTAATGCGTGAGAAGTAGTTTGAAATCAAAATGCGTAAAAAATGCCCTGTGAAATCCTAAAGGTGCTCTTTAGAATGTGGGCCCCTTTGCCCACCTAGGCTGCAAAAAAGTGTCACACGTGTGGTATCGCCGTACTCAGGAGAAGTTGGGTAATGTGTTTTGGGGTGTCTTTTTTCATATACCCATGCTGGGCGAGATAAATATCTCTGTCAAATGCCAACTTTGTATAAAAATTTTTTGGAAAAGTTGTCTTTTAGAGAGATATTTCTCTCACCCAGCATGGGTATATGTAAAAAGACACCCCAAAACACATAGCCCAACTTCTCCTGAGTACGGCGATACCACATGTGTGACACTTTTTTGAAGCCTAGGTGGGCAAAGGTATATTATTTACAATTGGCCACTAGGACCATCAGTGTCCCTGGATTAACACGTGTTAGTAATTCTAAAATATAGCTTTTATTACTTGTCCATAAAATAGCTAACTGGGAACTCTATCTTAACTCTCTAGTTAAAATTATCAGCATAGCCTGCCTGTCTGTTGATAATTATTACAGTGTGATCTCTGATTATCAGGTCCGTCCACTAGGTGGCTCTGTGCGCCTGCAGCAGCCTGTTTCATACGTCCTTTATTATTCAGGTGCCTCTCTGCTTATATAATGCACGCTGTTGTTCCCACAGCGTGTAGGTTCCAGCCACTTTAGCGGACTAGACTCATGTATTTGTAGCTCACTCAGACATAAATACGGCCAGGCTATTGCTGGCTAAAACACTAACATCACTCACTGCCCCCCGACATGTTTCGCCAACCAGGCGTCTTCAGGGGTTTGGGCAGAGGACTGAATGTTAGGGGCGGAGCCAGGTTTATGAAACCTCCCTTTTCTCGTCATGGGTTTATTGACCAATAGATTTCTCTCTGGCTGTGGGCTTAGCATTAGACCAATAGCGATGCTTGTACTGGCTGTACCCAGGTTACAGCTCCTCCCATATCTTTGTAATTGTAAGCTTCGACCTGCGCCGTGTAGGATGCGCTGGTACTTAGTGTTTTTTCCACTTTTATGTACCGCGCATGTCTGGGGGTTACTTCCTGGTTTTACTTCATTCCGGTAATCTCCCCGATGCGATTCTTAATGTATCGCATCTCTGCGCATGTCAGAACACTCTAAATCTTTCTGGTATTCTTAAATTGTATTGCGCCTGCTCTCACTCTTAGAGTGAGTCCTATGGGTGATTACTGCTCATGCGTCCGGTCTTAGTGCTTTCAGTTCTATTCACTATGTTCGAGGTGGGCAAAGGGGCACAAATTCCAAAGAGCACCTTTAGGATTTCACATAGCATTTTTTACACATTTTGATTTCAAACTACTTCTCACGCATTAGGGCCCCTAAAATGCCAGGGCAGTATAACTACCCCACAAGTCACCCCATTTTGGAAAGAAGACACCCCAAGGTATTTCGTGATGGGCATAGTGAGTTCATGGAAGTTTTTATTTTTTGTCACAAGTTAGTGGAATATGAGACTTTGTAAGAAAAAAAAATAAAAATAAATAAATCATTTTCCGCTAACTTGTGACAAAAAATCAAAAGTTCTATGAACTCACTATGCCCATCAGCGAATTCCTTAGGGTGTCTACTTTCCGAAATGGGGTCATTTGTGGGGTGTTTGTACTGACTGGCCATTGTAGAACCTCAGGAAACATGACAGGTGCTCAGAAAGTCAGAGCTGCTTCAAAATGCGGAAATTCACATTTTTGTACCATAGTTTGTAAACGCTATAACTTTTACCCAAACCATTTTTTTTTTTACCCAAACATTTTTTTTTATCAAAGACATGTAGAACAATAAAGTTAGAGAAAAATTTATATAGAAATGTAGTTTTAAAAAAAAAAAATTACAACTGAAAGTGAAAAATGTCATTTTTTTGCAAAAATTTTGGTAAATTTCGATTAATAACAAAAAAAGTTAAAATGTCAGCAGCAATGAAATACCACCAAATGAAAGCTCTTTTAGTGAGAAGAAAAGGAGGTAAAATTAATTTGGGTGGTAAGTTGTATGACCGAGCAATAAACCGTGAAAGTAGTGTAGTGCAGAATTGTAAAAAGTGGTCTGGTCATTAAGGGGGTTTAAGCTAGGGGAGCTGAGGCGGTTAAATGGCATCTGTCTGTGGATTTGTACCTTAGAGGCTCTGCTCTCTCTGCACATTAATTGACAGAACCAGATGTGATGATGTATACACTGCCTGCAGTTGCAGACAGAGCAAAGCCTCTAGGTGTAATGGCAACGCCCCCGTTGCTCCTAGAGGCTCATTTTCATATATTAGAACCTCATTTTTCTCAGCAATGTGGACACATATGAACATGGGGCCAACACAGATCCATTCACCTGCCATGTGCACATGTAACAGGTCAGCCAGTGCCATAGGAACAAATCTGCTGACAGATGCCCTTTAAGAGTGCTCTGCAGCACCCTACCAACTAAAAAATAAAAATAATTGTCAGGGCATTATCAGACACAGTACAAGGAGTAAGTAAAACAACTAATAATACTAAAGTGTCATGTAAGTGATGTGGGAGGGAACACCACACGACAACAGGAGGGAAGGGAAAAGGAACTATGCCTCAAAGCTAGGGAAAGGGAAATGGTCACCACCTATGGAAACCCTAACCCTAGCCCTGACTCCTATCCATTTGAACGAACCTTGAGGGTAGGAATGTTCATACACTGGAACCTATGACCCTAGAAACCCTGAATTGCCCTGGAATAGAGTCAGGGCTTAAGATGACCTGTTCCTTCCGATATGAATGAACAAGCGTCTCCCTGAGGCCTAGTAACAAAACACAGAGGGGAAACAACAAAATATAAAAGGGAAGTAACACTTAACTTCTGGAGTAAATGGACGAGCAGGAACTCAAAAGAGGACAACACACCAGCTCTTCCAATACAAAAAAGCCATCAACCGCATAGCATGATGGGTGAAACCAGACTAAATAGGGGAGTTGGAATGACCTCTAAGCTACACCTGAGGCAAGAGGTGTGGTCATTACCAGCAACAACACTGAAACAAGTGAAATCAAAGAGTCTGTCAGATCACATCATGTGCCGCCAGTCTCTTAGATCTTCTGACACCTGTCATGTTAGAGACCGTGACAGTACCCCACCTTGTACGGACACCCAGGACGACTTTATCTGGATGAGCTCCGTAAAAGGCTTTCACCAGCCGACTAGAATTAACGTCGACCGCTGGAACAGACATCGTCTCCTCTGGTCCGTTACCCTTCCAGTGAACGAGGTACTAAAGGGATCTACGGAGAATTCGGGAGTCCACTATCCTGGCGATCATAAATTCCAGAGTACCGTCCACAATGACATGAGCGGGAGACAAGGAGGACGGTTCAACAGGTTCGACATATCTCTTTAACGACAACTTATGGAACACATTATGAATGGTCAAAGCCTGAGGAAGTTAAAGGCGAAAGGCTACCGGTATAATAATGACCGTGATCTTATAGGGACCAATAAACCTTGAGCCCAACTTCCAAGAAGGTACTTTCAACTTAATGTTTCTTGTGGACAGCCACACAGAATCACCCACTCTCAGTTCTGGAACATTCATATATGTCTCCTGTCAGCCAACTTGTTACCCACCTTTTTTCATATTATTTTGAATTTTCCGCCAAATAGATGACAAAGAAGAGAAAAATTGTTCCTCTTCAGGTATACCAGAAGTCTCCGTACCAGAAAAAATGACAAATTGCGAGTGGAAGCCATATGCCCCAAAAAAACGTCGACTTATCTGTGGTCTCCTGTCTACAGTTATTTATGGCAAACTCGGCTAAAGATAAAAATGAAGACCACTCCTCCTAAATCTCTGATACAAAACATCTCAAGTAAGTCTCCAGATTCTAATTAGTGCGTTCAGTCTGTCCGTTCGACTTAGGGTGAAAGGCCAAAGAGAAGGACAATGGTACCCCCTGATGAGTACAGAACACCTTCCAGAATCTGGAAACAAACCTCCCTCTATCAGTCACCCTAGCAAAAGGAATACCATGTAGTTTCACGACAAACACCTGTGCAAGAGTTTTAGCATTAGGTAGACCTGGTAATTCTATAAAGTGCGCCATTTTACTAAAGCGATCAACAACCACTAGAATCCTAGTTTTTCCTAAAGAATTCGGCAAATCTGTGATAAAATCCATGGATAAATGAGTCCAAGGTCGGGACGGGATGGGCAACGGAAGTAAAAGATCCGGAAGGCCGAGTATGTGTCACCTTAGCACGTGCACAAGTACTACAAGCTGACACATAGTCCTCAACATACTTATGCAACCCCGGCCACCAGAATCTACGAGAGATGAGATCGACAGTGGATCTGCTCCCAGGATGTCCTGTGAGAACCGTACAGTGATGTACCTCGAACACCTTGTGACGTAATTCAGAAGGAACAATCAACTTCCCCAGAGGACAAGAATCCGGTACATCTCCCTGGGCCTCCAACACCTCTGTCTCAAGGTCGGGATATAGTGCGGATATTACTACCCCTTCAGACAATATCGGACCAGGATCTTCCGAATCACCCCCCTTCCCCAACTAAATTAAATCTGGTAAAAAACAACGACCATCTAACCTGCCTCGGGCTCAGTCGCTTAGCCAACTCCAGGTAAGTCAGATTTTTGTGATCAGTAAGCACAGTAACAGGATGGATTGCTCCTTCCAACCAATGACGCCATTCCTCAAAAGCCAACTTAATGGCCAGCAACTCTCTATTACCCACATTATAATTACTTTCTGCAGCCGATAGTTTCTAAGGAAATAATGCACATGGGCACCATTTACTAGGTGAAGGACCCTGCGACAAGACTGCTCCTACCCCTACCTCGGATGCGTCAACTTCCACAATGAATGGCTGTGACACATCCGGTTGCACCAGTATAGGAGCAGAAGCAAAACACTCCTTCAAAGCTAAAAAGGCTTGTAATGCCTCATCAGACCAGACTGAGACATCCAAACCTTTTCTAGTCATGTCCATTAAAGGTTTGACCACAGTTGAGTAGTTCAAAACTAATTTAAAGAGGATCTTTCATGGTTTGGTAGTAATTGCGATAAATATCTTTACTTGGGGGGTACCCCCCGCTAATGTTGCCACCCTGTCTGATTTTTTAAAATATCGCTCCTGCGCCCCGCTGTGTCCCCCTGTAGTTTTCGCACTCAGTATGCTAATCCTGAGCATCGGTACAGGAAGGAGGAGATGCCGGAGTTGCTCAATGGGCGTCTCCTTCTCCCTGGCTGTGCCGCGATCCAATCACAGTGGAGAGCGTCACAACAAGGGAGAAGGTGTTTTTTTTTTTAAGCCTGTGACGCTCTCCGCTGTGATTGGATCGCGGCACAGTCAGGGAGAAGGAGACGCTCACTGAGAAACCCTGGCATCTCCTCCTTCCTGTACTGATGCTCAGGATTAGCATACTGAGCGCGAAAACTACAAGGGGCACAGCGGGGCTCAAGAGCGATATTTAAAAAAATCTGGCAGGTTTGCAGCATCAGCGGGGGGTACCACGCAAGTAAAAGGTATTTATCTCAATTAATACAAAACCATGAAGGGTCCTCTTTAAAGTAGTAGTTGGTGAACCCCAAAAACCACATAAGCGCTTTTAGATTTTTATGTCGATCCCAGTCCAATACAGCACGGACATTCTCTGGATCCATACGAAAACCTGAAGATGAGAGTAGGTAAGGCCTCTTTCACACTTGCGTTGTCCGGATCCGTCGTGTACTCCATTTGCCGGAAGTGCCAGCCGGATCCGTAACACCGCAAGTGAACTGAAAGCATTTGAAGACGGATCCGTCTTCAAAATGCGTTCAGTGTTACTATGGCAGCCAGGACGCTATTAAAGTCCTGGTTGCCATAGTAGTAGTGGGGAGCGGGGGAGCAGTATACTTACCGTCCGTGCGGCTACCGGGGCGCTCCAGAATGACGTCAGGGCGCCCCATGCGCATGAATGACGCGATCCATGCGATCACGTCATCCATGCGCGTGGGGCGCCCTGACGTCACTCTGAAGCGCCCCGGGAGCCGCACGGACGGTAAGTATACTGCTCCCCACTACACTTTACCATGGCAAACAGGACTTTAGTGTCCTGGTAGCCATGGTAACCATTCAGAAAAAGCTAAACGTCGGATCCGGTAATGCGCCGAAACGACGTTTAGCTTAAGGCCGGATCCGGATTAATGCCTTTCAATGGGCATTAATTCCGGATCCGGCCTTGCGGCAAGTGTTCTGGATTTTTGACCGGAGCAAAAAGCGCAGCATGCTGCGGTATTTTCTCCGGCCAAAAAACGTTCCGTTCCGGAACTGAAGACATCCTGATGCATCCTGAACGGATTTCTCTCCATTCAGAATGCATGGGGATAATCCTGATTAGGATTCTTCCAGCATAGAGCCCCGACGACGGAACTCTATGCCGGAACAGAACAACGCAAGTGTGAAAGAGCCCTAACCCAGGAATTGTACTTCCTGAACGGCAAATACACACTTCTCCATCTTAGCATACAATTTATTCTCTCTTAGGATCTATAACACCTGTCTAACATGTCTGGATAATAAATTAGTATATCACCCAGATACACAACAACAAACCTCCCCACCAGATGATGAACGATATCATTAACAAAATGCTGGAAAACCACAGGAGCATTAGTTAGCCCAAACGGCATGACCAGATTCTCAAAATGACCCTCTGGGGTATGAAATGCCATCTTCCATTCATCCCCATCCTTGATCCTGACCAGATTATATGCCCCCTTTAAGTCCAACTTGGAGAACACCTTGGCACCGACAATCTGATTAAACAAGTCAGGAATCAAAAGGAAGGGGGTACGGATCACAGACCGTAATCCGATTGAGTTTACGGACTTCCAGACATGGCCTAAGAGTTCCGTCTTTCTTCTTTTTTTTTTTACTTATTTTATTGAAGCACAACAAGTACGGCATGGCACATGTACATACTGATCATCATTGTTCCAAGTAGTATAACGTACATAAAGTAAAATCCAATATACATTCCATATATAAAATATTATGCATAAATATAAGTGTGACTTTGTCCCATAACTTCCACTCAATAAAGTTAACATTTTTACTCAATGAAGTATTCTCCTCTCCATATCGCATCATGTATTATGTGTGTGGTCCATTTGTATACATGCGAAAGTTGGATAGTGTCAGTGGTGATGAGCGCCAACTTCCCCATACTTTCCAGAATTTTCCAGCACATTTCCTATTTTGGAATATTATATTCTCTAAACGAATGACCTGGTTTACCAAAGATTTCCACTGACTCGCAGTAGGTGTTCTATCTGCCATCCATCTAAGCGCTAAAGCTTTCCTAGCAAGGAATAAGGCTTCCCTCAGATAAATACTAGTATGGTGCATCCATATCTCGTCCTTCAATATCCCTAGTATGCATATTTTGGGGTATACTGACAATGGATTTGAGACCATGGTGGACAAAACATTTATAATTTCTTGCCAATAGTATTTAATGTAGCTGCAGTCATATCATGTGCCAAAAATCTGTGTTTGCTTGTGCACATCTATGGCATCTATTATGAGGAAGTCTGCCCATTTTGTATAGTCTGGTAGGGGTCAGATAGCTCCTATGTAGTATAAATAGTTCTGTTACTCTATTGTTAAATCGATGGTAAGACTCCTATGGGCGCTGTGAGGATTTGCTCTGGTAGACAGGCTTGCGGACGCAGTACAGAGGCAATGACAACGTCTTTAACTTAAACAGTGAAAAAAACAGTTTCAAGCAAAAACAGTCACCTTGAGTCTGGTGTTTGTTCACACCAGGCTGCAGCACATAAGTCCTTGGATGAAGCAGTAGTCCACATGCTTTGTCCGAAACAATATAGCAGGCCTTAGTCCCGGCCCAAACGCTCAGGCTCCAACACCGAGACTGACAGAGCTCCACTAACAGATGGAGGATAATCCACCCAGCTGAGAATTATCACTTTATTCAATCTGTTGGCCAGTATTTTGTAATCTATGTTTAACAGGGAGATGGGCCTATAAGATCCACATTCCAGCGGGTTCTTATCGGGGTTTAGTAATACTACGACGCATCGTACAATGATTCAGGGAGACAACCCTGTTGTAGTGATGTTTTGTACATTTTATGTAATTGCGGTCCCAAAATGTCTACGTACTTGGAGTACACTTCCAGCGGAATACCGTCTGGGCCAAGAGATTTCCTCAGGTTCCCCAGGTTCAGTCCTTTAATGGCCACCTTGATCACCTTGTTTCTATCATAGTTTTAAATTAGAGGGGCAAAGCTTTAAAAGTAATATCAGGAAGTATTACTTTACTGAGAGAGTAGTGGATGCATGGAATAGCCTTCCTGCAGAAGTGGTTGCTGCAAATCCAGTGAAGGAGTTTAAGCATGCATGGGATAGGCATAAGGCCATCCTTCATATAAGATAGGGCCAAGGGCTATTCATAGCATTCAGAATATTGGGCAGACTAGATGGGCCAAATGGTTCTTATCTGCCGACACATTCTATGTTTCTATGTTTCTACCTCCTCTAGCGTTATCTCTTCATCTAGGAGTTCCCTATCCTGAATGCTTAACTTGGGTACATTATCTCCTGAAGATAGCTATCTTATTCATAGTGAGTGTACTGAATCATAGATGTATACAAGTCTTGGTAAAATTCTTTGAATCTATTAAGTATACCATTAGCATCATCCACTAGCAGTAGTGTGTAGGTGCAATACCGACGGTGCCGCAATATTTCTATGTATTACATGTGCCAGTACTTTCCCGGCTTTATTGCCTAGCTCAAATGTTTGCTGTTTGAGAAAGAACATTTTACGTTCGCATTTTTCCTTAAGGTATATCAAGTATTGCCTCCCTTTTTGCATCCAATCCCTCCTATTATCATCTGTGGGATCAGAGGTAAAGCGGCTCTCCGCTTCTTTGCATTGGTCACTTAATTCATCCTCTTTTACGCCGGGTAGATGATATAGAGGATTTAAGGCATCCACGCAAGTAAGCTTTCAAAGTCTCCCATATTAGTAAGTCGTTCGTCTCGTCCGTATGTATTTCCAGAAACACATTAAGTTGGTCTGGAATATGATTGTTGTTTGTCATTAAAGTCAACCAAAAGGGATGTATACAAGTCCTACTACTACAGTCGTGGCCAAAAGTTTTGAGAATGACACAAATATTCGTTTTCACAAAGTTTGCTGCTAAACTGCTTTTAGATCTTTGTTTCAGTTGTTTCTGTGATGTAGTGAAATATAATTACACGCACTTCATACGTTTCAAAGGCTTTTATCGACAATTACATGACATTTATGCAAAGAGTCAGTATTTGCAGTGTTGGCCCTTCTTTTTCAGGACCTCTGCAATTCGACTGGGCATGCTCTCAATCAACTTCTGGGCCAATTCCTGACTGATAGCAACCCATTCTTTCATAATCACTTCTTGGAGTTTGTCAGAATTAGTGGGTTTTTGTTTGTCCACCCGCCTCTTGAGGATTGAACACAAGTTCTCAATGGGATTAAGATCTGGGGAGTTTCCAGGCCATGGACCCAAAATGTCAACGTTTTGGTCCCCGAGCCACTTAGTTATCACTTTTGCCTTATGGCACGGTGCTCCATCGTGCTGGAAAATGCATTGTTCTTCACCAAACTGTTGTTGGATTGTTGGAAGAAGTTGCTGTTGGAGGGTGTTTTGGTACCATTCTTTATTCATGGCTGTGTTTTTGGGCAAAATTGTGAGTGAGCCCACTCCCTTGGATGAGAAGCAACCCCACACATGAATGGTCTCAGGATGCTTTACTGTTGGCATGACACAGGACTGATGGTAGCGCTCACCTTTTCTTCTCCGTACAAGCCTTTTTCCAGATGCCCCAAACAATCGTAAAGAGGCTTCATCGGAGAATATGACTTTGCCCCAGTCCTCAGCAGTCCATTCACCAAACTTTCTGCAGAAGATCAATCTGTCCCTGATGTTTTTTTTGGAGAGAAGTGGCTTCTTTGCTGGCCTTCTTGACACCAGGTCATCTTCCAAAAGTCTTCGCCTCACTGTGCGTGCAGATGCGTTCTCACCTGCCTGCTGCCATTCCTGAGCAAGCTCTGCACTGGTGGCACTCCGATCCCGCAGCTGAATCCTCTTTAGGAGACGATCCTGGCGCTTGCTGGACTTTCTTGGACGCCCTGAAGCCTTCTTAACAAGAATTGAACCTCTTTTCTTGAAGTTCTTGATGATCCTATAAATTATCCTTGCCTGTGAAGCCATTTTTATGCAACGCAATGATGGCTGCACGCGTTTCTTTGCAGGTCACCATGGTTAACAATGGAAGAACAATTATTTCAAGCATCACCCTCCTTTTAACATGTCAAGTCTGCCATTTTAACCCAAATCAGCCTGACATAATGATCTCCAGCCTTGTGCTCGTCAACATTCTCACCTGAGTTAACAAGACGATTACTGAAATGATCTCAGCAGGTCCTTTAATTACAGCAATGAAATGCAGTAGAAAGGTTTTTTTGGGATTAAGTTAATTTTAATGGCAAAGAAGGACTATGCAATTCATCTGATCACTCTTCATAACAGTCTGGAGTATATGCAAATTGCTATTATAAAAACTTAAGCAGCAACTTTTCCAATTTCTAATATTTATGTAATTCTCAAAACTTTTGGCCACGACTGTACATGTCACTGAATCGGGTAACATCAGTTTTATTGTCACCGGTGCATGGTCCGACAGTCCTTGCAGCTCATACTGAATATCCATCAAATCTGAATACGTGTTCTCAGTGCCAAATATGTAGTCTATCCTGGATAGCGCACCCCTTGACAGAGTAAAACACGAGTACTCTTCGCGTTCAAGGTTTTTCTCCCTCCACATGTCTATATCTTCCACCCCATTTCAGCAGCAAATGGTGCTGGACAACCGCTGACTGGACCGACAAGACGGGTCCTGAAATCTGTCTAACCGATTATTCATCACCATGTTATAATCCCCCATACATATCATCCTAACATTGGGGTATTGTGCTGCAAATCCCGCCGCTGCTTGTAAAACAGACATGTTAGCGGGTGGTGGGTTATATATGTTCATCACAATATATGGGATTCCATTGATATGTGCAAAGACATATTGCTCTTCAGGGTCTATCACCGTTTGATGTGCCTCCCATCTAATAGCTCGATAAATTAACAATGACACCCCTCTAGAGTATGAGTTCCCATACGCATTTTCCATCTATTGTACCCAGGGTTTTCCCATCCTCCCTCTAGTATCTACCGTCAGATGTGTCTCCTGTAATCCTAGAATGTGGGGGTTATATTTGCGAACATGGGCAAAAACCACCATTCTTTTTGTGGGGCCTCCCAGATCGCTCACATTCCAGGACATTACAGTCAGAGCCGACATGTTCGTTGCTTTACATCAATTACAGGAGAAATTCTGCTTAAAATTTTCATACGGTTCAATACAATATCCCACATCAACTGCTGGTGTGTTCTGTGTCTTCTGTACCCAATATAGTTGTACCATGCCTTATAAAACAGAAAAATAAACATGAAAGACAACCGACACATGAGTGCTGTGTCTGAAACATGAAAACTTTTTCAATAGCCATGTGATCGGGCACCTGTAAAGTGCAATATAATGTTATACCTATGCAGGTGTCTGATCAGACTCGCGTATTTAATGCTAGTGCTTAGTGACTAAGATATGAACTAATGCTATGATCAGTGTCAGTTAGCTTTGTGTTATGTATGGTTGCAAGCAATATTACTATACCAGAAGTTCCTTATAAATAGTGTGCGGGTCAGCATACTTGTTGCTCTGTAAGTCTTTTGCTGAAGAAAGATGATGTAAAGCCCCTCTGAAGTCCCGGTATCTCTCAATTAGTAGGTGATTTTCTTGGCCGCGTTGATATCCATTCCTCAGCTTCACGGGGGTTAGTGAAGAATAACTGTTTCCCGCCATCCCTCACCCACAAAACGTGTCGGGTATGCCATGGAATATTGCAGGTTAAGTTCCCTCAAGCGACGCTTGAAAGCTATAAAAGTAGCACGTTTCTTCTGTAGTTTTGCTGAGAAATCTGGGAACAACAATATACACTGCTCAAAAAAATAAAGGGAACACTTAAACAACACAATGTAACTCCAAGTCAATCACACTTCTGTGAAATCAAACTGTCCACTTAGGAAGCAACACTGAGTGACAATCAATTTCACATGCTGTTGTGCAAATGGGATAGACAACAGGTGGAAATTATAGGCAATTAGCAAGACACCCCCAATAAAGGAGTGGTTCTGCAGGTGGTGACCACAGACCACTTCTCAGTTCCTATGCTTCCTGGCTGATGTTTTGGTCACTTTTGAATGCTGCCGGTGCTTTCACTCTAGTGGTAGCATGAGACGGAGTCTACAACCCACACAAGTGGCTCAGGTAGTGCAGCTTATCCAGGATGGCACATCAATGTGAGCTGTGGCAAGAAGGTTTGCTGTGTCTGTCAGCGTAGTGTCCAGAGCATGGAGGCGCTACCAGGAGACAGGCCAGTACATCAGGAGACGTGGAGGAGGCCGTAGGAGGGCAACAACCCAGCAGCAGGACCGCTACCTCCGCCTTTGTGCAAGGAGGAACAGGAGGAGCACTGCCAGAGCCCTGCAAAATGACCTCCAGCAGGCCACAAATGTGTATGTGTCTGCTCAAACGGTCAGAAACAGACTCCATGAGGGCCAGACGTCCACAGGTGGGGGTTGTGCTTACAGCCCAACACCGTGCAGGACGTTTGGCATTCGCCAGAAAACACCAAGATTGGCAAATTCGCCACTGGCGCCCTGTGCTCTTCACAGATGAAAGCAGGTTCACACTGAGCACATGTGACAGACGTGACAGAGTCTGGAGACGCCGTGGAGAACGTTCTGCTGCCTGCAACATCCTCCAGCATGACCGGTTTGGCATTGGGTCAGTAATGGTGTGGGGTGGCATTTCTTTGGAGGGCCGCACAGCCCTCCATGTGCTCGCCAGAGGTAGCCTGACTGCCATTAGGTACCGAGATGAGATCCTCAGACCCCTTGTGAGACCATATGCCGGTGCGGTTGGTCCTGGGTTCCTCCTAATGCAAGACAATGCTAGATCTCATGTGGCTGGAGTGTGTCAGCAGTTCCTGCAAGACGAAGGCATTGATGCTATGGACTGGGCCGCCCGTTCCCCAGACCTGAATCCAATTGAGCACATCTGGGACATCATGTCTCGCTCTATCCACCAACGTCACGTTGCACCACAGACTGTCCAGGAGTTGGCAGATGCTTTAGTCCAGGTCTGGGAGGAGATCCCTCAGGAGACCGTCCGCCACCTCATCAGGAGCATGCACAGGCGTTGTAGGGAGGTCATACAGGCACGTGGAGGCCACACACACTACTGAGCCTCATTTTGACTTGTTTTAAGGACATTACATCAAAGTTGGATCAGCCTGTAGTGTGTTTTTCCACTTTAATTTTTAGTGTGACTCCAAATCCAGACCTCCATTGGTTAAAAAATTTGATTTCCATTTTTTTTTATTTTTGTGTGATTTTGTTGTCAGCACATTCAACTATGTAAAGAACAAAGTATTTCAGAAGAATATTTAATTAACTCAGATCTAGGATGTGTTATTTTTGTGTTCCCTTTATTTTTTTGAGCAGTGTATTTGCGTTGCCTAATGTGATGTTTGCTTGTTTCTCGCTTGGCTTAAGATAAGGTCTCTGTCTTTCCAATTAAGCATACAGGCCATGAGAGGTCTAGGGGAAGCCCCTGGTGGTGGTGGCCGCGCTGGGACACGGTGGGCTCTCTCCACTGCGTAGGCCATTGAAAAGCTTGCATCTGGGAATGTGGACTTAAACCACTGTTCCAGGAATGTGGCTCTGTTTGATCCCTCTGCTCTTTAAGGCATACCTAGGATCCGGACGTTATTTCTTCTGGCCCTGTTCTCCAGATCGTCACATTTCTACCTCCATAAATCCACTGAGCCCTCGATGGCCTGTACTCTGGCTGTCAGGGGTCTTTTGAGGTCTTACCAGTAACCCCACACCCTCCACCCGGTGCTCCTGGCCGGTCTTTGTAAAACAGGGGTTTGGGTGGAGGTCCCCTTTTGAGGTTCCCTCCCCCCCCCCCCCATTATTTGTTTTCACCAATGTACATGTTTAATTATGTTTAATACATTTTTGTGTTATATCTTATATATTATCTCATGCATATTATTGTGGGGTTATTGGTTGGTTCTATTATAGGTTTTGTTGCATGATTTACTAGACCCCTTAGTATAATGATTATTGTGGTCTGAGGTACTGGTTGGTTCGTCTTGTGAGGTCTTCCAGGGCTGAGACCCGCTCTTCATTATGGTGGACTCTCTCTCTCAGAGTAGCTGAACATCATGGTGCAAAAGTCCCAGGTCGACTGTGACCTTTTCTATTTTGCCAGTTAGCGATGACTGGAATGCTGAAATAGCCACCATCAGTTGTTCATGAGCTGTTTTCAGGGTAAACTCCGGTTTTGTGGTATCCTCCATCAGAGTTTGCTGTGCTGACTGCCCTCGAGTTTGGGAAGCACGAGGTGAGGCAGCCGCAGTGGCGCCATCTTGAGCCACCTGCCTGGCATATTCTTTCAGGCGCTCCGCTGCTGCCTGCGCTTTACTCGGGCTCATTTCTCGCCTCCTTGATTTCCGCCTTCTATGGTATACTGACCAAGCTATGGTGGCGGGTTAATATGTACCAGGATGGCGCAGGATGATAGTCGGGAGCCGGAGCGTCCGATCATGTCGGCAGTTGGCCACGCCCCCGTCTTTCTTCTTTACAAAGAAAATTTGGATGGTCTAATATGTCCCTATGTCAAACTTTCGGCAATATACTCTCGCATGGCCGCTCTTTCGGGTTCAGAAAGGTTATATAACCTAGATTTGGGCAACTTCGCCCTGGGAGTAAGATTTATAGATTTATAGGACAATCATATTCCCGATGTGGGGGTAAATCCTGACAACCACTCTCAGAAAATACATCAGAAAAATCTGAAATGAAAGAGGTAACAGCTTTAGAGGTCAGGACAGAAAGAGATGTATTAAGACAGTTGTCCATGCAATAATCACTCCAATTGAGAATCTGTTTAGCTTGCCAGTCAATGGTAGGATTATATTTGCTTAGCAAATTTCCAAGTTTCAATTTCTCTACTTCTATAATACATACAAAAATAGTTATTACTTTACATTCCCCATATGTCTACTTCATGTTTGGATCATTTTGAGAATGACATTTTATTTTTTGGGGATGTTACAAGGCTTAGAAGTTTAGAAGCAAATCTTGAAATTTTTCAGAAATTTTCAAAAACCCACTTTCCACTCACCAGTTCAGGTCTGAAGTCACTTTGTGAGGCTTACCTAATAGAAACCACCCAAAAATAACCCCATTCTAGAAACTACACCCCTCAAGGTATTCAAAACCGATTTTATAAACTTTGTTAACCCTTTAGGTGTTCCACAAGAATTAATGGAAAATAGAGATAAAATTTAAATTTTTTTATAATTTTCTTCCAGTTACAAAGCAAGGGTTAACAGCCAAACAAAACTCAATATTTGTGGCCCTGATTCTGTAGTTTACAGAAACACCCAATATGTGGTCGTAAACTGCTGTACGGGCACACGGCAGGGCGCAGAAGGAAAGGAACCCCATACGGTTTTTGGAAGGCAGATTTTGCTGGACTGGTTTTTTGACACCATGTCCCATTTGAAGTCCCCCTGATGCACCCCTAGAGTAGAAACTCCAAAAATGTGACCCCATTTTAAAAACTACGGGATAGGGTTGCAGTTTTTTTGGTACTATTTTAGGGTACATATGGTTTTTGGTTGCTCTATATTACACTTTTTGTGAGGCAAGGTAACAAGAAATAGCTGTTTTGGCACCGTTTAAATTTTTGGTTATTTACAAAATTCATCTGACAGGTTAGATCATGTGGTATTTTTATAGAGCAGGTTGTCACGGACGCTGCAATACCTAATATGACTTTTTTTGGTTGTTTGTTTCAGTTTTACATAACAAAGCATATATTATTTTTTTTTTAAGATTCTTTAGTGTCTCCACATTCTGAAAGCCATAGTTTTATTTATTTTTTGGGCGACTGTCTCGTGTACGGGCAAATTTTTTTCGCGATACCTAATATGTATACTTTTTTTTATTTACTTAAGTTTTACACAATAATAGATTTTTTAAAACAAAAAAAAAGATGTTTTAGTGTCTCCATATTCTGAGCCATATTTTTTTTTTTTTTTTTGGCGATTGTCTTAGGTAGGGGCTAATTTTTTGTGGGATGAGGTGACAGTTAGATTGGTACTATTTTGGTGCGCATACGCCTTTTTGATCGCTTGCTGTTGTACTTTTAGTGATGTAAGGTGACAAAAAAATTGTTTATTCAGCACAGTTTTTATTTTTATTTTTGTACGGTGTTCATCTGAGGGGTTAGGTCATGTGATATGTTTATAGAGCCGGTCGATATACGGACGCGGCGATACCTAATATGTAAACTTATTTATTTTTCACTTTTTTTATGAATTTTTTTTTAACTTTATTTGGGGGAAATTACTTCTTTTCTTTTTACTTGAAACTTTAAATTTTTTGGGGGGAAAACTTTTTTTCCAACCTTTTTTTTCACTTTTTTTTTTGTCCCACTTTGGGACTTCAACTTTTGGGGGTCTGATCCCCTTTACAATGCATTCCAATACTTCTGTATTGGAATGCATTGGCTGTATGAGTAATACAGTGTGTATTACTCATACAGCTTCCTGCCTGTGAGATCGCGCTGCCTTCCATGCCATCGGGTCCCCATTACAGCCGCACGGGGACCCGATGGCACCTCCGATTTCCGCCGCAACGAGCAGTAAAGGCCGCAAACCACAGGTCTGAATTGACACAGGACCCCCCCGCGCATTGTCCCAGGGTGCCTACTGATTGATTTCACGTGACGATAGGAACTTTACATGACGTACCGGTACATCAGGTGTCCCCAAGAGGTTAAACGGATGTCCTGCACCATCTGTGACAAACATTTCTGAGTAATTGGTGCAGAGTCAAATGCAAACAATGAAATATTTTTCTTTAATGCACTTGTTGTTAACCCATGCATACGGACGAACTGACTATTAACTAGGTTAACCCCTGCCCCACTGTCAATAAACACCTCAATTACCACAGTTTTGGACTCTAGCGCCACCTCGGCAGACAGGAGAAATCGGGTACTACCAGTAAATGACAAAAGTTCTCTGACTCCCCACCCACACCACCAAGAGTAAGATGGGGATTAAACGTCTTTTTTTTTTTCACCTTGCTGTTGAACGTGAGGACAAATATTAACAAAATGTCCCCTTTTTCCACAGGAAAAACATACTCCCTTCTTATGACTAAAACTCTTGCAAGCAGGCCCAGGGGTAGCTCCCCCTAACTGCATAGGTTCATCACCAGGCATAAACTCAGGAGTCTCTCCACCCAAAGTGTCAGAGGAAGCCGCTACGTTATATGATGGTCCGTCCTGAGAGGGAGGGACCCTAGATCTCTCTTTCAAGCGTCTATCAATATGTACGGCAAGGGACATAGCCAATTCCAATGACTCAGGATTTTTGTGAAAGGCCAACCGTCCTTTAGCCGCTCAGATAATCCCTGACAAAATTGGCTACGGAGAGCTGGATCATTCCACTCCGTATCCGTAGCCCATGTCCTAAATTCAGAGCAATAGATCTACGCAGAACGTTTTCCCTGCCGTAAAGCACGTAACTTAGTCTAAGCCAGGGAGATCCGATCCAGATCATCATAGATCAGATCTAGAGCTCTGAAGAATTCATCTCTACCGACCGGATCACAGCCCCTCCGGTCGGTAGAGAGAAAGCCCTAGACTGAGCGTCCCCTTTAAGCAACAAAATGATAATACTAACTCTTTGACTTTCATCCCCAAATGAGAGCAGACATAACTTAAAGTACAATTTACACGACTCTCTGAACCGAATGAAATTATCGCTTCCACACGAAAATCTGTCCGGAAGTGCAACCTTAGGTTCAGGACAGGTCTGGTAACTACTACCGCCACCAGCAGCTTGAGATCCCTGGAGGTCGGCTACCTCCAAAGACAGTGTCACGCCCTGCCCTGTGGGTGTTCTGAGATGATCTGTCAGAGTTGCTGCACGTGACTCGATCTGACAGTTTGTTTTGGGTTTGAACAGAATCCCACCTCCTATCAGGTGTGGTTTGTTTGGTCATTGGGAAGACTATTTATTCCTCCCTCTCCCTATAGCCTTTGTGGGTTATAGTTCTTCCTTGTTTGAGCGCTGGAAGTTTTGGTGGAGCATCTGCTCCAACTCATCTATAGATAAGTCATTTTTCCTTTTGTGTCTGTTTTTACTAGGCCCCTAGCTCCTTCGGTGGTTGAAGGAGCAGGTAGTCTCTTTCCCTTTTCCCTACTGCTGAGGGTTTGGTTTAGTGTGTTACAGCTTTAGGTACGTGGGCATGTGCATATCTACCATCGAGATATGCACATGGGCATAGCAGCGTAGGGAAAGTCTTTTAGGGATTGCTAGGAGGTGACCCCTTTGTTTCCTAGCTTTTGGGGCCTAGTCAGTTGTTTTGTTTGCTTTGCCGTTTCCGGTTTCCTTGCCTTATCTTACCTACCGTGACATTATAACCTGCCATACCGTCATTTTTTGCAAAATGGAGACTATTGATGCTTTGGTTGATCGCATGCAGGAATGGTCTTTGGAGGTAGCTGACCTCCACAATTCGGTTGCACGGTGTCAGAGTACTTTGGCGTCTGGTGCCGCCGGGGGGAAACCAGGTCTGCCTGGAACCTAAGGTCGCTCTCCCTGATAGGTTTTCCGGGGAAGTGATAACTTTGTCCGGTTCAGGGTGTCCTGTAAATTGTATTTTCGTCTGCGTCCGATTTCATCTGGAGACGAAAACCAGAGAGTTGGGATTATTATTTCTCTGCTAAAAGGTGACGCTCAGTCCTGGGCTTTTTCTCTGCCGACCGATTCTCAGTCCCTCCGGTCGGTGGATGAATTTTTCGGAGCCCTGGGTCTGATTTATGATGACCCTGACCGGGTCTCCATGGCTCGATCTAAGTTGCGCAGCTTGTGCCACGGAGAACGTACTGCTGAGTCGTATTGTGCTGAATTTAGAAGATGGTCGACTGACTCGGAGTGGAATGATCCTGCACTCCGTAGTCAGTTGTGTCAGGGGGTATCTGAGAGATTAAAAGATGCCCTTGCATTTCATGAAAAAAACTGATTCCTTGGAAGCGGCCATGTCTTTGGCCATACGGATTGACAGACATCTTAGGGAGAGATGCAAGGTTCCCTTCGGGCAGGGGGTGCTGTCTGGTGGGAAATCAGTCCCTCCTGTCCCTCGGGGTACTCGGACACCTGAAGTAGGGGCTGGAGAGGAGCCTATGCAATAGGGTCAGGTTACTTCTTGCTCTGGTAATGGGAATTTTAGGAAGCTGAATAGACTGTGTTTCTTCTGTGGTAAAGAAGGTTGTTTCGTTAAAGTGTAGCCTTTTATTAAACCTTGAAGTAGTAATGAAAAACAAATAGGGGATCCCTTCAAAAGGAAAAAAAACCTCCCTTACTCTTGGTAGTGTGAATGGGGAGTCAGAGCAGGCATATTTGTATCCTACCTGCAGTACCCGATTTCTCCTGCCAGCCATGGTGGCGCTAGACTCGGAAAATTTTGAGTTAAAAGGTATTTGTTAAGAGTGGCGCAGGGGTTAATCTTATTGATTTTCAGTTTGTTCAGAGTCATGGCTTTAAAACTACCGCATTAAGCAAAGAGATACCTGTGTTTGCTATAGATTCCATCCCCCTCTCGCAAAGATGTCTAGCTCATATTGTTCAGGATATTCATTTGAGGGTGGGTGATTCTCATGTTGAGTTCATTTCTTGTTTTGTTATGAAAGGTTTGCCCGCTCCGATGGTTCTGGGTTTACCATGGTTGATAAAACATAACCCTACCATTGACTGGCAAACAAGACAAATCAGGAATTGGAGTGAATTTTGTATAGACAACTGTCTTAGTGCCTCTATTTTGGGGGTGGTCACTAAGGTGTTGCCTCAGTTTCTTTCCGATTTTTCGGACGTATTCTCGGAGGGCGGAGCTCAGGAGTTGCCCCCTCACTGGGAGAATGATTGTCCGGTCAATCTTATCCCCGAAACAAAATTGCCAAAATCTCGGTTATATAATCCTTCTCAACCTGAAAGAGTAGCTATGTGGGAGTACATTGCTGAGAGTTTGGCAAAGGGACATATTAGACCATCTAAGTCTCCTATGGCCGCTGGCTTCTTTTTCATAAAAAAGAAGGACGGATCCCTTAGACCGTGCCTAGATTTCCGGGAACTGAATCTCATTACAGTTCGTGATCCTTATCCCCTTCCCTTGATTCCGGATCTTTTTGATCAGATTGTTGGTGCTAAGATGTTTTCTAAGTTGGATTTAGGAGGAGCCTATAATCTGATCAGAATCAGGGAAGACGAGTGGAAAACAGCTTTCAATACCCCCGAGAGTCACTTCGAGAACCTAGTCATGCTCTTTGGTTTAACCAATGCTCCAGCAGTATTTTAGCGCTTTATCAATGACATTTTTCATCATTTGGTGGGAGGTTCAAGGTTATTTACCTCGATGACATACTAATTTATTCTCCCGATATGAAGACTCATCAGGAGACAAGTGTCATTGATCCTTCGGGAGAATAAATTGTATGCTAAGGTGGAAAAATGCGTGTTTGCTGTTCAGGAGCTGCCGTTTTTGGGGTACTTGCTTTCTGCCTCCGGTTTTCGTATGGATCCCGAAAAGGTCCGTGCGGTACTGGAATGGGATCGGCCGGAGAATCAGAAAGCCCTGATGCGGTTTTTAGGATTTACTAATTACTACAGAAAGTTCATCCTGAATTATTCCACCATTGTCAAACCTTTGACAGATATGACTAGGAAGGGCGTTGACTTCTCTGTCTGGTCAGATGAGGCATTACAGGCTTTTTCTGCTATTAAGAAATGTTTTGCTTCTGCGCCCATTCTGATGCAACCTAATGTGTCTCAACCCTTCATTGTGGAAGTTGACGCGTCAGAAGTGGGAGTCGGAGCAGTCTTGTCGCAGGGTCCCTCTCCTAGCAAATGGTGCCCGTGTGCTTTTTTCTCCAAGAAACTTTCGGCCACCGAGAGCAATTATGATGTTGGGAATAGAGAGTTTTTGGCCATCAAATTAGCCTTTGAAGAGTGGCGCCATTGGCTAGAAGGGGCTACCTATCCGATTACGGTATTTACTGACCATAAGAATCTGGCCTACCTGCAATCTGCAAAGCGTTTAAATCCTAGGCAAGCTAGATGGTCATTGTTTTTTACCAGGTTCAATTTTGTGGTCACCTATCGCCCTTGGTTTAAAAGTGTTGTCATGTAGCTTTCCGGGGGGGAAGGGGGGGGGGGATTCTTCGGAGGATTTTGCTCCGATTTTGGCTGGGGTGGTGGTTTCAGCTCTTTATCCTGAGCTGGAGACGGAAGTGTTGGGGGCTTAAGAGGAGGCTCCTGATTCTTGTCCTCCAGGGAAGTTGTTTGTTCCTTCTGAACTGCGATACACAGTGTTCAAGGAACATCAAGATACTGTCCTTGATGGACATACTGGAAGTAGATCCACTGTAAATCTTATTTCCTAGAGATTCTGGTGGCCTGGGTTGCGTAAAAATCTCGTCCTTGGATGCATTTGTCCATGGACTTCATTACTGATTTGCCGAGTTCCTCTGGAAAAACTGTGATTTTGGTGGTAGTGGACCGCTTCAGCAAGATGGCTCACTTTGTACCATTATCAGGTTTGCATTTTGTTCTCGTCTGGGTATTCAGTTGTCTTTCTCTTCGGCTTTTCCATCCTCAGTCGAATGGTCAAACTGAGCGCACTAACCAAAACCTGGAGACCTATTTGAGATGATTTGTCGCTGAGAATCAGGGTGAGTGGTCCTCGTTCTTGTCTTTAGCTGAGTTTGCCTCGAACAACCGTAGGCAGGAGTCAACTGATAAGTCACCATTTTTTGGCGCATATGGTTTTCACCCTCAGTTTGGTACTTTTTCTGGGACCGAATCTTCTGGGATACCATAAGAGGAGAGATTCTCTTCCTCTTTGTCATCTATCTGGCGGAAGATTCAAGTTAATTTGAAAAAAATGGGTGAAAGATATAAACGGATGGCTGACAAGAGATGTATGACTGGTCCGGACCGGTGTGTGGGTGATTTGGTGTGGTTGTCCACTAAAAACATTAAGCTGAAGGTACCCTCTTGGAAATTGGGTCCTGGAAGATCCATAATGTGTTTCACAGGTCCTTGTTGAAGAAATATGTGGAACCTGCGGAACTATCTCCTTTGCCTCCTCCTCCTGTTTTGGTTGATGGTAATCTGGAGTTTCAGATCTCTAGAATTCTCAACTCACGTGTTCTTCGGGGTTCCCTTCAGTACCTGGTGCATTGGAGGGGATACGTTCCCGAGGAAGGAATATGGGTTCCGGCTACCGATGCTAACGCTAGCTTGTTAATGCCTTTCACAGGGCACACCCGGATAAAGTTGGGCCTGGGTGTCCGGAGGTCACCCGTAGAGGGGAGGGGTATTGTCACTCCCTGCCCTGTGGGTGTTCTGAGACGATCTGTCAGAGTTGCTGCACATGACTTGATCTGACAGTTTGTTTTGTTTTGGGTTTGAACCGAATCCCACCTCCTATCAGGTGTGGTTTGTTTGGTCATTGGGGAGGCTATTTATTCCTTCCTCTCGCTATAGCCTTTGCGGGTTATAGTTCTTCCTTGTTTGAGCGCTGGAAGTTTTGGTGGATCATCTGCTCAGGATTTTTGTGAAAGGCCAACCGTCCTTTAGCCTCTCAGATAATCCCTGACAAAATTGGCTACGGAGAGCTGGATCATTCCACTCCGTATCCGTAGCCCATGTCCTAAATTCAGAGCAATAGATCTACGCAGAACACTTTCCCTGCCGTAAAGCACGTAACTTAGTCTCGTCCAGGGAGATCCGATCCAGATCATCGTAGATCAGATTTAGAGCTCTGAAGAATTCATCTCTACCGACCGGATCACAGTCCCTCCGGTCGGTAGAGAGAAATCCCTAGACTGAGCATCCCCTTTAAGCAACAAAATGATAATACTAACTCTTTGACTTTCATCCCCAAATGAGAGCAGACATAACTTAAAGTACAATTTACACGACTCTCTGAACCGAATGAAATTATCGCTTCCACACGAAAATCTGTCCGGAAGTGCAACCTTAGGTTCAGGACAGGTCTGGTAACTACTACCGCCACCAGCAGCTTGAGATCCCTGGATCTGCGTGCGGAGGTCGGCTACCTCCAAAGACAGTGTCACGCCCTGCCCTGTGGGTGTTCTGAGATGATCTGTCAGAGTTGCTGCACGTGACTCGATCTGACAGTTGGTTTTGTTTTGGGTTTGAACAAAATCCCACCTCCTATCAGGTGTGGTTCGTTTGGTCATTGGGGAGGCTATTTATTCCTCCCTCTCCCTATAGCCTTTGTGGGTTATAGTTCTTCCTTGTTTGAGCGCTGGAAGTTTTGGTGGATCATCTGCTCCAAGTCATCTATAGATAAGTCCTTTTCCCTTTTTCCTTCTGTGCCTGTTTTTACTAGGCCCCTAGAGTGACGCTAGCTCCTTTGGTGGTTGAAGGAGCTGGTAGTCTCTTTCCCTTTTCCCTACTGCTGAGGGTTTGGTCCAACTTTACGTACGTGGGCATGTGCATATCTACCATCCAGATATGCACATGGGCGTAGCAGCGTAGGGAAAGTCTTTTAGGGATTGCTAGGAGGTGACCCCTTTGTTTATTAGCTTTTGGGGCCTAGTCAGTTGTTTTTTTTGCTTTGCCGTTTCCTGTTTCCTTCCCTTATCTTACCTACCGTGACAGACAGACCCTGCAATTGTCTAGCCAGTGCAACAATAGAATCCATAGCCTCACTGACACAAACAAAATGGCTGTTTTCGGAGGTTGATAATGTCACATAAGTGATGTGAAAGGGAACATCACATCGACAACAGGAGGGAAGGGAAAAGGAACTAGGCCTCAAACCTAGGGAAAGGGAAACAGTCACCACCTATGGAAACCCTAATCCTAGCCATGACTCCTATCCGTATGAACGGACATTGAGGGTAGGAATGTTCATACACTGGAACCTATGACCCTGGAAACCCTGAATTGCCCTGGAATAGAGTCAGGGCTTGAGACGATATGAACGAACAAGTGTCTTCCTGAGGCCTAGTAACAAAACACAGAGGGGAAACAACAAAATATAAAAAGGGAAGTAACACTTAACTTCTGGAGTAAATGGACGAGCAGGAACTCAGAAGAGGACAACACACCAGCTCTTCCAATACAAAAATGATGCTATCAACCGCATAGCATGATGGGTGAAGCCAGACTAAATAGGGGAGATGGAATGACCACTAAGCTACACCTGAGACAAAAGGTGTGGTCATCAGCAGCAACAACAATGAAACAAGTGAAATCAAAGAGGCTGTCAGATCACATTACGTGCCGCCAGCTCTTAGATCTTCTGACACCTGTCACTTTAAGAGACATTGACATAAAGCTCTTCATCTATATCCCCCTCCAAGTCTGCATTCCCTGGGAAGACAATTCCTTTCTCCTAAGGAGCTGTTATAGTGAATGGTGAAAGAGAAAAATATCTGATGACATTTCCTGGATATTTTCTCTGAGCCCATGACAGCTCCACAAAAGACACTGCAGCTGAGCTGATCTGAGACGTTTCCTCACCTGTGAGAGGAATAACATCGTAAGATGGGAGAATGTGACAGGTGAGAGGGCCTGAGGAGAGATGGCGGTGTTGCTGCAGAGGAAGCACAGGAGGTGTCCAGTAAATGAGTGCAGGTCTGAGACAGGTCGGAGAGGGAGAGCTATAAAAGGAGTGTACTCACTACCTCAGAGGCTGACCCCCGCTGCAAGGGGATGAACCATCCCTGTAACATGACTAAAACAGAGCAGATACCGTTGTGTGTCTTGAGCTTTCTGCTGTCATGTGTCTTGCACCAGATTTAGAACAACCTCCATTCCTAGAGCCTCTTAATCAGAGGAACGTCAAGCTCTGTGCCTGAACCACCAATCCTGTACCGCTGTACGGTAAAGTTGCTGTTGCAGTTTCACCCTGCGAGTACTGCATCATTCCTTGGAATGGGTTAAACCCACTGCCTGTCATCTCTGCCATTACACTTATCATTGCACCTTCTGGAGGGCAAATTAAGGAACCCATTCACACCCCACCACAGCCCCATGTGGAATCCCCAGTACAGCAGCTTCAGAAGGATATTTACTCCAGCAGAAAACCTCCTAGGATCTAGAAACTTAAATGAGCAGAAGACCTGCCACCCCATAATTCAGATCCCGGAAGTTTCCGTTTCCTGGCCAGGATGGAGATGCTCTCACTCATGGTGTGATCATACAGGAAAAACATGGTGATCACTCTCATCAGTAATCAGATATAACCAAAGCCTATGAGTATAAACATAAAATTATATAAACTGCCATCAATAATAGGATGTCCTCCTAGTATGGAGACGATGAATCCTCACATCTTACCACCTGACAATAGACCCCAGGTCTCCAATCTTAGCGCCATGTCACTGAACTGATCCCAGCATGGAGTTACAGCTCAGTGATAATACGTTCTGAGCAGAACCCAAGCTTCCCCATACTCACGTAGACAGGACCTGGCCGCTCCTTATAGAAGCCCCTGGACTGCCCCTGCAGGTCACTGCTGAATAGTGAAAGAGTTTGTCTGTTCTTACCAGTGTTTCAATGAAGAGCTACATGTGCAACCTCCCAAGATCTAGGCCCAAGCTCAGATTACCTTCAACTCTGAGTATTGAACAGCCACTATCCCTACCTACTTGCACGGTCACCCAAGGCAGTGACCCCACAAATGGGCAGCAGTCCCTATTCTGGAATATGTGTTGTGAGAGCAATGCAAAAACAGGGAACAATAAACAGAAAAACACAAAGAGTAGTGATATGGTAAGGAGTCTAATGCCAGTGGGACAATGAAGTACAAAAACACCAGAGGCAAACAAGAAAACCAACCAGGAGATCAATACAATGCCAGATTGCCAGAAGCCAAAAAAGTAGTCGCAATACCAATCCAAAAGGAGTCTTCAATACCACAAAGGAACAGCAGGCGCCGGCCTTTTATAGTGAGTGAGGAGCTCTCGCTCTGACGTTCCTACACGCCCTGTGCCACCTCATTAGCCTGATGCTCCAATGTGAGAAGGGGGCGCCCAATAGCCCTGGTTCCCCAGCAACTATTACAGGGAACTGTAACAGTACCCCCTTCCCCCCACCAGACCCTCATTAGGAGTAGCTTTGTCAGGATGTAACACATGAACTATCTTAATCAATCGATCCGCATGGACCTCCTCAGCCAACACCCATGACCTTGCCTCAGGACCATAAACTTTCCAGTGAATCAAATGCTGCAACTTATTACGAACCCTTCTAGAATCCAGAATTCTTCCTACCTCAAATTCTGTTTCACCTTCTACCTCCAACGGACCAGGAGGTTTCTTTAACAGGGACTTGAGAAAAACATTGTGAATTTTGAAAGAATCAGGGAAACTCAGAGGAAAAGGTACAGGATTAACAACCTCTAGAATTTGGTATGGACAAATAAAATATGGTGCAAAATTTTTGGGCGGTACCTTTTTTGGTACTTAACCCCACTTTGTCACCCAGTGAAAAATTAGCCCTTTTCAATCTTCTTCTGTTAGCGGTTCTTTGTTGAACACCCTGGGAATGCCGCGGGCTCGTATGAGCCTGGGCCCAGACTGTGCACAGTTTGTCAGATACAACTTCCACCTCCAGATTATCAGAAACCGATGACCTAAACGAGCACACGTGAGGTAAAATCGTAACAGGATCAGACTTTGGAGCATGAGAGGCACAAAAGCTTCCGGACAAGTCATCAGCCTTGAAGTTTTTGGAACCTGGCCTGTAGGTAACCACAAAGTTAAAACGTGTAAAAAACAAAGCCCAGCATGCCCGTCTAGGGTTAGTCTTTTGGTAGACTCCAGTAACATAAGATTTTTATGGTCAGTGAGGACTACTACCTGGTGTCTAGCCCCCTCTAGGAAATGACGCCATTCCTCAAAGGCTCATGACTGCCAATGTCATAGTTAGCTGCAGGAGCAGAACTTTTTCTGGAGAAATATCCACATTGCTTCATAGAGGTGAAGATAGAGGTGGCCCGAGACAGAACCGCCCGACCCCAACCTCAGAAGCGTCGACCTCCACTACGAAATGTCTATTCTGATCTGGTGGGGTAAGAATGGGAGCTTCAACAAAACATTTTTTCCGTGTCTCCCAAGCAATCATAGCCTCCAGCTTCTGATTAGCAACATCTGCACCTTTCTTGGTTAAATCTGTGAGAGGTTTGGGAAAAACAGAATTTTTCTTCTAAATTTTCTATAATAATTGGCAAAGCCCAAAAATGTCTGCAAGGCTTCAAGATATTTTCGAGGAGCCCAGTCCTTTATCGCCTGAATCTTAACTGGATCCATAATGACTCTTACCTTGTGATATAAGAGGCTGGTGCTCCTCCATTACATGTCACTGCACACACGTGTATACACTGCACATGACGGCTCTTACCTTGTGATATAAGAGGCTGGAGCTCCTGCATTACATGTCACTGCACACACGTGTATACACTGCACATGACGGCTCTTACCTTGTGATATAAGAGGCTGGTGCTCCTCCATTACATGTCACTGCACACACGTGTATACACTGCACATGACGGCTCTTACCTTGTGATATAAGAGGCTGGTGCTCCTCCATTACATGTCACTGCACACATGTGTATACACTGCACATGACGGCTCTTACCTTGTGATATAAGAGGCTGGTGTTCCTCCATTACATGTCACTGCACACACGTGTATACACTGCACATGACGGCTCTTACCTTGTGATATAAGAGGCTGGTGCTCCTCCATTACATGTCACTGCACACACGTGTATACACTGCACATGACGGGTCTTACCTTGTGATATAAGAGGCTGGTGCTCCTCCATTACATGTCACTGCACACATGTGTATACACTGCACATGACGGCTCTTACCTTGTGATATAAGAGGCTGGTGCTCCTCCATTACATGTCACTGCACACACGTGTATACACTGCACATGACGGCTCTTACCTTGTGATATAAGAGGCTGGTGTTCCTCCATTACATGTCACTGCACACACGTGTATACACTGCACATGACGGCTCTTACCTTGTGATATAAGAGGCTGGTGCTCCTCCATTACATGTCACTGCACACACGTGTATACACTGCACATGACGGCTCCTACCTTGTGATATAAGAGGCTGGTGCTCCTCCATTACATGTCACTGCACACACGTGTATACACTGCACATGACGGCTCCTACCTTGTGATATAAGAGGCTGGTGCTCCTCCATTACATGTCACTGCACACACGTGTATACACTGCACATGACGGGTCTTACCCTGTGATATAAGAGGCTGGTGCTCCTCCATTACATGTCACTGCACACACGTGTACACACTGCACATGACGGCTCCTACCTTGTGATATAAGAGGCTGGTGCTCCTCCATTACATGTCACTGCACACACGTGTATACACTGCACATGACGGCTCTTACCTTGTGTTATAAGAGGCTGGTGTTCCTCCATTACATGTCACTGCACACACGTGTATACACTGCACATGACGGCTCTTACCTTGTGTTATAAGAGGCTGGTGTTCCTCCATTACATGTCACTGCACACACGTGTATACACTGCACATGACGGCTCTTACCTTGTGATAGAAGAGGCTGGTGCTCCTCCATTACATGTCACTGCACACACGTGTATACACTGCACATGACGGCTCCTACCTTGTGATATAAGAGGCTGGTGCTCCTCCATTACATGTCACTGCACACACGTGTATACACTGCACATGACGGCTCTTACCTTGTGTTATAAGAGACTGGTGTTCCTCCATTACATGTCACTGCACACACGTGTATACACTGCACATGACGGGTCTCACCTTGTGATATAAGAGGCTGGTGCTCCTCCATCATGGCCTCCTTGTACAGATCCTCGTGTCCTTCTATATACTCCCACTCCTCCATGGAGAAATAGACAGTGACATCCTGACACCTTATAGGAACCTGACAACACAATGACACCGTCATCACCCAGACCCCTCCAGTGCTGTTACTGGAGAATTTCCCAGCATTCCCAGCACTGTCACCTCTCCAGTCAGCAGCTCCATCATCTTGTGGGTGAGTTCTAGGATCTTCTGCTCATGTATCAGGGGGTGAGGGGGAGGCTCTGTGATGGGGAGAGGGGTCCTGCTCCGCCCTCCTGACTCCTGGAGATGGATGATGGGAGTCACACAGTCCCCCGATGTCTTCTTCACTATTGTGTACTCCTGTGGATGGAGAGAGACACTTAGAGAATAAACCCTTCAGGGGCCATGTGCTCTCCTCCGGCCCTTTCCTCCTGGGTACAACGTGCCTACTTACCTTCTCATGGCTCCTACAACATGACTATTGGTCACTGGTCACATGACACATCACTCACCATACTGGGGGCTGATCTTCAGGTTCTCCATCATTTGGAAGGTCTGGAGGCCGTTCTCCAGGACCCTGGACTCTTCCTATCACTTCCTATGATGGATTCTCCTTCCCGATGTCTGACTTGTTACAGAATACAATAAAGAGGAGAGAAATCTAGAAAAGTTTACCTCTCCGCTCAGCAGGGAGATGATCTCCAAGGTGAGGTCTAATATTCTTCTGCTGATCTCCTTCCTGTCCATCCTTGGTGGCTCATTCAGGAGAAGGCTCGTATTGCTGGTTTTCTTCATCCCTCCTCCAAAAAAAAGGAATAAAGGTTAATCAGTGAGTCCCATGTCCCCGATAATGAGGCCGAGAAAAAGTACAACTCATCCCGCAAAACTCAGACCCTCATAAAGCTGCACTGACGGGAAAACCCTGAGCTCCGAGTGTATCTAATCTCCTGTCAGTGCAGTGTGTATCTAAGCTCCTGGAAATGCAGTGTATGGAGGCAGGAGGCTCTGAGCTCTGTGTTCATCTAAGCTCCTGGCTAGGGATGAGTGAATCAACTTTGGATAGAAAATCCAAACTCGATTCGCATAAAACTTCATTTGAATACTGTACGAAGAAAGCGCTCTGTACAGTATTAAAATGTATTTGCTCAGATGAGTTGAAGCTATTACTTCTCAAAGTCTTGCGAGACTTCAGGTAATAACTTCAAAAATGTATTTCTACTGTTAAAAACCTTTTCCCGAACTCAGAATGTTTCATCCGAAGTCGATTCGCTCATCCCTACTCCTGGCAGTGAAAACCTCATTCACACGGAGCAGATTCTCTCATCCAGCACAGAATGATGACAACCCCCACTATCCCCACTACTACTCCCCCCATCATACTAAGCGGAGAAGGATTCCTTGTGTGTAATGGAGGAGAATCTCCAGAGGTGACATGTCTGAGCTCTCCACCACACTGTCTCCTCACAGCTCATCTTACCTGCAGGCTGGAGGAATGGCTGATACCAGAGAGAACAAGAGCCCTGACTACCGACCAGGACCTGCCCAGTATCTGCTGCACTGCCAGAGCTGAAGGACCTGGGGTGACGTCACCGTCATGTGATCAGTGCATGGGGGCGGAGCTCTGCAGTGGAGAGAAAAGAGGTGTGAAGGACCTGGGGTGACCTTACCATCATGTGATCAATAGGGGGTGGGGCTCAACAAGCAGTTGATCACACGACGGTGACATCACCCCAGGTCCTTCAGCTCTGGCAGTGCAGCAGATACTGGGCAGGTCCTGGTCGGTAGTCAGGGCCCTTGTTCTCTCTGGAGAGCTCAGACATGTCACCTCTGGAGATTCTCCTCCATTACACACAAGGAATCCTTCTCCGCTTAGTATGATGGGGGGAGTAGTAGTGGATGAGAGAATCTGCTCCGTTTGAATGAGGTTTTCACTGCCAGGAGTAGAAATGAGCGAATCGACTTCGGATGAAACATTCTGAGTTCGGGAAAAGGTTTTTAACAGTAGAAATACATTTTTGAAGTTATTACCTGAAGTCTCGCGAGACTTTGAGAAGTCATAGCTTCGACTCAGCAAATACATTCTAATACTCCGCTCCTCAGCTTAGAATGATGGGGGGAAAGTAGTGAGGATAGTGGGGGTTGTCATTATTCAGTGGCCCCTGACTGTCCTGAGCTCAGCTCTCTCCAGTTTCTTCTCTAGGAGTTCTGAACACAGCCCAGAGGTGGGACCTGCATCTATCAGATATTTATCTCCTCTGGAACCACCTGGAATCCATGTGATGGGGGCACTGAGAAGCGGTGCCCCTCCAGGCTCAGGAAGTGCGGTTCTGGAGGTGACATCTGGTCTTGTCCCCTGGATGATTTCCTCTCCTCTTCTCATAAAGGCGCCTGCAGTATTAGAAGCCTCCAGTTCTCTCCTCTTCTCCTGAATGACCACCAAGGATGGACAGGAAGGAGATCAGCAGAAGAATATATGCTTGTGGGACGCAGGGAAGGGGAGATACGGAGAGCTCCTTGTAGGAACCAAATAGCAGCGCTGTGTTTGGTCTCCAAATGCACCAGCGATCCAGGCGGAACCATCTCCCTATGACCTTCCAGTGAGGAGCCATGATCCATAATGGTTTTTGGATTTCTAGTAAACCAGAAGACCCCTCTCCAGAGAATGTCCCAAACTGCGGATGAAAGCCATATGCACCAAAAAATGGTGACATATCAGAGGACTCCTGGCGAAGGTTATTTAAAGCAAACTCAGCAAGGGACAAAAATAAATACCAATCCTCCTGATTCTCTGCCAAAAAACAGCGCAGATATGTCTCCAGATTCTGATTGACGCGTTCGGTCTGACCATTCAACTGCGGGTGAAAAGCAGAAGAGAACGACAACCGAATCCCCAAGCGAGAACAAAAGGCTTTCCAGAATCTGGAAACAAATTGCGTGCCCCTATCAGAAACGATGTCTGAAGGAATGCCATGCAATTTAACAATATGATCAACAAATGCTTGCGCCAACGTCTTAGCATTGGTTAACCCAGGAAAGGGAATGAAATGCGCCATTTTGCTAAAATCACAGTCTTCCCCGAGGAACGAGGCAGGTCCGTAATGAAGTCCATGGACAGATGCGTCCAAGGACGGGAAGGAATGGGTAACGGGAGGAGAGAACCCGATGGCCGTGAATGAGGGACCTTGGCACGAGCGCAGGTCTCGCAGGCTGCCACAAAACCCTCAACCGTCTTACGAAGAGCCGGCCACCAGAACCTCCGAGCAATGAGATCCACTGTGGCTCTACTCCCTGGGTGCCCAGCAAGGACCGTATCGTGGTGCCCCTTAAAAACCTTGTGTCGTAAAGCGAGAGGCACAAACAACCTCCCAGGGGGACAAAGATCAGGAGCCTCTGCCTGGGCTGCCTGAACCTCTGCCTCCAAATCTGGATAAAGAGCAGAGACGACCACCCCTTCAGCCAAAATGGGACCCGGGTCTTCAAAGTTCCCCCCTCCCGGAAAAAAACGTGACAGGGCATCCGCCTTCACATTTTTAACCGCAGGGCGGAAAGTAACAACAGAATTAAACCTAGAGAAGAACAAAGACCATCTGGCCTGTCTCGGGTTCAGACGCTTGGCCGATTCCAAGTAGGCCAGATTCTTATGGTCGGTAAACACGGTAATAGGGTGTCTGGCTCCCTCTAACCAATGGCGCCATTCCTCAAAAGCTAATTTGATGGCCAACAACTCCCTATCTCCCACATCGTAATTTCTCTCTGCAGAGGAGAGTTTCCTTGAGAAAAAGGCACACTGTCGCCATTTGGCAGGAGAGGAACCCTGAGATAAGACCGCACCCACACCCACCTCAGAAGCATCCACCTCAACAATAAAAGGTAGAGAGACATCAGGTTGTACCAAAATGGGAGCGGAAGCAAAACTCTCTGATACTAGAAAAGGCTTTAAGTGCATCTACCGACCACGAGGAAAAATCTACCCCCTTTTTAGTCATATCAGTGAGTGGCTTAGCAACAGAGGAATAATTCAAAATGAACTTTCCGTAATAATTGGCAAAACCCAAAAACTGCATCAGCGCTTTCTGATTCTCAGGAAGCTCCCAATCAAGCACAGCGCGGACCTTCTCGAGGTCCATGCGAATACCAGAAGCGGAGAGAAGAAAACCAATAAATTGAATCTCCGGAACCGCAAACACACATTTTTCCAGTTTAGCGTACAATTTATTCTCCCGCAGAATCAGCAAGACCTGACGTAGGTGGTCTCGATGATTCTTGAAATCAGGAGAAAAAATCAAAATGTCATCTAGATACACCAGTACAAATTTCCCCATTAAATGATAAAAAATGCTGTTCACAAAATGTTGGAAGACAGCCAGAGCATTCATCAAACCAAAGGGCATAACCAAATTCTCGAAATGACCCTCAGGGGTATTGAAGGCCGTCTTCCATTCGTCCCCTTCCCTGACCCTGACTAGGTTGTATGCCCCTCTTAAATCCAACTTAGAAAAAACTTTAGCCCCAACGATCTGGTTAAACAGATCCGGGATCAGAGGAAGCGGATATGGGTCACGAATTGTGATATGGTTCAGCTCCCTGAAATCCAGACAAGGTCTTAAAGAATCATCTTTTTTCTTAACAAAAAAAACCCCAGTGGCAACAGGTGACTTCGAGGGTCGGATGTGTCCCTTTCTCAGGCTCTCAGAGATATAAGTACGCATAGCGACTCTTTCAGGTTGGGAGAGATTGTATAAACGTGATTTTGGCAGCTTGGCGCCTTGGATGAGATTAATAGGGCACTCCCGGTGAGGGGGCAACTCCTGGACACCACTCTCGGAAAACACATCCGAAAATTCAGAGAGAAAAGATGGTACAATCTTTGTAGAAACCTCTGAAAGAGACGCCGTGAGGCGATTCTCTCTGCAAAACTCACTCCAACCATTTATTTGCCTTGCTTGCCAATCAATGGTGGGGTTATGTTTAGTGAGCCAGGGTAGCCCCAACACTAGAGGAGTAGGTAATCCACTTAGGACGAAACACGACATATCCTCAACATGAGCGTCACCCACAGTCAAACGGATATTGTGAACTATGCCCTTTAACGATCTTTGAGAAAGTGGAGCGGAATCGATAGCAAAAACAGGTATATCCTTTTCCAAAGTGCATATCTGGAAACCATGCGTTATTGAAAATTGATTATCAATGAGATTGACAGCTGCTCCACTATCTACAAAAATCTCACAAACAATGTTCTTGCTGTCTAGCGCCACCATGGCAGGTAGAAGAAAATGGGTACTACAAGTAAACGGCAAACCTTCAATTTCCGCATCAACCTTGCCAATAGTAGCAAATGGAAAGTTTTTAGAGGATTTTTTCTTTTATTACCCTTAGAAAACTCCATGAATCTCCTAGAGGGGCAAACATTAGCCAAATGATTTATACCCCCACAACAGAAACAAACCCTCCTCTGAGAGCTGAATCCTCTACTATCAGAGGCAAGCAAACCCAGCTGCATGGCCTCCTCCTCAGAGGGGATTGAGAGAGACTGAGACCCCTGCGCACTGAATGAGACAGTCCCACTGTCCTTGGGCTGAATATGACAGGAAGGAGTAGCCTCCTCTCTCTCTCTCTAAGACGCCTGTCAATACGAACAGCTAGAGACATGGCAGACTCTAACGAGGCTGGTCTCTCATGAAAAGCAAATGCATCTTTCAATCTTTCTAAAAGACCATGGCAAAATTTACTTCGGAGTGCAGCATCATTCCAACTAGTATCAGCTGCCCATCTCCGAAATTCAGAACAATATATCTCTGCGGACTGTTTACCCTGGCATAAAAGACGCAGTTTAGATTCAGCCAGAGCAATACGATCCGGGTCATTATATATCTGCCCCAGGGCTACAAAAAATTCATCCACCGATCGGAGGGGCCGTGCCCCGACCGGCAGCGAAAAGGCCCAAGACTGAGCATTATTCCTGAGCAGCGAGATGATGATCCCCACCCTCTGCTCCTCATCACTAGAGGAATGGGGAAGTAGGCGAAAATGGAGTTTGCAAGCCTTTCTAAAGCGAACAAAATTCTCACTACCCCCGGAGAATGTATCCGGAAGCGAGATCTTAGGCTCGGAACAAACTCCATGAACGCAAGCAGAACCGGTCACCTGAAACTGAGACACAGTATTACGGAGATCTGCTACCTCCAGTGAAAGATCTTGCATGCGGTCAATCAAGGCTGAAACCGGATCCATGCTTAAGACGGTTATGGCGGTTTATAATGTCACGGATGGTGTTGCAGAAAGCTGGAACTTATAAATAAACATCCGACTGGCTTGATCCCAAATTAAGGAGCATATGGGTGAGCCCTATAAAACCCTTAGAGCTCTCCCTGACTTCTATGCCCATGCAAAGATCTTTATGGTAGACTATTGCATGTCCACGTACCTTATACTATCTGACACCTGAAAACCCTATAATAGTGAGGGGACACGACCACCGGCTCCCTGCACTTAATACGGCCTGCACTTAATACGGACGGAGTCAGGGTCACCTACAATCAAGCCAGCAAGTAAACACAAATAAAGGAAACAGACTTATCTGAGGAATCGGGAGAAGGAGCATCCAGCAGTGAACAACTCATCCAGGAAGAAGTATAAACCGCAAAGTGAGGCAGTATGGGAGGGAACATAAAGGGAGACAATCAGTGCAAATAGATGACAGCTGGGAGAAGGAAAGGAGATGACAAAGTGAAACCAAAACAAAGAACTTCATGCAAGAGGTAGCGAAGAATGTCTAACAGACCTTCTCACAGAGCTGGCAGTGACAGCGTCCTCCTATCAGTGTGCCTGCACCGACTGCAGACCGGTACGGCGCAGGCGCGAGATTTAGAACGCAGAAAGGCCCAGCCAGAGGAGGAGAGCGCTCACTGGCCCTGTCAATCAACAAGAGGAGGGGGCGTTTTTTTGAAAGGAGGATGCGGCGGCTACCAGCAAGTAACCGCCCTACTTGCTGGTAGCCAGGTAATTAACATATTATAAAAGTGCGGTTTTGAAAGAAACTAGACAACAGATAAGGGTAAGAGCACTATATATTGAATAATCGCACTATAAGGATTTTAAATAGCCCAAAAATGAAAAATGACTTTTGGGGAGTGACAGAAGCCCTTTAAACCTTTGCCCCTCTAATTTAAAACTATGTCCTCGTGTAGCAGTTTTTCTTCTTTTAAATATTCTCTCCTCTTTTACCTTGTTGATTCCCTTTATGTATTTAAAAGTTTCTATCATGTCCCCTCTGTCTCGTCTTTCTTCCAAGCTATACATGTTAAGGTCCTTTAATCTTTCCTGGTAAGTTTTATCCTGCAATCCATGTACTAGTTTAGTAGCTCTTCTCTGAACTCTCTCCAAAGTATCAATATCCTTCTGGAGATATGGTCTCCAGTACTGTGCACACAAATGAGGTCTCACTAGTGCTCTGTAGAGCGAGCGGCATGAGCACCTCCCTCTTTCTACTGGTAATGCCTCTCCCTATACACCCAAGCATTCTGCTATCATTTCCTGCTGCTCTATGACATTGTCTGCCTACCTTTAAGTCTTCTAAAGTAATGACCCCTAAATCCCTTTCCTCAGATACTGAGGTTAGGACTGTATCACTGATTTTATATTCTGCTCTTGGGTTTTTACGCCCCAGGTGCATTATCTTGCACTTATCAACATAAAATTTTAATTGCCAGATTTTTGACCATTCCTCAAGGAACATCAACCCTGTCACAAATCTTTGTGTCATCAGCAAAAAGAAACACCTTACCATCGAGGCCTTCTGCAATTTCGCTGATAAAGATATTAAACAATATGGGTCCCAGAACAGATCCCTGAGGTACCCCACTGGTAACAAGACCATGGTCTGAATATGGGAGTCCAAGCCTAAAGACTGCAATTTATTTATAAGCCTTCTATGTGGGACAGTATCAAAAGCCTTACTTAAGTCTAGATAAGCGATGTCTACTGCACCTCCGCCATCTATTATTTTAGTCACCCAATCAAAAAAATCAATAAGATTAGTTTGACATGATCTCCCTGAAGTAAACCCATGCTGTTTTTCATCTTTCAATCCATGGGATTTTAGATGTTCCACAATCCTCTCCTTAAGTATGGTTTCCATTAATTTCCCCACTATTGATGTCAGGCTTACTGGCCTATAGTTGCCCAATTCCGCCCTACTACCTTTTTTATGTGAATGGGCACAACATTTGCTAATTTCCAATCTTCTGGGACGACTCCTGTTACCAGTGATTGGTTAAATAAATCTGTTAATGGTTTTGCTAGTTCACCGCTAAGCTCTTTAATAGCTTTGGGTGTATTCCATCAGGCCCCTGTGACTTATTTGTATTAATTTTAGACAGTTGACTTAGAACCTCTTCCTCTGTAAAGACACATGCATCAAAAGATTCATTAGTCTTCCTTCCTAACTGAGGTCCTTTTCCTTCATTTTCCTTTGTGCCTATCTGTTGCCTTCAATTGTGCCACTTTTAAGTAGTCCCATTTCTCCTGGACTCCATTGAAACTGTTCCAATCTGATAGGGACTCGTATACCACTAAGCTAATTTTAGAAAAGTCAGTTTTTCTAAAATCTAAAACTTTTGTTTTTGTGTGGTGTGACTCAGTCACTGTACTTATAGTAAACCACACTGACTGGTGATTACTAGATCCTAAGCTTTCCCCTACAGTAATATCAGATACCAAATTCCCATTTGTAAATACTAAATCTAAAATGGCCTCCTTCCGGGTTGGCTCCTCCACTACTTGCTGTAGAGATAATCCCAGTAGGGAATTTAGAATATCTGTACTCCTGGCAGAACTAGCTATTTTGGTTTTCCAGTTTACATCAGGAAGATTAAAGTCTCCCATAATGATAACTTCCCCTTTCAATGTCATTTTAGCTATTTCCTCAACTAGTAGATCATCTAATTCTTTGACTTGGCTAGGTGGTCTATATATCACACCTACATGAGTTACCTTATGATTATCAAGCTGCAAGGTAACCCAAACTGACTCTAAATTGGTCTCGCTAACTTGTATTAAATTAGATTTCCCCCCTTTCTTGCCTCCTCTGTCTTTCCTATATAGAGAGAACCCTGGTATTGTTATATCCCAGTCATTGAACCATGTCTCAGTAACAGCCACTAAATCCATATTCTCAGATGCCATTATAGACTCAAGTTCATTGATCTTATTCCCTAAACTGCGAGCATTTGTAGACAAGACTCTGAGCTTGTCATTTCTTAACCTCTGTGCTACTGGCATCTTCTGGCATTGTTCCGGGGGGCAGTCGGACTGCTGGATTATCACCCTTCCCCCCCCCCCTTTCCTAGTTTAAATGCTCCTTAGCAAATACTTTCAACTGTTCACTGAGGACATTCGTTCCCTTGAGAGAAAGATGCAAACCATCTTTCTTGTACAGTTCTTTTCCATTCCAACGAGAGCTAAAATGAGACACAAAGCCAAACCCTTGGTTTAGACACCATTCACCAAGCCATACATTGAATTCCTTAATGCGCATCTTCCTGTCATGCTGAAGGTTATGCACAGGCAAAACTGCAGAGAATGAAACAGTTGATGCAACCTCCCGTATTTCATTTCCAAGTGTGTGAAAAGCTTCCTTCACCTTTGAAACCTCATTGCAAGCCAGATCATTTGTCCCAATATGGACAATAACATCCACCTCCCTTTCCTGCTTTGCTTGCCTAACAATATTAAGGATACGTCGTCTATCCCTGCTGGCGGTAGCACCAGGGAGACATCTCACAACACCATTTTCCTCAAACTTCACACCTCTTATGATGGAATCGCCCACCAATAGCTGCTTACTTATCAGTCCTCACCTTCTCCTTTTTGTCTTTGGCTGCAGTCTTGCATACTTTAGGCATGGGAGATGATTGTTCCTCACCCACTGTGCCTGAGCCATCCTCCATGTTGCTCTTGCGCTCTGAAAGTGCTGCAAATGAATTATGGAGAGCCACAGACTGTGGGACTTGTCTTCTATCCACAACTCTCAGTCTACCAGAACCTGCAGTAACCCATCTTCCATTTCTAGGGGGCCGCAGTGGCATTGCACTGTTCCCAGCCTGAGTATGTTTAACAATTAATTTACAAATCTCAGATTTCAAAAATGCAATTTCCTGCTGCATTATGGAGAGCTGTCTACAGATCAGACAGTATCCAAACCTCCGAAGAGTGGAACCTGAAATAAAAGCACAACAATTCCTGCACAGAACCAGGTCTGCCATTTTAAAGAGGGGAAAGATTTTAAACAAACAAATCTTACTTTTTTAGATTGTATCCACCTCCAGATTACCTCCTGAGTATCTCCTGAATATCTCCAATGCACTTATAAAAGCAGCACTTTGAGAATGCAGCAAGCTATAATTTAGCACGCTAATACTATGTGGCTATATATACACACACTCCAACAAAAGCTCCTCCCCCAACAACAAATTTAACATCTTAATCACCTATGCTCATTTGCAATCAGACAATAGTGAGAACCTGTCTAACAAATTCCTTACCTGTTTGGAAGCAGTGTCTGAGTATCCACCAGAAACACAGCTGAAGTTCTGCTGTTTGGAAGCAGTGTCTGAGTATCCACCAGAAACACAGCTGAAGTTCTGCTGTTTGGAAGCAGTGTCTGAGTATCCACCAAAAACACAGCTGAAGTTCTGCTATATTGGAAAACCTCTAAGTTAGTCTAAGTTAGTCTCCTGAATATCTCCAATGCACTTATAAAAGCAGCACTTTTAAAATCATGTGTTGATTCCTCAAAGTTGCGTAAAACCTCACAGAGGTCAGACATCCATGCCCACTCGTCGCTTGCGAAGAGCGGAAGCTGACTGGAAAGGCGATGACCATGTTGCAGCTGGTATTCCATTACTGCCCTCTGCTGCTCACAAAGCCTGGCCAACATGTGGAATGTGGAGTTCCAGCGCTTGCTCACGTCGCACAACAGTCGGTGAGCTGGCAATTGCAAGCACTGCTGCAGCGTTCCCAGACCGGCGGCAGCTATAGATGATTTTCGGAAATGGGCACACACGCGGCACACCTTCACCAGTAGCTCAGGCAAATTGAGGTAGGTTTTGAGAAACCGCTGAACCACTTTGTTGAACACTTGGGCTAGGCATGGTATGTGTGTGAGCTTGCCGAGCTCCAAAGCTGCCACCGAGTTACAGCCACAGCTCAGTCTGGTCCCTTATACCCTGCCACAGCTCTGCGGCGGTGTGCAGTTTGTCATCTAAGATCAATTTAAGCACGGCCTGTTGCCGCTTCCCCACTGCAGTGTTCACTGCTTCCAGCTACTGACTGATGGCTGACTGGTGCTGCAAGATGAGAATTCAGAGATGGAAGTGGAGGAGGAGGTGGAGAAGGGGGGTTTTCAGCCACTAATGTAGGTGGTGGAGGAAATCCTGATGGAAGTAGGGCTTGCAATCCTTGGCGTAGTTAGCACCTGTGCCATCCCAGGTTACGACTCGATCCCGGCCTCCAAAATGTTCACCCAGTGTGCCATCAGGGAAATGTTGTGTCCCTTGTCCATGTGTCAGTCGTTAAGTGGACCTTTCCAATTGCTGCGTCGGTCAGGGCACGGGTGATTTTACGGGACAGATGCTGATGTAAGGCAGGGACGGCACACCGGGAAAAATAGTGGCGGCTAGGTACTGAGTAACGAGGGATGTCCGCCGCCATCAGGCTGCAGAAAGCCTCAGTGTCCACAAGCCTAAATGGCAACATTTCCAGGGCCAGCAATTTGGAAAGGTGCGCATTTAGTGCTATGGCCTTAGGGTGGGTGGTTGGGTATTTGCGCTTTCGTTCTAAAGCCTGGGGTATGGACATCTGTACGCTGTGCTGGGACACACAAGTGGATGTGCTAGTGTCACGGCGGACAGGATACAAGATAGACAGAATACCAACCAAGTGTCTAGGCAAGAAGCTGGGGATGAAGGTCACCTCCTGACAAATCCCTTCCAGCTCTCCCTAGACTTCTATGACTACGTTCAGACCCTGAAGGTGGGAATAAACGTGTCCACATGCCTAGGCTGAAGATTCCCTAAAATCCCTAAGATGGTGAAAGGGGGAAAGAAGCAGCCTGCTCCCTCAGGACCTGGAGGGGGCAGGCGTCTCTCTAACAGCCTAGATGGACAACCACAAGATAACAAAGCCAACTTATCTTTTACTGAGCAGGAACAGCAAATCCTTCCTTCCTTCCTCTGAGCCAGACAGAAGCTATAACCCGCACAGGACATTGGGAGTGGGCGTAATTTAAACTCAAACCAACGACCCCACCCAGTGCACTTGAAGGTAGGTGGATAGCTCCGCTCCAAAACAAAAACAAAATGCTACACACATGCTGCTAACCTGGCAGACCTCCGCACATAGCCTGAGCAGGGCATGACAGTACCCCCCCCCCTTCTACGGGTGACCTCCAGACATCCCGGCCCAACTTTATCCGGGTGGGATCTGTGAAAAGCCCTCACCAGTCGGCTGGCACTAACATCCACAGCCGGAACCCACATCCTCTCCTCAGGGTCGTATCCCCTCCAGTGTACCAGGTACTGAAGGGAACCCCGAAAAACTCTTGAGTCGAGAACTCTGGAGATCTCGAACTCTGAATTTCCATCAACCAGAACAGGGGGATGAGGCAATGGCGATGGTTCCACCGGTTTCACATATTTTTTCAGTAAAGACCTGTGGAACACATCATGGATCCTCCAAGTCTGTGGAAGATCCAGCCGAAACGCTACTGGATTGACCACCGCAGATATTTTGTACGGTCCAATAAATCTTGGACCCAGTTTCCAAGATGGTACTCTCAGTTTAATATTTTTAGTAGACAATCACACCAAATCACCCACACACAGGTCAGGACCAGTCACACGTCTCTTGTCAGCCATTCGCTTATACCTCTCACCCATCTTCTCTAAATTCACTTGGATCCTCCGCCAGATAGAAGACAAGGCAGAAGAAAATCTCTCCTCCTCTGGCATCCCAGAGGAACTAGTCCCAGAAAAGGTACCAAACTGAGGGTGAAAACCGTATGCGCCAAAAAATGGCGACTTACCCGTGGACTCCTGCCTACGGCTATTCAAAGCAAACTCTGCTAGGGACAAGAATGAGGACCAGTCCTCCTGATTCTCAGCCACAAAGCACCTCAAGTAGGTCTCCAGGTTTTGATTAGTACCCTCTGTCTGCCCATTCGACTGCGGATGAAAAGCCGAAGAGAACGAAAGTTGAATGCCAAGCCGAGAGCAGAACGCCCTCCAAAACCTGGAGACAAACTGTGTGCCCCTATCAGAAACCACATCCGAAGGAATGCCATGCAATTTCACGATATTATCCACAAAAATCTGCACAAGAGTCTTGGCATTGGGCAGACTAGCTAACGATATAAAGTGAGCCATTTTACTACAACGGTCAACAACCACCAAAATTACTGTTTTCCCGGAGGAACTCGGCAGATCCGTAATAAAGTCCATAGACAAGTGCGTCCAAGGACGAGACGGAATAGACAAAGGAAGAAGTGAACCAGCAGGTCGAGTATGAGCAACCTTTGACCGTGCACAGGTTTCACAAGCTGCCACGCAATCCTCAACGCTCTTACGTAACCCGGGCCACCAGAACCTCCGGGACACAAGATCAAAGGTGGACTTACCACCAGGATGTCCAGCAAGGACAGTATCGTGATGTTCCTTGAATACCCTGTATTGCAGTCTATCAGGAACAAACAACTTCCCTGGGGGACAAGAACCAGGAGCCCCCTCCTGGGCTCCCAACACCTCCATCTCCAATTCGGGGTACAGAGCGGAGACCACCACCCCATCAGCCAAAATCGGAGCAGGATCCTCTGAATCACATCCCCCAGGAAAACTGCGAGACAACGCATCTGCCTTGACGTTTTTAACCCCCGGGCAAAAAGTAACCACAAAATTGAACCTGGTAAAGAACAGTGACCATCTGGCCTTTCTAGGATTCAGACGCTTGGCAGATTGCAGGTAAGCCAAATTCTTATGATCCGTATATACAAACCGGATTCCAAAAAAGTTGGGACACTAAACAAATTGTGAATAAAAACTGAATGCAATGATGTGGAGATGGCAAATGTCAATATTTTATTTGTAATAGAACGTAGATGACAGATCAAACGTTTAATCAGAGTAAATGTATCATTTTAAAGGAAAAATACGTTGATTCAAAATTTCACGTTGTCAACAAATCCCCAAAAAGTTGGGACAAGTAGCAATAAGAGGCTGGAAAAAGTAAATTTGAGCATAACGAAGAGCTGGAAGACCAATTAACACTAATTAGGTCAATTGGCAACATGATTGGGTATAAAAACAGCTTCTCAGAGTGGCAGTGTCTCTCAGAAGCCAAGATGGGTAGAGGATCACCAATTCCCACAATGTTGCGTAGAAAGATAGTGGACCAATATCAGAAAGGTGTTACCCAGCGAAAAATTGCAAAGACTTTGCATCTATCATCATCAACTGTGCATAACATCATCCGAAGATTCAGAGAATCTGGAACAATCTCTGTGCGTAAGGGTCAAGGCCGTAAAACCATACTGGATGCCCGTGATCTCCGGGCCCTTAAACGACACTGCACAACAAACAGGAATGCTACTGTAAAGGAAATCACAGAATGGGCTCAGGAATACTTCCAGAAACCATTGTCAGTGAACACAATCCACCGTGCCATCCGCCATTGCCAGCTGAAACTCTACAGTGCAAAGAAGAAGCCATTTCTAAGCAAGATCCACAAGCTCAGGCGTTTTCACTGGGCCAGGGATCATTTAAAATGGAGTGTGGCAAAATGGAAGACTGTTCTGTGGTCAGACGAGTCACGATTCGAAGTTCTTTTTGGAAATCTGGGACGCCATGTCATCCGGACCAAAGAGGACAAGGACAACCCAAGTTGTTATCAACGCTCAGTTCAGAAGCCTGAATCTCTGATGGTATGGGGTTGCATGAGTGCATGTGGCATGGGCAGCTTGCATGTCTGGAAAGGCCCCATCAATGCAGAAAAATATATTCAGGTTCTAGAACAACATATGCTCCCATCCAGACGTCATCTCTTTCAGGGAAGACCCTGCATTTTTCAACAAGATAATGCCAGACCACATTCTGCATCAATCACAACATCATGGCTGCGTAGGAGAAGGATCCGGGTACTGAAATGGCCAGTCTGCAGTCCAGATTTTTCACCTATAGAGAACATTTGGCGCATCATAAAGAGGAAGGTGCAACAAAGAAGGCCCAAGACGATTGAGCAGTTAGAGGCCTGTATTAGACAAGAATGGGAGAGCATTCCTATTTCTAAACTTGAGAAACTGGTCTCCTCGGTCCCCAGACGTCTGTTGAGTGTTGTAAGAAGAAGGAGAGATGCCACACAGTGGTGAAAATGGCCTTGTCCCAACTTTTTGGGGATTTGTTGACACCATGAAATTCTGATTCAACATATTTTTCCCTTAAAATGGTACATTTTCTCAGTTTAAACTTTTGTTCCGTGATTTATGTTCTATTCTGAATAAAATATTAGAAGTTGGCACCTCCACATCATTGCATTCAGTTTTTATTCACGATTTGTATAGTGTCCCAACTTTTTTGGAATCCGGTTTGTACTGTAACGGGATGAGACGCCCCCTCCAACCAGTGACGCCATTCCTCAAAGGCCAATTTGATGGCCAGCAATTCCCTATTTCCTACATCATAATTCCTCTCGGCGACCGAGAGCTTCTTGGGAAAAAAAAGCACATGGAACCCATTTGCCAGGAGATGAACCCTGCGACAGCACTGCTCCAACCCCCACTTCTGATGCATCAACCTTCACCACGAATGGCTGAGACACATCGGGCTGCACCAGAATGGGAGCAGAAGCAAAACATTCCTTAATAGCCGAAAAGGCCTGCAATGCCTCATCCGACCAGACAGAGACGTCGGCTCCCTTCTTAGTCATATCGGTCAGAGGTTTTACAATGGTAGAATAGTTCAAGATAAATTTTCTATAATAATTAATAAACCCCAAAAAACGCATCAAAGCTTTCTGATTCTCCGGTCGGTCCCATTCCAGAACCGCCCGGACTTTCTCGGGGTCCATACGAAAACCAGAGTCAGAAAGCAGATATCCCAGAAACGGAAGCTCCTGCACAGAAAACACACATTTCTCCAATTTGGCATATAATTTATTCTATAACACAGGGAAGCAGGAAAAGGAAAAATGCAGCGGCACCACGCGAATACACCTCTATGTGTATAAGTCTGTATCAAACCCAGGGAAGGCAGCCGCCTGTAAAGACCATGTATGAGGTGGTGCTCAGCGTGGTAAAGTGGTATGACGATGAAAGGTAGAGAGAGACGCGGCACTCACCAATATTATTTTGCTGGTTGCTTTTTATTGCAGAAAAGACAGCATGCTGCGCAGGCAGGGGGGCGGGATGGCCACAGTGTGCGTCGGCGGCGACGGACATTTCGCGCAAAGGTAGCGCTTCTTCTGGCCGGATATGACGTGCAGGTGCACGGATAACCTTTTATCAAGGAAGAAATGCTGGCCGTGTCTATGGTAATCCCAGACCTCCCCTGTGTGCAGCTGCGGAAAATATACAAACAGAGACACAAGTAATTAGTACAAAAGATATCGTTTAGCAAAACAATGCAAACATAAGGTACTCATACTATACTTGGGCGACAAGTTTCAGGGGCCGTGTCGAGGGTAAGGACATTTGAGAGGTATGTAGATACCTTGGATACATGAACGAAATGCCTGAAAAAGAGACTATATGGGAAATTGTCAAAGATGGTATAGCTGATCCGAAAAATGCTTTTGGAGTAAAATGATGGGGGCGGAAACAATGAGAGGACGACGTGGCAATGTGGTCACAAGAAGACAGCCATGTCGTTCTTATCATTGAGTCCATGGGGTCCCATGGCATTAGTCCTGATGATCCATCTGGCCTCTCGTTGCAGCAAGAGGCGGTGGCGGTCACCTCCACGGAGGATCGGACCCACAGCCTCAATGCCAGCAAAAGAGAGGCCAGATGGATCGCCATTGTGAGCTGCATGTACATGTTCAATGAGGCGGGGAGAACCTCGTCCGGTACGGATGGAGTTAATGTGCTCACGCACCCGTTCAAGCATTGGCCTGATTGTTTTTCCGATATAGAACATGTGACAACTACAAAAAATGACATATGACATATACCACGAAAGGGGTACGACAGTTAATAAACTGCAAGACTTTGTGTGTGACGCCCCCTAGGGACAGACTTTTAGCCTGAGAGTTCAGATGACAAAAAGAGCAAGTTCCACATTTATGGTTACCTATGGGGATTCTACTTTGCAACCAGTTAGACCTTTTAGGTAGCCAAAGAGCGCTCTGGACCAATTTGTCCCTTAAAGTGTGGCATTTCCTAAAAGAAATAATTGGTTTACTGGAAGCTACTGTGCCCAAAGATGCATCATGCTTCAAGAGGTCCCAGTTACTATATATTGCACGTCTGATGATGTCGGCTACGGGACTGTATTTAAAGACGAAAGCAAATTTTTCGTCCTTATCACTGCCAATGTTGTCCCTAAGGAGACCAGATCGAGGGCGGATAGCTGCTCGATGTAATGCGTTTAATACGGTCCTCCTTGGGTAACCCCTCTCCAATAGCCTACCCATAAGTTGATGTGCCTGCTTAAAAAAGTCCGCGTCGGTGCTATTGATCCTACGCAACCGGACAAACTGTCCGTAAGGCACTGCGTCTTTGACAGCGGGGGGATGGAAACTGGTCTGGTGGAGCAGCGAATTGGTGGCAGTGGGCTTACGAAAACCTGTTGTGTGCAGGTGACCGTCAACGACGGAGACATGTACGTCAAGGAAATCCAGACATCTGCCCCCGAAGTTGAAGGTGAACTTCATGTTCATTTTGTTAATATCATTAAGGTACTGCACAAAGAGTCCACACTGCTCTTCGCTGCCCGACCAGACCAGGAATACATCATCCACGTATCTGAGGAACCTATGGATGTAGGGAAGAAAGGGATTACCCAAGGAGAAAACGTATGTCTCCTCAAATACCGCCAGATACAGGTTGGCAAAGGTGCATGACACAGGTGTGCCTATTGCTGTACCTTGTATCTGGCGGTACCATTGGCGGTTAAACTGGAAGACATTATTACTGAGTACCAGGTGGAGAGACTCCTGTATAAACTGAGAAAACACTAAGCTTTTATCTGTCCGAGCAAGGACTGACGCAATGGCTTTGAGGCCAGCGTCATGAGGAATACGGGTATAAAGGCTCTCCACGTCCAAGGATATAATTTATTCTCCCGAAGGATCGTCAAAACCTGTCTCACGTGGTCCTGTTAGGTCTTCAGATCAGGAGAGTAAATTAGAATGTCATCCAAGTAAACTACCACGAACCTCCCCACAAAATGATGGAAAATGTAATTGACGAATCGCTGAAATACCGCTGGCGCGTTAGTTAACCCAAAAGGCATAACCAGATTCTCGAAATGACCCTCGTGCGTGTTGAAGGCCGTTTTCCACTCATCCCCTTCCTTGATTCTGATCAGATTGTAGGCCCCTCTTAAATCCAACTTGGAGAACACCTTGGCTCCAACAATCTGATCAAAGAGATCGGAGATCAAAGGAAGGGGATACGGATCACGGACCGTCGTACGGTTCAATTCCCGGAAATCCAAACAAGGTCTCAGCGATCCATCCTTTTTCTTTACAAAGAATAAACCCACTGCCACCGGAGACTTAGATGGCCTAATATGACCTTTTGCCAAACTCTGGGCAATATACTTCCTCTCTTTCAGGTTGAGAAAGATTGTAAAGCCGAGACTTTGGCAACTTAGCCCCTGGGATGAGATTAACTGGACAATCATAGTCACGATGAGGGGGCAATTCCTGAGCCCCACCCTCCGAAAAGACATCCGCAAAATCTGAGAGATACTGAGGTAAAGCTGTAGTAGACACATCAGAGATAGATGTGCCAAGACAATTGTCCGAACAAAATTCACTCCAACCAATGATCTGCCTTACTTGCCAATCTATAATTGGGTTATGTTTTGTCAACCACGGTAACCCTAAGACTATAGGAGCGGGCAAGTCCTTCATGACAAAACAAGACATGATCTCAACATGTGAATCACCCAACCTTAACAGAATACCATGTGCAATATGAGTGAGACTCCTTTGAGAAAGAGGGGAAGAATCAATTTGCGAAAACCGGAATCTCTCTTTCTAAAGTGCAAGTACTTAGACCCAGATTTTGAAGAAAAAGAAAATCAATAAGGTTTACCCCAGCACCACAGTCAATGAATACTTCAACAAAAAAAAATTCTTGAGTCTAGCGCCACCATAGCTGGAAGGAGAACACGAGTATTACAGGGAGCTTGCATACCTGCTTGCTCCACCACCCCATTCACACTACCAAGAGTCAGGGATGTTTTTTTTTTCTTTAAGTAAACCTCCTTGTGATTCTTTCTCATCAACATGCGGTTTAACAAAAGGACAAGCAAAAATAAAATGACCACTTTTTCCAAAGTAATAACATAGTTTATGCAACCTCCTAAAGTTCCTACTACCAGAACGGAAAGATACCTGACCCAGCTGCATGGGTTCCTCCCCTACCCCAGAGTTACATGTCATGTCACCCTGGGGAGCAGGTGAGACGAAACCACTCACAGAAGGGATCCCTTGCACGGAGGGAACCTTACACCTCTCTCTAATACGTCTATCTAACTGTACTGACAAAGACTTTTCCAATGTATCCGGGAACTCATGCATTCTCCAATGTATCCGGGAACTCATGAAAAGCAAGGGCATCTTTCAATCTCTCAGATAACCCCTGACAAAACTGACTACGTAACGTGGGGTCATTCCACTCTGACTCGGCAGCCCATCTCCTAAACTCAACGCAGTAAGCCTCTGCAGTGTGTTCACCTTGTAATAAATTACGCAATTTAGATTCCGACATCGAGACCCGATCTGGATCATCATAAATTAATCCCAAGGCTTTAAAAAATTCTTCCACCGACCGGAGGGCAAGAGCACCGGACGGCAGAGAAAAGGCCCAGGATTGCGCGTCCCCTTTAAGCAGGGAAATGATTATCCCTACCCTCTGACTCTCATCACCAGACGAAGACGGACGCAGCTGAAAATACAGCTTGCATGACTCTTTAAAGCGGATAAAGTCATCCACACCCCCTGCAAATCTATCAGGGAAAGCGACTTTAGGCCTCCCATAAATTTGACTCCCTCCTATTGCACCTGATGCCAGAGCATTCTGACACCGTGTGACAGAATTACGCAGATCCGCAATCTCTAGGGATATTCCCTGCATGTGATCAACTAGCGCTTCAATTGACTCCATCTCAAAACAGCTGAGAAATGGCAGTCAAAGTAATGGGGGGTTATAATGTCACGGCGGACAGGATACAAGATACACAGAATATCAACCAACAAGTGTCTAGGCACAAAGCTGGGGATGAAGGTCACCTCCTGACAAATCCTCTCCAGCTCTCCCTAGACTAAACGTGTCCACGTGCCTAGGCTGAAGATTCCCTAAAATCCCTAAGATGGTGAAAGGGGGAAAGAGGCAGCCTGCTCCCTCAGGACCTGGAGGGGGCAGGCGTCTCTCTAACAGCCTAGACAGACAACCACAAGATAACAAAACCAACTTATCTTTTACTGAGCAGGAACAGCAAATCCTTCCTTCCTTCCTCTGAGCCAGACAGAAGCTATAACCCGCACAGGACACTGGGAGTGGGCGTAATTTAAACTCAAACCAACGACCCCACCCAGTGCACCTGAAGGTAGGCGGATAGCTCAGCTCCAAAACAAAAGGTTACACACGTGCTGCTAACCTGGCAGACCTCCGCACATAGCCCGAGCAGGGCATGACAGCTAGCTGATGGTGCTTGCGAAGGTACGGGTGCATGGCGAGAGGTATCCGGGCCTGCATCTTGGACAGGGGATTGGCCAGCACGTAACACAGGGGAAGAGGAGGCAGTGGTGTGACCCACAGACACTGATTGTGGACTCAAGCATTCGGCCCACCTATTAGGGTGCTTTGATGCCATGTGGCGGATCATGCTGGTGGTGGTGAGGTTGCTAGTGTTCACGCCCCTGCTCATTTTGGTATGGCACAGGTTGCAAATGACAATTATTTTATCGTCCGTACTTTCCTCCAAAAAGCACCACCCCATGGCAAGGGAGATTGCAGCAAAGGGGTTCTCAAGGGAACAGTTGCGGGCCTGTTTGGTGTGGCCCGCCTTCTCATTTTTGCCACCCCACTGCTTCTTCCAGCCTGTTGCGGTGCTGGGGATCCCTCCCCCTCTGTACTGCTATCCTCGCTTGCCAACTTCCTAGGTTGGGTCAGTGATTCCATCGTCCACCACCTCCTCTTCCACTTCCTTACTCTGGTGATCCTCCTGACTTGTTGACCTAACAACAACCTCACTTATTGACAACTGTGTCTCATCCTCATCATGAACCTCTTGAGACACTAATTGCTGTTGACTTATTGGCAACTGTGTCTCATCATCATCATCCACCTTATGAAACACAAATTGCCGCTCCCCACCATCATCTTCTTGTGACGGGCTTGGGGAGAGGCCCAAATCAAGGACTGGCGATGAAAACAGCTCCTCGGAATATCCAAGTGTGGGATCACTTGTTTGGCAAGACTCTCCATGGTGGGAGGAAGGAGGATCAGGGTGAGGATTCTGTTGACCAGACTCTTGGCTACTGAGACTGGACTTTGTGGAAGACAGGGGTGTGCTTAACTGTTTGGAAGCATTATCTACTGCAATCCAACCGACCACCTGCTCGCACTGGTCTGACTTCGAGAGTAGTGTCCTTCGCCGCCCTGAAAACTAATACATGAAGCTACATATCGTGGATGAGTGTATTTATTGTGCTCTGGCAGCAGGCACAGTTTTACCGCACCCAGGGCCACGGCCTCTGCGTGCACCATCAGCATTACAGAAACTTTCCCATCCCTTACTGCTCGCCTTGCGCATATTAAATGGTATATATTCTTGCAAGTGTGTCACGCGTACACTAGCACAGGTTTTGTAAGTTTATGTGCAAATAAATTAAACTGAATGTCACTAATATTTAGGATGCGCAAACATTATACAGGAGATGTAGCACAGGTAATGTAACTGTCCGCAGCGGATACCGTCTGTGAAAAAAGTACACTGGATGTCATAGTCACTTTTAGGCTGCACACACATTAAACAGAAGATGTAGCGCAGATAATGTCGCTGTCTGCAGCGGCCAAACAATTGCAAGCTATTGTGTCTACGGAAAAAGTACACTGGATGTCACAGATGTATTTAGGATGAGCAAACGTTATACAGGAGATGTAGCGCAGAAAATGTAACTGTCCGCAGCAGACACGATCTACAGAAAAAGTACACTGGATGTCACAGATATTTTTAGGCTGCGCACATGTTACACAGGATATGTAGCGCAGATAATGTCGCTGTCTGCAGCGGCCAAACAATTGTAAGCTATTCAGTGCAGGTTGCGCTAATAATATATATTGCTGCCAGACATGACAATAGTCCTTAAAAGGACTTTTGGGTCTCTAACACTAACCCTGCCTAACAAAAAAATAAATTTAAATTCCCTACACACTGTCCCTTCTACAGCACAGCTCTCCCTGACTAAGACTGAGCCGAACACGTGTCATCGGGTGCTGTATAGCACCCGATTACGCATTCCGGCCAGCCAATCACTGTAATGCCAGTAACCAATATGGCTGCGGCATTACAGTAAGTGGCAGTACTTAACTGCACGTGCGGGGAGGAGACTCAAGCACACGCTGTATTCGCCCGAACATGCTCGATCACCACTAATCACTAATCTCCAGCCATTGGTTCTCCTCTAGGGGCCCCACCACTGCTTCCCATCGCTCCCTACTGCGTACCGGATAGTCCTTCAATACTAGATCCAGTATAGCCTGATAAAGGAGGGAGATGACCCTGACGAGGGCAATAACTTTCTTCTGATTGTGGTCATGGTCAGCCCGGCAGGCATGGTGCAGCTGCAGGAAGAAATCAGAAGTCGGCAAAGCAGAATCTGTCTGAAGCTGCTCATAGGTCTTCAGTACGGTATTATCAAGAAGCTGATGGACACTAGTAAGAAGTAAGACCCCTTTATAATTAATCCCCCCTACCCTGCAGAGAGCACAGATGCGGTGGCCACAGGGGGCCCATATCAAGGTGTACTGTGTGACCCCTGTAATACCCTGCAGGTCCCTCACTTTCCACCACACATTATGCAGGAGTATATTTATTTATCCTCTTCACTGATCACATGACACTGACATCATCACAGGTCCTTTACCACCTCTTTTGCCCTACACTGCTGAGCTCCGCCCCCTGCACTGATCACATGCCGGTGACGTCACCGCAGGTCCTTCAGCTCTGGCAGTGCAGCAGATACTGGGCAGGTCCTGGTCGGTAGTCAGGGCTCTTGTTCTCTCTGGTATCAGCCATTCCTCCAGCCTGCAGGTAAGATGAGCTGTGAGGAGACAGTGTGGTGGAGAGCTCAGACATGTCACCTCTGGAGATTCTCCTCCATTACACACAAGGAATCCTTCTCCGCTCCTCAGCTTAGTATGATGGGGGGAGTAGTAGTGGGGATAGTGGGGGTTGTCATCATTCTGTGCTGGATGAGGGAATCTGCTCTGTGTGAATGAGGTTTTTACTGCCAGGAGCTTAGATACACCCTGCACTGCCAGGAGCTTAGATACACCCTGCACTGCCAGGAGCTTAGATACACCCTGCACTGCCAGGAGCTTAGATACACCCTGCACTGCCAGGAGCTTAGATACACACTGCACTGCCAGGAGCTTAGATACACCCTGCACTGGGACTCACTGATTAACCTTTATTCCCTTTTCTTTTGGAGACGTCATGAAGAAAACCAGCAATACGAGCCTTCTCCTGAATGAGCCACCAAGGATGGACAGGAAGGAGATCAGCAGAAGAATATTAGACCTCACCTTGGAGATCATCTCCCTGCTGAGCGGAGAGGTAAACTTTTCTAGATTTCTCTCCTCTTTATTGTATTCTGTAACAAGTCAGACATCGGGAAGGAGAATCCATCATAGGAAGTGATAGGAAGAGTCCAGGGTCCTGGAGAACGGCCTCCAGACCTTCCAAGTGATGGAGAACCTGAAGATCAGCCCCCAATATGGTGAGTGATGTGTCATGTGACCGGTGACCAATAGTCATGTTGTAGGAGCCATGAGAAGGTAAGTAACATAGAATGTGTCGGCAGATAAGAACCATTTGGCCCATCTAGTCTGCCCAATATACTAAATACTATGGATAGCCCCTGGCCCTATCTTATATGAAGGATAGCCTTATGCCTATCCCATGCATGCTTAAAGGGTTTCTGTCACCCCACAAAACTCCTTTTTTTTTTTTTGGATAGTTAGATTCCTTATAGCGCGATATAGGAGAATATAATGGTCTTACTTACTTTCATGAGGCCGTTTCTTTATAAAACGAAGTTTTATAATATGTAAATCAGGGCTCTACCAGCAAGTAGGGCGTCTACTTGCTGGTAGCCGCAGCAGAAAACCGCCCCCTCGTCGTGTTGATTGACAGGGCCAGCCGTGATCTCCTCCTCCGGCCGGCCCTGTCAGCATTTCAAAAATCGCGCGCCTCTGTTCATTCTGCGCAGGTGCTCTGAGATGAGGAGGCTCGTCTCCTCAGAACTCCCTCAGTGCTCCTGCGCCGATGACATCACCGAAAGAGAAGACGTCATCGGTGCAGGCGCACTGAGGGAGTTCTGAGGAGACGAGCCTCCTCATCTCAGAGCGCCTGCGCAGAATGAACAGAGGCGCGCGATTTTTGAAATGCTGACAGGGCCGGCCGGAGGAGGAGATCACGGCTGGCCCTGTCAATCAACACGACGAGGGGGCGGTTTTCTGCTGCGGCTACCGACACCCTACTTGCTGGTAGAGCCCTGATTTACATATTATAAAACTTCGTTTTATAAAGAAACGGCCGCATGAAAGTAAGTAAGAGCATTATATTCTCCTATATCGCGCTATAAGGAATATAACTATCCAAAAAAAAATAAAAGAGTTTTGTGGGGTGACAGAAACCCTTTAAACTCCTTCACTGTATTTGCAGCTACCACTTCTGCAGGAAGGCTATTCCATGCATCCACTACTCTCTCAGTAAAGTAATACTTCCTTATATTGTAGCAGTTTTTCTTCTTTTAAATATTCTCTCCTCTTTTACCTTGTTGATTCCCTTTATGTATTTAGCAGTTTCTATCATATCCCCTCTGTCTCGTCTTTCTTCCAAGATATACATGTTAAGGTCCTTTAATCTTTCCTGGTAAGTTTTATCCTGCAATCCATGTACCAGTTTAGTAGCTCTTCTCTGAACTCTCTCCAAAGTATCAATATCCTTCTGGAGATATGGTCTCCAGTACTGCGCACAATACTCCAAATGAGGTCTCACTAGTGCTCTGTAGAGCGGCATGAGCGCCTCCCTCTTTCTACTAGTAATGCCTCTTCCTATACACCCAAGCATTCTGCTAGCATTTCCTACTGCTCTATACGAACTGGAGAAGAAAAACAAAGCCAGCCAGTAATTGGTTAACCAGCAATAAATCTGTTGGCAATTAGAGGTGTGGGTTCTGCTCTATTTGTGGTTTCAACAGCCAGCTCAAATACTTGATGTTTGGAGGGGTCTCGCATCCTGCCACACAGTTTATGACATGTAGAAGTACCTATGTGGTTTATTTGATTAAATGTAAGTGTGGGGCCTTCTATATTGGGACGACGATACGCCCCCTTTTGAGAGGTTTAGGGAACATCTTAACTCCTTGAAGGCCGGGAAGGGCTGCACTAGGCTCATGGAGCATGTCCATCACGGAGACGATCCGCATTGCCTGACTTTCTCGGGTATAGAACTGGAGACGGTCATGTCCTGCGGGGGTGACGGACACCGGGCACTCCTGAGGAGGGAAGCCAGGTGGATCATGAAGGCAGCCGCACTCTGTCCCCTGGGACTTAATGACAAAAATGACTCGAGTGTATTAATTTAAGGTATTTTTGTAACAATGCCACTGTTTAGTGTTATTGTATTCTCTATATGCCTGCGTTTATTAATTTTAACAAGGAGTGTGTAACTTGTAAGCGTCGGTGTCGTCTTGACAACCGGACGCAGTGTTTAAAAGGCACTGACACATACTTGCGCAGTGAGGTCAGAGGCCAGACGAAGTGCAGATTTGCACGAAACGGCCGTCGCCGCTATTCTGTCCGTGCATATGCATACTTGCTCCTGCCTATTGCTTTTACATGAAGTACCAAGAATAAAGGATTTGACTAGAGCAGTGGTGAGTGCCGCCCTTCTTTTTGTTTTTCTTCTCCATTTCGTATACATCATGGGACTCACATTTTAGGGCAGAGCACCACGTTCACTGGCTGTATATGTTGACAGAGTCGCCTTGGATCCCGTGCACTCCCACGGCATACACAGCAGTGCCGCCCTGCTCTTTTCTCCCTTGTTACATCTCCTGCTGCTCTATGACATGGTTTGCCTACCTTTAAGTCTTCTGAAATAATGACCCCTAAATCCCTTTCCTCAGATATTGAGGTTAGGACTGTATCACAGATTTTATATTCTGCTCTTGGGTTTTTACGCCCCAGGTGCATTATCTTGCACTTATCAACATTAAATTTTAGTTACCAGATTTTTGACCATTCCTCTAGTTTTCCTAAGTCCTTTTCCATTTGGTGTATCCCTCCAGTATCATCAACCCTGTTACAAAACTTTGTGTCATCAGCAAAAATACACACCTTACCATCGAGGCCTTCTGCAATTTCACTAATAAAGATATTAAACAATATGGGTCCCAGAACAGATCCCTGAGGTACCTTACTGGTAACAAGACCTTGGTCTGAATATACTCCATTGACTACAACCCTCTGTTGTCTGTCCCTCAGCCACTGCCTAATCCACTCAACAATATGGGAGTCCAAGCCCAAAGACTGCAATTTATTGATAAGCCTTCTATGTGGGACAGTATCAAAAGCCTTACTAAAGTCTAGATAAGCGATGTCTACTGCACCTCCTCCATCTATTATTTTAGTCACCCAATCAAAAAAATCAATAAGATTAGTTTGACATGATCTCCCTGAAGTAAACCCATGCTGTTTTTCATCTTTCAATCCATGGGATTTTAGATGTTCCACAATCCTCTCCTTAAGTATGGTTTCCATTAATTTCCCCACTATTGATGTCAGGCTTACTGGCCTATAGTTGCCCGATTCCTCCCTACTACCTTTCTTGTGAATGGGCACAACATTTGCTAATTTCCAATCTTCTGGGACGACTCCTGTTACCAGTGATTGGTTAAATAAATCTGTTAATGGTTTTGCTAGTTCGCCGCTGAGCTCTTTTAATAGCTTTGGGTGTATACCATCAGGCCCCTGTGACTTATTTGTATTAATTTTAGACAGCTGACTTAGAACCTCTTCCTCTGTAAAGACACATGCATCAAAAGATTCATTAGGAGGCGTGGCCTGGACGTCTTCAGGAATGGCCGCGTGAAGACAGAGCTCCGCCGCCATTAGCTGCTAAAGGAGACTCTCCTACCGCGCCATCGCAGCACATGGGGAAAAAATTGCTGGGCAAGCCCTCCACCTCGTCCCGATCATCCGCCTGGGGGAATAAGACGCTCGATTCCTACCTCATTCGTCCACTCCGCGCGGCTCCGTCCGGTTGCGGCCTGCTTCCATCTCAGGCCTCCGGCGCGTGTGAGGGTGAAGAGACGAGCGCACAGCCGCCGACAGGTACGAGCAGTAATCCAGCCTTACGGCTTCCTACCTCCTCCCTGTCCCCACTAGCAAGGACTTTCCTACCCACTAGCGCTGTGGGGACACAGCTAAAACCCACAGGGGCAGGAGAGGGGCTACATCTAACAGGAGGCATAGCCGCCATTATGCCGCCAAAATCGGCAGCTAAACAAGCCAAACCAATGGCCACTCCGTCCCAGAGGCGGCGAGATTGGGCCGAATCCTCTGAAGATCCCCCTAACCAGCAGCATCATAGAAGGAGAGAGGGAGGAGAAGCTGTTACTTGGGAGCAGGGAAGTGAATATGAGGACGAGGGAGAGGGAGATCTGCAACCTTCCCAGGGCCCTACAATACTTCAGCAGACATTACAACATTTGCCTACTAAGGATGATTTTAAAATGCTGGTCTCAGAAGTCAGAAATGCCTGTAAATCGGAAATCTCAACTTTAAGGCAGGATCTGAAGCACTTAGCAGACCGCATGGACACTATTGAAATAGACCATGATGACACCCGTAGAAGTGTGGCACATTTACAATCTGTTATTGCTTCTCAATCCCAAGTTATCAGGGACAATGCACGTCATCTGGAAGACCTAGATAACAGAGGGCGCAGAAATAACATCCGTGTACGGGGTTTGCCTGAAGCTAATGCGGAAGAAAATCTGCAGGAAATATTATCTGAACTTTTTAATGCTTTATTAGGCACACAGCCACCCCAGTTTATCAAGCTTGATCGAGCTCACAGAGCGCTGCGGCCTAAGTCCTCATCCACGCAGCCCAGAGACGTAATTTGCTGCGTGCACGATTTTCAGGTGAAGGAAAGCATTATGTCCAAAGCCAGGGAAGCACGCTCCATTGATTTCCATGGCGCTTCTGTTCATTTATATCAGGACTTATCTTGGTGCACACTCCAAAAAAGAAGAGTATTACAGCCTTTATTGCAACTGCTGAAGGAAAAGAAGATCCCTTATAGATGGGGGTTCCCGTTTGCACTAATAGTCACGAAAAATGGCAGATCCTCCATCTTGCGTCAGCATTCAGACCTCCCTGATTTTTGTGCTGCTTTGGGCATTGAGATTCCATCCATCACGGACTGGGAACTACCGGATCCACAGCCTGCCCTGGGTCCAATTTGGCAACCTGCCAGACAAAAGAGAAGAAGATCTTCCCCCGCTGGAGGGACCCCTCTACGTGAGCCACAAGATGAACCCCCATGATTGCTGCATGGACTTCATTAGCTTAAATTGTATCTCCTACTGTTCTTATTCGCCAGGAGGCGACGGCCTTATGGTTCTCTGTTTAAGGTCCTATGTTAGTAGAATTGGTTTATTGTTCAATTCTCTGGTTATTTCATGTTCTAATAAGCTTTGAAACCTGGCCCATCCTGTGCCGGTCCAGTCATGCTTCCAATAAGCAGACCAGTAGTTTCGCCCTCCCCCCCCAGCTTCTGTTGGTTGGGCTGGAGGGGCGGCAGTTTGCTGATATTAATATCACTAGTTGCTGCTCACTGATCTGTATCTGGGTGACAACACCCAATGTTCTGATACTAAATGGTGTATTCTTTATGTTTGTATGGTCTTGTGTCTCCCCCCCTTCCCTTTTGTGTCTCTTTTTATTGTTTTTTATACTCAGGTCTCCAGATCCCAAATCACAATCGACTGAATGCCTTAAGGTGTTTTCATCTCTGACAGTGTCCTTGAGAAGGATCCATTGCAACCACATAGCAAGTACATATATTCCATGCTTTGAAAATGATTAAATATGTCTCGCTTAATGTAAAAGGTCTTAACTCTAATGTGAAGAGACGCCTGGCACTTACTGAGTGCAAGTCTCAGAAAGCTGACATAGTCTTTCTTCAGGAGACCCACTTTGATCACCAGGGCTCTTTCAAGTTTGCGCAATATTTATTCCCTCGTATATATTCTGCTTCCTCTGGGAGAAAGAGAGCAGGTGTTGCCATTCTCATATCTGCTGATTGCCCTTTACAGGTGGAAGATGCTATTATTGATCCAGCTGGCAGGTATATTATACTAAAAGCCACACTCAATGGTAGCCCACACGTACTGTGCAATTTATACGCTCCGAATACTGCCCAAATCCCTTTTCTTAATAAGGTGTTTTTGAAATTATCGAAGTTGCTCCCAGCTGCATTGCTAGTAGGAGGAGACTTTAATCTCTCCTTCTCCGAGCGTCTAGATAGATTAACCCTTCAGAATAGACCGCCTACTAGAGATCAGTGTCGAAACTCACGTCTTTTTAGGCGTCTTATTAGAAAATTCGAATTATATGACCTCTGGAGAATTAACTATCCCACTGCAAAAACGTTTTCTTTCTTCTCACATCCACATAATACACATTCCCGTATAGACTACTTTTTTGGTAATATCCCAATTTTAAGGATGCTTGCAGATGCCGACATAGGACCAATTTCCTGGTCGGACCATGCTCCAGTGTCAATTAACATTAAAACATCAGGTTACTACCCTAGAGTATGTCATTGGCGCCTTAATGAATCCTTCCTACACCAGCTGCCGCTTAGGCAGGAGTTACGTGAGGGCCTCACAGAATACTTCACCTTAAATCAGTCCTCAGGACCCCCTATATCTATGATATGGGAAGCCCACAAGGCAGTCTTTAGAGGCGCATGTATAGCTATGGGGTCTCAACTGAAAAAAGACCGTACTATGCAACAACACAATATCACCTCACAGCTGAAGGATTTAGAAAAGATGCTAGAGTCCCGTTGCTCGCGGCCTCTGCTTAGGCGCATTATAACCCTGCGTGCTAGATTGAAGGAATTATTGTTTTATAAAACTGAGAAAAAATTACTATATTCGCGTCAAAGATTTTATATGTGGGGAAACAAACCGCATACCCTCCTGGCTCGACAGCTTCGGGACTCTGGCACTATAAACACTCCGACTGCAATGAGGCGAGGGGATGGGGCAATAGTGTATGACCCAGAGGTCATTTCCAACTTATTTCAAGATTATTATAAGGCACTTTACTCTATCCCTCAACAACTCCCATCTGACCCAGGGCGTAGTAGACTCCTCCTAGATTCCTTTCTTTCTAAGTGTGATCTTCCTCAGTTGTCAGGAGAAGCTCTTGCCTCATTAAACGCTCCCATTACTGTGGAGGAACTACAGGAAGTACTGAAACAGCTGCCCAATAATAAAGCCCCTGGGCCAGATGGTCTACCATACATCTATTACGCAACATTTTCTGATATTCTTTTGCCACATATGACGCTGTTGTTCAACTCTTTCCTACAAGGGTCACCAATACCCACTTCAATGTCACACTCCTATATAACTTTAATACCTAAACCGGGTAAAGATCCCCTAGAATGTGGAAATTATAGGCCCATTGCACTTCTTAATTCGGATCTGAAAATTTTCACGAAAACTCTGGCTAACCGACTTTCAGACTGGCTACCCCAACTGATCGATAAAGATCAAGTGGGCTTCGTTCGAAACCGACAGGGCGGAGATAATACAAGGCGCACCATTGATTTAATTGATATCACAAATAAGCGCAGAGACTCGGCGTTGTTGCTAAGTCTTGACGCAGAGAAAGCGTTTGATCGCTTAGGGTGGCCTTTTATGTTCTCTACCATGGAGGCCTTCGGTCTGAAAGGCCCTTTCCTTACAGCCCTTCATGTTCTATATGCCCAACCTACAGCGATAGTGAAAATGAAGCATGCTCATTCTTTGCCTTTTCCTATAAAAAATGGTACGCGACAGGGATGTCCACTGTCCCCTCTGCTCTTCGTTCTATGCATAGAACCCCTAGCGGCGGCCATTAGGTCTCATCCTGATATTCATGGGATTAAAGTGAATGCAGTAGAATTCAAACTTTCACTATTCGCAGATGATATCCTGCTAACATTAACTGACTTACATATTTCGCTTCCCAACCTCTTTAAATTACTAGAGACTTATGGTAGATTGTCCGGTTATAAAATTAATACCACAAAAACTGAGGCTCTCCCTCTTAACCTAGCCCCTGATATTTTGACCACCTTAAAATCTAGCTTTAATTTTCAATGGACGGAAACGTCCTTGAGGTATTTGGGGGTCAACTTAACCCCTACTTATTCCTCGTTGTACGCTCAAAATTTTCCATCTATGTTCCGAGAACTCAAGGCCTTACTGATTAAATGGATGCCTTTTCCCATCTCCCTTTTGGGCCGTATAGCATCAGTTAAGATGAATATTTTGCCTAAATTACTGTATTTGTTTGAAACTCTCCCAATTCCTGTCCCTGAGAAGGAGCTGCGTGATTTTCAGTCATCCATATTCAGGTTCATCTGGAATGGAAAGAGGCATCGCATAGCTTGCTCAATTTTAATGTCACCCAAAACTCAAGGTGGATTAGCAGTTCCAAATATTAAAAAATATTACTGGGCTACACACCTTAGAAGACTGCCAGCCTGGTCCAATATGTACGCGTACTCCAGATGGATGGAAATAGAGAAGTTGTGGATAGCCCCTGTACATCCGAACTCACTTATTTGGTACTCCCTACAACCCTCACTTAGACCTGAACTACTGGGCCCTATGTCTTTTACATGTAACATATGGTCGAGATGTAACAGACTGTTTTCACTTGCATCGGAAAAATCTTCTATGGTCTCCTTTCTGTATAACCCACTATTTAAGTTGGGAATGAGCACAGCTTTTCTTAAAACATGGTTTCCCAGGAAGTTGTTCAGATTTGCGGATGTTGTAAACTATAGGACTCTGGGCTTGTTCTCATTTGACGAGGTACGTTCCTTGCATCAATTACCAGAGTCTTGTAGGTATCAATATGTGCAGATTAGCCATTTTTTTTCGGACCTCTTTCACTCAACGAAGGTGTCAACCCCCACGCCGTTTGAGAAACTTTGTAAATTGACTGTTACAACGAAGGGTCTCATTTCAGACATTTATCTTATCCTATCATCCTCCTCTGTCACTCACTCCTACATGTCTAAATGGGAAGTAATTCTAGGCCATCCTATAACGTATGCAGAATGGAAACAGATATGGGAACGGGCAGCGAAGTCGTCCTCATGTATCACATATAGGGAAAACACATATAAAGTGCTTATGTTTTGGTATCATACCCCACAGCTATTAAAACACTTTAGCCAAGATATCTCTGATAGATGTTGGAGGTGTATGATAGGTGAGGGGACCCACCTTCACATTTTCTGGGAATGTCCTGTGATTGTGCCCTTTTGGAGAATGGTGGAGTCTGTCTTTTTTCAACTCCTCGCAATTCGTTTTCCTTTTACACCTTTTTTTTACTTATTGAATATGCCAAAAATGTCATTAAAAAAACAATTCCTCCTATTAGTCCTTCAGGTGTTAACGGCGGCCAGACGCCTAATTGCGAGGTTTTGGTTGAGGGCAGACGCGCCTACCCGAATGGACCTCATACATAGTGTAAGGGAAGTTAGGAAAATGGAATACTTAACTGCATGTATTACTAACTCAGTCGATAGATTTACAAAGATCTGGCAAACATGGGATGACGCTTTTGATCACTTACAATAAAAGACCTTTGATTACCAGTTAGATTATTATTTTTCCCCCTTCCTCTAATTTCCCCCATGTGTCGTGTCATTGTAATTGTCTTATGTCCTTTTGTGGTTTCAGCCCTTAGTGCGTTTATTGGCCTCAGATGCAAAATGTATGTTTTGTATACTAATGTACATTTGTTGATATTGACGTTATGCAACATAGTATTGTACCTGTATTGCCTCTTACGATTGTGCTATGAGACAATGTACCTGTATTGTTTTTTCATTGATAAAAAAATCTATAAAATAAACAATTAAAAAAAAAAAAAAAAGATTCATTAGTCTTCCTTCCTAACTGAGGTCCTTTTCCTTCATTTTCCTTTGTAAAAACTGAACAGAAGTATTCATTGAGGCAGTTAGCTAGTTCTTTATCTTCTTCCATATACCTTCCTTCCTTTGTTTTTAATTTGGTAATTCACATAATAGCCAGAAATAGAGTTTTTCCTGATGTACACACAATGTACTACTGATTAATGCAAAGTTTGTTGAAAGGTTAGATACGCCTTAAGTGGACCCTGGTCTCTCCTCCTACAGTCATCTTCTCTGTGACTATACAGATGTCAGACCAGTGGAAGAAATCCTCCCTCCAGGCCGCACTCCGCCATCTGATTATCTTGTTCCCGGCCCTTACCTCCAGGGTACAAGTAGGCACGTTGTACCCCGGAGGGAAGGGCCGGGAACAAGATAATCAGATGGCGGAGTGCGGCCAGGAGGGAGGATTTCTTCCACTGGTCTGACATCTGTATAGTCACAGAGAAGATGACTGTAGGAGGAGAGACCAGGGTCCACTTAAGGCGTATCTAACCTTTCAACAAACTTTGCATTAATCAGTAGTACATTGTGTGTACATCAGGAAAAACTCTATTTCTGGCCATTGTGTGACTTGTATTTGGCATTTTTTTTTGCAGTTTTTCCCTGTGCACGCTGAATGTCTAGTTTTTAATTCTCCCAGAGATAGTGGATGAAGACTAGCTGCCACCCACTGCCCACAGAAAGTAGAGAATCTGCTTCCTAACCTTCTCTTAATCTCTCAAAAGCAGACCCAGGATAATAGAGGAGAGTACAGAGAGGTACTGAACCATATGGTTGCGAATAAAGCACTTGTGCTGAGATATAAACTTCTTATTTAACTTCATCAGTCTCTGTGGTGTCAATCCTGGAGTGTTTTCTCACTCTGCTCCTTCTCTATAGAATTGTATTTACATTTGTAATAGGAACCTACAGTGGAGCTAATACTAAGGATTCAAACCATATTTCAAACAAAAAAGTAGTTAGCAAGTGGGGACAGAGGTAAATAGCTGATAGCACGAGAACCAGACATTTCTTGCTGATAAGACATATTACAATGTTTCTCATGGTCATTTGTACTATTGATTTATACAAAGTTGTGTGAAAAGTTTGGGACCATTTAAGGATTTTTTTTCACCTAAGTATCACTCTCCATCCACAGGAGTACACAATAGTGAAGAAGACATCGGGGGACTGTGTGACTCCCATCATCCATCTCCAGGAGTCAGGAGGGCGGAGCAGGACCCCTCCCCCCATCACAGAGCCTCCCCCTCACCCCCTGATACATGAGCAGAAGATCCTAGAACTCACCCACAAGATGATGGAGCTGCTGACTGGAGAGGTGACAGTGCTGGGAATGCTGGGAAATTCTCCAGTAACAGCACTGGAGGGGTCTGGGTGATGACGGTGTCATTGTGTTGTCAGGTTCCTATAAGGTGTCAGGATGTCACTGTCTATTTCTCCATGGAGGAGTGGGAGTATATAGAAGGACACAAGGATCTGTACAAGGAGGCCATGATGGGGGAGCACCAGCCTCTTATATCACAAGGTAAGAGCCGTCATGTGCAGTGTATACACGTGTGTGCAGTGACATGTAATGGAGGAGCACCAGCCTCTTATATCACAAGGTAAGACCCGTCATGTGCAGTGTATACACGTGTGTGCAGTGACATGTAATGGAGGAGCACCAGCCTCTTATATCACAAGGTAAGACCCGTCATGTGCAGTGTGTACACGTGTGTGCAGTGACATGTAATGGAGGAGCACCAGCCTCTTATATCACAAGGTAAGACCCGTCATGTGCAGTGTATACACGTGTGTGCAGTGACATGTAATGGAGGAGCACCAGCCTCTTATATCACAAGGTAAGAGCCGTCATGTGCAGTGTGTACACGTGTGTGCAGTGACATGTAATGGAGGAGCACCAGCCTCTTATATCACAAGGTAAGAGCCGTCATGTGCAGTGTGTACACGTGTGTGCAGGGACATGTAATGGAGGAGCACCAGCCTCTTATATCACAAGGTAAGAGCCGTCATGTGCAGTGTATACACGTGTGTGCAGTGACATGTAATGGAGGAGCACCAGCCTCTTATATCACAAGGTAAGACCCGTCATGTGCAGTGTATACACGTGTGTGCAGTGACATGTAATGGAGGAGCACCAGCCTCTTATATCACAAGGTAAGAGCCGTCATGTGCAGTGTATACACGTGTGTGCAGTGACATGTAATGGAGGAGCACCAACCTCTTATATCACAAGGTAAGAGCCGTCATGTGCAGTGTGTACACGTGTGTGCAGGGACATGTAATGGAGGAGCACCAGCCTCTTATATCACAAGGTAAGAGCCGTCATGTGCAGTGTATACACGTGTGTGCAGTGACATGTAATGGAGGAGCACCAGCCTCTTATATCACAAGGTAAGAGCCGTCATGTGCAGTGTATACACGTGTGTGCAGTGACATGTAATGGAGGAGCACCAGCCTCTTATATCACAAGGTAAGAGCCGTCATGTGCAGTGTATACACGTGTGTGCAGTGACATGTAATGGAGGAGCACCAGCCTCTAATATCACAAGGTAAGAGCCGTCATGTGCAGTGTATACACGTGTGTGCAGTGACATGTAATGGAGGAGCACCAGCCTCTTATATCACAAGGTAAGACCCGTCATGTGCAGTGTATACACGTGTGTGCAGTGACATGTAATGGAGGAGCTTCTCAAGTAAAGTTCTTTTAACATCATGTTAGGGCCTTTCATTTGCTATATAAACTAAAACATATCGATAGGGCTTCATTCATGTGACGGATGTTAAATGGGTGCCAGAGAATCCAAAGCTTCTGAGATTTGATTCTATCAAGTCGTTCAAGTTGGTGTCCACCATTTTACAGATCAGAAGCAGGGAAGATGAGGAAGAAAGATCATATGATCCGGGATGGGCCCTGAGCAGAGGGCTTGCCCATAATGCCTTGCAGTCAGCCTCATCCAATCTGGAAGGATGATATTGAATAAAATTCTGAGCTCACTGTACGGGTAGTTTAACATCAGTCAGTGTTAGGGAACATAGTGAGAAGGTTTAATTAATTAGTGAGAGAGGTTTTAGTTAGGGACAGGATAGTGTCAGTGTAGTGCACTGTTGTGAGTTACGGGCCTGTAGCCATTTTGATCCTCTAGGATCTGGTTGCAGTACACATCAATATTTAAAGCTACAGTACTCAGCTAACAGCCCAATTAACATAATAAAAAATAATAAATGCATAACCTGACCAGACATATTTTCCAGTGTAACAGTCACCGCTTCTGTCTGCCGCCAATCTGCTCACCCGCTCTGTTGCTTCTGGGTTCCCCGGTGGGCCCGGCTGCTAGAATAGCACAGCTCTGTCCATGTCCACGCAATCTGAGGCCTGTTTCTGCTGACCCTATAGGGCATGCTCCCTCTGGCTTAGGGGCCAGCACGTGCACCTTTAAAGCGTTCTCCAGGAATTAAGAAAATGAAAACACTTAATTATTACTTTATTATAAATATATTCTCAAATACCTTTCATTATTTATAATGGCTCATTTTGTCTGGGGAGCAATCATTAGGAGAAATAAAATGGCCGATGTCCTATTAGTACACACAGAACCTGTCCGAATCACACAGGAGGACAAGTTACTTCACAACACTGAGCTAAAGAGCTGCTTCTATCTGCTCTGCTTGTCAGGGATTATGATCCTAAATACAGGTTAATATGATCTTCAGCTGAATCCCTGTAGGAATCGAGTTCATGAGGAGACATGAAGTACAGAGAGGAGGTGGGGATGTAGTAATGAGCAGCAGCACTTGTATGCAGTCTCCATTATCACAGTTTGTCCTGTCCGTCCTCTCTGTACTTCATGTCTCCTCATGAGCCCCATTCCTACAGAGATTCAGCTGAAGTTCTTATAATCTGTATTCAAGATCATAATCCCTGACAAGCAGAGCAGAGAGGAGGATAAGGCAGCTCTTTAGCTCGGAGTTCTGAAGTAACTTGCGCTGCTTTGTGATTAGGACAGGTTCTGTGTGTATTAATCGGACAGCGGCCATTTTATTTAAACTGATGACTGCTCCCCAGACAAAACAAGCCATTATAACTAATGAAGGGTATTTGGGAATATGTTTATAATAAAGTAAAATTTAAGTATTTTAATTTTCTAAATTCCCAGAGAACCCCTTTAATCTTCTCCAGCCAATAACCGGCAACCTTTGTGTACTTAAGGTACATTCCCTGAGGGAAGGTGCCTGAACATTAGGTTCTAGTATTCTATCTTCCTGCACTGATGTGCCATTAGCTAGTTTACCTTTTCCATCAACCAACTTATACCTGACTTTTGCATTCAAACCTTTGTTGGCCTGGCTGACTTGACCCCTGCCTGATCTCCATACTGACCTGAAGCTGCTGCCTTTCCCTTGGACTGTTTTTTGATCACAGGGGCTCTGCTTGCCCTGTCCTAGGCTATGGTTTTGCCTGATCCTTGGTGAACCACAGCGGTGTCTCTTGACCCCAGTGGTTCAGCAGACATTTGAACCCAGACTACTCCAAGAGGTAGCAGTCTGGTAGTTCCAAATCAGGCATTGATCCATGAGGGCTTTCATATGCCGCTGACTGATGCCAATAAATAAATCTGCTGTTGCTGACAGTGGCTATATATCACCGGCCCAATGTTTCCGCTCCTGCTGTCTGCCTGTCCATCATATTCCATATTGTGCTTCTGCTGCCGCTGCTAAACTATTGTTTCCAGTGCTACTCCCCCTATACAGCCATGCATTTCCTGCCTTGACCATTAAGTTCCATACTGTACTGCTGTCGTTATAGCTACTAGTTCCATAGCAGTACTTGTCTGGTCTATCACGTTCCACACTGTGCTGCTGCTGCCGCTACTACTGCCAGTACTGCTACCCCTACACAGCCGCACATCTCCTGCCTTGTCTATCAATTCCATACTGTGCTGCTGCCGATACTACTGCCAGGACTACTACCCTTACACAGCCGCACATCTCCTGCCTTGTCCATCAGGTTCCATACTGTACTGCTGCTCCTGTTTCTACTGCCAGTACTACTACCCTCACACAGCCGCACGTCTCCTGCCTTGTCTATCAATTCCACACTGTGCTGCTGTCGCCATTACTGCCGGTACTGCTACACCTACACAGCTGCACATCTCCTGCCTTGTCCATCAGGTTTCATACTGTACTGCTGCTGCCGCTACTACTCCCAGTACTGCGTCATATAGAAGAAACCGCAGCACTCTCCTGTCTTCAATTCAGTGGAATTTATTTCACCAGCAAACAAAAATGTGACGTTTCGACCGTAAAGTTGCTTGAGAAAGACCTTTACGGTCGAAACGTCGCATTTTTTTTGCTGGTGAAATAAATTCCACTGAATTGAAGTGACTTTAATTTTTCTTTGTGCTGCTATACGCATTTTTTCCTATGAACTACTCCCAGTACTACCACCCCTACACAGCTCCACATCTCCTGCCTTGTCCATCAGGTTCCATACTGTACTGCTGCTGCACAAAAAAAAAGAGATTTTCTTATGTTTTTTGTAAATGTCTGAGGACATATGACTAGTAGAACTACAAGTAACAGCAAACTGCTAGTCAATTGCACAAAGATATAAGCAAACACTGAATAAAAAATAGCTGCTTGGTGGCCATACTTACTGCAAGGGCAGTTAGAAGCTCTTTGCGCATATAATTGATCAAAAATATGTCGGGCCCATCTACCAGACGACAAGGTGGCTTCTAATCAGATGGGGCCTACTCTAACATGCCTCTCCTGGGCTTACAGCCTACAATCTGGGTGGCGCCCCCTGGTGGTGAGTTTGAACCGTGCACCACCGCCCATTTACCATGTGCTTTTAATTAGATAGATCTTACAGCTGTATTCTACTTTGCCCATATTGCAGGCTGACAGCCTGGGAGAGGCATGTGTAGGATATAGCTGGGTGCTACTTTGCCCAGATTGTAGGCTGTAAGCCCAGGAGAGGCATGTTAGAGTAGGACCCATCTGATTAGAAGCCACCTTGTCATCTGGTAGATGGGCCCAACATATTTTTGATCAATTATATGCGCTAAGAGCTTCTAACTGCCCTTGCAGTAAGTATGGCCACCAAGCAGCTATTTTTTATTTAGTGTTTGCTTATATCTTTGTGCAATATACTAGCAGTGTGCTGTTACTTGTAGTTCTACTAATCTAATTGTGTTTCAGCCAAGGTAGCGTGCACCTGCGTTCTCAAATTCACTTATTATGGAGGTGCTGGTTCGTTTGTTTTTCTTCCCTAAGGACATCTGACTATTGATGTGATCTATATCACGTTTGTGTTTATAATCCTAGGCTTGGGTTAAATCTGATTGCTGATTAGAGTGATCATCAGGTTTTACCTTTTATGTCCATGACCACACCATGAGTGAGAACATCTCCATCCTAGCCAGGAAACAGGAACCTCTGGGATCTGAATTTTGGAGCAAATGTTAGGAGGTTACTTGCTGAAGTAATTCTCCTACAGGAGATGTTGCAGGGGGAGGGATTCCCTCTTCTGTGGCGCACAAGATGATTGGTGTCATGTACTTACCTGTCCACTGCTCATCAGCAGGGGTCCTGGGTGTCGGACCACCACCGATCAGATACAGATGATGACTTATCCTTTGGATAGGGCATCAGTATCAAACCCCTTTTAACCACCTAACTGTTTTGCCCCCTCCAGCTCTAGCAGCGGGAAAAGTAGCTAACTGGAGGGGGAGGGCTGCTTTAGATTCTGCTATCTCTTGAATGGTAGCAGGTAGAAACATGCAAACTGGTCTTGTTTGAAAGCTGACATTCTAGGCGATACCAGAATGACAGCAATCTGTTCAGTACAGGGAAGATATCACTGATAGAAATTGTGATGCTGTGAATGCAGCTGAAAGTTAAAGTAAAAACAGGTTTTACCAGCGATTATTCCCGACTCGATTTCTAATTCTCTTTTCACACCTAAACTCCAGAATATTTCCAGATGATCAGGTCTGCCCTTTCACACATGTAGCTATCACTGACCGCAGAGATGTTCCATGTTGGGTACGTTCTCACTACAGAGGAAATGTTCCAGGTGCCTAGACAAGGGGCGGGGAACTTTCGGCATGGCCACTGATTTTCTGGAACATTTACTGCTGTTTTCACACATGCGCTCAGTCGGACATAACCCGGAGTTAGTACTAGAGCTCTGGGGAGAAAAAGTCTGGGACTGATATCGCGGATGTGTGCCTTCACACCTACAGCCCCTCCGGGTAAACTCCAGAAAAAGTCAGGATTCCACTGTAAGTGTGAATTGGGCTTAACCCTCCCTCCTTCCCTACCTTCCTCCAACCCTCCCCGCTCTGTACCTGAACAAGATCGGGCATCCCGTGCGAGGACATGTGCGGCGCGGGCAGCGAAGCACGGGGCAGAGGAAATAGCAAGGACGTGAAAGATCCAGTGACGCAGAGAACGGGCGGAGCTTAAAGAAAAGGCAGAAAATTTGAAAAGGAAGGAGCGCAGAGCGTCCAGAGCAGCACATAGGCTTCTGCCTGGCGTTTTGTGTGCAGTTTCTGAAGATAAAGCCAGTATCCAGCCAGTCTCCCCTTTGCTGGGGTCTTCCAGATCCAGGGCTATAGGGATATTTCCAGCATGGAGAGTTCTGGAGAAAACCCTAAAGACCCAGTTACCCCTGCACCTATGGTAGGAATGGGTATGGGCCTGAAGAAATGTAAGTGATCTACATTTAACTTCTTTCGCTAGAGATTTTCTGTTTGTTTAAATTTGCAGGGTGTAACTGAGAGACCCAAAAAAGCTACCGCTAAAATACGTCATAAGGAATGTGGTATCTGTAAGGCTAAACTAGATACTTCATACACTAAGCCCCTATGTAAAGGGTGTATTGAGAGTACCATAGCGGAAGAATCCCCTAGTATGGTCAAATGTATAAAGAAAATGATTAGAGAAGAGTTAAGTCTTATGTCAAGTAAAGAACGCAGGCGAAAGAACGCCAAAGATAACACATCTTTTTCCATGGAAAATTCTGACCCCTTTAGTTCAGAGGACGGACTCAGCAGTGAAAGGGAGCCCGTTACATCCTCTTCAGATGAGGACTGCAGTGGTAGGCCCTTTTTTTTACTGTTCAGGAAGTAGATCAATTAATCAAGGCAGTGAGGGCAACTATGAATCTTGAAAATACAAAAGAGGTTCGCTCGATTCAGGATATCATGTTTGGGGGCCTGTAGACTAAGAAAAGAAGAGCCTTTTTTTATCCACAAGAATGTAGAGGCCATGATGAATAGAGAGTGGAAACATCCAGATAAAAGAAGCTTTATCCCATCAGTAATCAAAAGAAAATATCAGTTTGAAGAGGGTGAATGTTCTCTATGGGATAGGGCTCCCAAAATTGATGTGCCCATAGCTAAAGTGTCTCGAAGGTCATCCCTACCCTTTGATGATTTGGGCAATTTTAAGGATCCGATGGACAGAAAGGCTGACACCTTCTTAAGGAAAACATGGGAATCCATAGGTGCATCCTTTAAACCTAATATAGCTTCCATCTGTACGGCTAGAGCACAAATATTGTGGATGAAACAGCTGGAGACGCAGATCCGGGATAAGACCCCTAGAGATAAATTATTAGAATAGGTCGAGGCTATTGGAAAAGCAGCCGATTTTTTGGCAGACGCCTCTGCGGATGCAGTTAGGTTGTCCGCTAGGGCTTCATCCATGGCTAATTCTGCTCGTAGGGCTATTTGGCTCAAGAATTGGTCAGGAGATGTGGCCTCAAAAAATCACTTATGTGGTATCCCTTGTGAGGGGAAATATTTGTTTGGGTCTTCCTTGGACGACGGTCTTCTTTTCAGTCGTCCTTTCGTAAGCAGGACCGTTTTTCCCAGAGAGGCAGAGGAAATCGGGATAGGAATAGGAGTCCAGCAAATAGGAGTGACAGATGGAAATTCTCCAGGTGCAAAGGGCTCCTGTTCAAAAATCAATCCAGGGACCCCATCCCTAAGAAAGACAGCTCCCAATGACGCCAGGGTGGGAGGAATATTACAATCTTTTCTCCCAGCCTGGTCCAAAATATCCAACAGCGCGTGGATCCTGCGTTCATTAGAAGAAGGATTCAGGCTAGAGTTCAAAAATTTCCCTCCGGAACGATTTAAAATTACACGAGTAGATCATTCAACTCAGACTGCCTTAGAAGAGGAGGTTTCAAAGCTCATTCAAAAAGGTGCACTCATTCAGTGTCCGGAAGAAGAAAGGGGCGCAGGATATTATTCTACTCTGTTCTAAGAAAACCAAGTGGAGACTATCATAAACTTGAAGTCTCTAAACAAATACCTGTTATACCAATGCTTCAAAATGGAGACTATAAAGACGGAAAAAGGACTGTTTTTTTGGAAGTTTTAGACATCAAAGATGCCTACTATCACCTTCCGATTTTTCCAGGGCACCAGAAGTATCTCAGAGTGACCTTGAGATTCCAGGGGGAGCTGAAGCATTTTCAATTCCAGGTATTACCTTTCGGAATCTCTATGGCGCCAAGGATTTTTACAAAATTAATCTCCGAGATGGCAGCCCATATCAGGGAAAGGGATATCCTGTTTATCCCATACTTGGATGACTTTCTGATTGTCGCACTGTCTTACCAGAGATGCTTATTTCAGGTCCAGCAGGTGGTAGAAATCATGACAACCCTGGGCTGGATCCTAAACAGAGAAAAATTGAGACTGATTGCAGAAAAAAAACAACAGTTCCTGGGAATCTTACTGGATTCAGTGTCTCAGAGATCCCTCCTAACCTCAGAAAAGATTCAGAAAATAAGGTCAGTGGTTCACACCCTGATAAACAATCCGTGTGTATCCATAAGGAAGGGGATGTCAGTACTGGGAACTCTGACCGCCTGTATACCAGCAGTTCAATGGGCTCAGATTCATTACAGAGCCCTCCAAGAGGAAATCTTGGGGAACTGGTCAGGAGAAATGGAGGACCTGGAAAGCAGTGTAGTGATATCAGCCCGGACTTGTCAGACACTGAAGTGGTGGTTGTCACTAGAGAACCTGGGGCAGGGAGTTCCATGGAGGATCAAAGATCCCCTTATAGTTACCACGGACGCCAGCCCAGTAGGGTAGGGAGCTCATGTGGGAGAGACCTTGCTTCAAGGATTGTGGGACTGCCGGATGTTGGACAGTTCTTTAAATCTAAAAGAGCTTATGGCAGTTTTTCTGGCCCTTCAAGAGTTACTCCCTCTGATCAGGGGTCAACACGTGAGAATTTTATCCGACAATGCCTCGGTCGTAGCCTATCTGAATTATCAGGGTGGTACCCGATCCGTGTCCCTGCAGTCCCTGGCGGTTCAGATTTTTTCCCTAGTGGAGGGGGTAGCTTTGTCCCTCTCGGCCCTTCATTTCAGAGGTGTGAACAATTGGAAGGCCGATTTTCTACGCCGTCGATCTCTGGATCAGAGGGAATGGTCTCTGAACCTTTCTGTTTTCAGCAAGATTGTCAAGTTATGGGGGATGCCTCAAGTAGATCTCTTTGCCACCAGGGAGAACAGGAAGGTAAAAAGATTCTACTCCCTGCCTCCCAGGGATCGACCAGATGCGATAGACGCCCTGGTTCAGCCTTGGAGTCAGGGTCTATTATATGCCTTCCCTCCACTTCAGTTGATACCGAGGGTTCTCAAGAAGGTTAGGGAAGACAAAGCCAAAATCATCATGATTGCTCCCTTCTGGCCACGTCGAGCGTGGTTCTACTGGCTAAAAGTGATGTCAGTAGCAGATCCTTGGGTCCTTCCGGAGATCCCAGATCTTCTTTTTCAGGGTCCTATTGTCCACCCCCCTGTGAAAAGGCTCTATTTGACAGCGTGGCTTTTGAACGGCACCTTTTACTAGATAGAGGTCTTTCTGAATCGGTGGTTGCTACCATGCTGTTAAGTAGGAAGCCGGTAACTACTAATATCTATGCTAGAACTTGGATTACCTTTTTTAAGTTTCTAGGAGTCCCTCCTTGCACATCCTACCCTCTTCAGTTAAGTAAAATCTTAGATTTCCTTCAGAGAGGTATAGAGAAAGGCCTAGCACTAAGTACTATCAAAGTCCAGGTGGCCGCACTCAGTGTTTTATTTGATTACAGGTTGGCGTGTCATCCTTGGATTATAAGGTTTTGTAAATCAATATCTAGGAGTCTCCCTGCCAGGAATTTCAAAGCTCCTCCTTGGGATCTTAATCTGGTATTAAGGGCCTTGGTTAAACCTCCCTTTAGTCCTATAGACTCTCTGCCAATTAAGTTCCTGACCTTGAAATGTATTTTTTTGTAGCTATTACATCAGCCAGGAGAATTTGTGAGCTTCAGGCTCTTTCCATTAGCCCTCCATATACGATTTTCCAAGATGATTGTGTCCGTCTTAGGCCAGACCCAGCTTTTTTACCCAAAGTAGTATCGGAATTCCATAGAAGTCAGGAAGTGATTCTTCCTTCCTTCTATGAGAATCCGAGGAACGAGGAAGAGGCAGATTTCCATTCTTTGGATGTTAGAGAATGTGTCCTACAATACCTAGAGACTACAAAAGGTTGGAGGAAGTCCTCTTCATTGTTTGTCTTATTTTCAGGCCAGAATAAGGGAAAATCAGCTAGTAAAAGTACTTTAGCCCGTTGGATCAAGCAGGCTATTTCTTTGGCATATCTTTCTATGCAGGAACCTGTCCCGTCTGGCTGGTCGGCCCATTCCACAAGAGCGGTAGCAACTTCCTGGGCAGAAAAGGCAGAGGTTTCTATACAAGACATTTGCAGAGCAGCAACGTGGTCTTCTGCTTCTACCTTCTATAGACACTATAGATTAAACCTGTCAGAAGTGTCTAATCTTTCGTTTGGATGTAAAGTCCTTCAGGCTGTGGGCCCCCCCTAATTTTTCACTCTCTGGGATATCTCCTGGTGCTGTCATAGGACGAAGGGATAAATGATCATTACGTACCGGTAATGTTGTTTTCCGGAGTCCATGACAGCACCACTTTAATCCCCCCCTGTTTCCTTTCCACCTTACTCTTCCATTCTGTTCTTTTTGGTGTTGGATCCTGCATCACTGGGTGTGCAGTAAAAAAAAAAAACTATAATACTAAACTCGGATAATGACCGAAACCATGAGATGGAGCTGGTCCGGATGTACTGAAGATGTCTCTTGTCTCGTCTATAAAAACCACTGAGGAGGAGGGGCGTCTGTGAAGATTTATACCTATGGGTTTCCTGTCCTGGGAGGTGGATCCCTCTCTCCTGGTGCTGTCATGGACTCCGGAAAACAACATGAACAGCTTGGACTTTAGCTGTTATTTTGGACTTGTATGAAAGCCTGGAATGTCAGCTTTCAAACAAGACCAGTTGCATGTTTCTAGCTGCTACCATTCAGGAGATAGCAGCATCTAAAGCAGCCCTCCCCCCTCCAGTTAGCTACTTTTCCCACTGCCGGAGCTGGACTTCGGTAAAACAGTTAGGTGGTTAACTACCTCATATCCGGAACATCACACAAGATGGGAAGCTCTGGAGATGCGCTGACCCAGTTTGCTCTTACCAGGATCAGCTTCAATATCTGACTGTTCACTTGCTGAAAAAATATACCCCCCCCCCCCCCCCAACAGACGACATTGTCACCAGATCACATCAGTGTTATTCTCTGCACCTGTCAGTGGTATTAATGTTATGGCTGATGGGTGTATATACTGACTGAGAAGGGTGTAGCTGTCCTAGTAATGAATCTTCCTACAGAAGAGGATGAGGAGTTCCGTGATCTCTCCAGCAGGGCGGCAGTCTCTGTCATGGAGCTGTCTTCCAGCAAATGTCATCAGATATGTTTCTCTTTTTCACACTCACCATAACAGCTCTTGAGGAGAAAGGATTAGCCTTCCCAGGGAAAGGAGACTTGGAGAATATAGATGTAGAGATTTCTCCAACACCCTGGTACCTGGTGGAGGGGAGACTGGGAGTAGTTGTTTCTTCCTCCATGTACTCTGTCCGACTGATGAAGGTCTTCACTGTGGGTTCTCTCGTTAGGTGCTGGGCCCTCGGCGCAGATGGTGTGGAGCAGAATATTGTTATTTCCCCCTGATAACTAAACCTAGAAGTGAAGGAGCTGAGAGAAGTGTCTGATCTATAGACAGATCTACAGGAGGTCATGTATTCAGTCACTGTGTGCTTGTGTCTCCACAGATGGATCCAGGAGGAGAAATCCACCAGAGAGAGGTCCCCGTCCTCTGTATTCCCAGGACTGTCCAGAGGAGAAGGTCCCAGAGAATCCTCAGGTAGATGGACCTGAGCCCTATACACATCTATATAGGGGGTCCTGCAGTCATGGAGGGGTCATAGATTGTGAGGGTCTCTTATGTGGACCTGTTCGATTTCCCACCTGTCTGCTTTATTGTACTGAATTGTTACAGATGACAAATCAGGGAGAAGATCTGACTGATATTAAAGTGGAGGATGAAGAAGAGAGGATGATGGGCGATCCCCCGTGTAAGAGTGAGGTGGAGGAGGACATTCCAGGAGATGTCACCACAGGTATGGAATCATAAATGGAGAAAGTGACTTCAAATTCTGTCCTTGGTGCCTTCAGGGCAGGAGGAGAATCTGATCACCGGCTGCTGCACTGCTCTTTAATTGGAGATGTCTCCATCACATCATGAAGTGTTCCCCTTATCCAGCTGACGGCGATCTCTGATCAGATTCTTCTCTGATCCCGGCTGTTCCTGCAGGACATGAAGGTAGTCACATCCACACACCCACTGGGGATTATGGGGGCAAAGCTTTTGTGTCTGTACTGTCATGGTGAACTACATGTACGCCATTGTGCAGGAATTACATGCCGCCAGTGACCTTCTTGTACCTTATTGTGTGGGAAAGGGTTATGTATTTTGGGATTGTTAGCAGACATAAAATATAAATAAAAAAATCCATACATTTTGGTGACAAGTGAGCTAATAAGTACTAGAGGTAAGCAAATTCATTTTGTGCTGATCCTAATAAAACAGTCGGAAGATTTGATTTGTATGGAAGTTCTACCAGAATCAAAAGTTCTCCAATTGCGCTGAAAATATGTGTCACTCTGAGGTCTCCCAGGACTTATATTATTTATCTATTGCCTTTCTCAAGAATTAAAATTCTTTCTCTCTCTCGCCTTTCAAGCTCTTTAATGCAAAGACAGCAATAGTAAATGTCAAAGTGACAGCTTTGGGTAAACGCACAGTTGACTGTGCTATAAGCCTGTTTAATAACACACTGCACTGTCAGCATTGTATTTCAAATGTAAAAAAACATTCCAAAAATGATCCCTTATCAGGGCAGATGCCTGCTGGTGGTTATACACAGACAATGATGTTGGAAAAAGCATTTGCTTGTCCTGAACAAGCGGCCCAAAAATATTCTCCCATTTTTGAGAGCAGTAGTACAGTATGGAATCTGGTGGACAAGGCAGGAGATGTTCAGCTGTGTAGACGTAATAGTAGAGGCAGCACAGTATCCAACCTGACGAGCAAGGCTGGTCCTGAGTGTGACTCTATACAATATGTCCAGTCAGGTTTAGTACACTTATTATTAAATACGGAAACTTTGCAACAGACCTAAGGGTGTATTACACCTGACGATTTTTTGGCAGATAATTAGTAAGGAGCGTTAGTAGTAATGCTCATTAGCAATCCTCTGGCAGTCTAATACTGCCGCTGTTCATCTGACAAAATAATATGTTAAAAAAAATAATCGTTTGCAGACGGCAGATCGTGGTGTTTAATCGTGATATGCTGCCGGCAAACCGTGATTCCTTATTGGAAAGAACGATGGTATAATGATCTCTCCTCCCTGTACTGTGGAGGAGATCGCTGCATGTAATTGTAAGTCTTCGAATGTGACAATGAAGATACAAAAAATGACAACCAGGCCTGGTGAGCCTGGTAATCAACCCCTTCATGATCCTTAACGTACTAGTGACTGACAGCTGGGCCCCTCCAGTATCGCTGTAAAAGCCGATGCTGGCAGATCAACCCCTTATATGGTGAACGCGGCATATAGGAGGATCGCAGAGGGAGGGGGTGACAAGGTGCCGATGGCCCAAAAAAATAATAAAAACAGTGCCAAAACAGCCATTATTTTTGGTCACCTTGCCCAAAAAAATTTGTAATATTGAAAGATCAAAAAATCTTATTTACCCAACAAAATAGCACCAATAAAAAACGTCAACTCTTCCCACAAAAAACGAGCCCTATGCAAGACGATCAGCAGAATTTATTTATTTTTATCTGGTTTTAATAAAATGGAGACACAAAACCACTTTTTTTTTAAAACAATGCTTATTATGTAAAACTGAAACAAACAAATAAAAATAGACCTATTTGGTTTTGTCACGTCTGTAACAACCTGCTCTTTAAAAATAACACATGATCTGTCCTGTCAGGTGAATGCCTTAAAAATAAAAAAAACTGTACCAGAACAGCCGTTTTTTGGTTCCCTTGCCTTACAAAAAGTCTAATATCAAGCGATTAAAAATCAAATGTACCCCAAATTAGGGCTGAAACGATTACTCGATTGAATAGAGTAATTCGACACAAAAAAATCCTCAATGCAAATTTTCTGCATTGAGGATTCGTTTGTGTCATGTGACACGGAGCGGGAGTAAAGCGCTTGCTATTACTTACCTCTCCGTGTTCACCCGCCGGCCTGTACGGCACTGCACTTTCAGCCCTGACACATCGTCAGGACATAGTGCACGTATGCGTGCACTATGACCCAACGCTGTGTGACGTCAGGACGGCAGTGCAGCCCGCGGAGAAGACTGAGGAGCTGTGGAGCGGCGCCCCTACAGGAAAGGTAAGTACTGGCACTGGGGGGGGGGGGGGGAAGCTGATGGAACTTATGGGGGCAGCTGATGGCATTAGGGTGAGGGAGAGCTGAAGGCACTGGGGGAATGGAGCTGATGGCACAAGGGGGAGCGCATGGCACTCGGGGGAACTGATGCACTTGAGCTGATCGCACAGGGGGGAACGAAGGGTGTTGGGGAATGATGGCAGGGGGTCTGATGAGTTTTTATAAAGGAAAACAGTCTATTAATAAAAAAAATTCTTATTAGAGTACATGATTAATCGTAAAAATAATCGGTAGAATACTCGATTGCTAAAATAATCGTTTACTGCAGCCCTACCCCAAAATAATACCAATAAAACTGTCACCCTATCCTATAGTTTCCAAAATAGGGTCACTTTTGGGGAGTTTCTACTTTAGGGGTGCATCAGGGGGGCTTCAAATGGGACATGGCAACTTAATATTATCCCAGTGAAATCTGCCCTCCAAAATCCATAGGTTGCTCCTTCCCTTGTGCGCCCTGTGATGCATCCATACAGCAGTTTACACCACATATGGTGTGTTTCTGTAAACTGTAGAATCGGGGTCATAAGTATTGAGTTTTGTTTTGCTGTTCCTCCCCTTGCGGCCTTACAGGAAAAACTGGCTTAAAATGGAAAATCTGCAAAAAGTCGAATTTTAATTTCTCCTCTATTGTCCTTTAATTCTTGTAGAACACCTAAAGGGTTAACAAAGTTTGTAAAATCATATTTAAATAACTTGAAGGGTGTAGTTTCTAAAATGAGGTCTTTTATGGGTGGCTTCTATTATGTAAGCCCCACATAGTGACTTCATAACTGGTCCTTTTAAAAAGCGGGTTTTGGATTTTTTTTTACATTCTTTAAAAATTACATTTAAAATTGTACTACATCTAATATCCATATTATGACTACTGCTAGAGATGCTATTGAGACCTGTATGCATAAGCTAAACTAAGCTCAATCTCTGTCCACCTATAGCTTAATCGATCAGCTCCTTTCAGTGCACCTCCTCTCCTGCGATCTCACACATGCTCAGTACAGTGTGCGGTAAAATACAGCAGCAGATGGGATTCAAAGCTATAATTGTTATGGGCAGTGGTTGTGGAACCACTTTGTCATCCCACCTGTTTGACGTTGGGTTAATCCTAAGTGTGTTATCCTGGCAGACCCCGGGTTTTCACCCTTTAACATGCTTCAGGGGTGCCACCACATCACAAGCTACCAATGTAACATGCTATAGAGCCAGGGAGACTGCAGCTTGTACTGAGCATGTGTGAGTTTAGCAACAGAGGAGGAGGTACACTGAAGGAGCTTGTCAGCTAATCCCCAGGTGTACATTATAAGATGGATTTTTCATATTAATCTACAAGCTTCATAATGTCTAAGAGTCCTATTTAATAATTAATTTAGTTTGTGGTGACGGATCAGTTTTAGGTTAACTTGTATTAGGCTGCTTTAACATCTGCGTTTTTTCAATTCCGGTTTTGGGATCCAGCAGAGGAAATTAAACGGAATTAAACGGTTCAGTGTTGTCCTTATTCATTGTCAGTGGGGACAAAACTGATCAGGATGCATAAGTATGCATCCGTTCCGTTTTGGTGCCAGACAAAAAAATGCTGCAAGCTGTGGTTTCTGTGTCCAGTTGGCGAAATGGAACAAACCGGATTTGTTAGATTTTGATTTAATACAACCGGATCCAGCCGAAACGTATGTATTAAATGACACGGATCTATTTAATTCCGGTTTTGAGATCCAACAACAGTGCAGGTGTCAATGTAGTCTTAATGTGATGCCCACTTGGCATTGAAGGAAGGGCCAAATGTGTTGGCAGAGGGCAGGCTCGATAGCCAGAGAGTCTACTTTTTCAAATTTTTAACTAGGTTTGTGTAATAAAAGTGGCGACCAGATGTAGACTAGAATTCTGAACTTTGTCAGAGTATTATATGAAAGAAGTGGATTCAACTGAATGGCTATACCCTGTTGCATCCACTTCCAGCCTATGGTCTGCAAATTGCAGATCCGCAAAACACTGATACCAGCCGTGTTCGTTATGCATTTTGCGGAATGGAATGTCCTTGACCATAATAGAACAGTCGTATTCTTGTCCGTAATGCGTACAAGAATATGACATGTTCTATATATTTGCAGATGGCATGGAATGGACAAACGGATGAGGACAGCACACTGTGTGCTGTCCACTTACTTTGCAGCCCCTTTGAAGTGAATGGGTCCGCATCTGAAATGCAAAAATTGTGGATCAGATGTGGACCCAAACCACGTTCGTGTGCATGAGCCCCAATAGGAATGTTATCTGTTTGTGTAGTTTGCAAAAAACAAATATTAAAATTTTTATCTTAACAGAAAATCCTGGTAAGAATTCTGAGCAAAACTTTGTGTTATCGCTAAATTATAAAGTGGAAGATGAAGATGTCATGGAGGACACTTCTGAAGAAAATCCAGGACTTCACAATACAAATCAGTCATTTAATCCCCCTAATTATGAGGAACCTTCTCCTGATCAATCACTGATTGTTACCACAATTACAGGTCAGAAAGGGGGTAAAAGGTTTCAGAGTGGTAAAGAGTTCACCAAAAGCGCAAGTCTTTCTACACAGAGAGAAATTCACACAGGAGAGAAGCCATACTACTGTTCAGAATGTGGGAAATGTTTTACATATAAATCAATTTTTGTTATACATGAGAGAACTCACACAGGAGAGAAACCATATTCATGTTCAGAATGTGGGAAATGTTTTACAGGTAAATCAAATCTTGTTTCCCATCAGAAAAGTCACAGAGGAGAGAAGCCATATTCATGTTCAGAATGTGGGAAAAGTTTTACATATAAATCTAATCTTGCTAAACATGAGAGAAGTCACACAGGAGAGAAGCCGTATTTCTGTTCGGAATGTGGAAAATGTTTTACACATCAATCAAGTCTTGTTACACATGAGAGAAATCACACAGGAGAGAAGCTGTTCTCATGTTCAGAATGTGGTAAATGTTTTACACATCAATCAAGTCTTGTTTCTCATGAAAAAATTCACACGGGAGAGAAGCTGTATTCATGTTCAGAATGTGGAAAATGTTTTACAGATAAATCACATCTTGTTAGACATGAGATACATCACACAGGAGAGAAGCCATATTCATGTTCAGAATGTGGGAAATATTTTACAGATAAATCAAATCTTGTTAGGCATCAGAAAGGTCACACAGGAGAAGAGTCATATTCATGTTCAAAATGTGGGAAATTTTTTAAACGAAAATCAAGTCTCATTACACATGAGAGAAATCACACAGGAGAGAAGCCATATTCATGTTCGAAATGTGGGAAATGTTTTACTGATAAATCAAGTTTTGTTAGACATGGTAGAATTCACACAGGAAAGAAGCCATATTCATGTTCATGAAGTCTTCATGGAGTTTATTGGTGTATCATCATAGACTGGGCTATTTTTGTCCTCAATCAATATTTAACAATAAAATGGCTTAATTTGTGTTACGCAGTGATCGTAGAACCACTGTGTCAACTGAACACATACAATTTGGGGCAAATCACAAGGGCATTAACCTGGCATTCCCTGGTTTTCACTCTTTAACCCATTATACTGGGATCTAGACTTCACTGCAGGGAAACCACCAGGCCACTACTGTTTAGTTGACAACTCACCCACAGGGGTGAATATACACCAGTGCAGAGCACTGAAGGATCAGGCTAAACCATACTCGGGGAGAGGTCAGGGCAGGCCTAGTGCAAGCAAACCAATAAGCAGTCTGTGGTCAGGGCAGGCATCTTATGATCATTACAGAGATCAGGCAGTGAAGGGTCTAACCCAGAAAACAAATAGGAGCTGGTAAATGGGCAACAGGTGGAACTGTGGCACACTTTAGCAGGGAACTAGAAAGCTAGACAACATATTGCTCAGACACCTTCCCATTGGGGAAAGTGCCTTAAATACCCCAAGGTGGCCAGCCATTGGCTGGTCGAATTAAGGTGCGCATGTGTTGCCTTTTAAGAGCTCACGCTATAAAAGTTTGTCAAAGAATGTGTGGTTTTTCTTAGTGCTGTTCCACCCAACAATTTCTGTAGCTACTGTCAATGTGTGGAGTTTGAGATACGGGAAAAAATAGGCTTAAACAATGGCTAAGTGAAAAAATTATTTACTGAATAAAATAGCAGTGAGGCACATACAGATACAGCAGCAGTTATAGCATATAGAAAAAGAATCGCTTAGTCCAGGTCTATTCTTGGCAATGTTTGTGTTGCGGTATGGAAGTGCCTATGATGGCGTATAACAATGAGACATCTTGCTTAATGCTTACCCTATGTGTTAAGGAACATTTCTATAGCTCAGTGCCTTTGCTAGGATGAGCACAAGATAGTCCAGGATATTGGTTAACAGGTGTGTGCGCTGTGTACTTGTGAAAACTTTAGAAATGTGATAGATCACATCTGTACTAGGGGCCAGTTTTGGTATCCGCAAACTGTTGAAGAACCATTAACCCTTTATTATACAACTATAAAATTAGTTTTGGCTTGAAGGGGTTCTCAAGAATTAAGCTTTTTTGTGAGCAATCTGGTATACTCACCTGACTAAAGCCTCATGCACACGTCCATGGAACACGGACCGTGAGATACCGGCCTGGATTCCTGCTGAGTGCATTACACTCTATACGACTGTATTACTGTACAGCAGCGGCGGCACGAAGCGCACAGCATCATAGCAACCAATGACACCGTGCGCTCCTGCACTCAGCAGGAATCCAGGCAGGTATCTCACGGTCTGTGTTCCACGGACATGTGCATGAGGCTTAAGGTTGGTTCCAGACCTTGATATTCATAAGAGCCGATCTACTGATTATATTAACCACCTAAATGTTTTGCCCGAGTGGGACTGTGGGAAAAGTAGGGCTGCAACGATTAATCGACTTTATCGATAATATTCGATAACTGGATTCGTTGTCGATGAATCCAGTTATCGAATAATCGCGATTTGTTGCTATGCGGGCGGGCTGTTTACTTTAACCACCTCCGGACCGCCTAACGCAGGATCGCGTTCCGGAGGTGGCAGCCCTGCGCAGAGTCACGCATATATGCGTCATCTCGCGATGGGCGAGATTTCCTGTGAACGCGCGCACACAGGCGCGCGCGCTCACAGGAACGGACGGTAAGAGAGTTGATCTCCAGCCTGCCAGCGGCGATCGTTCGCTGGCAGGCTGGAGATGTGTTTTTTTTAACCCCTAACAGGTATATTAGACGCTGTTTTGATAACAGCGTCTAATATACCTGCTACCTGGTCCTCTGGTGGTCCCATTTGTTTGGATCGACCACCAGAGGACACAGGTAGCTCAGTAAAGTCCCACCAAGCACCACTACACTACACTACACCCCCCCCCCCCCCCCCGTCACTTATTAACCCCTTATTAGCCCCTGATCACCCCTGATCACCCCATATAGACTCCCTGATCACCCCCCTGTCATTGATCACCCCCCTGTCATTGATTACCCCCCTGTAAAGCTCCATTCAGATGTCCGCATGATTTTTACGGATCCACTGATAGATGGATCAGATCCGCAAAACGCATCCGGACGTCTGAATGAAGCCTTACAGGGGCGTGATCAATGACTGTGGTTATCACCCCATATAGACTCCCTGATCACCCCCCCTGTCATTGATTACACCCCTGTCATTGATCAACCCCCTGTAAAGCTCCATTCAGACGTCCGCATGATTTTTACGGATGCACTGATAGATGGATCCGATCCTCAAAACGCATCCGGACGTCTGAATGAAGCCTTACAGGGGCATGATCAATGACTGTGGTGATCACCCCATATAGACTCCATGATCACCCCCCTGTAAAGCTCCATTCAGATGTCCGCATGATTTTTACGGATGCACTGATAGATGGATCCGATCCGCAAAACGCATCCGGACGTCTGAATGAAGCCTTACAGGGGCATGATCAATGACTGTGGTGATCACCCCATATAGACTCCCTGATCACCCCCCTGTAAAGCTCCATTCAGATGTCCGCATGATTTTTACGGATGCACTGATAGATGGATCCGATCCTCAAAACGCATCCGGACGTCTGAATGAAGCCTTACAGGGGCATGATCAATGACTGTGGTGATCACCCCATATAGACTCCCTGATCACCCCCCTGTAAAGCTCCATTCAGATGTCCGCATGATTTTTACGGATGCACTGATAGATGGATCCGATCCGCAAAACGCATCCGGACGTCTGAATGAAGCCTTACAGGGGCATGATCAATGACTGTGGTGATCACCCCATATAGACTCCCTGATCACCCCCCTGTCATTGATCACCCCCCTGTAAAGCTCCATTCAGATGTCCGCATGATTTTTACGGATGCACTGATAGATGGATCCGATCCGCAAAACGCATCCGGACGTCTGAATGAAGCCTTACAGGGGCATGATCAATGACTGTGGTGATCACCCCATATAGACTCCCTGATCACCCCCCTGTCATTGATCACCCCCCTGTAAAGCTCCATTCAGATGTCCGCATGATTTTTACGGATGCACTGATAGATGGATCGGATCCGCAAAACGCATCCGGACGTCTGAATGAAGCCTTACAGGGGCATGATCAATGACTGTGGTGATCACCCCATATAGACTCCCTGATCACCCCCCTGTCATTGATTACCCCCCTGTAAAGCTCCATTCAGATGTCCGCATGATTTTTACGGATGCACTGATAGATGGATCCGATCCGCAAAACGCATCCGGACGTCTGAATGAAGCCTTACAGGGGCATGATCAATGACTGTGGTGATCACCCCATATAGACTCCCTGATCACCCCCCTGTCATTGATTACCCCCCTGTAAAGCTCCATTCAGATGTCCGCATGATTTTTACGGATGCACTGATAGATGGATCGGATCCGCAAAACGCATCCGGACGTCTGAATGAAGCCTTACAGGGGCGTGATCAATGACTGTGGTGATCACCCCATATAGACTCCCTGATCACCCCCCTGTCATTGATCAACCCCCCTGTCATTGATCAACCCCCCTGTCATTGATCACCCCCCCTGTCATTGATCACCCCCCTGTCATTGATCCCCCCCTCTGTAAGGCTCCATTCAGATATTTTTTTGGCCCAAGTTAGCAGAATTTTTTTTTTTTTTTATTACAAAGTCTCATATTCCACTAACTTGTGTCAAAAAATAAAATCTCACATGAACTCACCATACCCCTCACGGAATCCAAATGCGTAAAATTTTTTAGACATTTATATTCCAGACTTCTTCTCACGCTTTAGGGCCCCTAGAATGCCAGGGCAGTATAAATACCCCACATGTGACCCCATTTCGGAAAGAAGACACCCCCAGGTATTCCGTGAGGGGCATATTGAGTCCATGAAAGATTGAATTTTTTGTCCCAAGTTAGCGGAACGGGAGACTTTGTGAGAAAAAAATTAAAAATATCAATTTCCGCTAACTTGTGCCAAAAAAAAAAAAATTCTATGAACTCGCCATGCCCCTCATTGAATACCTTGGGGTGTCTTCTTTCCAAAATGGGGTCACATGTGGGGTATTTATACTGCTCTGGCATTCTAGGGGCCCCAAAGCGTGAGAAGAAGTCTGGTATCCAAATGTCTAAAAATGCCCTCCTAAAAGGAATTTGGGCACCTTTGCGCATCTAGGCTGCAAAAAAGTGTCACACATCTGGTATCGCCGTACTCAGGAGAAGTTGGGGAATGTGTTTTGGGGTGTCATTTTACATATACCCATGCTGGGTGAGAGAAATATCTTGGTCAAATGCCAACTTTGTATAAAAAAATGGGAAAAGTTGTCTTTTGCCAAGATATTTCTCTCACCCAGCATGGGTATATGTAAAATGACACCCCAAAACACATTCCCCAACTTCTCCTGAATACGGCGATACCACATGTGTGACACTTTTTTGCAGCCTAGGTGGGCAAAGGGGCCCATATTCCAAAGAGCACCTTTAGGATTTCACAGGTCATTTACCTACTTACCACACATTAGGGCCCCTGGAAAATGCCAGGGCAGTATAACTACCCCACAAGTGACCCCATTTTGGAAAGAAGACACCCCAAGGTATTCCGTGAGGGGCATGGCGAGTTCCTAGAATTTTTTATTTTTTGTCACAAGTTAGTGGAAAATGCTTATTTTTTTTTTTATTTTTTTTTTCATACAAAGTCTCATATTCCACTAACTTGTGACAAAAAATAAAAAGTTCCATGAACTCACTATGCCCATCAGCGAATACCTTGGGGTCTCTTCTTTCCAAAATGGGGTCACTTGTGGGGTAGTTATACTGCCCTGGCATTCTAGGGGCCCAAATGTGTGGTAAGGAGTTTGAAATCAAATTCTGTAAAAAATGACCTGTGAAATCCGAAAGGTGCTCTTTTGAATATGGGCCCCTTTGCCCACCTAGGCTGCAAAAAAGTGTCACACATCTGGTATCTCCGTAATCGGGAGAAGTTGGGGAATGTGTTTTGGGGTGTCATTTTACATATACCCATGCTGGGTGAGAGAAATATCTTGGCAAAAGACAACTTTTCCCATTTTTTTATACAAAGTTGGCATTTGACCAAGATATTTATCTCACCCAGCATGGGTATATGTAAAAAGACACCCCAAAACACATTCCTCAACTTCTCCTGAATACAGAGATACCAGATGTGTGACACTTTTTTGCAGCCTAGGTGGGCAAAGGGGCCCACATTCCAAAGAGCACCTTTCGGATTTCACAGGTCATTTACCTACTTACCACACATTTGGGCCCCTAGAATGCCAAGGCAGTATAACTACCCCACAAGTGACCCCATTTTGGAAAGAAGAGACCCCAAGGTATTCGCTGATGGGCATAGTGAGTTCATGGAAGTTTTTATTTTTTGTCACAAGTTTGTGGAATATGAGACTTTGTATGAAAAAAAAAATTTAAAAAAAAATCATCATTTTCCACTAACTTGTGACAAAAAATAAAAAATTCTAGGAACTCGCCATGCCCCTCACGGAATACCTTGGGGTGTCTTCTTTCCAAAATGGGGTCACTTGTGGGGTAGTTATACTGCCCTGGTATTCTAGGGGCCCAAATGTGTGGTAAGGAGTTTGAAATCAAATTCAGGAAAAAATGAGGAGTGAAATCCGAAAGGTGCTCTTTGGAATATGGGCCCCTTTGCCCACCTAGGCTGCAAAAAAGTGTCACACATCTGGTATCTCCGTACTCAGGAGAAGTTGAGGAATGTGTTTTGGGGTGTCTTTTTACATATACCCATGCTGGGTGAGATAAATATCTTGGTCAAATGACAACTTTGTATAAAAAAATGGGAAAAGTTGTCTTTTGCCAAGATATTTCTCTCACCCAGCATGGGTATATATAAAATGACACCCCAAAACACATTCCCCACCTTCTCCTGAGTACGGAGATACCAGATGTGTGACACTTTTTTGCAGCCTAGGTGGGCAAAGGGGCCCATATTCCAAAGAGCACCTTTCGGATTTCACAGGTCATTTTTTACAGAATTTGATTTCAAACTCCTTACCACACATTTGGGCCCCTAGAATGCCAGGGCAGTATAACTACCCCACAAGTGACCCCATTTTGGAAAGAAGAGACCCCAAGGTATTCGCTGATGGGCATAGTGAGTTCATAAAACTTTTTATTTTTTGTCACAAGTTAGTGGAATATGAGACTTTGTAAGAAAAAAAAAAAAAAAAATCATAATTTTCCGCTAACTTGTGACAAAAAATAAAAAGTTCTATGAACTCACTATGCCCATCAGCGAATACCTTAGGGTGTGTACTTTCAGAAATGGGGTCATTTGTGGGGTGTTTGTACTGTCTGGGCATTGTAGAACCTCAGGAAACATGACAGGTGCTCAGAAAGTCAGAGCTGCTTCAAAAAGCGGAAATTCACATTTTTGTACCATAGTTTGTAAACGCTATAACTTTTACCCAAACCATTTTTTTTTTACCCAAACATTTTTTTTTTATCAAAGACATGTAGAACTATAAATTTAGAGCAAAATTTCTATATGGATGTCGTTTTTTTTGCAAAATTTTACTACTGAAAGTGAAAAATGTCATTTTTTTGCAAAAAAATCGTTAAATTTCGATTAATAACAAAAAAAGTAAAAATGTCAGCAGCAATGAAATACCACCAAATGAAAGCTCTATTAGTGAGAAGAAAAGGAGGTAAAATTCATTTGGGTGGTAAGTTGCATGACCGAGCAATAAACGGTGAAAGTAGTGTAGGTCAGAAGTGTAAAAAGTGGCCTGGTCTTTCAGGGTGTTTAAGCACTGGGGGCTGAGGTGGTTAAATCAGCGCATCTTTATTTTACCTTACAATGAAGCTCCAGTAACAGGCAGAGCGGGCGGCGGCGGAACGTCACTTACTCACGGGACGCGCCTGCTCCACCTGCTTCATTCATGAAGTGGGCGGAGCAGGCGCGTCATGTGAGTGAGTGACGTTACGCCACCGCCCGCTCTGCCTGTTACCGGAGCTTCATTGTAAGGTAATAAAGATGCACTGAGTAAAAGTTACTGCCAGAAAAGTCTGCTGTGAACAGCGGGGCCGGGGCTGTTATTGGGAGCGGGATCTGTGAATGGCACTGCTATGTGGAGGGGGATCTGTGGATGGCACTGTTATGGGGAGGGGGATCTGTGCACTGTTATGGGGAGGGGGATCTGTGGATGGCACTGTTATGGGGAGGGGGATCTGTGCACTGTTATGGGGAAGGGGATCTGTGCACTGTTATGGGGAGGGGGATCTGTGCACTGTTATGGGGAGGGGGATCTGTGGATGACACTGTTATGGGGGAGATCCGTGGATGACAAATATAGCATAAGATGCTATATAGTGTCATCTATAGATCCCCCCCATATCAGTGTCATCCACAGATCCCCCTCCCCTTGATAGTTACAAAGATCCCTCTCCCCATAACAGTGCACAGATCCCCCTCCCCATAACAGTGCACAGATCCCTCTCCACATAACAGTGCACAGATCCCCCTCCCCATAACAGTGCACAGATCCCTCTCCCCATAACAGTGCACAGATCCCTCTCCCCATAACAGTGCCATTCACAGATCCCCTCCATAACAGTACCATCAACAGATCCCCTCCTTAAGTGCCATCCACAGATCCCCCATAACAGTGGCATCCACAGATCCCCCCCTATAACAGTGACATCCACAGATCCCCCATAATAGTGTCATCCACAGATCCCCCCCATAACAGCGCCATCCACAGATCCCCCATAATAGTGTCATCCACAGATCCCCCATAAGTGGCATCCACAATGTTTTTAATATGGCCTTTAAACATAATTTTTCAAGTAAAATCATATAAACCCGTTTTTTTTGTCATTTTGGTGTTTTCTTTTCTCGATTTAATCGATGAAATTATCGACAACTAATCGATTATTCAAATAATCGTTAGCTGCAGCCCTAGGGAAAAGTACTTAAAGAGTAACTAAACTTTTATTTAAGTTTTTCTTTTAAATGTCCCAATAGCCCTAAAAATAAATTTTCTAATATACTTTATTTATTGATTTTGGGTTTTTACTAAAGATATTTCCCCCTAAAGCCATGACTTTGCAGCTGTGTACGGAGTACGGATTGTGCACTGTATCAATAGGGCCACAGAGAACAGAGTACAGGCAGAAGCACACATTGCTGCTCCTGCCCATGCCCCCCGAGTTTGGCTTATTGCTGGCATAGCACATGGGTATCCTTAACAACATGCTATGCCAGGATTAGCTGAGCGGCACAGCCTCCTGCCTGTGCCTGCTTCGCTAAGCTTAGAGTCCCGCATGTAAGCTTTTAGCTTAGCGAAGCGGGCACAGTCCGTACAATAAGTCAGCTGGTCAGATCAGCAGCGCACACAGGGTCAAGAAGGAGAGATTAATTTAAACGCCAAGTCCACTCGTGTTTGGAGAGAAAAGGTTTTAAGGAGCAAAAATACTGGGGCATGGTCTGACCACAGGATATTACCTATTTGTCTGGAGTCCAGCCACGAAAGAGTCGGTTGTTGGAGCAAAATGTGATCTATGCGGCTATAAGAAGAATGAGGAGCAGAATAAAAAATATTATCTTTATCCACTAGGTGCTGGAGACGCCAGGAGTCATATAGTTGTACTTGAAGTAGCGCTCTTTTGACTTTTTTGATGGGGAAGGGAAGCGCATCCAGTTGAATTATCTAGCGTAGGGTCATGGGTAAGATTAAGGTTACCACAAAGTATGACTGTTCCGCGAACCAGGGGCGGGGCAGTATCAATTAAGTCTAGAATAAAGGAGGCCTGATCTTGATTAGGGGCATAAGCATTAAGAAAGGTGAATTCATGTCCACCAATCATTAATGAAAGAATCAGGTATCTGGCCCGAGGATCGACAGTACAGTCTAGCACTTGGTGAGGCAAAGATTTATGGATCGCTATGGCGGCTCCCTTTGTCTTATTCACCGGATTGTTTGCAAGTGCCAGGCTGTGTAGTGCCAATGTCGTATGCTAGGAGCACCACCCTCTTGAAAACCGATAATGTTTACCTTCTGACGATGAAAATGGTGAAGTACTTGGGCTCTCTTTTCAGGAGTGTTGAGGCCCTTTGCTTTGAAAGACGCAATCTTGAGTGTCATCATATCTACAGGGGGAAAAACCACAAGAAACAAAGGGGAGAGTGACAAACAAAAGACCAGTAAGAAATAGAAGAAAGGTAAAAAAAAGAAGGAAATGCGACAAAGGAGAAAAAATAAAGGGGGGGGGGGGGGGAGAATATATAACTAGTGTGACCTAGTGGTCTAAGGAGGAAGTCACCAGGGAGCAAACCTTTGGGGGAAAGTAACAGCCAAAGAAGAGCAGGCCTGCTACAATCCCTATCAAACTGAACTGGTAAATCAATACCACCAACCACTGAGAGAGAGCAAGGAGATCACATAAGTGCAAGGCAAACAGAAGAAAGAAGCCATTATGGCTACTGGTTAACGGTCTAGATTAGGAACAGCAGGAAGTCCCTCAGGTAATGGGATTAGATGGAGATCCACGTCGAGGACCAGCAGATCGTTTCTGTCGCCGTTCACGGGGGGTTGGCATGTTCGGTCCAGGTGTTTCGGTGTTGACGGCCTGTGAAGGATTAGGGTATCTCTGTGATGCCGAGGCAGGTGGGAGGATGGATGGCCAGGGGACCAAGTCGACCGATGGCAGGTCTAGTTGTTGGAGAAAATGCGGTAAGTCTGAAGGATTACGGAGAGCAGCAACATGTCCTTTGGGACCTGCAAATAGGGCAAAGAGAATAGAGAATGCCTCGATGTTTGAGGAGGTCTAGGAGTGGATGTAGAGCCGCTCGCTATGACAGCATGGCGTGAAAGGTCTTGTAGCAGCGTGAGGACGACTCCTTCATGAGGTAGGGGAGAAATTTGTCGAGCTTTGTTCAAAATCTGCTCTTTGATAACGTAAAAGTGGATTCTTCAGATAACATCTCTTGGTTTAGCGCCATCAGGGTTAGGACCTAAAGGCTCTGTGGGCCTTATCAATCTCTATGTGGGCGTCCCAGAATTCCATTGAATATTCTCACAATAGTGGGCAGCAGGTCTGCAGTCGTTATTGACTCTGGAAGGCCTCTAATCCTTATATCATTGCCGCGACTGCGGTTTTCTATATCGTCTAGGCGTTGTTGTAGGACATGAAATTGCGCTTCATGGGTTTGGACTTTGTCTTGTAGTGCTTTAACATTTGCTGACAGAGTTGCATGGTATTGTGTAACAGAATTAACTCTGGCATCAAGCGTAGCTATTTCTGAGCGGACTTGAGCAAATTCCCTTTTACATTTTTGTATGATGTCGGTAGCGAAGCTAGACAAATCTGCTTTAGATGGTAGAGAGCAGATAAGGGTACGTAAATCCGCCATAGTTGTAGCACAGGTTGGCGGTCTCGGAGAGGGATGTAAGGGGGATCCCTGGAGGAGCCGGGCTGCGGGGTGGGAAGTGACCTTGATATCCATTGAGGTTGCTTTTGATAACTGCGGACGGGGGTCATCCCATGAGGATCACGTGGACCAATGTGGAGATGCTGCCAAAGAAGGACCTAGGGAGTGGGAAGGGGGACGGAAGGGTTCTTGTGCAGCAGGAAGAGATGGGACATGGAGGGTTGGTCGGCTAGGGGACCTCTGATGCCGATCCAAGGGCTGGCCCTGGAGATGGGGGCCAGCGTATGGCAGTGCCCGGTCACAAAAGGGCTCTTGATAAGTGTCAGTGGCTTCCAAAACTGTGGGTGGCTTGGGTGCATGACCACTGGACCACAGACGCTGGCCTTAATACAGAGCCTCCTGGAATGGCAAGGTTGGGAGCCACTAATGCTGCAGCTTGTAGGAAGAGAGGAGAGCCTCCTGTACTGACCTGAGGCAACAGCAGTGAATCAGAGCCGTTGCGCGCTTCTGGAGAGCGCGGTTAATATGCAGCCAGAGGTACTTGTTCCAGGCTGTGAGGTGGGTCCTGCTCCTCAATAAAGGCAGCATCGCCTGCTTGGTTGAGGTGTCGGGCTCCCGTGGGCTTCAGAGAGCGCGTCTGTGACGAAACCAACCTCGCCACTGGGTGGTGGAGAAGACTGGCTACCAGCCTCTTGCACCAGGATTATGGGCCCTCTCATCAGCCAGGCTTCCTTTGTTCACAAAGGACTTTTACTAACTTTTGAACCCCTGGTCTAATTCGTGGCATTTTGGGATATGTTAAATGTCAATGTGTACTGTAAAGGGTGGGACATTGTATATTTCAGTAGTGATGTCTGTCCTACGCGTGTGTATTGGCGATTTCCCTTTGTCCTGAGAGATAATTGACTTACTCCTCGGTTGTCTCCAGTAGGGATCGATCGATTATCGGTTTGGCCGATATTCAGGATTTTGACCGTTATCGGTATCGGCATCTATTTTGCCGATATTCCGATAACGTATGGGGAACACAGATGGCGCTGCTCTCAGCGCTCTCTGTGTTCCCTCAGCAGCACAGGGGAGAAGGAAGCAGTGTCTCCCTCCCCCTGTGATGCCGCTGCCGCCAATGAGAGGAGAGAAGACAAGAGGAGGGGAGGGGCTGTGGCCACTGCGCCACCAATGATGTTAACTCACTCATTCATTCAAATTGAACAGGAGGCAGGAGCTGGCTGCAGAATCACATAGCCGGCTCCCGACCTCTATGAGCAGTAGCTGCGATCTGCGGTAGTTAACCCCTCAGGTGCCGCGGATCGCAGCTACTGCTCATAGAGGTCGGGAGCCGGCTATGTGATTCTGCAGCCAGCTTCCGCCTTCTGTATATGAATAAATGAGAGATTTATGTTCATTGGTGGCGTAGTGAGCCCCCCAGTATTAATCATTTGTGGCGCAGTGCACCCCCCACCCCAGTATTAAAAACATTGGTGGCGCAGTGCGCCCCCCCCGCCCAAGCCCCCCCCCCCAGTTTTAATCATTGGTGGCAGTGGCCACAGGGTCCCCTCCTCCGATCGGAGCCCCAGCAGTGTAAGCCTGGGGCTCCGATCAGTTACCATGGCAGCCAGGACGCTAATGAAGCCCTGGCTGCCACGGTAAGCTCCATGCTGCTGTGTGCACAAAGCACAGAGCAGCAGGGACAGTGTGAGATCCTATTCACTCTGATAGAGATCTATCAGGGTGAATAGGACAAGGGTTCTAGTCCCTAAGGGGGCTGAAAGTTAGTAAAAAAAAAAAAAGCACACCAAAATATTAAGTATAAATGAAAAAGAAAGATTTACAACAAAAAACAACTACACATTAACAATAAAAATATTCATTTTCAGCAGATTTGTGTAGGATTTTATTTATTTTTTTCAAAAATGAAATTTCACAGAATATCAGTATAAATTATTGGCTATCGGCCTGAAAGTTCACAAATTATCGGTATCGGCCCTAAAAAATCAATATCGGTCGATCCCTAGTCTCCAGGACAGAAGACACTGTGTATTCTCCTGCCTGTGATGCAATTACATCAACCCATTGTGTAAGGTAATTGTATCACAGGCAGAGGGGAGGATTTTGTGTGGGAGTGTCTGAGTGTATTGTACGTGTTTAATGGTTGTTTTTACAAAACCCTGTGGGTGGTAACCTTGTTAGAAAATGTGTATAAGTCAATGCTTGTGTGTTCAATAAAGAGTTCCTGTTTTACCCTTCATCATGTTGAGGCTGGTGTTTGGGTAACTGATCGACACTGGGGATTGCTATACGCTGAAGATTTGCTATACTCCCCTGGCTATACTAACAGCTCTGGTAAGAGCTGTTACTGCTCTCTGGATTTAGGAGAGGTTCACCCACTGGAGCCTGGAACCTTGTCGTAGGTCCAGGGTGGGTAGGAGACAGCGAGACCTCAACCAAGCTTCGTCGGTTTGTTGGGGTCTGCATCGCTTACGGTGTCAAGTGGAGTGCTTGGAGTCCTCGGGAAGCACTAGGAGCATCTATCGACGGAGGTACCCGGTCGGGGTGCCAGGAGATCCGTTACAGCGTCTGTTGGCCGCAAGGTCCGGGTGGCGGCGCCATCTTGGGAGGGCATGGCGTGGTCGCACAGAGTGGTGCCTGGTGAGGCTGACTGTCAGGCGAAGAAGCAGGGAAGGTCACCTTGGGAGGAAGCCAGGGAAGCTGATGGTCTGACTCTATCCTTTTTCAAGGTCTTGCCCATCAGAAGTTGCCGGTTAGTGAGAAATTACGCTGGGGATTTAGAGGATCTCAAGCAGAGCACGTCCTCACTCACTCGTGGCTTGCCACGCCCCCCCTACCAGGCCCTGTTTTTATGCTTCACCAGGTAGAATTGAAGCGCCTGGTCCGAGAGGTCTACACCTCCCATAAATTTATTATAGTCTGTCAAACAGACCGGTTTGTGCTTATCAGCATTAGCCCCCCTCTCCCTAACTGCCACTGTGGTGTCTGCATGCACGGTGGTGAGCATGTAGACATCCTTCCTGTCCTTCCACTTTACTGCAAGCAGCTGGTCACTTGCAAGGACGAAGGATGCTCCTTTCTCCAAACGCTTGGACACCAGCGGTTGTGGGTATCCCACTCTATTTTTACGGACTGTCCCACAAGCCCCTGAGTTTGCAGCATGTAGGGATTTATAAAGGGGTATACTAGTGTAAAATTTATCGGTGTGCAGGAATGGTGCCAATAGATCCCACACAATTTTTCCAGATGTCCTAATATTTTTAGGGCAGCCAAGGGGGTTAAGTTGGGAGTCTCTGCCCTCATATACTGATAGACCACATGTGTAGCCGTTTGTGCTCTCGCACACCTTATATCATTTTACCCCATATCTGGCGCGCTTGGAGGAAATAAACTGAAGGAAAGGCGGCCTTTAAAACTAAAAAGGGATTCATCAACAGATTTTTTTCAGGGGTATATAGTTTTAAGAATAAATCCGTAAGGAGGGAAATAAGGGGTCTCAATTTATTTAGGCTGGGTCAGTTCTGGGGGGGACTTGGCAATTGTCTGAAAAATGCATAAACTGCATTAGGGATTCATAGCGGTTTCGGGACATAACTGCTGCAAACACAGGGGTTAAGTGGACAGTACTCGCAGCCCAATACGAACGGACAGATGGCTTTTTTACAATGCCCATGTCCAGGGAAAGCCCGAAATTTCTTTTTAATTTCAGGGACACCCGTGGGGGTCCATCGTCTTATATAGATAGATGTGGGCTTTTGTACAGCAAATTGTGTGGCGTACAGATTAGTCTGCTGCACAATTAACTCCAGGACTTTATCGTCCGCAAAAAAATGAAAAAAAATCATTAAGGGTAAAATTGGTGATGTCCACATTAATTTGGGGAGTGGATAAAAATTGGGGTACTTAGGGAGAAAATGAATTAGCAGGAACCCATGGAGTAGAAGGGACGGGACTGCTGGGTGGAGAATGAGGTGAGGTGGCAACTTCTACCACCATAGGGCTATGGGGTCTGACCAAAAAACTAGAGTCCCCGCTATCTGAAGATATTTCCGCCTCTGAAGCAGTGTCTGTGGTCAGAGCAGAGAAATTCATATGCCTGCTCTGCACTGAATAATCTCTGAGCCGTTTAGTTTTTTTTATAAAAAGCTCAGAAAGCAAAAGAACTGATCGTCCCTACCTAATAGACTAGTGACGGACACCCACTGACCACCAGTAACAGACAGAGACAGGGTCCCTAATGAAAATAATTGACCGTCACTGACTGACGCCTAATGACGGACACCCACTGACCGCCAGTTACAGACGGACAGTTTATAAAGTTATTTTTTTTTATTTTTTTACTGTAAATCGCATAGCCAGGACAGAAGTCTGATCTCTCCCTGTCATCACAGAACAACTGCACTGAGGGGAGAGATAAGCACAGCCCATGTTCTGGCTATGTTAGTAAATATAATGGATGTGATCTCCATGATAGGGTTATCATGGAGACCACATGATCAGGGACCATTACTATTGGTCCCTAATGGTTACTGGGCTGAAGGCAGAACTTTCAGCACAGTAACCAGTGCGCATGTCTGCACCATTTTTATTTATTTTTTTGTGGGGGGGGGGGCTCCTGCCCTTTATTAAATACATTGGGGGCCATATTTCCCCGATCTTACTTATTATCTCTCCTCTCCTGAGGAGAGAGACATACTGCAGGGGCGACGGCGGCCGGCTTATAGTGTGCGCATGCGTCGGGCTGCCGCTGCCATCTTTCTTGAGGGCTGGGGGAGGGGGTGAGGATCAGGACCCAGCTTTCCCTTATGGGGAAGCTGGGGGACCCGATCCCTGCACCGGAGACTTGGGGAGGTCAGACATGGCACTCTCTACATACAGTTTATGTAATAATATAACCCTCCCGTGTAACGTACGGTCAGAGGGCCTTACCAAATATAGAAATCTCCCTGCTGACATTACCTCACCAGGGGCACAGAAAATGTTGCTCTGTGCCAGGAGCGGGGGGGCGCATAGTCAATTTGTCGGGCTGCGAAGGACACGCTCCATCTGTTAAACCCCGCCCACACTTATAAAAGGTACGGGAGGGAAAACCACAGAAAGTCACAAGTCAAAATAATTCCAGCAAAAAACGTGGAACCTCTCTACTAGGGATGAGCGAACCCGAACTGTATAGTTCGGGTTCGTACCGAATTTTGGGGTGTCCGTGACACGGACCCGAACCCGAACATTTTCGTAAAAGTCCGGGTTCGGGTTCGGTGTTCGGCGCTTTTTGAAAGGCTGCAAAGCAGCCAATCAACAAGCGTCATACTACTTGCCCCAAGAGGCCATCACAGCCTTGCCTACTATTGGCATGGCTGTGATTGGCCAGTGCAGCATGTGACCCAGCCTCTATATAAGCTTGGGTCACGTAGCGCTGCACGTCACTCAGCTGATACAAGTGTAGGTTCTCTGGATTTAGGAGAGGTTCACCCACTGGAGCCTGGAACCTTGTCGTAGGTCCAGGGTGGGTAGGAGACAGCGAGACCTCAACCAAGCTTCGTCGGTTTGTTGGGGTCTGCATCGCTTACGGTGTCAAGTGGAGTGCTTGGAGTCCTCGGGAAGCACTAGGAGCATCTATCGACGGAGGTACCCGGTCGGGGTGCCAGGAGATCCGTTACAGCGTCTGTTGGCCGCAAGGTCCGGGTGGCGGCGCCATCTTGGGAGGGCATGGCGTGGTCGCACAGAGTGGTGCCTGGTGAGGCTGACTGTCAGGCGAAGAAGCAGGGAAGGTCACCTTGGGAGGAAGCCAGGGAAGCTGATGGTCTGACTCTATCCTTTTTCAAGGTCTTGCCCATCAGAAGTTGCCGGTTAGTGAGAAATTACGCTGGGGATTTAGAGGATCTCAAGCAGAGCACGTCCTCACTCACTCGTGGCTTGCCACGCCCCCCCTACCAGGCCCTGTTTTTATGCTTCACCAGGTAGAATTGAAGCGCCTGGTCCGAGAGGTCTACACCTCCCATAAATTTATTATAGTCTGTCACACAGACCGGTTTGTGCTTATCAGCATTAGCCCCCCTCTCCCTAACTGCCACTGTGGTGTCTGCATGCACGGTGGTGAGCATGTAGACATCCTTCCTGTCCTTCCACTTTACTGCAAGCAGCTGGTCACTTGCAAGGACGAAGGATGCTCCTTTCTCCAAACGATTGGACATCAGCGGTTGTGGGTATCCCACTCTATTTTTACGGACTGTCCCACAAGCCCCTGAGTTTGCAGCATGTAGGGATTTATAAAGGGGTATACTAGTGTAAAATTTATCGGTGTGCAGGAATGGTGCCAATAGATCCCACACAATTTTTCCAGATGTCCTAATATTTTTAGGGCAGCCAAGGGGGTTAAGTTGGGAGTCTCTGCCCTCATATACTGATAGACCACATGTGTAGCCGTTTGTGCTCTCGCACACCTTATATCATTTTACCCCATATCTGGCGCGCTTGGAGGAAATAAACTGAAGGAAAGGCGGCCTTTAAAACTAAAAAGGGATTCATCAACAGATTTTTTTCAGGGGTATATAGTTTTAAGAATAAATCCGTAAGGAGGGAAATAAGGGGTCTCAATTTATTTAGGCTGGGTCAGTTCTGGGGGGGACTTGGCAATTGTCTGAAAAATGCATAAACTGCATTAGGGCTTCATAGCGGTTTCGGGACATAACTGCTGCAAACACAGGGGTTAAGTGGACAGTACTCGCAGCCCAATACGAACGGACAGATGGCTTTTTTACAATGCCCATGTCCAGGGAAAGCCCGAAATTTCTTTTTAATTTCAGGGACACCCGTGGGGGTCCATCGTCTTATATAGATAGATGTGGGCTTTTGTACAGCAAATTGTGTGGCGTACAGATTAGTCTGCTGCACAATTAACTCCAGGACTTTATCGTCCGCAAAAAAATGAAAAAAAATCATTAAGGGTAAAATTGGTGATGTCCACATTAATTTGGGGAGTGGATAAAAATTGGGGTACTTAGGGAGAAAATGAATTAGCAGGAACCCATGGAGTAGAAGGGACGGGACTGCTGGGTGGAGAATGAGGTGAGGTGGCAACTTCTACCACCATAGGGCTATGGGGTCTGACCAAAAAACTAGAGTCCCCGCTATCTGAAGATATTTCCGCCTCTGAAGCAGTGTCTGTGGTCAGAGCAGAGAAATTCATATGCCTGCTCTGCACTGAATAATCTCTGAGCCGTTTAGTTTTTTTATAAAAAGCTCAGAAAGCAAAAGAACTGATCGTCCCTACCTAATAGACTAGTGACGGACACCCACTGACCACCAGTAACAGACAGAGACAGGGTCCCTAATGAAAATAATTGACCGTCACTGACTGACGCCTAATGACGGACACCCACTGACCGCCAGTTACAGACGGACAGTTTATAAAGTTATTTTTTTTTATTTTTTTACTGTAAATCGCATAGCCAGGACAGAAGTCTGATCTCTCCCTGTCATCACAGAACAACTGCACTGAGGGGAGAGATAAGCACAGCCCATGTTCTGGCTATGTTAGTAAATATAATGGATGTGATCTCCATGATAGGGTTATCATGGAGACCACATGATCAGGGACCATTACTATTGGTCCCTAATGGTTACTGGGCTGAAGGCAGAACTTTCAGCACAGTAACCAGTGCGCATGTCTGCACCATTTTTATTTATTTTTTTGTGGGGGGGGGGGGCTCCTGCCCTTTATTAAATACATTGGGGGCCATATTTCCCCGATCTTACTTATTATCTCTCCTCTCCTGAGGAGAGAGACATACTGCAGGGGCGACGGCGGCCGGCTTATAGTGTGCGCATGCGTCGGGCTGCCGCTGCCATCTTTCTTGAGGGCTGGGGGAGGGGGTGAGGATCAGGACCCAGCTTTCCCTTATGGGGAAGCTGGGGGACCCGATCCCTGCACCGGAGACTTGGGGAGGTCAGACATGGCACTCTCTACATACAGTTTATGTAATAATATAACCCTCCCGTGTAACGTACGGTCAGAGGGCCTTACCAAATATAGAAATCTCCCTGCTGACATTACCTCACCAGGGGCACAGAAAATGTTGCTCTGTGCCAGGAGCGGGGGGGGCGCATAGTCAATTTGTCGGGCTGCGAAGGACACGCTCCATCTGTTAAACCCCGCCCACACTTATAAAAGGTACGGGAGGGAAAACCACAGAAAGTCACAAGTCAAAATAATTCCAGCAAAAAACGTGGAACCTCTCTACTAGGGATGAGCGAACCCGAACTGTATAGTTCGGGTTCGTACCGAATTTTGGGGTGTCCGTGACACGGACCCGAACCCGAACATTTTCGTAAAAGTCCGGGTTCGGGTTCGGTGTTCGGCGCTTTTTGAAAGGCTGCAAAGCAGCCAATCAACAAGCGTCATACTACTTGCCCCAAGAGGCCATCACAGCCTTGCCTACTATTGGCATGGCTGTGATTGGCCAGTGCAGCATGTGACCCAGCCTCTATATAAGCTTGGGTCACGTAGCGCTGCACGTCACTCAGCTGATACAAGTGTAGGTTCTCTGGATTTAGGAGAGGTTCACCCACTGGAGCCTGGAACCTTGTCGTAGGTCCAGGGTGGGTAGGAGACAGCGAGACCTCAACCAAGCTTCGTCGGTTTGTTGGGGTCTGCATCGCTTACGGTGTCAAGTGGAGTGCTTGGAGTCCTCGGGAAGCACTAGGAGCATCTATCGACGGAGGTACCCGGTCGGGGTGCCAGGAGATCCGTTACAGCGTCTGTTGGCCGCAAGGTCCGGGTGGCGGCGCCATCTTGGGAGGGCATGGCGTGGTCGCACAGAGTGGTGCCTGGTGAGGCTGACTGTCAGGCGAAGAAGCAGGGAAGGTCACCTTGGGAGGAAGCCAGGGAAGCTGATGGTCTGACTCTATCCTTTTTCAAGGTCTTGCCCATCAGAAGTTGCCGGTTAGTGAGAAATTACGCTGGGGATTTAGAGGATCTCAAGCAGAGCACGTCCTCACTCACTCGTGGCTTGCCACGCCCCCCCTACCAGGCCCTGTTTTTATGCTTCACCAGGTAGAATTGAAGCGCCTGGTCCGAGAGGTCTACACCTCCCATAAATTTATTATAGTCTGTCACACAGACCGGTTTGTGCTTATCAGCATTAGCCCCCCTCTCCCTAACTGCCACTGTGGTGTCTGCATGCACGGTGGTGAGCATGTAGACATCCTTCCTGTCCTTCCACTTTACTGCAAGCAGCTGGTCACTTGCAAGGACGAAGGATGCTCCTTTCTCCAAACGATTGGACATCAGCGGTTGTGGGTATCCCACTCTATTTTTACGGACTGTCCCACAAGCCCCTGAGTTTGCAGCATGTAGGGATTTATAAAGGGGTATACTAGTGTAAAATTTATCGGTGTGCAGGAATGGTGCCAATAGATCCCACACAATTTTTCCAGATGTCCTAATATTTTTAGGGCAGCCAAGGGGGTTAAGTTGGGAGTCTCTGCCCTCATATACTGATAGACCACATGTGTAGCCGTTTGTGCTCTCGCACACCTTATATCATTTTACCCCATATCTGGCGCGCTTGGAGGAAATAAACTGAAGGAAAGGCGGCCTTTAAAACTAAAAAGGGATTCATCAACAGATTTTTTTCAGGGGTATATAGTTTTAAGAATAAATCCGTAAGGAGGGAAATAAGGGGTCTCAATTTATTTAGGCTGGGTCAGTTCTGGGGGGGACTTGGCAATTGTCTGAAAAATGCATAAACTGCATTAGGGCTTCATAGCGGTTTCGGGACATAACTGCTGCAAACACAGGGGTTAAGTGGACAGTACTCGCAGCCCAATACGAACGGACAGATGGCTTTTTTACAATGCCCATGTCCAGGGAAAGCCCGAAATTTCTTTTTAATTTCAGGGACACCCGTGGGGGTCCATCGTCTTATATAGATAGATGTGGGCTTTTGTACAGCAAATTGTGTGGCGTACAGATTAGTCTGCTGCACAATTAACTCCAGGACTTTATCGTCCGCAAAAAAATGAAAAAAAATCATTAAGGGTAAAATTGGTGATGTCCACATTAATTTGGGGAGTGGATAAAAATTGGGGTACTTAGGGAGAAAATGAATTAGCAGGAACCCATGGAGTAGAAGGGACGGGACTGCTGGGTGGAGAATGAGGTGAGGTGGCAACTTCTACCACCATAGGGCTATGGGGTCTGACCAAAAAACTAGAGTCCCCGCTATCTGAAGATATTTCCGCCTCTGAAGCAGTGTCTGTGGTCAGAGCAGAGAAATTCATATGCCTGCTCTGCACTGAATAATCTCTGAGCCGTTTAGTTTTTTTATAAAAAGCTCAGAAAGCAAAAGAACTGATCGTCCCTACCTAATAGACTAGTGACGGACACCCACTGACCACCAGTAACAGACAGAGACAGGGTCCCTAATGAAAATAATTGACCGTCACTGACTGACGCCTAATGACGGACACCCACTGACCGCCAGTTACAGACGGACAGTTTATAAAGTTATTTTTTTTTATTTTTTTACTGTAAATCGCATAGCCAGGACAGAAGTCTGATCTCTCCCTGTCATCACAGAACAACTGCACTGAGGGGAGAGATAAGCACAGCCCATGTTCTGGCTATGTTAGTAAATATAATGGATGTGATCTCCATGATAGGGTTATCATGGAGACCACATGATCAGGGACCATTACTATTGGTCCCTAATGGTTACTGGGCTGAAGGCAGAACTTTCAGCACAGTAACCAGTGCGCATGTCTGCACCATTTTTATTTATTTTTTTGTGGGGGGGGGGGGCTCCTGCCCTTTATTAAATACATTGGGGGCCATATTTCCCCGATCTTACTTATTATCTCTCCTCTCCTGAGGAGAGAGACATACTGCAGGGGCGACGGCGGCCGGCTTATAGTGTGCGCATGCGTCGGGCTGCCGCTGCCATCTTTCTTGAGGGCTGGGGGAGGGGGTGAGGATCAGGACCCAGCTTTCCCTTATGGGGAAGCTGGGGGACCCGATCCCTGCACCGGAGACTTGGGGAGGTCAGACATGGCACTCTCTACATACAGTTTATGTAATAATATAACCCTCCCGTGTAACGTACGGTCAGAGGGCCTTACCAAATATAGAAATCTCCCTGCTGACATTACCTCACCAGGGGCACAGAAAATGTTGCTCTGTGCCAGGAGCGGGGGGGCGCATAGTCAATTTGTCGGGCTGCGAAGGACACGCTCCATCTGTTAAACCCCGCCCACACTTATAAAAGGTACGGGAGGGAAAACCACAGAAAGTCACAAGTCAAAATAATTCCAGCAAAAAACGTGGAACCTCTCTACTAGGGATGAGCGAACCCGAACTGTATAGTTCGGGTTCGTACCGAATTTTGGGGTGTCCGTGACACGGACCCGAACCCGAACATTTTCGTAAAAGTCCGGGTTCGGGTTCGGTGTTCGGCGCTTTTTGAAAGGCTGCAAAGCAGCCAATCAACAAGCGTCATACTACTTGCCCCAAGAGGCCATCACAGCCTTGCCTACTATTGGCATGGCTGTGATTGGCCAGTGCAGCATGTGACCCAGCCTCTATATAAGCTTGGGTCACGTAGCGCTGCACGTCACTCAGCTGATACAAGTGTAGGGAGAGGTTGCTGCTGCGACGTTAGGGCGAGATAAGGCAGATTAACTCCTCCAAAAGACTTAATTCAGTGATCGATCTCCAGCTGTGGATCATTGAAGTGCTGATATTGAATTGCTCACTTTTTTTAGGCTGCCCAGAGCGTTTTTATATCACTTTTTTCTGGGGTGATCGGCGGCCATTTTGTGGCTTGTGGTGCGCCAGCACAAGCTATCACCAAGTGTATTTAACCATCAATAGTGTGGTTATTTTGTGCTATATCCTACATCAGGTGCAGGCTGAGCCTGTGTCACCCAAGTGCATTTAACCATCAACAGTGTGGTTATTTTTTGGCCATATACTACATCAGGTGCAAGCTGAGCCTGTGTCACCCAAGTGCATTTAACCATCAACAGTGTGGATATTTTTTGGCCATATACTACATCAGGTGCAGGCTGAGCCTGTGTCACCCAAGTGCATTTAACCATCAATAGTGTGGTTATTTTTTGGCCATATACTACATCAGGGGCAAGTTGAGCCTGTCACCCAGAGCCTAAAAAATAGGCCTGACATTTATATTCAACCAAATCTGTACTGTTTTAGCTGGTCAAATTATTTGTAGTGACCGTAAAAGCACAGTTTTTGTTCTGGGTTGAAAAAATATTCCCAAATTTGCCATTCTCATAAATAAGTAGTTTCTGCTATATCAGGCCTACTTTAAATCTATCCCAAAAAGGATATCTTTGATTCAAGGTGCTGATAGTGTCATTCTGAAAAACTTAACACACACGCTACCGTGCAGATACAAGTCTAATTCTGTGATTAAAGGTATATCTGTCACACAGCGCGTAAAAAATAGGCCTCACATTTATATTCAACCAAATCTGTCATTACTTGTGTGCCTGTATTAGTGTAATACGGTACCTAAATAGATAGCCAGACAGTGTTAGGTGTCTGTAAAAAAAGGCCTGAATTTTAATTCAATACATTGGCCCGAATAATATTTTTCTTATTGTGGTGAACGGTAACAATGAGGAAAACAACTAGTAAGGGACGCGGACGTGGACATGGTCGTGGTGGTGTTAGTGGACCCTCTGGTGCTGGGAGAGGACGTGGCCGTTCTGCCACAGCGACACGTCCTAGTGTACCAACTACCTCAGGTCCCAGTAGCCGCCAGAATTTACAGGGATATTTGGTGGGGCCCAATGCCGTTCTAAGGATGGTAAGGCCTGAGCAGGTACAGGCATTAGTCAATTGGGTGGCCGACAGTGCATCCAGCACGTTCACATTATCTCCCACCCAGTCTTCTGCAGAAATCGCACAGATGGCGCATGAAAACCAAGCCCATCAGTCTGTCACATCACCCCCATGCATATCAGGGAAACTGTCTGAGCCTCAAGTTATGCAGCAGTCTCTTATGCTGTTTGAAGACTCTGCTGCCAGGGTTTCCCAAGGGCATCCACCTAGCCCTTCCCCAGGGGTAGAAGAGATAGAATGCACTAACGCACAACCACTTATGTTTCCTGATGATGAGGACATGGGAATACCACCTCAGCACGTCTCTGATGATGACGAAACACAGGTGCCAACTGCTGCGTCTTTCTGCAGTGTGCAGACTGAACAGGAGGTCAGGGATCAAGACTGGGTGGAAGACGATGCAGGGGACGATGAGGTCCTAGACCCCACATGGAATGAAGGTCGTGCCACTGACTTTCACAGTTCAGAGGAAGAGGCAGTGGTGAGACCGAGCCAACAGCGTAGCAAAAGAGGGAGCAGTGGGCAAAATCAGAACACCCGCCGCCAAGAGACTCCGCCTGCTACTGACCGCCGCCATCTGGGACCGAGCACCCCAAAGGCAGCTTCAAGGAGTTCCCTGGCATGGCACTTCTTCAAACAATGTGCTGACGACAAGACCCGAGTGGTTTGCACGCTGTGCCATCAGAGCCTGAAGCGAGGCATTAACGTTCTGAACCTTAGCACAACCTGCATGACCAGGCACCTGCATGCAAAGCATGAACTGCAGTGGAGTAAACACCTTAAAAACAAAGAAGTCACTCAGGCTCCCCCTGCTACCTCTTCTGCTGCTGCCGCCTCGGCCACTTCTGCTGCTGCCGCCGCCTCGGCCTCTTCCTCCGCCTCTGGAGGAACGTTGGCACCTGCCGCCCAGCAAACATGGGATGTACCACCAACACCACCACCTGCGTCACCAAGCATTTCAACCATGTCACACGGCAGCGTTCAGCTCTCCATCTCACAAACATTTGAGAGAAAGCGTAAATTCCCACCTAGCCACCCTCGATCCCTGGCCCTGAATGCCAGCATTTCTAAACTACTGGCCTATGAAATGCTGTCATTTAGGCTGGTGGACACACACAGCTTCAAACAGCTCATGTCGCTTGCTGTCCCACAGTATGTTGTTCCCAGCCGGCACTACTTCTTCAAGAGAGCCGTTCCTTCCCTGTACAACCAAGTGTCCGATAAAATCAAGTGTGCACTGCGCAACGCCATCTGTGGCAAGGTCCACCTAACCACAGATACGTGGACCAGTAAGCACGGCCAGGGACGCTATATCTCCCTTACTGCACACTGGGTAAATGTAGTGGCGGCTGGGCCCCAGGCGGAGAGCTGTTTGGCGCACGTCCTTCCGCCGCCAAGGATCGCAGGGCAACATTCTTTGCCTCCTGTCTCCTCCTCCTCCTACTCAGCTTCCTCCTCCTCTTCTTCCACCTGCTCATCCAGTCAGCCTCACACCTTCACCACCAACTTCAGCACAGCCCGGGGTAAACGTCAGCAGGCCGTTCTGAAACTCATATGTTTGGGGGACAGGCCCCACACCGCACAGGAGTTGTGGCGGGGTATAGAACAACAGACCGACGAGTGGTTGCTGCCAGTGAGCCTCAAGCCCGGCCTGGTGGTGTGCGATAATGGGCGAAATCTCGTTGCAGCTCTGGGACTAGCCGGTTTGACGCACATCCCTTGCCTGGCGCATGTGCTGAATTTGGTGGTGCAGAAGTTCATTCGCAACTACCCTGACATGTCAGAGCTGCTGCATAAAGTGTGGGCCGTCTGTTCGCGCTTCCGGCGTTCACACCCTGCCGCTGCTCGCCTGTCTGCGCTACAGCGTAACTTCGGCCTTCCCGCTTACCGCCTCATATGCGACATGCCCACCAGGTGGAACTCCACCTTGCACATGCTGGACAGACTGTGCGAGCAGCAGCAGGCCATAGTGGAGTTTCAGCTGCAGCACGCACGGGTCAGTCGCACTGCGGATCAGCCCCACTTCACCACCAATGACTGGGCCTCCATGCGAGACCTGTGTGCCCTGTTGCGCTGTTTCGAGTACTCCACCAACATGGCCAGTGGCGATGACGCCGTTATCAGCGTTACAATACCACTTCTATGTCTCCTTGAGAAAACACTTAGGGCGATGATGGAAGAGGAGGTGGCCCAGGAGGAAGAGGGGTCATTTTTAGCACTTTCAGGCCAGTCTCTTCGAAGTGACTCAGAGGGAGGTTTTTTGCAACAGCAGAGGCCAGGTACAAATGTGGCCAGACAGGGCCCACTACTGGAGGACGAGGATGAGGATGAAGCATGTTCACAGCGGGGTGGCACCCAAAGCAGCTCGGGCCCATCACTGGTGCGTGGCTGGGGGGAAACACTGGACGATGACGATACGCCTCCCACAGAGGACAGCTTGTCCTTACCTCTGGGAAGCCTGGCACACATGAGCGACTACATGCTGCAGTGCCTGCGGAATGACAGCAGAGTTGCCCACATTTTAACGTGTGCGGACTACTGGGTTGCCACCCTGCTGGATCCCCGGTACAAAGACAATGTGCCCACCTTACTTCCTACACTGGAGCGTGATAGGAAGATGCGCGAGTACAAGCGCACGTTGGTAGACGCGCTACTGAGAGCATTCCCAAATGTCACAGGGGAACCAGTGGAAGCCCAAGGCGAAGGCAGAGGAGGAGCAAGAGGTCGCCAACGCAGCTGTGTCACGGCCAGCTCCTCTGAGGGCAGGGTTAGCATGGCAGAGATGTGGAAAAGTTTTGTCACCACGCCACAGCTAACTGCACCACCACCTGATACGGAACGTGTTAGCAGGAGGCAACATTTCACTAACATGGTGGAACAGTACCTGTGCACACCCCTCCACGTACTGACTGATGGTTCGGCCCCATTCAACTTCTGGGTCTCCAAATTGTCCACGTGGCCAGAGCTAGCCTTTTATGCCTTGGAGGTGCTGGCCTGCCCGGCGGCCAGCGTTTTGTCTGAACGTGTATTCAGCACGGCAGGGGGCGTCATTACAGACAAACGGAGCCGCCTGTCTACAGCCAATGTGGACAAGCTGACGTTCATAAAAATGAACCAGGCATGGATCCCACAGGACCTGTCCATCCCTTGTGCAGATTAGATATGAACTACCTCCCCTTAACAATATATTATTCTACTCCAGGGCACTTCCTCATTCAATCCTATTTTTATTTTCATTTTACCATTATATTGCGGGGCAACCCAAAGTTGAATGAACCTCTCCTCTGTCTGGGTACCGGGGCCTAAATGTGTGACAGAGGCCTGTTCCAGTGGTGGGTGACGTGAAGCCTGATTCTCTGCTATGACATGAAGACTGATTCTGTGCTGACATGAAGCCAGATTCTCTGTTACGGGACCTCTCTCCTCTGCCTGGGCCTAAATATGTGACAAAGGCCTGTTCCAGTGGTGGGTGACGTGAAGCCTGATTCTCTGCTATGACATGAAGACTGATTCTGTGCTGACATGAAGCCAGATTCTCTGTTACGGGACCTCTCTCCTCTGTCTGGGTGCCGGGGCCTAAATGTATGACAGTGGCCTGTTCCAGTGGTGGGTGACGTGAAGCCTGATTCTCTGCTATGACATGAAGACTCATTCTGTGCTGACATAAGGCCAGATTCGATGTTACGGGACCTCTCTCCTCTGTCTGGGTGCCGGGGCCTAAATGTGTGACAGTGGCCTGTTCCAGTGGTGGGTGACGTGAAGCCTGATTCGCTGCTATGACATGAAGACTGATTCTGTGCTGACATGAAGCCAGATTCTCTGTTATGGGACCTCTCTCCTCTGTCTGGGTGCCGGGGCCTAAATGTGTGACAGTGGCCTGTTCCAGTGGTGGGTGACGTGAAGCCTGATTCTCTGCTATGACATGAAGACTGATTCTTTGCTGACATAAGGCCAGATTCTCTGTTACGGGATCTCTCTCCTCTGTCTGGGTGCCGGGGCCTAAATATGTGACAGTGGCCTGTTCCAGTGGTGGGTGACGTGAAGCCTGATTCTCTGCTATGACATGAAGACTGATTCTGTGCTGACATAAGGCCAGATTCTCTGTTACGGGACCTCTCTCCTCTGTCTGGGTGCCGGGGCCTAAATGTGTGACAGTGGCCTGTTCCAGTGGTGGGTGACGTGAAGCCTGATTCTCTGCTATGACATGAAGACTGATTCTGTGCTGACATGAAGCCAGATTCTCTGCTATGGCATGAAGAGACTGATTCTCTGCTGACATGAAGCCAGATTCTTTGCTATGGCATGAAGAGACTGATTCTCTGCTGACGTGAAGCCAGATTCTCTGCTATGGGACCTCTGTCCAATTGATATTGGTTAATTTTTTTATTTTTTATTTTAATTCATTTCCCTATCCACATTTGTTTGCAGGGGATTTACCTACATGTTGCTGCCTTTTGCAGCCCTCTAGCTCTTTCCTGGGCTGTTTTACAGCCTTTTTAGTGCCCAAAAGTTCAGGTCCCCATTGACTTCAATGGGGTTCGGGACAAAGTTCGGGTCGGGTTCGGATCCCGAACCCGAACATTTCCGGGAAGTTCGGCCGAACTTCTCGAACCCGAACATCCAGGTGTTCGCTCAACTCTACTCTCTACAACAGAAACCCTGTGCATAGGGACCATGTGTCACCACCGGAGTACTCAGTACCTTCACACTGGAGTCTGCGCTTCTCCATCAGATGATGCCTGTCTAATCCTATCCTATGTGATACTGTCTACTGAGTTGTGTATCTAATCTTATCCTGTGTGATACTGCCTACTGAGCTGTGTATCTAATCCTATCCTGTGTGATACTGCCTGCTGAGCTGTGTTATTATTATTATTTATTATTATAGCGCCATTCATTCTATAGTACTGTACATATAAAGAGCGGTGCACATACATAATACAGACAATTGCACTAAGCGTGAAGAAGACGAGTTACAAACTGGTACAGAAGGAGAGAGGGCCCTGCCCGTGAGGGCTTACAATCTACATGGTATGGGAGAAGAACACAGTAGGACAGGGTAAAGTTGGTCATGGCGGTAGAGAGGCAGCAGGGTCACTGGTTGTAGGCTTGTCTGAAGAGGTGGGTTTTTAGGTTTCTTTTGAAGGACTCCACTGTAGGCAAGAGTCTGATATGTTGGGGTAGAGAGTTCCAGAGTGTGGGGGATGCACGGGAGAAATCTTGGAGGCGATTGTGGGAAGAGGAGAGGAGAGAAGGAGGTCTTGTGAGGATTGGAGATTGCGTGTGGGGATGTATTGGGAAAGTAGCTCAGAGTTGTATGGAGGGGACAGGTTGTGGACGGCCTTGTATGTATCTGTTAGTATTGTGACACAGTGAGGGGTTGTGTCTGGCAAGGCAGGTATTTTCCTCCCAGCATGTGCGGCTGGGCTGGTTTCCAGCCAGGTGATGTCAAATACCGGACCGGAGTTTAAGTGCCGGTCCGGGTTTTGGCAGCATCTGACTGTCCTTAAATAGGCAGCTGGGCTGAGCAGAGATGTCTCTGTTTTGGGATGTGAGTCTTTGTGCCATGCTGGAGGGCTGAGAGCCGCATGCTGGGGAAACAGGCCCCCTAAAGCCTGCTGTGGACTACTGGAGACAGAACTACCAGCAAGGTGACTTGTGTTATATGAACTTTCCATTGTGTGTGAATTAACACCAAGACTGCAAAGTTATGTGCTGTTTTGTGCAATTGCCTCAAGTGTAAATAAACACTGACGTTTTGAGTTAAGAACTTGTATTTTGCCTCTGTACTGCGCCCGCTTACCCTCTCTACCAGAGTGAAACCCCACAATTGGTGGAGGATGTGGGTAAGAGCAGTGGGGCTGGCGTGAACACCGATATTTTTGGTTTCTGCATTTTTCAGGCAAAGTTGTATGTCGTACATTAAACCAGCTGTATTACAACCAGTGCCCCACGACAAACTGGACGCTATTGTGAAGGCCCTCATGGAAGCTAATCTGCAGCAGCGACAGACAAACCTGTGATGCCTTTGCAGACAGCAGGAGCAGTCCCGAGCATCCACGATGCCCGGAAAGCAGTCCGTGCTGCGATTCCTAAGATGACCCCCGCAGACGACATTGAAACCTACCTAGCAATGTACAAGAAAGTGGCCATCAGGGAAAAGCTACCCCGTGACCAGTGGGCTGAGGTCGTCACAAGCCGTGAATGTGTTGGTCCAGGCCCAGTACATCAGTGGGGGTTTAAGCCGGCTGAGCCTGCGAGGACCCAGTATTATGACTTACTGCATCTTTTGCAAAAATGGCTACAACCTGATGTGCTGAGTCTCACAGCTATGCTGGATAGACTATAGGCTGATATGTTCTGGAGGGCTCCGCCACCCCCTTTCCAGCACTGGATCGGCTAGGTGTCTCCTGGCAACGCACTAGAAATGGTGGACCTGGTGGAGCACTACAAGGCTACTAAGACTGTTACAGGGGGTTAATTTGGGAGGGGGACAGTCAACCCCCTTAAATCTCCATCCCAGACCCGGCGACTTGTACCAACCAAACCCACCCGGGGTGTACCCTCTACGGACCTGGCTCCGATAGTCTGCTGGCGATGTCAGGAGCCGGGCCATGTAAGAGCTGACTGTCCCCATCAGGTGGAACCCATGGATACTAACCATGGCTACCATCAGTCGCTATGTGCCAGGAAACTGTGTGCAGCTGCTACCCCAAAAACTCTAAACCACCTGTACCAGGTGGAGGTAGGAGACACTCCAGCGGAGGCTCTGCTGGACTCAGGGAGTCTGGTGTCCCTAGTAACGGCTCCCCTGGTATGGTCAGCGGAGTATACTGGCCGGAAAGTCAAGGTCATGTGCATCCATGGAGACTTAAAAGACTATCCCACCGCTCTGGTGTCTCTAACCACAGGGGCTGGCAGATGGACTCACGAAGTGGCAGTTGCCCCAAATTTACACTATAAACTTATAATAGGGAGAGACTTCCCGGCACTGTGGCCTGCTATGAGAGTGACTGATACCCATGAGACAGGGGTAACCCTAGTAGAGGTGTAGTGTCCCACTACGTAAAGGTGGGCACTACTAAAATTCATAAGGGGATACATTCCCTGAGAGGTCGTCCAATTGTGTCAGGTATTGATTCCCTGACACATCATAGTGGAATCTACCTAGACAAGGTACTCCGTGACTTTGTCCTAACCTTACCATCTTTTACCAGGGATACAATGGACTTTCTCCGCAAGATAGAAACCCTAACAGTGAATCCCAATAGTATCCTGGCGAGTATTGATGTGGAATCGCTTTACACATCCATTCCACATGATAGAGGAATTGGAGCTGTAAACTACTTCCTCAATACCAGAGGAACCCATTTTTCCTCACATAATGATTTCATCTTGCGTTTACTGGAATATACCCTGACTCATAATTTCTTCTTGTTCAATGGCTCCTTCTACCACCAGCTCAGGGGGACTGCAATGGGGAATTCTTGTGCCCCCCTCCTGGGCTGGTGGGAGGATAGATTTGTCTTCCCAGATCAGCATCCGTGGTGGAACGAGAACATCTCCTTTTGAACTCGTTACATCGACGATGTCTTCTTGATCTGGGAGGGAAGCCTTCCCGCCTTTCACAAGTTTATCAATACCCTTAATGATAATGACATCGGGCTGAGGTTCACTTGTGAAACCCAATTGGAACAGATCACCTTCCTGTATGTCGCAGTGACAAAAATTGAGGGTACCTTGAATACTTCGGTCTTTTGAAAACCCACGGCCACTAATAGTATCCTCCATTGGGAGAGCCACCATCCCACCGCGGTGAAGAGGGGGATCCCCAGGGGACAGTACCTGCGGGTCCGTAGGAATTGCTCCTCGGGAGGGAGCTTCTACCATGAATCAAGGAAACTTAAGAACAGACTAAGAGAGAGGGGTTACCCTTTAACTATCTTAAGGGAGTCCTTCCAATTCGCAGAGTCGAAAAGAAGAGAGGACCTCTTAATACCCAGGCATAGGGATTCAGACGAGAATCTAATACGTCTGATCTCGACTTTCGACTCTGGGAATAAGGAAGTAGTATCCATCTTAAAAAGACATTGGGCAATTCTAACGATGGACCCTGACCTAACACAGGTGATTAGGGATTACCCACAGGTTACTTACCGTAAAGGAAGGAGCCTGCGGGACCGGCTAGTTCACAGTCATTACGAGGGCCCTAAAAGAGAAGGCACTTGGCTAGACCGTAGGCCTTTGGGTGTCTTCAAATGTGGATCTTGCAAGGCTTGCAATTTCATTAATGTGTCAAAATCAATAACTTGCTCTGTGACCCAGCGGTCTTTCGTAATTCGAGACTTCGCAAACTGCAGAACAAAAGGCATAGTCTATATCTGCCAGTGTAGTTGCCCTATGGACTACATTGGCAAGACCAAAAGAGAGCTTCGTAGAAGGGTCTACGAGCATCTAAATGATATAAAAAAATGTAAGGATACTCCCGTGGCCCAGCATTTCAACAATTGTCATATGGGCGATGTGAGCTCGGCTCGTTTTTTCGTCCTGGAAGTAATCCCCTTACTTGAGAGAAGAGGCGACTGGGACAGGAAGATTCTCCAAAAAGAATCCTCTTGGATTTACCGCTTCCAATCCCAGTCCCTCCTAGATTTAAATGAAAGACTTAATTTTGCATGTTTTATCTAGAATTTTCCCTGCCTGTAAAAAATACCTACTGTTCCCAGTAACAATTATGCTATTGGTGGTATGCGACCCTTCTATTCTGACCTGATTGTTGCGAAAAGCATCGCGCTTTGAAGGGGTGAACAATATCGGTTCCCCAAATCTAAAATGTAACCTGGCATTCCTAAGTACTATCATCCAAATAGAGGACCCAGGTGACCTTTGTATTTATCTCTTTTAGTATCTGCAACTAATATATTTTTGATAAAAAAAACTATTTTCCTCTGTGTGATGATGTCTCTAGTTGTCTCTGGTGGTACTGGTTTGGGGCCATTTTAATTATGGTTACACTATACACCGGCTGGCAGATGGAATTGAAGTTTGCGATGTACCAGGATTTTATTCATCTTCAATCTTTTTATGTGTCTGGCCATCCACGGCCTCCTTGCTGTTTCCGCAGCATGTTTTCCGTAGCATGTTGCGCTCCATTGTCAACTTCCGGTGCCGACATCAAGCCCTATGCGGCTCACGATGCGTGTCACGACACCGGAAGTGACATGGGCTGGAAGTCTGATGCGTTCCACAGTGCGTTCCGGAAGCCGGAATCGTTTTACCGGCGTCCGGACGCACTGAGCACAGACTTTAAATAGACGGCACCTTTACCGCCAGGGCTAGCTGGGCCTGGACCAGGTTCTTGTGGGAAATCGGCCAGTATCAAAACATGTAAGTTTGCTCTGATAATTCTATGCAGTGCCCAAGTATTGAGTGATCTTAATGCGCAGCTTTTATAGCCTGCAGGCACTTTACTGATACCTAAAAAATACATATAGATGGAAAAGATATCATTGATGGGCTTTATATACTTCCATTCTGGCAACCCAACAACCTGTACCTTCCTCTATCGGGCTTCTATAGCTAAGTATCTTTTATGTGTACCATCTTTGATTATTAACGTTTGGATTCATTCCAATCAGATACCTACCTCCTGATGAGCCTGACGAGTCTCAGGTGAAACGCGTCGAGGTTTGTGTATCGGTCCTGAGAGGGCTGGTGGCGTCCACTAATCTGGACCACCTTCCACTCTCCATATATATTTTTTGTAAATACTTCCGTATCACGTTTTTCCCTGATTAGCGTTTGCGTAGGGACTGGATAGCAATAGGTTCGGGGACAGGGAGCCTCCACCATTAGAGGGTCACCCTGGGCTAAGCAGTGTTTAGGGCATATAGAGTAAGCTTTCGTCTGCCCTGCCCTCTTTTAGACCCTGATCTTTTCGTCCCGAACCTATAGGCTTATATATCTCGTCACCATTGAAAGTTTTTTTGTTGGGGTCACTACTCCCCTTTCAAAAAATAATTTTTGTTTAAATGTAGTACACAAATGTTGGTATATACATACCTATACCCGCACTATCATTATTAAAAGGTATTTTTAAAAGTCACTAATTCTAATTCAACTTATTTAAAATAACTCGTGTGATTTAAGACATCAGTAAGAATCTAACTATTTAGCAATTTTTGGGCACTACTAAGGGTCAATTGGGTCCATTTGTTCCCCACCTCCTGTGAGAGATTGCTTATTGTATTTTGTATTGTATGACTGCATATTTCCATGTTAATTCCTGTGTACCAGGCCCACTAGGGGTGTAGTTTCTCCTCCTGAGCTGTAGAGGGAGATAGGGAACCCCCTAGTATATATAGTTAGGCCCAGACAGGAAAGGGTAGTTCAGTCTAGTCCAGGAGGCTAAGCAGTTCAGTCTAGCCTGCCTGAATTCCTGAGTAAGTGAAGCTCAGAGGTTAGTCCAGGAGAAGAAGATCCTCCTGAGTTATCCTGCACCCTGCAGAGTACAGAGCAGTGCTAATCCTATCCAGCCAAGTGGAAAGCTGAGGGGCAGAAGTTTATTGTCAGCAAGAGAATTCATACCAGAGGAGGTTTCCGTACCCAAGGATAAAGCCAGCTATTAGGCATACGGGCCTTGGAGAAAGCCAGACAGGATTCTGCAGAAAGTACAGCCTGTTCTGTGAGTTTAATTCCCCCTGAGTTGTCTTGCTAGGATTCTACCTGCCACCTAGGTAAAGCCTGCCTGCTACTAAATATTCTTCATATGGAACTGTTTGGAGTTTGTACATAGTTTGAACTGTTCAGTAAAGAAGAATTCTAGTTCACTGCAATCGTGTGTACCTCCATTATTCCTCCTAACAATCGGTGTGCCACCGTTACCGGCACTGGCGTCACGAACTGTAAGGGATCTTTCCACAGGCACGCTAAACCTTCAACACCCAGGGCGCCTCACCTATCACCCGGCTTGGTCCCTATATTTAGAGAGTGCCCCAGAGGATCTACGTGCCAGCCTCTTCATCACTGACTGTACGCCTGCCCAGGGTATACTACAAACTGAGTACTAAGAGCAACCCTCGGTCTGTCTACTGACCCCCGTGACCTCACACTCGCTCACCCTGAAGGACTGGCGTACTGCAGAGTGGCCCGGCTCAGGGGGGAGACCAGAACCCTGGGAACCTGAGACCGAAGGGCCAGCGGTAGGGGTGACTACCACTTTGGTAGAAGAGGGGGAGACAACTCCACTAAGTGTGATGGTGGGAGACGTGGAGGACTTGCCGCCGGGTCTCAAATTGGTAGACCTCAATGTCTCTGTGGATAATTTTGGTACCACCCAACGTTGGGACCCAACCCTATCCTGCACCTGGGAAAATGTGTTAATAGTAGATGGTGAACCACAACAACCTGGGGCAGAGTCAGTGTTTCCCCATTTTGTGGTTCATCAAGATATGTTGTATCGGGTAAACCAACTTCGGGGGGAGCCTATTGTTTTGTGCAATTGCCTCAAGTGTAAATAAACACTGACGTTTTGAGTTAAGAACTTGTATTCTGCCTCTGTACTGCGCCCGCTTACCCCATATACCAGAACGAAACCCCACAATTGGTAGAGGATGTGGGTAACAGCAGTGAGGCTGGCGTGAACACCGATATTTTTGGTTTCTGAATTTTTCAGGCAAGGTTGTATGTCGTACATTAAACCAGCTGTATTACAACCAGTGCCCCACGACAAACTGGAGGCTGTTGTGAAGGCCCTCATGGAGGCTAATCTGCAGCATCGACAGACAAACCTGCAGCAACGCGAGGCTAATAAGCAGCAGCAGGAGTCTAACCAGTTGCTGCTACAACATGTGATGCCTTTGCAGACAGCTGGAGCAACTATGAAAAGTCTACCTTGCATCCGGTGTCTGCATGGGGGTCCAGGTAGTTTTGGAGTCGTGGTTCCATCTTTGTTGCGGCAGGTAAGTGTTGGTTGTTCTGGTGTTCTGTTGTTACACTGGGTGCTTACCTGCCGTTCAGTTGCTGCTCTATGTCTTTTTCATCCCCTTTGTTGCTGGCCTGTTGGAGACTCCGTTTCCTCCGTGTCATGGAGGAATCGGTTCTCTCCACCTTCTGACACTATATTGCAGGGACCGATAGGGTCTGTAGGGATCTGGTTAGAGAGTATGAGCCCCCCTACCATTGAGGGCGGCTCATACAGTCAGGAGGTCAGTGATAGGTTGAGGGAAGCCTAGGGGGTGACCTGCTTCCTTTTTCCTTGCATCCAGGCTTGGTATCTTTCCCTTTTATCAGCTATATACGGTGGGGGGGGGGGGGGGGGTCACAGTTTTTGGTGACGCCCGACTTTAAGAGGGAGTTTGTGGTACAAACGAATGCCTCCGAAGTGGGCCTCGGTGCTGTACTTTCTCAGGAAGTCAACGGGGAGGAGAATCCCGTTGTCTTCCTAAGCCACAAGCTCACCCCAGCCAGCTACAGTATAGTGGAGAGAGTGTGCCTGGCTATCAAGTGGGCACTCGAATCTCTCCGCTACTATTTGTACTATTTGTTGGGGAGAAAGTTCCACCTGGTGACCGACCACTTCCCTCTCAAGTGGATGAGCCAGGCCAAAGACACGAATGCCCGGGTCACAAGATGTTTTTTGTCTCTGCAGAACTTTAAGTAGAACACAGAGTAGGCCGGTTGCAGGGAAACACGGATGCCCTGTCCCGGGTGCATTGTCTGGCATGTGTCCACCCCCTCAGGATTGAACAAAAGAAGGGGGGGGTTTATGTGACACATTGAGGGGTTGTGTCTGGCAAAGCAGGTATTTTCCTCCCAGCATGTGCGGCTGGGCTGGTTTCCAGCCAGGTGAGGTAAAATACCGGACCGGAGCTGGGCTGACCAGAGATGTCTCTGTTTTAGGATCTGAGGCTTGGTGCCGTGCTGGAGGGCTAAGAGCCGCATGCAGGGGAAACAGGCCCCCTAAAGCCTGCTGTGGACTACTGGAGGCACTTTCCATTGTGTGTGAATAACACCAAGACTGAAAAGTTATGTGATGTTTTGAGCAATAACCTCAAGTGTGAATATGTGAAAAAACAAAGTGTAGCAGCACAACGGAAAAAAGGGTAAATACCGTTCCTTAATGTGGTGGTGCCAGCCGTGTCGGGAGTCAGTCCTGAACTCCCCCAGATATAGATACACTTGTAAAAAAAAGCGTAGCACTCTCCAGCCTTGAATTTCCAGAGGTTTATTCACCAGCAAAAATGCGACGTTTCGACCTGTGTGGTCTTTTTCAAGCAACTGACAATGTGAACAGAACCAGATACATATACCCTCTTAGATAGGTCACATGACCCAATTAAGTATGTTAATCACCCATTACATATTCAAAATATGTGTCACCTCTCTCTGTGTAATCCAATTATGGAGGCTATTAAACAACTTATTCCACTCGTGATACTTCATTGTGCATTAAACATTAAAACTTACTGCAGTGCTTGATGGGAATCGGGGGTACATTTCGCCAAGTTGACCGTCCATTTAGTATATGCCCAACGGAAGACATGTGTTCCGCTCGGCGTTCCTCTATGTCTAAGGCGCATGCGCGCCATCTTCAATGTGATACGGTGTTATCCCGCTGCGCCTGCGTAGAGCACACCCTGCAGGTACCATGGAAACCGGACGCCAAACAACCCCGCTTCTCCATATGTACAGTGCGCCTGCGCGCCCGACACATGCAGCCACTGGATCTGTCGCCAGACTCCCTGTTCCCGCACTGTGCGTCTCCAGTCGGAGTCATGGTAACACAGTAAACAACTCTGCTAACGGTCAATATATTATTCGGTAGCACATTCTACTTTGCTCTGTAAATAAACCAGCTAGCCACATCAACATTTCTATCTGGCATCTATTTTGGTAAGGGCAGATGGGCCATCCATTGGGACACTAGAGTGGTTCTGTGGGGGTGAGGGGGGTGGTGGCCCAAACTGGATCGGGCGGGCTTATAACCTATACCCGATCGGGATAGGGGACATGGCCGCTCCTCCCCCCCAAATGGACATATGAGCCCTCTAACCATAAGGCTGAATTTAATGAAAATGGGTTTAGGTACTCTACCCTTAAAGGGACACTGACAGGCCCAATTAGCATATTTAGGTATATATATGACAGTACAGGTCTTATAAAGTCTATTAAAATCATCTAAGTATCCCCCCTGTCCACCTTATAACTACCGAAATATAAAGTTTTATAACCTGCTTGTCCGGTCACCAATCTGCCCAAGGGGCGGCGTTTCATCTGAAAATGCGCCCAGCCAGCCGCTCCCAACTGCCGTTCTGAAGCCCCGCCCAGCTCATCAATATTCACTTCGCTGGGCGGCGGCTACAACTCTCCCGATTCAAGTGCTCGGCGCATGCGCATAAAGCAGGGGCTGCAGCGATCTGTACGCAGGCGCGATGTGACCCCGGCCGGGCGCATGCGCTAAAGATTGGACGGAGGACGTGCCCAGAGGATCGAATGGGCTGTGCGCAGAATCTTGAGTCGGGAGAGTTGTAGCCGCCGCCCAGCGAAGTGAATATTGATGAGCTGGGCGGGGCTTCAGAACGGCAGTTGGGAGCGGCTGGCTAGGCGCATTTTCAGATGAAACGCCGCCCCTTGGGCAGATTGGTGACCGGACAAGCAGGTTATAAAACTTTATATTTCGGTATTTATAAGGTGGACAGGGGGGATACTTAGATGATTTTAATAGACTTTATAAGACCTGTACTGACATATATATGCCTAAATATGCTAATTGGGCCTGTCAGTGTCCCTTTAAATCAAGGCAATATAGCGGACTCCAAGCAGATGTTTGGTAAAATGATATATATATATTTTTTTATAAAAAATCTTTTTATAACCAGGCTTCCCTTGGATCCCTGTGGACGTTGGACTTGGCTGCCCTTACCAAAATAGATGCCAGATAGAAATGTTGATGTGGCTAGCTGGTTTATTTACAGAGCAAAGTAGAATGTGCTACCGAATAATATATTGACCGTTAGCAGAGTTGTTTACTGTCTTACCATGACGCCGACTGGAGACGCACAGTGCGGGAACAGGGAGCCTGGCGTCAGATCCAGTGGCTGCATGTGTCGGGCGCGCAGGCGCACTGTACACATGGAGATGCGGGGTTGTTTGGCGTCCGGTTTCCATGGTACATGCAGGGTGTGCTCTACGCAGGCGCATCAGGATATCACTGTATCACATTGAAGATGGCGCGCATGCGCCTTAGACATAGAGGAACGCCGAGCGGAACACATGTCTTCCGTTGAGCATATACTAAATGGACGGTCAACTTGGCGAAATGTACCCCCGGTCAAGCACTGCAGTAAGTAAGTTTTAATGTTTAATGCACAATGAAGTATCACGAGTGAAATAAATTGTTTAATAGCCTCCATAATTGGATTACACAGAGAGAGGTGACCTATCTAAGAGGGTATATGTATCTGGTTCTGTTCACATTGTCAGTTGCTTGAAAAAGACCATACAGGTCGAAACGTCGCATTTTTGCTGGTGAATAAACCTCTGGAAATTCAGGGCTGGAGAGTGCTACGATTTTCTTTACAAGTGTATCTCAAGTGTGAATAAACACTGACGTTTTGAGTTAAGAACTTGTATTTTGCCTCTGTACTGTGCCCGCTTACCCCATATACCAGAGCGAAACCCCACAGTATTTTGAACTGAATTCGCTGGGCAATGGGGAGCTAGTGAAGGGATTTGCAGTGAGAAGAGGCAGAGGAGTAACAGGGTAAGAGGTGGATTAGTCAGGCAGCAGAGTTAAGGATAGATTGGAGGGGTGCAAGAGTGCTAGATGGAAGGCCACAGAGGAGGATGTTGCTGTAGTCTAGGCGGAAGATGATGAGGGCATGTACAAGCATTTTCGCAGACTTAAAGTTGAGGAAAGCGCGGATGCGGGAGATGTTTTTGAGGTGGTGGAAAGAGCTTGGATGTGCGGTCGGAAGGAGAGGGCAGAATCCAAGGTCACTCCAAGGCAGCGGACTTGGTTGACCAGGGAGAGTGTACAGCCATTGATTGTGATAGATAGGTCTATTAGGGGGGTTGAGCAAGATGGGGGAAATATTATGAATTCTGTTTTATCCATGTTAATTGTTAGAAAGCGAGAGGAGAAGGAGGATATGGAAGATAGGCATTGTGGGATTCTGGATAGTAAGTTGGTGATGTCTGGACCAGAGAGGTAGATTTGTGTGTCGTCAGCATAAAAATGATACTGAAAGCCATGGGAATCTATGAGATGTCCAGGCCGAAAGTGTAGATAGAGAAGTGCAGAGGTCCTAGGACAGAGCCTTGTGGGACACCAACAGAGAGGGAATGAGACAAGGAGGTGGTGTGAGAGTGGGAGATACTAAATGTCCGCTCTGTGAGGTATGATGTGATTCAGGAGAGGGCCAGGTCAGTGATGCCAAGAGATGAGATATTATAACAGAAGGGAGTGGTCGACGGTGTCAAAGGCAGAGGGCAGGTCAAAGATAAGGAGGACAGAGTAATGTTTTTTGGTTTTGGCTGTTAGTAGGTCATTGGTGACTTTGGGGAGTGCAGTCTCAGTTGAGTGGTGGGGTCGGAAGCCAGATTGTAGCCGGTCAAAGAGGGAGCAGGAGGAGAGATGAGAGGACAGTTCAGAATAGACATGTTGCTCAAGTAGCTTTGAGGCATATGGAAGAAGTGATATGGGGCAATAACTGGACAAAGAAGATGGGTCAAGTGAAGGCCTTTTGAGGAGGGTTGTAATGGTAGCATGTTTAAAAGCAGAGGGGAAGACACCAGAGGTTAGTGATAGGTTGAAGAGATGAGTTAGGGCTGGGATAAACACTGTGGTGAGGTTAGGGATGAGGTGGGATGGAATTGGGTCAAGTGCACAGGTGGCGAGATGTGATCTGGAGAGTAGAGTGGAGAGTTTTTCTTCTGTAATGGTGGAGAACCAGGTTTTTGGAGAAGAGGACCGGGCAGTTGTATAGAAGGTTTTTGTGGACTGTGCACTGAAGCTTTCTCTGATGTTGACTATCTTTTGTTTGAAGTATGTGGCAAAGTCCTCAGCTGAGATGAGAGGCTGGGGGCACTGGGGGACAGAGAAGGGAGTTAAAAGTGTTAAAAAGTTTTTTAGGCCTGTGGGACAGGAAAGATATAAGAGATGAGAAGTAGGCCTGTTTTGCATCAGCGAGTGAGGATTTGAAAATGAGGAGGGATTGCTTGTATTTGATGAAGTGATCTTTAGAATGGGATTTCTTCATCACCGTTCTGCAGCCCTAGAGGCTTGTCTGAGTTTTTTGTTCAGGTTGGTGTGCCAAAGTTGTCTCTTGATTTTTCGGGTTTTGTTGTGTGAGAGAGGGGCAACAGTGTCCAGAGCTGTACTTGTTGTGGTGTTATATAGGGTGGCAGCATCTGCGTCTTGGAGGGAACAAATGCAGAGAGTGGGAGAAGAGAGTCAGAAAGCAAGTGAAAGTCGAGATGTTTAAGGTTCCTGCAGGGGGGTGTTAGTGTGTGGACCGGGGGAGCAGCAGAAGAGACCAATGAAGAGAAGGTGAGTAGGTTCTGGTCGGATAGGGGGAGAGGTGAATTAGAAAGGTTAGATAGGAAGCACAGGCGGGTAAAGATAAGATCCAGAGTGTGACCATCTCTGTGGGTGGGAGCAGAAGACCACTGTGAGAGGCCGAAGGAGGAAGAGAGCGATAGGAGTTTAGAGGCGGCTGAGTGGCAGGTGTCAATAGGGAGGTTGAAGTCACCCATAATGATAGTGGGGATGTCGGCAGAAGGAAAGTGTAGTAGCCAGGTGTTAAAGTGGTCAAGAAAGATGGTGGCTGGGCCTGGGGGGGGCGATAAATGACAGCTACTTTGAGGGAGAGTAGATGCGAACAGAGTGTACTTCAAATGAGGTGAGCGTAATAGAGGGTGGCAGTGGAGTTGAGGTGTAGGTGTCCGATAGGAGAAGACCAACTCCTCCACCATGTTTGCTGCCGGGGGGGTGGGGGTGTAAGTGAAATGAAATCCACTATAAGAGAGTGCAGCAGGGGAGGAGATGTCAGAGGGTGTCAGCCATGTTTCTGTAAGACCCAGAAAGGAACGTTTTTTAGAGATGAAAATATCATGAATGTAGAACAGTTTGTTACAGATGAACCAAAGGAGCAGGGGTCAGAGGAATGGTTATTAGGTTTAAGCAGTTGCAGTAATTTGTAGAAGGAGATTTGTAGTGAATCGTAGAGGCGATAGTGGGGATTTGCTGAGGGGGGCCTGGATTTGGAGAGATATCACCAGCAATAAGGAGAAGCAGAGAAAGTGTTAGTAGGTGAGAATAAGAGAGGGCAGGAGGTATCTGTGTGTGTTGTGGAAGGAAGTGTTTTACGTTACCAAACAGGTTTGTGCAAGCGGTCAGATGAGAAGGTAAGATGGAGGAAGAGATGAATAGTTCCTTGCTGGGTGAAAGGATGTGGGGGTATTTCAGGAGGTTTTGGAAAAGTGGGAAGAGTAAGATGAAATATTGAAACATTGTTTGCATCAAGTATTCCCTTTGGTCCCCTTCTGGTATAATTCGGTATGTGCACTTAAAGGGAACCTGTCACCGGGATTTTGTGTATAGAGCTGAGGACATGGTTTGCTAGATGGCCGCTAGCACATCCGCAATATCCAGTCCCCATAGCTCTGTGTGCTTTTATTGTGTAAAAAAACCACGATTTGATACATATGCTAATTAACCGGAGAGGAGTCCTGTTCCTGACTCATCTCACATACAGGACTCATCTCAGGTTAATTTGCATATGTATCAAAGCGTTTTAATTACACAATAAAAGCACACAGAGCTATGGGGACTGGGTATTGCGGATGGGCTAGCGGCCATCTAGCAACCCATGCCCTCAGCTCTATACACATAATCCCAGCGACAAGTTCCCTTTAAAGAGTTGGACTTGAAAGATGTTGCATTGAAAAGACCTAAGGATGTAGATTAATACCACTCAGCGTTCAATCAGGTGTGACCAAGAGGGGAGGGGGCTACATGTGGTCTAATCAAGGACCAGATACAGGGGTGAAATAGTCAATGTAAACAAATACTCCATAAATCCAGCAGGGAAAGAGACATTAAAGTTCAATGCAGACATGCCAGGGGATGAGAAGGAAAGATGAGGGGTGTGGACAATATCAGACTCTGGAAAAGCTGGGTGCATCAGTTAGGTTCAATGCAGACATACCTGGAGAGGAGAGAATTGGGTGATGGTCAGTAGACAGTGATGACAAAGTGGATTCCATATCGATAATATTACTTTCTGGTATAATTCGGTATGTGCACTTAAAGAGTTTCACTTGAAAGATGTATCTAATCCTATCCTGTGTGATACTGTCTACTGAGCTGTGTATCTAATCCTATCCTGTGTGATACTGTCTACTGAGCTATGTATCTAATCCTATCCTGTGTGATACTGTCTGCTGAGCTGTGTATCTAATCCTATCCTGTGTGATACTGTCTGCTGAGCTGTGTATCTAATCCTATCCTGTGTGATACAGTCTGCTGAGCTGTGTATCTAATCCTATCCTGTGTGATGTCTACTGAGCTATGTATCTAATCCTATCCTGTGTGGTACTGTCTGCTGAGCTGTGTATCTAATCCTATCCTGTGTGATACTGTCTGCTGAGCTGTGTATCTAATCCTATCCTGTGTGGTACTGTCTACTGAGCTATGTATCTAATCCTATCCTGTGTGATACTGTCTGCTGAGCTGTGTATCTAATCCTATCCTGTGTGATACTGTCTGCTGAGCTGTGTATCTAATCCTATCCTGTGTGATACAGTCTGCTGAGCTGTGTATCTAATCCTATCCTGTGTGATGTCTACTGAGCTATGTATCTAATCCTATCCTGTGTGGTACTGTCTGCTGAGCTATGTATCTAATCCTATCCTGTGTGATACTGTCTGCTGAGCTGTGTATCTAATCCTATCCTGTGTGGTACTGTCTGCTGAGCTGTGTATCTAAACCTATCCTGTGTGATACTGTCTGCTGAGCTGTGTATCTAATCCTATCCTGTGTGGTACTGTCTGCTGAGCTGTGTATCTAATCCTATCCTGTGTGATACAGTCTGCTGAGCTGTGTATCTAATCCTATCCTGTGTGATACTGCCTGCTGAGCTGTGTATCTAATCCTATCCTGTGTGATATGTCTGCTGAGCTGTGTATCTAATCCTATCCTGTGTGATACTGTCTGCTGAGCTGTGTATCTAATCCTATCCTGTGTGATACTGCCTGCTGAGCTGTGTATCTAATCCTATCCTGTGTGATATGTCTGCTGAGCTGTGTATCTAATCCTATCCTGTGTGATATGTCTGCTGAGCTGTGTATCTAATCTTATCCTGTGTGATACTGTCTGCTGAGCTGTGTATCTAATCCTATCCTGTGTGATACTGTCTGCTGAGCTGTGCATCTAATCCTATCCTGTATGATACTGTCTGCCGAGCTGTGTATCTAATCCTATCCTGTGTGATATGTCTGCTGAGCTGTGTATCTAATCCTATCCTGTGTGATATGTCTGCTGAGCTGTGTATCTAATCCTATCCTGTGTGATACAGTCTGCTGAGCTGTGTATCTAATCTTATCCTGTGTGATACTGTCTGCTGAGCTGTGTATCTAATCCTATCCTGTGTGATACTGTCTGCTGAGCTGTGTATCTAATCCTATCCTGTGTGATACTGTCTGCTGAGCTATGTATCTAATCCCATCCTGTGTGATACTGTCTGCTAGCACTCCATACTAAAAATCTCTCCTCCTCCACATGCAGCACAGGAGCTCCGCCTCTTATGTCACCTGACCATCATCAGACACTACTCCACCTCTTATTCTCTCCATGGTTGAGCCCCTCCCCTGCACTGATCACATGACAGTGACATCACCCCAGGTCCTTTATCATATCTTATCTTCTGCTGAGACCTGCCCCATACACTGATCACATGATGGTGACATCACCCCAGGTCCTTCACCACCTTTTCTTCTCTCCACTGCTGAGCTCCGCCCCCTGCACTGATCACATGACGGTGACGTCACCCCAGGTCCTTCAGCTCTGGCAGTGCAGCAGATACTGGGCAGGTCCTGGTCGGTAGTCAGGGCTCTTGTTCTCTCTGGTATCAGCCATTCCTCCAGCCTGCAGGTAAGATGAGCTGTGAGGAGACAGTGTGGTGGAGAGCTCAGACATGTCACCTCTGGAGATTCTCCTCCATTACACACAAGGAATCCTTCTCTGCTCCTCAGCTTAGTATGATGGGGGGAGTAGTAGTGGAGATAGTGGGGGTTGTCATATGAGAAATATTCGGGGCAGACACAGGGATGTATGACAGCCAGGGGGCGCCCATCACAGCGCCAGCCTCAGTGCCCATCATCAGGGACCGCCCTACCGGGGTTTATTAGGGGGCGTGGCTAGAAGGCATGTGCAGAGCAGACGTGTCACATACGTGTTCCATGTAGAAATGTCTGTTCTCTGCTCAGTGATGGGGACACTTTACAGAAGAGAAGTGCGGAGCGGATTCCCCCAGAACAGAGCAGACGCCGCTCTTCTCCTGGGATGGAGGGAATCCGGTCAGGAGAATGATGCGGTCAGATAGCGATCTCTTATTCCGAGCTCCTCTACAGATTCCTCGTCTCCTCAGATCCGGAGAGATGTCTCGCTGTCTGTCCACATTACTCCATGTCATTACTGGGGTCCGGGGGGTCTTACTGGTGACTAGATGTATCCGGTTGGGGGATGGGAGAAGATGTGCGGGACGTCTGTAGTCTTCTCTGACCTGTTAGAAAGGTGCATGATGTAATCTGTAGTGAATGTAATTTTCTCATCAGTGACCGTATTTGTGAGTTATCACCTCCCTTCTGATCCTCAGCTGTGTCATGTGACCAACTCTCTGCTCTCCAACTGACACAGAACAGGAAGCCAGTTACTTCTCTATTCATTCCTATGAGACTGAGGCTCCCATAGGAATACATAGAGAAAGCGACTTCCTGTCCACACATAAGATGTTGTGTCAGTTGGAGAGTCTGATTGCTGGTCACATGACACAGCTGAGACGCATTAGGGAGGTTATAACACATTCACTACAGATTACGTCATGGACCTTTCTAGCAGGTCAGAGAAGAACATTTTTTGCGGGAGTTCTTCTTTAATGATTTGCGCTTCTTTAGGGGTACTAGCAACAGCCAAGCAAGTGTGCATGCTGGGAGTGGTAGTTGCACCACAGCTGGAGTGCTGGAGGTTGTTCTATTATTTACATGTCACCTGTAAGAAAGGGGCCCCCAAAGTAAACGCGCGGCCTCCTCTCTATTCACTTCTATGGGATCTTGGAAAATAGCCTAGAAGTGAATGGAGAGCGCGCTGCGCATGCGCCACCACCTCTGCACTCACCTTTGTGGGAGTTCCAGAAATACCCGAGCCAGCACTCCACTATTTTCAGAACTCTCATAGAAGTGAATGGAGAGTGGGCGCGTTTGAGCAGTGGGCTCTCGTTCACTTTTGGGGCCCCGTTCTACAGATAGATCTGAGATTGATGGCATATCCTGGCAGAATGCTAGACTGAGGCGTCAGCCATAACTTTTTAATTTTATCCATTCACATACGGATGGAGTAGAGTTAACACTCCTGTTTTCTGAGATTTCTGAGTTGTGCTATCTATTCTAAGCAAACACCTTCAATTGCTTTTCAATGGCTTTTGTCTCAAGATAACGCAATGAGTTAAGAAATTTGAGTTAAGAGCTGGAGTGCTAACCCTGCTACATCTGTAGCCGCATTATTTTACACGACATACGTAGTAGGATGCTGGAAAAAAATCTGTCAAAAACAAAATGCAATTCCGCCACAGTTTTGTGGCGTTCCCTGTGTGATAAAACGGACGTTACTACGGTTTTGTTTTTCCTTGTGTTGTAATGCTTTAAAAATATATAAAAACTTTGAAAAAAATAAACATTTTTTGCTTTTCATCTACATCTTCTGGCCCCTATAACGTTTATATACGTATGTGTACGGAGCCGTGTGAGGGCTCTTTTTTGCGTAAGTCACTGTGAATGTAGGACGCTAAAAAAGAAAACAAAAAAAAATATTTTTAATTTTGTTAATTAAGATAAAAATAAATGAAGGGGGGAATACAAATTTTAATCTTTTTAGCATCCTACATTCGCAGTGACTTATTTAGAAAATAGCGACGCAAATATGCATAGAAGTTGTCATATATGTGGGATTTTTTTGGGGGGTGATCTATACTTTTTATCAATACCATATTGGAGTGTGGGTGATTTATTTATTTTTTTCCCTTTTTGTTCAATTTTTTTAAGAGGTGAAGTAACAAAAAAAAAAAAGCAGATTGGCCATTTTGAATTTTTTTTCCATTACGCCGTTCATGTTTAGGATGTATATGTTTACGTTTTAATAGTTCAGATGTGATTTGAATTTTAATATCTTTAATATCTAATATCTTTAGTCCTACTAGGGGATTTTCACATGCAATCATCTGATCGCTTCTCCCATAGAATCAGTTCATATCTAACAAGCCACAGTCAAGGATTGATGTTTCTGAGCAGGCGCCATCTTTTGAACCCGGACATACGCATCATTTCACCCAGGCAGCCCCCCTGACTTGAGCATCGGAGCAGTTCATGCTCCGATGCTCTCCTTTGCCCTGCGCTAAATCGTGCAGGGCAAAGGCATTTTCTGGATTTCCGGTGACGAACCGGGCTCTCCATGGGGCTGCCAGGAAGCCCGGTGACGTCACCGGCACTGATGGGCGGGCTTTAGCGCTGCCCTAGCCAGTAAAACGGCTAGGGCAGCGCTAAAGCACGCCCATCAGAGCCGGTGACGTGACCCGAACACATTGCTGGGCGGAAGCGTGTTATTGTAAACAAAAGAGCCCTTGCCCTGCGCGATCTAGCGCAGTGCAAGGGAGCGCATCGGAGCATGAGATGCTCCAATGCTAACATCAGGGGGTGAAAATAAGGGTATGTTCGGGTTTAGCTCTGAAATATGTCTTGGCATAGATGGCTGCAGCTTGGGCAGGCTTATATTGACTCTCTGCTGAGAAGCTTCTGAAAGGAGATGGAGATAAAGATAAAGGAGCCTGAGCTCAGCCATTGCTTCCAGTGTGTTCAGCTGAGCGGAGCAAGGAATAGTCCATGAGGAGAAAGCTTAGGTGATGGGCCTCATAGCTTGGAGGACGGTCCTCTTACACAGGCAATTATCAGGAAAGAACCAGACCTTCCCAATAATTGCAGCAGATCTCTGTTCAGACAGGCCGATCTGCTGCACAGCTCAAAGACTTGATCTCCCGATGTTCTCGTTCATCCAGTGATTGCCGGGACTTTTTACAAGGACCAGTTATCGGGAACAAGTATTTATACAAACCGCCATCCCCGATAATTGGCCTGATTATTGGTCTGTTTCAAATTGCGTTTAGACTTCCTCCTCGGCTCAGCATCTTCTGCAGCCGCCATTGCTGCCTGTGATTTGGAGTTCTGCTCCTCGCCGCTAGAACTGCAGATAATAGGAGTTATTTGTGCTCCCCTCAGCTGGAAACTGCATAGGAGGGAATCACTATTTGTGGAGTTGTATCAGGAAAGGACATTGAGATTTGGGAAACCTTGCTCCAGCTCATCCAGAACATTGCTGGGAAACTGCCTTGTAAGACTGTGCGCCGCCATCTTGTGTGGACGTTCAGCAACTCGCTGCCAAGTGATGTAAACTGGGAGTCACTTGTTCAACTTCATGTCTGTCTCCAGCACTACAACTCCCAGCATGCTCTATTAAATTCTGTTGGGGCTCCAAATACAGTCAAGCAATTGTGCATGCTGGGAGTTTTAGTTTCACGACAGCTGGGATGCTGGAGGGTTCATGCACTAACTGATTAACCTGTATTCCTTTTATTTGTAGGGGACATCCACAAAAACAATATATCCTTTTTCCTGAAGGACCCACCAAGGATGGACAGGAAGGAGATCAGCAGAAGAATATTAGACCTCACCTTGGAGATCATCTCCCTGCTAAGCGGAGAGGTAAACTTTTCTAGATTTCTCTCCTCTTTATTGTATTCTGTAACAAGTCGGACATCGGAAAGGAGAATCCATCATAGGAAGTTATAGGAAGAGTCCAGGGTCCTGGAGAACGGCCTCCAGACCTTCCAAGTGATGGAGAACCTAAAGATCAGCCCCCAGTATAGTGAGTGATGTATCATGTGACCAACCAGTGACCAATAGTCATGTTGTAGGAGCCATGAGAAGGTAAGTAGGCACGTTGTACCAGGAGGAAAGGGCTGGGAACCAGATGGCGGAGTGCGGCCTGGAGGGAGGATTTTTACCTCTAATCTGATATATATATATATAGACACATAGAAAATGACAGTAGTAGGAGAGATCATGGTCCAAGTAAGAATTTATTTTCAGCTAGGTGTCTCTCTCCATCCACAGGAGTACACAATAGTGAAGAAAACATCGGAGGACTGTGTGACTCCCATCATCCATCTCCAGGAGTCAGGAGGGCGGAGCAGGACCCCCCACCCCATCACAGAGCCTCCCCCTCCCCCCCTGATACATGAGCAGAAGATCCTAGAACTCACCCACAAGATGATGGAGCTGCTGACTGGAGAGGTGACACTGCTGGGAATGCTGGGAAATTATCCAGTAACAGCACTGGAGGGGTCTGGGTGATGACGGTGTCATTGTGTTGTCAGGTTCCTATAAGGTGTGAGGATGTCACTGTCTATTTCTCCATGGAGGAGTGGGAGTATATAGAAGGACACAAGGATCTGTACAAGGAGGCCATGATGGAGGAGCACCAGCCTTTTATATCACAAGGTAAGAGCCGTCATGTGCAGTGTATACACGTGTGTGCAGTGACATGTAATGGAGGACCACCAGCCTCTTATATCACAAGGTAAGACCAGTCATGTGCAGTGTGTACACGTGTGTGCAGTGACATGTAATGGAGAAGCACCAGCCTCTAATATCACAAGGTAAGAGCCGTCATGTGCAGTGTGTACACGTGTGTGCAGTGACATGTAATGGAGGAGCTACACAAGTTAGGCTCTTTTATGATCATGTATGGGCCCTTCATTTTTCTTATGAACTCAAATATCAATAGGGCTCCATTCTTCTGACACATTGGTAAATGGGTGTCCTATTGGCAGAGGCATCCCAGAATAAAGTATTATGATAAGAGTTGAGTCCTAGGATATCATCGCTCCTGCTCCCATCCTCTATGTCTCTCCAGTTCTGCTCAGGGACATACCACCTGGTAACACAACCCAGTTCCTGTGGCTAAGAGGAGACGGGACTTGGCTTGGGGTCATCACTCTGCAATCGGTGGTCATCCACGTCTCCTCAAAACTGCTAGCCCGACCTCCCAACATTACTGGTGACTTACGATTCCAGGATTATATGACCTCTTGTTCCCCAGAACAAGACTTTAAGACCTGCAGGACTCTTACTTTCTTTTCCAGTGCCTGATCCCCTTTCACATGTAGCCATGGATTTTTTCGCCGATCTTTCTCCTTCCCCGGGATTCACATTACCCTGGGTGGAAGTTGACAGTTTTTCTAAATCGGCTTACTTCATGCCCCTGACTGGCCTCCTGTGACCGCCAGAGCTCTAAGAAGCTCTGACAGACGTTTTTCTGTACCTCCTGCATGAAGTTCTTTTGTTTTGGTTTCACTTTCTCATCTCTTTTCCTCTCTCAGCTGTCATCTATTCACACTGATTGCCTCCCTTTATATCCCCTCCCATACTGCCTCACTTTGTGGTTTATACTACTTCCTGGATTGGGCTCACTGCTAGAAGCTGCAACTGCTGGTTCCTCAGATAAGTCTCTTCCTCTATTTGTTTTTTTTCTGCTGGCTTGATTCTAGGTGACCCTGGCTTCCTCCCTATTGAGTGCAGGGAGCCGGTGGTCGTGTCCCCTCACTATTGTAGGGTTTTCAGGTGTCATACAGTCGAGGCACGAGGCCATGCAATTATCTATCATAGAGATCTTTGCATGGGCTGAGCAGTAAGGGAGAGCTCTAGGGCTTTTATAGGGCTTACCCATTTGTTTCTTAGTTTGGGATCAGGTCAGTCTGTTGTTTATTTGGGACTTCCAGTTTTCTGCAACACCATCCGTGACACCTCCCTTCTGGAAATCAACTAGAAAGCTTGTTTTTAAAACTAATATTTTATCACTATATACAATCCACAAGGTAACAACACCTTCACCTGGCAGAAATACTCAATCATACTACTAAACCAACAGCGTATGAGCAATACAATGATATATGGGGTTAGCGTAACACATCCCGGGCAGTTCAATACCGCCTCTGAACGAACCCCTAGATCATTAGTCTTTCCTTACTGTGCAATGGATGATAAAGATATAATATCATATAGTTAGACTGCAAATGGACCTTACTATCTGTAACATACCTTAGATTGAGTGTAAATTGGCGACTTCCCCCTCAGCGCGCGTTTCGCGTCATTGCTTCTTCAGGAGGAGAGGCTTAAGGGAATACCGGGATAGGCTTTTAAAGTAATATTAGCCTATCAGATGCTAAAGAATACTGCATGTGACTAACCCGTCATTAAGGCCGTATTATTGGCACATGGCAATCCCTGCCTGCCAGGTAAGGGCTACTTTCCTCAGGTAAGCGTCTCATCTCCTTGGAGACTGACAGAAGTGCCGTGGCTGCGGGACTCACCATGCGCACATAGCCATTTTATTAATATCTAAGGAGCGGACTTCATAAAAATATTTTTAAAAAAATGAAATTACATGTCATAACATCAAACCCGTTACTGGGAAAACTACAAGCACAATTTAATATACAGTGGATATAAAAAGTCTACACACCCCTGTTAAAATGTCAGGTTTCTGTGCTGTAAAAAAATTAGACAAAGATAAATCATTTCAGAACTTTTTCCATCTTTAATGTGACCTAAAAACTGTACAACTCAATTGAAAAACAAACTGAAATCTTTTAGGTGCAGGGAAGAAAACAAAAAAAACAAAAATAATGTGGTTGCATAAGTGTGCACACCCTCGTATAACTGGGGGTGTAGCTGTGTTCAGAATTATGCAATCACATTCAAAATCCTGTTAAATAGGAGTCAGCATACACCGGCCATCATGTAAAGTGCCTCTGATTAACCCCAAATAAAGTTCAGCTGCTTTAGTTGGTCTTTCCTTAAATTTTCTTAGTCGCATCCCACAGCATAAGCCATGGTCCACAGAGAGCTTCCAAAGCATCAGAGGGATCTCATTGTTAAAAGGTATCAGTCAGGAGAAGGGACAAAAGAATTTCCAAGGCATTAGATATACCATGGAACACAGTGAAGACCGGACGTCCATTCAAAATGGATGAAAAGACGAGAAGAAAACTGGTCTGGGAGGCGACCAAGAGGCCTACAGGAACATTAAAGGAGCTGCAGGAATATCTGGCAAGTCCTGGCTGTGTGGTACATGTGACAACAATCTCCCGTATTCTTCATACAGTATGTCTGGGCTATGGGGTAGAGTGGCAAGACGAAAGCCTTTTCTTACTAAGAAAAACATCCAAGCCAGGCTACATTTTGCAAAAACACATCTGAAGTCTCCCAAAAGCATGTGGGAAAAGGTGTTATGGTCTGATGAAACCAAGGTTGAACTTTTTGGCCATAATTCCAAAAGATATGTTTGGCGCAAAAAACAACACTGCACATCACCAAAAGAACACCATCCCCACAGTAAAGCATGGTGGTGGCAGCATCATGCCAAGGGGCTGTTTTTCTTCAGCTGGAAATGGGGCCTTAGTTAAGCTTGAGGGAATTATGAGCAGTTCCAAATACCAGTCAATATTGGCACAAAACCTTCAGGCTTCTGCTAGAAAGCTGAACATGAAGAGGAACTTCATCTTTCAGCATGACAACGACCCAAAGCATACATCCAAATCAACCAAGGAATGGCTTCACCAGAAGAAGATTAAAGTTTTGGAATGGCCCAGCCAGAGCCCAGACCTGAATCTGATTGACAATCTGTGGGGTGATCTGAAGAGGGCTGTGCACAGGAGATGCCCTCGCAATCTGATAGATTTGGAGTGTTTTCGCAAAGAAGAGTGGGCAAATCTTGCCAAGTCAAAATGTGCCATGCTGATAGACTCATACCCAAAAAGACTGAGTGCTGTAATAAAATCTAAAGGTGCTTCAACAAAGTATTAGTTTAACCTTTGGGGACAGAGGACGTACAGGCCTACACGCCCTGATGTACTGGTACTTAAGGACACAGGGCGTACAGGTACGTCCTGTGTAGTTCCAATCAGCGCTGTGCGGCAGGCGGTGATCGGAACTTGATGCCTGCTGAAATCAATCAGCAGGCACCCTGGGTCAATGCCGAGGGTCTCTCCCCCCCCCCCCCCCCCCCCGTATCGGCGATCGCTGCAAACCGCAGGTCAATTCAGACCTGCAGTTTGCCGCGCTTTCGGAAGTTTCTGATCCCGCGGTAAATGTAACGACCAGCTCTATAAAAATTTCTCATGACCTACAGTACAGACCAAAAGTTTGGACACACCTTCTCATTCAAAGAGTTTTCTTTATTTTCATGACTATGAAAATTGTAGATTCACACTGAAGGCATCAAAACTATGAATTAACACATGTGGAATTATATACATAACAAACAAGTGTAAAACAACTGAAAATATGTCATATTCTAGGTTCATTAAAGTAGCCACCTTTTGCTTTGATTACTGCTTTGCACACTCTTGGCATTCTCTTGATGAGCTTCAAGAGGTAGTCCCCTGAAATGGTTTTCACTTCACAGGTGTGCCCTGTCAGGTTTAATAAGTGGGATTTCTTGTCTTATACATGGGGTTGGGACCATCAGTTGCGTTGAGGAGAAGTCAGGTGGATACACAGCTGATAGTCCTACTGAATAGACTGTTAGCTGCTTTTTTCTTGCCATAATACAAATTCTAACAGTCTATTCAGTAGGACTATCAGCTGTGTATCCACCTGACTTCTCCTCAACGCAACTGATGGTCCCAACCCCATGTATAAGGCAAGAAATCCCACTTATTAAACCTGACAGGGCACACCTGTGAAGTGAAAACCATTTCAGGGGACTACCTCTTGAAGCTCATCAAGAGAATAACAAGAGTGTGCAAAGCAGTAATCAAAGCAAAAGGTGGCTACTTTGAAGAACCTAGAATATGACATATTTTCAGTTGTTTCACACTTGTTTGTTATGTATATAATTCCACATGTGTTAATTCATAGTTTTGATGCCTTCATAGTCATGAAAATAAAGAAAACTCTTTGAATGAGAAGGTGTGTCCAAATTTTTGGTCTGTACTGTACCTTGTCAGGTGAACACTAAAAAAGCAGATGAATAAAAAAATTGAGCTAGAGCAGTTTTTCAGTGCCTCACAAAAATGCATAATGTCAAGCAATCAAAAAGTCATATGGAACCGAAAATGGTGCAAATGAAAATGTCACCTCATCCTTCAAAAAACAAGACCTCACACAAGACCTTCGCCTGGAAAAAAAAATAATATATGGTTATCAGAAAATGGTGACACAAACAGTAAAAACAAAACTGGTTTTATTGGGTAAGCTGATCATTGTGTCATGGGAGTCTGACCCCCGTTGATGTCATATTGATGACCTATTCTGAGGATAGACCATCAATATTTTAATCCAAAAAACTCCTTTGATGTGTCTTGAGGTATGGCTGCGGCTGGAGCAGGTTTCTATTGACCTTCTGCTGAGAGGCTTCTGGAAGGAGGTGAAGATAAAGGATCCTGAGCTCAGCCATTGCTTCCAGTGTGCTCAGCTGAGGGGAGAGTGCAGTGGAGATGACCTATGAGGAGAAGACACCCAGGTTATGGCCTCATAGCATGGACCAGGCCTGAGACTTCCTCCTCGGCTCAGCTTCTTCTGCAGCCGCCATTGCTGCCTGTGATTTGGAGTTCTGCTCCTCGCTGCTAGAACTTCAGATAATAGGAGATATTTGTGCTCCCCTCAGCTGGGAACTGCATAGCAAAGAATTGCTATTTGAGGGGTTGTATAAGGAAAGGACATTGAGATTTGGAAAAACCTTGCTCCAGCTCATCCAGAACATTGCTGGGAAACTGCCTTGTAAGACTGTGCGCCGCCAGCTTGTGTGGACGTTCAGCAACTCACCGCCAATTGAAGGAAACCGGGAGTCACTTGTTCAACTTCATGACTGTATCCAGCACTACAACTCCCAGCATGCTCTATTCAATTTTATTGGTGCTCCAAATACAGTCAAGCAAGTGTGTATGCTAGGAGTTTTAGTTTCACTACAGCTGGGATGCTGGAGGGTTCATGGACTAACTGATTAACCTGTATTCCTTTTATTTGTAGGGGCCATCCACAAAAACAATATATTCTTTTTCCCGAATGAGCCACCAAGGATGGACAGGAAGGAGATCAGCAGAAGAATATTAGACCTCACCTTGGAGATCATCTCCCTGCTGAGCGGAGAGGTAAACTTTTCTAGATTTCTCTCCTCTTTATTGTATTCTGTAACAAGTCGGACATCGGGAAGGAGAATCCATAATAGGAAGTGATAGGAAGAGTCCAGGGTCCTGGAGAACGGCCTCCAGACCTTCCAAGTGATGGAGAACCTGAAGATCAGCCCCCAGTATGGTGAGTGATGTATCATGTGACCAGTAACCAATAGTCATGTTGTAGGAGCCATGAGAAGGTAAGTAGGCACATTGTACCCAGGAGGAAAGGGCCGGAGGAGAGCACATGGCCCCTTAAGGGTTTATTCCTTAAGTGTCTCTCTCCATCCACAGGAGTACACAATAGTGATGAAAACATCGGGGGACTGTGTGAATCCCATCATCCATCTCCAGGAGTCAGGAGGGCAGAGCAGGACCCCTCACCCCATCACAGAGCCTCCCCCTCACCCCCTGATACATGAGCAGAAGATCCTAGAACTCACCCACAAGATGATGGAGCTGCTGACTGGAGAGGTGGGAATGCTGGGAAATTCTCCAGTAACAGCACTGGAGGGGTCTGGGTGATGACGGTGTCATTGTGTTGTCAGGTTCCTATAAGGTGTCAGGATGTCACTGTCTATTTCTCCATGGAAGAGTGGGAGTATATAGAAGGACACGAGGATCTGTACAAGGAGGCCATGATGGAGGAGCACCAGCCTCTTATATCACAAGGTAAGAGCCGTCATGTGCAGTGTATACACGTGTGTGCAGTGACATGTAATGGAGGAGCACCAGCCTCTTATATCACAAGGTAAGACCCGTCATGTGCAGTGTATACACGTGTGTGCAGTGACATGTAATGGAGGAGCACCAGCCTCTTATATCACAAGGTAAGACCCGTCATGTGCAGTGTATACACGTGTGTGCAGTGACCTACAGTGAAGGAGCTTCAAAAGTTAGGCTCTTATAGCATCATGTTAGGACTCTGCTTTTGCCTTATAAACTCAAACATATCTATAAGGATCCATTCCTCTGGTAAGTGGGTGTCAGCAAATCTGAAGCTTTTGATTCTGGCAAAGTGACGTCCACCACTTTACACATCAGAGGCTGGGAAGATGAGGAAGAAGGATCATATGGTCCCAGGATGTGCCTTGGCCGGCAGGCTTGTCCATAATGCTTTGAGTCAGCCTCATCCTATTCAATTATTTCTTAATGTATAGCAGCCAGCTACCAGCTCAATTAACATAAATAAATCATAAATGTATTGGCTGAAATATTTGTATCTGTCATAGTTGCACTGGACTCTCCAATTGTGCATTTGTTTTCAGGGAAAAAAAAAAACTGTTGTAAGTTTTTTTTTTTTATTAATAAGCCTATCAATACTTGCCGGACATATTTTCCAGTGCCATAGTCACAGTATATTCAGTACATATATTCTAGTGATAATTTTATTATAAGAATTCTGTTAATATCAGACTAGTATTATGGCGGTATTACGGTAGACACTACTGCCTCTGTGCTGCTCCTGGGCTCCTGCGGCCTGGACCCATCAGCGTTCCCCTCCTCTCACCCGTTGGGCCTGGTCACTGGAGTAGCAAAACTCTGTTCCTGTCTACACAGGCCGAGGTCTGTTCACACGCTCCCTCGTGCTCATTAATGGCCAGTACATGCACCTTATCTTGCCCAACCAGTGGCTGGGGAACTAAAAGCACCTCCCTATGTGGTAGAGTGCCTGAACAATAGGTTCTAGTATGCTAGTTTCCTGCAATGATGTACCATTAGCTACTTCACGCATTCCTTCTATCGACCTTTGCTACCTGAACGCTGCCTGATCTCTGTACTGACCCTGAGCTGCTGCCCTGACCTTAGGCTGTTTTTGGATCAAACAAACTCTGCCTGCCCTGACCTTGTCCTGTCCCTGATTAGTTTTGCCCTTGTCCCTTGGTGCTCCGCACTGGTGTCTCTTAAGTTAGCAGTTACTTGAACAGAAATTACTCCAAAAGGTAGTAGCTTGGTGGTTCCCCTGCAGCAGATTCCAGAGCCCTGTATGGGGTTTAAAGGGTGAAAACCAGGGGGACCACTTAGATGGCTCCATTAAATGTAGCCCCAAGCCAAATTTAGTCCGGTTGATTCTCTGAATATTTGCCGGGTTGCGGCTGGATCTCCCCCGGTCCCCAGTATAGTTAATGGGGCCGCGCTGCATTTGGGCAGTATCTGTCACACTTCGGTGTGGGAGGGAAACACCACACCGAGCATAGGAGGGAAGGAGGGAACAGGAAATCAGGCCTGAGAACTAGGGAAGGAAAATTGACACCTCCTAATGGAAACCCTAACCAAAATCCTGACTGACTACCAGTATAAACAGACCTCAAAGGTAGGAGTTATAAGCCCTATAGCACCCTGGTACTAATTGCAGAGACGAGACTACCTGGTCCTCCAAAAGGAAGGACGAACAGGAGTCTCCTTCAGTACTAATACAAACAATAGAGAAATGCAACACACAGAACCCAAACAAAATACAAAAGGAAAAGGAAAGACTTAACTTCAAAGGAGCAATGGAAGCACCAGGAACTCAGCCGAGATCCAACCACAATCTATCCAAAGGTCCAAACAGAAGCTAAAAACCGCGCAGCATTGTTGGAGAAGCAACTATAAATAGAGAAGGTTAAATGACCCTAATAGCCACACCTGGGGAAAGGAGGTGTGGCAAGCACCAGAAACAACACAGATGTCATTTGGTCCAAACGGAAAACATGTCGGATCAAACCACGTGTTGCCAGTCTCACCGATCTCCTGCCACCTGTCGCGGGAACATCCGTGACAGCATCCGGCAATGCTGGATCCAGAGAGCTCCAGCAGGCTATTCCCTGCCAGAACTCTGAACGCTAGTGTGAAACCAGTCTAATGCAACCGGAGACTGGGAGTGGGAGAGAACACCAGCCAGGGGCAGATTGGCCATAGACCCTACAGGGAGATTTCCTGGTGGGCCGATGCCTAGGAGGGCCACCCAAGCCATCCTCTCGGACGCCAGCCAGGTACAGAAGCCGCAGGTGCCCTCCTGAATTCAACTGTATCTGTGTCCGCAGTACAGTTGAATACTGTTAAGTAGGTTGAAGTATATTGGGCTGCACTGTGGTATTTGGTTCAGGTTGGGCAGTATATTGCTGGCCCTGCCTAATTATCTTGCCCCGCCTTCTGTCAGTTTGGACCTACCTACAACATGGGGCCACTTTTCCCTTTTTTTTAGGGCCACTTTTAGTTCCCAATCCACCCCTGACACCAGCCCATAACCTGTTTGAGACATAACGCGTACAGGTACGCCCTGATGTCCTGGTACTTAAGGACACAGGGCGTTCCTGTACGTCCTATGTATTTCCGATCACCGCCGCACGGTGATCGGAACTGGGTGCCTGCTCAAATCATTGAGCAGGCACCCTGTGACCCCCCCGTGTCGGCGATCGCCGCAAACCGCAGGTCAATTCAGACCTGCGGTTTGAGGCTTTTACAGGTTGCGGCGGTGCCATCGGGTTCCTGTGGGGCTGTAGGGGGGACCAGATGGCATGGAAGGCAGCGCGATGCCTTACTGAGGCATCGGCGCTGCCTTCCTGTGACGAACCTGTGAGATCCAGTCCCCTGGATCTCACAGGCCGGAAGCTGTATGAGTAATACACACTGTATTACTCATACAGCCAATGCATTCCAATACAGAAGTATTGGAATGCATTGTAAAGGGGATCAGACCCCAAAAGTTGAAGTCCCAAAGTGGGACAAAAAATAAAGTGAAAAAAAAGTTGAAAAAAGAAAGTTTTCCCCCCAAAAAATTTAAAGTTTCAAGTAAAAAAAACAAAAACTTCATTTCACCAAAATAAAGTAAAAAAAAAAAATAGGGAAAAAAAAAAGTAGACATATTAGGTATCGACCGACTCTATAAACATATCACATGACCTAACCCCTCAGATGAACACCGACCGTAAAAAATAAAAACTCTGCTAAATAAACCATTTTTTTGTCACCTTACATCACAAAAAGTACAACAGTATGTGATCAAAAAGGCGTATGCCCACCAAAATACTACCAATCTAACCGTCGCCTCATCCCGCAAAAAATGAGCCCCTACCTAAGACAATCGCCCAAAAAATAAATAAAAAAAATATGGCTCAGAATATGGAGACACTAAAACTTAATTTTTTTTGTTTTAAAAAAGCTGTTATTGTGTAAAACTTAAGTAAATTAAAATAAGTATACATATTAGGTATCGCCGCATCCGTGACAACCTGCTCTATAAAAATACCACATGATCTAACCTTGCCTCACAAAAAGTGTAATATAAAGCAACCAAAAATCATATGTACCCTAAACTAGTACCAGCAAAACTGCCACCCTATCCTGTAGTTTCTAAAATCGGGTCACTTTTTGGGAGTTTCTACTCTAGGGGTGCATCAGGGGGACTTCAAATGGGACATGGTATAAAAAAAAACTGTACAGCAAAATCTGCCTTCCAAAAACCGTATGGCATTCCTTTCCTTCTGCGCCCTGCCGTGTGCCCGTACAGTTGTTTATGACCACATATGGAGTGTTTCTGTAAACTACAGAATCGGGGCCATAAATATTGAGTTTTGTTTGGCTGTTAACCCTTGCTTTGTAACTGGAAAAAAAATATAAAAATGGAAAATCTGCCAAAAAAGTGAAATTTTGACATTTTATCTCTATTTTCCATTAATTCTTGTGGAACACCTAAAGGGTTAACGACGTTTGTAAAATCAGTTTTGAATACCTTGAGTGGTGTCTAGAATGGGGTTATTTTTGGGTGGTTTCTATCATGTAAGCATCACAAAGTGACTTCAGACCTGAACTGGTCCTTAAAAAGTGGGTTTTTGAAAATTTCAGAAAAATTTCTAAATTTGCTTCTAAGCCTTGTAACATCCCCAAAATATAAAATATATCATTCCCAAAATTATCCAAACATGAAGTAGAAATATGGGGAATGTAAAGTAATAACTATTTTTGGAGGTATTATAGAAGTAGAGAAATTGAAACTTAAAAATGTGCAAATTTTTCCAAATTTTTGGTAAATTTGGTATTTTTTTATAAATAAAAATGAATTTTTTTGACTCCATTTTACCAGTGTCATGAAGTACAATATGTGACGAAAAAACATTCTCAGAATGGCCTGGATAAGTCAAAGCGTTTTAAAGTTATCACCACATAAAGCGACACTGGTCAGATTTGCAAAAAATGGCCTGGTCCTCAAGGTGAAAATGAGCCCAGTCCCTAAGGAGTTAAACTCATCCCTAGTATAGGAGAGCAAGGGGAATATATTTACATCTAGGTCTTTGGAGATGTCGCTACAAATAGTTATACATAGAGATGTGAATTTGTTAACTACCTGCAGGCCACAGATCGTATCAGGGTTTATAAAGGATGGAAACCCATGGAATTAAATTCAGTTGGAATCTGGACCGATGCTTTACTTCTAGTAAAAATGATCTACTATCAGTGGGGTCTTTTCCGGGTTTCAAGATAATAATGATAGTGGCATCATATAAAGTATCGGACAGAGAACCGGAAGCCAGAGCTGTGCTGTACATTTTATGCAGCGAGGGTATTAGATCTTTAAGATGACTACCTTTGGCAAGACCTTGGACATTTCCTCTGTGGTGATATCAGCTCTGAGATAGACAGTGATTCTGGAGTCAGTTGGGGAAATTGTATATTGTTTGGGTAGGAGTCGAGCTGTGTCGAGTCTTAGGGCATTTGAGATTTATATGACTCATTATTGGGGTCCATTTACACAACCATGTCTGCTTTGTGGACCCCAAACTGTGGATCCTTAAAACACCGATACTGGCCATGTGCACCTTGACTTTGATGGGTCCGCAATCTGCAAGATGTGGCAAAGAATAGGACATGTCTTATGTTTTGCAGCGTGGCCACATGGATCTGGAAGCACTGAGAAGCCGTTCCATGTTCTGCTAGGATATGTAGACGCGCCACAAAAGATGGGACATGTTCTATTCTTTGCCACATCTTGCAGACTCATTGAGGTCAGTGGGTCCGCACCGCAATGTGGTGTGCACATGGCTGGTATCACTGGCTGGTGCACCCCGTGGATCCACAAAATGACACGGTCATTAGGCGATTTGATCTTCAGAATGGCTGGAGATGGCATATTTTGCCTAACAATGTGGGCAATTTACTGGACTGGTTTCAAAGGTCCCCAAAGTTGTCGGGAATTTTTCAACCTGTGTACCATCCTCTTTGAATTATAGGCTTATCCGTTCCCTTCTGATCATAATAAGGTGGCCCTCCTTGTGTCCCTTCTGTCCAGAGAAGCTTTAGCATGTGATACACCCCACTGAGAACCCTGATCGTTAATCTGAGGGATTTCCTTTTTGCGAGCCTTAAAGGGGTTTTGCCATCTCAGACTAGGATATGGCCCCATTGTCTGATAGGTGCTGGTCCCACATCTGAGAACAGAGCGGGGAAAGTAGTGGAGGGCGCACTGCGCATGTGCAGCCGCCCTTCGTTCATTTGTATAGTGCCGCCGAAATTAGCTGAGCTCCGGCTCGGCTATTTCCGTCGGCCCCATAGAAATGAAATGAATGGGAGCGGGGGCCACGCATGCGCTGTGCGCTCGCATTTACTTGTATGGGAGCAGCGCCTGGTGGTGGCCCGGACCCCGGGTAACCCGGGGTCCTCCAGCCACAACTCTCCCTGCTTCGTTCTAGTTGTGGGTGCGGGCACCAGAGTTGGGACCCACACCTATCAGACAATGGGGGCATATCCTAGAGATATGCCCCCATTGTCTGTGATGGGAAAACCCCTTTAAGTTATGTCTGTGTATTACTGCTGTTATATAAGCAACAGCAATTCATACCAAAAATTGTGGTCCCCAACCCCTGAAGTATGATGGAATACCATCCCTTCTGACTGTGATAAGAAACTGGATCATCCCTCAGAGCAATAATTGGAATGTGGCTCCTGTCTATGTTCTCTAGCATACATAGGATAACCTCACTCTGCAAATTCATCTAGGGTCTTCTGAAGTTGTTCCCCTTTCAGCAGGCAAATGAAACGCTTGAGTAGGTTGTTCTTTAGAGCCAAAGTAACTTCAGGCCCTAGACCACAGTGGAAAGTCCCACATCAAAGAGACAGCATATTGTTCTACACTTGGTTGGTGTGGCCTACCACCAAAGTACAATGGCCAGTCTCCTACTCAGTTCTATACGTTTTGGCCATTGTGTAGTCTTTCAGGTTAAAGTGGATTTCACCAGACGTAACACGTACTCAAACATACCCCGGGACATTGCAAAATGATGTCTCCACTGCATATTGTAAAAAAAAATTCACTTTTTCACGCAGCTGCTCGGCCAAGATCTAAAACACTGCGGCCTACTTTCTCCTGTAGCTTGATCGTATTCTTTCCTGCTTTCCTGTATAGTTCTTTCCACTCTTTCATTGATATCGTGGATACGTCCAAGTACATGTCATATTAATACTGACATCTTTGTGGAGTCAGTATCCTCGCTTGCCATCCTACATCTGCATTAAACACGTGCTGCCCAGTGACGAGAGTACCTACCCCTTGTCGTGTCTCCACACCGGATATTCCTGAAATATACCAGAGTTTAAGTGTGGAAACAACTTAAGAGTAATTGTTTTACTTCATCCATGTACTTTATCTGAAGGTCTTCACCGCAGGGTTTCTCTCTAGAAATGTTCCTCATAAGCAGGGTGTCATTGTGACAGACTGATGCTCTGACACCTTTTTTTAGTCAGTAGGGTGTTGTAGGGTGCTTTTAAAAGAGGCCCCCTATGGACTCTTCCATTTATAACTGTATCCTTATCTTCAGAATGTGTTATTGTGAAGAAGGAAGCTGTCCGCCATTCGCTTGTGGTTACTTCAGGCCTTGTGGTCTGCTAGGTGCTGGGACCTCGGCACAGGTGGTGAGGAGCAGAATATTGTTATTTCCCCCTAATAACTAAACCTAGAAGTGAAGGAGCTGAGAGAAGTGTCTGATCTATAGACAGATCTACAGGAGGCCATGTATTCAGTTACTGTGTGCTTGTGTCTCCACAGATGGATTCAGGAGGAGAAATCCACCAGAGAGATGTCCCCGTCTTCTGTATTCCAAGGACTGTCCAGAGGAGAAGGTCCCAGAGAATCCTCAGGTAGATGGAGCTGAGTCCTGTACACATCTATATAGGGGGGTCCTGCAGTCATAGAGGGGTCATAGATTGTGGGGGTCTCTTATGTGGATCTGTTAGATTTCCCATCTGTCTGCTGTATTGTACTGAATTGTTACAGATGAGAAATCAGGGAGAAGATCTGACTGATATTAAAGTGGAGGATGAAGAAGAGAGGATGATGGGCGATCCCAGTGAGGTGGAGGAGGACATTCCAGGAGATGTCACCACAGGTATGGAATAATGAATGCAGAAAGTGACTTCAGATTCTGTCCTTGGTGCCTTCAGGGCAGGAGGAGAATCTGATCACCGACTGCTGCGCTGCTCTTTGATTAGAGATGTCCTCATCACATCATGGAGTGTTCCCCTTATCCAGCTGAAGGCGATCTCTGATCAGATTCTTCTCTGATCCCGGCTGTTCCTGCAGGACATGACGGTCAGTCACATCCACACACCCACTTGGGGATTATGCAGGCAAAGCTTTTGTGCCTGTATTAATGTCTGACATATGCGATAACCTCGATCACAGACATTTAACCCCTCTGAAAGGTAAAAATCTCAAAAGCGCAGACTTTCCAGGCAGGAACGCTTTCCCCTCGGTGAGATTGGGGAAGAAGTTCCTTAGCAGTAATGGGCCAGAGCCTGTACAAGGCTTTTAGGCCTATTAATGGTATATTCCAATGCAGGCCTGCAGGTGGCAGCACTGCATTAGAATATACAGATTTTTGTATTCCTTAATGGATAAAAACCCATTACTGAATACAAATGAAAATCTAATCATTCCATGTTGAGGCCTGAAAAAAACATTATAGGCATTACCGCATCCAAAAATACTGCTACTAAATATAAAAATATTTATTCCCAATGGCAAATGGTGTAACGGGGGGAAAATTTTATTTTTTTGTTGCTTTACATACCAAAATAAACAGAGAATGAAGGGCACAGGTTAGTTTTACTGCATAGTGAACGCCGTAAAAACAAAATCCATGAAACTGTGGTGGAATTGCATTTTTTTTCCAATTGCGCAATATTTGGATTTTTTTCCAGCTTCCCACTACATTGTATACAATATTAAATGGTGTCATTAGAAAGTGTCTCACAAAAAACAAGTAAATGGAAATGAAAAAAGAAAAAGTTTTGGCTCAGGAAAGGCAGGGAGTGAAAGACGGAAAAACCACCCTCCCGGGAATGAAGGGGCTAAATTTCAGGTCTATTTCTACCTGAATCGAATGAATGAACCTGAATGAAAATTTGTATATGAAACTATGGGTTCCCTAACTATTTTTTTATTTTATTTTGCCTTTCTCTCTTTGTTTTCAGAATTTTTTTTCCCTTTATCCCCCCTATTCAAGCTATTTAACGTAAATAATGTCAGAATGACATTGACATATATAGCTGTGGGTAAACACATGGCTAACAGCCTGTGTAAAAACACATTGTATCATTGGATTTATTAAACTTTTTAAAATTATAAAATATTCCAAAAATTGTCCCTTATTGGGGCAGATGCCTAGCAGTGTTTATACACAGAATTGTAGAATTGGAAAAAGCAGAGGTTTGTTCTGAACAAGCGATCTAAAAAAAATTTGCGGAGCACTAGCAGTACAGTATGGCAGATAAGGCAGCTATGTAGGGGTAGAAGTAGTGGCAGCAGTAGCAACACTGTATTCATACAGGTTTTATACACTTATTATGAAATGAGGAAACTTTGCAACAGGCGTATTGGGGGAAAAATGCACAATTGGACAGTGTCCTGTGCACTTATGATACTTAAAACATCATCAGCTAGTGTGATTTCGTTTTTCTTATATTATTTGGACTGCTAAAAGATAAAATATCATTAAATCTGCAAACATGTCTCAGTCCATCTGATCAAATGAAACACAAAAAATAGTCACATCTCTAAAACAACCTTATCCAGATGCTATGCTTTTAATTCTTGTGATAGACGCTATTTGGTTGAGCTTTCTTCTACACTTGTGTTGCTTTGCCACTTCTTACAGTTCCACAGGAGACTGCCCACCAAAAGCTTTCACTTCCCTGAGCTGCCTCCCTTCGAACTCTTCAGACATCGAATGCAATCGCACATAGTGTAGTAATCAGCAAGGAATCCACCATGCGTGGCACACCAAGTATCTGCCCAACCCGACTTCTTCAGGGGCATACAAGGCATTTCCATCTCCAGTTGCAAATTCTTACTAAGAACCCATGCCTATTTTGCTTGCCTTAACCAAAATTATTATACAAATAACTCAAAGAGCTTAAAAAATAAACCTCAAATTACAAAATATATATATAATTACAATATCTTTATTCCACTCCAACCAAGGGTTACTCAATCCTTTTCAATGTCAGATCCAGGCTTGGACTGGTCCACAGGTTAACAGGTGAATCCTCCGGTGGGCCCCTAGTCCTCCATCCCCTGCCCAAGTATCACATGACACAGTAGACTGCACTACATATAGATAGACAGCGTACAGCATCTCATCCAGCCTATGTTCATATAAAAAAACTAGGTGGATGTGATGACTTCTAAGTACAGAGGCTGGCCAGTCATTATCCTCTTTCATCGTGGACCTGCCTTCTCAAAGTCGCTGTAGAGACCCTCATAATCAACCATGTGCGAGCAGATATTTGCATGTAGTTTTTCAGCGGGTCCCCCGGAATAAATTTTACTGGTGGGCCTTAGGCATCCCAGTCCGACACTGGTCAGATGTGCATATTCATTGATCTACTTCTTGCTTTTCCTCCATGTATCTTTATTGTGGATAGCTATAGAATTCGAAGGGAGGCAGCACGAGAAAGTAGAAGCTTTTGGTGGGCGATCTCCTGTGGAACTGCAAGCAGCAGCATAGCAACACAAATGTAGAAGAAAGATCAACCAACTAGAGTCTGTCACACGAATTAAAAGCATTGCATCCGGCTAAGGATGTATGCCTATGTTCATATGAGACCTTTTTGAGACAGTCATTATTTTGAGCAGTGTGAATTTGAACTATTTATTTTTCATTTGGACTGCCAGCTGATGCCTGCATATAAAAAAAAGTGTACTGTCTCTTTAAATGCTGGCTATGCAGTACAGCAGTCTGTATACTTATGAACAGCTCTGGTCCTGTAACACACACAATACACTAACTGACCCTGTCCTGTCCCTAATGATACAACCAGACTTTCTATGCAGTAAATTAGGCTACCTAGTTAATTATATCTTAACAAACCCTAACACTGTCCCTGAAATACCCTTCTGACCAACATGTCCTATCACATCAGTGTTGGAGCTCTGAATGGTGTTTCTGATTGGAACCTTGCATAGAGCCTAATAGACATGTCTATATCTTCCCTCCTGATTGGCTGTGAGGCTGACTGCATTGCATTATGGGCAAGCATGCTGGCTAGACATCCCCCCCCCCCCCCCACCTCCTCCTCCAGGGTTAGGGTCCCTGTCCTGCTTGTACAGAATTTGATATGCAAAATGGCAGACTCTGGCTTTGTTTTGTAAACAGATAAAATTGACTTCACCATTAAATGCCAACCAGGCCTGGTGAGCCTGCTCGTTAAGGGGTTAAAAAAGTTTGGAAGTTGTGTTTTTTGGCTTGCTTTTACTGTACTCCAGTCTTCAGCTCCATGATTATCAGGAAGCTCCGATGTCACATGTGATTATTGTACAGACAGAGATGTCTCAGTGATGGTGACCTGCACTCACAGGACACTTCATTAGCTCCACCTTCTCGATAGGACCCTCGTTCCCCTGAACTCTTAGTGTAATAGATCCAACAAGGTCCAGGAAATCTTTATTCCAGATTCTAAATGATAATCTTGCTCTGTCTATTTTAAAAGATGTATATAGAACTACGACCTGTTGGCTCTGCTGCCATTAGTCTATACAGTCCTCATTGTCATGTCCATAGATTCAGCCTCGGACATCTGCTTTACCTTATGGCGCATTATCTTGTTAAATGTAGACTGCGGTCATAATCAGATTGTTCATAACAATATAAAATAGGGCCTTTTTCTACAAACTGCATATCGTGTTAAATAGACCTGATGAGGCCGGTGTACTTACTTTGAAACTCCATGTTAGAATGGCTGTATAATCATTTTTGAACATATTATGACTCCAGCTAGAGAGTAAGAGTCCTCATGAGTCCTGTATCCACAATCTAGGCTTATTTTCCATCCACCTATAGCTTAAAGAGGCACCACAAAAAAATGTGTTAGGGCAAGAAATACAACCATACATTACCCGGTAAAGGGCCCTTTTAATCATATATTCCAAATAAAGCAACAACCGGGTATAAAGTAAATAAACATGTCTTTATTGATATATAATTCATAAAATCACATAATTAAAAACTTTTGGTGGTCCAGAAACACACCGAGTGTACAACGCCCAAGCAGGGGATACAGGCTATTGGCTCTACAGAATAGTATCACTAGACAAATAAGTAAGATTAGGGCATAGGTGAAACCACGCAGTAGTGTACACAGTACCAAGTAAAGTGCAATGTGCTTACAGATATATCGCACATATCAAACCTACAACAGCCCAAATAACATCAATACATGTTGCCATACCCCAAAAAAAAGTCTCTCCTGCGTCCCGACGCGCGTTTTACTTAATGCTTCAACAGGGGGTAAGCATACCCCCTAGTGATACTAGTGCTACTATTATGTAGAGCCAATAGCCTGTATCACCTGCTTGGGCGTTGTACGCCCTGTGTGTTTCTGGACCACCAACAGTTTTTAATTATGTGATTTTATGAATTATATATCAATAAAAACATATTTATTTACTTTATACCCGGTTGTTGCTTTATTTTGAATATAGCTTAAAGAGGACCTGTCGCCACTACTGACATGTCTGTTTTAGTAAATAATTGTATTCTACGTGAAATGACAATTCGGGAACTTCCATTCTTATGACACTGTGTTGTGCTATTCTTCTACTCTTCTTGCTAGATATTTGTGGATAAAGGTAAAGATGGTTGGGGGTATGTCCCTGCAGAGTCTGCCATTGTTCAATCGGTTCTGCCATTGGCAGACTGAGCAGACACCCCCCCCCCCCCCCCCAAACTGGTAATGTCCATCTGCACCTTTATCTATAAACTTCTACCAGGAATGAGAGAAGAATGGCACAACACGGAGATATAACAAAAAATTCTCCAGAATTATTACATGGGGAATGCAAGTAGTTACTGAAATGGACAGGTCCTCTGTAACTAACCAGCTCCTTTCAGTGTACCTCCTCCCCTGCTTCTGCTATCTCACACATGCTCAGTACATATAGCAGCAGATGGAATTTGAGGCTGCTGTTCCACCCTGAAACTGTTGCTGTGTCAAACAACCGTTTGACTTTGGGCTAAAGATTAAACCTAAGGGCATTATCCTGGCAGTCCCCTGATTTTCACCCTTTAACCCCTATACAGTGTTCTAGCCTTTGCTGCAGGAGAGCGCTCAGGCCACTTCCCCCTGGAGAAGTTTTAGTGTGGTTAACAGTTGACCGACGGGGTCAGAGACACCTATTCAAAGCACCAAGAGATTAAGTGGAAAAGTCATTATTGTGATCGGACACAAGTAAGGTTAGGCAAGAGACAGAAACTGGAAATCAGGCAGAAGTCGGTACACGGGTAGACAGGTAGATTATAGTGCACTTTTGCAGGATCAAGTAAGCTTATAAACCTATTGCTCAGATAGACATTGAGACAAACAGCACGGCATATATAGCAGTTTAACACATTAGAAACAGCCTAGCAGCTGCACACGGAACCCAATGAGGGGTTATCCCTTGCAGTACTAAAGAATGAGTAATGAAGAATATCCTAATACATTTACCCAAAAAAGACACACAACACCAGTGCCCTGGCCCACTGCCGGGCAGCTGAACCTGCGACAGACCAGAAGTAGCAGGGAAGCAGCAGGCATGGGCCTCCGATATAACATGCTGAAAGAAGGGGGGGTCTCTCACTACTGAGAGAGACTGCAGCAGCAGGGGAGGAGTTACAGTGAAAAGTCAGCTAGTCCCTAGGTGTACATTACGGGATAGATTTTTCTAGTGAATCTACAAACTTCATAAGGTCTAAGAGGCCTATTTTATAATGCATGCAGTTTGTGTTAAAGAATTCTGTGACAGATCCTTTTTTTAGTGAAAAAGAAAATTGATTCCCGCTCACCAATAGTCGCACATGCAACGGAGAAGCCGGGCTGACTTCATAGTATCAAACTTCAACAGATGAAAAATTTCCAGCACGTAGTTGAATAGAATGTGAATGTGCAAGATTTCTATTCAACTACGTGCCGGAAATTTTTCATCTGTTGAAGATCCTTTTTTAGCTTCTATTAATGTGATGCCCACTTGGCACTGAAGGAAGGGCCAAATGTGTTGGCAAAAGTCGTAGACCACAAAACTGAACTTTGTCAGAGTATTCTTTAAATCTTTATAAGGCTGGAATCACACATCTAGTTTTTGATACAGTTATTTTTTTAAACCAAAAGCCAGGAGACAATACAAATGAACAGCTTATACCTCTAGTTCTTGCGGGATCCACTTCCAGCCTAATATGAATGTTATAACTTTGTCTGCTCTTTAGTAAAAAAAAATATATAAAAAAACTAATACTTTTTTTTATTTTAACAGAAAATCCCTGTAAGAATTCTGAGGAAAACGTCATGTTATCACTAAATTATAAAGTAAAAGATAAAGATATCATGCAGCGCTCTTCAGGAGAAAACCTCATTATCTTTAATGTATATCCAGGACTTCACAGTACAGATGTGTCTTGTAATCCGAAAGGGGATGAAAGTTTTCAATGTGGTAAACAGTTTACAAGAAGTTCAGGTCTTTCTACACAAAGAGGAACTCACAGAGGAGAGAAGCCATACTCCTGTTCAGAATGTGGGAAATGTTTTACATATAAATCAATTTTTGTTATACATGAGAGAACTCACACAGGAGAGAAGCCGTATTCATGTTCAGAATGTGGCAAATGTTTTGCAGATAAATCAAATCTTGTATCCCATGAGAGAAGTCACACAGGAGAGAAACCATATTCATGTTCAGAATGTGGGAAAAGTTTTAAACATAAATTAAGTCTTGTTAGACATGAGAGAAGTCACACAGGAGAGAAACCATATTTCTGTTCAGAATGTGGAAAATGTTTTACGCATCAATCAAGTCTTGCTACACATGAGAGAATTCACACAGGAGAGAAGCTATATTCATGTTCAGAATGTGGGAAATGTTTTATTAAAAAATCTTATCTTGTTACCCATGAGAGAATTCACACAGGAGAGAAGATGTATTCATGTTCAGAATGTGGAAAAAGTTTTACAGATAAATCACATCTTGTTAGACATGAGAGAGGTCACACAGGAGAGAAACCATATTCATGTTCAGAATGTGGAAAACGTTTTACAGATAAATCAAATCTTCTTAGACATAAGAAAGGTCACATAGGAGAAGAGTCCTATTCATGTTCAGAATGTGGGAAATTTTTTAAACGAAAATCAAATCTTATTATACACGAAAGAATTCACACAGGAGAGAAGCCGTATTCATGTTCTGAATGTGGGAAATATTTTACAGATAAATCAAGTTTTTCCAGACATAAGAGAATTCACACAGGAGAGAAGCCATATTCCTGCTCAGAATGTGGGAAATGTTTTACAGATAAATCAGATCTTGCTAAACATGAGAGAAGTCACACAGGAGAGAAACCATATTCATGTTCAGAATGTGGAAAATATTTTACACGAAAATCAAATCTTGTGACACATGAGAAAAGTCACATGGGCGAGAAACCATTTTCAGGCTCAGAAACTGAGAAATGTTTTATTGCTGAAGACAAACTTATGGAGCACAAGAGAAGTCACACAGGAGAGAATTCGTATTCATGTTCAGGATGTGGGGAACTTTTTAAACAAAAATCAGAGCTTGTTACACATGAGAGAAATCACACAGGAGCAAAACCATATTCATGTTCAGAATGCGGTAAATGTTTCAAAGATAAATCAAATCTTGTTAGACATGAGAGAAGATACACCGGTGAGAAGTCATTTCCATGCTCAGAAAGTAAGAAATGTTTTATTTCAAAATCCCAACTTTTGGAGTATCAGAGGAGTCACAGAGAAGAGAAGCAGTTTTGATGTTTTATCTGTGTAAATGTTATTTGAGGAAATTCAATTCTAAAACTCATCGGATAAGAAGAAACAAATTTTGGTGAAATATGGGAAATTATATGAGCCATTTTTTTTTTAAAATCCATGTTATTCACAGACAGGTAGATAACTGGGGCAACATGGCAACCGGTGTCATGTGACAGCAGGTCTCTAAATAGTAGCGCAACTTGCTGTTGTGCCACTATTTTACAGCTGAGATTTGGCTGTAAAAAACTGCGAAAAAAATCGCAGTCAAGTTGCAGTGGCACATGACTTGTGTTCGATGATAGCAATGTCGCCATTTACTGTAACCTGAGACCAAAAATGCAAGCGTTGGATTTTTTGTGACTGTCACATGCCCCAGTTTGACATAGTTGACAATCATAAGATGCAGTGTAACAATGTGACATTGTGATCTTCATATCACGTTACGCATGTTCACACACGATTCACAGGTTTCATTTCAAGTTGTAGATTTGGCTTTAAAATGTTGATTAATGCCGCATGACTGCTTTTAAGAAACGTCTGATGAATCTTGTATGGGAAGATAATTATATATATATATATATATATATATATATATATATATATAAATATATATTTATTATATATATATAAATATATATTTATTATTACAGATTTTTATTTTTTTTATCTTCGTTAAATTGTTCTTATCTCAGACATTTATGGAGTATCCGCAGGCTGAGAGAGGAGGCCTGGTTACAGATACAGCCAAGCTCACTGTACTACGCTGTTTCTTTAACTCCCATTCACTTTTATGGTCCTTACAGAAACAGGTAGGGCAGGGAATTTTTTTATAAACCCAACCAGATCATGCAGCTTCGATAGAGCAGCCAATGGGACACGGTCTGGGGCCCCCATTCTAGAGATAGCTGAAAGGCTTAGAGGTGGGACTCACATTTCATATGTACCATAAATGTCTGAAATTACAGACTAAAACTGCTTATTGAAGATAATGTTATGTATCGTTGCCCTGATGTGAAGTCCTGTGTGACTATCTACTGCTCTCACTACGTACTCCCACCTGAAACTGTGTTCAAGGAAGAATTCAGATTAAGGACACTCAGGGTTCCTCGAGGTTCTCTGTAACAAGCCATTGAGTGTATTGGTTTATTGTCATAGACCGGACTATTTTTGTCTTCGACCAATGTGTAACATTAAAAAAGTTTCATTTGTCAAATTCTTTTGTGTTTCTTTGTGACGTTCAAGTATGCCCTCTCTTGACCCAATTTCTTAAGTTTTACTTTTAGTTTTGGGCTTGTGGTTTCTCAAGAGTGATTACAATGTCATTTTAATTTCCTGATAAAGGGATAAGTCCTCGAGATAAAGCAGTGGTTCAGAGGCTGTTTTACATAGTAAGGGTGACAGGGAGCTACCCTGAGTCGTTTCCTTGGTCAGTTTAAGGGCACCAGCACATGTTGCGGAATAAATACGTTTTTTCCGACCAGATTCCTGTGCTTAAAAACCTCAGTGTATTACAGTACCAGCAAAATGCGTGAGATTACACAAATCTCATGTACACTTTGCAGATTGACCTGCATTGTGAATATCCAAATGTGCAGCATTGTCAATTATGGTTGCGGATTTCACCCTTTTCAATGGAAGGGTGAGATCTACAGCAAAAATTCACACCAAAAACCACTGTTAGAAATTGCGGATATGCTGCAGAAATGCACGCAAATCCACACAGAAATTTATGCGGATCTTATGTGCGTGGCCTAAATGGTTCTCCAAAAAAGCCTAGAGTATGGATTCGAGCACATATAGGGTAAAGATGAAAATTCAGAAATTGCACCCATCTTGCCTTCCCTTGGTCTACCTGAAATGATTAAAAGCTTTCTTTGTGTGCAATGCTAGCAATGTGGTATACTCGGCTGCCTAAGGATGATCCCAGGCCTGTTCTAGAACTGTCAGGACCTTGCAGTTGTTCATAAGAGATCTTTTTCCCCCCAAAAAAACTACTTGGGATGTACTGATTATTTTAAGAATCATGGAAGACAATGTAGTAGCGAGCAATTTTGACAGAAGATTCAACTTAAGTTCTATCAAGGAAATGAGCTGATATGTACTTGAGAACATTAGGAATTATTTTAACTTTTGGGTCGCAGTTTGCAAAAACCACCTATACAGGAATTTTGCATCAAGCCTCTGCATAAAACATTGTTGTGATAGTTCAACCAAGAAGGATCAATTCATTCTACCAGCACCTTATAAATTCCCACTGTGTAGTCATCGGCAGGCTTGAGCTACTCAAGCTTCGGATCATAGATCCGAAGTCAATTCGTTCAAAAACTTTGTGGTTAATGCTGTTTCCGTACAGCAGTAAAATGTATTGGCTCTGTGGAGCCAAGCTTCATCTTGCCCGAAGTCACGCAAGACTTCAGTGAATTACTACTATATTCATATCTGCGTATTTAAAATTGGAATCTGAAGTGCGAATATGAATATGTCTCTGATCATTTGGAATCCATTGGGTCTGATAAAACTATCCTGATCTATGTATATTTGTCCTGTTTTTTACAGACCTTGTCCATTTCTATCTGATAAAAAGGACAAGAAGACTTTTTGTTCATTATATCTGATTGACTGATATACCAAGGTACCACTTGGAACCGAACCCGAGTTCGGAAAATGTTTTTTTACAGTACAAATTAATTTATGAAGTTATTGCGCGAAGTCTCGCGAGACTTTGCAAAGCAATAACTTCGGCTCATCGGAGCCAATACATTCTAATACTGTTCGGAGCTCCTGCTGAAGTTTTATGCAAATTGACTTTGGATGTTTCATCCGAAGTCAATTCGCTCATCCCTAGTAAAGACCATTAGTAGTTTGCTTTATTTTCTTAGTGATGTCACGATTCAACAATATGTCCTCTACTCCTCCATAATAGAAGGAAGAGAGACCTGTAATGTAAGGATTTGGTGGAAAAGCTCATATAAAGTATAAATGTAAACTTTATTGGTATTTATTAAAATTAGCAGAATAAAAGAGAAGAATTAGGCCGATGTGGAGCCTCCAGATAAGGTAAAACTGGTGGATCCCAAAGATCAAAAGTGCATAGAACAGAAAAAACTGTCCCTGTGCTTATCTACACCTTGGTGCACTCTAGATATCGGCGTGTCTTGGACACATGGGTGCTTCTATCTCTTCATATAAGGGAATCTTCAAATATAGGCCTTGTTGTAGCCATACAGTAATTGCATCCCTCTTGTGTACCAATATACAGTCAGGTCCATAAATATTGGGACAACAACACAATTCTTACATTTTTGGCTCTATACACCATCACAATTGATTTAAAATAAAACGAACAAGATGTGCTTTAACTGCAGACTGTCAGCTTTAATTTGAGGGTATTTACATCCAAATCAGGTGAACGGTGTAGGAATTACAACAGTTTGCATATATGCCTCCCACTTGTTAAGGAACCAAAAGTAATCGGACAATTGGCTTCTCAGCTGTTCCATGGCCAGTTGTGTGTTATTCCCTCATTATCCCAATTACAATGAGCAGATAAAAGGTCCAGAGTTCATTTCAATTGTGCTATTTGGATTTGGAATCTGTTGCTGTCAACTCTCAAGATGAGATCCAACGAGCTGTCACTATCAGTGAAGCAAACCATCATTAGGCTGAAAAAATACAACAAACCCATCAGAGAGATAGCAAAATCATTAGGCGTGGCCAAAACAACTGTTTGAACATTCTTAAAAAGAAGGAATGCACCGGTGAGCTCAGCAACACCAAAAGACACGGAAGACCACGAAAAACAACTGTGGTGGATGACCGAAGAATTCTTTCCCTGGTGAAGAAAATACCCTTCACAACAGTTGGCCAGATCAAGAACACTCTGCAGGAGGTAGGTGTATGTGTGTCAAAGTCAACAATCAAGAGAAGACTTCACCAGAGTGAATACAGAGGGTTCACCACAAGATGTAAACCATTGGTGAGCCTCAAAAACAGGAAGGCCAGATTAGAGTTTGCCAAATGACATCTAAAAAAAGCCTTCATAGTTCTGGAACAACATCCTATGGACAGATTAGACCAAGATCAACTTGTACCAGAGTGATGGGAAGAGAAGAGTATGGAGAAGGAAAGGAACTGCTCATGATCCTAAGCATACCACCTCATTAGTGAAGCATGGTGGTGGTAGTGTCATGGCGTGGGCATGTATGGCTGCCAATGGAACTGGTTCTCTTGTATTTATTGATGATGTGACTGCTGACAAAAGCAGCAGGATGAATTCTGAAGTGTTTCGGGCAATATTATCTGCTCATATTCAGCCAAATGCTTCAGAACCCATTGGATGGCGCTTCACAGTGCAGATGGACAATGACCCAAAGCATACTGCAAAAGCAACCAAAGAGTTTTTTAAGGGAAAGAAGTGGAATGTTATGCAATGGCCAAGTCAATCACCTTACCTGAATCCGATTGAGCATGCATTTCACTTGCTGAAGACAAAACTGAAGTGAAATTCCCCAAGAACAAGCAGGAACTATAGACAGTTGCATTAGAGGCTTGGCAGAGCATCACCAGGGATGAAACCCAGCGTCTGGTGATGCCTATGCGTTCCAGACTTCAGGCTGTAATTGACTGCAAAGGATTTGCAACCAAGTATTAAAAAGTGAAAGTTTGATTTATGATTATTATTAGGTCCCATTAGTTTTGGTTGTTTAACCACCTCAGCCCCCAGTGCTTAAACACCCTGAAAGACCAGGCCACTTTTTACACTTCTGACCTACACTACTTTCACCGTTTATTGCTCGGTCATGCAACTTACCACCCAAATGAATTTTACCTCCTTTTCTTCTCACTAATAGAGCTTTCATTTGGTGGTATTTCATTGCTGCTGACATTTTTACTTTTTTTGTTATTAATCGAAATTTAACGATTTTTTTGCAAAAAAATGACATTTTTCACTTTCAGTTGTAAAATTTTGCAAAAAAAATGACATCCATATATAAATTTTGCTCTAAATTTATTGTTCTACATGTCTTTGATAAAAAAAAAATGTTTGGGTAAAAAAAAAATGGTTTGGGTAAAAGTTATAGCGTTTACAAACTATGGTACAAAAATGTGAATTTCCGCTTTTTGAAGCAGCTCTGACTTTCTGAGCACCTGTCATGTTTCCTGAGGTTCTACAATGCCCAGACAGTACAAACACCCCACAAATGACCCCATTTCGGAAAGTACACACCCTAAGGTATTCGCTGATGGGCATAGTGAGTTCATAGAACTTTTTATTTTTTGTCACAAGTTAGCGGAAAATGATGATTTTTTTTTTTATTTATTTTTTTCTTACAAAGTCTCATATTCCACTAACTTGTGACAAAAAATAAAAACTTCCATGAACTCACTATGCCCATCACGAAATACCTTGGGGTCTCTTCTTTCCAAAATGGGGTCACTTGTGGGGTAGTTATACTGCCCTGGCATTCTAGGGGCCCAAATGTGTGGTAAGGAGTTTGAAATCAAATTCTGTAAAAACTGACCAGTGAAATCCGAAAGGTGCTCTTTGGAATGTGGGCCCCTTTGCCCACCTAGGCTGCAAAAAAGTGTCACACATCTGGTATCTCCGTATTCAGTAGAAGTTGGGGAATGTGTTTTGGGGTGTCATTTTACATATACCCATGCTGGGTGAGATAAATATCTTGGTCAAATGCCAACTTTGTATAAAAAAATGGGAAAAGTTGTCTTTTGCCAAGATATTTCTCTCACCCAGCATGGGTATATGTAAAAAGACACCCCAAAACACATTCCCCAACTTCTCCTGAATACGGAGATACCAGATGTGTGACACTTTTTTGCAGCCTAGGTGGGCAAAGGGGCCCATATTCCAAAGAGCACCTTTCGGATTTCACTCGTCATTTTTTACAGAATTTGATTTCAAACTCCTTACCACACATTTGGGCCCCTAGAATGCCAGGGCAGTATAACTACCCCACAAGTGACCCCATTTTGGAAAGAAGAGACCCCAAGGTATTCGCTGATGGGCATAGTGAGTTCATGGAAGTTTTTATTTTTTGTCACAAGTTAGTGGAATATGAGACTTTGTATGAAAAAAAAAAAAAATATAAAAAAAATCATCATTTTCCACTAACTTGTGACAAAAAATAAAAAATTCTAGGAACTCGCCATGCCCCTCACGGAATACCTTGGGGTGTCTTCTTTCCAAAATGGGGTCACTTGTGGGGTAGTTATACTGCCCTGGCATTTTCCAGGGGCCCTAATGTGTGGTAAGTAGGTAAATGACCAGTGAAATCCAAAAGGTGCTCTTTGGAATATGGGCCCCTTTGCCCACCTAGGCTGCAAAAAAGTGCCACACATGTGGTATCTCCGTACTCAGGAGAAGTTGGGGAATGTGTTTTGGGGTGTCTTTTTACATATACCCATGCTGGGTGAGAGAAATATCTTGGCAAAAGACAACTTTTCCCATTTTTTTATACAAAGTTGGCATTTGACCAAGATATTTATCTCACCCAGCATGGGTATATGTAAAATGACACCCCAAAACACATTCCCCACCTTCTCCTGAGTACAGAGATACCAGATGTGTGACACTTTTTTGCAGCCTAGGTGGGCAAAGGGGCCCATATTCCAAAGAGCACCTTTCGGATTTCACTCGTCATTTTTTACAGAATTTGATTTCAAACTCCTTACCACACATTTGGGCCCCTAAAATACCAGGGCATTATACCTACCCCACAAGTGACCCCATTTTGGAAAGAAGAGACCCCAAGGTATTCGCTGATGGGCATAGTGAGTTCATGGAAGTTTTTATTTTTTGTCACAAGTTAGTGGAATATGAGACTTTGTATGAAAAAAAAAAAAAATATAAAAAAAATCATCATTTTCCACTAACTTGTGACAAAAAATAAAAAATTCTAGGAACTCGCCATGCCCCTCACGGAATACCTTGGGGTGTCTTCTTTCCAAAATGGGGTCACTTGTGGGGTAGTTATACTGCCCTGGCATTTTCCAGGGGCCCTAATGTGTGGTAAGTAGGTAAATGACCAGTGAAATCCGAAAGGTGCTCTTTGGAATATGGGCCCCTTTGCCCACCTAGGCTGCAAAAAAGTGTCACACATCTGGTATCTCCGTACTCGGGAGAAGTTGGGGAATGTGTTTTGGGGTGTCTTTTTACATATACCCATGCTGGGTGAGAGAAATATCTTGGCAAAAGACAACTTTTCCCATTTTTTTATACAAAGTTGGCATTTGACCAAGATATTTATCTCACCCAGCATGGGTATATGTAAAATGACACCCCAAAACACATTCCCCAACTTCTCCTGAGTACGGCGATACCAGATGTGTGACACTTTTTTGCAGCCTAGATGCGCAAAGGGGCCCAAATTCCTTTTAGGAGGGCATTTTTAGACATTTGGATACCAGACTTCTTCTCACGCTTTGGGGCCCCTAGAATGCCAGGGCAGTATAAATACCCCACATGTGACCCCATTTTGGAAAGAAGACACCCCAAGGTATTCAATGAGGGGCATGGCGAGTTCATAGAAATTTTTTTTTTTTGGCACAAGTTAGCGGAAATTGATATTTTTTATTTTTTTCTCACAAAGTCTCCCGTTCCGCTAACTTGGGACAAAAATTTCAATCTTTCATGGACTCAATATGCCCCTCACGGAATACCTGGGGGTGTCTTCTTTCCGAAATGGGGTCACATGTGGGGTATTTATACTGCCCTGGCATTCTAGGGGCCCTAAAGCGTGAGAAGAAGTCTGGAATATAAATGTCTAAAAAATTTTACGCATTTGGATTCCGTGAGGGGTATGGTGAGTTCATGTGAGATTTAATTTTTTGTCACAAGTTAGTGGAATATGAGACTTTGTAAGAAAAAAAAATAATAATTCCGCTAACTTGGGCCAAAAAAATGTCTGAATGGAGCCTTACAGGGGGGTGATCAATGACAGGGGGGTGATCAATGACAGGGGGGTTGATCAATGACAGGGGGGTGATCAATGACAGGGGGGGTGATCAATGACAGGGGGGGTGATCAATGACAGGGGGGGTGATCAATGACAGGGGGGGTGATCAATGACAGGGGGGGTGATCAATGACAGGGGGGTGATCAGGGAGTCTATATGGGGTGATAACCACAGTCATTTATCACGCCCGTGTAAGGCTTCATTCAGACGTCCGGATGCGTTTTGCGGATCCGATCCATCTATCAGTGGATCCGTAAAAATCATGCGGACGTCTGAATGGAGCTTTACAGGGGGGTGATCAATGACAGGGGGGTAATCAATGACAGGGGGGTGATCAGGGAGTCTATATGGGGTGATCACCACAGTCATTGATCATGCCCCTGTAAGGCTTCATTCAGACGTCCGGATGCGTTTTGCGGATCCGATCCATCTATCAGTGGATCCGTAAAAATCATGCGGACGTCTGAATGGAGCTTTACAGGGGGGTGATCAATGACAGGGGGGTGATCAGGGAGTCTATATGGGGTGATCACCACAGTCATTGATCATGCCCCTGTAAGGCTTCATTCAGACGTCCGGATGCGTTTTGCGGATCCGATCCATCTATCAGTGGATCCGTAAAAATCATGCGGACGTCTGAATGGAGCTTTACAGGGGGGTAATCAATGACAGGGGGGTGATCAGGGAGTCTATATGGGGTGATAACCACAGTCATTGATCATGCCCCTGTAAGGCTTCATTCAGACGTCCGGATGCGTTTTGCGGATCCGATCCATCTATCAGTGGATCCGTAAAAATCATGCGGACGTCTGAATGGAGCTTTACAGGGGGGTAATCAATGACAGGGGGGTAATCAATGACAGGGGGGTGATCAGGGAGTCTATATGGGGTGATCACCACAGTCATTGATCACGCCCCTGTAAGGCTTCATTCAGACGTCCGGATGCGTTTTGCGGATCCGATCCATCTATCAGTGGATCCGTAAAAATCATGCGGACATCTGAATGGAGCTTTACAGGGGGGTGATCAGGGAGTCTATATGGGGTGATCACCACAGTCATTGATCATGCCCCTGTAAGGCTTCATTCAGACGTCCGGATGCGTTTTGCGGATCCGATCCATCTATCAGTGGATCCGTAAAAATCATGCGGACGTCTGAATGGAGCTTTACAGGGGGGTAATCAATGACAGGGGGGTGATCAATGACAGGGGGGTGATCAGGGAGTCTATATGGGGTGATCACCACAGTCATTGATCATGCCCCTGTAAGGCTTCATTCAGACGTCCGGATGCGTTTTGCGGATCCGATCCATCTATCAGTGGATCCGTAAAAATCATGCGGACGTCTGAATGGAGCTTTACAGGGGGGTAATCAATGACAGGGGGGTGATCAATGACAGGGGGGTGATCAGGGAGTCTATATGGGGTGATCACCACAGTCATTGATCATGCCCCTGTAAGGCTTCATTCAGACGTCCGGATGCGTTTTGCGGATCCGATCCATCTATCAGTGGATCCGTAAAAATCATGCGGACATCTGAATGGAGCTTTACAGGGGGTTGATCAATGACAGGGGGGTGATCAATGACAGGGGGGTAATCAATGACAGGGGGGTGATCAGGGAGTCTATATGGGGTGATCAGGGGTGATTAGGGGTGATCAGGGGCTAATAAGGGGTTAATAAGTGACGGGGGGGGGGGGTGTAGTGTAGTGTAGTGGTGCTTGGTGGGACTTTACTGAGCTACCTGTGTCCTCTGGTGGTCGATCCAAACAAATGGGACCACCAGAGGACCAGGTAGCAGGTATATTAGACGCTGTTATCAAAACAGCGTCTAATATACCTGTTAGGGGTTAAAAAAAACACATCTCCAGCCTGCCAGCGAACGATCGCCGCTGGCAGGCTGGAGATCAACTCTCTTACCTTCCGTTCCTGTGAGCGCGCGCGCCTGTGTGCGCGCGTTCACAGGAAATCTCGCGTCTCGCGAGAGGACGCGCCGGCGCGTCCAGGAGGAATGAATCAACCACCTCCAGGACGCGTCTGTGCGTACAGCGGTCCGGAGGTGGTTAACAAGTGGGAGGCACATATGCAAACTGTTGTAATTCCTGCACCGTTCACCTGATTTGGATGTAAATACCCTCAAATTAAAGCTGACAGTCTGCAGTTAAAGCACATCTTGTCTGTTTCATTTCAAATCCATTGTGGTGGTGTATAGAGCCAAAAATGTTAGAATTGTGTCGATGTCCCAATATTTACGGACCCAACTGTAGATTCCATGTTATCAGTGTGGATGTAAATCATCACTAACTTTCATAGAGACATATCAAAAGTTTTGATTAGTGAGGGCCTGAGTGCTGAGACGCGCGCTCTCTCCTCGCTGCACGAGACAAGCTCCATAGCAGTCTATGGGCTCATCTGTTCTGAGCAGTGAGGAGAAAGCGAGCGATGTGCGTGTGCTTCTCACCCCTTGTTTTAAGGATCGGTGGGGGTCTCAGCACTCAAACTGATCTAAACTCTTGATCAGTCTCTATCACATATTTAACATTTCCCTCACTTGAGGGTGAGATTACTCAGTTCAAACCCTCAAAATAATCAAATTTATTCATAATCTTCGAAGCTTCATTTGGCTTTTCTTCTTTGAATATGTAAGTTAATGGCCATAAATAATTAATTTGAGCAAATTAAAATAGAGTAATGATATTTGAAACTACTACCTCTGGTTTCATCATCGATTTGGGACTGTAGCGTTCAACTTACCTTAAATTTGAAACCACATTAAGTCTATATATGATAGGTTGGATTGTAATAGATGTAGATGATGTTGTACTCATTAAATTGTATCAAATTTTCCCCTTGCATCAATGACTGAGAGACCAGCTCCGGCCCAGAGAAGAAACGGGAATACATGGAATGATTTTAAGAACACCTCTTTTGCACTTCATTCCGTCTTAAAGGGGTTGTCCGGGATCAAATTATTTTTTTTTTTTAATACTCACTGTTAACAGGCGATTCTTGGTCCCCCCATATGTTTTAAGGTATTTTCGCCATTTCTGCACGGCTCCGACGGTCCCCCACGAACTATTTACATCTCTGTTTATTTTTGTCTAACTTCCTGCCGCTCTGCACTGTGGGTCCCAGCGCAGCGCAGCATCACGTGCTTTCAGACGACTCTCATCGCTGCAGTGACTCCGCCCCCTCATTGTTATTCCGCCTCCTGCCGCACATTGCCACGTCCACCATGCATCCGCCCCCCTTGAATCATATTCCGCCTCCTGCCGCATATTTTCCTCCACCTTAGTAACGCCCCTAAACTCCTCCTGGCTCAGTCCTTTGAAACGTTATTAGGTCCGAGTATTGCTTCTATCTCCAGCCTGCCGCCGCATTTGCCGACATTGGAGGCGTTTACTATGCTAATTAGCATAGTTCTCTTGCCTCTGAGTCCTTCATTGTGAACAACACGCCCTGCCCGGTGACGTCACTGGAACGGAGGGGCGTGGTTTAGCGCAATCTGTTGCCGCTGAGGTACCGCCCCTTTGAGCGCTCTGCATAATGCCTGCGGCTAATGGTGATGCAAAGCGGAAGAAGCGGCTTCGCTCTGCAGAAGGGACCCGGTACGTCACAAGATGGCTTTAGGCCAACCTATGGCATTAAAGGGTTACCCGATGGCATAGGGCTGGAGCCTGGAGTCTTTCTCCTTCTTATGCCCAGGAGGATATCTGTAATGTATCTGGGGCTTCCCTGGGATTCTGCATCCAGTTCTGTTCCAGAGTGACCTGCCATGTGGATCGCCAGGTTTGCTGCATCAGTTTTTAAGACTTTTCCTCTGTGTAACAGACTTCCGGTGGAGGCTTAATATATCACTAGAATGGCCCTCATCATCCTCCCCCACCCCTAACTCATCCAAATGCCGTCCAACCTCAAATTGCCTGATGCTCTGGTGGGGTGACTGCGTGGAGGGGCTATGGGAGGCCTCAGTTGCACCAGTGTGCTCTATTAGTCTTACATCACAGGAAATGATATCAGATGAAACAGAATTAGGTGCCCACCACAACCATTACCCAATGAAAGGGGAGCAGTTTGGGCTGCTGTCTGTTGGGCCCAGTACCATTTGAGGGCTCACCAATGGGCTATCCCAGGGATCAGTAACCTTTGACAACCTTCAGCTGTTGTGAAACTACAATTCTCAGTATGCTCTATATATTTGTATAGTAGTTCAGAGAACAGTTGATTGTGTGCATGCTGGGAGTTGTAGTTTCACAACAGCTGGAGTGCCGGAGGTTGCTGACCCTGGGCTATCCTATTGGTTTGGAATGTGCAGTCCTTTTTAGAATCTCTCCAAAGGTGTTTCAGAGAATTTGGCAGTACATCCATCCGGCCTCACAACCGCAGACCACGTGTAACCACACCAGCCAAGGACCTCCACATCCAGCATGTTCACCTCCATGATCATCTGAGACCAGCCACCCAGACAGCTGCAGCAACAATCGGTTTGCATAACCAAAGAATTTCTGCACAAACTGTCAGAAACCGTCTCAGGGAAGCTCATCTGCTCGTTGTCCTCATCGGGGTCTGGACCTGACTGCAGTTCGTCATCGTAACCGACTTGAGTGGGCAAATGCTCACATTCGATGGCGTCTGGCACGTTGTAGAGGTGTTCTGTTCACGGATGAGTCCCGTTTTTCACTGTTCAGGGCAGATCGCAGACAGTGTGTGGCTTTGTGTGGGTCAGCGGTTTGCTAACGTCAACGTTGTGGATCGAGTAGCCCATGGTGGCGGTGGGGTTATGGTATGGGCAGGTGTATGTTATGAACAACGAACACAGGTGCATTTTATTGATGGCATTTTGAATGCACAGAGATACCGTGACGAGATCCTCAGGCCCATTGTTGTGCCGTTCATCCACGACCATCCCCTCATGTTGCAGCATGATAATGCACGGCCCCATATTGCAAGGATCTGTACACAATTCCAGGAAGCTGTAAACAACCCAGTTCTTGCATGGCCAACATACTCACCGGACATGTCACCCATTGAGCATGTTTGGGATGCTCTGGATCGGCGTATACGACAGCGTGTTCCATTTCCTGCCAATATTCTGCAACTTCATACAGCTATTGAAGAGGAGTGGACCAACATTCCACAATCAACAACCTGATCAACTCTATGCGACGGAGATGTGTTGCACTGCGTGAGGCAAATGGTGGCCACACCAGATACTGACTGGTTTTCTGCCCCCCCCCCCTCCCCTCCCCTCCCCTCCTCAGGAAGGAAAAACTGTGCACAATTCAGAGTGGTCTTTTATTGTGGGCAGTCTAAGGCACACCTGTGCAATATTCATGCTGTCTAATCAGCACCTTGATATCCCACACCTGTGAGGTGGGATGGATTATCTCAGTAAAGGTGAAGTGCTCACTAACACAGATTTAGACAGATTTGTGAACAATATTGGAGAGTAATGGGTCTTTTGTGTATGAAGAAAATGTTTCAGATCTTTGAGTTCAGCTCATGCAAAATGGGAGCAAAACCAAAAGTGTACAGTTTATATTTTTGTTCAGTGTACTTCGGAAGTCGGGTCTTTAAACACGGCGCCCGCTTAGCTTCTGTAGGTATATAGCATGGATATTACCGATGACGCCCTAGTTCTAATACCCTCCTTAAACAGGGTGGGGGGCTATTTCATTATCTGCCTAACAAACACAGAGCACCCGCCCCGAAAGGGGCGACTCCGTACGGAACCTGTCCCTCACTTGGGACCTATTCCCTATGCTTACCCTCACTATTTCCCTACATGCCACGTTTCATCCGTGCATTGGGACTCATCAGGGGACTTAGCCTAGTGAAGAAAACTGTAAAATAAAAAAGGAAAACAAACACATTGCTTAGTCATAACTGGAGACTCAGTCACTCTCAAAACAGAAAAAATAAAAATTAAAACCACCCCTACTTACTGGTAAGTTACAACGTCTCATCCCAGATAAGGGGTGGGCACAATGGGACAGTGGTCCGAATGTGTCATGGCGTGGGAAAAATGTCCCCTACGTACCGCCGCCTCACCGCTGATGTCAATGGACTTGCGCTCCATCCCTCCTTTTAAAATGCGCCTGGCTTTACCGCCCCATCCCGCCTCCTGGAGGCATGTAGTGACGTGCCCCTGGAACGCATAGCGTGCGTTCCACAAGCCGGAATTCGGGATCATGTGACCGCGGGGCCGCACAGTAAAGCCCGAACCTGGCGTCCACTGTTACTAGGTAACTAGAAGGGCTCACTCACTGTCACAGATACTGTACAGCCATTCATTACGACAATAACAACAATAACATGTAGCCAGAAGTAGACTCATTATTGGATTTCTCAAGTTCAGAACTGACGAGGTTCAAGAATACATCAATGCAATTTGTATCTCCTATCGGAGGCGTTTTTGTACTCTTCTTCTTTAGTGGAGTGAACGGCCCTTCGCCTAATTGCGATGTATTGGAGGTGGCGAGACTCTGCAGCAATTTGTCATCACCTACTATTTCCCTAGGGACCCCCATTTCTAGGCTCTGCTTCTTTTCAATGTTCCGAAAGTGTTTAAACCACCTTCATTTTCTTACAAATACTGTAAGTTGATATCCACTACGGTTTTAAACCGAATGTGAGCCCTTTTTCCAATATTTTTGTCTCTGATGGGGTTAAGAGGTGGGACGACAGATGAATTATTTTTGGGCCTGAGTTGTTGGTACTTGTTGAGTACGATTGCGTAGGGGGTAAGACGAGCTTGGGTCTAAAAAATTATATTATTGGCTCTATCGTTTCTCCTACCCCGACCTTTACCCTTTCCTAGATATTTTTTATTAATATGACCCGTGCTTGGTTCTTTGTCAGAGTCCAAATGCTCTGTTTCAGTAGAGGACACCTCAATGTCCCTGTCCTCCATCCTACCTCTTACGCTAATGAGTGTGTAGGCTTTATTTTCCCTAAAATTAGCCAAATAGCGTATAAATTGTTTGTGCTTTCTTTCTTTTAAGTGGTATTGGAAGCGTTCGAGTGCAGATTGAAGTTGTGTTTCTTTTGTTACAAATTCTGCTTCCTGAGAGAAGGATTGAGTGATACTAATTTGTTCTTAAATTTTTTTATCAAGATTCTCTAAAGTTAAAAACGTTCCTGTTCAAGGAGAATTTTCATGAAGCGAAGAAAACTGCTTGTCGCTTCCTGTTCCCACTGTGTCATCAAAGAAGCATTTCTACACCTCGCCGCAGGAGTTAGTGTTATTCCGAGACCTCTTGGGACAATATTGCGCTCTAGGTAATTTTTTAAGCTCTGAACCTCCCACCATGTATACATCTTGTCCAATTCTTTAATTGCTACCTTAAAGGATGGTGTATACTTTTTTTGGCAAAAGTTTTTTTTTTTCAGAAAAAAACTCCTTGGCTTCTGTCAGCCAATTGTCCGAATTAAAGCCTGTGCTGAGGCGAGATGGGGCGGTAAAGCCAGGTGCATTTTAAAAGGAGGGATGGCACGCAAGTCAGCGCTCTCCGCATCCATTGACATAAGCGGTGAGGAGGTGGTACGTAGGGGACATTTCCCCACGCCATGACACATTCGGACCACTGTCCCATTGTGCCCACCCCTTATCTGGGATGAGACGTTGTAACTTACTAGTAAGTAGCGGTGGTTTAATTTTTATTTTTTCTGTTTTGAGAGTGACTGAGTCTCCAATTATGACTAAGCAATGTGTTGTTTGTTTTCCTTTTTTGTTTTACAGTTTTCTTCACTAGGCTAAGTCCCCTGATGAGTCCCAATGCAGGGATGAAACGTGGCATGTAGGGAAATAGTGAGGGTAAGCATAGGGAATAGGCCCCAAGTGAGGGACAGGTTCCGTACGGGGTCGCCCCTACCGGGGCGGTTGTTTTGTGTTTGTTAGGCAGATAATAAAATAGCCCCCCAACCTGTTTAAGGAGGGTATTAGAACTAGGGAGTCATAGGTAATATCCATCCTATATACCTACAACCATAGCGCCAGTTATCAATATCCTTTGGCCACTGCAGTTAAGGATACATTTCAATCACACACCGGCTGCTGGTCCACGGTCCACACGTCTGAAGGTGGTAAGATTGAACCTTACTATCACTTTGACCAGACAGCATTTTGGTGTATTGATAGAGATTCAGTTTCTGTTGATTTACTCACTGTGTATGTTTGTGTTACGGGTGAAGTTTGCAGATAGCTGGAACTTATGAATAAAGGAGCGACTGGCTTGATCCCAAACTAAGGAGCTTATAGGTGAGCCCTATAAAACCCTAAGAGCTCTCCCTGACTGCTATGTACATGCAAGGGTCTCGATGGTAGACGATTGCATGCCCACGTACCTAAGTCTGTGTGACACCTGAAAACCCTATAATAGTGAGGGGACACGACCACCGGCTCCCTGCACTTAATACGGATGGAGTCAGGGTCACCTAGAATCAAGCCAGCAAGGAAACACAATAAAGTAAAGGACTTATCTGAGCAAACAGCAGAAGCAGCCTCCAGCAGTGAACACTTCATCCAGGAAGTAGTATAAACCGCAAAGTGAGGCAGTATGGGAGGGAATATAAAGGAAGACGATTAGTCTAAATAAGTGACACCTGGCAGAAGGAAAGGAGATGAGAAAGTGAAACCAAAACAAAGAACATCATACAAGAGGTAGAGAAGAACGTCTGCCAGACCTTCTCACAGAACTGGCGGTGACAGTTTGTTATTGGTAATTTTATGGCATATCTAGTAAAAGTTATATTTTATGTTGTTTAAGATACCCGGTCCACAGAGTATTTTGGTTAAAGGGGTTATCCCAACTCGCTAGGATATGCCCCCATTGTCGGATAGGTGCGGCTACCACCTCTGGGACCCGCACCTACAATGAAAATGGAGCCGGGGAGAGTTGTGGCTGGAGGACCCCGGGGTCCGTCCACCAACAGACGCAGCTCCCCGCCTCTCCCATTGAAGTGAATAGGAGCGCACCTTGCATGCGCGGCCACCGCTCCTATTCATTTCTATGGGGCCGACGGAAATAGCCGAGCCAGCACTCGGCTATTTTCAGCGGCTCCATAGAAATGAATGGAGGGCGGCTGCGCATGCGGGGTGCGCCCTCCTCAACTTTCTCCGCTCCATTCTCCTTGTAGGGGACCCGCACCTATCAGACAATGGGGGCATATACTAGCGATATGCCCCCATTGTCTAAGATGGGGTAACCCCTTTAAGTTTTTAATATTAAATAAAAGAATATAAAAATTCAAATCACTCCCTTTCCCTATATTAACAAATGTATCCCCTTTAGTGAATGCGTAAAGAAAAAAAAGAAAAAAAGAAATTACCGATTTCACACTTTTTTGTCGCTTCACCTGCCCAAAAACATTGAATATAAAGTGATGAAAATGTCATACACACTCCAAAATGGTGTCAATAAAAATGAACCCTCACACAGCTCCATAGACCTAACTGTAAAAAAACTTTATGGGGGTCAGATTACAATTTTTCCAAAGTTTTATTTTTTTAACACAGGAAAAACTATATAAATGTGGTATCGCTGTAATCGTACTGACCAGGAGAATGAAGAGAACAGGTCAGTGTTATCTCATAGGGAACGCTGTAAAAACAAAACCCGTAAAACTGTGATGGAATTGTTTTTTTCCCCCCAATTCCAAATGGGCCCATTTGGATTTTTTTCCCCCAACTTTCCACTACATCGTAAGCAATATTAAATGATTGTTTTTTGTCCTGGGGAAAAAAAATTTAAAAAATCCCTCATACAGCTACAAAACAAAAAAGTTATGGTTTCGGAAAGGCTGGGATTAAAAAACAAAACTGCAAAAATGGAAATTCTAAATCCTGAAAGGGTTAATCAGAGCCCGCTGCAGCTCGTGTGGCCGCGTGGTCGTACCCTTACACACAACATGAAGAGATGTCACACAACCTCAGAATGGACTAAGGAAGGGAGTACAGACCATCCACCCCCAACCCAGCAGCATCAGCCAGATGATCACATGACAGTGACATCATCACAGGTCCTTCTCCTCAATGTATCCTCTCCACAGCTGAGCCCCGCCCCCTGCACTGATCACATGACGGTGACGTCACCGCAGGTCCTTCAGCTCTGGCAATGCAGCAGATACTGGGCAGGTCCTTCACCACCCCTTCTACTCTCCACTGCTGAGCCCCGCCCCCTGCAGTGATCACATGACGGTGACGTCACCCCAGGTCCTTCAGCTCCGGCAGTGCAGCAGATACTGGGCAGGTCCTGGTCGGTAGTCAGGGCTCTTGTTCTCTCTGGTATCAGCCATTCCTCCAGCCTGCAGGTAAGATGAGCTGTGAGGAGACAGTGTGGTGGAGAGCTCAGACATGTCACCTCTGGAGATTCTCCTCCATTACACACAAGGAATCCTTCTCCGCTCCTCAGCTTAGTATGATGGGGGGAGGAGTAGTAGTGGGGATAGTTAGCATTCGTGGGGCCACTGCATCGAGGAGGAGAATGAATGGAGCGGGGCCCGGCCTGAGCTCAGCTCTCTCCAGTCTCTTCTCTAGGAGTTGTGGACACAGCTGAGCACAGCCCAGAGGTGGGACCTGCATCTATCAGACATTTATCTCCTGTGGATCCACCAGAAATCTCCATGTTGGGGCCCCTGGAATCCATGTGGTGGGGGCTCTGAGAAGCGAGGCCCCTCCAGGCTCAGGAAGTGCGGTTCTGGAGGTGACATCTCGTCTGGTCCCTGAATGATTTCCTCTCCTCTTCTCATAAAGGTGCCTGCAGTACTAGAAGCCTCAAGCACCTCCAGTTCTCTCCTCTTCTCCTGAATGAGCCACCAAGGATGGACAGGAAGGAGATCAGCAGAAGAATATTAGACCTCACCTTGGAGATCATCTCCCTGCTGAGCGGAGAGGTAAACTTTTCTAGATTTCTCTCCTCTTTATTGTATTCTGTAACAAGTCAGACATCGGGAAGGAGAATCCATCATAGGAAGTGATAGGAAGAGTCCAGGGTCCTGGAGAACGGCCTCCAGACCTTCCAAGTGACGGAGAACCTGAAGATCAGCCCCCAGTATGGTGAGTGATGGATCATGTGACCAGTGACCAATAGTCATGTTGTAGGAGCCATGAGGAGGTAAGTAGGCACGTTGTACCCAGGAGAAAAGGGCCGGGAACAAGATGATCAGATGGCGGAGTGCGACCTGGAGGGAGGATTTCTACCTCTAATCTGAGATCTATATAGACACATAGAAGATGACAGTAGGAGAGACCAGGGTCCATGTAAGAATTTTTTTCAGCTAGGTGTCTCTCTCCATCCACAGGAGTACACAATAGTGAAGAAGACATCGGGGGACTGTGTGACTCCCATCATCCATCTCCAGGAGTCAGGAGGGCGGAGCAGGACCCCTCACCCCATCACAGAGCCTCCCCCTCACTCCCTGATACATGAGCAGAAGATCCTAGAACTCACCCACAAGATGATGGAGCTGCTGACTGGAGAGGTGACACTGCTGGGAATGCTGGGAAATTCTCCAGTAACAGCACTGGAGGGGTCTGGGTGATGACGGTGTCATTGTGTTGTCAGGTTCCTATAAGGTGTGAGGATGTCACTGTCTATTTCTCCATGGAGGAGTGGGAGTATATAGAAGGACACAAGGATCTGTACAAGGAGGCCATGATGGAGGAGCACCAGCCTCTTATATCACAAGGTAAGAGCCGTCATGTGCAGTGTATACACGTGTGTGCAGTGACATGTAATGGAGGAGCTCCAGCCTCATATATCACAAGGTAAGAGCCGTCATGTGCAGTGTATACACGTGTGTGCAGTGACATGTAATGGAGGAGCACCAGCCTCTTATATCACAAGGTAAGACCCGTCATGTGCAGTGTATACACGTGTGTGCAGTGACATGTAATGGAGGAGCTCCACAGTTTCTTCTAACATTACATGAGAGGCTCCGTGTACTTTATATGTCAGTCATATCTATAGGGCTGCAGTCACATGATGGGAGCGTGTCCTTCTGGCCTCCGTCGGGCCGGTATAGTAGACTACACTGCTCTATCAGGGGTGTCCTATAAAATCCGTGTTCCGCAGCGTATACTTTGTAGATTATACATGGAGCTGATGGGCAATGTCCGCCCCCGTGTGACTGTATAGAGCCTGACGTCGGAGCTTCTGTCAGAGGGAGATATTAGGAAACCCTCCGCACATATGTTCTGCTGGAGGTTCAGACGTGGTGTGAACAGGCCCTTACTTTGAATGTCTGTAGGAATGGAGATTATGAGGAGACATGAAGTACAGAGGAGGTGGGGATGTGAGTAATGAGCAGCAACTCTTGTATGCAGTCTCTCACTTCAGCAAGTGGCATTTATCATGTAGAGAAAGTTAATACAAGCCACTTACTAATGTATTGTGATTGTCCATATTGCCTCCTTTGCTGGCTGGATCCATTTTTCCATCACATGATACTGTATTCGTTACCATGGTTACGACCACCCTGCAGTCCATCAGTGGTGGCCGTGCTTGCACACTATTGGAAAAAAATGCCGGCCTCTCTAGTGACCAGGACCATGGGAGTGCACATAGGCTAGTGCTTTTTTTTTTTATATAGTATGCAAGCACAACCACCACTGATGGACCACCACTGCTGGATTGCAGGGTGGTCGTAACCATGGAAATAAGCAGTGTATAATGTGATGGAAAAATGAAGCTGCAGCGGGACCCTGTTCCTGGTTTAGCTCCATTCAGTGGACCTAAACCTGGAGCAGATCTGCATGAAAACCAACAACAGAAGCTGCTGCGCTTTGTTGTTGAGGTGAGAACTAATTACCCATCACCACTAGAACACCCTGCTTATAACTATTTATAATATAGGGACAGGAGAGAACACAGGAAAGGTGAGAACTGATTATCTATCACAATAGAACACCCTGATTATTACTGTTTATAGTATAAGGACAGGAGAGGCGAGAACTGATTATCACAATAGAACACCCTGATTATCACTGTGTATAGTATAAGGACAGGAGAGAACACTGGAGACGTGAGAACTGATTATCTATCATCACTAGAACACCCTGATTATAACTATTTATAATATAGGGACAGGAGAGAACACAGGAAAGGTGAGAACTGATTATCTATAACAATAGAACACCCTGATTATTGCTGTTTATAGTATAAGGACAGGAGAGGCAAGAACTGATTATCACAATAGAACACCCTGATTATCACTGTGTATAGTATAAGGAGAGGAGAGAACACATGAGACGTGAGAACTGATTATATATCACCACTAGAACACCCTGCTTATCACTGTTTATAGTATAAGGACATGAGAGAACACAGAAGAGGTGAGAACTGATTATATAACATCACTAGAACACCCTGCTTATCACTGTGTATAGTATAAAGACAGGAGAGAACACAGAAGAGGTGAGAACTGATTATATATCATCACTAGCACACCCTGCTTACCATTGGTTATATTATAAGGACAGAAGAGGTGAGAACTGATAATCTATCACCACTAGAACAACCTGCTTATCAGTGGTTATAGTATAAGGACAGGAGAGGTGAGAACTCATTATATATCATCACTAGCACACCCTGATTATCACTGTGTATAGTATAAGGACAGGAGAGAGCACAGAAGAGATGAGAACTGATTATATATCATCACTAGCACACCCTGCTTATCACTGGTTATAGTATAAGGACAGGAGAGAACACAGGAGAGAACACAGGAGAGGCGAGAACTGATTATCACAATAGAACACCCTGATTATCACTGTGTATAGTATAAGGACAGGAGAGAACACAGGAGACGTGAGAACTGATTATCTATTATCACTAGAACACCCTGCTTATCACTGTGTATAGTATAAGGACAGGAGAGAACACAGGAGAGGTGAGAACTGATTATCTATCACCACTAGAACACCCTGCGTATCACTGATTTTGATAAATAGGGGATAGGATAGGGATAGGATAAATATTAGATTGATATAACAAAATATATTCATGATTAACTTTTCTAAATGTGTATGAAAGTTAGTAAATTACACAATATTAATAACAGATAATATTTTTTTACATGGTGTCAGTACATTTCTTCTGACTCCAACTTCACTCAAAACTATCTTTGACTCTGACTTCACAGCCCTGATTTTCAGTGTCGGGGCCTGTGAGCACAAGAGAGTTGCGTCCTGCTCCATGAGCAGCAAGCCGGGCTTCCATAACTGTCGATGTCTAATGAATCTTCCTACAGAGGACAATGGGAAATTCGGAGATCTCAAGGTTCCTATCCAGCAGGGCGGCAGTCTCTGTGATGTGATGTCATGGGCTCACAGTAAATCTCATCAGATATTTTTCTTTTTGCTTCCCTGATTCACCTTAGCAGCTCCTTATCAGAAAGGAATTGTATTCTCAGGGAGAAGAGACTTGGAGTGGGATATAGATGTAGAGCTTTCTCCAACACCTCGGAGCCTGGTGGAGAGGAGACTGGGAGTGTTTTTTTTACTTCCTCCATGTACTTTGACTGATGAAGGTCCTTACTTTGGGTTCTCCCTCTAGATATTTACCTCATAAGCAGAGCTGTGCCAGGACAAACCTTTTGGTTAGTAGGGTACTTAAGGGCCCTCTTAAAAATGCCCCACCTGCACCTGGTCCTAAAATGTATAACTTTGTCCTCATCCTCCAAACATGGCCAAAAGTAATATTTGCTGTCATAGACCAGTGGTTACTTCGGGCCTGTAGTCTGCTAGGGGCTGGGACCTCGGCACAGGTGGTGAGGAGCAGAATATTGTTATTTCCCCTTGATAACTAAACCTAGAAGTGAAGGAGCTGAGAGAAGTGTCTGATCTATAGACAGATCTACAGGAGGCCATGTATTCAGTCACTGTGTGCTTGTGTCTCCACAGATGGATCCAGGAGGAGAAATCCACCAGAGAGATGTCCCCGTCCTCTGTATTCCCAGGAATGTCCAGAGGAGAAGGTCCCAGAGAATCCTCAGGTAGATGGAGTTAAGCCCTATACACATCTATATAGGGGGGTTCTGCAGTTATAGAGGGGTCATAGATTGTGGGGGTCTCTTATGTGGATCTGTTACTGAATTGTTACAGATAACAAATCAAGATCTGATTATTATTAAAGTGGAGGATGAAGATGAGAGGGTGATGGGCGATCCCCCATGTAAAAGTGAGGTGGAAGAGGACATTCTAGATGTCACCACAGGTATGGAATAATGAATGGAGAAAGTGACTTCAGATTCTGTCTTTGGTGCCTTCAGGGCAGGAGGAGAATCTGATCACCGGCTGGTGTGTTGCTCTTTGATTGGAGATGTCCTCATCACATCATGAAGTGTTCCCCTTATCCAGCTGACGACAATCTCTGATCTCTGATCTTCTCTAATCCCGGCTGTTCCTGCAGTTCATGACGGTCAGTCACATCTAAGCTCCCACTGGGGATTATGCAGGCAAAGCTTTTGTGCCTGTACTAATGTCTGCGATAGGTGATAACATCGATCGCAGACAATTAACCCCTCAGATGCTGTGGTCAAATGTGACAATGGCATCTGAAAGGTAAAAAACTCGAAAGCGCACACTTCCCAGGGAGGAACGTTTCCCCTTGCTTAGATCGGGAAAGAAATTACTTACAGTAATAGGCCAGAGCATGTACAAGGTTTTTAGGCCTATTAATAGTATATTACAATGCAGGCCTGCATTGCACTTCTTTAGAATATACAGATTTTTGTCAGTATAAGTGTTCCCCTTATCCAGTCACACCTACTGGGGATTATGCGGGTTCATGATGAACTACGTGTACACCATTGTGCACGAATAACATGCCACCAGTGACCTACATGTACCTTATTGTGCAGGAAAGGGTTAAGTATCTTGTTTGGATAATTTGGGTGTGGTCCTAGAGCTCCTATAACATGTGACATAAATAAAACTGTGTCCAAATAATATTTGCCGTGCATTAAAGGGGTTGTCTTATCTCGCCATTACTAAGGTGAGATGAGACCAAGTCCTGACCAACAGGTGGCAGGGAAACAGAAGAGTGCACCATCACTTGCTGTTTCAGTAGCATACATTGCAGTTCATGGGAGCTAGGGAAACCGCACTGTTTCCCGGCCACCTGTTGGTTAGGATTTTAGCACTTTAGTAACAGCAAAATAAGACAACCCCTAAAAAAAATTTAAACACTTTTGTGGTCAAAATGCTAACTACATTCTATGGTAAAAAAAAAAAAATTGGGGTGTGGTTTCTAAAATGGGGTCACATCTTGGAGGTTACTTTTATCTTTTTCAATCTCAGAGCCTCTGCAATTGTTGACCAGTGCTGAACAAATCACCAAACTAGGTCTAAAATACTCAGGGTGCCCAAACAGGAGTATTGTCTGGCTCGGGAAAAACTGTGTAACAAAATTAATTTGGGTTCTTTTTCTCATATGATCACTTGTGAAAATGAAACATTTGAGGCTTAAACCACTTAAAATTGAAATACAATGTAATTTTTATGTCTGAATTTTTAAAATTCTATAAAACACTTGTGAGGTTAAACCAATCACTATACCCATAGGTGAATTCCTTGAGAAGTTTAGTTTCCAAAATGGGGTCAGTTCTTGGGGGTTTTACACTATAGGGGTACCTCAGGGTTTCTGCATATACAACATGGCACTCAAAAACGATTCCACTGAAATCTGCACTCCAAAAGCCAAATGGCGCTCATTCCCTTCAGAACCCTGAAGTGTGCCCATACAGCCATTTACACCTAGAATAATTCCTTGAGGGATGTAGATTTCAAATTTGGGACTTTTGAGAGGTATTTCTTATACTTAGGCAGCTCACGGCCCCTGCAAACCTGACATGGTGCCAGAAAAACACTCTAATTAATTCAAGGCCCTAAAATCCAGGACTGGGTGTGAGTCACTAAGCAGATTAAGGCCACATATAGAATATTTGTAAGAACGTCAGAATCAGGGTAATACACATTCTGGTTTCTTTTGCTTTTAACCCTTGCTATGTTACAGTAAAAACTGGATAAAAATGGAAAGTATGCAAAAAAAAAAAATAAATTAACATTTTTAAATTCCACCTCCATTTTTCTTCACCCCTTTACTGAAAGGGTGAGTTTCTGTTTTTGCCTTTTCGTTTTTTTACCCCTTTCCCTTACAGAGCCATAACTTTTTTTTTTTTTCTGTTCTCTTAGCCGTATGAGGGCTTGCTTTTTGAGAGACAAGTTGTACTTTCTAGTGGCATGATTTAATATTGCATACAATGTAGTGGGAAGCTGGGGAAAAAATCTAATTCGAATTGGAAAACAAACAATTCTGCCACAGTTTTGTGGGTTTTGTTTTTACTGCATTCCCTGTCCGGTAAAGCTGACCTGTTACCTTTATTCTCCAGGTTTAATACTTTAAAAAAAAAAAAAAATAATAATTGAATTTTTTTTTTTCCCTTTATATTCTGACCACCATAACTTTTTTATATTTAAGTCTACCGAGCTGTGTGAGGGCTCATTTTTTGTGCGGTGATCTGTAGTTTTCAGTGATACCATTGTGGAATGTGAATGACTTTTTGATCACTTTTTATATATTTTTTTTTTAAAGTGAAGATACAAAAAAAAGGCAAATTGGCCATTTTTGATTCTTTTTCCATTACAGCGTACACCATACATCTATAATAAATATTAATAATTTAAAGTTTGGGCATTTTGGGACATGGCGATGCCTATGATCTTTATTTTTTTATTGTTATTCTGGAGAAAGGGAGTTGATTTGGATTTTTATATTTAAAAACTGATCGCCGAGTGCCGGACCCGTTCCAGCCCTTTCAGCGCTCAGATGCCATGGGCACATTTAACTACAGCATCTGAGAGGTTAAGAGTCTGCGATCAGCTTTATAGCCAAACACAAACATCCACAATGTAACATGTTACCCTGCTTACCGCCACAGTCCCAGGCTCCGTGTTCAGAGGTGATCTGCTGCTGGTGTTTCTATTCACTGCTGCAGTCCTGGGCTCTGTCTTTGCTGGCATTGTTTGGTTTGGAATCCTCTCCACAGTTTCCTTGCAGCCCTGGCCACAGAATGCTTGCTGCTTGTTCCCTGTAACACTTCCTTTAAGGCCGGCGCGCATCACTTCCTGTGTTTTATGGGTTAAATCATGTGACCTATGCTGACCAATCCTAGCCATCCTGCACATATATAAGTGGCTCAACTTCATTCAGCAAGCTCTGGTCCATCAATATCTGCTCCCTACCATCCTTCTAGATCAGCGGTTCTCAACCTAGGGGTCGCGACCCCTTTGGGGGTCAATCGGCCCTTTCCGGGGGGTCGCCTGAGGCTTCCTATTGTGGGTCGCCCACACAACGGCAGCAGCCCCTTATCCTCGCGCACAGGAAGTGATGTCCTATCACTGCCTGTGCTTGAAGGAGCCTGACGTCTGGACGAGTAAGTCGGGCCGCCTGTCTGCTGAGGTCCGAGTTTTTTCCTTAATGACACCGCCGCTGAGCACCACTGCCACCAATGATTTAATTGAGCCTGGCTAATTTAATTTTAATTATTTGGCTGAGCAAGGCTTAATTTATTTGGGGGGACATGAAGCACCGCTGATTTATTTATTTGGGGGACCCTGAGCTCCATTGATTTATTTATTTGGGGGGGGACCTGAAGCACCGCTGATTTATTTATTTGGGGGACCCTGAGCACTTCTGATTTATTTATTTGGGGGACCCTGAGCACCATTGATTTATTTATTTGGGGAAAACCTGATGCACCACTGATTTATTTATTTGGGGGAGACCTGAAGCCCCGCTGATTTATTTATTTGGGGGACCCTGAGTACTTCTGATTTATTTATTTGAGGGGTACCCTGAGCACCACTGATTTATTTTATTTTTTTGGGGAGGGGTACTGTGCGCACCACTGATTTATTTTTTAGGGGGTATTTGTTGTTTATTATTTATTTTAAAGTTATTTATTTGGTTTACAAATATTTTGTATTTATGCTAAAGTTCTGTGGTTATGAATGAATACTTGTGTATTTGAATTAACATTTGGTGTATTGGTGTCTGTGCGTGTTTTTGGTGGGTCATCATAACAGTAGCAAAATTAGTTATGACGTAGCAAGGAAAAAAATGTAATGGTTGGGGGTCACCACAACATGAGGAACTGTATTAAGGGGTCACGACTTTAGAAAGGTTGAGAACCACTGGACTAGAATATAGCACCCTGACCCAGGATATGTACTCTTCTCCAAATCCCATACACACCAAAACTCTCCACAGGAATCGCCATTCAATGCTGTCAAAGGCCTTGGCCGCGTCTAAAGAAAGGATTGCTCTATCTCCAACATTTTCAGCTGGGAGTTGAATACTGGCAAACACTCTTCTTATATTAATTGACGTGGATTTCTGAGGCATGAAGCCAGTTTGGTCAGAGTGTATGATAGACAAAATAACTTTAGATAGACGCGTGGCCAATACCTTCGCAAGCACCTTAACATCTGTGGAGAGCAAGGAGATCAGTCTATATGAGTCAGGGAGAGAGTGATCCTTGTCCGGCTTAGGAATGACGACTGTAAGCGCCTCCTGCATAGACGGAAGTAACACCCCCCTTTCCTTGGAGTAATTAAGTACCTTCAAAAGTTCCGGGAGCAGCACTTCCGCAAAGGTTTTATAAACTTCCGCTGGAAGCCCATCTAAACCTGGCGCTTTGTCGTTAGCCATAGTACCCAGTGCCGCTGTCACGAGGGTATCAAGAGCCACGTCTGACTCCGTTATACCCGGGGTCAGGAAGTCGCAGCGGGTGGCTGCGCGCTCTATATCTAAAGATCATGGTGTTTCTTAGTTATTGTTTTCTGTGTTTGCCTTGCTATCCTTTTTGTCTCTCTCAGGGATCCGTAGCTTCTCCTCCTCAGCTGTTTCTTGTCTGCCACTCCCTACCTCCTTATATTCTCCCCTCACACTTCTCTAGTTGCCAGTTATAGAGCTTCCTGCCTGGACATCTATACTGACCCACTGGAGTGGTTAATCCTGGTTGTTGTTCCTGTGTGCTACCCTCCGGATCCCTGTTTGGCTTATTGTTGTCGCCCACCTGGGAATATATGTTGAGTCTGTGTTGTCTGTCCTCCCCTTGGTGTTTTCCCTTAGAGTTAGTGGTGCGACTAGTGTTCCCATCGCCCTGTTCACTACCTAGGACTCAGCTCAGGGAAAGCCAGGGCTTTAGGCACGTGATCGGCGTACGGGAACCCGTCTAGGGACGTCAGGGCAGCCAGGTGCCAGCCGCCAGGTGAGTCAGGGGTCACCATCTTCCCTCTCACTTGGGCAGGGCCTTCCTCGTTCCCTCCCTCTGTGTCATGTATGTGATAGCCACGCCGACCGTGATATTATAACTGGCCCTTACTTTTTGAGAAAAAAAAAAATAATTTTTTTTTTAATTGTTTGTTTGTTGTTTTTTTTTTCTCTCTCTACTTAGAATCCAATATGGATCCTATTGATGCCTTGGCAGAACAGCTTCAAAGCCTGTCTTTGGAGGTGGCAGGATTGAAGGCGTCTGTTCTCCAACAACAGCAGCAAATGCAGCAGACCGCACCCCCAGCGGTTGCTATGGGTAACCAGGTTGTCACTGAACCCAAGGTTGCTCTTCCCGACAGATTTTCTGGGGGAAGGGACAAATTTGCAACGTTCCGTGAGGCCTGCAAATTATATTTTAAGTTGCGCCCTTACTCCTCAGGTCATGAAGAACAGCGGGTAGGGATTGTCATTTCCCTGCTTCAGGGGGATCCGCAATCCTGGGCGTTCTCGTTACCCCCTGGTTCTCAGGCTCTTCGGTCAGTGGAGGGATTTTTTGGGGCTTTGGGTCTCATATATGATGACCCTGACCGAGTCGCCCTGGCTGAGTCGAAGTTACGGAGACTCCTACAGGGAGATCGGTCAGCAGAGGAATATTGCTCAGAGTTCCGTAGGTGGGCTACGGATACTCAGTGGAACGACCCGGCTCTCAGGAGTCAGTTCTGCTCTGGGTTATCTGAAAGGGTTAAGGATGCACTGGCGCTGTATGAGACCCCCCTTTCCCTTGATGCTGTTATGTCCCTCTCTATCAGAATAGATAGACGTCTTAGGGAGAGATCGAAAATTCCGGAGCAATTGGTTACCTCTCCCAAGCAACAGTCAGCCTGTACTGACTTAGATGAGCCTATGCAGCTAGGCGGAACTTCTCGTCAGGTCCGTCCTCCCGAGGTTCGCCGTAGGGGGGGGGCTTGTTTTTTCTGTGGGGGGAGGGGTCATTTCATAAATGTCTGTCCCTCCTTTCTCAAAAATAAAAGACCGTCGGAAAACTACTAACCCCGGGCTGTGCGGTGGAGCAGGGGTAAACTTGATTGATGCCCATTTTGCCCGCACTATGGGTTTGTCTCTCTGTACGCTGCAGAGACCTATTCCCGTATTCGCTATAGATTCTGCTCCTCTGTCTCAGAGAAACCTCACCCACATTGTTCGTAATTTACACCTTCGGGTAGGGGACCACCATAATGAGTGTCTTTCATGTTACGTTCTGGAGGGTCTTCCCTCTCCGGTGGTATTGGGTCTTCCCTGGTTGGTAGCGCACAATCCAGTGGTGGATTGGCAGGCCAGGGAGATATTGGAGTGGAGTGAGCATTGCAGAGAGAATTGCTTAAATAACAATTGCTTAATCGCCTCCATAGCTTCCCTACCTACATTTATTTCGGACTTTGAGGACGTTTTTTCTGAAAAGGGTTGTCAGAAACTACCACCTCATCGTCCTTATGATTGCCCGGTTAACCTGATTCCCGGGGCAAAATTACCCAGGTCCAGGTTGTATAATCTTTCGGGTCCCGAGAGACAAGCCATGAAAGATTATATCTCCGAGAGTCTGGCTAAGGGACACATCAGACCCTCTTCTTCACCCGTGGCTGCAGGGTTTTTCTTTGTTAAAAAGAAAGATGGGGGCCTGCGTCCTTGCTTAGATTTCCGTGAGTTAAACCAGATAACCATCCGTGACCCATACCCTCTTCCTCTCATTCCTGACCTTTTTAATCAGATTGCGGGTGCTAAGTGGTTCTCCAAACTTGATCTTAGGGGGGCCTACAATCTGATTTGTATCAGGGAAGGGGATGAGTGGAAGACAGCTTTTAACACCCCTGAGGGGCATTATGAAAATCTTGTTATGCCTTTCGGTCTGACCAATGCCCCTGCTGTCTTCCAACATTTCGTTAATGATATTTTTAGTCATCTCATCGGCAGGTTTGTAGTCATATACCTAGATGATATCTTAATTTATTCGGCTGATCTGAAAACACATGAGGTGCATGTCAGGCAAGTACTGCAGGTCCTACGGACGAATAAATTATATGCGAAAATTGAAAAATGTGTCTTCGCTGTTCAGGAATTACAGTTCCTGGGATATCTATTATCTGCTTCAGGTTTCCGCATGGATCCTGGGAAGGTCCAGGCAATTTTAGATTGGGATCTTCCTGAGAACCTTAAAGCCCTACAACGGTTTTTGGGTTTCGCTAATTTCTATAGAAAGTTCATTAAAAATTATTCAGTGATCGTTAAACCCCTTACCGACATGACTAGGAAGGGGACGGATTTTTCCAAATGGTCTGACGCCGCTAAAGATGCATTTTCCTCTCTAAAGGAGAGGTTTACCTCGGCACCTGTTCTAATTCAACCTGATGTCTCCCAGCCTTTTATTGTCGAGGTAGATGCGTCAGAGGTGGGAGTGGGAGCTGTATTGTCTCAGGGTCCGTCTCCTGGCAAATGGCGTCCTTGCGCTTTCTTTTCCAAAAAATTATCTTCTGCGGAGAAGAATTATGATATTGGAAATAGGGAACTGTTGGCGATTAAACTGGCGCTTGAAGAGTGGCGTCACTTCTTAGAGGGAGCAATCCACCCCGTCACGGTGATTACAAATCACAAGAACCTTCTGTACCTAGAATCGGCTAAACGTCTCACCCCTAGACAAGCTAGGTGGTCGCTATTCTTTACCAGATTTAACTTTGTAATCACCTATCGTCCTGGGGCAAAAAATACCAAGGCAGACGCATTATCTCGTAGTTTCCCTGGAGGGGGTAATGTTTGTGATCCGGTACCTATTTTACAAAGAGGAGTGGTTGTCTCTGCTGTACACTCTGTTCTAGAGGGAAAGGTGTTAGAGGCTCAGGGGGACGCCCCGGCCTCTTGCCCCTCAGAGAAATTGTTTGTACCGTTAAACCTGCGTCTTGAATTATTAAAAGAACATCATAATTCGGCACTTGCTGGACACCCGGGTAGTAAAGCAACCTTGGAGCTTTTATCTCGTCGTTTTTGGTGGCCAAGGTTGCGTCAGGATGTAATGGATTTCGTGTCTACTTGTTCTACTTGTGCACGCGCGAAAGTCTCTCATACACGTCCAGCAGGGTCTTTATTGCCACTTTTCATCCCCAATAGGCCATGGACACATCTGTCAATGGATTTCATCACTGACTTACCGTTGTCGGCGGGTAAAACAGTTATCTTGGTAGTAGTAGACAGGTTTAGCAAAATGGTACACTTTATTGCGCTACCCGCACTTCCTAATGCTAAAACTCTCGCTCAGGTGTTTATCAGTGAAATCGTGAAGCTTCACGGGGTCCCTTCCGATGTGGTTTCGGGGAACCCAGTTTATTTCTAAGTTTTGGAAAGCTTTTTGTTCCCGTTTGGGGGTTCACTTGTCCTTTTCCTCAGCTTTCCATCCTCAGTCGAATGGACAGACTGAGCGTACCAACCAAAACCTAGAAACATATTTAAGGTGTTTTGTGTCTGAAAACCAAGAGTTGTGGTCATCATACTTACCGTTAGCTGAGTTTGCCATAAATAATCATTATCAGGAGTCCACTGGCAAGTCACCATTCCTTGGTGCATACGGTTTTCATCCCCAATTTTGTACTTTCAAAGAGGGGGGGTCTTCTGGGGTTCCCAAAGAGGAAAGGTTTTCTTCATCTCTTTCATCGGTATGGCAGAAGGTGCAAGTAAACTTGAAAAAGATGAGTGGTAAATATAAATGCATGGCCGATAAGAAACGGTCGCCAGGTCCGGACCTAGGAGTGAATGACTATGTGTGGTTGTCTACTAGGAATATTAAGTTGAAGGTTCCTTCTTGGAAACTGGGTCCTAGGTTCATTGGTCCCTATAAAATAGTAGCCGTCATTAACCCTGTGGCTTTTCGCCTGGAGCTACCTCAGACTTTTAAGATCCATAACGTCTTCCATAAATCGTTACTCAAGAAGTATGTTCCACCTCTAGAACCATCGCCGCTGCCACCTCCTCCTGTTATTGTGGATGGTAATCTGGAGTTTCAAATAGCCAGAATTGTTGATTCTCGTCGGGTCCGCCGCTCTCTTCAGTATCTTGTGCATTGGAGGGGTTACGGTCCCGAGGAAAGAATGTGGGTTCCAGCGTCAGAGGTAAACGCCAACAGGTTAGTTCAGGCTTTCCATGCCTCTCATCCGGAGAGACCTGGTCCTGAGTGTCCGGAGGCCCCTCGTGAAAGGGGGGGTACTGTCACGAGGGTATCAAGAGCCACGTCTGACTCCGTTATACCCGGGGTCAGGAAGTCGCAGCGGCTGGCTGCGCGCTCTATATCTAAAGATCATGGTGTTTCTTAGTTATTGTTTTCTGTGTTTGCCTTGCTATCCTTTTTGTCTCTCTCAGGGATCCGTAGCTTCTCCTCCTCAGCTGTTTCTTGTCTGCCACTCCCTACCTCCTTATATTCTCCCCTCACACTTCTCTAGTTGCCAGTTATAGAGCTTCCTGCCTGGACATCTATACTGACCCACTGGAGTGGTTAATCCTGGTTGTTGTTCCTGTGTGCTACCCTCCGGATCCCTGTTTGGCTTATTGTTGTCTCCTGTTGTCGCCCACCTGGGAATATATGTTGAGTCTGTGTTGTCTGTCCTCCCCTTGGTGTTTTCCCTTAGAGTTAGTGGTGCGGACTAGTGTTCCATCGCCCTGTTCACTACCTAGGGCTCAGCTCAGGGAAAGCCAGGGCTTTAGGCACGTGATCGGCGTACGGGTGAGGAACCCGTCTAGGGACGTCAGGGCAGCCAGGTGCCAGCCGCCAGGTGAGTCAGGGGTCACCATCTTCCCTCTCACTTGGGCAGGGCCTTCCTCGTTCCCTCCCTCTGTGTCACGTATGTGATAGCCACGCCGACCGTGATAGCCGCCCTCATTTCCTCCAACTCAATCGGCTCCTCTAACCGCATGCTATCCTCCCTTGACAACTTAGGTAGATCCAATGTATTCAAAAAGGCGTCAATCTCCTCATCTGAACATGACACCTTGGAAGTATACAGAGAGGAATAAAAATGGTTTAGTATATTTAAGATGTTCTCAGTATCACGCCTCAAGATGCCATTGGAATCTATCAGGCCAGTAATACATTGCGCACCTTGCTGAGCTTTCGCTATAATCGAGAGCATATGACCGACACTCTCCCCTTCTGTAAAAAAATTTTGCTTGTAAAAGAGCCGTTTCCTCTCCGCTACCTCCAAGAGGTGACACCTCAGCTCCTCCTGCCTAGCCTTCAAAGCATTACTTGTTAGGATAGATGGGGTCAGCACAAAGGTTTCTTCCGCAAGCTTCATATTCACATGTTTTTGTACATCAAGCTCTCTAGATTTAGATTTAATCCGACTGACTGATTTAATTAGGGAGCCCCTGAGGAAGGCCTTCATCGCCTCCCAAACAACTATCGGAGATGCAGTTCCCTCATTTAGGCGGAAGTATTCCCTAAGGGATTGAAGCGTATCAGACATATCACCCATCAGTGTTAACCAGAAAGCGTTCAAATGCCAGTATTTTGCCCCCGGTCTGGCTGTCTCAGAAATCTGAAGGGCGACACTAAATATGGAGTGGTCCGATAAGGTCCTGGCAAGATACTCTGAGTTCCGTACAAGTGGAAACATGGGAGCATTCACCAAACCCATATCTATACGCGACAGGGAGCCATAGGTCGAGGAGCAACACGAGTACTTCCTATCCAGGGGGTGGGTCTCCCTCCATACGTCCGTCAGACCTACTTCCCTTAGTAGTCTCGCAAATGGTGTTTCACCAGAATTACCATCACTAGGTGTGACCTGGCATCTATCAAGCGAGCTATTAAGCACGTTATTAAAGTCTCCCACTATTCACATTGGAAGCTCAGAAAACTCTGCCATAAAACCCAGAAGCTTTCTCAAAGGTACCGAGGAAAATGGTGGGGGTATATAGATCGTTGCCAAGACTATTCTCAACCCTTGGACCACACAATGCACCCCTATAAACCTTCCCTCCTCATCCACACACTCCCTTAAGGCATTCAAATTTAATGTTTTTATGGACCAGGATACTAACCCCCCTGGAATGTGAGGAGAAAACGGAATGCACCGAATAACCGGACCACGGCTTTTGCAGAACATGTATAGATTGTTTGGTCATATGCGTTTCTTGCAAGCATATTATTGCTGGCTGATATCTAGCTAAGTAACGAAATAAGCTGTGTCTCTTTGTAGCATCCGCCATTCCCCTCACATTCCAGCTAAGTATTCTTGTAACAGATCCCATAAGAGCGTGTACAAAAATAAAAGTAGGTTAGGGTCACATACATCTCCAAATCCCACAAGCTGCAAGAAAAAGTAATGTTAATCAACATAGCATAGTCTCCCATCTCTTCCTCATTTCCCCCTTCTAGGTGAACAAGGACTGTACGTCTCAACATCTTATAATTACTATCATTAGCACATTTGGCAGTAATAACCTTCAATAAACCCTTCCAGGGGTCTGGTGGGGACCCGATGTGCCCGTTCAACCGCATATAGTGCAGAAAGTCCTCTATCACGGAATTTATCCGCAAACCACTTTTCAATGAATTCAGTAGGATCTGGGCCTTCTGACTTCTCTGGTATTCCCACCAGCCGAATATTATTGCGGCGAGAGCGGTTTTCAAGATCATTGTTTTTGGCATAAAGTGCCGCTATGTCTTTAAACACAGTACGGCTCTCTTTCTGTAGGGTAGCAGTCCCATCTTCCAGGTCCGAGACCCTCCTCTCTACCTCTGAGGTGCGTTCAGCCACCTTATGTAGGTCATGACAAATAATGGAGATATCAGCCTTTAGGCTTCCAATATTTATATTCATGGATTTGAGGGTAACGTTACAGTTAGCAATAGCTGCCATCACATCCTTTAAGGTGGGCTCAGGAGTAGTGATCTCTGGCAGACCTTCTTCAGTGCTGTATAGGCTATTGCCCGCCTCCCCCTCTTTCTGGCCGAGGGGCTGCTGTTCATCAGCACAGGGGCCTTCCTGCTCCCCTATACCCTCATCTGATGGAGTCAGGGTGCCATCTCTTGCACCCCAGTCATGCCTAGGGGACTGTTGTGGTTTGTGAGCAAAGCGCTCCAGCCGCGCTGCAGCTCCCTGACTCACCGCCGACCGCAAGTCAGGCCAGTCCTCTTCATCGGCGCCATCTTGGGAGCGGCTCGGTGTTTTGCCTCTTTTTGCCGGATCGCTTGTAGAGTATGTCCCCTGCCTCTCTGAGTAGTTACAGCACGAATCGCCACCGCTGAAGGTGAAAAATACAGGATGCTTGCCGGAGCTGATGCGATGTGCGCCTTACTTCATGCGCCGCTAGGCTCCGCCCCCTCCAGATTTTCCATTTTAATTTTTTTTTTCCAGTTACAAAGCAAGGGTTAACAGCCAAACAAAACTCTCACAGGCTCATCACCGGAAGGCAGTGCAGATGCCTAAGGAAGGCATCGCGCTGCCTTCCATGCCATCGGGTCCCCCCTACAGCCGCATAGGGACCCGATGGCACCTGCGCCCGCCGCCACCGCACCATTGAAAAGCCGCAAGGTATTTAGCCAAGGTGCCTGCTCAATGATTTGAGCAGGCACCGGGTTCCGATCACCGCCCGCCGCACGGCGGTGATCGGAAATACACAAGGCGTACAGGTACGCCCTGTGTCCTTAAGTACCAGGACATCAGGGCGTACCTGTACGCCCTGTGTCCGTAACAGGTTAAAAAAGAAAAAAAATACACAAAATATTAAAATTACAAATCGCTCTCTTTTCCCATTTTTACATATAAAAATTAACAATAACAAATAATCATAACAGGCATCGCTGTGTCTGAAAATATCTGAACTATTAAAATATCAATATATTTTTTCTGCACGGTGAATGCCGTAATGAAATAAAATGTGCTATTCTCCATTTTTTTGGTCACTTTGTTCCCCCCGAAAAGTGAAGAAAAAATGGTACATACCCCAAAATAGTACAAAAAGAAATTACAGTTTTCCCCACAAAAAAAAACCTCACACAACTCTGTAGTCAGAAACATAAAGAAAAAACATGGAGAGATTGGAGGGGGGGGGGGTTCAATTTCACCCTACACAGAAGTTTTTCCCATTCTTCAATACAAGATATGGTAAATAAATGGTGGCATTTAAAATACATTTTTGTCATGCAAACATAAAAGGTTGTGGCTTTTGGAAAGTAGAAAGGAAAAAACAAAAATGCAATAACTAAAACTGGCCCAGTCCATGAGAGGTTAATAATGAAAGCAGTTTGTGTTGAGGAATGTGGTGACCGATCCTTTTACGTGAACTTATATTAAGTGATGCCCAATTGATGTTGAAGGCCAAAATATGTTGGGCTTTTTAAATTTTGGAGTTTTATCAAGATATGATTGACTGTATGTAATAATAGTCATGACCAGGTATGAATGAGAATGCTGAATTTCTTCAGGAAGTTACAGAAAACGTTACAAGACTGGAATCACATGTGCCAAAACTAGGAGTGCATTTAGAGTAAATGGCTTATTACTTCTCCGTCCTGCTGGATCCACTTCTTGCCTAATAGGAATATTATAAGTTTGTCTTCTATCTAGTTTGGAAAAAAAACACAAATTTGTATTTATCTTTTTTTTTTTTTTAATCTTCACAGAAAATCCCAGTAAGAATTCTGAGGGAAGCCTCATGTTATCACTAAATTATAAAGCAGAAGATGAAGATATCATGCAGCGCACTTCAGGAGAAAACCTTAATGTTCATCAGAGACTTCACAGTACAGAGCTATCATATAATCCCCCTAATCATGAGGAACCTTCTCCTGACCAATCACAGATTGTTACCACAAGTACAGGTCAGAAAGGGGGTAAAAGGTTTCAAAGTGGTAAAGAGTTCACAAAAAGCTCAGGTCTTACTACACACAGAAGAATTCACACGGGGGAGAAGCCATATTCATGTTCAGAATGTGGGAAGTGCTTTACAAAGAAATCGCATCTTGTTACACATGAGAGAAGTCACACAGGGGAGAGACCATATTCATGTTCAGAATGTGGGAAATGTTTTACACAGAAATCACATCTTATTACACATGAGAGGATTCACACAGGAGAGAAGCCATATTCATGTGCAGAATGTGGGAAATGCTTTTCAGATAAATCAAGTCTTGTTATACATGAGAGAACTCATACAGGAGAGAAACCATATTCATGTTCAGAATGTGGTAAATGTTTTACACGGAAATCATCTCTTGTTACACATCAGAGTTTTCACACAGAAAGAAAGTCATATGCATGTCCAGAATGCGGAAAATGTTTTACACGTAAATCAAATCTTGGTAAACATGGTAAAATCCACAGGGGAGAGAAGCCATACTCATGTTCAGAATGTGGGAAACATTTTGCACATAAATCAAATCTTGTTACACATGAGAATACTCACACAGGAGAAAAGCCATATTCATGTTTAGAATGTGGGAAATGTTTTGCAGATAAATCAAGTCTTGTTAGACACGAGAGAATTCACACAGGTGAGAAGCCATATTCATGTTCAGAATGTGGGAAACTTTTTTCAGATAAATCAAGTCTTGTTAAGCATACGAGATTTCACACAGGAGAGAAACCATTTTCATGTTTAGAATGTGGGAAATGTTTTACACAGAAATCACATCTTGTTACTCATGGGAGAATTCACACAGCAGAGAAGCCATATTCATGTTCAGAATGTGGGAAGTGCTTTTCAGATAAATCAAATCTTGCTATACATGAGAAATGTCACATGGAAGAGAAAAGATTTCCACCGATTTTAACATATCAGGTTATTTATGGATCTTAATAGAAGGTTAATTTTTTTGTGGAATTATCTTGGATCTTCCAAACAACTATGGTCAACTGTGATTAAGATCCACAGAGGAAAAGTATTGTGGAGATAAGGAACAGAAGAAGAGCCTTGTTTACTTCCAGGGCAGTGAAGATGAATTGCCCCCATGAACCTTACATCTTATCACTGTATTCATGCCTCCACCCACACTGCGGGAGAATCCAGAGTGAAAATGGAGAAAAGTAATGGCGCTCCATGTAATTGTTTTATAATGTATGTGGATGTATTAATATTTCATCTTCATCCAAACAGTACTTAACCACTTCCCGACATTCACCATACATTTATGGCACATGTCGGGTCTCTAATGATGGCGCCCCCTCTGAAGCGGAGGGAGCACCATAGCAGCCGGGTGCCTGCTGTTTCATACAGCAGACACCCGCGGCTAATGTCTGCAATCGGCAGTAATGCTGACTGCGGACATTTACCCCCTCAGATGCCATGGTCAGATGTAACCATGGCATCTGAGAGAGCTAAGACCCAGCATCACTTTACTTCCCAATAAAATGGAATAAAAGGTGATCAAAAATCCATACACATCCCGAATGGTATTAGCAAAAACTACAGATTGTCCCGCAAAAAATGAGTCCTCACACATCTCCATAGACATAACTATAAGAAAAAGTTATGGGGGTCAGAATATGGCAATGGAAAGAAAAATAAATGTTTAAAAAAAAAATAATTGTCAGTATTAAAATTAAATGAAAACTATGCATATGTGGTATCACCATAATTTTACTGGAGAATGAAGAGTTTTGTGAGCTAAAAAATAAAAAAAAGTTATGGCTCTGGCAAGGCAGGGAGTGAAAAACAAAAAGGGAAAATTGCTGCTTCAGGAAAGGGTTAAAGATAAAATAAAATCTATTTCCTCCACGCCAGCGTCACCATTGTCACTGACAGACATGGTCTTTTTGGCTCATATACTTTCTCCTAGCGCTGTGACCTTCATTGCTCCTACAGAGTAACCCTCCTGTGCGGAGACAGTGATATTGGTGGCATGATGACTATATCACTGATTTATCTAACCGGGTGATCGGTGATAATTAACCCCACATGTACATTCCTGCGGTTTAATGGTAAACCTATCTAGATACTGGAGATGAGTGATATATCGGTGGTGGGATTCGCTTGTGATGTCACATCTGTTAATTAACCCCTGAATAATGGAAACATGAAATTAGTGACCAAGTGATGCTCATATATGTGTTTCATATGTATCCTGCCTCCTGCTTTATTAACTGCAGAGCATGAATGGAGACATACTGGTGAATTATTAGTATCTTGTTTGTCTCAGGTAAGTACTGGCCAGTAGGTCTTCAACTTGTTTAGGCTCTGCTTTTTGAATAGCAAATAGAATTATTTTTATCTTTAACAACACAATTTTCTAATTTTTTTCAGACAAAATATATAAAATACTAAAACTATATAAGAAAAAATAAAATATACAATTGCACATGAGCAACACGGTTATATGGCTATATGGTCATAATATATGCCAAACAATATTACTCTGAGAAATAGTTTTCATTTCAGCTTGAATATTTGGATTTAAAAGGTTCATTGATGCCACATGACGGCTTCTGGGAAACATCTGATAAATCTTATTTAGTGATTCATAGCAGATACTGTACTCTGCCATTTCTTTAACCCCTTAAGGACTCAGCCCTATTTCACCTTAAGGACATTTTTTGCAAATCTGACCAGTGTCACTTTAAGTGCTGATAACTTTAAAACGCTTTGACTTACCCAGGCCGTTCTGAGATTGTTTTTTCGTCACATATTGTACTTCATGACACTGCTAAAATTGGGTCAAAAAAGTTAATTTTTTTGCATAAAAAAATACCAGATTTACCAAAAATTTTGAAAAATTTGCAAATTTCAAAGTTTCAGTTTCTCTACTCCTGTAATACATAGTAATACCCCCAAAAATTGTGATGACTTTACATTCCCCATATGTCTACTTCATGTTTGTAGCATTTTGGGAATGATATTTTATTTTTTGGGGATGTTACAAGGCTTAGAAGTTTAGAAGCAAATCTTGAAATTTTTCAGAAATTTACAAAAACCCAATTTTTAGGGACCACTACAGGTCTGAAGTCACTTTGTGAGGCTTACATAATAGAAACCGCCCAAAAATGACCCCATTCTATAAACCTGCAAAAAAAGGGGGGTTAGTCAGCACCTCCCAATTCTATAAACTACACCCCTCAAGGTATTCAAAACTGATTTTACAAACTTCGTTAACCCTTTAGGTGTTGCACAAGAGTTATTGGCAAATGGGGATGAAATTTGAGAATTTCATTTTTTGCCTAATTTTCCATCTTAACCCATTTTTTCCACTAACAAAGCAAGGGTTAACAGCCAAACAAGACTGTATCTTTATTGCCCTGACTCTGCCGTTTACAGAAACACCCCATATGTGGCCGTAAACTACTGTACGGGCACACAGTAGGGCGTAGAGGGAAAGGTGCGCCGTATGGTTTTTGGAAGCCAGATTTTGCTGGACTGGTTTTTTGACACCATGTCCCATTTGAAGCCCCACTGATGCACCCCCAGAGTAGAAACTCCAAAAAAGTGACCCCATTTTAGAAACTACGGGATAGGGTGGCAGTTCTGTTGGTACTAGTTTAGGGTACATATGATTTTTGGTTGCTCTGTATTACACTTTTTTGTGCGGCAAGGTAACAAGAAATAGATTTTTTGGCACGTTTTTTTTTTTTGTTATTTACAACATTCATCTGACCGGTTAGATCATGTGGTAATTTTATAGAGCAGGTTGTCACGGACGCGGCGATACCTAATATGTATACAATTTTTTTTATTTATGTAAGTTTTACACAATGATTTCATTTTTAAAACAAAAAAAATGTTTTCGTGTCTCCATAGTCTAAGAGCCATAGTTTTTTTGGGGTGCATATGACTTTTTGATCGCTTGCTATTACACTTTTTGTGACGCAAGATGAAAAAAAATGGCTTTTTTTACACCGTTTTTATTTTTATTTTTTTACGGTGGTCACCTGAGGGGTTAGGTCATGTGATATTTTTATAGAGCCGGTCGATACGGACGCGGCGATACCTAATATGTATACATTTTTTTTATTTATTTAAGTTTTACACAATGATTTCATTTTTGAAACAAAAAAAAATCATGTTTTAGTGTTTCCATAGTCTGGGAGCCATAGTTTTTGCAGTTTTTGGGTGATTATCTTGGGTAGGGTATGATTTTTGCGGGATGAGATGACGGTTTGATTGGTACTATTTTGGCATACATGCGACTTTTTTGATCACTTTTATTACCTTTTTTGGGAAGTAAGGTGGGCAAAATTTCAATTTCCTAATAGTTTTTATTTTTATTTTTTTATGGCGTTCACCGTGCGGACGCGGCGATACCAAACATGTGTAGGGAATTTTATTTTTTTCATTTTTAATCAGTGATAAATGTGTTTTTTGGTTTTTACTTTTTTTTCACTTTTTTTTACTTTTTTTTTTACCCAGACCCACTTGGTTCTTGAAGATCCAATGGGTCTGGATGTCTGTATAATACAGTACAGTACACTATATAGTGTTTTGTACTGTATTTTACTTACACTTTGTCTGAACAGATCTCTGCCTTTAGCACAGATCTGTTCAGCACCATGGACAGCAGGATGCCTGAGACGGCGTCCTGTTGCCATGGGAACCTTCCCCGTCTGCTCAGTAGGGGTCAGAACTTCGCAGACGGGGAAGGGTAAGGACAGGGCTGTCGGGGGGGTTGTCTGGGAGCTCTCTCCCTATCCATCGGGGGGCTGCAAAGGCACTGCAGCCCCCCGATGGGAGAGGGAGGGAGCTCCCTCTTACTGTTAACTTTTTCCATACAGCGGTCCGTACGGACCGCGGTATGGAAAGGGTTAAACGGCTGACATCTGCACAGATGTCAGCCGTTTATACCAGGGTGTCAGCAATGTGCTGACACCCTGGTATACCCACTGGCCACCAACGAATTTTCAAGAGGAGGCGGGCGGGGGATCGCGATCCCGCCTGCCGCACCGCCCGCCTCCCACCACGCCCCCACCGCCCACAACTCCCCCCCCCTGCACCACCCGCCGGCAAAAAATCATGCAGGGGTGCAGGGGGGGTGGAAAATCTATATTTGAGGTACAGTAAAGTTTCTGATCCCCGCGGTCAGGGACCGCGGGGATCAGAAACTGCAGAAAGCGCAGCAAACCGCAGGTCTGAATTGACCTGCGGTTTGCGGCGATCGCTGATAGGGGGGTCACATGACCCCCCCTGGTGTTGTGACAGGATGCCGGCTGAATGATTTCAGCCGGCATTCCGTTCCCATTAACCCCCGCGGCGCCGGAATCTTCATTTAAAGTTAGGACGTACCGGTACGCCCTGAGTCCTTAACCACCTCAGCCCCTATGGCTTAAACACCCTGAAAGACCAGGCCACTTCTGACCTACCCTACTTTCACCGTTTATTGCTCGGTCATGCAACTTACCACCCAAATGAATTTGACCTCCTTTTCTTCTCACTAATAGAGCTTTCATTTGGTGGTATTTCATTGCTGCTGACATTTTTACTTTTTTTGTTATTAATCGAAATTTAACGATTTTTTTTGCAAAAAAATGACATTTTTCACTTTCAGTTGTAAAATTTTGCAAAAAAAAACGATATCCATATATAAATTTTGCTCTAAATTTATTGTTCTACATGTCTTTGATAAAAAAAAAATGTTTGGGTAAAAAAAAAATGGTTTGGGTAAAAGTTATAGCGTTTACAAACTATGGTACAAAAATGTGAATTTCCGCTTTTTGAAGCAGCTCTGACTTTCTGAGCACCTGTCATGTTTCCTGAGGTTCTACAATGGCCAGACAGTACAAACACCCCACAAATGACCCCATTTCGGAAAGTAGACACCCTAAGGTATTCGCTGATGGGCATAGTGAGTTCATAGAACTTTTTATTTTTTGTCACAAGTTAGTGGAAAATGATGATTTTTTTGGGGGGATTTTTTTTTCTTACAAAGTCTCATATTCCACTAACTTGTGACAAAAAATAAAAACTTCTATGAACTCACTATGCCCATCAGCGAATACCTTGGGATGTCTTCTTTCCGAAATAGGGTCACTTGTGGGGTAGTTATACTGCCCTGGCATTCTAGGGGCCCAAATGTGTGGTAAGTTGTTTGAAATCAAAATCTGTAAAAATTGACCGGTGAAATCCGAAAGGTGCTCTTTGGAATGTGGGCCCCTTTGCCCACCTAGGCTGCAAAAAAGTGCCACACATGTGGTATTGCCGTACTCAGGAGAAGTTGGGGAATGTGTTTTGGGGTGTCATTTTACATATACCCATGCTGGGTGAGATAAATATCTTGGTCAAATGCCAACTTTGTATAAAAAAATGGGAAAAGTTGTCTTTTGCCAAGATATTTCTCTCACCCAGCATGGGTATATGTAAAATGACACCCCAAAACACATTCCCCAACTTCTCCTGAGTACGGCAATACCACATGTGTGACACTTTTTCGCAGCCTAGGTGGGCAAAGGGGCCCATATTCCAAAGAGCACCTTTCGGATTTCACCGGTCATTTTTTACACATTTTGATTTCAAACTTCTTACCACACATTTGGGCCCCTAGAATGCCAGGGCAGTATAACTACCCCACAAGTGACCCCATTTTGGAAAGAAGACACCCCCAGGTATTTCGTAATGGGCATAGTGAGTTCATGGAAGTTTTTATTTTTTGTCACAAGTTAGTGGAATATGAGACTTTGTAAGGGAAAAAAAATAAATAAAAAAAATCATCATTTTCCGCTAACTTGTGACAAAAAATATAAAATTCTAGGAACTCGCCATGCCCCTCACGGAATACCTTGGGGTGTCTTCTTTCCAAAATGGGGTCACTTGTGGGGTAGTTATACTGCCCTGGCATTTTCCAGGGGCCCTAATGTGTGGTAAGTAGGTAAATGACCTGTGAAATCCTAAAAGTGCTCTTTGGAATGTGGGCCCCTTTGCCCACCTAGGCTGCAAAAAAGTGTCACACATGTGGTATCGCCGTATTCAGGAGAAGTTGGGCAATGTGTTTTGGGGTGTCTTTTTACATATACTCATGCTGGGTGAGAGAAATATCTCGGCAAAAGACAACTTTTCCCATTTTTTTATACAAAGTTGGCATTTGACCAAGATATTTATCTCACCCAGCATGGGTATATGTAAAATGACACCCCAAAACACATTGCCCAACTTCTCCTGAGTACGGCGATACCAGATGTGTGACACTTTTTTGCAGCCTAGATGCGCAAAGGGGCCCACATTCCTTTTATGAGGGCATTTTTAGACATTTGGATCCCAGACTTCTTCTCACGCTTTAGGGCCCCTAAAATGCCAGGGCAGTATAAATACCCCACATGTGACCCCATTTTGGAAAGAAGACACCCCAAGGTATTCAATGAGGGGCATGGCGAGTTCATAGAATTTTTTTTTTTTGGCACAAGTTAGCGGAAATTGATTTTATTTATTTTTTTCTCACAAAGTCTCCCTTTCCGCTAACTTGGGACAAAAATTTCAATCTTTCATGGACTCAATATGCCCCTCACGGAATACCTGGGGGTGTCTTCTTTCGGAAATGGGGTCACATGTGGGGTATTTATACTGCCCTGGCATTCTAGGGGCCCTAAAGCGTGAGAAGAAGTCTGGAATATAAATGTCAAAAAATTTTTACGCATTTGGATTCCGTGAGGGGTATGGTGAGTTCATGTGAGATTAAATTTTTTGACACAAGTTAGTGGAATATGAGACTTTGTAAGAAAAAAATAATAATTTCCGCTAACTTGGGCCAAAAAAATGTCTGAATGGAGCCTTACAGAGGGGTGATCAATGACAGGGGGGTGATCAATGACAGGGGGGTGATCAGGGAGTCTATATGGGGTGATCACCCCCCCTGTCATTGATCACCCCCCTATAAGGCTCAATTCAGATGTCCGTATGTGTTTTGCGGATCCGATCCATGTATCCGTGGATCCGTAAAAATCATACGGACATCTGAATGCAGCCTGACAGGGGGGTGATCAATGACAGGGGGTGATCAATGACAGGGGGGTAATCAATGACAGGGGGGTGATCAGGGAGTCTATATGGGGTGATCACCACAGTCATTGATCACGCCCCTGTAAGGCTCCATTCAGACGTCCGTATGCGTTTTGCGGATCCGATCCATCTATCAGTGGATCCGTAAAAATCATGCGGACATCTGAATGGAGCTTTAAAGGGGGGTGATCAATGAAAGGGGGGTAATCAATGACAGGGGGGTGATCAGGGAGTCTATATGGGGTGATCACCACAGTCATTGATCACGCCCCTGTAAGGCTCCATTCAGACGTCCGTATGCGTTTTGCGGATCCGATCCATCTATCAGTGGATCCGTAAAAATCATGCGGACATCTGAATGGAGCTTTACAGGGGGGTGATCAATGACAGGGGGGTAATCAATGACAGGGGGGTGATCAGGGAGTCTATATGGGGTGATCACCACAGTCATTGATCACGCCCCTGTAAGGCTCCATTCAGACGTCCGTATGCGTTTTGCGGATCCGATCCATCTATCAGTGGATCCGTAAAAATCATGCGGACGTCTGAATGGAGCTTTACAGGGGGGTGATCAATGACAGGGGGGTAATCAATGACAGGGGGGTGATCAGGGAGTCTATATGGGGTGATCACCACAGTCATTGATCACGCCCCTGTAAGGCTCCATTCAGACGTCCGTATGCGTTTTGCGGATCCGATCCATCTATCAGTGGATCCGTAAAAATCATGCGGACATCTGAATGGAGCTTTACAGGGGGGTGATCAATGACAGGGGGGTAATCAATGACAGGGGGGTGATCAGGGAGTCTATATGGGGTGATCACCACAGTCATTGATCACGCCCCTGTAAGGCTCCATTCAGACGTCCGTATGCGTTTTGCGGATCCGATCCATCTATCAGTGGATCCGTAAAAATCATGCGGACATCTGAATGGAGCTTTACAGGGGGGTGATCAATGAAAGGGGGGTAATCAATGACAGGGGGGTGATCAGGGAGTCTATATGGGGTGATCACCACAGTCATTGATCACGCCCCTGTAAGGCTCCATTCAGACGTCCGTATGCGTTTTGCGGATCCGATCCATCTATCAGTGGATCCGTAAAAATCATGCGGACATCTGAATGGAGCTTTACAGGGGGCTGATCAATGACAGGGGGGTAATCAATGACAGGGGGGTGATCAGGGAGTCTATATGGGGTGATCACCACAGTCATTGATCACGCCCCTGTAAGGCTCCATTCAGACGTCCGTATGCGTTTTGCGGATCCGATCCATCTATCAGTGGATCCGTAAAAATCATGCGGACGTCTGAATGGAGCTTTACAGGGGGGTGATCAATGACAGGGGGGTGATCACCACAGTCATTGATCACGCCCCTGTAAGGCTCCATTCAGACGTCCGTATGCGTTTTGCGGATCCGATCCATCTATCAGTGGATCCGTAAAAATCATGCGGACATCTGAATGGAGCTTTACAGGGGGGTGATCAATGACAGGGGGGTAATCAATGACAGGGGGGTGATCAGGGAGTCTATATGGGGTGATCAAGGGTGAATAAGGGGTTAATAAGTGACAGGGGGGGGGTGTAGTGTAGTGGTGCTTGGTGCAACATATTACTGAGCTACCTGTGTCCTCTGGTGGTCGATCCAAACAAAGGGGACCACCAGAGGACCAGGTAGCAGGTATATTAGACGCTGTTATCAAAACAGCGTCTAATATACCTGTTAGGGGTTAAAGAAATCACATCTCCAGCCTGTCAGCGAACGATCGCCGCTGGCAGGCTGGAGATCCACTCGCTTACCTTCCGATCCTGTGAACGCGCGCGCCTGTGTGCGCGCGTTCACAGGAAATCTCGTGTCTCGCGAGATGACGCATATATGCGTGACTCTGCGCAGGGCTGCCACCTCCGGAACGCGATCCTGCGTTAGGCGGTCCGGAGGTGGTTAAGGACTCAGGAAATAGGGCGTACCGGTACGCCCTGCGTCCTTAAGGGGTTAAAGGCTATGTAGACCTTTGGTGGCAATTTTTATTATTATCGCATTGTACTCATTTTGAGCTAAAAATAATGAGATGCTCTAATTAAGGGATCTGAATTTTCTGTCTGCTCTGTCAGCCAGCTAATCTGACGGGCTCCTTATCTCTGCTCTCTGACCTTATAAACACTACTTATAGCTCAGTTCTTATCTTACTGATTCGATTGTGGCTTAAATAAGTGTTTATGACCTCTTAGTAAATTAGAGATAAGATTTATTAGGTGACCGGCACAAAGTAAAAGTAAGGCCTCTTTCACACGGGCGTTGCGAGAAAATGTGCAACAGAATGCATAGTAAAACAGCGCTGGAGGGGTTAAAAATAAATAAATAATAATTTAACTCACCTTAGTCCACTTGATCGCGTAGCCTGGCATCTCCTTCTGTCTCCTTTGTTGAACAGGACCTGTGGTGAGCATTAATTACAGGAACAGGACCTTTGATGACGTCACTCCGGTCATCACATGATCCATCACCATGGTAAAAGATCATGTGACGTACCATGTGATGACCGGAGTGACGTCATCAAAGGTCCTGTTCCTGTAATTAATGCTCACCACAGGTCCTATTCAACAAAAGAGACAGAAGGAGATGCCGGGCTCCGCGATCAAGTGGACTAAGGTGAGTTAAATTATTATTATTATTTTTTAACCCCTCCAGCGCTGTTTTACTATGCATTCTGTATTCAGAATGCTATTATTTTCCCTTATAACCATGTTATAAGGGAAAATAATAATGATCGGGTCTCCATCCCGATCATCTCCTAGCAACCGTGCGTGAAAACCACACTTGCTTGCGGATGCTTGCGATTTTCACGCAACCCCATTCACTTCTATGGGGCCTGCGCTGCGTGAAAAACGCAGAATATAGAGCATGCTGCGATTTTCACACAACGCATAAGTGATGCGTGAAAATCACCGCTCATGTGAACAGCCCCATAGAAATGAATGGGTCGGTATTCAGTGCGGGTGCAATGCGTTCACCTCACGCATCGCATCCGCGCGGAATACTCGCCCGTGTGAAAGGGGCCTAACAGTCAGCTAGAAAAAAACTGTTTGTGACAGAACAGCTCAATATTTGTAATAAAGACCAAATGAAAAAATTATTTTTAGCCCAAAATAAGTAAAATGCAATCCTAAAAAATATTTGCCTCTGAAGGTTAACATAGCCTTTAACTCTGCAAGGAGTTTGGCTGTATTTGCAAACTCAACCAGATCTTTCAGCTTGGGTGTGGCAGGACCCAAATTCTAGAGAAAGGTGCAGATCCTAGAGATGGGACCCACACCTCAGATATGTTATAAATGTCTGAAATGAGAATAAAACAACTTTGCTGTTTTAATTATACTGAAGATAATGTATGTATCGTAGCCCTGAAGTGAAATTGTGCGTTACTGCTCTGACTTGCTCCATGTGTTCCCACCTGAAGCTGTGTTCAAGGAATAATTCAGCTAAGTACACCTAGGGTTCCCCCGAGATTCTCTGTAACAAATCATTCAGTGTATTGGTGTATTGTCATAGGCTGGACTATTTTTGTCCTCCACCAATGTTTAATAAAGGGATTTCATTTCTTAAATAATTTAGGGAGTTTTCTTGTGCTGTTAAAAATACATTTGGCTTTCAGATGAAATTTATGGAAAATGTAAAAAGTTCCGGCTCCATTGATATTTTATCATGAAAGTCGGGTGTTTAAGTAGAAGCAGCAATGGTGATTTCCTCATCTCAAGCAATTGATTGCAGAAAAAAAAGAAGCCGACACCAGTGCTGAGTATACCTCCACAAAATGTCAGGGTCTTAATAACTTGTCCTGTGGACTTTGAGCATCAATTACAGCTACACAACAACGTCTCCTGCTGTTCACAAGATTTATTGTCTGCTGAGGCATGGCATCCCACTCTTTTTGAAGGGCGGCCCTCGGGTCATTGAGGTTCTAGGATACAGAGTTACGAGCCTCTACACGGCGATTCTTCTTCAAGTAGTATGGGCTTGTCACTGAACCATTCACAAAGTGTAGGGCAGTTCTGTATTGACTAGACACCCCTGCCCTCACTGTAACATCACCACTAAAATCTTGTTTGGTGACAACAGAGGCGCATAGCACTCTCCTTGACGACTCCAACATCATTGGCACCCATCAATTTTGCTCAGCGTGAATCGACTTTCATCCGTGAACAGCACTGAAGCCAACTGGTCTCTCGTCCAGCGTAGATGCTCCCTGGCCTATGCAAGACCATGACGCCTTTGCCTGGTGGTGTGGCCAGGTCCCCTTGCAGGTCATATAGCACACAGACCATGCTTATGTAAATGGTTTCGAATGGTCTGACATGACACTTGGGTGCCTCTCACCTCTCTTAAATGTGCCTGGAGTTGTGTGGCATTCATCATCCGATTCCGCAGGGCATTGTTCACAATGAAGCGGTCATCAGTGTAGGATGTGGCCAAAGGAATTCCATGTTTATGCCTTTCTGTGACTCTTCCAGTCTCTCTATATCTCTGATACAACCTGCTGATGACACTCTGTGACACTCTAAGCTCAGTGGCCACTTCCGTCTGAGAACATCACGCTTGAAGCCTTGCAATGGTGAGGTAATGTTGATCATTTTTTAGGTTTTTTCTTGGTCTCATGATGTCAAAATGTGAACAGCATGATGAGGAGGACTGTTTAAATACCAATTCTAATTGAACCAGGAAATTTATTGGGCGATTCATGAATCAAACACCTGTTGTTAATTTTGTCGTTAAGCTCCTTGTTAGAGAACAGCAAGTTGTGCAGAAAGTACTGAAACATTGAACAGTTGGACAGGTGCATTCAGAAGTTTAAAGAAGGTCACATTAAGTTCACCTGTAAAGGTTAGAGGGCATTTTAAGTTCATCCTGAAATTTCACCCACATGCCAAATATCCTGAACTTTTTGTGAGTAGTGTGTATATACAGTCAGGGCCATAAATATTGGGACATCAACACAATTCTAACATTTTTGGCTCTATACACCCAACACAATGGATTTGAAATGAAACTAACAAGATGTGCTTTAACTACAGACTGTCAGCTTTAATTTGAGGGTATTTACATCCAAATCAGGTAAACGGTGTAGGAATTACAACAATTTGCATATGTGCCTCCCACTTGTTAAGGGACCAAAAGTAATGGGACATAATAATGATCATAAATCAAACTTTCACTTTTTAATACTTGGTTGCAAATCCTTTGCAGTCAATTACAGCCTGAAGTCTGGAACGCATAGACATCACCAGACTCTGGGTTTCATCCCTGGTGATGCTCTGCCAGGCCTCTACTGCATCTGTCTTCAGTTCCTGCTTGTTCTTGGGGCATTTCCGGTGATTGACTTGGCCATTGCATAACATTCCACTTCTTTCCCTTAAAAAACTTTTTGGTTGCTTTTGCAGTATGCTTTGGGTCATTGTCCATCTGCCCTGTGAAGCTCGTCCAATGAGTTCTGAAGCATTTGGATAAATATGAGCAGATAATATTGCCCGAAACACTTCAGAATTCATCCTGTTGCTTTTGTCAGCAGTCACATCATGAATAAATACAAGAGAACCAGTTCCATTGGCAGCCATACATGCCCACGCCATGACACTACCACCACCATGCTTCACTGAAGAGGTGGTATGCTTAGGATCATGAGCAGTTCCTTTCCTTCTCCATACTCTTCTCTTCCCATCACTCTGGTACAAGTTGATCTTGGTCTCATCTGTCCATAGGATGTTGTTCCAGAACTGTGAAGGCTTTTTTAGATGTCTTTTGGCAAACTCTAATCTGGCCATCCTGTTTTTGAGGCTCACCAATGGTTTAGATCTTGTGGTGAACCCTCTGTATTCACTCTGGTGAAGTCTTCTCTTGATTGTTGACTTTGACACGCATACACCTACCTCCTGGAGAATGTTCTTGATCTGGCCAACTGTTGTGAAGGGCGTTTTCTTCACCAGGGAAAGAATTCTTCGGTCATCCACCACAGTTGTTTTCCGTGGTCTTCCGGGTCTTTTGGTGTTGCTGAGCTCACTGGTGCGTTCCTTCTTTTTAAGAATGTTCCAAACAGTTGTTTTGGCCAGGCCTAATGTTTTTTCTATCTCTCTGATGGGTTTGTTTTTGTTTTTTCAGCCTAATGATGGCTTGCTTCACTAATAGTGACAGCTCTTTGGATCTCATCTTGAGAGTTGACAGCAACAGATTCCAAATGCAAATAGCACACTGGAAATGACCTCTGGAACTTTTATCTGCTCATTGTTATTTGGATAATGAGGGAATAACACACACCTGGCCATGGAACAGCTGAGAAGTCAGTTGTCCCATTACTTTTGGTCCCTTAACAAGTGGGATGCACATATGGAAACTGTTATAATTTCTACACCGTTCACCTGATTTGGATGTAAATAGCCTCAAATTAAAGCTGACAGTCTGCAGTTAAAGCACATATTGTTCATTTCATTTCAAATCCATTAATGTGGTTTATAGAGCCAAAAATGTTAGAATTGTATCGATGTCCCAATATTTATGGACCTGACTGTATATATATCTATATATATATATATACAGGGTAATTCAAAAATAATTGTGCAAAATTATAACCTTAGTATTCATAAGAGGAGAAGATAATTTATTAACATGAAGACACGCTTTATGGGGTATGGGGATGGCACATACACAGTTCTTGGAGCTCCACAGAAGGAAGTTGCAGAGTGTTAGATCTGGTGATTGTGGAGACTAGCGCAACATTTGTGAATTGTTTATTCCGATGCGTTTATTCCTTATATTGTATATTTTATACTTTAGCTCCCAGTGGTAGTAGTTCCTTAAATGGGTTATCTGCTTTTTTTTCTATTGATAACCTATTCTCAGGATAGGTCATCAATATTAGATCAGTGGGGGTCCAACACCTCTGCTGATCAGCTGTTTGAAGACACCGCAGCACTGGAAGACATACGCACTGCCTTCTCTTCAGTTTACCTGCTCGCAGTCGCAACTGCAGCGGTGTAATTACAATTGCTCCGTCCCCATTCACTTCTATGGGACGGATTTGTAGCATTTCAATGAATAGGAAGGAACCGTCCCATTGAAGTGAATGGGAAGGCGTCTTGTAATTACACCTGCTCGCTGCAGTTGTAACGGTAAACAGTGAAGAGAAGGCAGTGCTCGTACGAGGCGTCCGCGCTGATCTAACATTGATGACCTATCCCGAGGATAAATAGTCTACATAAAAAAAGTGGACAACCCTTTATGGGCATTGGGGAAGATTTATTAAAGGGGGTTATCAACCCCTATAATGCCCCCTCTAATGCTCGGGCCCCTTACACAGATTGTACTTACCTCGCTCCCCGGCACCTGTGTTGTTTCTGATGCCGGCACGGCCAGTGCTGAACGCTAAGGAGGCTTGTCCCTGTCGTGGCCTGCTACTAGCTGCCGTCCCACCGCCAAAAATACCCCCCCCCCCCCCCCCCCGTTGCCAGATGTTTAGTGTCAACCCGTTGCTGGATGTTTTGATCCACATGACAGGGAGATGCAGCGGTGGCCATGTGGGCATCAGAAGCGATGCAGGTGCCGGGGAGTGAGGTAAGTACAATCAGTATGAGGGGCCCGGGCATTATAGAGGTTAGATAAACCCTTTAATCCCCTTGAGCATGAATTGTAGTGCCAAAAAGTCCCATTTTGATGGCGCAAATGTTTTAAACTTTTTTGGCCCCTTTTTCTGTCTTGCTTACCACTTTTGATAAACGTGGGGAATGTGAGGGGGACAAAGCACTGGACATATTACTATTACTTATCCCAGTTTTCTGATACAAGTAATGCCTACAATCTACACCAGCTCCTAGTGTGGTGCATCTGATGCCGCTGCAGACTGGCGTTACAAATACCAGTCTTGATATGTCGTCCCTAATATAAACTAAAAAGGCCTAAAAAAACGTATTATGACCTCCAGGGAAGGGGTTAAAAAAGAAAAGTAATACTGGGCCATGATTGTGCAGCACAAGGTCTTTGATCTCTGCGGTGTACCTGGTGAGGGCACATGGTGAGTACGAAACACGTCAGCACTTTAGTGATGTGTACACATGGGGGTCACTTGCTAATCTATTTATGCCACTTTTATAGCGTGAATTTTGTCGCACAGCATTTGTGCAGTAAAATCTGTACAAAGTGGTGAGAAAAGGGGACGTGGCGTGTGTGGGGAAGCGGGCGGACCAATAGACCCAGCTCATCTGTCATTTTCTATGCCGTTTTTTTTTGTAGAAAATGGCTTAAATCTACGCCAGCAAGAGGCCATACAATAACTCAGTTCATCAGTGGGTGGTTATACTCACCACATCTAGATTTCCACCGTTCTTTGGCATCTTCGCCTTTTGTCAGGCACTCACTTCCTTCTCCTCACCCGCTTTTACAGATACTCTGGTCAAAGTTCCTAAGGCCACCTGCAAAAAAACAGATAAAGACAAAATAATAAAAAACAAAACAAAAAAAAAAGCCACCACAGTGCAGCTTCTAGCCCCGCCCCCAGCGGCCATAACCCATACATCAAAATGACTGCTATAAAAAGGGGACATAATAAAAAATATATATTTTAGTTGCATGAATAGTAGCTGTAATAGTTGCTATTAAATAAAGAAAAATTACATAAAAATAAAGCCCCATTTATTACTGAAAAAAAAAAGATGCATAACTGAATGGGAAAAAAAAGTTAGGGATTCCAAAGACACAAGTACTAAAAGACGGAAAATTTACCTGGTCAGGAAGGGGTTATATAAAACTGGGGGGAAAAAACATAACGAGCGCAGCTCACAATACAGCATTTACACGTATCGTGGGACATTTCATATAATGTATTTCAAACGTGTTGCAATGCAAAAATGCTCTCAGTATACCCCACAGTGCACCATGTATAAATAATGGCCACCATTTTGCCCACGGTATCCATAAAGGCCCCCTATAGTGCCCCCAGTGTTGTGGCACTGTTATGGAGGGGTTCTGTGGATGGCACTGTTATGGAGGGGTTCTGTGGATGGCACTTATAGAGCGGATCTGTGGATGGCACTTATGGAGGGGATCTGTGGATGGCACTTATGGAGGGGATCTGTGGATGGCACTTATGGAGGGGATCTGTGGATGGCACTGTTATTGGGGATCTGTGGATGGCACTGTTATTGGGGATCTGTGGATGGCACTGTTATTGGGGATCTGTGGATGGCACTGTTATTGGGGATCTGTGGATGGCACTGTTATTGGGGATCTGTGGATGGCACTGTTATGGAGGGGTTCTGTGGATGGCACTGTTATGGAGGGGTTCTGTGGATGGCACTGTTATGGAGGGGTTCTGTGGATGGCACTGTTATGGAGGGGTTCTGTGGATGACACTGTTATGGGGATCTGTGGATGACACTGTTATGGGGGATCTGTGGATGACACTGTTATGGGGGGATCTGTGGATGCCACTATTATGGGGGGATCTGTGGATGGCACTATTATGGGGGATCTGTGGATGGCACTGTTATGGGGAGGGGGATCTGTGCACTGTTATGGGGAGAGGGATCTGTGGATGGCGCTGTTATGGGGAGGGGGATCTGTGGATGGCACTGTTATGGAGAGGGGGATCTGTGGATAGCACTGTTATGGGGAGGGGGATCTGTGGATGACAATGTTATGGGGGGATCTATAGATGACACTATATAGCATCTTATGCTATATGTGTCATCCACAGATCTCCCCCATAACAGTGCCATACACAGATCCCCCTCCCCATAACAGTGCCATACACAGATCCCCCTCCCCATAACAGTGCCATACACAGATCCCCCTCCCCATAACAGTGCCATACACAGATCCCCCTCCCCATAACAGTGCCATACACAGATCTCCCTCCCATAACAGCCCTGGCCCCGCCGCTCACAGCAGTATTCCTTAACTTTTACTTCAAATCACCACATCTTCTTTTACCTTACAATGAAGCTCCAGTAACAGGCAAAGCGGGCAGCGGCGTAACGTCACTTACTCACGTGACGCGCCTGCTCCACCTACTTTATGAATGAAGCAGGCGGAGCAGGCGCGTCACGTGAGTAAGTGACGTTACGCCGCCGCCCGCTCTGCCTGTTACTGGAGCTTCATTGTAAGGTAATAAAGATGCGGTGATCTAAAGTTCAAGGACCCGCAGGCATAGCACCTGACCGCCCGCTCCCGCCCGCATAGCAACGAATCGGCCGATTATTCGATAACGGGATTCGTTGACAACGAATCTCGTTATCGAATATTATCGATAACGTTGATTAATCGTTGCAGCCCTAGCAGGTTCATCTCCATGTATCGGCCTGATGGGAGACATCGGATACCTAGTTCTACACCCTGTACAGAATTATTAGGCAAATGAGTATTTTGACCACATCATCCTCTTTATGCATGTTGTCTTACTCCAAGCTGTATAGGCTCGAAAGCCTACTACCAATTAAGCATATTAGGTGATGTGCATCTCTGTAATGAGAAGGGGTGTGGTCTAATGACATCAACACCCTATATCAGGTGTGCATAATTATTAGGCAACTTCCTTTCCTTTGGCAAAATGGGTCAAAAGAAGGACTTGACAGGCTCAGAAAAGTCAAAAATAGTGAGATATCTTGCAGAGGGATGCAGCACTCTTAAAATTGCAAAGCTTCTGAAGCGTGATCATCGAACAATCAAGCGTTTCATTCAAAATAGTCAACAGGGTCGCAAGAAGCGTGTGGAAAAACCAAGGCGCAAAATAACTGCCCATGAACTGAGAAAAGTCAAGCGTGCAGCTGCCAAGATGCCACTTGCCACCAGTTTGGCCATATTTCAGAGCTGCAACATCACTGGAGTGCCCAAAAGCACAAGGTGTGCAATACTCAGAGACATGGCCAAGGTAAGAAAGGCTGAAAGACGACCACCACTGAACAAGACACACAAGCTGAAACGTCAAGACTGGGCCAAGAAATATCTCAAGACTGATTTTTCTAAGGTTTTATGGACTGATGAAATGAGAGTGAGTCTTGATGGGCCAGATGGATGGCCCCGTGGCTGGATTGGTAAAGGGCAGAGAGCTCCAGTCCGACTCAGACGCCAGCAAGGTGGAGGTGGAGTACTGGTTTGGGCTGGTATCATCAAAGATGAGCTTGTGGGGCCTTTTTGGGTTGAGGATGGAGTCAAGCTCAACTCCCAGTCCTACTGCCAGTTTCTGGAAGACACCTTCTTCAAGCAGTGGTACAGGAAGAAGTCTGCATCCTTCAAGAAAAACATGATTTTCATGCAGGACAATGCTCCATCACACGCGTCCAAGTACTCCACAGCGTGGCTGGCAATGAAGGGTATAAAAGAAGAAAATCTAATGACATGGCCTCCTTGTTCACCTGATCTGAACCCCATTGAGAACCTGTGGTCCATCATCAAATGTGAGATTTACAAGGAGGGAAAACAGTACACCTCTCTGAACAGTGTCTGGGAGGCTGTGGTTGCTGCTGCACGCAATGTTGATGGTGAACAGATCAAAACACTGACAGAATCCATGGATGGCAGGCTTTTGAGTGTCCTTGCAAAGAAAGGTGGCTATATTGGTCACTGATTTGTTTTTGTTTTGTTTTTTAATGTCAGAAATGTATATTTGTGAATGTTGAGATGTTATATTGGTTTCACTGGTAAAAATAAATAATTGAAATGGGTATATATTTGTTTTTTGTTAAGTTGCCTAATAATTATGCACAGTAATAGTCACCTGCACACACAGATATCCCCCTAAAATAGCTAAAACTAAAAACAAACTAAAAACTACTTCCAAAAATATTCAGCTTTGATATTAATGAGTTTTTTGGGTTCATTGAGAACATGGTTGTTGTTCAATAATAAAATTAATCCTCAAAAATACAACTTGCCTAATAATTCTGCACTCCCTGTATTGCTTTCAGAAGGGTAGTAATGGTCAGCTGTGGGATGTCTCTGAGCCAGCTGGTCAGGGCCGTCCTCATGTTGGTGTAGTCTACAGGGGTGTATGAATTTATAGTATTTAGTTGTGTGGCCTCGCATGGTTGGGGGATGGTTGAGAGTGTTTTGTAATGCTGTGTTCCATTCTAATGATGATAGTTCTGACAATACTTTGGTTATGTAACTTAGTATCTTGTGTGTGGCGTTGTCTGTGAGTTGTCCTATTTTATAGAGGCCTCCTTCACACCAGGAATAAAATTCCCTGTGTATTTTCCAACGCTTAGATATACGGGAGGGCATTGGCCCATATAGTCTCGTAGGGGATCTTGTTATAGTGACACCCAAATATGTTATTGAAGTCGATCGCCACCGAAATGGGAAAGGGGAGGCCCATCGTGGTTTAGTTGGGCCCTTCAAAAGTAACGCCTCTGATTTATCAGGATTCAATATATATCCTAAGAGTTGTCCTACATGTTGGAGTTCAGTCATGATGTGTGAAAGATTCTGTGCGGGATTTCTAATAATCAGTAAGATATCGTCAGCAAATGCGGTCACTTTGAGGTCATGTGAGAAGGAGTTTGGCGTGTTTGAGGGAGATAATGGGTGTAAATAATAAAGTAGTGGGTCAATAGAGAGGTTGAAAAGGATAGGGGATAATGGGCAGCCCTGGCGTGTTCCTCTGGATATGTCCAGAGGTTCTGTATTTCGGCCATTGATTGTGAGCGTGGTTTGAATGTCTGTTTGGATGTGTTTTATAAAATCACAGAATATTGAGTTGAAACCCCTTTTCGTCATTGCAGCCTGTAGGAAGGGCCAGGAGACCTGATCAAATGCCTTCTCTGCGTCAAGGCTGAGTAATAGGGTGGTGGGTAATCCCGGGTCACCTGCCTCCACTGTGGCCAAGATGGCAGTTCTGATATTTTTTATAGATTGTCTGTTTCTGACAAAACCCCTTTGTTCTGGGTGTATCAGATCTGGTAGAAAGGTTTGGAGGCAACTAGCCAGAAACTTTTTTAGAAATTTATAGTCACTGTTTAGCTATGATATTGGTCTATATGATTTAGGAAGGGTATGGTCTTTATTGGGCTTAATGGTCAGAGAATCCAGAAATGAATCCACTGGGGTGTTCTGAGTGTATCTCCCATTGTACAGTGTTGTCAGGAGTGGTGTTAGTTCCAGGTTTAGTATTTTATAGTATTCATTACTAAACCCATCAGGGCCTGGCAGTTTTGTTGTTGGAGGATGACCCTATTACCCCTCTCACCTCGTCCTCTGTGATGTTTGCCTCCAAGACCTTTCTATGTTCCTCGGTCAGATGGTGGAGCCGGAGGCTATCTAGGAATGTATTTATGTCCTCCATATTTGTGGGTGAAGCTCTATATCAGCATCCTCAAACTGCGGCTCTCCAGCTGTTGTAAAACTACAACTCCCAGCATGCCCAAACAGCCTACAGCTATCAGTTTACAGCAGGGCATTGTGGGAGTTGTAGTTTTACAACAGCTGGAGGGCCGCAGTTTGAGGATGCCTGCTCTATATAGATCATTATAGTACTCATATAACACCTCCCCGATTTTGTTTGGGTCTATATGGGAGGTGTTCATGATAGGATTTGGATTGAGGTTATTGGTTTGTATTTAGTTTGGGATTTGGTTAGTTTGGCTAAAAGACTTCCTGGTCTGTTGGCTTCTCTGAAAAATTTGTTTTGGGCGACCTTATTCAGCCACACGGCTTGGTTTTGTACCAGTGATTCCAATATCTGTTTATTTTCTTCATATATATGTTTCGTGTGAGGGGATGAGTGGGTAATGTATGTTTTTTGTCCCTGTAGCAGTGTTTTGTGTATTGAATTAAATAGATTTGTTGCCTGTTTGCGTTTTAGTGTCACTTAACTTATTATATGACCCCTGTGGACCGCCTTCGCTGTGGCCCATAATAATGGGGTGTTATCTATGTGTGTCATATTATCATCTACACTCACCTAAAGAATTATTAGGAACACCATACTAATACGGTGTTGGACCCCCTTTTGCCTTCAGAGCTGCCTTAATTATACGTGGCATTGATTCAACAAGGTGCTGATAGCATTCTTTAGAAATGTTGGCCCATATTGATAGGATAGCATCTTGCAGTTGATGGAGATTTGAGGGATGCACATCCAGGGCACGAAGCTCCCGTTCCACCACATCCCAAAGATGCTCTATTGGGTTGAGATCTGGTGACTGTGTGGGCCATTTTAGTACAGTGAACTCATTGTCATGTTCAAGAAAAAAAATTGAAATGATTCGAGCTTTGTGACATGGTGCATTATCCTGCTGGAAGTAGCCATCAGAGGATGGATACATGTTCTCATTCTGTTTACGCCAAATTCGGACTCTACCATTTCAATGTTTCAACAGAAATCGAGACTCATCAGACCAGGCAACATTTTTCCAGTCTTCAACAGTCCAATTTTGGTGAGCTTGTGCAAATTGTAGCCTCTTTTTCCTATTTGTAGTGGAGATGAGTGGTACCCGGTGGGGTCTTCTGCTGTTGTAGCCCATCTGCCTCAAGGTTGTGCATGTTGTGGCTTCACAAATGCTTTGCTGCATACCTCGGTTGTAACGAGTGGTTATTTCAGTCAACGTTGCTCTTCTATCAGCTTGAATCAGTCGGCCCATTCTCCTCTGACCTCTAGCATCCACAAGGCATTTTTGCCCACAGGACTGCCGCATACTGGATGTTTTTCCCTTTTCACACCATTCTTTGTAAACCCTAGAAATGGTTGTGCGTGAAAATCCCAGTAACTGAGCAGATTGTGAAATACTCAGACCGGCCCGTCTGGCACCAACAACCATGCCACGCTCAAAATTGCTTAAATCACCTTTCTTTCCCATTCTGACATTCAGTTTGGAGTTCAGGAGATTGTCTTGACCAGGACCACTCCCCTAAATGCATTGAAACAACTGCCATGTGATTGGTTGACTAGATAATTGCATTAATGAGAAATAGAACAGGTGTTCCTAATAATTCTTTAGGTGAGTGTATATAGTTGGCCCATTGTGTCTTTAGATACTCTCTAAAGTCATCTGAGTTGTATAGGAAATTCAGAAATCTCCATATTTTAGTCCTTGTTGTGGATTCTAGGCCTTGGAGTGTCAATGTGATTGGGGCATGATCGGTTATAGCTATTGCCTGTATGGAAGTGTCTGTAACTTTATTGAATAGGGAGGAAGATATTAAGAAAAAATATATTCTGGAAAAGCTATCACCGTATATATTCTCTAGAGTTGGTATTGAGTGTTCTCCAGGGATCATACAGAGAGAGTGTCTGAATCATGTGGGCAAGATCTCTGGAAGCTGGGTTATGGGTGCATTTTGTGCTGATCTATCTAGTAGAGGATATATAGTGGTATTAAAGTCTCCCCCTATAATGAGATTGGTATCTTGTCTTTTAAGCAAGAGAGTTGTAAGTTTTGAGAAAAAGTTTGTGTTTGTTATGTTTGGGGTGTAGATGTTCAGTAGGGTGTATACACAATTGTTAATGCGGACTTTCAAAAGGATGTATCTACCTTTTTCATCAATGAGTTCCTCTTCTACAGAAAGCAGCGGAAGAGTATTGCCTCTCCTCTAGCCTTTAAGGTATAGTCAGCTGAGTAACATGCCTCCAGCCAAGGGGCTTTTAGAATAGCGCCTATTTGACTTTTCCAGTATGTTTCTTGCATAAATATTATATCTGGTTTGGCTCTTTTCACATGTGTGAGAATTTTCCTTTGCTTAATGGGGGAATTTAGGCCTGCCACGTTTCACGAGAGCAACCTCAACTGAGTGGGGGTGTTATATTCGTCCTCAGTGGAGTGTGTGTGTGTCGTCATCTGACCTGGTTAGTAGGATTTTGCCAATGGTTAGGGTTTCTTGTGGGTTTCAACCCCCATCGTTCCAGCGAGCGATGGAGAATGAGGATGGGACCGCACGCCACTATAGTAGACCTGGAGAGGCAAGACAGATAGATGCTTTTAGAATTCCTGCAAAACAAGATATGGAGGTAAACAATATAACAGTGCCAGTGTGGTACCAGCCATAACATTAAGAAAAATAATGAACAAAACTGAAGAGATAGGGGTTTGGGGTAGCCCCTATATTCTACCAGTAAGGCAAATGATTTGCATGCACACCCTCCTTTGTGTGCTCATTGGTGATCAGTCATTTCGGATGTGGAAGTGTCCACTTGCTGAGGTCGGATCTTCGAAAAATAGTTGTCTATCGTTATCTTGAACTTTCAATTTTGCTGGGAATAGAAGTTGGAAACTGATTTCTTTTTAATGCAGGTATCGACATATAAGAGTAAACACTCTTCACTTTTGGGATACTGTGGCCGAGAAATCTTGAAAGATTAACAAAGTGATATTTCGGACCTTTAGTGTGCGTACTCGCCTGTAGGCTCTAAGGACTTGTGCTTTTATAGCCCAGTTGAAGTATTTTGCGATGACCGGTCTTGGGCGGTTATTTCCTCCTTCTGGTTGTTTTGGGAGTCCGATTCTGTGTGCCCATTCGATTCTAAGCTTGTGGATGGAGATGTCTGCGGCCAAAGCTTGTAGAAGGTCTTCTGTGAGGGATTTTATGTGATTGTCTCCCGCTATGGATTCAAGTATGCCAATAAACCTCAGGTTGTTGCGATGGTCCCGGTTCTCCAAATCTTCCAGCTTGTCTATCAGTGTAGATTCCATTTCTTGGCATTGTGTTATAGAATGTTCCAGGTTAGTGGTGGTTATTTCCTGGGCTGTGACTTTGTTTTCTAGCTCTGTTATTTTCTGGGCGTTTGTGATGATGAGAGCCAGTGCTGAATTTATCGAGGAATGGAGGACGTCCAGCCTCTTGTCAAACAGTGGCAATAAAATACGGGACACTTCCTGCGCCACTGCAGTGGCATTATGAATGTCGGTTTCTGGAGACATTATCGGGTCATGGTTGGGGGATACGTTTGGTGATGTAGCGTCCTCTTCATGTGGGGGGTTTGGTGAGAACAGGTCCTCCTGATATTGTTGAGAAAGTTCTGGAGTGAGCTAGGGGAGTTGTTTTTTGGCTTTTGCTGCTGTTTTCAGCATTTTGGTGGGCAGAATAGATTTTGCGGGTGATGCAGAAAGATTGCCTGAAGTCGAGCGGGACATTTTTCTAAGCTGGGTTTTTGTTAAGTATCTGTCCATGTCGCCTTACAGGACTTAAGGTGATTCTGCATACAAAGATGAGTAGCTTGCAAGAGGGTGAGCTAGTTTTTTGTTTTTTTTTTACATCTTAATAGCAGTTCAATAGGGTTTTATTATATATATATCATTTTTTATTTTTTTTCCCCTGGTTAGATTTCCCTTCTTTGTCTTTCTGAGTCAGTCTCCAGGGAATTTTAAATGCAGAGACTTAATATATATTTTGTACTATGTTCCTGGAGGCGCTAGTGAGTAATGCCTGCCCGGCGACGCCTCCCCCACACAGAAGCCCAGAAAAGTATTCTGTAAATCCCTGAAAGGAGGACATGTCCAGCAAAAAGAGGACAGATGGTTACCCTGCCTTATACACATAATAGGTAGGGTTACCTCTAGTGATGGACGAACATCGGCCTGGACATTTCGCGAACGCGCGCTCGTGATCAAATGTTCGCGAACTGTGTGTTCGCGGCGGTCCCCATTCACTTTAATGGCAGATGAACCTGAAAAACCTTCAGGTCATATTTGCAGCCACCAAATACTTACTAGAAATGCACAAATAGTCCCACAACATGGACAGTGACATACCAGAGGGGGGTCAATGGCAAAAAAATTCCACAAAAAATGTCTTTTAATCAGGGGCCATTTTTATGCGCCTTAAAGGGAAATTCTTTAAAATGTGCCCTGCTAGAGCCTAGAAAATTGTTATTTTAGGCCACGGGAGTACAGGCCCCAAAAATTAGGCATTTACCTGACAGAAAAGAACTTGTGATTATGTGGCTAGAGGTAAATTAGGCGGTCACTTGATAAAAATTTTACTGTAAGCCAGTACAGGCCCCCAAAATTAGGCTTTCATCTGACAGAAAAGAACTTGCGATTATGTGGCTGGAGGTACATTAGGCGTTTACTTGCTAAAAATTTTATTGTAGGCCAGTACAGGCCCCAAAAATTAGGCATTCACCTGACAGTAGAGGCCTTTTATGCCGCTGTATATACATAAGACAAGGACCATTCTTTGTTTTGAGTGGTAGCGGATATGTGTGGGCTGGCATGAGGGAATTCAATTACACGTGGTCGTCACAGGTGTTGAATTCCTCAGAGATCCATGCCTCATTCATTTTTAGAAATGTGAGGTAGTTTAGCTAGGCGAGTGCGCTTATCGGTCACGATCCCACATGCTGCGCTGAATGTCCTTTCAGGACAGGACACTCGACGAGGGGCAAGCCAAGAGTTCCATGGCAAATTGTGCCAGCTCTGGCCACAGGTCAAGCCTGCATACCCAGTAGTCCAGGAGTTCCTCGCTTCTCAGAGCGTCCACATCAGCCGTTAACACTTCGGTCTAGGCGTTCCCTGAGGCTGGATCCAGAGGGCGGCTGTCGATGGGTTGGCTGCAATAATGATCTCATATCCGAAGTGACCAACATATCTTCAAACCTCCCTCTACTTGCAGGCGCGGTAGGATTGGTACCCGCACCTGTTTCGCTGTGGGTGGAAATTCCTCTGCCAGCACCCGCAACAGCAGAATGCAGCTTCTCTCGCAGCAAGGCCTGAAAATGCTGAATTCTGCAAGCCCTCTCTGATGCTGGTAACTTGTCCGCCATTTTGTGTTTGTACCGGGTGTCACCCAGTACTGGTCCTTGCCCTTTATGCTTTTTATACGGGGGTCCCTCTTCAAACACTGGAGCATGAAGGCCCCCATTTGCACTAAATTGGAAGCGGTGGAGCACCCTGGCTCCTGCTCATCGCCCAGGAGAATGTCGTCCTCGGTCTCCTCCCCCCAGCTACGGACAACACCAGGGATCCCCGAAAAGTTTAAATTCCCCCTTAAAGCCTGCTCTCCTTGCTCCTTCTCCAGCCCCAGCTCTACTTGCAGGCGCGGTAGGATTGGTACCCGCACCTGTTTCGCTGTGGGTGGAAATTCCTCTGCCAGCACCCGCAACAACAGAATGCAGCTTCTCTCGCAGCAAGGCCTGAAAATGCTGAATTCTGCAAGCCCTCTCTGATGCTGGTAACATGTCCGCCATTTTGTGTTTGTACCGGGTGTCACCCAGTACTGGTCCTTGCCCTTTATACGGGGGTCCCTCTTCAAACACTGGAGCATGAAGGCCCCCATTTGCACTAAATTGGAAGCGGTGGAGCACCCTGGCTCCTGCTCATCGCCCAGGAGAATGTCGTCCTCGGTCTCCTCCCCCCAGCTACGGACAACACCAGGGATCCCCGAAAAGTTGAAATTCCCCCTTAAAGCCTGCTCTTCTTGCTCCTTCTCCACCCCCAGCCACCATCCTCCTCTGACTCCTCTTCAGACTCCTGCTGACTTGTCTCAGATGGAGTAGCCCCCCTGGGAATTCATTCAGCATTGCGACTTCCTCATCTTCCAGCTCCTCGACGGCTTGATTAATGACACAACGCAATGCACACTCCAGAAAGAAGGCGTAAGGTACGATGTCGCTGATGGTGCCCTGGCTGTGACTGACCAGTTTGGTGATCTCATCAAATTGCCGCAAAAGTCTGCATGCGTCGCGCATTAGCAGCCACTGGCGAGGTAAAAAGAAACCAAGCTCCCCAGAACCCGTCCTGCCGCAGAGTTCGTACAGGTAGTCGTTAACGGCACGTTGCTGCTGGAGCAGCCTATGAAGCATATACAAGGTGGAGTTCCAGCGCGTCGGGCTGTCACAAATAAGACGTCTGACGGGCAGGTGGTGTCGCCTCTGAATGTCAGCAAGGTGAGCCATGGCCGTGTAAGATCTTCTAAAATGGCCAGAGATTTTCCTGACCTGCCGCAAGACACCCTGGACCCCGGGGTATTTAGCAACGAATCACAGCACGACTAAGTTCAGGACGTGTGCCATGCACGGCACGTGTGTCATTTTGCCCTGTTTCAGCGCACTCAGCAGATTGGCTCCGTTGTCGCACACCACTTTACCAACTGTCAAATTGAGTGAGGTTAGCCACTGATCGGCCTGTGACCGCAGAGCTGACAGCAGTGCAGGATCGGTGTGGCTCTTGACTTCCAGGCACAACAGCCGCAGCACAGCATGGCAACGTCTCACCTGGCACGTCAAATAGGTTCTGGGGAGCCTGGGGGGTGCAGCGGAAGAGGCGGTAGCAGTGGAAAAGGAGGAGTCAGCCGAGAAAGAGACCGTGGATGGAGGAGGAGAAGAAGAGGCAGACCTGCATGCAATCCGTGGCGGTAACACCAAATTACATACTTGAAGTCCGTCAGAAGGTTCACCCAGTGGGCAGTAAAAGTCATGTACCTTCCCTGCCCGTGTTTGCTAGACCACGTGTCTGTGGTCAGATGTATCTTGGCTAGAGATGGCCTTGCGGTTCGCCCGGCAGTCGTTTCGTGGCGAACTTTGCGTGTTTGCGATTCGCCGAACATATGGAGATATTCGCGCCCGCCATATTCTTTTACATTGTGAAGAACTTTGACGCATGACACATCCATCAGGTGGTACAGGACAGCCAATTGAGACATTTCAGCACATGGACATGCCCCCTACCTTATAAATAAACCTGATCTGGCCGCCATTTTATATCCTGTGTTTTGCCAGTGTAGGGACAGGTTACTGTGTGGAGCAGGGACAGACTGTTAGGGACACCAAACGCTAGCTAATAGGGCCACAAAAGTCCTTTTAAGGACTGGTACAGGTGTGCTATCGATAGGTGTGACTTACTGAGGGGTGTAATATACTTATAATATACTTTTATAATGAGTCAAAAACACATAGATCTATATAGTGATCACCTGAAAGTCAGGGGCCTAGGGGCTTACTAGGGCCATTTTTATATAGGGTAAGGTTCCGGACAGGGTCGCTCTTATCAGGGCGGGTGGTCTGTGGTTAGGCTATCAGGGCCAGAATAGCACCCCCCCTGTAGGGCAATATCAGGGACAGTTCTTTGCCCACCCTGTCCTTCAATACCACATCATCATCTAGCCCAGGGATGGATGGTTTTTGCTTTCCCTCCGGGATTCATCGATGTGCACTGGAACCCCCCGGATTGTGGTAGGACATTTCTGATTTAGTGCCCCTGAGTACTTGTTATTACCTACCACATCTATGCTTTTTGCTTAACTTTAATAATTTAATTTATTTTCATTTTGAGGGATATCTTTTCCATTCACACGTCTGCAAAATGGGTCCGCATCCGTTCCGCAAAAGCAGACCCATTCATTTTCAATGGGGCCGGAATGTGCTGTCCGCATCCGCACTTCCGCATCTGTGCTTCCGTTTCCGCAAAAAAATAGAACATGTCCTATTCTTGTCCGCAATTGCAGACAAGATTAGACATTTTCTATTATAGTGCCGGCGATGTGCGGTCCGCAAATTGCAGAATGCACATTGCCGGTGTCCGTGTTTTGCGGATCCGCAAAACACTTACGGACGTGTGAATGGACCCTCATAGTAACATTATTAAAGGTTACGTTTTATCTTTATGTATATTCTAATGGATTGCCTTCTTTGTACAATGTTATAATGTACTTTCTATGTTAGACAGTAGATTATAGTGCATTTGTATTGTGCGGCAGTTGTGTGCGGTTCTGCTGAGATACTGCAGGTATATAGAGCGACAAGCGTTATTGGGACAAATAATTTCTACTGGTGTGATATACCAGTCGCCCCCCCCCCCAAAAAAAAACAGATTGAAGCGGGGTGTTATCTACCAATATATTTTCTTTATAGTGCATTTCGGTACTGTATAGTGCATTTGCGCATGCGCGTACGTGAAAATTATAGTGCCGATATTTTGCATTGAAAAAAATTATGAATGGAGATCGTAATTCGAATAAGACATCTGGTATGTCAGTGTCCATGTTGTGGGACTATTTGTGCACTTCTAGTAATTATTTCTTGGCTGCAAATATGAGCTGAAGGTTTTTCAGGTTCGCCTGCCATTAAAATGAATGGGACCCGCCGCAAACCTGCGGTTCGCGAACATTTGATCGTGTTCGCGCGATCGCGTTCGTGAACCGTCCCAGCAGATGTTCGTCCATCACTAATCTTGGCATCGACACTGTGTGCCAGAGATATATTCACTTGCCGCTAAACGTGGCCATATAGCTCTGGGATGCCCTTCTGGGAGAAATATTTCCTTCCGGGGACCTTCCATTGCGGTGTGCCAATGGCAACAAATTTTCTAAAGGCCTCCGAGTTCACCAGTTTATATGGCAGTAGTTGGCGGACTAGCAGTTCCGACAAGCCAGCGGTCAGCTGTTGGGCAAGAGGATTATCCGGCGTCATCAACTTTTTACGCTCGAACTGCCAGATGAACGCGACAACGGCACGCTGGAAGGTGGAGTGGAGGAGAAATGGGAGGAGAAGGAGAAGAGGCAGGACGTGGAGCGCCGGGAGTGTGGCTTTGTGGGTTCTGACGGCGTTGCTCCCACTGGGCTCGGTGATGGGAGGCCAGGTGCTTTATTATGGCAATCGTCCCTAGGTGAGTGTTGGGCTTACCGCAACTTATGCGTTGACAGCACAGGCTGCAGATGTCAACACTATTATCAGCAGCTGACACATAAAAAAAAGACCACACTGCGGAGCCATGTGTCGGCGTCCTGGGACCACAAGATTTGACCGTGCATGGCGGATGGCTCGTTCCTGATACATTTGCAGTCTTCTTTTTGCCTCCTGTGCCCTGCGAGTTCTGCCTACTTCTCCTACCTATCTGCTGCTCCGTCTCTCCCTCTGAACTCCCCTCCTCTTCCTCTCTTGTGGGCACCCACGTGACGTCCATAGACACGTCATCATCGTCCCCTTCACCACCACTGACATTAGAGATCTCGGAGTAGGCAGCAACAGCGGGGACCACCCTCCTTGGGCTGATCTGGGTACTGTAGTCAGATCGCTGGGTGGCGGCCATTGCTATCTCCTCTTCCTTATATCTGATGCCAAGAATGGCTGCGCATCGGTAAGGTCTGGGAATGGATGGGAAAATAATTCCTCTGATTCAAGTGGAGGGGCTATGGTGGTGGTGAAGCAGATGTATCGCAAGCCTCAATCAATATTTGGTGGAAGCAGGTATATCAATCCCCTTAATCAGTATTTTGTGTAACAAGGTATATCACACCAGTTGCAATTAGTTACTCCAATAACGTTTGTCCCTCTGTATAGCTGCGGTATCGCAGCAGAACCGCACACAACTGCTGCAGAATACAAATGCACTATAATATACTTTCTATGTTAGAAAGTATAAGTATATCACACCCCTCTGTGTTTCACACCTATCGATAGCACACCTATACCAGTCCTTAAAAGGACTTTTGTGGCCCTATTCGCTAGCGTTTGGTGTCCCTAACAGTCTGTCCCTGCTCTACACACCAACCTCTCCCTACACTGGCAAAACACTGAATGTAAAATGGCTGCCAGATCGGGTTCTGTTATAGGGTGGGGGTGTGTCCATGTGCTGAAACGTCTCAATTGGCTGTCCTGTCCCACCTGATGTGTGTGTCATGGGTCAAAGTTGGGCGCAATGCAAAAGAATATGGCGCCTGCGGACATCGACATATGTTCGCATGTTCGGCGAATTGCGAATGCGCAAAGTTCGCCATGAAATGACCGCCGTTCGCAAGGCCATCTCTAGTTACCACCCGGCTGCTATCTCACTGGCCAAGCCGGTATTTTCCTATATGGACTGTTACTAATGAGCACTTCCATTGTGGAGCGCTCATTAGTAGTCTTTACCCCCCCCCTCCAGTGGTGCGCCCAGTAATAGTAATGCCCTCAAGTAATGCTAATGCCCCCAGTAGTGCCCCACAGTAATGGTAATGCCCTATTAGCGCCCCCAGTAATAGTAATGCCCCGTTAGTGCCCCCCAGTAATAGTAATGTCCCCATTAGTGCCCCCCAATATTAATGTACAAATTAGTGCCCACCAGAATTAATAATGCCCCCATTAGTGCCCCACAGAATTAATAGTGCCAACCAGTAATAGTAACGCCCCATTAGTGCCCCACAGAATTAATAGTGCCAACCAGTAATAGTAACGCCCCATTAGTGCCCCACAGAATTAATAATGCGCCCATTAGTGCCCCCAGTAATAATAATGCCCCCATTAGCGCCCACTTTCTCTGTGCAAAAAAACAAAACAAAAAGAACTCACCTCATCCATTTGCTCGCGCCGTGGTGAACACTTGCTGCTGACTGGAAGCTCAGGACCGAGACGTCATCAAGGTGGAGCACAGGTCCTGTCCTGAGCTTCCACTGAGCAGCGAGTGTTCACCGCGGCGCCATCAAATGGGGGAGATGAATTTTTATTTTATTTTTTTGCACAGAGAAGAGAAGGGGACATTACTAATACTGAGGGGCACTATTCTTAATGGGGGGCACTAATGGGGGTATTGCTATTACTGGGGGCACTAATGGGAGTATTACTAATACTGGGGGCACTAATGGGAGTATTACTAATACTGGGGGCACTAATGGGAGTATTACTAATACTGGGGAGCACCAATGGAGGTATAACTATTACTTGGGTTAACTAATCGGGGGGAAATTTGTACTAAGGGGCATTATTATTACTGAGGGCATTACTTTTACAGGTGGGCACTAATGGGGCCATTACTGGGGGGCGTTAATATTATTGAGGAGCACTAATGGGGGCACGAATTAGGGCATTAATATTATTGGGGGGCACAATTAATTCTGGGGGCACTAATCAAAGCATTATTGATTTTGGGGGGCACTAATGGAGGCATTACTTTTATTGGGGTCACTAATGGGGCATTACTAATACTGGGAGGCACTAATAGGGCATCACTAGGAGCATTACTATTACTAGGGGGCACTAATAAGGGGGACATTATTAATGGGGGCCACTACTGGAGGCATTACTATTACTGGAGAGCACTACTGGAGGCATTAGTATTATTGGGGAACACTAATTGGGGCATTAATATCATTGTTGGGGCACTAATAGGGCCATCATTATTGGGGGGCACTCATGGAGGCATAAATACTGGGAACCACATTATGACATAGAGACTTAACACCCTGTGATAAGCCAGGCGCCCACACCAGCTTAACTTGGCTGGTATTTGTTTTTGGGAAAGGTAGCAACCCTAATTATAGGATATCAGAGAACTACAACTCCCAGCAAGTCTAGGCTATTACAAGATATCAGAGCAGAGAACTACACCTCCCAGTAGTTTCAGGCTATCATTATACAATTTGACATTGCAGGAGTAGCTATAAGAGGAGAAGAGTACAACTCCCATCATGTACAGGACTCTGCAGAAGAAAATCCAGAACTTTTACTTTCTTTTCTTTCATACAAAACCCCGCCTCTTCAAGTCACATGACAATCATCAGCGCTCCATTACCACACCACGTCTCCACTGCTAAGTCCCGCCCCTGTACCGATCACATGACGATGACATCCTCACAAATCCTTCACCTCTTCTTATCCTCTCCATGGCTGAGCACAGCCCCCTGCACTGGTCACGCGACATGGACGTCATTACAGGTCCTACACCAATTCTTATCACCTCCACGGCTGAGGCCCGCCCCTTGCACTGATCACATGACAATAACATCCCAGGTCCTTCACTGCTGAGCTCCGCCCCCTGCACTGATCACATGACGGTGACGTCACCCCAGGTCCTTCAGCTCTGGCAGTGCAGCAGATACTGGGCAGGTCCTGGTCGGTAGTCAGGGCTCTTGTTCTCTCTGGTATCAGCCATTCCTCCAGCCTGCAGGTAAGATGAGCTGTGAGGAGACAGTGTGGTGGAGAGCTCAGACATGTCACCTCTGGAGATTCTCCTCCATTACACACAAGGAATCCTTCTCCGCTCCTCAGCTTAGTATGATGGGGGGAGTAGTAGTGGGGATAGTGGGGGTTGTCATCATTCTGTGATGGAGGAGAGAATCTGCTCTGTGTGAATGAGGTTTTCACTGCCAGGAGCTTAGATACACCCGGAGCTCATTTCTTTTTTCCTTTTTTTTTGGAGGGAGGATGAAGAAAACCAGCAATACGAGCCTTCTCCTGAATGAGCCACCAAGGATGGACAGGAAGGAGATCAGCAGAAGAATATTAGACCTCACCTTGGAGATCATCTCCCTGCTGAGCGGAGAGGTAAACTTTTCTAGATTTCTCTCCTCTTTATTGTATTCTGTAACAAGTCAGACATCGGGAAGGAGAATCCATCATAGGAAGTGATAGGAAGAGTCCAGGGTCCTGGAGAACGGCCTCCAGACCTTCCAAGTGATGGAGAACCTGAAGATCAGCCCCCAGTATGGTGAGTGATGTATCATGTGACCAGTGACCAATAGTCATGTTGTAGGAGCCATGAGAAGGTAAGTAGGCACGTTGTACCCAGGAGGAGAGGGCCGGAGGAGAGCACATGGCCCCTGAAGGGTTTATTCCCTAAGTGTCTCTCTCCATCCACAGGAGTACACAATAGTGAAGAAGACATCGGGGGACTGTGTGACTCCCATCATCCATCTCCAGGAGTCAGGAGGGCGGAGCAGGACCCCTCACCCCATCACAGAGCCTCCCCCTCACCCCCTGATACATGAGCAGAAGATCCTAGAACTCACCCACAAGATGATGGAGCTGCTGACTGGAGAGGTGACACTGCTGGGAATGCTGGGAAATTCTCCAGTAACAGCACTGGAGGGGTCTGGGTGATGACGGTGTCATTGTGTTGTCAGGTTCCTCTAAGGTGTCAGGATGTCGCTGTCTATTTCTCCATGGAGGAGTGGGAGTATATAGAAGGACACAAGGATCTGTACAAGGAGGCCATGATGGGGGAGCACCAGCCTCTTATATCACAAGGTAAGAGCCGTCATGTGCAGTGTATACACGTGTGTGCAGTGACATGTAATGGAGGAGCACCAGCCTCTTATATCACAAGGTAAGAGCCGTCATGTGCAGTGTGTACACGTGTGTGCAGTGACATGTAATGGAGGAGCACCAGCCTCTTATATCACAAGGTAAGAGCCGTCATGTGCAGTGTATACACGTGTGTGCAGTGACATGTAATGGAGGAGCTCCAGTCCCCCCCCCCCCCCCCCAGTGCCATCAGTCCTTTGTGCCATCAGCTCCCCCAGTGCCACCGTCTCCTGCTCCTAGCCATCAGTCCCCAGCGCCAGTGAAATACTTACCTTTCCTGTAGGGGCGCTGCCGACACTCCACAGTTCTTCTATCCTCTTCTTCACCGCGCTGCACTGGGACCTGACGTGACACAGTGTCAGGTGATAGTGTGCGCTATGTCCTGATGATGTGTGTACGTCAGGATACAGTGCAGAGCGGTGCCGGCCGGCAGGAGACCACAGAGCGTTAGTAATAGCATGTGCTTCACTCACACTCCGTGGTCACATGGCACAAACGAATCCGCGATGCAAAATTTGCATCAAGGATTTTTCTGTGTCAAGTTACTCGATTTAATCCAGTAATCGCTGCAGCCCTAATCTCCACCATTCAGAGACCAGTCAATAGCGCGAGCCTCTAGAGAAATAAGGGTCTAGTAACAACTTACCAGCCCCCAGTGCACCAAAAGTATAACGCCACAAAACAATCTGAATAAAATCCGCCATAATCATTATTGATTCACTGTAAACATTTCATTAAAATACAGACACGTCATCTACGCAACTGAAAGGAGGGACCATGTTGTAAAATATATAAATCATGAAATGGGAACTAAGGGCGAAGCGGAAACCATTGACAACCTGTCCCGAGGTACAATTCGAGCCCTCACTATACGTACAGCACCAGCCCCGAGGTACCCAGACAAAGGGGCTGTGTCATCACTAGGATATGCCCCCAATGTCTGATAGGGACCCGCACCTATCCTTGGAACGGAACCCGCAAAGTGACGGAATGTGCGCAACCGCCCTCCATTCATTCCAATGGGACTTACGAAAAAATAGCTGAGCGCGAAGAAATGAATGTTCTGTAATCTCAATATCTCTTACCTGATTTTGTCGACTAAGGCTACTTTCACACTTGCGGCAGAGGATTCCGGCAGGCAGTTCCGTCGCTGGAACCGGCAATCCGGACGCAAACGGATGCATTTGTGAGACAGATCCGGATGCGGATCTGTTTCACAAATGCATTGCAATACCGGATCCGTCTTTCCGGTGTCATCCGGAAAAATGGATCCGGTATTTTTATTTATTTTTCTCATTTTTAAAGGTCTGCGCATGCACAGACCGCAAAACCGGATCAGTTTTTCTGGAACACTTCGGCAACACTTGGCATTCATGCATTTCAATGTAAATTAATGCTGGATCCGGCAAGTGTTCAGGATTTTGGGCCGGAGAGAAAACTACAGCGCGCTGCCGTATTTTCTCCGGCCAAAAAACGTAAGAGGGACTGAACTGATGCATCCTGAACGGATTTCTCTCCATTTAGAATGCATTAGGATAAAACTGATCAGTTATTTTCCGGTATTGAGCCCCTAGGACTGAACTCAACGCCGGAAAAGTTTAACGCAAGTGTGAAAGTAGCCTAACGTGTATTGTTTTTTCGAATAAAAGGCCAATAATACATTTATAAATTTGTACTAATATTCTCTTCCCTTCCTTCAAAACCATTATAAATTCAATACCCCCATGTGTTTCCATCTTAACCCTTTCCGCACCTCTGTCGTACATGTGCAGTGGATGTCTGGGCGTTAAAAATTGCAATATAAACGCCAAATTGGAGCAAGTCAATGCTCCCAAAAAATCCCGGCAAAAGTCAAATTATAGAAACCAATGGTCGGGAGATAAAACGTAACTTTTAATATAAATAAAATAAAAATGAGAATAGTACACTACACCAAAAATGATTAATCAGAGCCGTGTACTTAACCATCCAAATATGTAGTCGGTGAACAATCCCAGGGCACGGAAAGTAGAGAAAAGTTGGAAAATTCTTCCCAATCAGCGGGTGTCGTTTGGATGTACATACTTCTGCTGCAGATAAGATTCGAATGCATATAGTCCAGCTTGGGCGGATCGCCATACAGCTACCCTACCCGCTGGAAGGAGCTTGATTAGGGATGTTTTCTACCAGGTTTTTTTCTCCCTATATTTTTGGTCCATTGACCTATTAAAGGTCCCTATTGATTGCATATATTTTGGGATCTAGGCGTGATTCAAATTTTTTTTTTATGCCCCTGTACTTATTTTATTTTTGAGGATACCCTAAGTGGAGTTTCCCCTGACGAGTTATCAAGACGAAACGTGGCACGTCGGGAAGTGCTTGTAGGGTCCAATAGGGATATCGCCCAGTTTAGGGTCAGGTATCCAGACAGGGTCGCCCCTTCCGGAGCGATTGCTCTGTGTATAGATAGCCCCTTCCCACTTTTTTAAGGGTAAATTAGGGTCAGTTTTCCCGTTGCCTACCTATACATGATGTGTTGAACATCTGAATTGAAGCTGGACTATATGCATTCGAATCTTAGTTTGGATGGTTAAGTATGCTGCTTTGATTAATCATTTTTGCCAATTTTTGGTGTAGTGTACTATTTTCATTTTTATTTTATTTATATTAAAAGTTACGTTTTATCTCCCGACTCTCCGTCTGGGATATTGTTTTCTATAATGCGTTAAAAATTGCACCCGCACGTGAGCTTAACAAGCGCCATTCTGCTTTTTGAAAAAGCAGACACCCGGGGCTAATGTCTGCGATCGACGATAACGCTGATCGCAGACATTTAACCACTCAGGTGGCATTGTCAGTTGTGACCACGCCATCAGAGGTGGATTTCCCCTGGGGGCACTGCGCTCTCAGGGCCCTAACGAATTCTCAGCGCTATCGGGGAAGCTGCTCATTGGTGGCGGTAGCCTGGAGCCTGGTCAGGTATATACTTATAGAGGCCTGCAGCTGTCATTGCTCCATAGGAATATATTGAATCTCCCACAGGCCGCATTCTTAAATGAATGCAGTCTATGGGAGAAGTGAGCTGATGATCATGTTAAAGTCCCCTAGTGGGAGTTACAAAATCAAATGTAAAAAAAAAAAAGTTTTTAATATTTAAAAAAAAATAATTATTAAAAAAATGAATGATAATTTGCACCACAGCGTCCCAAAACGCTTGTACTATTAAAATATAAACTTCTCATGCGGTGAAAGTCGTACCGGAACATAAAAAATCTAAACGGCGAATTCAAGTTGTTTATCGTTTCACCTACCTAAAATTGAATACAAATTGATCAAAAAGCCCTTGTCTTCCTTTCCGCATCTTTGATCTTGTCCCTTATTTTGTTCAAATCATTCCGGATCAATGAAGTATCATTAGAAACCTCTCGAAGCTGAAGAGGTAATAGAAAAGACATTAACATCTGCTAGAATCTCACCTTCCTCTTCCCCGTTCTTTTACAGCTTTCACCTCCCTCCACCTCCAATACAGCACATCTGGGTCCTGCGACATTCCCCCCAGATGGGGGTCAGGTTTTGTAATGCCAACCCATTCTTCCCTTGTGAGGATTTCTAGAATTTCTCTATTATATTGCTAAGTTCTGCTCTCTACCCCTTCTCTCTTGGGGAACCTCCCGTCCTAAGTGAATTTCTATTGACAGATTTCAGCGCCGTTGCCTAATGTTCTACTATTAGATGTCTACTTGGGCTCCTCCAGTGCTACTTTATACTCACACCTAATAGGAAAGACCTTGGTGGTGCCCAGTGCCAAGGGGCCTTTGTCTGACAGCAGGGGTGCTGTTGAAAGGCTGGGTCTTGCTGTCTGTGGGTGCTGTTGTCACTGCCTGCCCTGTGAGAGGTCTGAGAAGATCAGATAGACTTACAGCATGTGAGTCTATCTGACAAGTCTTTCTGTTGTTGTGGGCAGGATCTCACCTCTCCTCAGGTTCTGCTCATTTGCTGTTTAGTGGCTCTATGTAAGCCCGCCTCTCACTGCAGACCTTGCGGTTGTTATTTCCTTCTGGAGTTCTAAGCTGGTTGTTAGAGGTTCTCCTGCTTCTTACTCATCTCAAGCTAAGTCCTCCTGTTTCTACTTTGTGTGTTTGTTGTGTCTAGGTCTCAGGGAGACGCTGGAAGGTCCCGGCAGTCTCATCCCTGCTCCCTAATTTAGGGTTTGTGACAGTTTCAGTAGGTCCTGGGTTCCGGTGTATGAGTTCTTCCACCATTAGGATTTGCTCATACTGTTAGCAGTTAGGGAGAGGCTCAGGGATAACTAGGAGGTTACCATCCCCCTTCTCACTAGCTTTGGGGGCCTAGTCTGTGTTACTGTTGTAGTTTGTTTATTTGGTGTTCTTCCTTTTCCCCACTTACCGTGACAGCTGTTGTGGCATTGGTGGTTGACACAAGGTGCTGCGCTAGTTGCAGCACAGATTTGGTGCCAAAAACCGGTGGAATCTGCGATGAAACCGCCACCCATTTCATGCAGCTGAGGATTTTTGCCGCTCTGTTTTCAAGACCACGCCAAGAATGTTACAGGTCCATTCTTGGCATGGTTACTGTGTGGACTCCTTGGAAAGCCACAGCAGGACCCTTCTTGCAGTTTATCTCCATTTAGTGGCGCCAAACCTAGAGCGCGTCCGCATGAAAACCCACGGCAGAAACCACAGCGCAGCAGTTTCTGCTGCAGGGTATGTGGAGGATTTTGTTGAGGAGTCCATGTTTTCCAGAGGCAGCTTGAGGAGGGAGAGTGTCAGTCGGAAGAGGAGGATGATTCTAGTATCTTAATCTGGCTTTCTGAGGAAGCTGTGGGAGTCCCAGGAGGGAGACCTGAAGCAGGTGCCATCTTGCCAACATGGAGCTCTGAAGTGAAGGATTCAGGAGACAGATAGTGCTTCAGAGTATTCCACGAAGAGGCAGTTTGGGAGGCAGGGACAGCTTTAGGAGGCTTCTGGTGCCCATCACAGTTGGGTATAATGATGACAGGTATTTTCAGCAGGACTGTGGAGTCAGTAAGCCAAAATTTTGACCCGAAGTCCTGCATTTTATATCACCGACTCCAGCTCTGACTCCTTCACAAATGGCCAATAATTTAGTAATGACAAATGTACTATAGTAACATGGTAATATCTGGCTTTTCATTACCATTATGTACAATAACATAGAAGAGGATTCTTTACTGTAAGAGCAGTGAAACTACGGAGCTCTCTGCCAGGGGAAGTGGCGATGGTGAACTAGGATCTCATATACATAATAAGATTTTTGTGAATATTTAGGTTCACTGAGCTTGCCAAATTTATCTGTGGAGCAGAGAGATCGCCTGGAAGCTCCTCTTACCCTAGAAGAATTGCAGGAGGCAGTGAGCACAACGACTAATGAAAAAGCTCCCGCGGTCCTGGTGGGCTGCCTAGGGAACTGTTTAAGGATTTAGGAGATGATTTATTACCCAAATTGCTAGAGGTTTGTTTTCCTGATTCACCATAACAACTTCGTAGGAGAAAGGAATAGTCTTCCCAGGGAAAGGAGACTTGGAAGAGGATATAGAAGTAGAGCTTTCTCCAACACCTTGGTGCCTGGTGGAGAGGAGACTGGGAGTAGTTGTTTTACTTCCTCTATGTACTTTGTGGGACTGATGAAAGTTTTCATTTGAGGTTCTCACTCTAGAAATTTGCCTCCTAAGCAGAGGTGTCATTGTGCCAGGACAATGTCCCAAATCCTTTCTGGTTAGTAGGGTCCTGCAGGGCCCTGACACTTATAACTGTATACTCATCCTCCAAACATGGACAAAAATAATATTTGCTGTCATAGACCAGAGGATACTTCGGGCCTGTGGTCTGCTAGTTGCTTGGACCACACTACAGGTGGTGAGGAGCAGAATATTGTTATCTGCCCCGATAACTAAACGGAGCTAAGAGGAGTGTCTATAGACGGATCTACAGGAGGCCATGTATTCAGTCACCGTGTGCTTGTGTCTCCACAGATGGATCCAGGAGGAGGAATCCACCAGAGAGATGTCCCCATCCTCTGTATTCCCAGGACTGTCCAGAGGAGAAGGTCCCAGGGAATCCTCAGGTAGATGGAGCTGAGCCCTACACACATCTATATAGGGGGGTCCTGCAGTCATAGAGGGGTCATAGATTGTGGGGGTCTCTTATTTGGATCTGTTACATTTCCGACCTGTCCGCTGTATTGTACTGAATTGTTACAGATGACAAATCAGGGAGAAGATCTGACTGATATTAAAGTGGAGGATGAAGAAGAGAAGATGATGGGCGATCCCCCGTGTAAGAGTGAGGTGGAGGAGGACATTCCAGGAGATGTCACCACAGGTGAGGAATCATGAATGGAGAAAGTGACTTCAGATTCTGTCCTTGGTGCCTTCAGGGCAGGAGGAGAATCTGATCACCGGCTGCTGCGCTGCTCTTTGTTTGGAGATGTCCCCATCACATCATGAAGGGTTCCCCTTATCCAGCTGATGGTGATCTCTGATCAGATTCTTCTCTGATCCCGGCTGTTCCTGGAGGACATGGCGGTCAGTCACATCCACACACCCACTGGGGATTATGGGGGCACAGCTTTTGTGTCTGTGCTATCATGATGGATACATGTACGGCATTGTGCAGGAATTACATGCTGCCAGTGACCTACATGTACCTCATTGTGGAGAAAAGGGTTAAGATCATGTACGGATATTTTGCATATGATCCTGGAGCTCCTGTAACATGTGACATAAATAAAACCATATCCAAATAATATCTGCTCTGTATTAAAGGAGTAGTCTCATCTCGCTGTTACTAAAGCGAGATGAGACTTAGTTCTGACCATCAGGTCGCTGGAAACAGAAGATTGCTCCAGAAGTCGCTGCTTCAGTATCTCCCCTTGCAATACATCAGAGCTACAGAAACCGCATCGAACAGCAAGCTGCAGTGTTACCCTAACTCGGAAACATCTTAACTTGCTGCACTACACATACCTTGCATTGCAAGGGGTCATTTATGGTCGGTTTCTGTTATAGGGACCCCTCAAAGTCACTTCAGAACTGAATTGATTTTTAAACATTTGGGGAAGAATTGATCTTTAAAACGCTGATCTTAATAAAGCCCTGCACTGGGGGTGGATCCGCCGCAGTTATGAAGAGGCGCCGGCCTCTTCATAACTTCTGCGTATCCAGCACCGCTTCCTAGCTGTCTTACATTTAGACCATTTTCTACGCCTAAAACAGGCAGAGAAAATGATAAATGAGATGGGCCTACTGTCCCGTCTTCACCAGACCCACTTTTTTAGCCCTGGCATGAGTGGAGCGAAGTCGCAGGTTGTGTCGCAAAGGACCTTTGCTTCACAATCTGCGCTAGAAATACGCTTCATTTAGGCATATTTCTGTTTAATAAATGACCCCCTTGGTTTTGGAAAGATTTCTTCTAAATTATAATTCTCCATCCTAAAAAAATGATGCTGACCTAAAGTAGACATATGGTAAATGTTAATAAAACTATTCTGTGAGGTGCTACTATCTTTCAAAGTTTTGGATATTTTGTTATTTTGGAACCGAAACAGAGTTCGGGAAATGTTTTTTTACAGTACAAATATATTTTTGAAGTTTATTACCAGAAGTCTCGTGAGACTTCGCAAAGTAATAACTTTGGCTCATCTGAGCCAATACATTCTAATACTGTACGGAGCGCTCGCTCTTTACAGTATTCAAGCAAAGTTTTATGCGAATCGACTTCGGATGTTTCATCCAAAGTCGATTCGCTCATCCCTATTGATAACCTATCCTCAGGGGATCAGCAGGGGTCCGACACCCGGCACAGCCTTCCCTTCATTGGTTACCTACTCGCCAGCGACATTGCAGCGGTGAGAAGCTGTAACTACAAGCCGTCCCATTCAGTTCTATGGTATGGCTCTGTAGTATTCACTTGAATAGGAACAAGCCATTCTACAGAAGTGAATGGGGCGGCTTGTAGTTACACTGATCACCGCTGCGATGTCGACGGCAAGCAGGTAAACAATGAAGAGTAGGCTGCTCTTGCACGGAGAGCGGCCTTCTCTTCAACCAGCTGATCGGATAAAGCAGCAGATAGAATTAGAAGCTGTAATTCTACACTGAAACTGCTGCTGGAAAACTGGGGTTCTCTGACTGCAAAGGCAGTTTGCTGGGAGCCTTGTAAAGGTTACCATCAAACTGCCTGCTAGGCTGTGTCTGAGGCACAGCTCAGCAGTCAACTTGTCAGAATCCCACAGACTGCAATAATATTCTATTGCAGTCTGTGGTAAATTAATCAGGACACTGTACAAGTCCCCTAAGGGGATTAAAAATTACAGTACAAAAAATAAAAATAACCTGAGATTGTCCCCAACCTGTTTGGACAGGATAAACACACAAGCAGAGACGGTACAGTAAGCTCTAATTAAGCTCCAACCTCTCCAGCGGCTGCCCAGGGGTTAGAGGTTACATGGGACCGGAGTGACTCTATGACATAGTATAGTTAGTTTCGATTTTTTAATCTAGTGAAAGGTCTTCTTTAATTAGTTGGTCGTTCTAAGCAATTACACTTACCAGTAATTGGGTTTTCTGGAAGTCCCCACGACAGCACCCATAATTCCCACCCTGTGTTCCTTGTTTTTTTTTCATCAAAGAGGTTCCTAGAAAATCACTGAAGGTGGAGGATTGGAAGGGGCTTTTTAAACCTCTGTGCTTGGGTGTTTTTTCTGTCCGAACAGGGCGATGACAATCTCAGGTGTGCTGTAGTGGAGCCTTTTAGGAAACCCAATTACCAGTAAGGCCTTGTTCACACTTCAGTTATTTGGTCAGTTATTTCCAGCAGTTATTGTGAGCCAAATCCAGGAGTGGGTCAAAAGCACAGAACAGGAGCAGATCTTTTCTTTATACCTAATCTCTGAGTAGACTTCATTACTGGTTTTGGCTCACAATAACTGATGGAAATAACTGACCAAATAACTGAAGTGTGAACTCAGCCTAAGGCCGAATGTACACGGCTGTGAGCTGTCCGTGGTAACACGGCCTGGATTCCTGCTGAGAGCAGGAGCGCACAGCGTCATTGGTTGCTATGTCCATTCAGCCTAAGCGTAATTGCTTACTTTTTAACGTTTACAAAAACAGGAAAGAGAGAGTAATTTGTTATTTTAATATTTTTCTATTTTTACATAACAGGCATCAGCATGTCCAAACCATTAAAATATCAATATATTTTTATTGGTCGGTGAATGCCATAATAAAAACGGTGCTTGATTTTTGGTCACCTGTTCTTCCTCCCCCCAAAAAATGTGAATAAAAAGTAATCAAAAAGTCATACATACCCCAAAATAGTACCTATAAAAACTATAGTTTGCCCCGCAAAACAGCACACAACTCTGTAGAGGGAAATATTAGAGGGGTTTTCTGGGATTTTAGTATTGATGACCTATCCTCAGGATAGGTCAGCAATATCAGATCGACAGAGGTCCGACACCTCCGCCAATCAGCTGTTTGAAGAAAAGGCTGGGCTCTGTGCCCAGGAGAGTGCATTTCCGGGCGTGTAGCGTCCTACCAGCGAGGATCGGGGGAGCCAGATGGTGTGTGCGGCAGCCCCAGTCCTCTGGAATGATCCGAAGATGCTTGCTTGTTCAAGTTCCCTGGTGGAACTATTAAAAAGTGTAAAAGAAAGAAAAATATATATTTTTTTTAAATTAACAATTTGAAAAATAATTTTCCTAAATGGCAGAATAAAAAAATATCGGAATCGCTGATTTGCCATTTTTTTGTCACTTCACCTCCCCCACAAAATTGAATAAAAAGTGATCAAAAAGTCATACAAACTCCAAAAGTAAGTCAGTAAAACTGCAGATCATCCCACAAAAAAAAAAAGTCCACACATAGCTCCATACACATAAAAAAGGTATGAAGGTCTTAATATGGTGATGCAAAGAAAACATTTCTTCCATTTAAAAAAATAAAATTCAGTATTAATTAACCTCTTAAGGACACATGACGTACCGGTACGTCATGATGTCCTGGTACTTAAGGACACATGACGTACCGGTACGTCATGTGTTGTTCCGATCACTGCCGCCCGGCCGGCAGTGATCGGAACCCGGTGCCTGCTCAAATCATCGAGCAGGCACCTAGGCTAAATGCGCGGGGGGGTCCCGTGACCCCCCCATGTCGGCGATCGCGGCAAACCGCAGGTCAATTCAGACCTGCGGTTTGCTGCGATTTCTGCAGTTTCTGATCCCTGCGGTCCCTGACCGCGGGGATCAGAAACTTTAGTATTCCTAAAATAGATCTGTATCCCTCCCCCTGCACCCCCCGAGTGATTTTAGCCCGGTGGGAGGTGCAGGGGGAGGGTTGCGGGCGGTGTGGGCGGTGCGGGAGGCGGGCGGTGCGGCAGGCGGGATCGCGATCCCCCGCCCGCCTCCCCTTGAATGATCGTTGGTTTCTAGTGGGGATACCAGGGTGCCAGCACATTGCTGGCACCCTGGTATAAACGGCTGACATCTGCGATGCGATGTCAGCCATTAACCCTTTCCATACAGCGGTCCGTACGGACCGCTGTATGGAAAAGGTTAACAGCGCAGGGAGCTCCCTCCCTCTCCCATCGGGGGGCTGCTGTGCCTTTGCAGCCCCCCGATGGGAGAGGGAGAGAGCCCCCAGAGAGCCCCCCTCAGCCCTGTGCTTACCCTTCCCCGTCTGCGAAGTTCTGAGCAGACGGGGAAGGTTCCCATGGCAACAGGACGCCTCTCAGGCGTCCTGCTGTCCATGGTGCTGAACAGATCTGTGCTAAAAAGCATAGATCTGTTCAGTGTAAGTAAAATACAGTACAGAACAATATATATTGTACTGTACTGTATTATACAGACATCAGACCCACTGGATCTTCAAGAACCAAGTGGGTCTGGGTCAAAAAAAAAGTAAAAAAAAGTGAAAAAAAAATAAAAATCAAAAAACACATTTATCACTGATTAAAAATGAAAAAAATAAAATTCCCTACACATGTTTGGTATCGCCGCGTCCGTAACGACCTGATCTATAAAACGGTTATGTTACTTTACCCGAACGGTGAACGCCATAAAAATAAAAAATAAAAAACTAGGATGAAATTGAAATTTTGCCCACCTTACTTCCCAAAAAAGGTAATAAAAGTGATCAAAAAAGTCGCATGTACGCCAAAATAGTACCAATCAAACCGTCATCTCATCCCGCAAAAATCATACCCTACCCAAGATAATCGCCCAAAAACTGAAAAAACTATGGCTCTTAGACTATGGAAACACTAAAACATGATTTTTTTTGTTTCAAAAATGAAATCATTGTGTAAAACTTACATAAATAAAAAAAAAGTATACATATTAGGTATCGCCGCGTCCGTATCGACCGGCTCTATAAAAATATCACATGATCTAACCCCTCAGATGACCACCGTAAAAAAATTAAAATAAAAACGGTGTAAAAAAAGCCATTTTTTGTCATCTTACGTCACAAAAAGTGTAATAGCAAGCAATCAAAAAGTCATATGCACCCCAAAATAGATGCCAATCAAACCGTCATTTCATCCCGCAAAAAATGAGACCCTACTTAAGATAATCGCCCAAAAACTGAAAAAACTATGGCTCTTAGACTATGGAGACACTAAAACATTTTTTTTGTTTTAAAAATGAAATCATTGTGTAAAACTTACATAAATAAAAAAAATAGTATACATATTAGGTATCGCCACGTCCGTGACAACCTGCTCTATAAAATTACCACATGATCTAACCTGTCAGATGAATGTTGTCAATAACAAAAAATAAAAACGTGCCAAAAAATCTATTTCTTGTTACCTTGCCGCACAAAAAGTGTAATATAGAGCAACCAAAAATCATATGTACCCTAAACTAGTACCAACAAAACTGCCACCCTATCCCGTAGTTTCTAAAATGGGGTCACTTTTTTGGAGTTTCTACTCTAGGGGTGCATCAGGGGGGCTTCAAATGGGACATGGTGTAAAAAAAAACTGTGCAGCAAAATCTGCCTTCCAAAAACCGCATGGCGTTCCTTTCCTTCTGCGCCCTGCCGTGTGCCCGTACAGCAGTTTACGACCACATATGGGGTGTTTCTGTAAACTACAGAATCAGGGCCATAAATAATGAGTTTTGTTTGGCTGTTAACCCTTGCTTTGTAACTGGAAAAAAAATATTAAAATGGAAAATCTGCCAAAAAAGTGAAATTTTGAAATTGTATCTCTATTTTCCATTAAATCTTGTGCAACACCTAAAGGGTTAACAAAGTTTGTAAAATCAGTTTTGAATACCTTGAGGGGTGTAGTTTCTTAGATGGGGTCACTTTTATGGAGTTTCTACTCCAGGGGTGCATCAGGGGGGCTTCAAATGGGACATGGTGCCAAAAAAACAGTCCAGCAAAATCAGCCCTCCAAAAACCAAACGGCGCACCTTTCACTCTACGCCCCGCTGTGTGCCCGTACAGTAGTTTACGGCCACATATGGGGTGTTTCTGTAAACAGCAGAGTCAGGGCAATAAAGATACAGTCTTGTTTGGCTGTTAACCCTTGCTTTGTTAGTGGAAAAAATGGGTTAAAATGGAAAATTAGGCAAAAAAATGAAATTCTCAAATTTCATCGCCATTTGCCAATAACTCCTGTGCAACACCTAAAGGGTTAACGATGTATGTAAAATCAGTTTTGAATAGCTTGAGGGGTGTAGTTTCTTAGATGGGGTCACTTTTAGGGAGTTTCTCCTCTAGGGGTGCATCAGGGGGCTTCAAATGGGACATGGTGTAAATAAACCAGTCCATAAAAATCAGCCCTCCAAAAACCATACGGCGCACCTTTCACTCTACGCCCCGCTGTGTGGCCGTACAGTAGTTTACGGCCACATATTGGGTGTTTCTGTAAACGGCAGAGTCAGGGCAATAAAGATACAGTCTTGTTTGGCTGTTAACCCTTGATTTGTTAGTGGAAAAAATGGGTTAAAATGAAAAATTAGACAAAAAAATGAAATTCTCAAATTTCCTCCCCATTTGCCAATAACTCTTGTGCAACACCTAAAGGGTTAACAACGTATGCAAAATCAGTTTTGAATACCTTGAGGGGTGTAGTTTCTTAGATGGGGTCATTTTTGGGTGGTTTCTATAATGTAAGCCTCGCAAAGTGACTTGAGACCTGAACTGGTCCCTAAAAATTGAGTTTTTGTAAATTTCTGAAAAATTTCAAGATTTGCTTCTAAACTTCTAAGCCTTATAACATCCCCAAAAAATAAAATATCATTCCCAAATCAATTCTAACAAGAAGTAGACATATGGGGAATGTAAAGTCATCACAATTTTTTGGGGTATTACTATGTATTACAGAAGTAGAGAAACTGAAACTTTGAAATTTGCAAATTTTTCCAAATTTTTTGTTAAATTAGGTATTTTTTGGTGCAAAAAAAATAATTTTTTTGACTTCATTTTACTAGTGTCATGAAGTACAATATGTGACGAAAAAACAATCTCAGAACGGCCTGGATAAGTCAAAGCGTTTTAAAGTTATCAGCACTTAAAGGGACTCTGGTCAGATTTTCAAAAAATGGCTTGGTCCTAAGGTGTAAAAAGGCTGTGTCCTTAAGGGGTTAAGATGCTAGAAAACTATAGAATGTAGTATCATTGTACAGACCTGGAGAATGAAGATAACTGTAAAAACAAAACCCATATGGTGGAATTGTGTTGTTTTTTTTTTTATTCCACCACATTTGAAACTTTTCTGCCCCTCTACATCTTACCCCGGGTTCACACCTGAGCGTTCTGAAAGGAGCGCTCTGTATGCGCGATTGTACGGGCGTTTACAAGCGGGCATACAGAGACAAGCGAACACACATTGTCGCGCGTTCCCGAAAGTCTATGTACTGGAACGCGCGACAAACGCCCAAAAAAAACGCTCAAGTACTTGTTTGAGCGTCGGGCGTTTTACAGCGCGATCGTACGCGCTGTAAAACGCCCAGGTGAGAACCATTCCCATAGGGAACCATTGGTTTCCCCTTGTTGAGCGTTTTACAGCGCGTAGGAACGCGCTGTAAAACGCTCAGGTGTGAACTGGGTGTTATGCAACAGTAAATGGTGCCATTAGAAAGTACAACTTGTCCCTCAAAGAGACAAGCCCTCACCCGTCTATGTGAATGGAAAAAATCAAAAAGTTGTGGCTCTGGGAAAGCTGGTAATAAAAACCGAAAATGGCTTGGTCCTGAAGGGTTTAAGGGATGAATGATGAAAGCAGTTTGTGGTGACAGATCCTTTCAAGTGAACGTCTTATATCAAAGTGATGGCCAATTGGTGCTCCTGGGCAAAATGTGTTGGCAGAATGTGGGGCTGTGACCAGACATGGTCAGGATTTTCAAATTTTTGAGTTTTATCAAGTCCTGATTTACCTTATGTAAAGTATAAAAGTCATGCCCAGGTGTAAATCCCTGAACTTTGTCAGGAAGCTTTAGAAAGCTTCATAAGACTAAAGCTAGGGGTGCGTTCAGAGTTAATGGCTTATTACTTCTCATTCCTGCTGGATCCCCTCTTAGCCTAATAGGAATGTTATAAGTTTGTCTACGCTGTAGTCTGGAAAAAGCTCACAATTTTTTTTAAATTTTTTATTTTTTTTATCTTAACAGAAAATCCCATTAAGGATTCAGAGGGAAACTTCATATTATCCCTAAATTATAAAGATGAAGATGTAATGCAGCTCTCTTCAGGGGAAAACCTTAATGTACATCCAGGACTTCACAGTGTAGATCTATTATATAATCCCCCTAATCATGAGGAACCTACTCCTGACCAATCACAGATTGTTACCACAATTACAGGTCAGAAAGGGGGTAAAAGTTTTCAAGGTGGTAAAGAGGTCACACACCGAGAAATTCACACAAAGGAGAGGCCATACTCCTGTTCAGAATGTGGGAAGTGCTTTACGAAGAAATATCATCTTGTTACACATCAGAGAAGTCACACAGGAGAGAGGCCATATTCATGTTCAGAATGTGGGAAATGTTTTACACAGAAATCACATGTTGTTATACATGAGAGAATTCACACAGGGGAGAGGCCATATTCATGTTCAGAATGTGGGAAGTGCTTTACAGATAAATCAAGTCTTGTTACCCATGAGAGAACTCACACAGGAGAGAAACCGTATTTATGTTCAGAATGTGGGAAATGTTTTACATCTAAATCTTCTCTTGTTACACATCAGAGATTTCACACAGAAAGATTGTCATATCCATGTCCAGAATGTGGGAAGTGTTTTACACGGAAATCAAATCTTGTTAAACATGGTGAAATCCACAGGGGAGAGAAGCCATATTCATGTTCAGAATGTGGAAAACGTTTTGCACGGAAATCAAATCTTTTTACACATGAGAATACTCACACAGGAGCGAAGCCCTATTCATGTTTAGAATGTGGGAAAAGTTTTGCAGATCGATCAAGTCTTGTTAGACATGAGAGAATTCACACAGGAGAGAAGCCATATTCATGTTCAGAATGTGGAAAGCTTTTTTCAGATAAATCAAGTCTTGTTAAGCATATGAGATTTCACACAGGAGAGAAACCGTATTCATGTTCAGAATGTGGAAAATGTTTTGTACTGAAATCACATCTTGTTACGCATGTAAGAATTCACACAGGAGAGAAGCCGTATTCATGTTCATAATGTGGGAAGTACTTTTCAGATAAATCAAATCTTGTTATACATGAAATATATCACATGGAAGGGAAATGATTTCCACAGATTTTAACATATAACCAAATTAAATTTCTCTGAGATCAACTGTGATCAAGATCCAAAGAGGAAAACCATTGTTTTGGATATAAGAAAGAGAAGAAGAGCCTTGTTTACTTCCAGAGCAGTGAAGATGAATTGTCCCCATGAACCTTGCTTCTTATCTCTGTATTCACACCTCCACCCACACTGCGGGAGAATTCAGAGGGACATGGGGAGAAGTAACGACGCTCCATGTAATAGTTTTATAACGTATGTGGACATATTAATATTTCATCTTCATCCAAACACTATTTACAGATAAAATCTTCTATTTGCTGAACGACAGCGCCACCATTGTCACTTACAGACATGCTGTGACCGCGACAGTTGCAAAAAATCCATCCAAGTTGAATTTTTCTGACTCTCAGTCGCAGCATGTTGTAGTGCGACACCATTGACTCTCTAAAAAATGTCACGCGAACACATGTCACAGTGTAGTTGTACCTTTTTTGTTGCGAGACTTATTGTCGCCATGTAGCCCTAGCCTAATTCTATACCTTATAATAGAACCAAAATATAAGAAAACATCAAAGCTAGGGCTACAAGGTGACATATGTCGCACAACTTGCGGCCGTAAAATCGCGCAACATTTTTAAAAAATGATTGTCAATGGTGCTGCGACTGTAACACGCCAGTCTTAAAAAAATCCATCCAAATTTTTGCACGAGTGTCATGGCACAGCGTGACTTCATTGACTATCATTACAAAAAATGTACCCTTTTTGTCGTGTGACTGATTGCACGACACATGTCGCCGTGTAGCCCTAGCCTAAGTAGATTATCAACAAAACAAGTTTTATTTCCTTTGACCCCACTATAATTCCCTTGATGTCAAATTGGAGCAAGTATTGAGCGGCTCCAAGGAGATATTGAAAAGGATAGAAGAGAGAGCGGACACCCTTGTCTTGTACCCTTTTGTTGATTAATCAGACCAGATAGGAAACCCGGAGGCTTACCCTACCCCGGCAGGCGGCAATCAGGCAAAGTCCGTAAAATACAGACAATAGGGCGGTGGCTCACTCTGGACGGAACTGTGGAACAGGTGCTGCTAACCCAAATTGGAGGGACACCCACCCTCTACAGAGTAAATTTGTAAAACTAAAATGATGGGCGAGCACACTTCATTTGGATCATAAAGTGCATAAAATGTAATTAAATCACAATATAAGTGGACACGTGTACATACATAAAAGTCAAATCGATCAATTAAAATACAATAAAACAATAAATGATACACTTGAAATAATCCAAGGATTATAAAGTTGAAAGGATTTTTTTTTCTCACTATGCTATGGTCTAATAAATGGTATTTCAACCAGAGTACTGTAAGACAATTGATGTCTTATAATATTCAAGATCCGCTTGTTAAATGAAATGAGATTGGAGATCCACTTGTTAAATAGAATAACTTAGGTCCTCCTATCCAGGAGACCTCTGATAACAGTTCTGTTTCACAGATATTTCGCAGTTATTTTATACTGGTATTGTGACATCAATATAGGTAGATGGTGTAAATATTCTAATTCAGTCTCTGCTCGACTGCATACGCTGGAGTATTCCTATATGTTTCCCAAATGTCGGGTGCCGATCATATGCACCAACTTGCTGAATAATATTGAGCAGTCCCGTAATCACTGTGGATATTTAGACTTGTATGTAAAAGCTTCTTACCTCCCTCGTTGTGGACGGTCTATTTCAAGCGTGAGTCGGGCGGCGCGGGACACTGCCGGCGTCTGACTTCGTTCAGCTGCAGCTGACTTACCCGAAATCTCACGAGATTTCAAAACGGGATTCTCGTCCGTCACGATGGAAAGGACACAGTGTATCTTCGGTATAGTTGCGATTATTGTTAAAGTCCTTCAATCCAATTTTACAGCATGGCCATGCTTACAGACGTGGAGGTGCTTTTCTTACAGGTGTGCGATCCGGCCCATACGTGTTTCGGGAACTCTCCTTCCCTTCATCAGTGGTCCGTAAAATATAATCCGAAGTCCGATACACAGAATGACAAGAACCAACAGAACGCCTTCGCTCAAACAGGAAACTAGACAAGCTAGGAACCTTAGTTGCGCAGGCGCCTTCTTGTAGAAGGAGGCGCCTTTAAATACCTCCTGCAGACCAGCTATAGGCAGGGGAAGATAGAGGGCTTGCGCATGCTGACTCACAAAGAGAGGAGAGACACACCCGCACACACCCTAAATACACACAAGGAACTGAGCCAGAGTGCAAGCTCTGCTCAGAGCCAGGAGGGAAATGCTGGTGGCAGGAATGCAAACCACAGTTAAGAACCCCGCTGCCTGCGCCTGTCAGCACGGCGTGCAGCAGCGGGAAGGAGTGAAGAAGCCCGACTCCCGTTCCTGCATGTGGGGACAGAATAGCAGGTACGGTGAGCTGGGCTAACATTGGGGCATTAAGGCTAGCTAGAGCTTCTTCAGATACATGGGGCAATTGCACACTATTAGGTAATTCTCGAGCTCGGGAGAGAGCATGTGGTTTCTGTTTAATTACTGACGCAAGATACTCTCTGAAGATCTCTGATATCTGTGCGGGATCTTTGTTACTAACTCCTGCTGCATCAAGCAGACTGTGTATGTTAATGACAGGACATTGAACCCTAGCCAAGTTTACCAGTAATTCCCCCCCCCCCCCCCTTGTTTCCAAATTTGAACAAATCAGCTGATTTCTGGTCTGCATACAATCTCACTGTACGTTCTAGGTAATGATCAATGTTATGTTTAGCTGCAACCCAGACCACCTTATTGCTTTCTGTAGGCCGTGCATAATCTACAAGTGGCTTGATCATACTTTGTAACACAGCTTTTCTCTGGGCTACCGTGTGTGAAATAATTTGCTCTCTCAATACCACTTTTGCCCCCTAAGTTTCTTGAGGAAGTCCTCATCTGTGGCCAAATTACCAGAAAGATGCCATAGGTAGTCTGTGCCTCAAAACGTATTTCAACACCCCCATTATCAAGGGGATATGATCAGATATAAGTAAATGGGAGATATCAATCTGCATAAAGGCTCATGCACACGAACTTAAAACACTGTGTGGTGTCCACATCCGTATATCCGTTCCTAGGCACCCACAAAAAAATAGAACATGTCCTATTCTTGTCCGCTTTACAGATAAAAATAGGACTGTTCTATAGAGGCCAGGACATTCCATTCCGTTAAATGCAGAACACACACGGACGGTATCCATGTTTTGCGGATTTGCAGTTTGCAGTCCGCAAAACAGGCTACGGTCAAGTGCATGAGCCCCCTACCGCTCTGGAAAAACTGGGAAAATCCAAGAAATAGTCTACTCTTGACCATGAGAGTAATGAGTGAATTCTCTCTCCTTGGGGATGTGATATCTCCACAAATCTGTTAACCGTATGGAGTCTAGAAAAGGTTTCAGTGTGAAAGTACCTGGATCACTCTAGAGCCCTAGTCTATGATGTCGTTTACCTTCTGACACATCATGTACAGCCTGAGATCGCCAGCTATCAATACATGGCCTTGTCCCTCTTGGAGGATGGTGCTCTCCATTTTCTGGAAAAAAGATTTTTGTGAGGAATTGGGGGAATGTCGCTGTCTCCATTTTGACTTTTAATAGACACCCCACCTCATCCCTATCAGATGATATTATTCTATGGTGTAATCTTTTGTGTAATAACATTAAAACCCCTGCCTTTTTTCACTCCGAGGGGGAGCCCAAAACTGTTCCCACCCAGAGTCTACGCATGAACCCAAAATCGGATTTCTCCAGGAAGACATAACTCCTATTTTCCTCTTGCCTCCACAACGGCACCACCTGGAGGTTACCCCGCCTCCTTAGGGACAGGAAACAATCAGATCAGTGCATAAAAGCCCCCTCCCTTTTACCCGATCCAGTTGTTTCCTGTCCCTCAGGAGTGCAGGATCGTTCAGTGCAAGAGGATTTGGTTTGTTAGCCTGGCTCTTGAACCGGAGAGCTGTGGCGGAAGGTAGGGGGCTCGGGATTACTGCTGTCCCTCCTACCTCTTGGTATAAGTCTGGCGGATGCTCGCAACTCTGGGCTTTTTTCCCAGCTCCAGGCGAGCGGAGCACATGGTATTGGACTGCAGTGTTTCCAGGGGCTAGGGATCACTGAGAACGGTTCCGCGGGCGAACGCATGCACAGTGTCTATGGAGCATTAGGACGTCATCACGCTGGAAGGGGGATCGCAACGTGATGACGTCAGCACGTGAGCACCATGCCCCGCATAAACCAGGAAGGGAACAGCTATATGGCTTTCTCTGCACTGTACACTGAGGTAAACCTCCAGTTCGGTTTGCAGCATGTCTCTAATCAAAGAGAGCGACGCTGGCCGGAAATCTTCAGATCCTCTCTAGCCCGGTAAGCCTCCTCCCGGAGGGTCCATGTGTAATGACCCAGAGTGCCATTACCACTCTTTGCACCTTTCTACTGTCTCCAATGTGCTAACTTATGTCATCAGAATGTATTTTATTCCATCACTAAATAATGTGCATGTTTATTCCTGTGAAACTGTTTATGTTCATGTAATTACCTTGTTTACCACAAGGTGGTGGCATTTCTGGCAGAGATGTATTATATAGAGTGGAACCCATCCATTCTATTCCCCTCTCTAGAGAGGGAGGAGTTTTAGCTAGTGTAGGTGAGTTCAAGCCTACCACTCCGGGGGAGAGGTTGTATGTCAAGCTTGTTTCCTGCCATGGGAAAAAGCAGGCCTCGTCCCTTCCAGACAGGCCCTGCCTATGAGTTCTGAATGGTTGCATGTCCCCTCCTGGGCTTGCATTGCCTAACAGCTAAGCTAAAGAAGCTTGAAGCCAGGAAGAAGTTTTCCTAGGATTACAGTTAGTCAGACTATAGAAAGCTAAGTTGCAGCCTACAACAGAAAGCCAAAGAAAAGTTCCTATTTAAGCCAGCCAACATAGCAGAGCTGAAAGAGTTCATATGTAGCAGAGCTGAGAGTGTTTGCCTGCCAGAACTTCATGCCGATGCTTGCTGGAAACCAAGACCAAGTCTGTAAAACTGTTTGGATTACCGTTTACTCAAGTAAAGTTGCATTGGAACTACATCCTGAGTCTGGACTCAATTATTCCTTCTTCGTCCAAGTTAATTACCCCTTTTGCACTGCTTCGGGCAACCACGTCTGGGATCCAAGGATATCTAGGTAGGAGCACTGTAACACGTGCATATAACACCTTCAGGGACATTGTAGGCCCACCTACACCACTCTGGCATTCCTACCCTGGGTATCAACACAACTATACATAAAGGGGACTCTATGTCCTCGTTGCTTAACTGCAAATGGCGTCACGACTACTTGCTCTATAAGAAGGACATACAAACCTCCTAAGGGGCAAGTGATACCCCAGACGTCGGGCCTTTTAACTGCCCGTTGCATCTCAATTGACGCCACACGAACAGGATTTGGACAGTACCCATCTGTGTGCCATACTATTCTAAGGCCTATAAAACTTACTGTGTGTGCCCTTAAGAACAGGATACAGAACTGTACCCAACTGTGTGCCATTAAGAACAGGATAAGGACTTTACCAAACTTTGTACCATTAAGAACAGGATTACGTACAACGTTAAAACTGTGTGCCTACAAACTTTATTAGCCTATTGGATTTACAAATGTACCTTCAAAATGTCTTTGATGTGTTTGTTGCGTGCCGGCGTCCAAAGAGTTAATCCACCATTTTTTACTTGCTATGGCGCAGCATCTTCTTCATGCCCAGAAGCAGGAAACTAAAGTAATGCCCCCAGCCAAAGTGGGAAACTCTAGCCCAGCCCACCAGGAGCGATGTTACTGCATGAAGAGGGAGAGAAAAAGCCACTCCCTGGAAGCTCCTCCTTCATTTCCTGTCTGTGCCCGCACTAGCGAAAGCAATATGGCGCAACGGAGAATTCGCCAGCCTGACTGGGGTGGACTGGTCTGGGGTGGAGAGGGCCCCGAAGCCGAGGAACCTGAGGAGATACACCTCTGCCAGTGGCAGCACTCTTCAAAAGAGGTACCACGGGTGTTCCCAGCCCGGGCTGGCGCGGCGGAGGCAGCTGGAGTTACCACTCCGCCGCCCAGCAAGACCGCGGCCTGCAACAGCCTTAACCCCGTTGTACCCCAGAGAGTCACGTCCTCCGCGTGGGATTATAGGAAGGCGGTGGAAGACTGGGTCATTGGCCTGCTGGAGAGAGCCCGAGCTGGCGACCCTAGGCTGGAGAGGAGGACCGGAACTGTGGTCTGGTTCTCCGTCGAGAGGGGCTCGGGTTTTGTCCGAGTCGACGAGACCGGGACTGAGTATTTTGTCAATAGATGCTCGCTAAAGCGTCCGCATCTGCCTCAAGTCCAGTACAGCCTATATAAAGGGGACCAGGTAGAGTTTACCCCTGTGGAGTCAACTAAAGGCCCCTTGCTGAACTTGCTGCAGAAGCCTATGGTTCCAGCGTCTGCCCCGGAGGTATGGCAGGAGGACCTATCTGCCATGGGGAAGGTTGGATCCTTGCAGTAAACAACTGGGGGAGTGTTCTGCTACCGTGAGCGACCTCAGCCAGAGCCCCTCATCTCTGGATTACCACCACCACCAACCTGTCAAGTGGGCTGTGTATCCACTTTTGTCAGCTCCTTCAAGCCCAAGACAGTCTACCAGTTACCCTGGAAGATGACTGCAGCCCCGGAGGATCGTCTGTCAGCGTCTCTGCAACCTGAGGTCTTGGACCCTTTCCAAATGGCCGGACCGTCTGCTCCCATTAAGCAAAAGATGGCGGCCCGGGTTCAAAGTGTGACCACCCGGTTGTTACCCGATCCGACCACAGGAGGGCAGTGGTGCTCCACCACTAGAGCCAGAATGGACTATAGGAGGCAGGACCGACCCCTAATCAGCTTTTTCAGCTCCAGCAGTGAAGAGGATGTCCCGTCCTTCTAAAGAGCTGATGTCACAGTACCTCCCGTGTCAGAGGTTAGAAGATCTGGGAGACTGGCTGCACGTGGGGTTAACTGACAGTCTCTTGATTCTCAGTGTTGTTGTTCGGTAATAACCACACCTCTTGTCAGGTGCAGCTTGTGGTCATTACTGCATTCCCTATTTAGTTTGGTCTCACACTTTATACCATGTGGTTGATATTCTCTGCTTGGATTTGGAAGAGTTGGTGTGTGGACCTTTCCTGTGTTCCTGCTCATCCATTTTCTATAAGATAAGTTGTACTGCCCTTTGTATTTGGTTGTTCCCTTGTGCTTGTTGTTACTAGGCCTCAGGGAGACGCTGGTTCATTCACCTGGGAAGAAACCAGTTGTCTAATGGCAGTCTATGGTGTCGCACTGCAACATGCTGCGACTGCGACGCAACAGTCGCAGAAAAATCCATCTCGAATGGATTTTCTGCGACTGTTGTGTCGCAGTCGCAGCATGTTGCAGTGCGACACCATAGACTGCCATTATAAAAATTGTCGCGCGACATTAGTGCAACAAAATGTCGCGCAACAAATGTCGTTGTGTAGACCTAGCCTAAGTTGACTTTTGAGGAATGGTGTCATTGGTTGGAAGGAGCGATTCATCCTATTACGGTAATTACCGATCACAAAAATCTGGGTTACCTGGAGTCAGCTAAACGTCTGAACCCTAGGTAAGCCAGATGGTCATTGTTTTTTTACCAGATTTAATTTCATTGTCACCTATCGCCCTGGGATTAAGAACGTCAAGGCGGATGCCTTGTTGCATAGCTTTCCTGGGGGGGGGGGTGATTCGGAAGATTCTGGTTCTATTGTATGAAGGGGCAGTAATTTCCTCCCTATATCCCGACCTTGAGGCAGAGGTGTTGGAGGCCCAGGGAGGTGCACCGGATTCTTGTCCTCCGGGGAAGTTGTTTGTTCCTTCTGAATTACGGCACAAGGTGTTCGAGGAACATCACTGTACAGTTCTTACAGGACACCCTGGGAGCAGAACCACGGTCGATCTCATCTCTCTTAGATTCTGTTGGCCGGGGTTGTGTAAATGTGTGGAGGGCTATGTGTTAGCCTGTAGTACCTGTGCACGTGCTAAGATGACACATACTCGGCCTTCAGGATCTCTACTTCCGTTGTCCATCCCGTCCAGACCTTGGACTCATTTGTCCATGGACTTTATCACAGATTTGCCGAATTCCTCAGGCAAAAATGGGATTCTGGTGGTTGTTGATCCCTTTAGTAAGATGTAGCACTTTATAGCATTATCAGGGCTACCTAATGCTAAAATTATTGCACAAGTGTTTGTTGACAACATCGTAAAGCTACATGGTATTCTCTCTGATGTGATGTCTGATAGGGGGACTCAGTTTGTTTCCAGATTCTGGAAGGCGTTCTGCACTCGCTTGGGGGTACAATTCTCCTTCTCTTCGGCCTTTCACCCTCAGTCGAACAGACAGACTGAGCGCACTAACCAGAATCTGGAGACTTATCTGAGATGTTTTGTCTCAGAGAATCGGGAGGAGTGGTCTTTTTTGTCTTTGGCCGAGTTCGCTATAAATAACCGTAGGCAGGAGTCCACTGATAAGTCACCGTTTTTTGGGGCATATGGGTTCCATCCGCAGTTTGGCACATTTTATGGTTCTGAGACTTCTGGTATACCTGAAGCGGAAAGATTTTACTCTTCTTTATCATCTATTTGGCGGAAAATTCAAAATCTGAAAAAGATGGGCTAAAAGTATAAACGAATGTCTGACAAGAGATGTATGAGTGGTCTGGACCTGAGAGTGGGTGATTCTGTGTGGCTGTCTACAAGAAACATTAAGTTGAAAGTACCTTCTTGGAAATTGGGCCCAAGGTTTATTGGTCCATATAAGATCTCTGCCATTATTAACCCTGTAGCCTTTCGTCTTGACCTTCCGCAGGCTTTAATGATTCATAATTGTGAGGGATGAGACCTCATCTTGGTGTCTGCAGCAAGCACTTTAAATTGTATGACCTCTCTGAAGTTAATAGATCAGAAAGTTTAACATGCAAAGTCTCTACAGGAAGTAACTTAGCCCCCACCTGTGCTATTTTCGATAGACTGAAACTGCTAGCTCTAACGGTTATTTTCTGTATTCTGAATCGTATGCGTCTGCGGTTAATTGACATTTATATTCTGTGTTTCTATAAGCACATATATGTACAAATATGGTCATGATCTTTATGAGATGTGTGTGTGGGTGGCTTTTCCACCCACTTCCTTGCCAAGACAATATATGATGAGCATTTTGTTTGAATAAAGAGAAAGATTTGTTTGATCACTGAGTGTCGGTCAATCAATTTTAAATGGGTACCCATTACTAAATCTATGGGCAATGATGATTTGGAACTCAGCATAAATAAGAATAAGGCTACTTTCACACGAGCGTTCGGGTGTCCGCTCGTGCGCTCCGTTTGAAGGGGCTCACGAGCGGCCCCGAACGCATCCGTCTGGCCCTAATGCATTCTCAGTGGAGGCTGATCCACTGAGAATGCATCCGCCTGCCAGCGCTCAGCCTCCGCTCCGCTCAGTGAGCGGACACCTGAACGCTGCTTGCAGCGTTCGGGTGTCCGCCTGGCCGTGCGGAGGCGAGCGGATCCGTCCAGACTTATAATGGAAGTCAATGGGGACGGATCCGCTTGAAGATGACACCATATGGCTCAATCTTCAAGCGGATCCGTTCCCCATTGACTTTCAATGTAAAGTCTGAACGGATCCGCTCAGGCTACTTTCTGACTTAGAAAATTTTCTAAGTAATAATGCAGACGGATCCGTTCTGAACGGATGCAAACGTCTGCATTATCGGAGCGGATCCGTCTGATGAAACATCAGACGGATCCGCTCCGAACGCTAGTGTGAAAGTAGTCTTAGGGGTCTTTGCCCCCACAATAATGTTTTCCAAAATCATTACTGAAGAGATATGTCGAACCTGCTGAACCGTCCTCCTTCCACCTCCTCCTGTAATGGTGGACGGTAATCTGGAATTTCAGATCGCCAGGATAGTGGACTCCTGAATTCTCCGTAGATCCCTCCAGTATCTTGTTCACTGGAAGGGTTACGGTCCAGAGGAGAGAATGTGGGTTCCAGCAGCTGACGTTAATGCCAGTCGCCTTGTGAAAGCCTTTCACAGTGCTGGATAAGCTCTGTCCTGGGTGTCCGGAGGTCACCCGTAGAAGGGGGGGTACTGTCACGGTACCTCCCGTGTCAGAGGTTAGAATATCTGGGAGACTGGCTGCACGTGGGGTTAACTGACAGTCTATTGATTCTCAGTGTTGTTTGGTAATGACAACACCTCTTGTCATGTGCAGCTTGTGGTCATTACTTCATTCCCTATTTAGTTTGGTCTCACACTTTATACCATGCGGTTGATATTCTCTGCTTGGATTTGGAAGAGTTGGTGTGTGGACCTTTCCTGTGTTTCTTCTCTTCCATTTTCTATAAGATAAGTTGTACTGCCCTTTGTATTTGGTTGTTCCCTTGTGCTTGTTGTTACTAGGCCTCAGGGGGACGCTGGTTCATTCACCTGGGAAGGAACCAGTTGTATCATTCCCTGTCACTACCTTTAGGGAATTTCATGGCTCCTAGGGTTTAGGTTCCGGCGTATGTATTTTCCCACCTTCAGGGTCTGTACATACTGATAGGAGTAAGGGCCAGGTTTAGGGGTTTCCTATGAGGTGACCGTTCCCCTCTCCCTAGCCTTGAGGCCTAGTTCTTTGTCTTTCCCCATCTGTTGTTATTCTGGTGTCCCTCCCCTCCCCACTATTCGTGACAGCTGGATTTCCTCATCATGTTCAACACTGAGAGCCACGGCGTGGACTACTCCCGATGGGTGAGGGCCTGTTGGCATATTTTCATGTTTTTATGTTTCAGGTTGCACCTCCGTTCTGCCCTCACCCTGAAGGTCATGTTTAGTTAGGACTCCCCCCAACTATGTGAGAAAAAGGGGCAGTAACAAATTAAAATCTATATTTTATTATGACGATTAAGAAATATGATGGAGAGCCCCTACTAGACAAACCACATAAACAATGACGAACAATAGTAAGATCACTTTAGGTCAGGTTCATTTAGGTCCATGAAAAGGACCCAAAGTGGAAGTGACCAAGATACATATACATTTAGAGGCCCTGGGTGGTGTACCCAAGGTCTACTGGTATGCCAATAGGCAGAAAAAACAGGGTGGGTCTTACCGGTAAGGATGCCCGGGTAAGGATGCCCGGGTCACCTGACCCTGAAACATGCATGCATGGTGCATGTTTCAGGGTCAGGTTCCGGACGGGGCCACCCCTTGCGGGGCCAGGACCTCGTGTTAGGTGGTTAGGGTTCAATAGGCCAAGTAGGGCAATAACAGGGTTAGCTTTTTCCCTGTTGCCCTCAGCCATCAAGACCTAACCGACTGACGGTCGCAACCAGGTTCAAAGACACCTGTTTTGAACAGTGGAGCACATGACCCGGGCATCCTTACCGGTAAGACCCACCCTGTTTTTTCTGCCTATTGGCATACCAGTAGACCTTGGGTACACCACCCAGGGCCTCTAAATGTATATGTATCTTGGTCACTTCCACTTTGGGTCCTTTTCATGGACCTAAAATGAACCTGACCTAAAGTGATCTTACTATTGTTCGTCATTGTTTATGTGGTTTGTCTAGTAGGGGCTCTCCATCATATTTCTTAATCGTCATAATAAAATATAGATTTTAATTTGTTACTGCCCCTTTTTCTCACATTCTTGCTTCACAGAGCAGTACACCTGAGAGAGGTGTCTTCGCACCTTCTCTCTCCAGGGACCACCCTCATTCTTTTCGACTCCCCCCAACTACCAAATATCCCTGTTGCGCACGGATTGTGCCAAATTTTCAGTTTTCCTCCCTTTTCAGGTTATTTGGGAGCCTTTGCTAACGGTTCTCATGACCTATACTGCTATCATTCCTACCCATGTGGATTACAAATGACATTCCTACCCATATGGATTAGAAATTCTGTTGTTACCTCCTTTAGACTACAAATAAATGACTGTTGCTCTTTCCCTTGGAATACAAAAAAAAGGACACCATTGCACTTTAAGTTCCAGTTCGGTGCACTGTAACCCAAGCACTGAAGAAAAGAAGATAAGTGACTTAAATGTGACTTGCATCATTTATTGCACTAATTGCATTATTAAAAATGTGCCTTGATTATTTTGCACTAACCTTTTTCAAGTTTCAGCAACGTTCAAGACCAATGTACCTATTGTATGCATTACTTTACAGGTGCCGCAATATGTTTCATTATGCACTTATTGTATGATATATACATTTATAATGTATTTATAATGCCAGATGGTCAGCACCATACTTGGTTGCTTACGGTCGCGGCTGGTACGCACCAATCAGGCCTTATCTTTTATAGCTCATTATGGATCACCTCTCAGTGCAGTCAAAACTAATGGTTCTTAACTCACCTCTTAAAGGGAACTTGTCGCCTGGATTTGGGGTATAGAGCTGAGGACATTGGTTGCTAGATGACCGCTAGCACATCCGCAATACCCAGTCCACATAGCTCTGTGTGCTTTTATTGTGTAAAAAAAAACAATTTGATAGATATGCAAATTAACCTGAGATGAGTCCTGTCCCTGACTCATCTCAAGTTAATTTGCATATGTATCAAATCGTTTTTTTTTACACAATAAAAGCACACAGAGCTATGTGGACTGGGTATTGCGGATGTGCTAGCGGTCATCTAGCAACCAATGTCCTCAGCTTTATACCCAAAATCCAGGCGACAGGTTCCCTTTAAGTTTGGGGGAAACAAGTGGTTATGTGCCAAGCAGATCTAACACCATCAAGGGTAACCAGCTGCTATTGTATGTGTTTGGAGTGGTAGGGAAAAAGGCTCCTCCTCCTAAAGTAGTCTTCATTGGAAGGTTTTGAGTGTGACTCATCCTCCTAGTTTACGCCTTGCGTTTAGCCAAGGTTGTGTATGTCCTAAGGCCTAGTGCACCGGCTTAGGACAAATGTTTAGCTACCTGTTTTATTCATCAAGGCGACGAAGCGTAGAGCATAATTAGGCCTTGTTGGAGGGGAATACAGGATAAAGCCACCTTTCTGTTTGCGGGCTTTCATTGCATAGTGGTGGGAATACACCCCCGCGCTTTCTTTGGTACTAGAGTTCAGGGAAACCGTTCTCGGACACCCTACTCTGTGGTAGCCGTTGCTATGTCAGTTAGTAACCGTATGTGTGTGTCTTATCCTTCAGCATTTAACTCTTATTATGGTACCCTTAGAGCTTATACGTATATATATATATATATATATATATACATCCCCTAAGCACAAGCCGAGGGTGGCGTGACTCTTAAGTAAGGGGGAACCTAATGACCCAGAGTGCCATTACCACTCTTTGCAACTTGCTACTGTCTCCAATGTGCTAACTTATGTCATCAGAATGTATTTTATTCCATCTCTGAATAATGTGCATGTTTATTCCTGTGAAACTGTTTATGTTCATGTAATTACCTGGTTTACCATAAGGTGGTGGAATTTATGGCAGAGCTGTATTATATAGAGTTGAACCCTACTTCCATTCTATTCCCCTCTCTAGAGAGGGAGGAGTTTTAGCTAGTGTAGGTGAGTTCCAGCTTACCCCTCCGGGGGGAGAGGTTGTGTGTCTAGCTTGTCTCCTGCCAAGGGAGAAAGCAGGCCTCGTCTCTGCCGGACAGGCCCTGCCTGTGAGTTCTGAATGGTTGCATGTCTTCCCCTGGGCTTGCATTGCCTAAAAGCCAAGCTAAAGAAGCTTGAAGCCAGGAAGAAGTTTTCCTAGAATTACAGTGAGAGTCGGACTACAGAAAGGTAAGTTGCAGCCTACAACAGAAAGCCAAAGAAAAGTTCCTATTTAAGCCAGCCAACATAGCAGAGCTAAAAGAGTTCAGATGTAGCAGAGCTGAGAGTGTTTGCCTGCCAGAACTTTGTGCCAAAGCTTGCTGGAAACCAAGACCAAGTCTGTAAAACTGTTTGGATTACCGTTTACTCAAGTAAAGCTGCATTGGAACTACATCCTGAGTCTGGACTCAATTAACCCTTCCATTGCACCAGATATTGCACTTTACCTCTGAAAATTCACTTTACCTCTGAGTCCAACATTTTCTCAATAATGTATTCTTTCTCCCCTTGGACTTTTACTGTTGCAGGAGGCTGATTTCTCCCTGGAAAGGGGCTTTTATTAAATAGCTTGAACAATGACACGTGGAACACAGGGTGTATTTTCAATCTGTTAGGAAGTTTGAGACGGAAGGAAACTTGGTTAACTTGTGCAGAAATCTGGAAAGGTCCTATGAATTTTTGACCCAATTTTGGAGATTGAACAGGTGTTTTCATATTTTTAGTAGATAGCCAACCTTTATCACCACCTTTAAAGGCAGGAGGAACTTTGCGATGTTTTTCAGCTGCTTTCTTATAGTCTTCTTGGGCTGCCTGTAGCATCTCTATTAGTTTCCTCTGGGTTTCTTGCAATTTCGTTAGTCTGTGAGTAACAGCAGGCATAGATGTACTAAGAGGGAGGTTAGGAATAAATACTGGATGTAAGCCAAAGTTAGCAAAGAATTGACTTAGAGATGTAGCACTATGTTTGGAGTTGTTGTAGGCAAATTCTGCTGTTGGTAAATAGTCCACCCAATCATCTTGGAGGTGGGAAATAAAACAGCGGAGGTATTGTTCAAGAGTTTGGTTTGTCCTTTCCCTCTGGCCATTGGACTGCGGATTAAAAGCAGAAGACAAATTAACTGTAACTCCCAAAGCTGTACAGAAGTTCTTCCAAAATCTTGATGTGAACACTAGTGTTGAGCGAGCATGCTCGGCCGAACACCACGTGTGCTCGAGGGCGATGCTTGAGAAGGTCACCGTTCTTTTCCACATAAGGGGAGGCCCATGCAAGAGCTTCTTTTGTCAGAAGATTGATGATAAATAGCACTTTTTTCCTGTCTGACTAGTAAAAGGAGCAGGTTGCATTTGGAAGTATATGCGGCATTGATTAAGGAATCCTTGGTAATGGTGACAATCCCCACTGAACTTTAAAGGCTGAGGCATACAGGTATTTAAATCTGAGCCTGAGTTGCGCATATCCAGAAGTTGTTTTTGAGGTTCAATTATTTCTTGTTGTTCCAGCACCAGGGTTTGTAACTTAGAAATTTTTTCTTGGTAAGCAGAACCAAATTCTTGAAGCTCAGCCACTTGTTGTCTCAAGGTGGTCACAACAGAATCCACTTTTGGGCGAGATTATTTTGCGGTCCGGGTCTGGTACAGAGTCTTTTATTGCAACTACTTGGGGTAATTGCAAGGCCGATAACGTAGTCAGGAGGAAGCCAGAGGTCGATGCACAAGATGAGCGTCAGAATTCGAGCAGAGCAGGAGAGACTAGCTTGATTACAGGCTGAGAGCACAATAATCTCACAAGGCAGGAAGTGCAAGGCTGGGTTTAAATAGGATGTTTAATCAGGGAACACGGTGGAGCAAATGAGAGAGGCGGGAACTGAAACTAGAGGCACCGGGAACTAGGCTTCAGTTCAGCACAGGAGCTGTCCAGAAAGCTGACTAGCTCAGTTGGAATAGCTGCAGCCTGGGAGACAGGAGTCCCTGGGTTCAAGTCCTGACAACAGGAGAGAACACAGGAGAGGTGAGAACTGATTATCTATCATCACTAGAACACCTTGCTCATCACTGGTTATAGTATAAGGACAGGAGAGAACACAGGAGAAGTGAGAACTGATTATCTATCATCACTAGAACATCCTTATCGCTGATTATAGTATAAGGACAAGGGAAAACACAGGAGAGGTGAGAACTGATTATATATCATCACTAGAACACCTTGCTTATCACTGGTTATAGTATAAGGACAGGAGAGAACACAGGAGAAGTGAGAACTGATTATCATCACTAGAACATCCTTATCGCTGATTATAGTATAAGGACAAGGGAAAACACAGGAGAGGTGAGAACTGATTATATATCATCACTAGAACACCCTGCTTATCACTGTGTATAGTATAAGAACAGGAGAGAACACAGGAGAGGCGAGAACTGATTATCATCACTAGAACACCTTGCTTATCACTTGTTATAGTGTAAGGACAGGAGGGGTGAGAACTGATTATCTATCATCACTAGAATACCCTGCTTATCATTGGTTATAGTATAAGGACAGGAGAGGTGAGAACTGATTATCTGTCACCACTAGAACACCCTGCTTATCACTGTGTATAGTAACACAGGAGAGGTGAGATTAAATTGATAGAACATAAAATATATTAATGATTAATTTCTAATATTTTCTAAATTTATGTAGAAGTTAATAACTTATTTACACAACATTAATAACATAATACTTATTTAAGTGGAGTTGGTACATTTCTACTGACTCCAAGACCATCCAAAACTAGCTTCTAATCTACAGCGTTGAATTTCAGTGTCAGGGCCTGCGAGCACAAGAGAGATGTCCTGCTCCATGAGCAGCAAGCCAGCCTCCCTCCATAACTGTCTTACTGTTGAGAATGGGGTTTTCAGTGATCTCAGGGGTTCCTGTCCAGCAGGGCAGCAGTCCGTGTCATGGTGCTATTGTGGGCTCACAGAAAATATCAGATATTTTTTCTTTTGTTTTCCTAATTCGTGATAACAGCTCCTTAGGAGAAAAAAATTGTATTCCCGTGAAAAGGAGACTTGGAGGGGGAAAAAGAAGTTCAGATTTCTCCTAACACCTTGGTGCCTCCTGGGGGAGAGACACTAGAGGTAGTTGTTTTTACTTCCTCCATATACTGTTTGACTCAAAAAAAGTTTTCACTTTGGGTTCTCACTGTAGAAATTTACCTTATAAGCAGAGGTGTCATTGTGCCAGGACAGTGTCCTAAAACCTTTCTGGTTGGTAGGGTGCTGCAGGGCCCTGAAACGTATAACTGTATACCCATCCTCCAAACATGGACAAAATAATTTTTGCTGTCGTAGACCACAGCCTACTTCTGGCCTGTGGTCTGCTAGGTGCTGGGCCCTTGGCACAGGGGATGAGGAGCAGAATATTGTTATTTCCCCCTGATAACTAAACCTAGAAGTGAAGGAGCTGAGAGAAGTGTCTGATCTATAGACAGATCTACAGGAGGCCATGTATTCAGTCACTGTGTGCTTGAGTCTCCACAGATGGATCCAGGAGGAGAAATCCACCAGAGAGATGTCCCCGTCCTCTGTATTCCCAGGACTGTCCAGATGAGAAGGTCCCAGAGAATCCTCAGGTAGATGGAGCTGGGGCCCTATACACATCTACAGTTGCAAGAAAAAGTATGTGAACCCTTTGGAATGATATGGATTTCTGCACAAATTGGTCATAAAATGTGATCTGATCTTCATCTAAATCACAACAATAGACAATCACAGTCTGCTTAAACTAATAACACACAAAGAATTAAATGTTACCATGTTTTTATTGAACACACCATGTAAACATTCACAGTGCAGGTGGAAAAAGTATGTGAACCCTTGGATTTAATAACTGGTTGAACCTCCTTTGGCAGCAATAACTTCAACCAAACGTTTCCTATAGTTGCAGATCAGATGTGCACAACGGTCAGGAGTAATTCTTGACCATTCCTCTTTACAGAACTGTTTCAGTTCAGCAATATTCTTGGGATGTCTGGTGTGAATCGCTTTCTTGAGGTCATGCCACAGCATCTCAATCGGGTTGAGGTCAGGACTCTGACTGGGCCACTCCAGAAGGCGTGTTTTCTTCTGTTCAAGCCATTCTGTTGTTGATTTACTTCTATGCTTTGGGTTGTTGTCCTGTTGCAACATCCATCTTCTGTTGAGCTTCAGCTGGTGGACAGATGGCCTTAAGTTCTCCTGCAAAATGTCTTGATAAACTTGGGAATTCATTTTTCCTTCGATGGTAGCAATCCGTCCAGGCCCTGATGCAGCAAAGCAGCCCCAAACCATGATGCCCCCACCACCATACTTCACAGTTGGGATGAGGTTTTGATGTGGGTGTGCTGTGCCTCTTTTTCTCCACACATAGTGTTGTGTGTTTCTTCCAAACAACTCAACTTTGGTTTCATCTGTCCACAGAATATTTTGCCAGTACTGCTGTGGAACATCCAGGCGCTCTTGTGCAAACTGTAAACGTGCAGCAATGGGTTTTTTTGGACAGCAGTGGCTTCCTCTGTGGTATCCTCCCATGAAATCCATTCTTGTTTAGTGTTTTACGTATTGTAGATTCGCTAACAGGGATGTTAGCATATGCCAGAGACTTTTGTAAGTCTTTAGCTGACACTCTGGGATTTTTCTTCACCTCATTGAGCAGTCTGCACTGTTCTCTTGCAGTAATCTTTACAGGATGGCCACTCCTAGGGAGAGTAGCAGCAGTGCTGAACTTTCTCCATTTATAGACAATTTGTCTTACCGTGGACTGATGAACAGCAAGGCTTTTGGAGATACTTTTATAACCTTTCCAGCTTTATGCAAGTCAACAATTCTTAATCGTAGGTCTTCTGAGAGCTCTTTTGTGCGAGGCATCATTCACATCAGGCAATGCTTCTTGTAAAAAGCAAACCCAGAACTGGTGTGTGTTTTTTTTTATATGGCAGGGCAGCTGTAACCAACACCTCCAATCTCATTTTATTGATTGGACTCCAGTTGGCTGACACCTCACTCCAATTAGCTCTTGGAGATGTCATTAGTCTAGGTGTTCACATACTTTTTCCACCTGCACTGTGAATGTTCACATGGTGTGTTCAATAAAAACATGGTAACATGTAATTCTTTGTGTGTTATTGGTTTAAGCAGACTGTGATTGTCTATTGTTGTGACTTAGATGAAGATCAGATCACTTTTTCTGACCAATTTGTGCAGAAATACATATCTTTCCAAAGGGTTCACATACTTTTTCCTGCAACCGTATATAGGGGGGGGGGGTGTCCTGCGGTCATAGAGGGGTCATAGATTGTGGGGGTCTCTTATGTGGATCTGTTAGATTTCCCACCTGTCTGCTGTATTGTACTGAATTGTTACAGATGACAACTCAGGGAGAAGATCTGACTGATATTAAAGTGGAGAATGAAGAAGAGAAGATGATGGGCGATCCCCCGTGTAAGAGTGAGGTGGAGGAGGACATTCCAGGAGATGTCACCACAGGTATGGAATCATGAATGGAGAAAGTGACTTCAGATTCTGTCCTTGGTGCCTTCAGGGCAGGAGGAGAATCTGATCACCGGCTGCTGCTCTCTGATTGGAGATGTCCTCATCACATCATGAAGTGTTCTCCTTATCCAGCTGACAGTGATCTCTGATCAGATTCTTCTCTGATCCCGGCTGTTCCTACAGGACATGACGGTCAGTCACATCCACACACCCACTGGGGATTATGCAGGCACAGCTTTTGTATCTCTGCTATTGTTATGAACTACATGTATGCTATTGTGCCGGAATTACATGCCGCCAGTGACCTGCATGTATCTCATTGTGTAAGAAAGGGTTAAAGGGGTTGTCCAGCCATTAATGTTGATGACCTATTGTCCGGATAGGTCATCAATATCTGATCCGATCAGCTGTGAGACAGGTAGACAGCACTCCGTGTGAGCGCCGCTTCCTGGTCTTCAAAAAGTTAGGATAACTTCCGTAGCTCGCATGCACTGCAATGTATGCTACTGAAATAGCGAGCGCTGGCGTATTCTTCTGTTTCCGGCCACCTTTTGGTCAAGACTTAGCCTCATATCACCTTAGTAACGGTGTGATGAGACAACCCCTATGATGAGAAAATTTCAAAATGACTGTGTGGTCACTGCACCCCTGGTAAATTCTGTGAGGGATGTGTTTTCTAAAATGGGCAAGTCCAAAAGCAGCACTCCAAACCCTTAGTAGAGTAGACAATGACTCCCTGTACTGGGTACCTGATAGTAATCCAGGGTATTCTGTTACTCTGTGTCGGATTCTGGCTCTGGATCCCATTATAAACTTAGGTAGAAAATCCTCAGCACTCGTCCAATTGAAACAGAGGATGTTTTATTAGGTAAGAGGCATACATAGCGACACCTCAACTATATAAAGTCTTTCTCAAGATCTTTATATTAGAGAGAAAGAGACTTTGTATAGCAGAGACATCGCTATGTATGCTGCTTACTTAAAGGGTTTCTGTCACCTGAAAAATGGTTATTAACCTGGCTGACATTAGCGATGTGCTTATTTCAGCTGAACATAACTATATTAGCGCCATCTCACTGACTGAAGCCTTTATTGAGAAAAACAAACTTTTATAGGATGCTAATTAGCCTCTAGTTGCAGGGAGGGCGTTGCCCCTGTTCCTAAAGGCTCCGTTCTCCCACCTCTGGCCACGCACTGCTACGCTAGATTGACAGGGGCAGGCAGCGTTGGTCTCCTATCTCCGGCCCTGTCTGCAGTGTCAATCTCGCGCCGTTCAGTATTCGGCACAGGTGCAGTGAGGAAGCTGGCAGCTGGCGAGAGCGCCCTTCACTCACTGCGCCTGCGCCGAATACTGAACGGTGCGAGAGTTACACTGCAGACAGGGCCGGAGGTAGGAGACCAACGATGCCTGCCACTGTCAATCTAGCGTAGCAGTGCGTGGCCAGAGGTAGGAGAACGGAGCCTCTAGGAGCAGGGGCAACGCCCTCCCTGCAACTAGAGTCTAATTAGCATATTATAAAAGTTTGTTTTTCTCAATAATGGCTTCAGGCAGTGAGATGGTGCTAATATATTTTGTGTCCCAATTTAAAAACTAATTATATGACACTTGTGGGGTAAAGCCAATCGCTATAAATTCCTTGAGGGGTTTATTTTCCAAAATGAGAGTTTTACACTGTACACTGTACTAGAATCTCAGGATTGCTGCAAATACAACATGGCACTTGGAAACCATTCCAGCAAAATCTGCCCTCCAAAAGCCAAATGGAGCTCCTTCCATCTGAGCCCTGCCGTGTGCCCATACAGCTGCGTGTGTTGCTGCATTCGAGATAAAATGGGTAACAAATTGTGGGGAGCATTATCTCCTCTTACATCTTGTGAAAATGAAAAATTTGGCCTTAAAGCACCATTTTATTGGAAAATATGTAACTGCATTTTCATGGCCCAATTCAAAAAATTTCTATAAAACACCAGTAAGGTCTATATGCTCACTATGCCCCTAGATAAGTTTCTTGAGGGATGTAGATTACGAAATGGAGGCTTTTGAGGGGTGTTTCTTATGTTTTGGAAGGTGAAGGCCTCTGCAAACCTGACATGGCGCCAGAAAAACATCATAATAAAATCCATGGACAAACACAGCGCCATGCATCGTATAGTGGCTGTACTTAGTATTGCAGTTCAACCCCATTCACCGCAATACGGCTGAGCTGCGCCTAGCTCATGTGACCAAAGCCGTAGTGCTATTGCAAGCGCCGGTGCCTTCTGATTGACGGGTATCACGTCTGAGATGGCAGCTAACAGACATGCGGCTCAGAGGGGAGGGAAAAGGAGTACCCTACCACTAGGGAGAGGGAGGAGTGGTGACCCCTAGCTCACCTGGCACTGGTACCTGACGTCCCTATACGGGCTGCTATCCTGTACGCCGATCACGTGCCTCATCCCTGGCTTACCCTGAAATAAACCCTAGGTAGGGAGTAGGGGGTGAGAACACTAGTCCTCACCATTGACACCTAGGGTAACAACAGGGAAAGGACAAACAACACAAACAATCCCTGAAGGGAGACAACAACAGGAGTGAACCAGAGATCCAACAGCTCCAGTTCCAATGGCTCCACAGCAACAGTTGTCCACCTGAGGTCAGAGTAGAAGATCTGGAAGGAAGGTCTATATCTGACAACAAGGGAAGAAGAAAGGGAGAATATATAGTAGCTGGGAACAGCTGAAAGGAAAAGCTACAGATTCCAAAATGGGACAAAAAGGATCGCAAACCTAAGCAGAAAAACCTGGACCGGAATCTATTCTCACCATTAGGTCATGGAGCATTCTCTTGAGAAACCAAACGCGTAGCCACCCGCTGCGACCTTCTCACCCCAGGCACAACAGGGTCAGTGATAGGTCGTGACCGTGGGGATTCTGAGTGTCAAAATTAATCAGTATTAACACTAGATTTCACAATATATACTGCACGTAGCATTAAATAAAACTCTTAGGGGGTAATTTACTAATCTGAAATACACGTAAATTAGACTTTTTTTCAGGCGCAGATGGCGCAGTGGTTGTGGCTCTATCTGTGACTTTCTCCCGCTCACACCAGGTCTAAAATAGTGGGCATGGCATGGGTGGGGAAGGGGAGGGGCCGGTAGGCCCTTCTCACTCATCATTTTCTATGCCTGTTTTACGCATAGAAAATGGTCTAAATGTAAGACAGCAAGGAACCTGTCTTACATTTAGAACTGGCGCTGGATGCGCCGAGGTTATGGAGAGGCCTGCGCCTCTTCATAACTCTGGCAGAACCACAGCCTGCTATGGGTCTTGTAAGAAGGCACCTGGAATCATCGTGGATGGAAGGTGTCACCGAGGTTCCTGGCCTCGGTGAAGTAAGAGCCGGTATTTTATGTGTCAGCAGCAGCTATTGCTAATTGACACCTTGATATTTAGCATGGCTGTTATAGCTAATCCGGGACGGCTCTTACTGGGAGTAGTCAAAGTGCTGGGTGGGTGACTACTCCCCATGGTCCAGGCTGGGTTTTTCCAGGCATAAAAACCAGCCAGCACTGCCAGGTGTGGTGGATTTACCTCCCTCTGACAGTGGAGCTCAGGAGTCTGTGTGTGCTGTGAATTGAGGGCTGTGCTGGGATTTGAGGTTTGAGCCGGGCTGGAGGACTCAGGCCCCTCTAAAGACGAACAGGCCGCCTATGGACTTGATGAGGCTGAACTGCTAACAGGGTGTAAATCCTGTATTTACGAGCTGTACTCATTCTCTGTCCAGCTATAGCTTTACTGACAAGCTCTCATCCATGCTCTGTACAGGCTGCAGGAAAATAAAGCAGCAGATGGATTTAGAAGCTGTAATTCTACACTGAAACTGCTGCTGGGAGACTGATGCTTTTACTCCAAAGCCAGGGAGACCGCAGCCTGTACTGAGCAGTGTGAGATTCTGTCAGGGAAGGAGGTACACTGAAAAAATGGGAATTAGGTCATAGGGCATGATGACAAGGAATTATAAGGGGCTATCCAAAGTCTACAACATGCCCCCCCCCCCCCCAATGCGTCATATAGATTACACTTACCCTCGGCACCCAAAATGACTGGGGCATAATAAAGAAAATATTTCAGTCGCAGGATGGACAAAGGTATGAAAAGATGACGGACTATTCCGCTTCCTCTTTTTTTTTTTACAAAAATAAATTACAGAACTATAAATTTATCATTTATCAAAGAAAAAAAGGAACAAAAATGATTTGTATAACTGAATGGGAAAAAAAAGTTATGGCTTCCAAATACGCGGAAAATGTGCCTGGTCAGGAAGGGGTTAAATAAATGCGCCATTTCATATCATGTATTTCTGAGGTGTCGCATTGTGATACAGTATAGGAAATGTCAGCGAGTCCCCTTCTACACGTTATAGGAACTACAACTGCCAGCATGTCTAGGTTATTACAAGATATCACAGCAGAGAACTACACCTCCCAGCAGGTCCAGGCTATCATTACAGAAGAGGACACTGCAGGGAGTAGTTATAAGAAGAGAAGAGTACAACTCCCATCATGTCCAGGACTCTGCAGAAGAAAATCCCTTCCTACTCCTTCCTACAGGCTAAGCCCCGCCCCTTCAAGTCACATGATGATCACAGCTCTAACGTCTTATTCTCAGCTAAGCTCCGCCCACCGCACTGATCACATGACAGTGACATCATCACAGGTCCTTCACCTCTTCCTATCCTCTCCGTTCCTGAGCTCCGCCCACTGTATTGTGCACATGACAGTGACGTCATCATCATAGGTCTTCCGGCTCTGGCAGTGCAGCAGATACTGGGCAGGTCCTGGTCGGTAGTCAGGGCTCTTGTTCTCTCTGGTATCAGCCATTCCTCCAGCCTGCAGGTAAGATGAGCTGTGAGGAGACAGTGTGGTGGAGAGCTCAGACATGTCACCTCTGGAGATTCTCCTCCATTACACACAAGGAATCCTTCTCCGCTCCTCAGCTTAGTATGATGGGGGGAGTAGTGGGGATAGTGGGGGGTTGTCATCATCCTGTGCTGGAGGAGAGAATCTGCTCTGTGTGAATGAGGTTTTCACTACAGGACCTTAGATTCACACTGCACTGCCAGGAGCTTAGATACACCCTGCACTGCCAGGAGCTTAGATACACCCAGCACTGCCAGGAGCTTAGATACACCCTGCACTGCCAGGAGCTTAGATACACCCTGCACTGCCAGGAGCTTAGATACACCCTGCACTGCCAGGAGCTTAGATACACCCTGCACTGCCAGGAGCTTAGATACACCCTGCACTGCCAGGAGCTTAGATACACCCTGCACTGCCAGGAGCTTAGATACACCCTGCACTGCCAGGAGCTTAGATACACCCTGCACTGCCAGGAGCTTAGATACACCCTGCACTGCCAGGAGCTTAGATACACCCTGCACTGCCAGGAGCTTAGATACAACCTGCACTGCCAGGAGCTTAGATACACCCGGAGCTCAGGGTTTTCCCGTCAGTGCAGCTTTATGAGGGTCTGAGTTTTGCGGGATGAGTTGTACTTTTTCTCGGCCTCATTATCGGGGACATGGGACTCACTGATTAACCTTTATTCCTTTTATTTGGAGGGGGATGAAGAAAACCAGCAATACGAGCCTTCTCCTGAATGAGCCACCAAGGATGGACAGGAAGGAGATCAGCAGAAGAATATTAGACCTCACCTTGGAGATCATCTCCCTGCTGAGCGGAGAGGTAAACTTTTCTAGATTTCTCTCCTCTTTATTGTATTCTGTAACAAGTCAGACATCGGGAGGGAGAAGCCATCATAGGAAGTGATAGGAAGAGTCCAGGGTCCTGGAGAACGGCCTCCAGACCTTCCAAGTGATGGAGAACCTGAAGATCAGCCCCCAGTATGGTGAGTGATGTGTCATGTGACCAGTGACCAATAGTCATGTTGTAGGAGCCATGAGAAGGTAAGTAGGCACGTTGTACCCAGGAGGAGAGGGCCGGAGGAGAGCACATGGCCCCTGAAGGGTTTATTCCCTAAGTGTCTCTCTCCATCCACAGGAGTACACAATAGTGAAGAAGACATTGGGGGACTGTGTGACTCCCATCATCCATCTCCAGGAGTCAGGAGGGCGGAGCAGGACCCCTCTCCCCATCACAGAGCCTCCCCCTCCCCCCCTGATACAGGAGCAGAAGATCCTAGAACTCACCCACAAGATGATGGAGCTGCTGACTGGAGAGGTGACACTGCTGGGAATGCTGGGAAATTCTCCAGTAACAGCACTGGAGGGGTCTGGGTGATGACGGTGTCATTGTGTTGTCAGGTTCCTGTAAGGTGTCAGGATGTCACTGTCTATTTCTCCATGGAGGAGTGGGAGTATATAGAAGGCCACAAGGATCTGTACAAGGAGGCCATGATGGAGGAGCACCAGCCTCTTATATCACAAGGTAAGAGCCGTCATGTGCAGTGTATACACGTGTGTGCAGTGACATGTAATGGAGGAGCACCAGCCTCTTATATCACAAGGTAAGAGCCGTCATGTGCAGTGTATACACGTGTGTGTGCAGTGACATGTAATGGAGGAGCACCACAGTTTTTTCTCATTACATTAGAGGCTACATATATTATACAGTCAGGTCCATAAATTACATTGACACAATTCTCACATTTTTGGCTCTACACACCACCACAATGAATTTGAAATGAAACAAACAAGATGTGCTTTACCTGCAGACTGTCAGCTTTAATTTGAAGGTATTTACATCCAAATCAGGTGAACGGTATAGGAATTACAACAGTTTGCATATGTGCCTCCCACTTGATAAGGGACCAAAAGTAATGGGACAATTGGCTTCTCAGCTGTTCCATGGCCAGGTGTGTGTTATTCCCTCATTATCCCAATTACAATGAGCAGATAAAAGGTCCAGAGTTCATTTCCAGTGTGCTATTTGCATTTGGAATCAGTGAAGCAAGCCATCATTAGGCTGAAAGAACACAACAAAGCCATCAGAGAGATAGCAAAAACATTAGGCGTGGCCAAAACAACTGTTTGGAACATTCTTAAAAAGAAGGAACGCACCGGTGAGCTCAGCAACACCAAAAGACCCGGAAGACCACGGAAAAGAACTGTGGTGGATGACCGAATAATTCTTTCCCTGGTGAAGAAAACGCCCTTCACAACAGTTGGCCAGATCAAGAACACTCTCCCGGAGGTAGGTGTATGTGTGTCAAAGTCAACAATCAATAGAAGACTTCACCAGAGTGAATACAGAGGGTTCACCACAAGATGTAAACCATTGGTGAGCCTCAAAACCAGGAAGGTCAGATTAGAGTTTGCCAAACGACATCTAAAAAATCCTTCACAGTTCTGGAACAACATCCTATGGACAGATGAGACCAAGATCAACTTGTACCAGAGAGATGGGAAGAGAAGAGTATGGAGAAGGAAAGGAACTGCTCATGATCCTAAGCATACCACCTCATCAGTGAAGCATGGTGGTGGTAGTGTCATGGCGTGGGCATGTATGGCTGCCAATGGAACTGGTTCTCTTGTATTTATTGATGATGTGACTGCTGACAAAAGCAGCAGGATGAATTGTGAAGTGTTTCGGGCAATATTATCTGCTCATATTCAGCCAAATGCTTCAGAACTCATTGGACGGCGCTTCAGAGTGCAGATGGACAATGACCAAAAGCATACTGCAAAAGCAACCAAAGAGTTTTTTAAGGGAAAGAAGTGGAATGTTATGTAATGGCCAAGTCAATCACCTTACCTGAATCCGATTGAGCATGCATTTCACTTGCTGAAGACAAAACTGAAGGGAAAATGCCCGAGGAACAAGCAGGAACTGAGGACAGTTGCCGTAGAGGCCTGGCAGAGCATCACCAGGGATGAAACCCAGCGTCTGGTGATGTCTATGCGTTCCAGACTTCAGGCTGTAATTGACTGCAAAGGATTTGCAACCAAGTATTAAAAAGTGAAAGTTTGATTTATGATTATTATTATTATGTTTCATTACTTTTGGTTCCTTAACAAGTGGGAGGCACATATGCAAACTGTTGTAATTCCTACACCGTTCACCTGATTTGGATGTAAGTACCCTCAAATTAAAGCTGACAGTCTGCAGGTAAAGCACATCTTGTTCGTTTCATTTCAAATCCATTGTGGTGGTGTATAGAGCCAAAAATGTGAGAATTGTGTCGATGTCCCAACATTTATGGACCTGACTGTATATGTTAGTCATATACATAGGACTCCATTTGTATGATGGGAGCGTGTCCTTCTGGCCTCCATCGGGCCGGTATAGTAGACTACACTACACTCAGAGATGTCCTGTAAAATTCGTATTCCGCAGCGTATATAATCATTAATAAATTATACATACAGACACATACTCAGATAGAGAACACCAGTCTCCCCTATCATCCCACCGCTGTGTTCAGCTGGGAGATAAAAATAAACCTGTGAACAGTCCACTGTTGGGGAGGGCTAGGTCAGCTCTTACCCAGCTGCCTCAACATCTTGATTGTTGTTGTTATAATAGATATTTTTATACTCAGTTACTGTATTCATTCATCTCCATTGTTCAGACACCAAAGGCAAATGTGGGGACGTCCATTTTCTCAATAGCACTAGAAATAAGGCTTTAGTAAAAGAGTACCAGCGCTCAAAAAAAAAAAATATCACCACAAAACAATATTAAAGGGGTTACCCTGCTTATGACTGTTTATAGTATGAGGAGAAGACTTATTATCACCACTAGAACACCCTGCTTATCACTGTGTATAGTATAAGGGCAGAAGAGAACACATAAGAGGTGAGAACTGATTATCATCACTAGAACACCCTGCTTATCACTGGTTATAGTATAAGCACAGGAGAGGAGAGAACTGATTATCTATCACCACTAGAACACCCTGCTTATCATTTTTTATAGTGTAAGGACAGGATAGAACACAGGAGAGGTGAGAACTGATTATCATCACTAGAACACAGTAGAGGTGAGAACTGATTAGCTATCATCACTAGAACACACGAGAGGTGAGAACTGATTAGTTATCATCACTAGAACACAGGAGAGGTGAGAACTGATTAGCTATCATCACTAGAACACAGGAGAGGTGAGAACTGATTAGCTATCATCACTAGAACACAGGAGAGGTGAGAACTGATTAGCTATCATCACTAGAACGCAGGAGAGGTGAGAACTGATTAGTTATCATCACTAGAACACAACTAATCAGTTCTCACCTCTCCTGTGTTCTAGTGATGATATATAATCAGTTCTCACCTCTATTGTGTTCTAGTGATGATAACAACTAATCAGTTCTCACCTCTCCTGTGTTCTAGTGATGATAGCTAATCAGTTCTCACCTCTCCTGTGTTCTAGTGATGATAGCTAATCAGTTCTCACCTCTCATGTGTTCTAGTGATGATAGGAGAGGTGAGAACTGATTAGCTATCCTCACTAGAACACAGTAGAGGTGAGAACTGATTAGCTATCATCACTAGAACACAGGAGAGGTGAGAACTGATTATATATCTTCACTAGAACACCCTGAATATTATTGATTTTGATAAATATGGACCTTAGACTGATAGAACATAAATATACTTGATTAATTTCTCTACTTTTCTAAACTTATATGGAAGTTAATAAAGTAATTACACACTATTAATATAATATTTAAATGGAGTCGGCACATTTCTACAGACTCCCACATCATTCAAAACTAGCTTCTACTTTGACTTCACAGCCTTGATTTTCAGTGTCAGGGCCTGTGAGTAGGGATGAGTGAATCGACTTCGGATGAAACATCCGAAGTCGATTTCTATAAAACTTTGTTTCAATACTGTACGGAGCAGGAGCAGTATTGGAATGTATTGGCTCCGATGAGCCAAAGTTATTGCTTCGCGAAGTCTCGCGAGACTTCGTGTAATAACTGTTTATTGATTTTCAAGCATATTATACATGTTGAGTAGTACATAATAATAAAAAAAAAAGGAAGATCCAAAATTACACAAAGACGTGATACATGGCATTGTCACATTTACTATACAGTATAAGACATGGGACCGAAATACTTTGCATATACAGTTGTAGAAGCAAATTTTCATAGCCCACAGTCTCCATAGCGTGGTCTGTAAAGAGGGTCTATATCCAGGCTACTGAGTCTTTAAACATTTTTTTATAGTAGGGCGGTCGGCGGCAGAGTGGCGTGGGCACTAGAAAGCCGCGTCAGCCATTGGTTGTGTGCTCTTATCCTGGACTGCAAGGAGGGGGCGAAAACCAGCTCCTACATCCATATGTAAGTTTACCATTAGGATGACCTCCGACATGTTAGGGGCGGCTGGTTGTTTCCAATGTCTCGCTATTACCTTGCGAGTGGCCGTGAGAATATGTTACACTAGCCACCGGAAGGATGGATGAATGCCATGTAGACCAATACTCAGAATCGCCAGTTCTGGAGACAAGGGAGTGTGGGTGTCCAGAACCTTCTCTAGAAACTTTTCCGTCGCTCTCCACAATGGTGAAACCTTTGGGCAGAACCACCACATATGGGGGGGGGAGCCCCTGGAACCACACTTACGCCAACAGAGGGAAGAGTAGTTCGGGACTGTGTGGGGCAGTCTGTTCGGAGTGAGATACCAACATAATAGAATCTTTCTACTCTGTTCAGCACGGTTAATGCGATGAGAGCATTTAATTGACCAATATAGGGCAGATTTCCATTGTTCCAGAGGAAAGGATTTATTTAATTCCTCTTCCCATCTAAGCATGTATGGATCTTTCGATCCCTGCAGAGGGGACAGGAGTTCAGAGTAGATTATGGAGAGTCCTCTACGGTGTGGGCCTTTGTCAGAGAATAGAAGGTGAAGCGGGGAAGGTGGATTCGCAATGTCGGTGAGAGAGACTGTGTTCAGATAGTGTCTTATCTGCAGGTGTTGGTAAAAGGTAGAATTGGGAATAGAAAAGGATCCGTGGATAGAGGCAAACTCCAAAAGAGCTTGACCCTGGTATAACTGACCAATGGAATTAATCCAATTAGATTTCCATAGGGAAAGATTGAGATGGGGAGTATGGTGTTCCAGCACTGTAAGTGGGAAATCTGGGATATGTTATGGGGAGGGAGGGAGTGATCGGAGGAGGAAATTCCATGCAAAAAGTCAGGTCTGCATGGTGAGTAAAGGGAGATGGTGTGTAAGTTTACTTAGGGTGTGGGCTGCTAAGAAGGCATTGAGAGAATGTCTTTTGATAAGAGACTCCTCTATTTGGAGCCATCTTTGAGGATTGGATGGACGCCACCACTCCCTAGTTTGGTCTATCAGGCTAGCTATATAATATTTGCAAAGGTCCAGGACCTCCAACCTTCCATTCTTTATAGAGGGGAACAAGGCCCTTTTGGAGATTTGTGGCGGGGAGGAGCAGCAAGTAAATCGTAACATGCTGTTTTGGAAGTGGGTGAGTATATGGGTAGGAACGCGTAAAGGGAGAATCATCATTTTCACAGTATTAATCCTTGCCATCCAGGACAAGCAAAGTTTCGAGTACCTCTGATATTCACTCGCTAGTTCCCTCTGCAGGGCTTGGTAATTAATTGACACCAGTCTCCCTACCTAGTTGAGGATAAGAATGCCCAAATAGGAAATATGGTCATCTGCACAATGAAAGCGATAGTCATGGTGGATATGGTCTCTGGCCTCCTTCCGGATCTGGACAGCTCGAATAGAAGATTTAGTAGCATTCAGTTTATAGTATGACACAGCTGAAAAAACGTTGCCGCTGCAAGAGATTCAGTGGGCTTTGTGAGGGACAAGACCACATCATCAGCGTGGAATCCAATGGTGTGGACCGAGGATCCTACACGATCTCACTCCACCAGTGGGCTGGTACGGACGAGCTCTGCCAGTGGTTCCATGACCAGCACAAACACCAAAGGTGACAAAGGCCACCCCTGGCGAGTGCCATTGGTAATTTGAAAGGGCTCAAAGAGAAAGCCAGAGGCCAGTACCCTCGCCTCCGGGGCAGAGTATAGACCCATAAGTGCCAGCAACATATGTCCCTGAGTTCCAAATTTGCTCAGGACTTGCTCCAGGAACCCCCAGTGAACTCTATCAAAAGCTTTTTCAGCATCAAGTGATAGTGGAGGTCCTGGAGAGCTCCGCAATCTGGACTAGGTTAATAAGACATCTCGTCCCATCTCTACATTGGCGCTTGGGGACAAAACCCACCTGGTCTTCCGCAACCAATTCAGGCATTGATATTTTAATAGTTTGGACTTTTCAGACATGGCGATATGTAATATGTTTATTTATTGTTTATATATTTTATATGTAAAATTGGGAAAGGGGGTGATTTATACTTTTTTTTTATATTTAATAACTATTTTCCCCCTTAGGGGCCAGAACCTGGGATCTTTTCATCCCTTGTCTTATTCACCCTAATAGATCTCTATCAGGGTGAATAGGACTTTACACTGTCCCTGCTGCCCTGTGCATAGTACACACAGCAGCATGGAGGTTACCATGGCAGCCAGGGCTTCAGTAGCGTCCTGGCTGCCATGGTAACCGATCGGAGCCCCAGTATTACACTGTCACCAGTGAGGAGGAGGGGAGGGGACCCTGTGGCCACTGCCACCAATGATTTTTAATACTGGGGGGAGGTGCACTGCGCCACCAATGATAGTTAACCTTTAATACAGGTGGCGGGTGCAGCAGAATCACATAGCCGGCACCCGACCTCTGACAGGGAGCTGCGATCAGCGGCATTTAACCTAACTTAATCAGTTATCAGTGAGAGGCTAGGTTAACCATGTTATTCCCTGTAACAGCGGAACACAACACAATGGAAAGTATAAGTATTGCCGCTCCTTAACTGTGCGTTGCGTGCCATATAGTGAAGCATATGAAAAGCATGCTTCTTCATGGTCACTTAACGTGTTCGTTTTGCGGTAACGTGACGCACTGCATGCATTGGCCTTTATTCTTACAGTAGAGAAGTCATTAATTATAACTTTTTGTGAATTGGGACATTTAAACTTGCTTTTTTTAAATTCCAATTTAAATTTAGTCGGAGTCGGTTCATTTTTGCCGACTCCAACTCCACATCCCTGGTTGGAAGGGACGCCCTCCTTCCTTCCCGCTGTACGGCCGCGCGCTGTGTGTGATGTGTGCGTTGGGCGCACATGTGCCTGGCGACTCCGCTCCTCTGTATTGCCGCGGCCCGGAAAACAATCTTCCTGGGCCGCGGCCCGGCAGTTGGGGACCGCTGCTCTATATCACATATCTTGGCAGACAATCTACTGACCTCTTCCTCCATTGCTTCGTTTGCATCAATGAGAGGGTTATGCGACAAGGCCATCTCCGCTATCTTGTGCTCCACGTGATCTGTGCGATCTCCGAGATGCTGTATTCCTCGCCTCATTTCCTGTACCATCCCTCACATGTCATCTTTGAGGGAAGCCCTCAGGAATCTAGGAGCGAGCGTAGCGTTCCCTCCGTGAGTGGATGAGGGGACAGGCCCGGGCGAGCGTCTGCCCCAGAGCCTGATCGCAGGCTTGATGAGAACGCGGAAAAAATAATTAAAGGAATAGCTCACTCTTATGCAGATAAGGACCAGGTGCTCTAGGCCAGGTAAACTGTATCACCCTTACAGACAGTTCAAAAGTAAATAAATAAGTGTATTGGACTGGCACTCTGTATGTGTGGTAGATACGGAATAAATACAATAAATGATATAATAAAAGTGATCACAAATTTAATAAATGCAATAAAATACACAATAAAAATTGAAAGCGTATATAAACGCTATGGACAATATAGCAGCACTGGTAAGTAGTAATTCGATTGTTAGTTCATAATAATAGCAACAAAACTTGATGGGATAGGGTAGTAGTCCTTTCCAATTACGGCGTTATATATAAAGTGCAAAGAAACATATGCAAACGTGAAGTCTGATGGTTATACACCTAGTCCAAACGAATCAGCACACGCATGCCATCTCCCAAGCAGCGGTGAATAGCGGTCAATGTAGTATAATGTTCCAAAATAAGGATAGTATCAAATATTACCTTATGCCGGCTGGATTATAGCGGAGTCACTCACATGTGTAGTGCAAGTAGTCCCGCACTTGGGGTGAACGCCGGGACCGTGCGGTCAGAGTAAGCTGCAGATTCGGCCGTCTGTGTCGCAGTGAGTACTGCGTACCCACGTGATCCGTGACGTATCTCCGATCTGTGGCTTTGACCAAGTGCCGCGAGATCTGGTGTGCGGCGGTCAAATTCGAAGAAGCAATGTTCGGCAGATCCTGGATGAAGTTTTTCACTGGAGCGCTCCAGTCATTGATGAGATTATGCACAGATTATTTCCTCATCTGTGTATAGGAAGAAGGCCTTAGTTGTAATGGGAGTGTATCAGCTGGTTACGCCAAACGCGTTTCGGGGACCTCTTCCCCTTCCTCAGTGGCAGCTCAGTTGATGAGAACGCGGGTGGTGAGGCGTGAATTAGGCCCGAGTCCAGGGTCGCCGCTTTACCGAAGAATTCTGTGAGTTTAGCCGGGGCTGGTGTCCTTTTTACCTTCCCTATGGTGTGAGTCAAGTATATGGCTGGTAAGGGTTGCTCCACAAACGCAGGGTTGGCCGCTTTGGGGTGGTTATGGAGTTTCTAGGTCCTGAGCTACAGCATCAAGCAGCCGGCACCATAAGCGTGCAGGTCACGTTCCCCGGAGCCAATACATTCTAATACTGTACGGACCTCCTGCTCCGTACAGTATTGGAACGAACTCTTATGCAAATCGACTTTGGATGTTTCATCCGAAGTCGATTCGCTCATCCCTACCTGTGAGCACAAGAGAGAAGCGTCCTGTTCCATGAGCAGCAAGCCAGCTTTCCCCCATAACTGTCTTACAGAGGAGGATGTTTTTCGTTTGTCTCAGGGGTTCCTGTCCAGCAGGGTGGCAGTCTCTGTCATGGGGCTGTCGGGGGCCCACAGTAAATATCCAGTAAATGTAATAAGATATATATTTTTTTTGCTTCCCTGATTTTACCATTAAAAACTCCTTAGAAGAAAGGGATTCCCTGGGAAAGGAGACTTGGAGGGAGATCTAGATGTAGAGCTTCCTCCAGCACCTCTGTGCCTGGTGGAGAGGAGACTGGGAGTAGTTGTTTTACTTCCTGTATGTACTTTGCGGGACTGATGAAGGTTTTCACTTGAGGTTTTCACTCAGAGGTGTCATTGTGCCAGGACAATGTCCCAAATCCTTTCCGGTTGGTAGGGTGCTGCAGGGCCCTGACACTTATAACTGTATACTCATCCTCCAAACATGGACAAAGGTCATATTTGCTGTCATAGACCAGATATTACTTCAGTCCTGTGGTCTAGTTGCTTGGACCACACTACAGGTGGTGAGGAGCAGAATATTGTTATCTACCCCGATAACTAAACGGAGCTAAGAGGAGTGTCTATAGACGGATCTACAGGAGGCCATGTAGTCAGTCACCGTGTGCTTGTGTCTCCACAGATGGATCCAGGAGGAGAAATCCACCAGAGAGATGTCCCTGTCCTCTGTATTCCCAGGACTGTCCAGAGGAGAAGGTCCCAGAGAATCCTCAGGTAGATGGAGCTGGGGCCCTATACACCTCTATATAGGGGGGTCATGCAGTCCTAGAGGGGTCATAGATTGTGGGGGTCTCTTATGTGGATCTATTACTGAATTTTTACAGATAAATCAAGAGCTCATTATTATTAAAGTGGAGGATGAAGAAGAGAAGATGATGGGTGATCCCCCGTGTAGGAGCGAGGTGGAGGAGGACATTCCAGGAGATGTCACCACAGGTATGGAATCATGAATGGAGAAAGTGACTTCAGATTCTGTCCTTGGTGCCTTCAGGGCATGAGGAGAATCTGATCACCGGCTGGTGTGTTGCTCTTTGATTGGAGTTGTCCCCATCACATCATGAAGTGTTCCCCTTATCCAGCTGACGGTGATCTCTGATCAGATTCTTCTCTGATCCCGGCTGTTCCTGCAGGACATGACGGTCAGTCACATCCACACACCCACTGGGGATTATGGGGGGCAGAGCTTTTGTGTCTGTGCTATCATGATGGACTTCATGTACGCCATTGTTTAGGAATTACATGCCGCCAATGACCTACATGTACCTCATTGTGCAGGAAAGGGTTACGGGGGTTGTCCAGCCATTAATACTGATGATCTATTGTCTGGATAATGTCCGATCTGATCAGTTATGAGACAAGTAGACGGCACTCCGTGTGAGCGCCGCTTCCTGGTCTTCACACTACACCTTGTCTCCTGTGAAGCGAGTACTTGTATTGCGCTGCATTTTTGAGGGGAAGTGCAGTGTAATGAAGAAGAAGCAGTGCTCGCATGGAGCACTGCCTCCTCTTCAAACAGCACACACCCGATACCCCTGCCGATGGCTGTGGTCCTGCAGCACCAATACCATATATAAAACTCCAAATAGTATCTGCTCTGTATTAAAGGGGTTGTCTCATGGTGCCTTTACTAAGGTGAGATGAGACTAAGTCCTTACCAGGACGGATCTCAATACCGGAAAATATTAACGCTAGTGTGAAAGTAGCCTAAGTCCAAAGGCAGCACTCCAAACCCTTAGTAGGGTAGACAGTGACTACCAGTACTGGGTACCTGATGGTAATCCAGGGTATTCTGTTACTCTGTGTCAGATCCTGGCTCTGGATCCCAGTATAAACGTAGGTAGTAAATCCACAACACTCGTCCAATTGAAACATTTTTTGGAAAAAAATTTGTTTTCTATCGTCGAACAGCAATCGCACACATTTAAACCCAAATGTGATCACGGCATCTGGGAGCTCAAAAACCCAGGAACACTCTAACCCGGGCGTGCAACGGCTCCCCCTAGCGGGGATCGGGGGAGCTGTATGGTGTGTGCTGCAGCGTCTGTCCTCCTGAATGATCTGAAGATGATGCTTGCTTGTTCAAGTTCCCTAATGGAACTATTAAAAAGTGTAAAACAAAGGAAAAAAAAGTTATATAAAATATTAATTATCCCATACGACGAATGGCATAATGGGGAAAAAACATCAGAATCGCTTATTCGCCATTTTTTGTCACTTCACTTCTCAAAAAAAAACTGAATAAAAAGTGATCAAAAAGTCACACACTCCAAAATGTTATCAGTAAAAGAACAGATTGTCACTCAAAAAAAGAAGCCCTAACACAGCTCTGTACAGTAAAAAATTATGGAGGTCTTAGTATGGCGATGCAAAGAAAACATAGTTTACAAAGTTTTTATAGTTTTTTTTTTTTTCAGTATGAATTAAAACGCAAGAAAAACAATATACCGTATTTTTCACTTTATAAGACGCACTTTCCCCCCCAAAAGTGGGGTGAAATGGCAGTGCGTCTTATAAAGCGAATGGTGCGCTTTTTAAATGTGTGACACTGATACATCGCCAGCCGCTATGCTGCACAGCGCAGCCTGCGATGTATCAGCGAGGAGGGGCTGGAGGCCGGCAACTGCTGTTTCACTCGCGGCGGGGCCCGGTGCAGTCACTGTACTCTATTACATCGGGCCCCGCTCACAGAAGTTTTCATATGTAAAGTCCATTCATGTAATCTTCAAGCAGTGGCTCTGCTTTAAACTAGCGCAATCCTCTGTAGTAGTACTCACTATCAAAGCGGCAGGCAGGCCGGCAGCGTAACCTCACTCACTCATTCACGCTCCTGCTTCATTAATGAAGTGGAAGGAGCGTGAATGAGTTAGTGACGTTACACTGCCGGCCTGCCTGCCGATTAAATGAATGGACTTTACATATGAAAACTGCTGTGAGCGGGGCCCGATGCAGTCACTGTACTCCATTACACCGGGCCCCGCTCACAGCAGTCTTTATATGTAAAATATTTTTATGTAATGCTCCAGCAATGGCTATGCTTTCTTCTGTAACAGTACTCCCTATCAAAGCAGCGGTCCGGCCGGCGCGTGACGTCACTCACTCGGTCATGCTCCCCCCACTTCATTAATGAAGCTGGCAGGAGCGTGACTGACTGAGTGAGTTACGTTGCCGGCCAGACCGCTGCTTTGATAGTGAGTACTGTTACAGAAGAAAGCATAGCCATTGCTGGAGCATTACATAAAAAGATTTTACATATAACAACTGCTGTGAGCGGGTGCCCGGTGGTGTAATGGGGGTCACTATTCACACAGGGACAATATACTGTGACACATATGATACTGTGACCAGCATAAGATCATCTTATGCTGATCACAGTATCATATGTGTCACAGTATAGTGTCCCTGTGTGAATAGTGACCCCCATTACATAAGATGCTATATGTAAGTGTCATCTACAGATCCCCCCCCCCCCCCCCATAAGTGTCATCTACAGATCCCCCCCCCCCATAAGTGTCATCTACAGATCCCCCCCCCCCCCCATAAGTGTCATCCACACATCCCCCCCATAACAGTGCGTCATCCACACATCCCTCCCATAACAGTGCATCATCCACACATCCCTCCCATAACAGTGCGTCATCCATAGATCCCTCCCATAACAGTGCGTCATCCACAGACCACCATTAGTTTAAAACCCACCAAAAGCACACCTTTATTTTTCCTCCTCAAAAATCTAGGTGCGTCTTATAAAGCGAAAAATACGGTAAATGTGCAAAACCCATAACACTGTGGAGGAAATAAGGTCACATACGGGGACCGTCCTGTCACGTGAGCCGTTGATCTATTTCACCCACTCAATCTCGGACGCCCCTTCACCCAGGACACAGATTGAACATAAATCACACGCCGACACAGCCTTTTATGCACCCCAACACGCTGCCCCCATCTAGGGACTCATAGAAAACCCCACAGCGCCCCACTCGCAGGCAGGCTCACTCTAACACCGGCCACACTTATAGAAAATACACAGTAACACAAACCATAAAAATGGAGGTGACTGGACTCGTTCAGGGCAAAAGGCAAAACCATTAAAGATATAGCATAAATTTACTAAAATGTACAGTACTTAAAGGGGTTTTCTCACCCAGTACATTGCTATATATGTTGAAGCTAACTCTGTAATAAACAATTTAGCAATATAGGAGGTCATTTACAATCTGCCACTTTTCCCCGCTCATGCCAAGTCTAAAAGGGGGGCATGGCGGAAAAGGCCCATCTCATTCAACATTTTCTACTCCTGCTCCTGCTTCCTTGCTGGCTCCTCTTCATAACTGCAGCGGATCCACCGCCAGCACAGGGGCTTATTAAGACTGGGGTCTAAAACGCCGGTCTTAATAAATGACGTCCACAGTCTGCCGATAGATGACAGCTGTTCAGGGATATCAGTATTGCTACAAGTTTTGTAATATACTGTGCCCTTGGCCGTACAACTACACTGACTCATGATTGCATTATCGGCTAGTGCGCTTGCCCAAACACACTGTTATCTATATAGGCAAATAGTAAGATAACACTGTGGACTTTGGAGCGAACACTCTTGAAACATGTGCAGCCTTTGGAGCGGCACTGAAGAGTAAGTGACGAGATTACACTGTCCCAGCACCACTTGTCTCTGCCATCAGCCAACGCAAGAGTAACTGCCCTTGTAACGCTGATTAGTGGACCTTCTGGACAGCATGAGAGAGCAGAAACGAGGAGGTGAGCAAAATAAAAAGAAATATGAAACATACATAGAGGTGCAGAAAATAAAAGGAAAAAAATAGAAAGGTTCTCGAATTTCTTAATAAGACTCCGTTCTGGTCCCAGGGATAGGGGAACATTAAAGACAACCCAGTGTCGATCGGATCCCTAAATTGTGTCAAGGGAAGGGTCAAAATCCCTCAATTTTATCCACATGTGGCCAAGGATGGATCTGAGAAGGGTATCCCTCCCCTTCTTGGCTCAGCCTTCTGGGAAGGCCTTCATTACCCGTGCAGGCTCCACCTCTCTCCCTCATGAAATATCAATAAAACATGTCCTCCTGTCCACACTAATGGATATCCGAGGCCCAACATGTTTTAATAACAAATATGACCGGTGTAGGGGTCCCAGAATGTGAGATGCTCGTTATGTGGGAATGCTGGCTGTCGGAGGTGGGGTGTGTAGACTCCCTGCGATGCCCACGTTATATGGAAGGTAATTATTACAGTTACTAATATGTGAGCTGTACCAGAGACGAGTTATAGCTTATGATATATTATATTTATCCTCTGGTATTCGGGCTGAAAAGCTCCTGGATTCCCCGCTGTGCAAGGGTGCTGTCATGTCTATGGGGCTTGAGTTTAGTATCCAGGAAACCTGGGCCAGTTTTAAGCAGTTAGCTGCTAATTTCATTTATTCTAAATGCATATTCCACACCCAGGGTCAGATTGAGCAGCAACGTACTTGAGAATGGTGGCGTACAGTATACAGAATCGCACAACATATACATAAAATCATACACAGATAGTAGGCCTCTATTTATCACACGTGTGCAACAGTAAATGGTGCCATTAGAAAGTACAACTTGTCCCGCACAAAGACAAGCCCTCATGCGGCTATGGGAATGAAAAAATACAAAAGTTATGGCTCTGGGAAAGCTTAAATTAAAAAACAAAAATGGAAAATTTCCTGGTCGTGAAGGGTTTAAGGGATGAATGATGAAAGCAGTTTGTGTTGAAGAATGTGGTGACAGACCCTTTCAAGTGAACGTCTTATATTAAAGTGATGGACAATTGGAGTTGATGGGCAAAATGTTTTGACAGAATGTGGGGCTAGTGACCAGACATGGTCCGGATTTTCAAATACTTGAGTTTTATCAAGTCATGATTACCTTTATGTAAAATAAAAGTCATGCCCAGGTGTAAATCCCTGAACTTCCATGACCTCAACTTTGTCAGGAAGCTTTAGAAAGCTTCATAAGACTGAAGCCAAAGCCAGGCGTGTGTTCAGAGTGAATGGCTTATTACTTCTCCTTCCTGTTGGATCCCATCCTAGCCTAATAGGAATGTTTGAAGCTTGTCTATGCTGTAGTTTGGAAAAAACTCACAATTTATTTATTTTTTTAACAGAAAATCCCAGTAAGAATTCAGAAGGAAACTTCATGTTCTCCCTAAATTATAAAGCAAATGATGAAGATGTCATGCAGCGCTTTTCAGGGGAAAACTTTAATGCACATCCAGGACTTCAAAGTACAGCTCTATTATATAACATGTATTATAATCTCCCTACTCATGAGGAACCTTCATCTGACGAATCACAGATTACCACAAGTACTGGTCAGAAAGTGGGCAAAAGTTTTCAGTGTGGTAAAGAGTTCCCAAAAAGCTCAGGTCTTTCTACACACAGTAGAATTCCCACAAAGGAGACACCATACTCCTGTTCAGAATGTGGGAAGTTTTTTACAAAGAAATCACATCTTGTTAGACATGAGAGAATTCACACAGGAGAGAGGCCGTATTCATGTTCAGAATGTGGAAAGTGCTTTACGAAGAAAGATCATCTTGTTACACATGAGAGAAGTCACACGGGAGAGAGGCCGTATTCATGTTCCGAATGTGGGAAATGTTTTACACAGAAATCACATGTTGTTATACATGAGAGAATTCACACAGGGGAGAGGCCATATCCATGTTTAGAATGTGGGAAGGGCTTTACAGATAAACAACATCTTGTTATACATGAAAGAACTCACACAGGAGAGAAGCCATATTCATGTTCAGAATGTGGGAAATGTTTTGTACGGAAATCAAGTCTTGTTACACATCAAAGATTTCATACAGAAAGATTGTCATATTCATGTCCAGAATGTGGGAAGTGTTTTACACGGAAATCCAATCTTGTTAAACATTGTAGCATCCACAGGGGAGAGAAGCCACATTCATGTTCAGAATGTGGGAAATGTTTTACACAGAAAACACACCTTGTTACGCATCAGAGGATTCACACAGGAGCAAAGCCCTATTCATGTTTGGAATGTGGGAAGCTTTTTTCAGATAGATCAAGTCTTGTTAGACATGAAAGAATTCACACAGGAGAGAAGCCGTACTCATGTTCAGAATGTGGGAAATGTTTTACAGATAAATCAAGTCTTATTAAGCATACAAGATTTCACACAGGAGAGAAACCGTATTCATGTTCAGAATGTGGGAAATGTTTTGTACTGAAATCATATCTTGTTGTACATGAGAGAAGTCACACAGGAGAGAAGCCGTATTCATGTTCATAGTGTGGGAAGTGCTTTTTTTTTTTTTTTTTTTTTTTAGATAAATCAAATCTTGTTATATATGATACCACATGAAAGAAAAATAATTTCCACAGATTTTAACATATCAGGTTATTCATGGATCTTAATACTAATGAAAAGGTTATTTTTTGGTGTCTGTGTGGAATTATCCTGGATTTTCCAAGCAACTAAATTAGATTTTGCGGAGGTCAATTGTGATCAAGATTCACAGAAGAAAAGTATTGTGGCTCTAAAGAAGAGAAGAAGAGCCTTGTTTACTTCCAGAGCAGTGAAGATGAATTGTCCCCATGAACCTTGCTTCTTATCACTGTATTCACACCTCCACCCACACTGCGGGAGAGTCCATAACGTATGTGGACATATTAATATTTCATCTTCATTCAAACAAAATTTAAAGATAAAATAAAATCTTCTATTTGCTCCACGACAGCATCACCATTGTCACTGACAGATATTGTCTTTTTGGCTCATATATTTTCTCCTAGCGCTGTGACCTTCATTGCTCCTACAGACTAACCCCCCTGTGCGCAGACAGTGATATTGATGGCACGATGACTACATCACTGATTTATCTGACCGGGTGATCTGTGATAATTACTGTAACCCCATATGTACATTCCTGCGGTTTAATGGTAAACCTATCTAGATAGTGGAGCTGAGTGATCTATATCGGTGGTGGGAATCGCTTGTTATGTCACATCTATTAATTATTCCCTGAATAATGCCAACATGAATTCAGTGACCAAGTAATGCACATTTATGTGTTTCATATGTATCCTCACAGCATAAATGGAGAGATATTGTTGAATTATTACTGCTTTTTATGTCTCAGATAAGTACTGACCAGTAGGTGTCCCACACATTTCAGCTCTGCTTGTTGAATAACTAATAGACTTCTTTTTATCTTTAACAGTGTAGCGCCAGACCATGGGTGCCGAGAATAAAACTATAACAAAAATAATAATAAAATATACAATTGCACAAGAGAACACTGTTATACAGCTATATGGACACAATATGGCCAAACGATAGCCCTCTGAGAAATAGTTTGCTTTTCAGGTTGAATATTTTGGATATAGAAGGTCCATTGATGCCACATGACTGCTTCTGGGAAACATCTGATGAATCTTATTTAGTGATTTATAGCAGATACTCTGCTCTTCTGTTTCGTTAAGGCCTCTTGCACATGACCGTGTGTCCCCCGTGGCCGTATTGCGCATACAGCGGGTCTGCAATACATGGGACACCAGCTGTGTGCATTCCGCATCACGGATGCGGACCCATTCACTTCAATGCGTCCGCAAATCCGTAGATGCGGAACGGCACCACGGTACGGAAGCACTACGTAGTGATTCTGTGGTGTTCCGTGCTTCCGTTCCGCAAAAAGATAGAACTTGTCCTATCTTTTTGCGGAACGGACAGATTGCGGACCCCATTTAAGTGAATGGGGTCGCGATCTGCATGCGGCTGGCCCACGGTCGGTGCCCATACATTGCGGACTGCAGTTTGCGGTCCGCAGCACATGTTCTTGTGCAGGAGACCTAACTCTGCAGGTGGTTTGGCTGTTTTTGCAAACCCAACCAGATCTTTCAGCTTGGGTGTGGCAGTCAGTGGGAAAAGGTTACAGGAGGCAAATTCCAGAGAGACGTGCATATCCCAGAGATGGGACCCACACCTCTGATATACATTGCCTTGAAAAAGTATTCATACCCCTTGAACTTTTTCACGTTACACCCACAAACTTAAATGTATTATGTTGGGATTTTACGTGATAGACTAACACAAAGTAGCAAGTATGTGTGAAGTGAAAAGAATATGGTACATAGTTTTCAATTTTTTTTATACAAATCTGATGTTTGGCGCGTATTTGTATTCAGCCCCCCTGAGTCAGTACTTTGTAGGACCACCTTTCGCTGCAATTACAGCTGCAAGTCTTTTGAGGTATGTCCTCACCACCTTTGCACATCTAGAGGTGGAAATGTTTGCCCATTCTTTGCAGAAGAGCTCGTGCTCAGTCAGATTGGATGGAGAACGTCTGTGAACAGGAATTTTCCAGTCTTGCCATAGATTCTCAATGGGATATGGGTCTGGACTATGACTGGGCCATTCTAACACATGTAGATGCTTTGATCTAAAACATTCAATTGTAGCTCTGGCTTGATGTTTAGGATTGTTGTCCTGCTGGAAGGTGAACCTTTGCTCCAGTCTCAAGTCTTTTGTAGCCTCTACCCGGTTTTCCTCCAGGATTGCCTTGTATTTAGCTACATTCATCCAGCTTCCCTGTCCCTGCTGAAGAAAAGCCTCCCCACAGCATTATGTTCCCCACGCCTTTTTCACAGTGAGGTTGATGTGCAGTGTTAGTTTAACTCCCCAGCATAGCGTTTTGCATTTTGGCCAAAAAGTTCAATTTTGGTCTCATCTGACCAGAGCACCTTCTTCCACATGTTTGCTGTGTCCCCTACATGGATTGTGGCAAGCTGCAATAACCAAAAAAGAACAAAACTATTAACCCCATAAAAAACAATCATATAAAATATATGAAATTTATTAAGACATGAAATAAACATACAGTAACAAAAGGCACAAGGTACTGGGAGGATGGGGCGCCCTGTGTAACGGAGCCACAAACCCTCACAAATACCGTACTGACAGGGGAACGTGCCAAGAATACCGGGTGCTGAATCACATAAACATGGGTGAGATGTAACCTTACCCAGAGTAACATATAGCTGCATGCATCTCACAGATGTACCAAATATCCCCAATTATGCACGCCATAGCTGCCAGCCTCAAGAGCGTCCGTGGCCCGCCCTAGATATGGAGCAGGATGCCCGGTAACAAGGGCAATAGCAACAGAAGCGTGCGTGAAAGGTAACCAAATAGACGGACAGAATGAAAATACTGAGATGCATAAGTTACCCATGACGTGTGAAGGCACCAAGTGTCTAAGCAGAGCTGCACCTGGACGCGCGTTTCGCCAGGAAAAGGCTTCTTCAGGAGGACGCTTCTTGTGGCTGGCAGCTATGGCGTGCATGATTGGGGATATTTTGTACATCTGTGAGATGAATGCAGCTATATGTTACTCTGGGTGAGGTTACATCTCACCCATGTTTATGTGATTCAGCACCTGGTATTCTTGGCACGTTCCCCTGTCAGTACGGTATTTGTGAGGGTTTGTGGCTCCGTTACACGGGGCGCCCCATCCTCCCAGTACCTTGTGCCTTTTGTTTTTGTATGTTTACTGTATGTTTATTTCATGTCTTAATAAATTTCATATATTTTATGAGTGTTCTCCTCATTTTTTATGGGGTTAATAGTTTTGTTCTTTTTTTGGTTATAGTAATATGTACAAGACCCCAGTGTATCTATGCACTTTATTGAGGTTTCCTATTGGTTGGTCTAACTTGTGGCAAACTGCAACCTGAACTTCAGATAGCCTGCTTTCAAAATGGCTTTCTTTTTGCCGCTCTTCCCTAAAAGTCAGATTTGTGGAGTACATGACTAATAGTTGTCCTGTGGACAGATTTTCCCACCTGAGCTGTGGATCTCTGCAGTTACCCCAGAGTGACCATGGGCCCCATTGCTGCTTTTCTAATTAGTGCTCTCCTTGCCTGGGCTGTCAGTTCAGGTGGACGGGTGGACGGCCATGTCTTAGTAGGTTTGTAGTTGGTCCATACTCCATCCATTTTTGGATGATGGATTGAACTGCTCCGTGAGATGTTTAGGTGAGGTTTATTTCTTTATAACCTAACCCTGCTTTACGGTTCTCCAAAACTTTATTTCTGACTGGTCTGGTGTGTTCCTTGGTTTTCATGATGCTGTTTGACTAATGTTCTCTAACAAACCTCTAAGGCCCCTTTTTTGCCCATTTCCTTGGGGGACACAGGAGACCTTGGGTATAGCTCAGCTCCTCAGGAGGCGTGACACTAAGTGAAAACTGTTAAGCCCCTACTCCGGCAGCTATACCCTCAGCCTGGAGAGAGAGACTACCAGTTTTTTGCTTAGTGTCCAAGGAGGCAAGACACTCCCTGTTCTGCAGGCGCGGCTTCTCCTTATCATTTTTTATTTTTGATCTATTTTAGATTTCCTTTTCAGGGACAACAGAGATGCCTGGACCTCTGTTTCTCCCGGGGTCGAGTTGCGCCAGTGCCGGTCACCCACACTGCTGCCTCCCCCACAGAAGGCAAGGTGGACCAGGGCAGCCTAGCTCCCCTGCATCCCGCCAGCTTAAGGATCGCCCACACGCCAAGTTCCTCTTCCAGCGTCCTGCCACTGCGATGCCAGTAGCTGAAGGGGCGACCCTGCTGGAATGGACCGAGGGTGAAGACAGCAGGACGGTGAGAGGTGGCTGCTCCAGCCCAACCCCCCCACCCCTTCCCCCTCCTCTGCTGTTTGGGGTCTGCGAACAACTTGGGGTCTGGGATCACGGGGGCATAAAATTCTAGGGGTTCCCTCACCTTTTATCCACAAAACTGGGCCTCCCAGCCTTGTGCTTTGGAACACTTACCCCTGGCACCGGCGCTGCGGCCAACCTAGTCAGATGGCCGCAGTACTCTTATCCCCCCTTCTGACATCCAGGACAGCGTCTGCGGTATACAGGACCCACCGCATCTCTTCCGTCACCTGGGCGCTCTAAATGGTCAAGCGCCCCTTCCCTTAGCTCTGCCGGGACTCCCGGCGGGCTGCTAGTTCACCTCTCGTCGGCACCGCTGGTCCGGCGGCTCCTCACTTCATTGCGGCACCTCAGGGGCTAATTTTGCCGCCCCCCGTTCCCTCTGGACCGCCTGACTGGGCTAGATCCCTGTCCCAGGCCGTGGAAAGTCTCACCCACATAGTAGGCCGCCTTGTAGACAGACCGCCTACCCCGCAGGCTGCCACACCCCCTGTCGCACACTCCGGGACTTCCGCTTCTGCCGCCCCCATTGGTTCCCACTCTCCCAGTGAATCCTCCAGGGCCCGGCACTCTCAGAAGCGCTCCAGGACCGAGTGTGCATCCTCAGATGCGTCTGTCTCTCCGCCACGCGTGCGGACTCAGTCGGGCCTCTCCTTCCCACAGGACTCGCCCTCTGAGAGAGATCTGGCGGATTCAGATTGGGACATGGACTCGGCACTGCCGTCCAAACTAGCCTCCGCAGTGGGTCACCTCATCACTAACATTTGTGATCCTTTTAAGATACACAAAGAACCTCCCAGCACTGAACAGGCCGGCGTGTCTTTTTTCCGCTCCAAACAGGTGTCCAAAGTTTTTCCTCTCCACGCCAACTTCTCTTCAGTGGTCTCTAAAGCTTGGGCTCGCCCTGATGCCCCGCTTTACCTCTCCAAAAAAGCTGGACATATGTTACCTATTTGCAGCTGATTGTGTTGCCACGTGGGCATCCCCGCCTAAGGTTGACCCTCCCGTGGCCCGCCTGTCTAAGAGCACGGTCATTCCTGTAGCAGACTGCTCCTTGCATCATTCCACCGAGGACCGTCGTATGGAGTCCCTCTCCAAAGCCATCTTTGCTGCCTCGGGTTCAGCCCTCAGACCGGTCTTTGCCTCCGCCTGGGTGGGGAAAGCGGTCTCCGAATGGGGCTCCCAGTTTGAACAGGAATTGGGGTCGGATGTCCCCATTCAGGACCTCCAGTCCTTAGCTCAACTGATGGTTCAGGCAGGAAAATTCATCTGCGAGGCTTCTCTCTGAAGTGTTTCGGGCCAAATGCTTCAGAACTCCTTGGACGGCGCTTCACAGTGCAGATGGACAATGACCCAAAGCATACTGCAAAAGCAACCAAAGAGTTTTTTAAAGGAAAAAAGTGGAATGTTATGCAATGGCCAAGTCAATCACCTGACCTGAATCTGATTGAGCATGCATTTCACTTGCTGAAGACAAAACTGAAGGGAAAATGCCCCAAGAACAAGCAGGAACTGAAGACAGTTGCAGTAGAGGCTTGGCAGAGCATCACCAGGGATGAAACCCAGCGTCTGGTGATGTATATGCGTTCCAGTCTTCAGGCTGTAATTGACTGCAAAGGATTTGCAACCAAGTATTTTTTATTCCAGGATTCCTTCTATCAGCAGTGCCGTGGGACCACGATGGAATCGAACGTCGCACCGCCTTACGTTAATTGCTATATGTCATATTTTGAGAGTAATTTTGTTTACCGTAATCCATTATTCTTACAGCATTGTAATTTTTGGCGTTGATTTATCTATGATATTTTTTGCGTGTGGTGTGGCGACGTTCGATCCCTCACGGAATTTACCACATATCTCAATTCCATTTGGGAGGAATTCCAGTTCACTATGCATTCAGATAATAGTAAAATCTCATTGTTGGACACCTGGGTCCTGTTAGGGGAGAATGGGAAGATACACACTGATCTTTTCACAAAAAGCACTGATCGAAACATTCTACTCACCTTTGCTAGCAGTCATCCGGCATCTACAAAAAAATAGATTCCTTTTTCCCAATACCAGCGGGTCAAGCGGATTGTGAGTAATCCAGAAGCCTGCGAAAAAAGATTTGAAGAAATGACCAATAAGTTTTTAGAAAGGGGTTATCCTAAACGGTTGTTAGAGGAACAGAGAATCAGATTAGAGGGTCCACAAGAGGAGAAATCTGAGAAATTGCCACGGGTCCCGTTGGTGGTGAAATACCACCCTTGGATCCAGAGAGTTAAGAGCATTGTTAACAAACACTGGCAGGTAGTCTCCAGGTCATATCCCCAAATCGAGGAGTTTCAGAGGCCTCCTATGATGTGCTTCAAAAGAGCAGACAATATACGCGATAAGATAGTCAGAGCGGATATAGGCAGCAATAAATCTGGTCTTAGACAAAGTACACTATCCTCCCCCCAGGCAGGGCACATTCCCATGTTTGAATTGTATCAATTGTTCAAGTGTTATTAAAGGTAGCCATTTGGCTAATCCGCATTCTGGTGAGCAAATTCCAATAAGGGGCATCTTCACCTGCGATAGTAGATTTGTGATATACATTCTTAAATACCCCTGTGGTTTGCTGTATGTGGGGGGAACCTCCATGAGAATTAAAGATCGATTAAGCAAACACAAATCGACTATTAGAAAGGAGAATCTATTACTCCCACTACCGTACTACTTTCATCACAAGATACATACAATATCACAATTACGCTATCAGGTCATTGAGAGTGTTCCATTACCTCGACGCGGTGGAAATATAAATAAATTGTTGCTTAACCCCTTAAGGACCTAGGACGTACCGGTACGCCCTATTTCCCGAGTCCTTAAGGACCTAGGACGTACCGGTACGCCCTATTTCCCGAGTCCTTAAGGACCGAGGACGTACCGGTACGTCCTGACTTAAAATCTGTATTCCGGCGCCCCAGGGGTTAATTGGAACGGGATTTCGGCTGAAATCATTCAGCCGGCATCCCGTAACAATGCAGGGGGGGGTCATTTGACCCCCCCGTATCGGCGATCGCAGCAAACCGCAGGTCAATTCAGACCTGCGGTTTGCTGCGCTTTTTGCAGTTTCTGATCGCCGCGGTCCCTGACCGCGGGGATCAGAAACTTTAGAGTGGCTAAAATCATTATTTTTCACCCCCCCCTGCACCCCTGCACGATTTTATGCCGGAGGGTGGTGCGGGGGGGGTGTCGCAGGCGGTGGGGGCGTTGCGGGAGGCGGGCGGTGCGGCAGGCGGGATCGCGATCCCCCGCCCGCCTCCCCATGAACGATCGTTGGCTTCTAGTGGGTATACCAGGGTGCCAGCACATTGCTGGCACCCTGGTATAAACGGCTGACATCTGTGCAGATGTCAGCCGTTTAACCCTTTCCATACCGTGGTCCGTACGGACCGCTGTATGGAAAAAGTTAACTGTCGTCGGTCAGGGAGCTCCCTCCCTCTCCATCGGGGGGCTGCTGTGGCTTTGCAGCCCCCCGATGGAGAGGGAGAGGGCCCCCAGAGAGCCCCCCTCAGCCCCGTGCTTACCCTTCCCCGTCTGCGAAGTTCTGAGCAGACGGGGAGGGTTCCCATGGCAACAGGACGCCTGCTCAGGCGTCCTGCTGTCCATGGTGCTGAACAGATCTATGCTAAAAGCACAGATCTGTTCAGTGTAAGTAAAATACAGTACAGAACAATATATATTGTTCTGTACTGTATTATACAGACACCAGACCCACTGGATCTTCAAGAACCAAGTGGGTCTGGGTCACAAAAATGTAAAAAAAAGTGAAAAAAGTTAAGATAAAAAAAAAACATTTATCACTGAATAAAAATTAAAAAAATAAAATAAACTACACATATTAGGTATCGCCGCGTCCGTAACGACCTGATCTATAAAATGGTCATGTTACTTTCCCCGCACGGTGAACGCCATAAAAATAAAAAAATAAAAACTATGAGAAAATTGAAATTTTGCCCACCTTACTTCCCAAAAAAAGTAATAAAAGTGATCAAAAAAGTCGCATGTACGCCAAAATAGTACCAATCAAACCGTCATCTCATCCCGCAAAAAATGAGACCCTACTCAAGATAATCGCCCAAAAGCTGAAAAAACTATGGCTCTTAGACTATGGAGACACTAAAACATGATTTTTTTTTTTTCAAAAATGAACTCATTCTGTAAAACTTACATAAATAAAAAAAAAGTATACATATTAGGTATCGCCGCGTCCGTATCGACCGGCTCTATAAAAATATCACATGACCTAACCCCTCAGATGACCACCGTAAAAAAATAAAAATAAAAACAGTGTAAAAAAAGCCATTTTTTGCCATCTTACGTCACAAAAAGTGTAATAGCAAGCGATCAAAAAATCATATGCACCCCAAAATAGTGCCAATCAAACCGTCATCTCATCCCGCAAAAAATGAGACCCTACTCAAGATAATCGCCCAAAAACTGAAAAAACTATGGCTCTTAGAATATGGAGACACTAAAACATTTTTTTGGTTTTAAAAATGAAGTTATTGTATAAAACTTACATAAATAAAAAAAAATGTATACATATTAGGTATCGCCGCGTCCGCGACAACCTGCTCTATAAAAATACCACATAATCTAACCTGTCAGATGAATGTTGTAAATAACAAAAAAAAAAACGTGCCAAAAAAGCTATTTCTTGTTACCTTGCTGCACAAAAAGTGTAATATAGAGCAACCAAAAATCATATGTACCCTAAACTAGTACCAACAAAACTGCCACCCTATCCCGTAGTTTCTAAAATGGGGTCACTTTTTTGGAGTTTCTACTCTAGGGGTGCATCAGGGGGGCTTCAAATGGGACATGGTGTCAAAAAAAACAGTCCAGCAAAACCTGCCTTCCAAAAACCGTATGGAATTCCTTTCCTTCTGCGCCCTGCCGTGTGCCCATACAGCGGTTTACGACCACATATGGGGTGTTTCTGTAAACTACAGAATTAGGGCCATAAATATTGAGTTTTGTTTGGCTGTTAACCCTTGCTTTGTAACTGGAAAAAAAATATTAAAATGGAAAATCTGCCAAAAATGTGAAATTTTGAAATTGTGTCTCTATTTTCCATTAAATCTTGTGCAACACCTAAAGGGTTAACAAAGTTTGTAAAATCAGTTTTGAATACCTTGAGGGGTGTAGTTTCTTAGATGGGGTCACTTTTAGGGAGTTTCTCCTCTTGGGGTGCATCAGGGGGCTTCAAATGGGACATGGTGTCAAAAAACCAGTCCATAAAAATCAGCCTTCCAAAAACCATATGGTGCACCTTTCACTCTACGCCCCGCTGTGTGGCCGTACAGTAGTTTACGGCCACATATTGGGTGTTTCTGTAAACGGCAGAGTCAGGGCAATAAAGATACAGTCTTGTTTGGCTGTTAACCCTTGGTTTGTTAGTGGAAAAAATGGGTTAAAATGAAAAATTTGACAAAAATATGAAATTCTCAAATTTCCTCCCCATTTGCCAATAACTCTTGTGCAACACCTAAAGGGTTAACAATGTATGCAAAATCAGTTTTGAATACCTTGAGGGGTGTAGTTTCTTAGATGGGGTCATTTTTGGGTGGTTTCTATTATGTAAGCCTCGCAAAGTGACTTCAGACCTGAACTGGTCGCTAAAAATTGAGTTTTTGTAAATTTCTGAAAAATTTCAAGATTTGCTTCTAAACTTCTAAGCCTTATAACATCCCCAAAAAATAAAATATCATTCCCAAAACAATTCAAGCATGAAGTAGACATATGGGGAATGTAAAGTCATCACAATTTTTGGGGGTATTACTATGTATTACAGAGGTAGAGAAACTGAAAATTTGAAATTTGCTAATTTTTCAAAATTTACGGTAAAAATTGTATTTTTTTATGCAAAAAAATTAACTTTTTTGACCCAATTTTAGCAGTGTCATGAAGTACAATATGTGACGAAAAAACAATCTCAGAACGGCCTGGGTAAGTCAAAGCGTTTTAAAGTTATGAGCACTTAAAGTGACACTGGTCAGATTTGCAAAAAATGGCCTGGTCCTTAAGGTGAAAATGAGCCTGGTCCTTAAGGTGAAAATGAGCCCGGTCCTTAAGGGGTTAAAAGAGAAGCATATTAGATCCATCGATTGCAAACGATGGAGCCAAAAGGTCTAAATCGAGAATATAATGTATGTGGTTTTATATGACACGTTGTCTGAAATCCTGTTCCCCTCTTTTTTTCACAGCGGAATTAGCTTTCCAGAATATATATAACATTTGGGACACTTTACTGGCTACCTTATACTCTGCATAATCTCAGCTATGGGATGAGTTAATGATGTGACGTCAGTTCCTTTGTATCCATTTGTTTCTATATAAGGTACAATGGTAGGACGTACAGTATGTACACTCACCTAAAGAATTATTAGGAACACCATACTAATACGGTGTTGGACCCCCTTTTGCCTTCAGAACTGCCTTAATTCTACGAGGCATTGATTCAACAAGGTGCTGATAGCATTCTTTAGAAATGTTGGCCCATATTGATAGGATAGCATCTTGCAGTTGATGGAGATTTGAGGGATGCACATCCAGGGCACGAAGCTCCCGTTCCACCACATCCCAAAGATGCTCTATTGGGTTGAGATCTGGTGACTGTGGGGGCCATTTTAGTACAGTGAACTCATTGTCATGTTCAAGAAACCAATTTTAAATGATTCAAGCTTTGTGACATTGTGCATTATCCTGCTGGAAGTAGCCATCAGAGGATGGATACATGTTCTCATTCTGTTTACACCAAATTCGGACTCTACCATTTGAATGTCTCAACAGAAATCGAGACTCATCAGACCAGGCAACATTTTTCCAGTCTTCAACAGTCCAATTTTGGTGAGCTCGTGCAAATTGTAGCCTCTTTTTCCTATTTGTAGTGGAGATGAGTGGTACCCGGTGGGGTCTTCTGCTGTTGTAGCCCATCCGCCTCAAGGTTGTGCGTGTTGTGGCTTCACAAATGCTTTGCTGCATACCTCGGTTGTAACGAGTGGTTATTTCAGTCAACGTTGCTCTTCTATCAGCTTGAATCAGTCGGCCCATTCTGCTCTGACCTCTAGCATCCACAAGGCATTTTTGCCCACAGGACCGCCGCATACTGGATGTTTTTCCCTTTTCACACCATTCTTTGTAAACCCTAGTAATGGTTGTGTGTGAAAATCCCAGTAACTGAGCAGATTGTGAAATACTCAGCCGGCCCGTCTGGCACCAACAACCATGCCACACTCAAAATTGCTTAAATCACCTTTCTTTCCCATTCTGACATTCAGTTTGGAGTTCAGGAGATTGTCTTGACCAGGACCACACCCCTAAATGCATTAAAGCAACTGCCATGTGATTGGTTGACTAGATAATTGCATTAATAAGAAATAGAACAGGTGTTCCTAATAATTCTTTAGGTGAGTGTATATAGTCTGATGAAAGCACTTATGTGCTGAAACGCGTCACTATGCTGTAATATGTGACAGAATAAATTCACATCCAATATATCTACAGTGCGAGTGCCGGTCTCTCGTTTACACAGTGGTAAAATTGTATCAAAATTTTCTATTTATTTATAAAAAAATATCAAATTTACCAAAAATTTGGAAAAATTAGCAAATTTCGAAATTTCCATTTCTCTACTTTTATTATAGTAATTACTTTACATTCCCCATATGTCTACTTCATGTTTGGATCATTTTGTGAATGACATTTTATTTTTAGTTAGAAGGTTTAAAAGCAAATCTTGAAAGTTTTTCAGAAAATTTACAAAACCCACTTTTTAAGGACCAGTTCAGGTCTGAAGTCACTTTGTGAGGCTTACATAATAGAAACTCCAAAAAAGTGACCCCATTTTAGAAACTACACCCCTCAATGTATACAAAACTGTTTTTACAAACTTTGTTAACCCTTTAGGTGTTCCACAAGAATTAATGGAAAATGGAGATGAAATTTCAGAATTTCACTTTTTTGGCAGATTTTCCATGTTAATCCATTTTTTCCAGTTACAAAGCAAGGGTTAACAGCCAAACAAAACTCAATATTTATTGCCCTTATTCTGTAGTTTACAGAAACACCCCATATGTGGTCGTAAACTGCTGTACGGGCACACAGCATTGCGCAGAAGGAAAGGAATGCTATATGGTTTTTGGAAAGCAGATTTTGCTGGACTGGTTTTTGACACCATGTCCCATTTGAAGCCCCCCTGATGCACCCCTAGAGTAGAAACTCAAAAAAAGTTACCCCATTTTGGAAACTACGGGATAAGGTGGCAGTCTTTTTGGTACTATTTTAGGGTACATATGATTTTTGGTTGCTCTATATTACACTTTTTGTGAGGCAAGGTAACAAAAAATAGCTGTTTTGGCACCGTTTTTATTTTTTGTTATTTACAACATTCATCTGACAGGTTAGATCACATTGTATTTTTATAGAAAAGGTTGTTACGGACCGATAATACCAAATATTGTTTGTTTCAGTTTTACATAAAGCATTTAAAAAATATATATATTTTTTAGTGTCTCTAAAAGACGCCGTTTTTTTTTTTTTTTGGGCGACTGTCTTGTGTAGGGGCTCATTTTTTTCGGGATGAGATGACGGTTTGATTGGTAGTATTTTAGGGTGCATATGACTTTTTGTTCGCTTGCTATTATACTTTTTGAGATGTAAGGTGACAAAAAATGGCTTTTTCGACACCGTTTTTATTTTTTACGGAGTTTCATCTGAGGGGTTAGGTCATGTGATATTTTTATAGAGCAGGTTCTTACGGATGCGGTGAAACCTAATATGTATACTTTTTTTATCTATTTAAGTTTTACGCAATGATATCATTTTTGAAACAAAAAATCATGTTTTAGTGTCTCCATAGTCTGAGAGCCATAGTTTTTTTATTTTTTGGGCGATTGTCTTAAGTAGAGGCTCATGTTTTGTGGGATGAGATGAACGTTAGATTGGTACTATTTTGGGGGGCATACGCCTTTTTTAGCACAGTAGTTTTTTTAATTTGTTGACGGTGTTCACCTGAGGGGTTAGTTCATGTGATATTTTTATAGAGTCGGTCGTTACGGACGTGGCAATACCTAATATGTATACTTTTTATTTATTTATTTAAGTTTTACACAATAATATCATTTTTGAAACAACAACAAAAAAATATGTTTTAGTGCCTCCATATTCTGAGAGCCAGTTTTTTTCCGTATTTGGGCGATTGTCTTAGGTAGGATATCATTTTTGCAGGATGAGATGACGGTTTGATTGGCACTATTTTGGGGTGCATATGACTTTTTGAACGCTTGCTATTACACTTTTTGTGATGTAAGGTGACAAAAAAAGGGCTTTTTGAAACGGTTTTTATTTCTTTCTTTTTTTACGGTGTTCACCTGAGAGGTTAGGTCATGTGGTATTTTTATAGATCTGGTTGTTACGGATGCGGCGATGTTTTTCACGTGTCACTTGTGCGTTTCGTGAAAAATCGCAGCATGTTTTATATTCTGGGTTTTCCATAGAAATGAAAAATCGCATTGCATCTGCATTGCGTGAAAATCGCATTGCATCTGCAAGCAAGTGCGGATGCGGTGCGATTTTCACGCATGGTTGCTAAGGAGACGAGGGATGTATGACCTGGGACCCCATTTACTTTATTATTTTCCATTATAACTTGGTTATAATGGAAAATAATAGCATTCTTTAATACAGAATGCTAAGTATAATGTCACTTGAGGGTTAAAAAATAATAAAAACATAACTCACCTCATCCACTTGATCGCGCAGCCGGGATCCTCTTCTTTGTTCTTCTTGAAGGACCTGCAAAAGGACCTTCGCTGACGTCACCACGCATTGCACTCACGCGGAAAAAACAGAACGCAATCGCAGTCGAAACTGACTGAAATTGCATGCCTACTTGCGTGATTTTCCCTGAACGCACCTGCATCGCATCTGGCCCTCACCCGCAACGCCCGTGTGAAAGAGGCCTTAGGTCATGTGATATTTTTATAGATCCGGTTGATACGGACACAGTGATACCTAATATGTCTACATTTCATTTTTTTTCTATTTTTTTTTTCATTTTTTCCCTTTATTTTGGCAAAAGGATATTTTTATTTAATTTTTTTACTTGAAACTATTAAGTTTTATTTTTTTTCACTTTATTTTTTGTCCCACTCTGGGACTTTAACTTTTGGGGGTCTGATCCCCTTTACAATGCATTACAATACTTCTGTATTGTGATGCATTGGCTGTAAGTGTATTACTCAATGTAATACAGGGGGCTGGATCTCACAGGCTCTCTCGGAAGGCAGCCACGATGTCTAAGGAAGGCATCGGGCTGCCTTTCCTGCCATCGGGTCCCAGTCACCGCAGCGTGGGGACCCGAAGGCCACCCCGCACATGTCTGAAGCCCGCACGTGACGCGGTCAGCACTGACCGCGGCCGTACAGGGGTTAATGCGCCAGCATCAGTGATTTCACCAATGCCGGCGCATGCAACAGGGGTCCAGCTATCAGTGACTGCTGGACCCCTGCCGCTGATCGGGCGGGCACAGCTCCTGCATCCACCCTATCACCATGACATACATGTACGTCACTGGTCCTTAAGTCACGGCCAGATATGACGTAAAATGTACGTCATGGGTCCTTAAGGGGTTAATAATAGAACATATTAATTACCGTATTTTTCACCCAATAGGATGCACCTGCCCATAAGACGCACAGAGGAAAATAAGAAAAAATATATTTTCCTTTAGACCTCAGATGAGACCACCAGTCAGACCCCCTATCAGTCCTCACACCAGACCCCTGATGTCAATGACCTCCAATTATACCTCAGAACAGACCCCATGTTAATCAGAGCTCAAAGCAGACAAAAAAATAAAAATAAATCCACTCCCCTCTCCTGCTCCAGACGCCACCGCCGCTCCTGAGATCCAGCTTTCTTCTCGTTCTTCCTGCTGCGCCCCGATGTCGCACAGTGTGAGGTCACAGAGCGCCAAAGTCCTCACACTGTGTGCAGGTCACAGAACAGCGAGTGGCGCCAGCAGAGGGAGACCAGGAAGCGGTGAGCGCTGCATTCACCGGTCTCCGGTCCTCCTAGTATTGAAGGGCGAAAAATACTGATAATTTGACAATAAAGAAAAATTATATAAAAAAAAATAGATAATAAGTCGCAGCTCCTAGCCCCGCCCCCAGCGACCATGACCCATACCTCAAAATGACTGTTTTAAAAAAGGGGGATAGTAAAGAAAATATTTCAGTTGCAGGATGTTCTATTAACAAAGATATGAAAAAAATGTCAGACTATTCCGCTTCCTACCAAAAAAAATAAAAAAAATACAAAAATAAAAATGACATAAATTCAAAGCCGCATTTATCAAAGAAAAAAGGCACAAAAACTATTTGTATCACTGAATGGAAAAAAAAGTTCCTGGAAAATGTGCCATTTCATATCATTTATTTCGGAGGTGTCGCATTGTGACCCCATGTGATACAGTATAGGAAATGTCAGAGAACTACAACTCCTAGCAGGTCCAGGCTATCATTACAGAAGAGGACACTGCAGGGAGTAGTTATAAGAGGAAAAGAGTACAACTCTTATCATATCCAGGACTCTGCAGAAGAAAATCGTTAATTTCTAATGATAATTTGTTTTCCCTTAGTCCTAACAGTGGCACAGATGGGGTATTCTGCCCCTGTGGACTGTTTAGGACAGGTGGAAGTTTTAATGAAATAATAAAAAATTGACATATACACGCCCTCCCTGCTCCCAATAAAGAGGGGTGTGACCCTCCGGACATCGTGTAATTACAAGTAGACAAAAATAACCACAATTACAAAAAAAAGGGGGGGAAATTTGTGTGCCACTGTTAGGACTAAGGGACAACAAATTATCGTTAGAAATTAACGATTCCCTTACATCCTAACCAGTGGCACAGATGGGGATTTAGCAAGTAGAAACCCCCATGGGAGGGTCCTCATGCCTGGCGGAAGATAACGCTGTCCGGCCAAAGGAGGAATAACTATGTATTCTAGTATCCACTCTATAGTGTGAGATAAAAGTGGAGTGAGAACTCCAAGAAGCTGACTTACAGATCACGTCCAATGGGATCGAGCTTCTCTCTGCAAAAGAAGTGGCCACTGCTCGAGTAGAGTGGGCCCTTACAAATTCAGAGGGCTCCAAGCCCTGAGACATATAAGACTCCCGAATTGCCTCTTTAATCCAGCGACTGATGGAGGGCTTAGAGGCTTTCCTCCCCTTATGGGTACCGGAAAAAAGGATAAGGAGGTTTTCATCCTTCCTAAATACCTTGGAGCGTTCCAGGTAAATCCTAAGACATCTCGAAATGTCAAGGGTATGGAGCCCTCTTTCCTCAGAGGAGGGGGGTGGAGCCAACATTGGCAGGGAGATCACCTGGTTGATATTGTCAAAGAAAGGAACCTTTGGGATGAAAGTAGGCCAAAATTTGAGAAGTACCCGATCCTGCAGGAACTTTGTATAAGGCTCAAAGGCAGAAAAAAGCCTGGAGTTCCCCAACTCGCTTTGCAGAGGTAACAGCCAACAAGAAGGTGATCTTCCAGGTCAGGAACTTGAATCCCGCCTCCTCTAGGGGCTCAAAGGGGGGAGATGATAACCCTCTGAGCACGACCGATAAATCCCAAACAGGGATAGGTCTGATTACTGTAGGCTTTAATCTTGAGGCTCCCTTCAGGAATCTCTTGATAAGGGGGTCTTGAGAAATAGCTCTGTTGAGACAAGCAGAGATTGCTGAAATCTGCACTTTAAGGGTAGCTGGTGATAGCCCCCTGTCCAGACCGTCTTGAAGAAATTGGAGAATTATCGGGATGGAAGCTTCAGCGGATGTTTGCTGATGCCTTGTACACCAGGATGAAAAAATCTTCCAGATTCTGGAGTAGGCCTTATTGGTAGCTTCTGATCTGGAGTGCTCTAAGGTTCTCAAGACAGACCCTGATAGCCCTTCTATCCTTGGAAGGGACTGGTCAACCTCCAGGCTGTCAGGTTGAACATTTGAAGATTTGAGGAGATCTGGGTGTCCCCCGACACCAGTACTCTCTCTGGGGGAAGCCTCAGAAATTGACCCCGACTCATCTGTAAGAGTTGGGTAAACCAAGCTCTTTTCGGCCAGTATGGGATAATGGCGATAATTTTCATCAAGATCCTTGGTATCAAGGAAATTGGAGGGAAGATGTAGGCCAGCCTGAACCTCCATGGGATTGACAGAGCATCTATAGCCACCGGGTTGTCCTCCCTGTAAAGGGAGCAATACCTCTCCACCTTGGTGTTGAACCTCGTTGCCATGAGATCGATCTCTGGCATGCCATACCTGAGCGTTATCTCCTTGAAGACCTCTGCATGAAGTGACCATTCTCCGGTTGGAAGACCTCGGCTCAGGCGATCCGCAATCACATTGAGAACTCCGCGAATGTGAACGGCTGATAAGTGGGTGAGGTTCAGTTCTGCCCAATCCAATATCACCCCTATCTCTCTCAGGAGACTTTGTGACCTCGTGCCTCCCTGCTTGTTGATATACAGCACAGCGGTCATGCTGTCTGATTGTACCTTCACTGCCTTCCCTCGAATGAAGGGAACAAAATGAAAAAAAGCTAGTCTGATTGCTCTGATCTCCAGGAGATTTGATGACAATAACCTCTCCTGAGGTGTCAAAGTTCCCTGGACTGTCATGTCCTGAAGATGTGCACCCCAGCCTACTAGGGATGCGTCTGAAGTAAGTATGATCCAAGAGGGCTGGATCAGGGACTTGCCGTTCTTGAGGTGGGACCACCACCTTAGAGAGGATCGGACTTTGTAAGGCAGGGAGAGAACGGAATTGAGTCCCACTGGACTGTGATTCCACTTGGCTAGTACTTCCGACTGGAGCGGACGTAGATGCCATAATGCCCAAGGTACCGCTTGAGCGGTTGAAGACATTAGTCCCAACATTTTCATCCATGTTCGAATCGTTACCTGTTTTGGTACAGAAAGAGAATGGGCTGTCTGTTGCACGGATTGCCTTCTTTCGGGAGTGAGATGAATCGTCATCCTGACTGAATCCACCATGAACCCCAGGAACCTTACCGAGGTGGCTGGTTGAAGTTGGGATTTGTCCCAATTGATTATCCATCCCAACAGATGCAGGAATGTGACAGCCTGTTGGATGTGTTGGGACAGGATCGCTTGGGAAGGAGCTCTGAGGAGCCAGTCGTCCAGGTATGGAACTATACTCAGGCCCTGAAGCCTTAGCGCGGCCACCACAGAGACCACCACTTTCGTGAAAGTGTGTGGGGCTGAAGAAATCCCAAATGGGAGGGCCACAAACTGAAAATTTTTTAGGACCCCCCTGATGTTTACCGCGATCCTTAAGAATCTTCTGGACCCAGGATGGATGGGAATATGGAGATAAGCATCCTTGAGGTCTAAGGTTGCCAAGAAATCTCCCGGCATAAGAAGATTGGTCACCGACTGGATAGTTTCCATACGGAGCTTCTTTTGTTTTATGAAACGGTTGAAGAACCTCAAATCTATAATCATCCTCCAACCTCTGGTATTCTTGGGTATCAGGAAAACTGGGGACTAGATACCTGTTCCCCTCTCTTGGAGAGGAACCTCTTCTAAGGCCCCCTTCTGGAAGTATTCTAGCACGTAATTTTCTAGAATCTTTTGCTTGTTGCTGGGAAGAAGCCTTGTTTGGACGAACTTGTCCGGAGGCAGACTGCTCAAGTCTACAAGGTAGCCCTGAGAAATTACACGCAGGACCCAACTGTCCTGGATATGATCCTGCCAACAAGGTAGAAAGTGCTGTAGGCGACCGCCTACGGGAATGTGGGGAGAAGGGAGCCTGGGATTTCCAGTCAGACCGGCTAAATACCAAGAGCCTCGAGGAGGCCCACAATCAGAGCGCCGAGGACTTGTTGGGGGGTTGTAATGGATCTCCTGGCACCCCGACTGGGTACCTCCGTTGATAAATGCTCCCAGTGCCTCCCGAGGATTCCAAGCACTCCGCTTGACACCGATACCACAACAGGAACCAGGAACAGGAACAGCTCTTACAAGAGCTAGGAGTAATAACCAGGGGGGTATACAAGTATAGCAATCCCCACACACATGAGACGAGGCTCTATGTTGAGTGTAAAAGAGGAACTCTTTATTGAGGGCTACCCGCCCGTATTTATGCAGGTCCCCATCTGGTGTACACGCCCCTAGGGGACCAGAAGGAAGACTGTGACACAGGACAGATATGTAGCACTCAGGATACACAGACACAACACATCCCCACAATGCATCATGGTTTCCTCCTCTCTGCCCTGGAGACACCCGAGGAGCAATTCAATTATCTCTCAGGACAAAGGGAAATCACCAATACACATGTGGGAACAACAGAACAGGAATCACCACCCAAACACACAATGTCACACCCTCACAGCAAACACAGACATTTAACATATTCCCAGATAGCTCAAGTCTGAGTGCATATTATTAGGTGAATGGCACTCAGACAACATGAATACAATAAAATGAGCTATCTGGGTACCCTCACATAACATACAATACGATTACACAGACAGATGGTTCTGTCACACACCTCAAACCCCCACATGTCCCCATATGGCTTGGATCCGAGCGCTCAGATGCCACAAACACAGTCAAATCGCCATGGGGTTTAAGTTTTGCATGGGCTGATGAGAGGGGCCATAATCCTGGGGCAAGAGGCTGGCAACCAGGCCCCTCCAAAACCCAGTGGCGAGGTTATTTTCGCCACACATCTCCCCCTCCCAGGGAAGACTAACCAGATACCCGACCTCACGCCGGTCGGTACCTGAGTTAGTCTGGCAGCCCACCCACAACCAAATACTGGACCTGTTGAATTTGGTAGCCTGTCTCTGTCCAGTGAGTCCACCAAGGTTATGTTGGTAGCTGGTACTCCCGGTCTCTGTGTTGCTCCCTGGCTTGGAGTGGAGGTTGCTTTGTGGGCAGGGATCAGCGGTACTCTGCCCTGGTGCCAGCGTTACCATGGAAGAAGCCTGGTTGGAGCCTGGTTGTTGGAGGGGGAGACCGACTGTCTCCCCTTTGGATACCCAGCTCTGCTGCTGGAGGGGAAGACCGACTGTCCTTACCCCCTGTGCTGTAAGTGCAGAGACCACGGTCCCATCTGCACTGTTGTGGGGCTTACTGTCTCCCCCTGGTGCGTTAAGCTGCCGCTGGGGAGAGGGGGTAACAAGCTCCTCTCCCATACATACTTCCAGCCGCTGGGGAGGGTGACCGACCGTCTCCGCTCCCAATACAGTGTCCTGCTGCTGGGGAAAGGAGACTGGGCTCTCTATTCCCTGCTGCACACTCTGCCGCTGGGGGACAGGACCGACTGTCTCTGCCCCCTGTAACTCCGCCTGCCGCTGGGGAATGGAGACTGGGCTCCCAATTCCCTGTAAATCACACTGCCAATAGGGAGAGGGGGTAACAAGCTCCTCTCCGATACATACTTCCAGCCTCTGGGGAGGGAGACCGACCGTTTCCGCTCCCAATACAGTGTCCTGTTGCTGGGGAAAGGAGACTGGGCTCTCTGTTCCCTGTAAGACACTCTGCCGCTGGGGGACAGGACTGACTGTCTCTGCCCCCTGTAACTCAGCCTGCCGCTGGGGAATGGAGACTGGGCTCCCAATTCCCTGCAGGAGCAGTGGAGAGACCTCGGTCCCATCTCCACCGGCCACCTGGGGTTCTTCCCAGTAAACATACACAATATCCTCCCAGCTGAAGGGCTCTGGACCTGGGTCTGACACTCCGCTCTCCTGCTGAGCCTTCTCACTGGTGGAAGAGATCTCGGTAGTCCTGCTCCAGTGTCCACTCCAGCGTTGCTAGGTGAGCCAGGTCTTTCTCTACCTCATAGGGGTCATCCAAATCCTGCTTAACCTCCCTCTCATAGAAAATGTCCTGAAGTCTGGACTGTGCAGGGCTCCCGAAGTCAGGCTCTGCAAAGGACTCTCATAACAAGCCAGGACCATCAAACTCCTCTCCCTCTGGCTTGTCATGCTCAGCTGTCCAGGGTATATACTGTGCCATATACCACCAGAGCGCCTGGTAGGCATCCTCCAGCCATAGCTCCTGCCATACCCGGTGCTCTAGTTCCTTCACCCATTCCTCCAGGGGCTGCTCTCCCAGGAAGGGCATCCGCAGGGCCACTTGCTTCTGCAATCGCTGCTCTTCACTGGGGAGACTCTCGCCTCGCTGGTATTGTACATTATCCAGGGCCTGGTACCAGATGCCTTTCCTTAATGCATCCCGGCCATCCAGGTCTTCCTCATCGTATGCCACTGCTGGTTCCATTCTGGTGCTGTCAAGGTCTCTGTACTGGGACATGCGTTGCCCTCAAATTGTAATTCCAGGGAATGATGTCTCCTGTAGCTGTCCTTCTGGCTGTGGGATCCCGCCGCTTGCCACCAATGTAACGGATCTCCTGGCACCCCGACCGGGTACCTCCGTTGATAAATGCTCCCAGTGCCTCCCGAGGACTCCAAGCACTCCGCTCAACACCGATACCACCACAGGAACCAGGAACAGCTCTTACAAGAGCTAGGAGTAATAGCCAGGGGAGTATACAAGTATAGCAATCCCCACACACATGAGACGAGGCTCTATGTTGTGTGTGTGTGTGTGGGGATTGCTATAATAAAAGAGGAACTCTTTATTGAGGGCTACCCGCCCGTATTTATGCAGGTCCCCATCTGGTGTACACGCCCCTAGGGGACCAGAAGGAAGACTGTGACACAGGACAGATATGTAGCACTCAGGATACACAGACACAACACATCCCCACAATGCATCATGGTTTCCTCCTCTCTGCCCTGAAGACACCCGAGGAGCAATTCAATTATCTCTCAGGACAAAGGGAAATCACCAATACACATGTGGGAACAACAGGACAGGAATCACCACCCAAACACACGTCACACCCTCACAGCAAACACAGACATTTAACATATTCCCAGATAGCTCAAGTCTGAGTGCATATTATTAGGTGAATGGCACTCAGACAACATGAATACAATAAAATGAGCTATCTGGGTACCCTCACATAACATACAATACGATTACACAGACAGATGGTTCTGTCACACACCTCAAACCCCCACATATCCCCATATGGCTTGGATCCGAGTGCTCAGATGCCACAAACACAGTCAAATCGCCATGGGGTTTAAGTTTTGCATGGGCTGATGAGAGGGGCCATAATCCTGGGGCAAGAGGCTGGCAACCAGGCCCATCCAAAACCCAGTGGCGAGGTTATTTTCGCCACAGGGGTCTAGAACCCCGAGAGGATTTTCCTCCTCTACGGGAGCCCCAATTCCTCTGGGCTCTGGGTTGAGGTTCCGCCCTGGAACCAAACCCCTTGCCCCGACCACGAAAGGACTGCTGGGGAAGGGACTTGCCCTTCTTGTCCGACAGCCCTTCTATTATTTGCTCAAGCTCTGCACCAAAGAGTTTGCCGGGTTCATATGCCATGGCACAAAGATTGTGCTTTGAGGTCGTATCGGCCTTCCAAGGTTTCAACCAAAGCAGACGCCTGCCCGCGGTTGAGAGAGCCATGGACTTAGATGCCAGCTTCAACTGTTGTGGCGCTGCGTCACACAGAAAGTCTATGGCAAGGCTGGGCCGTCTTACATGAGGCCAGAATGTCGTCCCTAGAGACCCCCTGGTCTAGGTCAGACTGAATCTGGGTGAATCTTGTTTTCAGAAAATTCGCCACTTCAGACGAAGAAATCGCAACCGAGGCGGAGGCTGAGGCTGAGGAATAAGTGCAATCCGCCTTCCGATCCATTGGGTCTTGCAAACTTGACCCGTCGTCTGATGGGATCAGGGTCCTTCTCGATAGTTTTGCAATCGCCATGTCCACCTTGGGGACAGGCCCCCAGGAAGATACTTGATCTTTTTTGACCGGAAACACTGCCTTGAATCTTTTGGTCAACACTGGACCCTTCTCCGGCTTTCTCCATTCCGTCTTCATCAGAGACAGGAGAGAACCATCTGCTTTAAAGGCCCTAGGCCCTCTAGAGGATGAGGCTTCCCTCGGATCAACGTCCTGGTCCCCCGACCGGACGGATTTTAGTAGCCGCTGGGCTTTCTCCAGTGGAAAAAAATATGAAAACCCGTCCTCCTCATCTGAGGAGGAAGAGGCTGAACCGTCTCTTGCCTCCTGAAACCCCGATACCTCCATCGCCCGATGGGGGGAGGAGGGACGATGGCGTTTGGAAACCAGGGTATTCTTCAGCTCTTGTATGGAGGCAGATAAAGAGAGGTGACGCACTGGATTCAAAGCAGATTATGGTAGAGGTGCTCTCAGTAAAAAGGAATCACCCCTCCTTTGATAAAATGTGCAAATTAAAAAAGATACTGGGCACTCTCTGGAATAAAAGGAACCTCACAATTTATTATCAATAGGACATATAAACATATAGACAATTCATTTAATACCATTAAAACACCATAACATAAAATCCGGATAAATATTATAAAATATGAAATATAAAACTAAATTCCTATTAATCTAAAAAATATTTAGGAATAAGACCGCCTCTGATTATTCGGGGATAAAAAGTCTTTTAAATAAATGTTCCTCCAACTTTGAGTTTGGGTATACTGTAGAAATATTCTTTAGGGTATTGATAGCCCAAATATAACTTCTCCTCCGCAAATGAAATGAAATCTCAGATTTTCAATACAGTGATTTAGTTATGCGGCGTCCCGCTTTACTCACTGTTCAGTTGAAATGCTTTATTCCGCTGCTGTGCCGGTACTTTGAGTTCAGGGATATCACATATGAGTTTCGTTCCCCTCTCTGTCTCGTAGGCGCCGCTCTATCAGTAGAAGAGCCGGCGCTCGATGGTTAATGCAGGCTCCTTTTTTCTGCGCTGGACTTGATTTGTAGATGAGGGTGTGATACTCCTCAGAGAAATCCTTTTGGAGTGCGCATAAAGTCTGCAGTGAGACACAGTAGATCCGGGTATCTATGATACTTTAGCACGGAAAGTCAATGTCCATCAGGGGGGATCCTAGCATCAAACGCGTTTCGGGGTCTGTTATCACCCCTTCCTCAGTGGTGATAGTGGCGCCGCATAACTAAATCACTGTATTGAAAATCTGAGATTTCATTTCATTTGCGGAGGAGAAGTTATATTTGGGCTATCAATACCCTAAAGAATATTTCTACAGTATACCCAAACTCAAAGTTGGAGGAACATTTATTTAAAAGACTTTTTATCCCCGAATAATCAGAGGCGGTCTTATTCCTAAATATTTTTTAGATTAATAGGAATTTAGTTTTATATTTCATATTTTATAATATTTATCCGGATTTTATGTTATGGTGTTTTAATGGTATTAAATGAATTGTCTATATGTTTAAATGTCCTATTGATAATAAATTGTGAGGTTCCTTTTATTCCAGAGAGTGCCCAGTATCTTTTTTCATTTTCTCTTGTATGGAGGCGTTCACCTGGTTCATATTGGTCTCCATATAGCCCTTTACCCAATCGACAACGTCGTGGACCGATGGCTCCAGCTGGGGGAGTGTCTTGGCCCTACAGGGTGGGCACCGGGATAAATCGTAGGAGTCCTCCAGCACGATCTGGCAGTCATGGCACTGGAGGTGACGTCTCTTGCCAGCGGACTTCCTGCTGGGCTCTCGCTCACCGTCCGGGGTAGAAGACATGGCTGAAAAATAGAAGAGATATGAATTTAAGCATAATTCAAGAAAAAAAAGACCTTTAACCGCAAGCTTCAGGATCTTTACCCAGAAGATCCCAGCAAGCTCTATTATAAAGGAAAAGGTTTTTCAGCAATACAGAGGTTTGCAAGCAAACAACTCTAGCACCAACACACACGACTCAAGGTTAACAGAAAACTGCGTCCAGGAGACTGAACCTTGAGCCTCACCATGTTTAAATAGGGTGTTTGGGCGCCAAAACGGAAACCCCGCCCACTAAAGGGGCGGGGTAAACCTCTAGAGCCTATTCCTTAGATCTGAGTAAAAAAAAAACATCCTCTGGAACCCAGAGAGGGACCCCAGAATCATATACAGGCGCCCAACAGCCCTAAACAGAGATATACTCCCCGGCCAACGCTACTGCGATCGGCCGGAGAAAACCGGAAGTGACGTCACTTTCGCAAGATGGCGGCGCCCAGCAGAACATGCGGGACGCCGCTACCGCCGCTTCAGACCCCGAATGAGGTAAGACTGAACTCCAGCTAAGGAATCCTAGATCTCAGGCGGCATAGGAAAACCCTATGCCGCCTCAGAGGGAAAAAATAAAAAACACTCTCTCCACCGATGGAGGAGTGAACCACCCGTCCTGTCTTGTCCGCAGGACAGAAAAAAACACAATGTCCGGAGGGTCACACCCCTCTTTATTGGGGGCAGGGAGGGCGTGTATATGTCAGTTTTTTATTATTTCATTAAAACTTCCACCTGTCCTAACCAGTCCACAGGGGCAGAATACCCCATCTGTGCCACTGGTTCGGACGTAAGGGAATCCTGACTTTATACTTCCTTCTCCTTCATACAAACCCCCAGCCCCTCAAATCACATGACAATCATAGGTAGCTCCAACACCCTCTTTGCTAAGCACCGCCCACCGTACTGATCACATGACGATGACATCGCCAAAGGTCATTTACCTCCAGGTATCCTCTCTAATGCTGGGCTCCGCCCCCTTTACCGATCACATGACAGTGACATCATTACAGGTCCTTCAACAGAACTTATTCTTTCCACACCTTAGCTCCGCCCCCTATACCAATCACATGACTGTGACATAATCACAGGTCCTTCACCTATTCCTATCCATTCCTGAGCTCCGCCCCTTGTATTGGGCACATGGTGGTGACGTCACCCCAGGTCCTTCAGCTCTGGCAGTGCAGCAGATACTGGGCAGGTCCTGGTCGGTAGTCAGGGCTCTTGTTCTCTCTGGTATCAGCCATTCCTCCAGCCTGCAGGTAAGATGAGCTGTGAGGAGACAGTGTGGTGGAGAGCTCAGACATGTCACCTCTGGAGATTCTCCTCCATTACACACAAGGAATCCTTCCTCAGATTAGTATGATGGGGGGAGTAGTAGTGGTACCTTGGAACCAAACCTGAGTTTGGTATAAAGGTTTTTTACAGTAGAAATTAATTTGCAAAGTTATTACCCGAAGTCTCATGAGACTTTGCGAATTAATAACTTCGGCTCAACAGAGCCAATACATTTTAATACTGTACGGAGCTCCCGTCCATAGAGTATTCAAACAAAGTTTTATGCGACTTGACTTTGGATGGAGCATCCTTAGTTGTCATCATTCAGTGGCCCCTGACTGTATTGGTGAGGGGCCCCTGCATCCAGGAGGAGAATAAATGGAGCAGGGGCCCGGCCTGAGCTCAGCTCTCTCCAGTCTCTTCTCTAGGAGTTCTGGACACAGCTGAGCACAGCCCAGAGGTGGGACCTGCATCTATCAGACATTTATCTCCTGTGGATCCACCAGAAATCTCCATGTTGGGGCCCCTGGACTCCATGTGGTGGGGGCTCTGAGAAGCGGGGCCCCTCCAGGCTCAGGAAGTGCGGTTCTGGAGGTGACATCTGGTCTTGTCCCCTGGATGATTTCCTCTCCTCTTCTCCTAAAGGCGCCTGCAGTACTAAAAGACTCCAGTTCTCTCCTCTTCTCCTGAATGAGCCACCAAGGATGGACAGGAAGGAGATCAGCCGAAGAATATTAGACCTCACCTTGGAGATCCTCTCCCTGCTGAGCGGAGAGGTAAACTTTTCTAGATTTCTCTCCTCTTTATTGTATTCTGTAACAAGTCAGAAGGAGAATCCATCATAGGAAGAGTCCAGGGTCCTGGAGAACGGCCTCCAGACCTTCCAAGTGACGGAGAACCTGAAGATCAGCCCCCAGTATGGTGAGTGATGTGTCATGTGACCAGTGACCAATAGTCATGTTGTAGGAGCCATGAGAAGGTAAGTAGGCACGTTGTACCCAGGAGGAAAGGGCCGGGAACAAGATGATGAGAAGGCTGAGTGCGGCCTGGAGGGAGGATTTCTACCTCTAATCTGAGATCTATAAAGACACATACAAGATGACAGTAGTAGGAGAGACCAGGGTCCATTTAAAGATTTATTTATTTTTAACCTACTGTATGTCTCTATTTCCCTTCCACAGGAGTCCACAATAATGAAGAAGACATCGGGGGACTGTGTGACTACCATCATCCTTCTCCATGAGTCAGGAGGGCGGAGCAGGACCCCTCAACCCCTGATACATGAGCAGAAGATCCTAGAACTCACCCACAAGATGATGGAGCTGCTGACTGGAGAGGTGACACTGCTGGGAATGCTGGGAAATTCTCCAGTAACAGCACTGGAGGGGTCTGGGTGATGACGGTGTCATTGTGTTGTCAGGTTCCTATAAGGTGTCAGGATGTCACTGTCTATTTCTCCATGGAGGAGTGGGAGTATATAGAAGGACACAAGGATCTGTACAAGGAGGCTATGATGGAGGAGCACCAGCCTCTTATATCACAAGGTAAGAGCCGTCATGTGCAGTGTATACACGTGTGTGCAGTGACATGTAATGGAGGAGCACCAGCCTCTTATATCACAAGGTAAGAGCCGTCATGTGCAGTGTATACACGTGTGTGCAGTGACATGTAATGGAGGAGCACCAGCCTCTTATATCACAAGGTAAGAGCCGTCATGTGCAGGTCTCAGCTGTTTATGAGATACAAGGGTTAAAAATCTGTATGTTTGTTTTTGTTGAATCCCATCAGCTGATGACTTGTGTGAAGCTCTTTTCTCTGATCTCATAAACACATATTTAAGCAATTTCTCTATCAGTTTGCTTAGAATTGAACCATATTCCGCCTTTCACTTCTATGGGAGTTAGTAGAACAGCAGACTGAGTGTGCATGTTGGGAGTTGTAGTTTCACAGCGGCTAGAGTGCCAAAGGTTGCTGATCCCTACCATAGGCCATGCAACTTACATCTGTATCCTCATCCCCCGAACATGGCTATCAGTTTGCCTTTCTAGGTCAGAGAAGTGAAGGATCTGAGAGAAGAGTCTGATCTACAGGAGGCCATGTATTCAGTCACTGTGTGCTTGTGTCTCCACAGATGGATCCAAGAGGAGAAATCCACCAGAGAGATGTCCCCGTCCTCTGTATTCCCAGGACTGTCCAGATGAGAGGGTCCCAGAGAATCCTCAGGTAGATGGAGCTGAGCCATATACACATCAGTTGAGTCACATTATTATGACCACTTCCTACTCATTTTTACTCACTTGTACAGCGCTGACATATTCCGCAGCGCTTTACAGACATTAGCATCATCGTCCCCAGTGGAGCTCACAATCTTAGTTCCCTATCACTATGTCACAAGGAGACCATACAATCTCCAAGCAGATGTCATCAACGGTAGAAGAAAAAAAGAGAAAAAAGGCGGCACTCGCCTAATCTTCGTTAAATCGTAGCTTTATTCGGTTTGAAACATAGCGGGTGCGAGTCACATATAGCAGAAGGAAAGGCAACAGCTGTTTCGTGCTACAATCGCGCTTTGTCGAGCAAACTCCAAGCAGATGTTGTCCTTGGTCAGATTCGAATCTAGAAACCCAAAGCTGCAAGGCACCAGTTCTAACCACTGAGCCATGTGTTTTCTTTGATGTCGGCACTTGTGTAACTTATGAAGGAAGATGTGTGCTGAGCTGGCTCGGTGGGTATATAAGGTGTGTGATAGGCTCTGCACACGTATCCCTCGCTGTGGTCAAGGGGCGATTTATCAGACTTGGATGATTATTGGCTTTCGGGCCCCGGGTGGCTTTATTTCTGACACTGCGCAGTGTGATCTGTTCTGTGGTGAAAGTGTATGGTGAGTGGAGAAATGGCCCATTGTGAATGAGTGCGTTGGAAACTGCTGAGCACCACGTCTCACCGGTTCAGAGGTGAACCTCAGCAACGAAGGTACATGACGAAGGACCGACATTCTACAGTGGAGCAGCTCGTCACCAGACTTGTGTCTAACGCAACATTTCAATGACCCTTCTGTGTATGGAGCTCCAAAGCAGACGGATGGTCACTGCTCTTCTGCTAACAAAGTCCACAGAAAAGGCTTACATTTTCACGCCTGTATCAGAATTGGACGTAAATATAAAAGTCTCACAGTGGTTCTCCTTTCCCAGGTTTCTGGATTAAGGGGCACTGTCCTTACCCACCGCCAATTAGTAGATTAGAAAGATATATATACTAGTATGGAAGGCACTCTATTCTCCGATGTGGCATGAATACATAAAAAACTGTTAAATCAATACGAAGTAAAAAAAAGTTAAAACCAAAATATCTCTTAATTACAAGGGCGGGATTCCTTGTAATTAAGGAATGACCCTATATAAGTACCATGAAGCAGGCACTTGGTTATAACAACTGAGGAAGGAGCGTGTTATCTCCGAAACGCGTTTGGGGAAAATAAGTGCGGTTTTCACATAACCACTCCGTTTTCATCTATTCATCTGCGCAATCTTCACGCCAACCTACCAACAATAGAGCGCACAACTGAGCGGACCACTCGTTTGATAAGGAGACGGAGGCTGACAGAGAACACCGCCCCCCAACCACGTGGGACGCTGGGAGAGCGGTGCCTGAGTAACCCAGCGTCCGGAACACAGCAAGCCCATAGTAACTGAAACAAGGGCAATACTGGAGGCTGCTTCAAATCGGCACAACAGTACGGAGTGGTAATGTACAACAGCACCATTAAGTGATACCAACTGGCTACTTAACAGAATACCGCCGCAATGCTAACATCATTATATTCATTAGGATATTGGCTATTATGAGCTACACAGTGATATATTCTGGAACTGCACAACTTCACATAGAAGAATCCTTTAACATCCTTTAATTTCTTACTCCATGTTCAATAACTGACACAATACCATTTTGGAATCAGATCTGTTGCTGTAATCTCCTCACAAGGTGGATCTTTTTATAGCAAGCCTTCAACCTACACAAAAATGTAAGTGGAACACTTTCGGTTTTGCTCCCATCTTGCATGAGCTGAACTCAAAGATCTGAAACATTTTCTACAGACACAAAAGACCCATTACTCTCAAATATTGTTGACAAATCTGTCTAAATCCGTGTTAGTGAGCACTTCTCCTTTGCCGAGATAATCCATCCCACCTCACAGGTGTGGCATATCAAGGTGCTGATTAGACAGCATGAATATTGCACAGGTGTGCCTTAGACTGCCCACAATAAAAGGCCACTCTGAAATGTGCAGTTTGATTACACAGCACAATGCCACAGATGTCACAACGTTTGAGGGAGCGTGCAATTGGCATGCTGACTGCAGGAATGTCTACCAGAGCTGTTGCCCGTGCAATGAATGTTCATTTCTCTAACATAAGCCGTCTCCAAAGGCGTTTCAGAGAATTTGGCAGTACATCCAACCGGCCTCCCAACCGCAGACCACGTGTAACCACACCAGCCCAGGACCTCCACATCCAGCATGTTCACCTCCATGATCGTCTGAGACCAGCCACCCGGACAGCTGCAGCAACAATCGGTTTGCATAACTAAAGAATTTCTGCACAAACTGTCAGAAACCGTCTCAGGGAAGCTCATCCACATGCTCGTCGTCCTCATCGGGGTCTGGACCTGACTGCAGTTCGTCATCGAAACCGACTTGAGTGGGAAATGCTCACATTCGATGGCGTCTGGCACGTTGGAGAGGCGTTCTGTTCACGGATGAGCCCCGGTTTTCACTGTTCAGGGCAGATGGCAGACAGCGTGTATGGCGTTGTGTGGGTGAGCGGTTTGCTGACGTCAACGTTGTAGATCGAGTGGCCCATGGTGGCGGTGGGGCTATGGTATGGGCAGGCGTATGTTATGGACAACAAACAGGTGTATTTTATTGATGGCATTTTGAATGCACAGAGATACCGTGAGGAGATCCTGAGGCCCATTGTTGTGCCATTCATCCACCACCATCACCTCATGTTGCAGCATTATAATGCACGGACCCATATTGCAAGGATCTGTACACAATTCCTGGAAGCTGAAAACATCACAGTTCTTGCATGGCCAGCATACTCGCCGGACATGTCACCCATTGAGCATGTTTGCTCTGGATCGGCGCATACGACAGCGCGTTCCAGTTCCTGCCAATATTCTGCAACTTCACACAGCTATTGAAGAGGAGCGGACCAACATTCCACAGGCCACAATCAACAACCTGATCAACTCTATGCGACAGAGATGTGTTGCACTGCGTGAGGAAAATGGTGGCCACACCAGATACTGACTGGTTTTCTGACCCCCCCCCCCCCCCAGTAAGGCAAAACTGTGCATATTTCAGAGTGGCCTTTTATTGTGGGCAGTCTAAGGCACACCTGTGCAATATTCATGCTGTCTAATCAGCACCTTGATATGCCACACCTGTGAGGTGGGATGGATTATCTCGGCAAAGGAGAAGCGCTCACTAACACAGATTTAGACAGATTTGTGAACAATATTTGAGAATAATGGGTCTTTTGTGTATGTAGAAAATGTTTCAGATCTTTGAGTTCAGCTCATGCAAAATGGGAGCAAAACCGAAAGTGTTGCGTTTATATTTTTGTTCAGTGTATATACGGGACTGGACATACAATTTAACTTTATAATTTTGGTATTTTTTTATGTTGTATATACACTGCTCAAAAAAATAAAGGGAACACAAAAATAACACATCCTAGATCTGAATTAATTAAATATTCTTCTGAAATACTTTGTTCTTTACATAGTTGAATGTGCTGACAACAAAATCACACAAATAAAAAAAATGGAAATCAAATTTTTCAACCCATGGAGGTCTGGGTTTGGAGTCACACTCAAAATTAAAGTGGAAAAACACACTACAGGCTGATCCAACTTTGATGTAATGTCCTTAAAACAAGTCAAAATGAGGCTCAGTAGTGTGTGTGGCCTCCACGTGCCTGTATGACCTCCCTACAACGCCTGTGCATGCTCCTGATGAGGTGGCGGACGGTCTCCTGAGGGATCTCCTCCCAGACCTGGACTAAAGCATCTGCCAACTCCTGGACAGTCTGTGGTGCAACGTGACGTTGGTGGATAGAGCGAGACATGATGTCCCAGATGTGCTCAATTGGATTCAGGTCTGGGGAACGGGCGGGCCAGTCCATAGCATCAATGCCTTCGTCTTGCAGGAACTGCTGACACACTCCAGCCACATGAGGTCTAGCATTGTCTTGCATTAGGAGGAACCCAGGGCCAACCGCACCAGCATATGGTCTCACAAGGGGTCTGAGGATCTCATCTCGGTACCTAATGGCAGTCATGCTACCTCTGGCGAGCACATGGAGGGCTGTGCGGCCCTCCAAAGAAATGCCACCCCACACCATTACTGACCCAATGCCAAAACGGTCATGCTGGAGGATGTTGCAGGCAGCAGAACGTTCTCCACGGCGTCTACAGACTGTCACGTCTGTCTCATGTGCTCAGTGTGAACCTGCTTTCATCTGTGAAGAGTACAGGGCGCCAGTGGTGAATTTGCCAATCTTGGTGTTCTCTGGCAAATGCCAAACGTCCTGCACGGTGTTGGGCTGTAAGCACAACCCCCACCTGTGAACGTCGGGCCCTCATATCACCCTCATGGAGTCTGTTTCTGACCGTTTGAGCAGACACATGCACATTTGTGGCCTGCTGAGGTCATTTTGCAGGGCTCTGGCAGTGCTCCTCCTGTTCCTCCTTGCACAAAGGCAGAGGTAGCGGTCCTGCTGCTGGGTTGTTGCCCTCCTACGGCCTCCTCCACGTCTCCTGATGTACTGGCCTGTCTCCTGGTAGCACCTCCATGCTCTGGACACTATGCTGACAGACACAGCAAACCTTCTTGCCACAGCTCGCATTGATGTGCCATCCTGGATAAGCTGCACTACCTGAGCCACTTGTGTGGGTTGTAGACTCCGTCTCATGCTACCACTAGAGTGAAAGCACCGCCAGCATTCAAAAGTGACCAAAACATCAGCCAGGAAGCATAGGAACTGAGAAGTGGTCTGTGATCACCACCTGCAGAACCACTTCTTTATTGGGGGTGTCTTGCTAATTGCCTATAATTTCCACCTGTTGTCTATCCCATTTTCACAACAGCATGTGAAATTGATTGTCACTCAGTGTTGCTTCCTAAGTGGACAGTTTGATTTCACAGAAGTGTGATTGACTTGGAGTTACATTGTGTTGTTTAAGTGTTCCCTTTATTTTTTTGAGCAGTGTATTTGTATTAATATCATGTATATGGTATCTGATTCTAACCTAAATTGATGGTGACATGACCAAGCTATAGAAATGTGTACATGACTTAAGATTCATTAAGGTTTCATTGGTTCGGTTTCAACATTTTTTTTCAAATAAATTTACTTCGTATTGATTTAACAGTTTTTTATGTATTCATGCCACATCAGAGAATAGAGTGCCTTCCATACTAGTATGTATCAGAATTGGACCTCCTTTGATTGGTAAAGGGTTGTCTTCTCTGATGAGTCACATTTTCTGCTTCATGAAACGGGTGGACATTGGCGTGTCAGGAGAGAAACTTCAAAGGAACACATAGCAGCTGGAAGAACACAAGCTGGTGGTGGTGACAGCATTCTGGTCTGGGGAAGGTTTTCTTGGCTTTCAACTCATCCATGTGGAGGGCACTGTCAACCGATTTGGGTCTAAATCCATCCTTGCAGATCACGTACACCCACACATGCCGATTGTTTTTGGATCGGATCTTCCAGCAAGACAATGCGACATGTCACACAACTAGAAATGTCCGACATTGGCTGGAAGAGCATGACCAAGACTTCCAAGTACTACCCTGGTCCCCTAATTCCCCAGTTGAGCATCTGTGAGAGCACTGTGACGGTCGTGTTCCTCCCATGCCCCCTTCAACAGCTGTGGGATGCACTGCAGTCGGTATGACTCTAGATACCTGTGACAACCTACCAGGACCTATGTCACTCCCAGCCCGTCTAGCTGCTGCACACCGCAGTGACTCTGAATATTAGTTGCTGTTTAGAATAATGTGACTCAAATGTGTATGTAGGGGGGTCCTGCAGTGATTGGGGGGGTCTTTTATGTGGATCTGTTAGATTTCCCACCTGTCTGCTGTATTGTACTGAATTGTTACAGATGACAAATCAGGGGGAAGATCTGACTGATATTAAAGTGGAGGATGAAGAAGAGAGGATGATGGGAGATCCTCCATGTAGGAGTGAGGTGGAGGAGGACATTCCAGGAGATGTCACCACAGGTATGGAATCATGAATGGAGAAAGTGACCTCAGACTCTGTCCTTGGTGCCTTCAGGGCAGGAGGAGAATCTGATCACCGGCTGCTGCGCTGCTCTTTGATTGGAGATGTCCCCATCACACCATGAAGGGTTTCCCTTATTCAGCTGATTCTTCTCTGATTTGGGCTTTTCTAGATTATTTTTTGATTATGATTTCCTAACTAAGAAACACCATAGATTGCTGCGCCATGCCGTTCCTGTAGCTCCCAAGCACTGAAACATCAAAGCGCTGGCGTGCTCCTGTTTCACAGTCATCTGCTGGTCGGGGGCTTAGTCTCTAGATGAGACATTCATTGTAAGCATTAGTTTGGGATAATTTGAAGGTGGTTCTGTAGCACCTATAACAAGTGATATAATTAATATTGTGTCCAAATAGCTCCTAACATAAAAAATCATGTCACTTAACCGGTTTCGCCTTCTGGCTTGAGAAGAGGAAGTTTCTTAGTCTGAATACCAACAACCTGCGATGTAATCACATGGTTCAGTACGATGGCAGGGGGTTTAACAAAGACCCCCAGACATGCCTTTAGTATCTGCTTATTAAGCCACCCCAGTCAGGGTAGTACTGCCGGGCAACAACGCTGTGGAAAATTGTGTAATATCAACCATTATATGAGTGATCAAAGGCATCTGTTCAGTAAAGGGACAGCAGTGCGTCCACCCCTTAATCTTCTCCAACCTAAGGCTGTACACCCCTAGGGTATTTGTCACTTTCGCCTGTAAGAGAGGATATAGGTTCTAGTACTCCAGAAAATAGTTTGCCTGTCCGCGTCCCAACTTCTGCCTGACTTCTGAATTCCACCCTTCGCTGCTTCAACTGATCTCTGTACTGACTCCGAGCTGCCCATCCTGACCTCGAACTGCTTATTGTACTGCACAAACTCCGCCTGCCCCGACCTTGGCCTGTCCATGACTACAATTTTGCCTGATCCCTTGGTGCTCCAGACTGGTATCTCTTGACCCTCATAGAAACATAGAAACATAGAATGTGTCGGCAGATAAGAACCATTTGGCCCATCTAGTCTGCCCAATATACTGAATACTATGGATAGCCCCTGGCCCTATCTTATATGAAGGATGGCCTTATGCCTATCCCATGCATGCTTAAACTCCTCCACTGTATTTGCAGCTACCACTTCTGCAGGAAGGCTATTCCATGCATCCACTACTCTCTCAGTAAAGTAATACTTCCTGATATTACTTTTAAACCTTTGCCCCTCTAATTTAAAACTATGTCCTCTTGTATCAGTTTTGTCTCGTCTTTTTCTTCCAAGCTATACATGTTAAGATCCTTTAATCTTTCTTGGGTTGGAAGTCACTTGAACAGAGACCAGGGACAGACTGGGAACTTAAATTGGCACCACATTTTAGGCGAGTCCAAACTGAGAGAAGGTGGAGAAGGCAGCACAAGTAGGGGCCAGGAAAAGTAGGTGAGACCAGCATTGCCATAGTGCAGCACAAAATACCGCCCCAGCAAAGCCAAATACCACAGTTCAGTACAAAATACTGTTACCCTTGCCATGGTATTCAACTGCATCAACCTCCTGGGGATGATGATGATGATGATACAGTTGAATTCAGAATGGCACCTGACTGTTCGTCAGATGCCTATGTACCTGACGCTCCTGCATTAATTAATGCTGAGAGCTTCAGATCATTATATACCTGGCCGGCAGCTGTGAGAAGAGCTGTGAGAAGTATTCCAGTAGGGTCTTCATCCAGTCCGCCCCTGACTGAGACAAGTGGTAGCTTCCTGGGGGTTCCCCTGGAGTGAGTCCAGATCTCTGTACAAAGGTTAAAGGGGGATGAAGACGGGGGGGGCCTACTTAGATAACGCGCTTAGAAGTAGTCCCGAACCAGATCTGTTAAAGTGACACCACGGATCCACATCCGCCTTATAATTCTAGAATAGACCTTTCCCTTGGGTTGGACGGCGGTAGTTGGAGGTTCATGAGCATTCTTCTCAAATTATCCAATATTGCCTTGCCTAGCATAAAGCCATTACCTTCACCAGTCTGCTTGACGGCAGTATAGATCAATGAAATGGGCCTGTATGACTCCATTTCTAAAATGACCTTTTTCTGGTTTTAAGATCAGTATTATCAATGCTTCTCGTATAGTATTAGATGATTCTACTGCTGCTTTAAATGGGTTGTCCAGCATCAGGATAGGTCATCAATATCTGATCGTTGGGGGTCCGGCACCTCAGCTGTTTGATGAGGAGACGGTGCTTCATGCGAGTGCAGCTTCCTGGTCTTTACACTGCGTGACATCTCCTGTGGAGCGGTGGTGTGGTGTAATTACAAGCACTCGCTCTATTTACACGGAGCGCCGCCTCCTCTTCAAACAGCTGATCGATGGGGCGGTCGGAACCTCGCCGATCAGATATTGATGATGTTACCTCGCTGCTTCAAACCCATGTGACTGTCGAGGCCTGTGATTGGCCGCAGTGGTTATGGGATCCGTCTGCTTCCTGGGGGTAAAAAACACAAGGCAATACTGACCAATACCCCCCCCCCCATTAACCCTTTCAGTTTCTATCAACCATCAGACTCCTAAACTCAGCATAACCCCCTTCCCACAGCCTAATCAGTATGTTCATGAGGCTAAAAGAGATGTGAGAGTCCTTCTAAGTTCGGCAGGGAATAATAATCATGAAGTATTTGCCGTCATGTAAATGCAACTTCCACAATCAAAAGTTTTTGAAAGATTCCATTTCAGAAATAGAGAGAACATGATGTTGGAGACAGCGGACAGACAATCGTGGGTATTCTGCAGGTGTGATGTCGGGGGATGCGGTATATAACTGGGTATCATCGACATAGAGATGGTATTGAAAGCTAAATCTGCTGATGGTTTGTCTAAATGGGGCAGTTTACAGTGATAACAGAATGGGACCCAGGACTAAACTCTGAGGAACTCCAACAGCAAGGGGAAGGGGAGAAGTAGAGCTGGTAAATGAAACACTGAAAGAGCAGTCAGATAGGAAGAAACCAGGAGAGAATGATGTCCTTGTGGCCGATAGAGTGTAGTCTACTGAGTAGGAGTTGGTGGTCTACCGTGTCAAATGCTGCAGAGAGATCCAGCAGAGTCAGTAGGGAGTAGTTACCATTAGATTTAGCCGAGAGGAGATCATTGGATACTTTTGTGAGGGCAGTTTCTGTAGAGTGCAGAAGCCAGATTGTAGTCGGTCATCCAGAGATAAAGTGGATTCAACGAGCGTAAACCAGGCGTTCTAGTAGTCTAGAGATGTAGGGGAGATTAGAGACTGGCTGATGGGTAGCATAGCAGGGCAGGTCAAGGCATGGCTTTTTTTTTTTTAGTAATGAGGTGATTGCATGTAAAAAAGAAGGAAATATACCAGAAGATTAAGAGGTTGAATATTTTGGAGGAGGTGTGGGGGAAATCTGTTACAGGTGCCTACACTTTAGGATAGAGGAGGAATTAGAAATAGGCTTTTTTGGCAAAGTGAAGAGCAGAGTCATAATAGAGAAAATCCGCTGGCAGCAGTACACCTAGAACACCGCTGACAAAATCGTGTTTGAAACGTGTGCCAAGGCTGCCAATGTCTTTGTCAGGAGATTCAAATTGTAAGGTGTGCTACTTCATCCAGGGGGCGTTTTAGAGTTTTGTTGAAGTGGGCACTGACTGCTGAGCATCCAATAGACACTGAGTGTTAACCGCTTCAAGACTAAGCCCATTTTTGTTTTTGCATTTTCATTCTTTACTCCATACATTCCAGGAGCCGTAACTTCTTTTTATTTTTCCATCCACATAGCCATAGGAGGGCTTATTTTTTGTGGGACAAGTTGTATGTTTTCATAGCACCATTTAATTTACCATGTCTTGTATTGGAAAACGTAGACAAAATTCTTTGTGGGGTGAAATTGAAAAAAATCCACAAGGTTTTTAGTTTCTTGATATTACGGTGTTCAATGTAGGCTAACAATAACATGACATACTTATTCTGCAGGTCCATACAATTTTGTCGTTACCAAACTTGTATAGTTTTTATTTGGTTTTACTACTTATAAAAAAAAAAAATCTAAATTTTCTTTTCATCGCCTTAACTTTTTTAAAGGCAGGAAGGCACAGATGCTGCAATCGCTGTTGAATGCAGCATCTGAGGGGTTAAATGACCAGGTTCCCTGTCATTGCGGCCGGTCGCCTGCTCCATACATTTGATCAAAAATTATTGCATGCGTATACGTGATAATGCGTGAAGGGGTTAATAGCGTGTAGATTTTTGTGTGTGTGGTAGTAAGGTGGGTTCTGAGGGGGAGGGGTGAGAGTTCTTGATAGTCTTAGAAGGTTGTGGTTAGAAATTGGGAGGGGAAAGTTGTGAAAGTTAGAAACTGAACAGAGTCGAAAGAAGGCCAGATCAAGTGTATTGCCTTCCTTGTGAGTAGAAGTAGTGAGCTTTGGTTGGCCTAGGGTGGAGGTTAATGATACAAGCTGGAGGGAAGCGCAAGAGGTTTAGTTATCAAGGGGGATGTTAAAGTCGCAGGGAATGAGGGCTGATGTATTACAGGATAGGAAATGGGAATGCCAGGCAGAAAAAGGAACTGGTGCGGTGAACCTGGAGGGTTGTAAATAACTGCCACTCTCAGGGCATGGGGGAAAGAGTCTGACAGTATGAACCTGAAATGAGGGGAAAATGAGCGATGGTACTGGAGGGAATGACCTGGAAAGTGCATTTTGCAGAGAGAAGGATGCCAGCTCCCCAACTATGCAAGTTCGTAGGCCTGTGGGTATGTGACTGTCCATGAGATAAGGTGGTATCATGCCGGTGAATCCATGTTTCTGTAAGAGCCAGCAAATTGGCGATGAATAGGTCATATACAGTGGGATGCGAAAGTTTAGGAAACCTTGTTAATCGTCATGATTTTCCTGTATAAAACGTTGGTTGTTACGATAAAAAATGTCAGTTAAATATATCATATAGGAGACACACAGAGTGATATTTGAGAAGTGAAATGAAGTTTATTGGATTTACAGAAAGTGTGCTATAATTGTTTAAACAAAATTAGGCAGGTGCATAAATTTGGGCACTGTTGTCATTTTATTGATTCCAAAACCTTTAGAACTAATTAGTGGAACTCAAATTGGCTTGGTAAGCTCAGTGACCCCTGACCTACATACACAGGTGAATCCAATTATGAGAAAAAGTATTTAAGGGGGTCAATTGTAAGTTTCCCTCCTCTTTTAATTTTCTCTGAAGAGTAGCAACATGGGGGTCTCAAAACAACTCTCAAATGACCTGAAGACAAAGATTGTTCACCATCATGGTTTAGGGGAAGGATACAGAAAGCGGTCTCAGAGATTTCAGCTGTCTGTTTCCACAGTTAGGAACATATTGAGAAAATGGAAGACCACAGGCTCAGTTCAAGTTAAGGCTCGAAGTGGCAGACCAAGAAAAATCTCGGATAGACAGAAGCGACGAATGGTGAGAACAGTCAGAATCACCCCACAGACCAGCACCAAAGACCTACAACATCATCTGCAGATGGAGTCACTGTGCATCGTTCAACCATTCGGCGCACTTTACACAAGGAGATGCTGGATGCGACAGTGATGCAGAGGAAGCCTTTTCTCCGCCCACAGCACAAAAAGTGGCGCTTGAGGTGGGCTAAAGCACATTTGGACAAGCCAGCTTCATTTTGGAATAAGGTGCTGTGGACTGATGAAACTAAAATTGAGTTATTTGGCCATAACAAGGGGCGTTATGCATGGAGGAAAAAGAACACAGCATTCCAAGAAAAACACCTGCTACCTACAGAAAAATATGGTGGTGGTTCCATCATGCTGTGGGGCTGTGTGGCCAGTGCAGGGACTGGGAATCTTGTCAAAGTTGAGGGACGCATGGATTCCACTCAGTATCAGCAGATTCTGGAGACCAATGTTCAGGAATCAGTGACAAAGCTGAAGCTGCGCCGGGGCTGGATCTTTCAACAAGACAACAACCCTAAACACTGCTCAAAATCCACTAAGGCATTTATGCAGAGGAACAAGTACAACGTTCTGGAATGGCCATCTCAGTCCCCAGACCTGAATATAATTGAAAATCTGTGGTGTGACTTAAAGAGAGCTGTCCATGCTCGGAAGCCATCAAACCTGAATGAACTAAAGATGTTTTGTAAAGAGGAATGGTCCAAAATACCTTCAACCAGAATCCAGACTCTCATTGGAACCTACAGGAAGCGATTAGAGGCTGTAATTTCTGCAAAAGGAGGATCTACTAAATATTGATTTAATTTCTTTTTTGTGGTGCCCAAATTTATGCACCTGCCTAATTTTGTTTAAACAATTATAGCACACTTTCTGTAAATCCAATAAACTTCATTTCACTTCTCAAATATCGCTGTGTGTGTCTCCTATATGATAGATTTAACTGACATTTTTTATCGTAACAACCAACGATTTATACAGGAAAATCATGACGATTAACAAGGTTGGCCAAACTTTCGCATCCCACTGTAAATGTATGCAGCTTCCTTAATACAGCATCTGTCTCTGGAAGAAAGTCTATTTCCCGAAATAACAGGACCTGAGGAGAGCTATGGGTTCATTCAATAAAGATTGGGATTTAAACTCTCTTTTTGCAATTCAGACACCATATCCTCTAACAGGGAGATTTTTCTTTCACCATTATCCAACTTTGTGAAGGTCGTCTCTACAGACTGCAGTTATTTGACAAGGTTCCTATAACGAATTTGCATTTGTTGAGTGCAGTTAGAATATCACCATGGCTGGGCGACCCTGTTATGGAGCTGACCCTACTGCGTCTTTCCACCATACAGTTTTCATTCAAGTCAGGAACAGGAGCTGTTTTACCTTGTTCTTTTAGACCCCCCATACTATCCTCTTCATTTCTTGCTATAGGAGAGTTGCTCCTAATTACACGGGTAACCTTTCTCTTGCTGGAAGAAGTTGGTCAGGCTAAGGCAAATTTGCCCAACTTAGCAGCAGCCGCCTTCCTCAGTCAGTCATTCTTCCTGTCGTAGGTGTCAGTACTGGTTTTATTGTGGGTGATATATTCTTTTTAGCCCCAACTTGCTGTGTCATATTGGCCCACAACAACTGATATCCCCTTAGTGTCTCTCTTGGAGTATTAATACAACAGTCACAGGTTACAAAGTAAACGATTTTATGGATGAACTTCTGTGGATCTCTGCGGTGCTGTCACAATCCCCCTGTTCGCTATAGTGTCCTGATGGCATCTCATGCCAGCTCTGGACCTGTTGTTCTGCAGCTCATTGCAGTGACTGATGAGCTTCCTGCTTCCAAGTGTCTTGCCAGGCCTCTTTCAGTGGCAGGTAAAAGTTCCAGGGTAAACAGAGGGTAATCGGTTATCTTCCTGCTAATGAAGGCTGTAATATGCCGCCTCCATCACCGGCTGTAGGGAGGGAGGAACAGAGCACAACCTACATAAATTTGCTCATAAAGCTCCTCCCCAAAATGTGCACCTTTTTTTCATGCCGATTGGACCCTTTAACTTAAAACAACCTTAATTATTAGTGTAATGGACCCAACAAGGTGCTGGAAACCTTTATTACAGATTCTGATTGATGACCTCACTCTGTCTATTCCACTGTATCCTAAAGATGTCTATAAACCTGAGATCTGGTGACTGTGCAGCCATTAGGCCATATAGACCGCACTGTCATGTCCATGAGACGTGTGCTTTCATCTTATTTAATGTACTGTAGACTGTGGCCATAATGAGATTTGTCCATATCACTATTAAAAAGAATCTGTCGCTAGATTTCACAATACAAACTGAATGTAATAGTAAATAGATCTTACACCTGATGAGGCTGGTGTAATTACTTTAAGATTTCATGGCAGAAAGGCTGATGTTAAAATGAGCAATGAGTCCAGTACAACGTGATAGTCCTCATGAATCCTCTATTTATTAGATGAACTTATTCTCTGCCCACCTATAGGTTAATTGACAAGCTGCTTTTAGTGTACCTCCTCCCCTGCTACTATCTTACATGTGCCCAGTACAAGTGGGAGTCAAATAAAGCAGCAGATGGAATTAGAAGCTGTAATTCCGCACTGAAACTGCTGCTGGATGATGGGTATTCTCCTGCTACAAAGCCAGGGAGACTGCAGCATGCACTGAGTAGTGTGAGATTTCAGCAGCAGGGCACGAGGTACACTGAAAAGGGCTTGTGAGGTAAAGGGGTTGTAGACTTTTTACTATTGATGACCTTACGGCCAAGCTCAGCTGTTTTAAGAGCACTGCCTTCTCTGCTCTTTTTAACTGCAATTGCAACAGTGACCAGGTGTAATTACAAGTATGGTGTCCCCATTCACTTCTATGGGGCAGCTCTGTAGTATTCACAGACAGAGCCATCCCATAGAATTGAATGGGTTCGGCTTATTTATAGTTTGTATGAACGCTCGTTGGCTATTATCTGGCAGTGTCATACTGCCGCCCATTACCCGATGAACGAGCAGATGTTCATCGGGTAAAGGGAGGAGATCACTGCACGTAATAGCAGCGGTCTCCTCCACTAGCGAGCAGGCGATTGCTGGGAAGGAATGCTTCCTTTCCAACAATAACCCGATTCTGCTGGCGATCTAATTCAGCCTTAAAGGGGTTATCCAATCCTATAAAATGTCCCCCCACATGCTGGGCCCCCCAGACTGAATATACTTACCTGGGTCGCTGTTCCCTGCGCAGCTGCTGGTCCCCACACTGCTACTGCTGCTTCTCCCAGTGCACAGATGAAAACATCCAGTTCCGGGGGGGGGGGGGGGGGCAGAGGCAGGTGGGGACAGGGACCAGCCTCCCTAGCGTCACCCGCAATACTAAGGAGGCTCATCCCTGCCTGCCATTGGCTGCTTCCCCCCGACACTGGATGTTTTTATCTGCGCACAGGGAGAAGCAGCAGTGGCGGTGCGGGGACCCAGGTAAGTATATTCAGTATGGGGGGGCTTTTTTTTAGGGGATTGGATAACCCCTTTAAGATCTATTTCATAATAATTGCAGTTTGTGTTGAGGAATGTGACAGATCCCTTTTAGTGAACGTGTTGAATTAAAGTGATTCCCAGTCGGTGTTAAAAGGCCAAATGTGGTGATTTACTGTATGTAATAAAAGTCCTAACTGGGTGAAGACCACAAATAATGCTAGAATCACATTTGCATATTTTTTTTTTGCCGAAGCTAGGAGTGGATTCGGTATGAATGAATTATATGTCTCCTTCCTGCTGGATCCACTTTCAGTCTATTAGGAGTGTTATACGATTGTGTACACTCTAGTTTGGAACATACAGATTTCAATTTTATTTTTTTGTATCGTAACAGAAAATCCCATTAAGAATGCTGAGGAAAACATGTTATCGATAAATTATAAAGTAGAAGATGAAGATATGCAACTCTCTTCAGAAGAAAACCACAATACCTTTAATTTACATCCAGGACTTCACTGTACAGATCTATCCTATAATCCCCATAATCATGAGGAACCATCTCCTGACCAATCTCACATTGTTACCACAAGTATAGGTCAGAAAGGGGTTCGGTCTGGTAAAGAGTTCACAAAAAGTACAGGTCTTTCTATGCACAGAAAAGGAAAGAAGCCGTACTCATGCTCAGAATGTGGGAAGTGCTTTACAGTAAAATCAAGTCTTGTTACACATCAGAGAATCCACACAGGAGAGAAGCCGTATTCATGCTCAGAATGTGTGAAATGTTTTACACAAAAATCAGGTCTAATTAAACATGAAAGAAGTCATGGAAAAGAGAAGAGGTATTCAGGTCCAGAACATGACAAATGTTTTGCAAAAAAATCAGATCGTGTTACATGTAAAAATAGTCCCACAGGAGAGAAGCCATATCCATGTTCAGATTGTGGTAAATGCTTTTCAGATACATCAAGACTTGTTAAACATAAGAGAATTCACACAGGAGAGAAGCCATATTCATGTTCAGAATGTGGGAAGTGCTTTTTGTGGAAATCAAATCTTACTACACATGAGAAAACTCACACAGCAGAGAAACCATATTCATGCTCAGAATGTGGGAAATGTTTCAAAAACAAATCAATTCTTGATAAACATAAGAGACGTCATGCAGGAGAGAAGCCATATTCATGTTCAGAATGTGGGAAATGTTTCATAGATCGGTCAAGTATGGTTAGACATATGAAAATTCATACAGGAGAAAAGCCACATTTATGTACAGATTGTGGGAAGCACTTTTCAAATAGATCAAGTCTTTTTGCACATAAGAAAACTCACACAGGAGAGAAGCCATATTCATGTTCACAATGTGAGAAGAGTTTTGCACAGAAAATACATCTTATTACACATGAGAGAACTCACACAGGAGAGAAGCCATATTCATGTTCAGAATGTGGAAAAAGTTTCATAGATCGGTCAAGTATGGTTAGACATATGAAAATTCATACAGGAGAAAAGCCACATTTATGTACAGAATGTGGGAAGCGCTTTTCAGAGAAATCAAGTCTTTTTACTCATCAGAGAAATCACACAGGAGAGAAGTCATATTCATGTTCAGAATGTGGAAAGCACTTTTCAAATAAATCAAGTCTTTTTACACATAAGCGAACTCACACAGGAGAGAAACCATATTCATGTTCAGAATGTGGGAAACGTTTTATAAAGAAATCGACTCTTGTTAAGCATGAGACATTGTGCAAGAAAGAAGCCATACGTTAACGTGGGAAATGATCTACACGGAAATCAAATCTTACACATCAGAGAATTCACACAGGAGAGAAACCATATTCATGATCAGAAAGCAGAAGGCACTTTAAAAATTAATCAGATCTTTTAACACAGGGATCAGCAACCTCCAGCTGGTCTGAAACTACAACTCTCAGCATGCTCCATTTACTTCTGTGGAAGTTCCAAGGACAATTGCGCAAGTGTGGGGGCCGTGAGTAGTAGTTTCACAACACCTGGCGTGCCACAGGTTACGGAACCCTGTTCTAACACATCAGAGATGTCACATGGAAGAGAAAACTTTTCCACTTATCAGGTTGTTCATCGATCTTGAATAGTTGGTGGAGCTAGCCTGACTGTCCCAGACGACTGAATAATAATTTTCTGAGGTCAGCTATGACCGAAATCCTTGGAAAAAAAGTATTATAAATATAAGGATGAGGAGAAGGGCCTTGTTTACTTCCAGAGCAGTGAAGATGAATTGTCTCCATGAACCTTGCTTCTTCCCACTGTACTCATACCTTCACCTACACAGCGGGAGAATCCAGAGTGATATGGGGAACAGTAACGATTCTCCAAGTAATTGTTTTATAACGTATGTGGACATATTAATATTTCATCTTCATTTAAACCATATTGAAAGGGATTAACCCATGATTAATGTAAAAAATAAGAATCATACATAGTCTAGTACATGGCAACCTCTTTCTAACAAAGAAGAACCAGCCCTGTACCTCACATGGATCCAGAGATCTCCCCATTTATTTTGTTTCAATTGTTCTGTTAGATTTATTTCAAGCTAGCACCTCAGGGGATGGTTTTAGGATAGAACTAAGCATGTGCTTCCATCTCGGTGAGCCGAACAAAGAAATTGGAAAAGAAAGCAAACAGCAGGTGGCGCTATACAGATAGATTTCAGTAGATATGATACATTTATAATTACATGCATTTATAAAAGTATTCAGATCCAGGTGCTGGTTTGAAAACTGTAGAATATTATTTGTGGGACAACCCCTTTAACTATAAAATAAATAATATTTGTGCCATGACAGAGTCGCTATTGTTACTAAGACACATTTTCTATTTGGCTCATATTATACTTTCTACTAGCGCTGTGACATTCACACCCCTGCTCCCACCAGGCACCGAAATCCAGAGGCGGTGGCCATGCTTGCATTTATTTTTCCATCACATTATACACTGCTCATTTCCATGGTTACAACCACCCTGCAATCCAGCAGTGATGGTCATGCTTGCACACTATGGAAAAAACCTCAGGCCTCCCTGGTGACCAGGTCCTTGGGAGTGTGCATAGGCCAGCAGTTTTTCTTATAGTGTGCAAGCATGGGAATGAGCCGTGTATAATGTGATGGAAAAATTAGTGAAGCCAGCAAAGGAGGCAATATGGACAATCACAATACAAGAGTAAGTGCTGTGTATTAACTATCTACATGCAGGGAATCTGCATCTTTGGGGGAGGGGGGATTAAGCAAACCTTCTCCCTGGCAGGCCGGTTAAAAGAAGCATACACTTACCTGCTTCCCGATGTTGGGTCCTTCACTCACCGACCTCATCTGCTCCACTCGACTACCTAGATGTACACTTCCTGTTTGACGCTGCTTCTGCAGCCAATCGCTGACTGCAGAGGTGACCTGCTCCCCTTGTGTCATGTCAAATGGTCATAGCAATAGGCTGCAGCGATATCAAACCAGAAGTTTATATCCAGGAGCCAGCAGGTAAATATGCTTCCTTTTGAAGGTCTAAAATTCCTCCCTAAAGGTGCACAACCCCTTTAAAGCTGAATGTTTCTGATTGCTACTTTGGTTATGGCTTCCAGCCATCTGATGTTCATGTTTGTCTCTTGTATGTCACACGCAGTTGTGATGGAGCCCTCAGAGCACTAGTTTGTTAAACCACTTCAGCTTTAGTCCTTTTCCTGGATTGACAGGGCCTAACTCTTGTCTAACCCATTCTTCTTGCATCTGTGTCATGTCTCCCGGACTCGGTGCTTGCACAGATGATCTGCTGATACTGCTCTCCAAGCAGTGCCGAGACAGGCACAAGATGATAGTTCTCAGTGCTTGCTCAGTGGGAATCTGTGTTGCTTAGAGAGAAACAGAATTTCTACTGTGCAAGCTCCAAGACTGGGAGACAGCACAGACACAAAAAGACTGGGCTAGATGAGAAGTCTAGATCTGTTCATCCAGGGGAAGGTTTTAAAGCTGAAGCAGTGTAACAGACTGGTGCTCCGAGGGCTCTGGCCAGACTCTTGTTCTTCCATTAAGGTTATTTGTATATAAATAAAAAATTAAGTTTTCTAGCAAACGGATTGTCCTAATCGGTATTGTTTTTTATTAGCATTAGTGTTGAGTGAAGCAAGCTTCGGATGCCTTATCCAAAGTCGCTTCCTTCAAAACTTCGGAATAATACTGTACGGAGATTCGTCTCCGTACAGTATTACAATGTATGGGCTTCGATGAGCCGAAGTTAGTTATTCACAAAGATGAGCGTGACTTCATTGAATAACTTCGGTAGTTGATTTTTAAAGTGAAAAACCACATTAAAACTTGAAACTAAACTCGGCTTCGGTTCCTAGGAACTAGTCGGAACCGAAGCCGAGTTTGGTTTTAAGTTTTAAAGTGGTTTTCCACTTTAAATCAATTACTGAAGTTATTCATCAAAGTCACGTGCGACTTCGTGAATAACTAACTTCGGCTCATTGGAGCCCATACATTCTTATACTGTACGGAGACGAATCTCCATACAGTATTATTCCGAAGTTTTGAATAAAGCATCCGAAGCTTGCTTCACTCAACACTAATTAGCTTGATCAACCCTACCAAACTATATGCCTAGTTTAATTTGGGTTGATTATGCTGACAGATGCTCTTTAACTTATATGCTCCCAACCACCTGAATGCAGATTTCTTCTTAAAGAAGACATTTCAAACCCCCCCCCCCGCATCCGCTGTGGTCCCCCTTTATTTTGGTGCGCTGTATTGTAATGAGCAGTAACTTCGCAACGGGGCGGAGATGCAGTCTTCTGCTGTGGGCGTCTCCTTTTTCCTGGCTTTGAGTGTGATCCAATCAGAGCGGACCGCTCACAGCCAGGGAGAAGGAGCTTGAAGTTACAGCTCATTACAGTACAGTGCGCCAAAATAACAGGGGACCACAGCGGACGAACGGGGAAGGGGGGGGGGGGGGGGGGATTTGAGAAAAAAAAAATCCACCACCCATGGCATCAGTGGGGGACGCCCTACAAGGTAATAACATAATTAGCCTATGTCAAAACAGATGAAAGGTCCTCTTTAACCCCTTAAGGACCGGGCTCATTTTCACCTTAAGGACCAGGCCATTTTTTGCAAATCTGACCAGTGTCACTTTAAGTGCTCATAACTTTAAAACGCTTTGACTTACCCAGGCCGTTCTGAGATTGTTTTTTCGTCACATATTGTACTTCATGACACTGCTAAAATTGGGTCAAAAAAGTTAATTTTTTTGCATAAAAAAATACAATTTTTACCGTAAATTTTGAAAAATTAGCAAATTTCAAATTTTCAGTTTCTCTACCTCTGTAATACATAGTAATACCCCCAAAAATTGTGATGACTTTACATTCCCCATATGTCTACTTCATGCTTGAATTGTTTTGGGAATGATATTTTATTTTTGGGGATGTTACAAGGCTTAGAAGTTTAGAAGCAAATTTTGAAATTTTCAGAAATCTTCAAAATCCCACTTTTTATGGACCAGTTCAGGTTTGAAGTCATATTGTGAGGCTTAGATAATAGAAACCTCCCAAAAATGACCCCATTCTAGAAACTACACCCCTCAAGGTATTCAAAACTGTTTTTTCAAACTTTGTTAACCCTTTAGGTGTTCCACAAGAGTTAATGGCAGATGGAGAAACAATTTTGAAATTTATATTTTTTGGAAAATTTTCCAATATAATCAATTTTTTCCAGGAGTAAAACAAGGGTTAACTGCCAAACAACACTCAAAATGGGTTGCCCTGATTCTGTAGTTTGCAAAAACACCCCATATGTGGTCGTAAACTACTGTTTGGCCGAACGGTAGCACATAGAAGGAGGGGAACACCATATGGGTTTTGGAAGGCAGATTTGGCAGGACTGGTTTTGTTTATACCATGTCCCATTTGAAGCCCCCTGTTGCACCCCTAGAATAGAAATTTCAAAAAAGTGACTCCATCTAAGAAAGTACACAACCCCTCAAGGTATTCAAAACTGGGTTTACAAACTTGTTAACCCTTTAGGTGTTCCACAAGAGTTAATGGCAGATGGAGAAACAATTTTGAAATTTCTATTTTTTGGAAAATTTTCCAATATAATCAATTTTTTCCAGGAGTAAAACAAGGGTTAACTGCCAAACAACACTCAAAATGGGTTGCCCTGATTCTGTAGTTTGCAAAAACACCCCATATGTGGTCGTAAACTACTGTTTGGCCGAACGGTAGCACATAGAAGGAGGGGAACACCATATGGGTTTTGGAAGGCAGATTTGGTAGGACTGGTTTTGTTTATACCATGTCCCATTTGAAGCCCCCTGTTGCACCCCTAGAATAGAAATTTCAAAAAAGTGACTCCATCTAAGAAAGTACACCCCTCAAGGTATTCAAAACTGGGTTTACAAACTTTGTTAACCCTTTAGGTGTTCCACAAGAGTTAATGGCAGATGGAGAAACAATTTTGAAATTTCTATTTTCTGGAAAATTTTCCAATATAATCAATTTTTTCCAGGAGTAAAACAAGGGTTAACTGCCAAACAACACTCAAAATGGGTTGCCCTGATTCTGTAGTTTGCAAAAACACCCCATATGTGGTCGTAAACTACTGTTTGGCCGAACGGTAGCACATAGAAGGAGGGGAACACCATATGGGTTTTGTAAGGCAGATTTGGCAGGACTGGTTTTGTTTATACCATGTCCCATTTGAAGCCCCCTGTTGCACCCCTAGAATAGAAATTTCAAAAAAGTGACTCCATCTAAGAAAGTACACCCCTCAAGGTATTCAAAACTGGGTTTACAAACTTTGTTAACCCTTTAGGTGTTCCACAAGAGTTAATGGCAGATGGAGAAACAATTTTGAAATTTATATTTTTTGGAAAATTTTCCAATATAATCAATTTTTTCCAGGAGTAAAACAAGGGTTAACTGCCAAACAACACTCAAAATGGGTTGCCCTGATTCTGTAGTTTTCATAAACACCCCATATGTGGTTGTAAACTACTGTTTGGCCGAACGGTAGCACATAGAAGGAGGGGAACACCATATGGGTTTTGGAAGGCAGATTTGGCAGGACTGGTTTTGTTTATACCATGTCCCATTTGAAGCCCCCTGTTGCACCCCTAGAATAGAAATTTCAAAAAAGTGACTCCATCTAAGAAAGTACACCCCTCAAGGTATTCAAAACTGGGTTTACAAACTTTGTTAACCCTTTAGGTGTTCCACAAGAGTTAATGGCAGATGGAGAAACAATTTTGAAATTTCTATTTTTTGGAAAATTTTCCAATATAATCAATTTTTTCCAGGAGTAAAACAAGGGTTAACTGCCAAACAACACTCAAAATGGGTTTGCCCTGATTCTGTAGTTTGCAAAAACACCCCATATGTGGTCGTAAACTACTATTTGGCTAAACGGCAGGACATAGAAGAAGGGGAACGTCATTTTTGGAAGGCAGATTTTGCTGGACTGGTTTATTGACACCATGTACCCTTTCAAGCCCCCTGATGCACCCCTAGAGTAGAAACTCCATAAAAGTGACCCCATCTAGGAAACTACGGGATAAGGTGGTTGTTGTTTTGGGACTATTTTTGGGTAAATTTGATTTTTGGTTGCTCTATATTAGTCTTTTTTGAGGCAATGTAACAAAAAAATGTAATTCTAAAATTGTTTCTACATTCACTATTTGGTTTTGTGGAACACCTAAAGGGTTAACATAGTTTGTAAAGTAACTTTTGAATACCTTGAGGGGTGTAGTTTCTTAGATGGGGTCACTTTTTGGAGTTTCTAGTCTAGGCTACATCAGGGGGGGCTTCTAATGGGACATGGTGTCAAAAAAAAAACTGTCCATCAAAATCTGCCTTCCAGAAACCATATGGAGTTCCCTTCGTTCTATGCCCTGCCGTGCGGCTATATAACCATTTACGACCACATATGGGGTGTTTCTGCAAACTACAGAATCGGGGCAATAAATATTTAGTTTTGTTTGGCTGTTAACCCTTGCTTTATTACCGGCAAAATGGATTCAAATTGAAATTTTGCCCAAAAATTGGTGTTTTGGCACAGTTTTTATTTTATATTTTAACACCGTTCATCCGAGGCGTTTGGTCAAAAGTTATTTTTATAGCGACGACTTTTACGCACGCGACGATGCCCAATATGTATGGCTCTCAGACTTTGGAGACACTAAGCAGGCATCCTAAAACTGCGGCCCTCCAGATATTGTAAAACTACAATTCCCACCATGCCCTGCTGATGGCTGTAGGTTGTCTGGGCATGCTGGGAGTTATAGTTTTACAACATCTGGAGGGCCGCAGTTTGAGGATGCCTGCTCTAAAACTAATATTTTTTGGGAAAGAAAAATTGTTTCCGTGTCTCCAAAGTCTGAGAGCCATAGTGTTTTATGTTCTCTAGTGGACTGTTGAGGATTATAAAAATTTAGTACTCCATGGAAGTGTGATACTCCCTGAAGCAATTGATAATGCAGAGGCCCGGATGATCGGGGCAAGTGTCACATTGAGTAGTGGTGTCCTTCCGTATCCCCCTCTTGTGACACACTCTGCACTTTTTTTGGGTTCGTCCCTTCTTTCCAGTATGGGGGACCACACCTGGAAAGTGTTGGCCAGGGACGATCCGGGCGCCTCCAATTCCCGAGGTACTCCGGCCTGCTCTTTTCCCGGTCCGAAAAGATCAGGTCTTTGAGGACTGCCTCATAGAACTGGAGGAATGTCCCTGTGCTGCCAGCGCTTCGGGATAGTACAAAAGAGTTGTACATGGCAACCTGTACCAAGTAGACCGCAACTTTTTTGTACCATGCCCGGGTTTTGCGCATGGCGTTATATGGCGTGAGGACTTGATCAGAGAGATCAACTCCTCCCATATACCGATTGTAGTCGACGATACAATCGGGCTTGAGGACCGTTGCCGCGGTACCTCGCACAGGGACAGGGGTGGTGCCGTTACCGTGGATTGTGGACAGCATAAGGACATCCCTCTTGTCCTTATACCTGACCAGCAACAGGTTTCCACTGGTAAGGGCACGGGTCTCACCCCTGGGGATAGGTACCTGGAGGGGGTAGGCAGGGAGGCCGCGTTGATTTTTCCGCACGGTCCCACAAGCGAACGTGGATCTGGCGGCAAGGGACCTGAACAAGGGAATGCTGGTATAAAAGTTATCCACGTACAAGTGGTAACCATTATCCAGCAGTGGGTACATAAGGTCCCACACGAGTTTCCCGCTAACACCCAGAGTGGGGGGACATTCTGGGGGTTCAATACGGGAATCTCGCCCCTCGTACACACGAAATTTGTAAGTGTACCCTGAGGCACTCTCACAAATTTTGTATAGCTTCACGCCATACCTCGCCCGCTTTGTGGGAATGTATTGGCGGAAACTGAGTCTCCCCTTGAACGCAACGAGAGACTCATCAACCGCGACCTCCCTTCCAGGTACGTAGGCCTGCTGAAATGTGGCCCCAAAGTGATCGATGACCGGCCGTATCTTATACAGCCGGTCATAGGCAGGATCACTTCGGGGGGGACATGCTGCATTATCGGAATAATGCAGACATTTCCGGATGGCCTCAAACCGGTGACGTATCATGACCATACTGTACAGTGGGGTCTGGTATAGGACGTCCCCACTCCAGTATTGCCTGACACTGGGTTTTTGGACTAGACCCATATGCAGCACGAGGCCCCAAAATGTCCTCATTTCGGCTGCACTGACCGGCGTCCAGCCACCGGGTCTAGCCAAAACTGAGCCTGGGTTTTGAGCGACGAACTGTTGGGCGTACAGATTCGTCTGCTCCACCATCAAATTCACCAGTGAGTTACTGAAAAAAAAACTAAAATAGTCTATTTCAGTAAACCCCACTGTGGGAATCTGGATTCCAGGATTGCCAGCAAAATCCGGAATCTCAGGCTCAAAGTCCACTGGGGGACACCAGCTAAGTTCATCGGCAGGGGGCTCCGGTGGACTTATTTGGTGGGCCGGGAAACCAGTACGAACCCCAGGGCGGCTCGTACTAGGGTGGGCCACAGGATCCCTAGCATGTGGGGCCCCTGGCTCCGCCTGGCGGCGTCTCCGCCGCCTTGGTGGCTCATCGTCATCAGATGATGATGAGGAGGATGCGGATGATAAAAGGAATGTGGGGTCATCCTCATCCTCACTGGGGCTCTCAGAGTCGGAGGCAATCTGGGCGTATGCCTCCTCGGCCGAGAACATCCGGCGGGCAATGGGTGTGTGTGCGTGTAGGTGTGCGTGTGTGGCAAACTTTATTATATGTGCGTGTGTGTGGGGGCAACGGGTGTTCGCGTACTAAAAAGTCCAGGCAAAAAAATGGGCAAGTGTTAGAAAAAAAAAAAGTTAAAACTTGCTGATCAGCGGTACAACGCTGATCAGCGGTCGGTGGGGTGGTGGGGCGGGCGATGCGCTAACAGTGGACGGACGCTAAAAAGTGTCGGCCAGTCAGCGCACGCAGAAAAAAAAAAGTGGTGGTGAGTGGGGGGTGGGGGGGGTCTGGTGGGGGGTGGGTGGGGGGGGAGGCAGGTGGGGGGGGGGGGAAGTGGCTGGTGGGGGGTGGGGTGGGGGGGCAAGTGGCAGGAGGGGTCTGGGTTAGGGTTAGATGGAAGTTTGGAAGTTTGGAATAAAAGTACTTTTTTTTTTTTTTTCTAACTTACTTTTCCCTTCTTTCCCTGCCTAACGGTGCCTCTCCTCACTGACCCTAACCTACCTGGGTGGCGATGGGTGCAGGAGGGTGATGGATTCCGATTAGGGGGACACAGGAGCTGGTGCTGGACGATGCTGCACGGTCAGGGTGCTGGACAGGAAGAGGAGGGGAGAGAGGAGCGCAGGAAGTTTGAATCTCGCGCCTCTCTCCCCTGCACCAATCAGCACCCTGGACAGCGGCATTCAGCACCAGGGCCAGCACCGCCTCTCCAAATCCTCGGACTGCGATAGGTGGTGTATAATTACGCCACCGATCGCAGTCTTTTTCCGGTTCATCGGGTCACAGGACACCCGAATGGACCGGAAACGCAGAAAACCGCAGGTCTGAATTGACCTGCGGTTTTCTGCGATCGCCGATACGGGGGGGGTCAAATGACCCCCCCCTGCATTGTTACGGGATGCCGGCTGAATGATTTCAGCCGAAATCCCGTTCCGATTAACCCCTGCGGCGCCGGAGTTCCGATTTTAAGTCAGGACGTACCGGTACGTCCTCGGTCCTTAAGGACTCGGGAAATAGGGCGTACCGGTACGTCCTAGGTCCTTAAGGGGTTAAAGGGGTTCTCCGGGAATAAAGAAAATAAAAATACGGAAATAAGACTTTATTATAAATATATTCCCAAATACCTTACATTAGTTATAATGGCTTGTTTTGTCTGGGGAGCAATCATTAGGAGAAACAAAATGGCTGCTGTCCTATTAGTACACACAAAACCTTTCGTAATCACACAGCAGGACAAGTTACTTTACAACACTGAGGAAAAAAGCTGCCTCATCCTCCTCTCTGCTCTACCTGTCAGGGATCATAAGGCAGAGCAGAAAGGAGAATGAGGCAGCCAGGGGCGTAGCTAAAAGCTCATGGGCCCTGGTGCAAGAGTTCAGCTTGGGCCCCCGTCCCTCAGTGCCTGAGGCAAACATTGAAAGGGCACCCCCTCATGACAAATTCTTAACCTAACTCCTTCCCTCCAGCCAGAGGTGTAAATTGACCAGTATGCACTTTCTATAATGCCAGTGTCTTATGTGGCACAATGGTCTTTGGGCCCCCTCAGGCTCCTGGGCCCGGTAGCGACTGCTACCTCTGCACCCCCTATAGCTACGCCCCTGGAGGCAGCTATTTAGCTTAGTGTGAAGTAACTTGTCCTGCTGCGTGATTAGGACAGGTTTTGTGTCTACTAATAGGACAGTGTGAGGAATATGGATTAATACTTACTGTCAGCCATGTCCTCACACCCCCATTTGCTGACAGATAGCGGAGGTAGTGAACTCCACAGGAGGGCCCTGCTTCAAAGCCCACCAGCCCTGATTGTCATTTTATTCAACTCTTGGCATGTTCACCCCATGATTTACTGCCCGGGAGATCCCTTACTGTCTCCGGGATTGGAGGAGTAGAACCGGCGCTGCCCATCGCCAAGGTCTATTTGGACTGGGGCGCCGGTCGAGGAGTAAGGGAGGTGGGGGTATCCGCAAATATCCCTGCCAGTGTTTTGCTGGGGACAGACCTGGGGCGGCTTGTGTAAGTACGTGGCCGCTGACACCCCGAGGTCTGATTCCCCAGAATGTGATGTAATGTCCCCTCCTGATCATACTATGAATGTACCTAACATGCCTGTTGATGGGGATGTGGGAGTGGGGAATGTAATGTGTGCCTCTCCCCTCAGTGGGTCATTTCTGCCAGCTGTGCTGAAGCCCCAGCGTGTGGCCAGCAAGTCTGCTGGAACCTGTTGTCCTCCAGTGTGGTGACTGAGGGGACAAGCAGGGGGCAGAAAGCTGCGGGGGAGGAGGATGCAAATTAGGTCAGGGCTGTCCCAGGAGAAGTAGGACTGCCAGGTGAAGCCTCAGTGCAGGGTTCCTCCACCACTGGGATGTCAGAGGGCCAGGTTAGTCCACCGGACTGGCGACTTGGTCGGGAGCCAAGGGGAAGCAGGCACTACCAGCGGTGGCAGCGGCTGTCACGTGCAGTGGGAGTGCTGGGGCCCTAGTGGCCCCTGAGAGGTCTGATGGCTTTCACCCTTCCGACCAAGTGGCTGCCAAGTCAGATGGAGGCCCAGAGACAGGTCCCAGGGACCTGACAGAGGACGTGGCAGTCTCATCTATTCTGACCACGTCCAGTCAGGGGTTTCTGGTGGCGCTAGTGGCTGGCGCCAGCCTGAACGCTCTCAGGGAGCAAGCGGCACTGCCTCCCTCGGACTCAGACCTCAAGCAGGTGGTCTGGGACCAAGCATGGCTGTGCTGGGTCACAGTCCAGCAGGGCTCACCGGAGGAGTGGCCTAGGGACCAGCAGTTAGTAGAACTGACAGGGGACGTGGCAGTCTCATCTATTCGGACCACGTCCCACCAGGGGTTTCAGGTGGCGCTAGGGGCTAGCGCCAGCTTGAAAGTTCTCAAAGAGCATGTGGCACAGCCTCCCTTGGTTTCAGACCTCCAGAGGGCGGTCTGGGACCAAGGACGGTTGTGCCAGGAAACGGTCCAACAGGGCTCACCAGAGGCGTGGCCTAGGGACCGACCATTTGTGGCATCCTATCCGTTTAGGGCGGAATTTCTGTGAGCTGCGCTTGAGATTCCGGTGACCAGATGCCCAGGGGCCGCTAAGACAGAGGCCTGGAGTGGAGACGGGGCCACCCCTGGGGCATCGGTCATTGAGTGTGTCGTGTGCTTCCAGGAAAAGGCGCCAGCCTTGTCGCGGTTGGTGCACGACAGTATGGGGCAGGCCCAGACCGTCCAGAAGCGGGGGTATGACCAGTTGGCTTGTGAGAGGACCCATCATGTGGGTCAGCAAGCGTGGATACTGGTTCCAGTACCTTAAGCTTCAGGCGGCCTGGGAGGGACCGTACCTCGCGCACCAGCGGCTCAATGCCAGGATGTACCTGGTCACCCTGGACCATGCCCGGGAAAGGCAGAAGGCGCAGGAGGCAGGTGCCCTCCCAGAAATGTTAGCCAATACGCCCGGAAGGACGGCGTCCACCAAGATGCCCTTGGGCATGGAGTATGCCCCTGCCACTTCTAAGATGGTCAAGCTGCTTAAGGGACTTGAAGGGTACGTGGCCGCGTACCTGGAGGCCATTGCCGTCTTCGGTCCTACAGGGGAGGATCCCAGAGAGCATCTGGCGCAGATGCTCAGGCAGATCTGCCAGGCAGGCTTGACCCTTCCGCCAGGAAAGTGCCAGCTGGGCATAAGCGAGGGGCCCCAGGCAGGCAGGGAAGCTTCGGAACCGGAACCTGGGAGAGTGAATGCCAGCTCATCCTGGCTCCCCCTCCAGGACAAGCACCAGGTGATGTCCTTCCTGGGCACCGCCGGGTACTATAGGGAGTTCGTACCCCACTATAGTAACCTGGCGAGGCCCCTGACGGACCGCACCAGGAAGAAGCTGCCCTCCGCAGTCGATTGGACAAACGACTGTGAGACGGCCTTCCAGGCGCTAGAGGATGCCCTTTCTAGCTTCCCGGTACTAAAGCAGCCGACTGCATGCGGCCGTTTATAGTACCGACTGATGCCAGCCATTGTGGCCTCAAGGACAGGCTCAGTCCAGGTGACTCCATGAGTCAGGAACGAATAGGAGGTTGGTACGCGGGAGCCTGGCGCTCCAGCCGTACCCCTTTGCCATTCACCACCAGAGAGGGTGCAGATGGGCACACGGGGGAACACAAGAATGTGCTGCCCCTGGCGCCCTCTAAAAGGGGGAAGTGTGAGGAATATGCATTAATACTTACTGTCAGCCATGTCCTCACACCCCCATTTGCTGACAGATAGCAGAGGTAGTGAACTCCACAGGAGGACCCGGCTTCAAAGCCCCCCCAGCCCTGATTGTCATTTGATTCACCTCTTGGCATGTTCAGTGTACAGTCGTGGCCAAAAGTTTTGAGAATTACAAAAATATTAGTTTCCACAAAGTTTGCTGCTAAACTGCTTTTAGATCTTTGTTTCAGTTGTTTCTGTGATGTAGTGAAATATAATTACACGCACTTCATACGCTTCAAAGACTTTTATCGACAATTACATGACATTTATGCAAAGAGTCAGTATTTGCAGTGTTGGCCCTTCTTTTTCAGGACCTCTGCAATTCGACTGGACATGCTCTCAATCAACTTCTGGGCCAATTCCTGACTGATAGCAACCCATTCTTTCATAATCACTTCTTGGAGTTTGTCAGAATTAGTGGGTTTTTGTTTGTCCACCCGCCTCTTGAGGATTGACCACACGTTCTCAATGGGATTAAGATCTGGGGAGTTTCCAGGCCATGGACCCAAAATGTTAACGTTTTGGTCCCCGAGCCACTTAGTTATCACTTTTGCCTTATGGCACGGTGCTCCTTCGTGCTGGAAAATGCATTGTTCTTCACCAAACAGGATTGTTGGAAGAAGTTGCTGTTGGAGGGTGTTTTGGTGTCATTCTTTATTCATGGCTGTGTTTTTGGGCAAAATTGTGAGTGAGCCCACTCCCTTGGATGAGAAGCAACCCCACACATGAATGGTCTCAGGATGCTTTACTGTTGGCATGACACAGGACTGATGGTAGCGCTCACCTTTTCTTCTCCAGACAAGCCTTTTTCCAGATGCCCCAAACAATCGGAAAGAGGCTTCATCGGAGAATATGACTTTGCCCCAGTCCTCAGCAGTCCATTCACCATACTTTCTGCAGAAGATCAATCTGTCCCTGATGTTTTTTTTGGAGAGAAGTGGCTTCTTTGCTGGCCTTCTTGACACCAGGCCATCTTCCAAAAGTCTTCGCCTCACTGTGCGTGCAGATGCGCTCACACCTGCCTGCTGCCATTCTTGAGCAAGCTCTGCACTGGTGGCACTCCGATCCCGCAGCTGAATCCTCTTTTGGAGACGATCCTGGCGCTTGCTGGACTTTCTTGGACGCCCTGAAGCCTTCTTAACAAGATCTGAACCTCTTTCCTTTAAGTTCTTGATGATCCTATTAATTGCTGATTGAGGTGCAATCTTAGTAGCCACAATATCCTTGCCTCTGAAGCCATTTTTATGCAACGCAATGATGGCTGCATGCGTTTATTTGCAGGTCACCATGGTCAACAATGGAAGAACAATGATTTCAAGCATCACCCTCCTTTTAACATGTCAAGTCTGCCATTTTAACCCAATCAGCCTGACATAATGATCTCCAGCCTTGTGTTCGTCAACATTCTCACCTGAGTTAACAAGACGATTACTGAAAAGCTCTCAGCAGGTCCTTTAATGACAGTGTCACGAGGGTGTCAAGAACCACGCCTGACTCCGTTATACCCGGGGTCAGGAAGTCGCAGCGGTTGGCTGAGCGCTTTGCAACCCTTTTTGGCTCACTCAGGGATCCGTAGCTCCTTCTCCTCAGCTGTTCCTTGTCCAGCACTCCCAACCTCCTTATATTCCCCTCTCACACTTCTCTGGTTGCCAGATATAGAGCTTCCTGCCTGGACTTCTATACTGACCCTCTGGAGCTGTGTTGCTGCGTTCTCTGGTTGTTGGTCCAGAACGTTACCCTCCGGATCCCTGTTGGACCTTTGTGGTCTGCTGTGGACGCCCACCTGGGTGTATGTGTTTGTCTGTATTGTCTGTCCTCTCCCTGGTGTTTCCCTCTTAGTGTCAGTGGTGCGGACTAGCGATCCCACCGGCCCGTTCACTATCTAGGGCTCATTTTAGGGAAAGCCAGGGTTTAGGCACGTGATCGCCGCACGGGTGAGGAACCCGTCTAGGGACGTCAGGGCAGTCAGGTGCCAGCCGCAAGGTGAGTCAGGGGTCACCACCCTTCCCTCTCCCTTGGGCAGGGCTTTCCCTTTTCCCTCCCTGTGCGTGACGCCGGTCATTACATTATATCTGGCCCTTATTTTGTGTAGGTAAAAAAAAAATTTTTTTTTTACCTACTTAGAATCCAGTATGGATCCAATTGCTGCTCTGTCCAAACAATTTCATGGCCTGTCTTTGGAGGTGGCAGGATTGAAGGCGTCGGTCCTCCAGCAACAGCAGCAATTACAACTGACCGCAAGCCCAGCGGTTGCTACTGGTAACCAGGTTGTTGCGGAACCCAAGGTCCCTCTCCCTGACAGATTTTCTGGGGGAAGGGACAAGTTTTTGACATTCCGTGAGGCCTGTAAATTATATTTTAAACTGCGCCCTTACTCCTCTGGTAATGAAGAACAGCGGGTGGGGGTTGTTATTTCCCTGCTGCAGGGGGAACCGCAGTCCTGGGCGTTCTCTTTACCCACTGATTCCCAGGCTCTTCGGTCAGTGGATGAGTTTTTCGGGGCCTTGGGTCTCATATATGACGACCCTGACCGAGTCGCACTGGCTGAATCAAAATTACGGAGACTCCTACAAGGGGAGCGGCCGGTAGAGGAGTATTGCTCTGACTTCCGTAGGTGGGCTACGGATACCCAATGGAACAACACGGCTCTCAGGAGTCAGTTCTGCTCTGGGTTATCCGAAAGGGTTAAGGATGCGCTTGCATTATATGAGACCCCCTTTTCCCTTGATGCGGTTATGTCCCTTTCTATCCGAATAGATAGACGCCTTAGGGACAGGTTGAAAAAACCGGAGCAATTGGTAACCCCTACCAAGCAGCAGTTAGTCTATACGGACTTAGACGAGCCTATGCAGCTAGGAGGAACTACTCGTCAGGTCCGTCCTCCTGAGGCTCGCCCTAGGCGTGGGGTTTGTTTTTTTTGTGGGGAGAGGGGTCATTTCATTAATGTCTGTCCTTCTTTCCTCAGAAACAAAAGACCGTCGGAAACTACTAACCCCAGGCTGTGTGGAGGATGTCAGCCGGGGGGTATATGTTTCCTCCATACGTACATCGCAATTTGTGTTGCCAGCGGTTATTGTTTTTGGTGTTAAGACGGAGACTATTTCTTTCTTTCTAGACAGTGGAGCAGGGGTAAATTTGATAGATGCCCATTTTGCCCGCACTATAGATGCCCATCTCTCTGTACGCTACAGAGACCTATTCCCATATTTGCTATTGATTCTGCTCCTCTGTCTCAGAGAAACCTCACCCACATTGTTCATAATTTACACCTTCGGGTAGGGGACCACCATAACGAGATGCTTTCAGGTTATGTTCTGGAGGGGCTTCCCACTCCGGTAGTGCTGGGCCTTCCCTGGTTGGTAGCGCACAATCCAGTGGTGGATTGGCAGGCCAGGGAGATATCGGAGTGGAGTGAGCATTGCAGAGAAAATTGCTTAAATAGCAATTGCTTAGTCGCCTCCATAACTACCTACATTTATTTCGGATTTTGAGGACGTTTTTTCTGAAAAGGGTTGTCAGAAGTTACCACCTCACCGTCCTTATGATTGCCCGGTTAACCTTATTCCCGGCGCAAAATTACCCAAGACCAGGTTATATAATCTTTCGGGTCCAGAGAGACAAGCCATGAAAGATTATATCTCCGAGAGCTTGGCTAAGGGACACATCAGACCCTCTTCTTCACCCGTGGCTGCAGGGTTTTCTCTTCGTTAAAAAGAAAGATGGGGGCCTGCGTCCTTGCCTACATTTTCGCGAATTAAATCGGATAACCATCCGAGACCCATACCCTCTTCCTCTCATTCCTGACCTGTTTAACCAGATTGCGGGTGCTAGGTGGTTCTCCAAACTTGATCTTAGGGGGGCCTACAATCTGATTCGTATCAAGGAGGGGGATGAGTGGAAGACAGCTTTTAACACCCCTGAGGGGCATTATGAAAATCTAGTTATGCCTTTCGGTCTGACCAATGCTCCTGCCGTCTTTCAACATTTCGTTAATGACATTTTTAGTTATCTAATCGGCAGGTTTGTGGTAATATACCTAGATGATATTTTAATTTATTCGTCTGATCTGAGAACACATGAGGTGCATGTCAGACAAGTACTGCAGGTCCTACGGACGAATAAATTATATGCTAAAATTGAAAAATGTGTCTTCGCCGTTCAGGAGATACAATTCCTAGGTTATTTTTTATCTGCTTCAGGTTTCCGTATGGATCCTAGGAAGGTCCAGGCAATTTTAGATTGGGATCTTCCTGAGAACCTCAAAGCACTGCAACGGTTCTTGAGCTTCGCGAATTTCTATAGGAAATTCATTAAAAATTATTCAGTTATTGTAAAACCCCTTACTGACATGACTAGGAAGGGGACTGATTTTTCTAAATGGTCTGACGCCGCTAAAGTTGCTTTTTCCTCTCTAAAAGAGAGGTTTACCTCGGCACTTGTACTAGTCCAACCTGATGTCTCTCAGCCTTTTATTGTTGAAGTCGATGCATCAGAGGTGGGAGTGGGTGCTGTGCTGTCTCAGGGTCCGTCTCCTGGCAAATGGCGTCCTTGTGCTTTCTTTTCTAAAAAACTATCTGCAGCAGAAAAGAACTACGATATTGGCAATAGGGAACTATTAGCTATTAAACTAGCGTTTGAAGAATGGCATCACTTTTTAGAGGGGGCAGTCCACCCCGTCACTGTGATTACGGACCACAAAAATCTTCTGTACCTCGAATCAGCTAAGCGTCTCACCCCTAGACAAGCTAGGTGGTCGCTATTTTTTACCAGGTTTAACTTTGTTATTACCTATCGTCCTGGGGCAAAGAATACCAAGGCTGATGCACTATCTCGTTGTTTCCCTGGAGGGGGTAATGTGAGTGATCCGGTACCCATTCTTCAAAGAGGAGTGGTTGTTTCTGCGGTACACTCTGTTTTGGAGGGGAAGGTGTTAGAGGCGCAGGGGGACGCCCCGGTCTCTTGCCCCTCAGAGAAATTGTTTGTACCGTTGAACCTGCGTTTCGAATTATTAAAGGAACATCATAATTCGGCACTTGCTGGGCACCCGGGTAGTAAAGCAACCTTGGAGCTATTGTCTCGTCGTTTTTGGTGGCCAAGGTTGCGTCAGGATGTATTGGATTTTGTGTCTTCTTGTTCTACCTGTGCGTGCGCAAAAGTTTCGCATACACGTCCTGCAGGGTCTCTATTACCACTCGTCATTCCCAATAGACCATGGACACATCTGTCAATGGATTTTATCACTGACTTACCTTTGTCTGTGGGTAAAACAGTTATTTTGGTAGTAGTGGACAGGTTTAGCAAAATGGTACACTTCATTGCGTTACCCGCACTACCTAATGCTAAGACTCTTGCTCAGGTATTCATCAGTGAAATCGTGAAGCTTCACGGGGTCCCTTCCGATGTTGTTTCGGATCGGGGTACCCAGTTTATTTCCAAATTTTGGAAAGCTTTTTGTTCCCGTTTGGGGGTACACTTGTCCTTTTCCTCAGCTTTCCATCCTCAGTCGAATGGACAGACTGAGCGTACCAACCAAAACCTGGAGACATATCTAAGATGTTTTGTGTCTGAAAACCAAGAGTTGTGGTCATCATATTTACCATTAGCTGAGTTTGCCATAAATAATCGTCGTCAGGAATCCACTGGCAAGTCACCATTTCTTGGTGCATAGGGTTTTCATCCCCAATTCTGTACTTTCAAAGAGGGGGGGGGTCTTCTGGAGTTCCCGAAGAGGAACGGTTTTCGTCATCTCTTTCATCGGTATGGCAGAAGGTGCAAGCTAACTTGAAAAATATGGGAGGTAAATACAAATGCATGGCTGATAAGAGACGGTCTCCAGGTCCGGACCTAGGAGTGAATGACTATGTGTGGTTGTCTACTAGGAATATTAAATTAAAGGTTCCCTCTTGGAAACTGGGTCCTAGTTCATTGGCCCTTACAAAATTGTAGCCATCATCAACCCCATGGCTTTTCGCCTGGAGCTACCTCAGACTTTTAAAATCCATAACGTCTTTCATAAGTCGTTACTCAAAAAATATGTTCCACCTCTAGAACCGTCACCGCTGCCACCCCCTCCTGTTGTTGTGGATGGTAATCTAGAGTTTCAGATATCCAAAATTGTTAATTCTCGTCGGGTCCGCCGCTCTCTTCAATATCTGGTGCATTGGAGAGGTTACGGTCCCGAGGAAAGAATGTGGGTTCCTGTGTTTGAGGTAAACGCCAACAGGCTAGTTCGGGCTTTTCATGCCTCTCATCCTGAGAGACCTGGTCCTGAGTGTCCGGAGGCCCCTCGTAGAGAGGGGGGTACTGTCACGAGGGTGTCAAGAACCACGCCTGACTCCGTTATACCCGGGGTCAGGAAGTCGCAGCGGTTGGCTGCGCGCTCTATGTAAGATAGGGCTGTTTCCTTATGGTAGCTTTCTGGGTTTGCTTTGCAACCCTTTTTGGCTCACTCAGGGATCCGTAGCTCCTTCTCCTCAGCTGTTCCTTGTCCAGCACTCCCAACCTCCTTATATTCCCCTCTCACACTTCTCTGGTTGCCAGATATAGAGCTTCCTGCCTGGACTTCTATACTGACCCTCTGGAGCTGTGTTGCTGCGTTCTCTGGTTGTCGGTCCCTGTTGGACCTTTGTGGTCTGCTGTGGTCGCCCACCTGGGTGTATGTGTTTGTCTGTATTGTCTGTCCTCTCCCTGGTGTTTCCCTCTTTGTGTCAGTGGTGCGGACTAGCGATCCCACCCGTTCACTATCTAGGGCTCATTTTAGGGAAAGCCAGGGTTTAGGCACGTGATCGCCGCACGGGTGAGGAACCCGTCTAGGGACGTCAGGGCAGTCAGGTGCCAGCCGCAAGGTGAGTCAGGGGTCACCACCTTTCCCTCTCCCTTGGGCAGGGCTTTCCCTTTTCCCTCCCTGTGCGTGATGCCGGTCATTACAGACAGCAATGAAATGCAGTGGAAAGGTTTTTTGGGGATTAAGTTGATTTTCATGGCAAAGAAGGACTATGCAATTCATCTGATCACTCTTCATAACATTCTGGAGTATATGCAAATTGCTATTATAAAAACTTAAGCAGCAACTTTTCCAATTTCCAATATTTATGCAATTCTCAAAACCTTTGGCCACGACTGTACACCTCCTTTTGCTGTATGGGCCGAATTACGCAGTGGTGACATTTTTAATTTGAAAGCAAACTTAGCTGGTCTGTATCTCTTGTGAAGTCAATGTCTCCAACTATGCCCCTCGCGCGATTTACACCAAATGCATTATTTTTATGTAGAGATCCAAGAATTATGTTTGAGGCATGTAATGTATGCAAGCCATGTGCAACCCCTCTCATCACTCTCACGCTGTTCTGCCCCTGGTTTTCCTGGGCGAACGGAGTCACACAGGGGAGGAACTGCTCCGTGTCCTTCATCAAGAAATCAAATCCTGGCTTTCTCCGCAACAACTGAAAATCGGAACCTTGGTGACCGACAACGGGAAGAACATGGTGTCGGCGCTGCGTCAAGAAGGGCGGAGCCATGCGCCCTGCATCGCCCACGTGTTTAATCTGGTTGTCAAGCGGTTCCTGAAGTCTTCCACCCATCTGCAAGACATCCTAAAAATAGCAAACTTGCATGCACTTCAGCCACTCGTACACCGCAAAGCACACCCTCCTTGAGCTGCAGCAGCAGAACGGCATCCCCCAACATAGGCTGATATGCAACATTTCCACCCTCCATATGTTGGACCGACTATACGAACGGAGAAAGGCCATCAACGATTTCTTGATGATCCAAGCGGACAGGAGTAGTCGCCTGTGTAACTTCGATGTCAGCCAGTGGCAGCTCATGCGTGACACCTGCCGTTTGCTCAGGCCCTTTGAGGATGCCACGTTATTTGTCAGTCGCCAGGACTACGGGTTGAACAATGTCATTCCACTGCTTCATGTCCTGGAACAGATGTTGATAAATCTGGCTGGTAAGGGAACTGGAGACGTGGCGCCTAGAAGGATGGCAGCAGAGTTTGATGCATTTTTCTGTCAAGATCTCTGTTAACAGTCAGTGAATGGGAACATAATTTATCGCAAACACCTACCGATGGGGTGTTCACAAAAGGAGCAGTCATTTTCACAGCCCAAGGTATCCTCCCGGAAGCTTGACCTCTGCACGTCGACGGTCTGCATTGCGAAGCTTGTCTAAAACCAAAATCATGCAGTGCACCCCCTTGGAGGAAACTCTTGATCCAGCACAGGCTGCTTTGCTCCTTCAAAAACAATGGACTCTGTACAGTGTGACACCGATGTATAATTTCTCATACACCAGACTAAAAGAGTATTCCAAGCACCTGTCTGCCCACACAGCTGCCGAGAAGCAGAAGGGTCTTGCCATTGAAGTGGGCTCAAAGCTGAACCTAAAAGCCATATTTTATGTTCACCTGGACTCAAAGGAAAGGACAGAGATCCACTGGCTATGCTCATACAGATTTCATCCAAGCCTCCACTCACCAAGGCAAGCACAGAGGACCGGATTGTATGGACAGGTTGGTTCTGCAGGACGTACACAGAGGACGATCTATTGAAGGTGTTACCAAAGACATTTACTTGCCTCCCGCTTTTCCTGTATAACCAAGGCACTCATGGCTATCATAGGGACGTGGTTCCAAAGAAACTTTGACTGTTGTTTTGGTAAGCTGGTGATCAGTTCTCAGGACCTTATGTGGCTAGCAGCGGTGTGAACCGGGTATGACGTGTCTGGATCAGTCTGTCGGCCACAGAGCTTGTTTTCTCTGTGCCCGTCGAACCTCGCATGGACATTTCTTATGCCATCCACGCAGAGGACTTCAAGACTTTATGAAATGATATTCATAAATCAAAGGACAAAGTCACGTTGGAGGAAGTGGATAATTTATTCCAATGTCTTTACTCGCATTTCTTCAGACACTTTAGAATCCACTTATCAGCAACCCAGATCGTCAAGGTGACGGCATCTGTGGCATCAGCGCATTGTGAAGGAAAAGTGAAGTTCGTCATTAAGGACTACCTAATCCGAGTGCTGGGATTCATCACGGAGCTGGTCATCAATAATATCCAGTATTGAACACATGGATGACCCTCATCTCGCACCTTGTCCACAAGGACCCCCTGGACGTCTTACATGTCTTAGACATGATCCCTGCACTGTTTACTACATGTTATACCGCTTCTTACCGTTCTGTTACAGCAGCTATGAGACCTGCACATACTAAGGCTTATTTATGAAGATTTTCGGGTGTTGCCTGTACCGACCAGTTCTCTACCAGCTGTGATTGTGTAGCCTGCACTGTAGGAATGAGCTGGAGTCGGCTTGTTTGCTGGAATGTCCTCCAGTTATCAGCCATAACCCCATACATTTCATGATCAATATGCATCACCATCGTGGTCACCCCGACACTGGCCGTCAATCCATTCTTGTTGATGAAGCACTTTTTTTTTTCAGTTTGTCTTTTAAATCTTGTGGTTTTGCACCTTCTGTGTTGTATTTTATGTGTGTTAATGTCCTGTTTGTGAAATAAACTTTTTTTTTTGTCCCCCATTAAAAAAAAAATACAAAAAATTTGCTTGTGATTTGGTAGCCAAAAGCAGGAGTGGGTACAAAACACAGAAGACATGCAGATTGTAACAGCGACTGCTGTGCGATGCTGTTCCCCTGCTTACCGCCGCGGTCCCAGGCGGCGTGCTCTTCGGTGATCAGTGCTTCCAAGTAACCGCTGCAGTCCGGGACACTCTGTGTGAGTATTGTTGCTTCTGAGGATTCCATTCCACAGCTTCCATTCAGCCCTGGACACAGCATGAGTTCGGCTGGTTTCATGCTTCACTGCTCTAAGGGTGGTACGCATCACTCCCTGGGCTGGGTCAGATGACCTCGTTGACCAACCCTGGCTCTCCTACACATACTTGGCTCAGCCCTTTTCCCAGATGCCTGAGTGTAAAGGTCTTAGTCTGTTGCTAAAGAGCTTGATAACCACTTGTGTTCCTGACCTATACTTTGTCCCTGGACTCCGCTTATCGTCTGATCCCTGCATGTTTGCTTTGGCTCTCCCGTTGTCGACCCGGATTGCCTGACTTGTACCTGTTCCACCTGCCCTTACCTTCTGCCTGTCTGACTACACCTCTGCCTTATCCTTCAGTTCCTGCTTTGTTGCTCCTGGTAATGATCATACCTGTCTACCACACCTGTACTACTGGTACCTATCTCAGGTATCTTCTGGTCCGCCTGGACCAGCTGCTACTGACTATGGGACTGCTCTGGAGTGGCACCTGGCAACTACCCTAACGGCCCAAGTCTATCCTCACCATCAGAGGCTCTAGCGAAGACGAGGTAGTTGCTTAGTCACGCCCCTCCAGGGTACAGCCAGTCAGTAGCACAGTGGGTTCACATCCGCTGAGCCGTGACACAAATATTCCATTCACATGTCATCTCTGTTTTGGATCCACTGCTGTTTTTTTTTTTTGCATTAGCAATACTGATGGATTACTGACCAAATGCTGACCAAGTGAAGGCGGAAGCTCAACAGACAGGATCCTTTTTTTTAGGGGTTATTGTTCTGACGGATCAGAGGAAGGGCAAAATAATCAGTGACGTCAACACAAACTTACTGCTGACACCCTCTCCACTCTGTCAGGGGGCTCTACTTGTATAAAGGTTTAATAGAACAGATTCTGTAGACATCTATGTGGAATCAGCTGAGGACGGTGTAAAAGAAGTGCACTTCTTCTTGGCTCCAACATCGACCTGTAAGGCTGAGTTCACACTTGAGTTATTTGGTTAGTTTTGGCCCCGTGACTGCCCAAATAAGTGAAGTGTGCAGTGATTCTAAGAGCGATTCCTGTCATCTGCATGTCATACGGACTCACAGTATTATTTCACTAACAAAGCAGATTCCCTATGCGTGTTACTGCAAGGCACAGTGTTCAACACCACTATAAAGGCTCTCTGCATCCAGGAAATAGCCTTTTTTTTTACGAAATTCGCCGCGAACAAATTTGGATCGAACCAAATTTTTCCCAAACAGTTTGGCGAATCGAATTTTTGAAAAATTCGCTCATCTCTAGATGAAACATCCGAAGTCGATTCACAAAAAACTTCGTCAAATACTGTGCGTAGCAGAAGCTCCGTACATTATTAGAACATATTTGCTCCGATGAGCGGAAGTTATTGCTCGCGAGACTTCAGGTAATAACTTCATAAATTAACTTGTACTGTAAAAAAACATTTCCCGAACTCGGGCTCGGTTCCAAATAGTACCTTGGAACCGAACCCGAGTTCGGGAAATGTTTTTTTACAGTACAAATTAATTAGATATTGGAACAAAGTTTTATGCAAATCGACTTTGGCTGTTTCATCCGAAGTCGATTCGCTCATTCCTAATCGCCACATTCTGACCCCTATAATTTTTTTGTAATTATGTGTATGGAGCTGTATGAGTGCTCATTTTTTGTGGGGTGATCTGTACTTTTCAGTGATAACTTTTTGAAGTATGTGAATTTTTATTCAATTTTTTGGGGAACGTGAAATGACTAAAATAGGCAAATTAGCCATTTTGAATTTAGTTTCCGTTACAGGTCATTCAATGGGATAAATATTGTTATATTTTAATAGTATGGGCATTTTTGGATGCAGCAATGCCTCTAGTTAGTTTTTTTTTTATTGTTCATTTACAGTGGGGAAAATAAGTATTTGATACACTGGCAATTTTGCAAATTTTCCCACCTACAAAGAATGGAGAGGTCTGTAATTTTTATCATAGGTACACTTCAACTGTGAGAGACAGAATCTAAGAAAAACCCAGAAAATTCCATTGCATGACTTTTAAAACATTTATTTGCATTTTATTGCATGAAATAAATATTTGATCACCTACCAACCAGCAAGAATTCTTGCTCTCAGAGACCTGTTACTTTTTCTTTAACCCCTTAAGGACACAGCCTTATTTCACCTTAAGGACCAGGCCATTTTTTGCAAATTCTGACCAGTGTCACTTTAAGTGCTGATAACTTTAAAACACTTTGACTTATCCAGGCCATTCTGAGATTGTTTTTTCGTCACATATTGTTCTTCATGACACTGGTAAAATGAAGTAAAAAAAAAATATTTTTCTGCATAAAAAAAATACATAATTTACCAAAAATTGCGAAAAATTTGCATTTTTCAAAGTTTCAGTTTCTCTACTTATGTAATACATAGTAATACCCCCAAAAATTGTGATGACTTTACATTCCCCATATGTCTACTTCATGTTTGAATTATTTTGGGAATGATATTTTATTTTTTGGGGATGTTACAAGGCTTAGAAGTTTAGAAGCAAATCTTGAAATTTTTCAGAAATCCAATTTTTAGGGACCACTACAGGTCTGAAGTCACTTTGCAAGGCTTACATAATAGAAACCACCCAAAAATGACCCCATTCTATAAACCACACCCCTCAAGGTATTCAAAACTGATTTTACAAACTTCGTTAACCCTTTAGGTGTTGCACAAGAGTTATTGGCAAATGGGGATGAAATTAGTGGATTTCATTTTTTTGCCTAATTTTCCATTTTAACCCATTTTTTCCACTAACAAAGCAAGGGTTAACAGCCAAACAAGACTGTATCTTTATTGCCCTGACTCTGTCGTTTACAGAAACACCCCATATGTGGCCGTAAACTACTGTACGGCCACACAGCGGGGCGTAGAGTGAAAGGTGCGCTGTTTTGTTTTTGGAAGGCAGATTTTGCTGGACTGGTTTATTTACACCACGTCCCATTTGAAGCCCCCCTGATGCACCCCTAGAGTAGAAACTCCATAAAAGTGACCCCATCTAAGAAACTACACCCCTCAAGGTATTCAAAACTGATTTTACAAACTTTGTTAACCCTTTAGGTGTTGCACAAGATTTAATGGAAAATAGAGATACAATTTCCAAATTTCACTTTTTTGGCAGATTTTCCATTTTAATATTTTTTTTCCAGTTACAAAGCAAGGGTTAACAGCCAAACAAAACTCATTATTTATGGCCCTAATTCTGTAGTTTACAGAAACACCCCATATGTGGTCGTAAACCGCTGTACGGTCACACGGCAGGGCGCAGAAGGAAAGGAATGCCATACGGTTTTTGGAAGGCAGATTTTGCTGGACTGTTTTTTTTGACACCATGTCCCATTTGAAGCCCCCCTGATGCACCTCTAGAGTAGAAACTCCAAAAGTGACCCCATTTTAGAAACTACGGGATAGGGTGGCAGTTTTGTTGGTACTAGTTTAGGGTACATATGATTTTTGGTTGCTCTATATTACACTTTTTGTGCAGCAAGGTAACAAGAAATAGCTTTTTTGGCACAGTTTTTTTTTTGTTATTTACAACATTCATCTGACAGGTTAAATCATGTGGTAATTTTATAGAGCAGGTTGTCACGGACGCGGCGATATCTAATATGTATACAATTTTTTTTATTTATGTAAGTTTTACACAATGATTTCATTTTTAAAACCAAAAAAAGTTTTTGTGTCTCTATAGTCTAAGAGCCATAGTTTTTTCAGTTTTTGGGCGATTATCTTAAGTAGGGTCTCATTTTTTGCGGGATGAGATGACGGTTTGATTGGCTCTATTTTGGGGTGCATATGACTTTTTGATCGCTTGCTATTACACTTTTTGTGACGTAAGATGACAAAAAATAGCTTTTTTTTAAAAAAATTTACGGTGGTCACCTGAGGGGTTAGGTCATGTGATATTTTTATAGAGCCGGTCGATACGGACGCGGCGATACCTAATATGTATACTTTTTTTTTATTTATGTAAGTTTTACACAATGATTTCATTTTTGAAACAAAAAAAAATCATGTTTTAGTGTTTCCATAGTCTAAGAGCCATAGTTTTTTCAGTTTTTGGGCGATTATCTTGGGTAGGGTATGATTTTTGCGGAATGAGATGACGGTTTGATTGTTACAATTTTGGCGTACATGCGACTTTTTTGATCACTTTTATTACCTTTTTTTGGGAAGTAAGGTGGGCAAAATTTCAATTTTATCATAGTTTTTTATTTTTATGGCGTTCACCGTTCGGGTAAAGTAACATAACCGTTTTATAGATCAGGTCGTTACGGACGCGGCGATACCAAACATGTGTAGGGAATTTTATTTTTTTAATTTTTAATCAGTGATAAATGTGTTTTTTGATTTTTACTTTTTTTTCTGACCCAGACCCACTTGGTTCTTGAAGATCCAGTGGGTCTGATGTCTGTATAATACAGTACAGTACACTATATAGGTTACTGCACTGCATTTTACTTACACTTTGTCTGAACAGATCTCTGCCTTTAGCACAGATCTGTTCAGCACCATGGACAGCAGGATGCCTGAGAAAGCATTCTGTTGCCATGGGAACCTTCCCCGTCTGCCACAACTTCGCAGACGGGGAAGGGTAAGGACGGGTCTGTCGGGAGGCTCTCTCCCTCTCCATCGGGGGGCTGCAAAGGCACAGCAGCCCCCCGATGGGAGAGAGCTCCCTGCGCTGTTAACCTTTTCCATACAGCGGTCCGTACGGACCGCTGTATGGAAAGGGTTAAACGGCTGACATTGCATCACCAATGTCAGCTGTTTATACCAGGGTGCCAGCAATGTGCTGGCACCCTGGTATACGCACTAGCCACCAACGATTATTCAAGGGGAGGCGGGCGCACCGCCCGCCTCCCCCTGCACCTCCCACCGGGCTAAAATCATTCAGGGGTGCAGGGGGAGGTGAAATATATATATTTTGGGCATTATAAAGTTTCTGATACCCGCGGTCAGGGACCGCGAGGATCAGAAACTGCAAAAAGCGCATCAAACCGCAGGTCTGAATTGACCTGCGGTTTGTTGCGATCGCCGACATGGGGGGGGGGGGGGGTCACTGGACCCCCCCCCCCCCGTGCATTTAGCCTAGGTGCCTGCTCAATGATTTGAGCAGGCACCTTGTTCCGATCACCGCCGGCCGGGCGGCAGTGATCGGAACAACACATGACGTACCGGTATGTCATGTGTCCTTAAGGACTCGGGAAACATGCCGTACCGATACGTCATGTGTCCTTAAGGGGTTAAGAAGCGCTCCTACTCTGCACTCATTACCTGTAATAATTGCACCTGTTTAAACTCGTTACCTGTATAAAAGACACCTGTCCACAGACTCAATCAATCACACTCCAACCTCTCCACCATGGCCAAGACCAAAGAGCCTAAAGACACCAGGGACAAAATTTTAGACCTGCACAAGGCTGGGATGGGCTACAGGACAATAGGCAAGCAGCTTGGTAAGAAGGCAACTGGTGTTGCAATTATATCAGAAAATGGAAGAAACACAAGATGACTGTCAATCTTCGTTGGTCTGGGGCTCCATGCAAGATCTTGCCTCGTGGGGTAAGGATGATTCTGAGAAAGGTCAGGAATCAGCCCACAACTACACGGGAGGACCTGGTTAATGACCTGAAGAGAGCTGGGACCACAGTCTCAAAGATTATTGTTAGTAACACACTACGCTGTTATGGATTAAAATTCAGCAGGGCACGCAAAGTCCCCTGCTCACGCCAGCACATGTCTAGGTCTGTTTGAAGTCCACCAATGACCATCTGAAGGATCCAGATAATTCATGAGAGAAGGTCATGTGGTCAGATGAGGCCAAAATAGAACTTTTTGGTATGAACTCCACTCGCCGTGTTTAGAGGAAGAAGGATGAGTACAACCCCAAGAACACTGTCCAACCGTGAAGCATGGGGGTGAAAACATCATACATTGGGGGTGCTTTTCTGCAAAAGGGACAGGGTGACTGCACCATATTGAAGGGAGGATGGATGGGAACAATTTTGGCCAACAACCTCCTTCACTTAGTAAGAACATTGAAGACGGGTCGTGGCTGGGTCTTCCAGCATGACAATGACCAGAAGCACACAGCCCGGGCAACTAAGGAGTAGCTCCGTAAGATGCATTTCAAGGTCCTGGAGTGGCCTAGCCAGTCTCCAGACCTGAACCCAATCGAAAATCTTTAAGGGAGCTGAAACTAAGTGTAGCCCATCGACAGCCCCGAAACCTGAAAGATCTAGAGAAGATCTCTATGGAGGAGTGGGACAAAGTCCCTGCTGCAGTGTGTGCAAACTTGGTCAAGAACTACAGGAAATGTACCAAATATTAAGTTCTGTTTTTCTAGATTCTGTCTCTTACAGTTGAAGTGTACCTACTAGGGATAAGCGAATCTACTTCGGAAGAAACATCGTTTCAATACTGTACTGAGCGAGCGCTCCCGTACAGTATTAGAACGTATTGGCTCTGATGAGCCAAAGTTATTATTTCGCGAAGTCTCGTGAGACTTTGCACAATAAATTCAGAAATTGATTTATACTGTAAAAAAAAAATTCCTGAACTCTGGTTCGCTTCGCTCATTCCTAGTACCTACGATAAAAATTACAGACCTCTCCATTGTTTGTAGGTGGGAAAACTTGCAAAATTGACAATGTATCAAATACTTATTTTCCCCACTGTATTTTTATTTTGGGGAAACGGGGGTGATTTGAACTTTTGCATTTTTAAAAAGTTTAATTTTTTTTTAAATCACCCTAGGTGACTGTAACCAGCAATTGTTAGACTGCCAATTGTGTTCTGTGATGGGTATTTATCCATCACAGAACACCCCATTCACTGCATTCCCCCTGCTGGCCTGTATTGGAATATTCCAGTGATGGGTAGGTATTGGAGCATGCATCATTGGCGTACTACAGCTTCCCTGATCTCGGCTGGGAACGGGCATCTGAGGGGTAAAATGTATGGCTGATCACATACATTTGCCACAGGCCTCTGCTGTCTATGGCACCCGATGCACGTGTGAGCAGGCGCCATCTTTAAAGGGCCAACTTGTACATTTACGGCAGAGGTGACGAAGAGGTTAAAGGCATCGTCTTTTGTTACAAAGGAGAGAAATCACGTATTATAGAGACCCCTAGTGAAGGGGTGAAATAAAAGAAGACGGGTCCTGAACTACAAGGTCTTTGATCTCGGTGTTGGTGTACCTGGTCGCTTGGAGGGCAGAACCATATTTAGGCTCCATTCACACATCCGTGGTGTGTTGTGGACCCGCGAGTCCTGTTTGTACCTAAATACAGACTGCAATTTTGGGAACTATGAAAAAAACGGAAAATGCGCCTAGTCAGGAGCAGGGATCGATGGCCCGGTCTGGAATTTGAGACTTTGGGCTCTTTCACACTTGCGTTATTGTCTTCCGGCATAGAGTTCCGTCGTCGGGGCTCTATGCCGGAAGAATCCTGATCAGTTTTATCCTAATGCATTCTGAATGGAGAGAAATCCGTTCAGGATGCATCAGGATGTCTTCAGTTCCGGACCGGAGCGTTTTTTGGCCGGAGAAAATACTGCAGCATGCTGCGCTTTTTGCTCCGGCCAAAAATCCGGAACACTTGCCGCAAGGCCGGATCCGGAATTAATGCAAATTGGAAGCCATTGATCCGGATCCGGCCTTAAGCTAAACGTTGTTTCGGTGCATTGCCGGAGCCGACATTTAGCTTTTTCTGAATGGTTACCATGGCTGCAAGGACGCTAAAGTCCTGGCAGCCATGGTAAGTGTAGCAGGGAGCGGTATACTTACCGTCCGTGCTGCTCCCCGGGCGCTCCAGAGTGACGTCAGGGCGCCCCAAGCGCATGGATCATGTGATCACATGGACACGTCATCCATGCGCATGGGGCGCTCTGACGTCATTCTGGAGCGCCCCGGGAGCCGCACGGACGGTAAGTATACCGCTCCCCACTACTACTATGGCAACCAGGACTTTCATAGCGTCCTGGGTGCCATAGTAACACTGAAAGCATTTGGAAGACGGTTCCGTCTTCAAATGCTTTCAGTACACTTGCGTTTTTCCGGATCCGGCGGGCACCTCCGGCAACGGAAATGCATGCCGGATCCCAACAACGCAAGTGTGAAAGAGGCCTTTCATGTCACTCTATGGAGGTTGCGGACGACCTCCAGGTGTAGCCGTTGGCTGTCAATCCGGTGTCCGACACAGACATCGCCCTGCGCTTCTCAAGAGTCCAAACATGTACCGGCTGAGCGAAATACGGCAAAAATGGTGGACGTTGCTGTACGGATGAGTACCACATGAATCAGCAGAGGAGTGATATGAACCAGGGGGAGCAGTATGAACACTGCTAGCTTCCTCACAGCCTCATATGAGCCCTGTTCACACACGTCAGGTAAGGACATGGGCATATCCCGTGTGATTAGGCAGCGACAGCGGAACCTCGTCCTGAACAATTCCGCGCACGTAACCGCCGACTTAGTAGTTACCACAAAACTGAAGCAAATTAACCGCTCTGTGTGGCATTATGAGTGGCAGCCAATCAGAACACGCTATGTAGCGCACGTGTACGCCGGTTAGCCAATAGCGGCTCGCATCCCTCACACAGAGCCGGTGACTAGATGAGTTAGCCAATTGCAGCGCACAATAGGAGCGATTGGCCCGGCAAATGTAAGAGGCGCGCTGTGATTGGTCGCCGCTGCTGTGCGCCGGTTTCCTGTGAGCTCCGGTCGTTCAGTCCTTGATGCGCCGCCCGCTGCTCCTGTTGCTGTGTCCCTGCCTGCTCGGCCTCCTCCTGCAGCTGTGGCTCCGCTCCCCGCACCACCCGCTGGTCATCGGCATCCTGTCCGCCCGGCAGAACCGCGCCCTACGGGACACCCTCCGCAGTACGTGGCTCCAGAGCCTGCCTCCCGCCCGGCGCCCTCTGCTGCGCTTCATTGTGGGCTCTGAGGCCTGCTCCGTACCGCCCGAGGACCGGGAAGACCCGTACTCCTGCCGCCTGCTCAATATCAGCTCCCCTGTCCTGCACCGGGAGATCGAGGCGTTCACCGGGCCGGAGCCCGCCCGCTCCCCGCACCGTCAGCTCAGCGTCACCTTCCGGGTATTACACCCGATCATCATCACCCGCCTGGGGGCGTGGTGTCCCGGCCTCACCCGGAATATCAGTGTCCGTCTGTTCCAGGCTGAGCATGAGGAGCCGCTGTTTGTGGCCCGCCTCACCCCACTCAGCCCGGGCTCACCCATCAGGGGCGGACTGTGTTACAAGCCCGTGGAGCAGTTCATCCTCCCGGAGGGCTTCCATGGCACAGTGCGCTGGGACAGCCACGACGCCTACGGGTTACCAGTGTGGGGGGTCCATCGGGTCACCCTGAACGATGGCGGGGGCGTGCTGCAGGTGACGGCAGCTGAAGAGGGGCTCCTCCCCTACGACTTCTCGCAGGGCGCGGAGGGCATCGCCGGCGGCTTCATGTACACGGTCCATGATGGCGAGCTCCTCCTCCAGCGGATCGATGCCCGCCCCCAGCGCCTCACCCAACACCTCGCTGCTCTGGAGAAGGAAGAGGCGGAGCTGCAGGAGGAGAGCCACGCCCATGGGGACATGGTCTTCGTAGACGTGGTGGACACTTACCGCAATGTACCCCGCAAGCTGCTGCTCTTCTACCGCTGGCTGGAGGCCACCACCACCTTCCGCTTCCTGCTCAAGACGGACGACGACTGCTTCATCCACCTGGACAACGTCCTGCGGGTCCTTGAGGACAAGAGGCTGCAGGGGCCCAACGTCTGGTGGGGGAACTTCCGCCTCAACTGGGCCGTGGAGCGGACGGGGAAGTGGCAGGAGCTGGAGTACATGAGCCCTGCCTATCCCGCCTTCGCCTGCGGCTCCGGTTACGTCATCTCTTACGACGTCGTCCAGTGGCTCGCTGCCAACGCCGATCGGCTGAAGACCTACCAGGGTGAAGACGTCAGCATGGGCATCTGGATGTCGGCCATTGGCCCCCGCCGTTACCAGGACGACGGCTGGCTGTGCGAAAAGTCATGTGACCGCGCCATGCTGTCTGCCCCGCAGTTCTCTGTGCAGGAATTGGCCGAGCTCTGGCAGCAGGAACGGCGCTGTGGTAATCCCTGCCAATGTGCCAAGTGACTACGCCCCCGCGGATGGCAACCAATGCCTCCACTATCCGTCGGGGGACACGGCTCTTGTCTCCCCCCTTTGTCAGTATAGGGGCGACCTTCATTATCAGCGGACTCCTCCACGTAGGGTGTTGTGCAGCTGGTTATTACGGGTCACCGGTGGTCATATTTATCGTGCCCGCCTTGGCGGAGTGTAGGGGATGTTCCACCTGATCCCATATGCAGACATCGTTATCTGGGTTTAAAATGCTGGATTTTACTTTAAATTGCCCTCAAAGGTCTTTGAAATCTGGGTGACGAGCAATATGGCCGCCACTCTGGTAGTAACACCGCTTTCCTACAGTCCTGATGAGTGCTCCCCTAGGTTTGTCTCCACTCCTGTGCTGGAGGAGATATCCTGTTCGGAAGACTGTGGAGGCGGCCATGTTGGTTGTCGCCCACCTTTCCTCGGATGAGAGGGCGGCTCCAGGACTTGCAGTTACCGGTATTGAGAAGACACCTTCTATTTATTATGTTCCTTGCTGTAGGAAATCTCTGCAGTGGGCGGAGTCTGCGATTTCCCCCCCCCAGAATGCTTTGCACCTTTATAACTAGATGTATATATCCATATTACAGGTCACATCTATATTTAATAACGTGAGATTATTAATGTCATTTCTGTCTCATTATAAAGGGGGGCACATACTTTATTATAATGCATCCAGCGCAAGAAGGAGGTGAAATTCTGCTGCGATTATCAGAGGCTGAAGATAAGTGTCCTGGCGTCCACAGCGCAGGAAGAACAGAATACTGATGATGGCGGAGTAGAATTACTGCAAGAAACTCCTCTATTGTAGTACCAAAGGTTCACCACACAGTTTTAGTGTGCAGGGTTCACCACTAGAGGTCACCACATGATGCCTCAGTGTCAGGGTTCACCACTAGAGGTCACCACAAGATGCCTCAGTGTCAGGGTTCACCACTAGAGGTCACCACAAGATGCCTCAGTGTCAGGGTTCACCACTAGAGGTCACCACATGATGCCTCAGTGTCAGGGTTCACCACAAGATGCCTCAGTGTCAGGGTTCACCACTTGAGGTCACCACATGATGTCTCTATCCAGAGATTGCCACTAGAGGTCAATACACAATGTTTGTGTCCAGGGGCTACCACTGAAGGTCACTGCATGATGTGTCCTGGGTTTACCACTAGAGGTCACCTCATGGAGTCAGTGCTCACCCCATGATGCATCAGTATTCACCACGTGTCAGAGGTCATCACATGATGTCCCAGTATCGGGATTCACCACTCTGTACTTCATGTCTCCTCAGCTGATATTATGTATTCAAGATCATAACCCCTGACGACTAGAGAGGAGGCTGAGGCAGCTCTTTAGCCGTGTGATTAGGACAGGCTTTGTGTGTACTAATAGGATGGCGGTTGTTTTATTTCTCCCTAGACAAAATGAGCCATTATAACTAATGAAAGGTATTTGGAAATATATTTATATAAAAAAAACAACACATTTTCATGAAGTTTATTTTTATAAGTCCTGGTGAACCGCTTTAAAGGGGTTGTCCGTTAGCATGTAGCATTTCCTTGCTCCGATACATCGCGCAGGGCCAGGCCTGTGACATACCAGGCTTTGTACCAGTATGCTAGGTGGAGAGCCCGATGCAATGGGCGGTGTACAGCACTGTCCTGGGCTGTATCACTAGTACCCACCGAAAGGAGTGAAGGGGAGTTTATAAAGACAATTCCTGCATGTATTCCTGAGGATAGGTCATCAGTCTGGGAATACCGGACAACCCCTTTAATGAAAGTCATCAGAACAGCTAAAATAAAAAGAAGCCCCAAATACGGAGAGCTCATTAAGGGTACCCGGTGTTCACACTTGTGCCATTTAAGGTTACTTGTTTTTTGTCGAACGTGTGCCAAAAAGTGCACACAGACCTTATACCTGATATATTCCAGGTCCAGCCTCTCGGTGGAACCGCTAGAAGGCGCCATGATATCCATATCTTCTTCTGAGCCAATGACAATTGTTGATTTACAAAATGTACACACAGGTACATTGGGGCGATGTGCAAACGTGGCGCCGAGCATGTACCCAAAAAATACACCTGTCAAAGTAATTTGCCTTAGGCCTCTTTCAAATGGGCGTCCCGGATGCATTGCGGGAGAGACGCGCGAGTGCGCACACAATTTCAGTCAGTTTTGATCGCGTTGCGTTCAGTTTTTATTGCGCGGGTGCAATGCTTTTGCATGCACATTATAAAAAACGGAATGTGGTACCCAGACCCCTAACTTCTTCAACTGAAGTTCGGTGTTGTGTAGAGAACATGGTTATAAGGGAAAATAATAGCATTCTTAATACAGAATGCTTAGTAAAATGTCCATTGAGGGGTTAAAAAAATAATAATTAACTCGCCTCATCCACTTGATCTCGCAGCCGGCATCGTCTTCTTTGAGGACCTGCAAAAGGACCTTTGATGACGTAATCAAAGCAAGACCTGCGCTGACGTCACCACATGGTGAGCGTCATTACGTCAAAGGTCCATTTGCAGGCCCTGAAAGAAGACTATGCCGGCTGCGCAATATTTTTTAACCCCTCAAGCAATATTTTACTTTGCATTCTATATTAAGAATGCTATTATTTCCCCTTATAACCATGTTATAATGGAAAATAATACAGTAAATTGACTTTAATCAATTTACTAACATCATCTCCTAGCAACCACGCATGAAAATCGCACTGCATCCGCATTTGCTTGCGGATTCTATGCGAATTTCTCACACGTTGCACCCTCGTGGAAAACTCGCTCGTGTGAAAGGGGCCTTAGTCTTTAAAGGGGTTGTCAGAGTTTTGAAAAAAAAAAAATATATATATATATATATATAGCACTGTAAATCTGATGGGCAGCAATATATAACAGCTAAGGCTACTTTCACACTTGCGTTCAGTGCGGATCCGTCTGGTATCTGCAGATACCAGACGGATCCGCACTGAACGCAAGTGTGAAAGTAGCCTTAGCTGTTATATATTGCTGCCCATCAGATTTACAGTGCTATATATATATATATATATATATATATATATATTATTTTTTTTTTCATAACTCGGACAACACCTTTAAAGACTAAGGCCCCTTTCACACGAGCGAGTTTTATCACTATGGGAACGCCTCTGTGTTAGAATATACTGTCGGATCTGAGTTTCATGATCTAACTCAAATCCGATGGTATATTCTAACATAGAGGCGTTCCTATGGTGATGGGGGCGCTTCAAGTTAAAATATACCATCGGATTGGAGAAAACTCCGATCCGATGGTATATTAATAGGGACTCCTGACTTTACATAGAAAGTCAATGGGGGACGGATCCGTTTGCAATTGCACCATATTGTGTCAACGTCAAACGGATCCGTCCCCATTGACTTGCATTGTAAGTCTGGCTCCGCACGGCCAGGCGGACACGAAAAAAGCTGCAAGCTGCGTTCGGGTGTCCGCCTCCTGAGCGGAACGGAGCCAAACTGATGCATTCTGAACGGACCCTTATCCATTCAGAATGCATTGGGGCTGTACGGATCCGTTCGGGGCCACTGGTGAGAGCCCTCAAACGGATCTCACAAGCGGAACCCCTAACGCAAGTGTGAAAGTAGCCTAAGCAAGTTTTAGGTAAAAAAAATATATTTTTCCTCATTTCCCTGGTTCTCTTCTGGCCCTTTGTTTACCTTCAATAACAACAATCTCTTCCCCTCCCCCTGCACTGCAAAGGGAGTGAATAAGTCTGCCCTGAGTGGCATGTCAGCCTGCTGGGAGACTCAGCAGCATGTTGTATGTGTAGGACTACAGGTCCCAACTGTACAATGACACTGCTGATACACACAGGATCTTCCCCCTACCTGTTGTGCAATGCCAGCTCCTGTGCCCACCATTTGTCTCCTCACTGCCTGCAGCTACTCAGTAAAGCCTTCAGCCCTGAGTCTGTGCTGCTGAAGGGGTTAAGAATCCAGGGAGAGAGCAATAAGCAGCAGCCCAGTGTAGGGAGTTGTGGCCAGAACAGTGACATCTCATGTACAGACACATATCTGCTCTCTTAGGCTTGTGCACAAATCATCAGAGCAGGGAGAGAAGCTGACATCACAGGTCACGTGACCCGCAGTGAAATCTGAGAAAGGAGCAATTACAGATGCATAAGTGCACGGCAAAGCTGTTACATTTGATTAGTTAACATATAAAGAACAAAACAATAACTCGGACAACCCCTTTAAGTGCCGAATCGGTATACCGGAGAGAATGAACAGACGTCTGAGGGACGTTCTCTACCCTGCACTTGGCCTTACAGGCTTTATTATAGGAATACGTACGTTATCTGCTTCCTTTACATTCAAAATTAATTAACAGTCACCACTTCCAGGATCACGCGCCGTACATTCAGCACATGATCCTAGTGCGAGTTAGATTTTCTCGCTAAAGCTCTTGCAAGGGATTCAGACTTGCGCAGGTACGGCACATGATCACATCTGTGATAACCCCTTTAACCAATCATTAGCATTATTTAAAGATACCGAATATGTATAAGAGCGGTAACTAAGGGTACTTTCACACTAGCGGCAGGACGGATCCGACAGGCTGTTCACCCTGTCGGATCCGCTATTTCGCCGGACTGCCGCTCCGTCCCCATTGACTATAATGGAGACAGGGGCGGAGCTCCGGCGCAGTGCGTGGTGAGAGGCCAGCATTGGTGAATACACCGATGCCAGCGTATTAACCCCTTGTATGCTATGGTCGGTGCTGAACGCATCATGCACAGGGTTTGAGGAGGGCACCACCCCCATCAGGTCCCCAGGCTGCAGTGACAGGGACGATCTATACGAGTGTATTACTGTAGTGCAGCGGCGGCATGAAGCGCACGGCGTCATAGCAACCAATGACGCCGTGCACTCCTGCTGTCAGCAGGAATCCAGGCCGGGATACCACCGGCCTTAACACAGTCGTCCGAAGCTTAGGAGACCCAGTCCCCAGAGTGGATCTCATAGGCAGGCTGTCAGTGTAAAAGCTGACACATGTATTGTAATGCATTTTAGAGGGGATCAGACCACCAAATGTTGAAGTCCCATAGTGGGACAAAAATAAACAGAAAAAAAAAAAGTTTTTTTTTAAATAATAAAACAAAAAGTATCAAGTTAAAAATGCAAACACCCATTTCCTATAATAAAGACATGTAAAAGATGGGGGAGGAGGGAAGAAAACCAGACATATTAGGTATTGCAAGGTCCGTAATGACCGGCTCTATAAAAATATAACATGAACGCCGTAAAAAAAGCATTCCAAAACAGCCATTTTTGGTCACCTTGCCTCACAAAAAGTCTTATGTACCCCAAAATGCTACCAGTCACCTAATCCTGCAAAAATCGAACCCAATGTGGGGGTTCGCTCTGGTAGGCAGATTAGCGGACACAGTACAGAGGCAAAAACAAAGTCTTTGACTTAATCAGTGCAGTGTTTATTCACACATAAACAAAAATGACAGTTCGTCATCTTGGTGTTTATTCACACCATGGCAGGTCCACAGAACAAAAAACATTCACCTTGTCGGCGGTTTTGGCAGTAGCAGTCCCCAACAAGCTTTAGGGCCTGCTTCCCAGCAATGCGGCTCTCAGCCCTTTAGTACGGCACACATCATGCAGATCCCAAACCACAGATATTCACTGGGAAATGGAGGATCATCCACACACAGCTGAGACTGCTGGCTGGGTTTTATATCCCTAACCAAAACCCGGCCTGGAGCGTGGGGAACAGCCACCCACCCTGCACTTTGGCTGCTCCCAGTAAGAGTCGGTCCGGATCGGCTTTACAGCCACACTAAATAACCAATAGTGTCAGTCAGCACTAACTGTCGCTGACACTTAAAATTACCGGCTCTTACCTCACCGAGGCCAGGAATCTCGGTGACACATATCTTCTGTCAATGACGGCCCCTTGCGCTTTCCTACACCCTACAAAAGACCAGAAAAATAAAAAACAAATATGGCTTTCAGAAAATGGCAACATGAAAAAAAAGTAAAAAAAAAAAAAAAAAGGTTTTACTGTGTAAAACTTAACAAAAAAATAGACATATTTGTAAAAAGATACAAGACGGATCCGTCTGTCCGCATGACAAGCGGAGACAAGGATCCGTTCTTGCAATGCATTTGCGAGACGGATCCGCATCCGGATGCGTCTCACAAATGCTCTCAATCACATCCAGATCAGTGGATCCGGCAGGCAGTTCCGACGATGGAACTGCTTGCCGGATCACACTGCCGCAAGTGTGAAAGTAGCCTTAGGCCTCTTTCAGACGGGCGTCACGTTTTGGCTCCGGATGCGTCCCGGGTGAATTGCGGCAAACCCACGCGGGTAGGTACGCAATTGTAGTCAGTTTTGACTGCGATTGAGTTCCGTTGTTCAGTTTTTATTGCGCGGGTTCAATGTGTTTTGCACACGCGTGATAAAAAACTGACTGTGGTACCCAGTGATGGATCATGTGACGGACCATGTGATGAGCGTAGTGACGTCATTAAAGGTCCTATTCCTCAAAGAAGAAGACAGAAGAGATGCCGGCTGCGCGAACAAGTGGATTAAGGTGAGTTAAATTTTATTTATTTTTTAACCCCTCCAGCCCTATTGTATTATGCATTCTGTATTCAGAATGCTATTATTTCCCCTTATAACCATGTTATAAGGGGAAATAATACAATCTACAGAACCTTGAACCCAAACCTGAACGTCTGTGAAGAAGTTCGGGTCTGGGTACCACATTCAGTTTTTTATCATGCGCATTCAAAACGCATTGCACCCGCGCGATAAAAACTGAACAACGAAACGCAATCGCAGGTTTGCCGCAATGCATCCGGACCTTATCCGGACACTCTCGTGTGAAAGAGGCCTTACATCGCTGAAATAGACCGAAGCCTCAAGCAGGCTTCGGTGCCTAATTCAGGAATATACCAATACAGGCCACTGGGTGGCAGCATTGTATTGGTATAGTGCAGTGGTGCCCAACCATTTTACGTCTGAGGGCCGCACTAGACTTGGTATAAATTTTGCAGGCCGGAACCAGGTAGCTTTGCCAGAAAGAAATGCAAATGCTGTGAGGGGGCACGTGTGAGCATTACTACTGTGAAGAGGGCGCATATCTGGCATAACTACTGTGAGAGGGCACATATCTGGGCATAACTACTGTGAGAGGGCACATATCGGGGTATAACTACTGTTAGGAGGGCACATATCAGGGCATAACTACTGTGAGGGGGCACATATCTGGGTAAAACTACTGCGAGGGGGCACATATCAGGGTATAACTACTGTGAAGAGGGCACATATCTGGGCATAACTACTGTGAAGAGGGCACATATCTGGGCATAGCTACTGTGAGGGGGCATGTGTGAGCATTACGTCTGTGAAGAGGGCACATATCTTGGCATTATTACTGAGAGGGGGCACATATCTGGACATAACTACTGTGAGGGGGCATGTGTGAGCATTATTACTGTGAAGAGGGCACATATCTTGGCATTATTACTGTGAGGGGGCATGTGATGTATACATGTGTGTAATGTATGTGATGATCACACACTGCACTACATACATTACACACATGTATACATCACATACTGCGCTGTCACCTTCTTCTGCAGGTCTACCTTGAAGTCTGGTCTTTAGGCTTCAGTCAGATCCTCCACCGCCATGCTTGTGCCGTGTGCCCGACACCACCAGGAGCTGTCCCCTCCTCCTTTCATCTCCCGCCGGCTTCTCCTACAGCAGGGCGCTCTATCGCTCCAGTGCCCGCCCAATCTTACCAATCAGGGGCGTAGCTAGAAATGACTGGGCCCCATAGCAAAAAAAATGTATGGGCCCCCCCCTCCCGGACCTCCCACCCCCACATACCTATCGGACCTCCTACCTCTTCTAGAGCTCCCACCCAAACACCCCTCCAGGACCTCCCACCCCAACATCCCCACACCCCGTAAGTGTCACCCACAGATCCCCCCCTCAGTGTCACCCACAGATCCCCCCCTCAGTGTCACCCACAGATCCCCCCCTCAGTGTCACCCACAGATCCCCCCCTCAGTGTCACCCACAGATCCCCCCCTCAGTGTCACCCACAGATCCCCCCCTCAGTGTCACCCACAGATCCCCCCCTCAGTGTCACCCACAGATCCCCCCTCAGTGTCACCCACAGATCCCCCCTCAGTGTCACCCACAGATCCCCCCCTCAGTGTCACCCACAGATCCCCCCCTCAGTGTCACCCACAGATCCCCCCCTCAGTGTCACCCACAGATCCCCCCCTCAGTGTCACCCACAGATCCCCCCCTCAGTGTCACCCACAGATCCCCCCCTCAGTGTCACCCACAGATCCCCCCCTCAGTGTCATCCACAGATCCCCCCTCAGTGTCATCCACAGATCCCCCCCCTCAGTGTCATCCACAGATCCCCCCCTCAGTGTCATCCACAGATCCCCCCCTCAGTGTCATCCACAGATCCCCCCCTCAGTGTCATCCACAGATCCCCCCTCAGTGTCACCCCACAGATCCCCCCCTCAGTGTCATCCACAGATCCCCCCCTCAGTGTCATCCACAGATCCCCCCCTCAGTGTCATCCACAGATCCCCCCCTCAGTGTCATCCACAGATATCCCCCTCAGTGTCATCCACAGATCTCCTCCCCACCTAGAGCCGGTTCCTAGCTAATTTATTCACTGCACTTGCCTCTGTGAAATTGAAAAGAAGCGCCGTAATCTCGCACAGGTGCACTGGCAGAGGCCAGGAGGACGGTGCATGCGCACTTCGATGCCTCTGCCAGTGCGCCTGTGCGAGATTACGGCGCTTCTCTTCAATTTCACAGAGGCAAGTGCAGTGAATAAATTAGCTAGGAGGCGGCGCTGGGCGGGGAGATTTCAGGCACAGGCAGCATCGCTTTGCTGCCTGTGCCGTTCACAGTGTGCCCTGCGCTGATAAAGTCCTGTTACTGCGCGGGCCGCATGACACGGCTTTGCGGTGCGCATTTGGCCCGCGGGCCGTAGGTTGGGCATCACTGGTATAGTGCAAATTAAGTGTTCAATGATGTCTATATAGCCATCAATGAACACAATTAGCAATCTAATGATTGCCAGTTATTGTCACCCAAGGTGACTTAAAAAAAAAGTTTAAAAAAAGTTTTTACAAATATACAAAAAATAAAAGTTCAAATCACACCCCTTTCCTTGAAATAAAAATACTTAACCAATAAAAAAAATAAACATCATGGGCATCGCCACATGCGAAAATGCCCATACAATTAAAATATAACAATATTAATGGTGTAATGGGAAAAAAAAATAAAAACAGCCAATTTGCTATTTTTTGTCACTTCAACTACCCAATAATTTTTTTATAAAAAGTGATCAAAAAGTCGCACATACTTCAAATTGGTATCACTGAAAAGAACAGATCGTTCGGCAAAAAATGAGCCCTCACATAGCCCCATACACATAACTACAAAAAGTTATAGGGGTCAGAATATGGTTATAAAAAATAGTTTTTTTCCTCAAAGGTTTAAAAAAAAATATTTCAGTATTAAAACGCAAGAAAAATTATACAAGTGTGGTATCGTTGTTACCGTACTGACCTGGAGAATAACAGTGTAAAACAATAACCTTTATCAAAATTGCGTTTTTTCCCAATTCTACCCCATTTGGAATTTTTTTTCCGCTTTATACTACATGGTATGCAACCGTAAATTGTGCCATTAGAACGTTCAACTTGTCCCGCAAAAAACAAGCCCTCATAAGGCTATGTGAATGGAAAAATTAAAAAGTTAGGACTATGGGAAGGTGGGGAGTGAAAAACGAAAATGCAAAAATGGAAAATCTCAGGGTCCTGAAAGGGTTAAGGGGTTGTCTCACTTCTTGAAAATGATAGTCAGGTTAGCCATTGCCATTTACGTTTCTACAGTGTGAAACTTCAGGAAGGGGAAGTGAGAGTGATGCTCTGCCCTGCTGCTTTTAGGGACAGGAGGATGTCGATGGAGGAGGCAGATAAGCTCCTAGTGTGGGAACCAGACCTGCTCTGTATTCTCCCCAACTGCCACTGTCGATACCACTGCCTCTCCAGCCACCACTGTGGATACAGATGCCAATACTACTAATACTGGTTGGATCACTGGTGCTGCTATAACCCACATTCTGACTCTCAGATAATGAAGCATGGGTCTTTCTTTTTCCAGACATTTTATTATAAAGCCTATAAATGAAAAGTCACAGGTTTGGTACACGCAGATTATTGAACGGTACTAGCAAAATTTTATTTTCTGTAATTTAAAGGGGTTATCCCATGACTAATATATTGTAGGACATGACAACCTCTTTCTAACAAAGCTAGAACCAGCCCTGTACCTCACATTGATCCAGGGATCTCCTCATCCATTGCTCTGCTAGATTTATATCAAGCTGGCAGCTCAGGGGAGTGTCTTTTCTGCTGCAGCTCAGGGGCGTGTCTCAGCTCTGCCTATCACCGCTCAGGAGGCAGGTGAAGGATGAAAATGAGCATATGCGGCCTTCTCAGTGAGCAGGTCAAAGAAATAAGAAAAGAACAAACATCAGGTGGCGCTATACAGATACATTTTATTAAACAACTCAGTGGCTATGCTAAATTTTTTATTACATGCAATTACAAAAGTATTCATATGCAGGTGCTGGTTTGAAAACTGTAGAGTATTTTTTGAGGGACAACCCCTTTAAATACAGAGATGCAATTATATGTCCCAAATCCCTCCCTTCCACAAATACACTGCACACTGGTATTGACAATTTACAATGGTGATAATGCAATTTTTATAGTGAAACATGTTTGAACTACTGTACATTATCTGATGCAGTAATACTTCACAAATAGGGTTGAGTGAACCCGAACTGCAAAGTACCCGGACCTGAAACCATACTTTTCCACTGAAGTTCGGGTTCAGTGTTCAGGTGATTTTATTATTTTCCATTATAAGGGTACTTTTACACTAGCGTTTTTCTTTTCCGGTATTGAGTTCTGTCCTAGGGGCTCGATACCGGAAAAAAACTGGTCAGTTTTATCCTAATGCATTCTGAATGGAGAGCAATCCGTTGAGTATGCATCAGCATGTCTTTAGTTCAGTCACTGTATGGTTTTTAGACTGAGAAAATACCGCAGCATGCTGCTGTATTTTCTCCGTCCAAAATTCCGGAACACTTGCCGGAATGCCGAATCTGGCATTATTTTACATTGAAATGCATTAATGCCGGATCCGGCCCTAAGTGGAAAAACTGATCCGGTTTTGCAGTCTGCGCATGTGCAGACCTTTAAAAATGTGATAAAGATAAATACCGGATCCGTTTTTCCGGATGGCAACCAGAGAGACGGATCCAGTATTGGATGAATGAATGAATGAATATCTTATATAGCGCTACAATTGCGAACTAAATCGCCTCAAGGCGCTTTTGCAGCCCTTGACCGCCTCTGCTTTCAGAAGAGGTGGGTCTTGAGCTTCTTCCTGAAAGCTAGATGGTTTTCTTCTGAGCGTATCTCCGCAGAGTGTTCCATAGCCGGGGTCCTTGGACTTTTGATTTGTAGCGGGTCTTGGGGATATGGAGGAGGTTCTGGTTAGCTGACCGGAGGGGGCGACCTGGGGTGTAGGATCCGTTTACAAATGGTATCCATTTGCATACAGATTGCCAGATCCGGCAGTTCCGGCGACTGAACTGTCTGCCGGAATCCAGCGACGCTAGTGTGAAAGTACCCTAACATGGTGTAATGACCGACGTCACGCACAGGGAGGAAAACAGGGAAAGCCCTGCCCAAGGGAGAGGGAAAGGTGGTGACCCCTAACTCACCTTGCGGCTGGCACCTGACTGCCCTGACGTCCCTAGATGGGTTCCTCACCCGTGCGGCGATCACGTGCCTAAACCCTGGCTTTCCCTAATATGAGCCCTAGTCCGCACCACTATCACTAAGAGGGAAACACCAGGGAGAGGACAGACAAAACAGACAAACACATACACCCAGGTGGGCGACCACAATAGACCAAAAAGGTCTAACAGGGATCCGGAGGGTAGCGTTCTGGACCAACTACCAGAGAACGCAGCAACACAGCTCCAGAAGGTCAGAATAGATGTCCAGGCAGGAAGCTCTATCTCTGGCAACCAGAGAAGTGTGAGAGAGGAATATAAGGAGGTTTGGGAGTGCTGGACAAGGAACAGCTGAGGAGAAGGAGCTACGGATCCCTGAGTGAGCCAAAAGGGTTTGCAAAGCAAACCCAGAAAGCTACCATAAGGAAATCAGCCCTATCTTAAATAGAGCGTGCAGCCAACCGCTGCGACTTCCAGACCCCGGGTATAACGGAGTCAGGCGTGGTTCTCGATACCCTCGTGACACATGGTTATAAAGGAAAATAATAGCATTCTTAAGATAGAATGCTAAATAAAATGGCCATTGAGGGGTTAAAAATAATTTTAAAAAAACTCACCTCATCCACTATCTTCTTCATTCAACAGGAACTGCAATGACGTCACCGCACTCACTACGTGGTGAGCGCGGTGACGTCATTGCAGGTCCTGCTGAATGAAGATAGAAGGACCTGCGGTGACGTCACCGCGCTCACCACCTGGTAAGCGCGGTGACGTCATTGCAGGTCCTTTTGCAGGTCCTGAAGAAAGAAGAGAATACCGGCTGTGCGATCAAGTGGATGAGGTGAGTTTTTTAAATTATTTTTAACCCCTCAACGGCCATTTTATTTAGCATTCTGTCTTAAGAATGCTATTATTTTCAGTTATAACCATGTTATAATGAAAAATAATAAAGTGAAGTTCGGGTCCCCATTGACTTTAATGGGGTCCGGGTTCAGGGTCAAGTTCGGGTCTCGAACCCAAACTTTGACCTGAAGTTCGGCCGAACTCAGCGAACCTGAACTTTGACAGGTTCGCTCATCCCTATTCACTAAATCTACAAACCGGATTCCAAAAAAGTTGGGACAGTATACAAATCGTGAATAAAAACTGAATGCAATGATGTGGAGGTGCCAACTTCTAATATTTTATTCAGAATAGAACATAAATCACGGAACAAAAGTTTAAACTGAGAAAATGTACAATTTTAAGGGAAAAATATGTTGAATCTGAATTTCATGGTGTTAACAAATCCCCAAAAAGTTGGGACAAGGCCATTTTCACCACTGTGTGGCATCTCCCCTTCTTCTTACAACACTCAACAGACGTCTGGGGACCGAGGAGACCAGTTTCTCAAGTTTAGAAATAGGAATGCTCTCCCATTCTTGTCTAATACAGGCCTCTAACTGTTCAATCGTCTTGGGCCTTCTTTGTTGCACCTTCCTCTTTATGATGCGCCAAATGTTCTCTATAGGTGAAAGATCTGGACTGCAGACTGGCCATTTCAGTACCCGGATCCTTCTCCTACGCAGCCATGATGTTGTGATTGATGCAGAATGTGGTCTGGCATTATCTTGTTGAAAAATGCAGGGTCTTCCCTGAAAGAGATGACGTCTGGATGGGAGCATATGTTGTTCTAGAACCTGAATATATTTTTCTGCATTGATGGTGCCTTTCCAGACATGCAAGCTGCCCATGCCACACGCACTCATGCAACCCCATACCATCAGAGATGCAGGCTTCTGAACTGAGCGTTGAGAACAACTTGGGTTGTCCTTGTCCTCTTTGGTCCGGATGGCATGGCGTCCCAGATTTCCAAAAAGAACTTCTAATCGTGACTCGTCTGACCACAGAACAGTCTTCCATTTTGCCACACTCCATTTTAAATGATCCCTGGCCCAGTGAAAACGCCTGAGCTTGTGGATCTTGCTTAGAAATGGCTTCTTCTTTGCACTGTAGAGTTTCAGCTGGCAACGGCGGATGGCACGGTGGATTGTGTTCACTGACAATGGTTTCTGGAAGTATTCCTGAGCCCATTCTGTGATTTCCTTTACAGTAGCATTCCTGTTTGTGGTGCAGTGTCGTTTAAGGGCCCGGAGATCACGGGCATCCAGTATGGTTTTACGGTCTTGACCCTTACACACAGAGATTGTTCCAGATTCTCAGAATTTTCGGATGATGTTATGCACAGTTGATGATGATAGATTTTTCGCTGGGTAACACCTTTCTGATATCGCTCCACTATCTTTCTGCGCAACATTGTGGGAATTGGTGATCCTCTACCCATCTTGGCTTCTGAGAGACACTGCCACTCTGAGAAGCTCTTTTTATACCCAATCATGTTGCCAATTGACCTAATTAGTGTTAATTGGTCTTCCAGCTCTTCGTTATGCTCAAATTTACTTTTTCCAGCCTCTTATTGCTACTTTGTTGACACCGTGAAATTTTGAATCAACGTATTTTTCCTTTAAAATGATACATTTACTCGGATTAAACGTTTGATCTGTCATCTACGTTCTATTACAAATAAAATATTGACATTTGCCATCTCCACATCATTGCATTCAGTTTTTATTCACAATTTGTTTAGTGTCCCAACTTTTTTGGAATCTGGTTTGTAGGTGTAGCAATGCAATATTGCACCAATTTAGGAAGTTCAGTGTAATGAGTAAAAAAAAAGAGAGACTTTAGAAGAAAACCACAAGCAAACCCTCTGTCCTGTCCCAGTCCACATAGAATAGAAATTAAGATTAATTTGATTAAATTAAAAATTCCATCTGTCGTACTAGTACAAAGGTGCAGAAATACCCCATTATACCGCTGCTGGTTAGAACGGAAGGGAAACTTTGATTCAACTAGACACTGTGATATAGTACGCTATCACTAACGCTGTTATAATTTGCATTACTGATGTGAAATGCATTTACTGCTGTTTCTCCCCCCCCCCCCCCCTCCTTATCTTGCGGCAATGTACAACGCATTCGGTAGCACGGCAATGATAATGGTGTTATGACTGCCTTTTTGGTTTTGAAGAATGACACACATTCACTAAAACTCGGTTATGACAATGTAATATTTTTGCAGCGATGTGGAATGTCTTTTACACTAGACACATTCACTCACACTGTTATAATTTGCGTTACTGATGTGAAATGGGACTTTGCTGCTGTATCCACCCGATCCGTTCTCTTGCGGCATTGTACAACGCATTCAGTAGCAGGGCAATCATAATGGTGTTATGACTGCCGTCTAATAATTATTGTGGTAAAATTATTGATTGCTTTATTCATGGAATAACACACACTTACTAAAACTCGTGTGTGACAATGCAGTACTTATAAAAAAATATAAGGGTAATTTGTCAGTGCTTACAAGAATGCAATTTGCATGGAAGTGTAGAAAGAAATGTCTCTACACCTGCCAGCAAATACACCTGATAGTGAGCAGTTTTCACTCCCTCTTCCTGATAACTCCCCTCAGTATTACCCCATATTTCTCTCCCTATAATCTTCCTATACTGCCCCTAGCTCAGTGTTTTAGTCTGCAGAGGCGGAGCCACAGCACAGCTTCCTGTTAAGTCGCAAGCACTGATTGGCTGCCCCAGACTGTCTATCAGGGAAAGCCCTCCCCTTCCTCCCAGTGTCATGTGATCCTCCTCCTTCTTCCTCCCTTGTGGTTTTGCCCACCAACATGGAGAGTGAAATGGTGCTGCGCAATGTTTTAGGCGATTCGTCTGAAACTAGTCAGAAAAGCTTTGGATTCATTTTTGTGAAATTCTTAATGAATATGGTTTGTTTAGAGACAAGTTGCTCATTCCTAACACTGTCCTCTCCATTTACTGCTGTGGGACCTCAGAACAAAGCTGAGCCTGTGCCCAGCTATTTTCATGTGCGGCTTGCTTTCCATTTCATTTTGGGCCCCTTTTCTTGAGAAAGTATCCCTACAAATGAAAAAATATTTTTTTATGACAGTTACACTTTAAAATGTACAGAACTTAAGGTAGATTTCAGACTAGCGAGCCGGCACTAGAGACTTTCTGTATTTCTGGTGGGAGGGAGAAAATAAATACCCCAAATCATGCTAATGGCTATTTCTGGGAAAAGCCCCCCCTGCAGACTGTGCTGTTGAGCTGCCTAAAAGGGAAAGTCCAGAGGCCTTAAAAGTGAAATCTCAAGTTTGTGGTTGGCAGGGTCTCACTCTCTAGCAGTCTGGACTGTGACCATGATGGGACCAAAGAAAGTCTGAAGAGAATGGTGAGATTGCTCTGTTTTCTCTTGAGAAGAGTGACACTGTTAACGAGTACTGTATTAGGCCTCCTGTATACGACCATACCCATTTTGCAGTCTGCAAATCTCGGATCCGCAAAATAGAGATGCGGTCTGTGTGCATCCCGCCATTTTCTGGGCCCCATTGTAGCAATTCCTATTTTTGTCCACAGAATGGACAAGAATAGGACACATTTTATATTTGATCCGCAAAATATGCATATCCGATATAAGGTGATATGCCACGAGGCCTTATGCTTAGTTTTTCCCATATGAAAATCCATGAACAGGCCGGACCTGCTCGGCTGTTTGTTCCTTGGCAGGTGCACAGGCTGCCTGTAGTGTCCGTGTGTCACTAAGCTGATGGGTGGAGTAGCAGTGGTTCTGCTCCACCAATCAGCTTAATATTAAGTGCTGCCATGCAGAGTCGCGGGAGGAAAATCGCTCTTCTCTCTTCTAGTCCTCTGCCATTGCAGTGCACGCTGGCGCTTTACAGCAGGCACGGTTGTATTGTGCAGCAGCAGCCCCCCCCTCCCCCTGAGACCTGAATGCCATGAAAGTCCTATAATCATTCCATTACCGGATATGGAGGATCTGGATAATGGAATGATTATACTATTGATGATACAGATCTATACTAAATAGCCAAATGACGTCTCTGGAATTATTCTTACCATGGTATCAAATAGATCGCGTCCCCCACTCCAGTGGAAGCTGGGGTTCTCGCTTTTTAACCCTCACCCTGTGTTTTATCACACTCTCTGTCTTTTTTAGAACCACTATTAGGACAAAAAAAAAAAGCGCTCTCTCTCATTTTTTCTTATTTTCAACAAATATGTCTGTTATACTCAAAAAAACTTGTGTGATTACATTATATGCATGTTATATATCTCTTTAGAACCTGCTGAAGAAGGTCGCACAGACCGAAACGTTCGGGAATTATCTATCTGATATGGCATAATACTTACTATATGTAAATGAATTGCACTGGATGTACATTAATAACATTCTGTTTATTAAGAATTAAATGCGATAATTTATCTTGCAAAAAACTTTTGGAGTGCCGTGGATTTAACTTAGGCCTCCTGCACACGGCCGTTTTTTTTTCCCGTTTACTGGCCGTTTTTTGCGTTCCATATACGGTCCGTATACGGAACCATTCATTTCAATGGTTCCGCAAAAAAAACGGAATGTACTCCGTATGCATTCCGTTTCCGTATTTCCGTTTTTCCGTTCTGTTTTAACATAGAACATGTCCTATTATTGCCCGCAAATCACGGTCCGTGGCTCCATTCAAGTCAATGGGTCCGCAAAAAAAACGGAACACATACGGAAATGCATCCGTATGTCTTCCGTTTCTGTTCCGTTTTTTGCTGAACCATCTATTGAAAATGTTATGCCCAGCCCAATTTTTAATTTTTATTTTTTTATATTCTTTATTTAATCACCAAGGTTGAAACAATCCAATGGGTTAACATCTTCACATGTCATTTTCAGCCCAGCCCAATTTTATCTATGTAATTACTGTATACTGTATATGCCATACGGAAAAACGGAACAGAAATGGAAACACAACGGAAACAAAAAACGGAACAACGGATCCGTGAAAAACGGACTGCAAAACACTGAAAAAGCCATACGGTCGTGTGCAATAGGCCTTATACTGTGTGAGAACAGCAAAATGTATAAGGCTACTTTCACACTTGCGTTCGGGGCTCCGCTTGTGAGCTCCGTTTGAAGGGGCTCACAAGCGGCCCCGAACGCAGCCGTCCAGCCCTAATGCATTCTGAGTGGACGCGGATCCACTGAGAATGCATCAGTCTGGCAGCGTTCAGCCTCCGCTCCGCTCAGCAAGCGGACACCTGAACGCAGCTTGCAGCGTTCGGGTGTCCGCCTGCCCCTGCAGAGGCAAGCGGATCCGTCCAGACTTACAATGTAAGTCAATGGGGACGGATCCGTTTGGTGATGACACTATATGGCTCAATCTTCAAACGGATCCGTCCCCCATTGACTTTCAATGTAAAGTCTGGACGGATCCGTCTGAAGCTACTTTCACACTTAGAATTTTTTCTAAGCTATAATGCAGACGGATCCGTTCTGAACGGATCCAAACGTCTGCATTATAGGAGCGGATCCATCTGAGCAGACATCAGACGGACCCGCTCTGAACGGTAGTGTGAAAGTAGCCTAAGCTGTTTCTATTTTGCTGTCCCTTGTTGCATCAGCGAGAGCATCTGCTCTAGGAAAAATATAGGGGGGATGACATTGTTGATACTGCAGTTGCCCCGACTGACCAATCTAGTGGCCTCCTCAAAGAGGTTGAGTACGTGACAAGCGTCTCTAAAGACCTGCTATTGCCTGACTACGAAACAACACATGCCCCCTTCTGAGGTCTGGTATTTGATGAAATCATTCACCACTTAGCATACACAAGGTGGAATTCCAGCATCTTGGAACATTGCTGATCAATCGGTGCAATGGCAGATCATTTTGTTGCTGCAAGTCCAGTAGGGCGTTCATTGTCACATAGGAATGGCTGAAATGCGAGGACAGTCTCTTGGACATGGTGTTCTTTTTCCCAAAAAAGTTGCACGACTAAATTAATCATGTGCATCATGCAGGGAGCATTTGTTATTTCCCTCAAATGCAGCGCGGCCATGATGCTCACAACAATTACATACATAGTCAATAACTATGGCAGGAACATTGCGGCTGCACTGCATTTGGGGTATATAACACATGCTTCCTGCATGGCAGACATCATAAATTTGGTTGATGATTGATCAGCTCACCACTCCTGGGACTTTCCATGTGCACGGATCCAGACCAAGCAGGTCCGGCAGCTGAGGGATGTCTTTTTCATAAAAACTTATTTTATTTAAAAATCCATAAAATAGTCCACAAATCGAGCAGTCAGATATCCCCCCCCCCCCCCCCCCCCCCCCCACAGAACAGTTGACACATTTCGGACTAGACCTAGTCCTTACTCTAAGACCCTGAGGACTGGAGTTAAGAAACACAGTTCTAGAGGAAAGACCTTGGGAGCAGGCTGAAAGCATCAATGTCCCTGTTCTTCTGAAAAAATTTCTTCAGCAGTCTGGATCGAAGAAGAGAGAGTCTAAGGGGGTTGTCACAATGGCAGCTACAAATCGCCACTGATCCACTCACTTTTCCAGCAGCCTGTTGCCTTCGTCATGCCAGGTTCAGCAACCGCGTCTGCTCCATATAAGCTGCGTCCTGCTTACCGGCCAGGCCTCTCCACTGCTGCCCATAGGAAACACACTTCTTCTGGCTCTTATAGGGCCAGCACGCACCCTAAACTTCAACAGCCAATGGCTGGCAACACTGGGGAAATTCAGGCACCTTCCTCTATGGTAGGGTACCTGAGCAATAAGTTTCCTTAGCTTGTTAAGTTCTTGCTAAATGTGCTGTATCCTGTTGTTTGCCCATGTACCGACCTCTGCCTGTTTACTGTACTCTGACCATCCGCTGCCTGACCTATGCCTGACCTCTGTATTGATCCTACACTGTGTGCCCTGAGCTTCAACCAATTCCCATAGTATAATAAATACACCCCATAAGTTAAGTACATATCTGAGAAGCACAATAAGAGCTGGTGTAATGGTGCTTCAGCCATATGCTCATGTCCGACCACATGATCATTGTAGCAACATGCTAGCATCATGGAGCAAGCTGGAGCACGCACATGCGCAGACCAATTATTTCGGCTAGTACATCTATGCCCATATACACTGACGTAAGTGAGCACGTGTGCTGTGTAGCTAGATGTGCAGAGACGGCAGTGACTAGTTCATTATGTTCGAATGTGTGGCCCCTTACAGAATGACAGAATGAATTGCCAGCAGTCTGAGATGAAAGGTCCTCTTTAAAGTGGACCTTTCATCAGAAAAAAGTGTGTGCAATTCTTATACTACCTTATCGAGCTGCTGCCACTGATGTCCGGACCCTTTTTTTTTTTTCAAAAGGACTCCCCGTTCGCCCGCTGTGCTCCCCGTTTGTTTCGTCGACTCATATTCAAATGAGGCGACTTGGTTATAGTAGCAGTTGACATTTTAGTTCTGCTGGGCGCGGTTATCTTCTCCCTGGCAGCGAGCATATCCAATCGCAGTGCCCCGCTCTTAGCCAGGGAGAAGGAGCTCAAGTTCTCGCGAGAATCATGTAGACATCCGGACCGAGCGCGAGAACTTGAGCTCCTTCTCCCTGGCTAAGAGCGGGCACTGCGATTGGATGCGCTCGCTGCCAGGGAGAAGATAACCGCGCCCAGCAGAACTAAAATGTCAACTGCTACTATAACCAAGTCGCCTCATTTGCATATGAGTCGACGAAACAAACGGGGAGCACAGCGGGCGAACGGAGGCTCCTTTTGAAAGAAAAAAAAAAAGGGTCCGGACATCAGTGGCAGCAGCCCGATAAGGTAGTATAAGAATTGCACACACTTTTTTCTGATGAAAGGTCCACTTTAAAGAGGACCTTTCATCTCAGACTGCTGGCAATTCATTCATAACTTCTAGCAGAAAGCCCAGAAGAGTCGCGAAGTTCATCAAGATACGTCACTAAAGATTTTACCGCATATAACCGCAGCGCTGACTGCAGAATAAGTTTTGTTTTTCGACCTAAATACTTCAATAAAGATTTTACTGCATATAACGGAGATGGAGAGGGTCTTCAGATTCCCCCCGCACTATACAGACGTCTTAGAAATGAACCGCTGCTCCCGACAGCAGCTCCTGGGAAGGTCATGGAGTGTCCCGGTCATCCGGCATCTATTCGCTCCGCTGAAGGATGATTTTGAAATTGTGTAGAAGCTAAGATTTATCATGGAAACATCATGGAGATTTTACCACATATAACTGCAGAGCTGAACGCTGAATAAAATTAGTTTTTTGACCGCAATACGTCAATAAAGATTTTACCACATATAACCGCCGCACTGACTGACTGCTACCGCCAGTACTTCCGTGAACCCCTGCACCACTACTTCCCGGGTAGGTAGGCTGCTTTCACCAGAAATAACTTCAATAGTGCAGTGCGATATTGAAATCTCAATCTACCATTTTCAGCTTCTACTTGGTGTTTTCACTTGATTTAGGATTTTGACATGAAAAACCCACTATAGGAAGAGGAGAATTAATTGACAAAGTGGACATTTAAAATGAAAAAGGCTAATTATTTTTACATTTATTTTTGACACTTATTACCCACACTGGAGTTGGAAAAGAAAATTCAATTGGAGGAATTTAATTTTCTTTTTAATTTTGGCATGCATTTTGCAGATGGTTATAGTAGTGAAGAATGAGGCCAGAACTGAACGTAACAAAGTCCTTTTACTAAATACAAAGTAGAACTTGAAATATATACAGAAGCAAAAGGCACACTCTGAGAAGGTGTGGTAGCAGATTGGAAGGCTGAAGTTCTGCACTTCCGCTACCCACAAAAAATTTGGGATATTTGGCTTTTGAGTCAAATTTATGGAAAACGTAAGAAGTTCCCGCTCCAGTGATATTATATCCTGAAAGTCCGGCATTTAAGTAGTAGCAGCAATGGTGATTTCCTCATCTCAAACAAGTTATTGAAACAAAAGCCAACCCCAGTGGTGGGTATGTATGGGCTTGTCACTGGACCATTCATAAAGTGTAGGGCAGTTCTGTATTGACTAGACACAACTGTACACACTGTAACATCACCACCACCAAAGGCTCATCTGGTGACAACAGTTAGCGCTCTCCTTGACTTCTCCAACATCGTTGGCGGCCATCATTTCTGCTCAGTGGGAATCAACTTTCATCAATGAACAGCACTGAAGCCCACTGGTACCTCATCCAGTGTAGATGCTCCCTGGCCCATGAAAGACGATAATGCCTGTGGTCAGATACCCTTGCAGCTCATCTAGCACACAGACGACACTGATGTAAATGGTTTCGAATGGTCTGATGTGACACTTGGGTGTCTTTCACCTCCCTTAAATGTTCCTGGAGTTGTGTGGCATTTATCATCTAGTTCCGCAGGGCATTGTTCACAATGAAGTGATCATCAGTGTGGAATGTGGCCAAATGATTTCCACTTCTCTGCCTTTCCGTGACTCTTCCAGTCTCTCTCTGTATCTCTGATACAACCTGCTGATGACACTCTGTGACACTCTAAGCTCAGTGACCACTTCTGTCTGAGAACATCCTGCTTGAAGCCTTGCAATGGCGAGGTACTGTTTATTAATTGTTAGGTGTCGTCTTGTTCTCATGATGTCAAAATGTGAACAGCATTAGGAAGACTGTTTAAATACCAATTCTAATTGAACCAGGAAATTTATTGGGCGATTCATGGAACAAATTTTGCCGTTAAGCTCCTTGTTAGAGAACAGCAAGTTGTGCAAAAAGTACTGAAACATTGAACAGTTGGACATGTGCATTTAGAAGTTTAGAGAAAGTCACATTAAGTTGACCTGTAAAGGATAGAGTACATTTTAGGTTCATCCTGAAATTTCACCCATAAGACAAATATCCCTAACTTTTTGTGAGTAGCGTAGATGTGGCTGGCCTATTGGTTATTTGGTGATGGGTGTCTTTAGCTGTAATCCCTCACCTCACAGCAGTGTCTGTAGAAGCGATGTTGCAGTTCACTCTGCTGTCTGGGATCCCAAGGCTACTTCTTCACTCTTTTTTCCGTGGGGTGTAGCTATAGGGGAAGCAGGGGGAAGCGGTTACTTTGGGGCTTGGACTCAGAAGGGCCCCACCCAGGAAGATGACTAAAAAATGTTGTCAGGGCCCCGTCCAACAGTATTATACAAGGTGTCCCATGAAAAAGTAGCCCGTCTCCAGCGATTGTATGACAAGATGAACAAGCAAGTGGATTGTTTCTTTTTAATTATTAACAAGTCACAGAAGATGCTGAAAGTGATCCCCGTTCAGGTCTCTGCATCTTTGGGCTGGTCAGAATCTGTTGGCTGATACTTCTTGCAGCTCTTCAGCAGTGATGCTGCGGATGGTGTTTGTGATGTTCTCCTTGAGTTCCTCCAGGGGATTAAATGGTTAGCGGACACTTTCTGGTTTAAATTTCCCTACAGATAAAAATCGCATGTGGACAGGTCTGGGGAACGTGGTGGCCATAACCCATCACTCACAGTTCGCTCACAGATTGTGAGGTGCAGCATTGCGTCCCATCTTGTTGGAAAAACCAGGACATTTTTTTCTTCTGCAGCATCACAAGCCGTATCAGCCGACAAAATCTGACCTGCCCAAAGATGCAGAGACCTGAACGGGGACCACTCTCAGCATCTATGGGTAATTCAAAAAAGAAAAACAATCCACTTGCTCGTTCATCCTGTCATACTATCGCTGGATAAACGGAATCCAGCCAGCACTCGCTCTCAGGATTGGCGTTGCAACGGGAAGGAGCGATGCCCCACTTGGAACAGATAAGGAACTCCTGTCTTGCTTGAAAGTAAATAATTTTTATTCCATATTCATTTAATGTCTAGTAGACGCGTTTCGGCACGCAGCCCTTATCAGTTGATACATCATATACAAACAGATCAACTTTATATAGGGCACATTGAATCAAACACAAGTGACGTCACACGCCAAGCCATGGGCGGTGATTATTAAGCACAAATCAGCAGTTCTAGTCTAGTTTCCCTTTCACTTCTTTGCAATAAACAAAAGGATACCATGTTTCAAATGGATGATCAACGTGACGATTGAGTCTATGGAGGAAAATATAATATATGATATATGAAAAACAATTATTAATGATTAATAATCATTAATAAGTGCTCGAGAGACTTAATGTTATTAACCATAGAGAGAATACAGAGATCGATTGTGGAGATCAAAGAACAGATATCAAGCACTGACGGCTGAGGAGTTTAATAACCTGAAGACAGCAGTTGAAACCCACATCACAACATACAAAAAGGAGACTGAAGAAAAGAAGAGGATCAGATTCTTGCAGGATAATGAGGACTATCTCCTCAATAGAGTGTACAGATGGCAAGATGCTTCGATCCAATTGCGTCCTGGATACAGGAAATCTGCCAGGTCGGGTTTCTACTCTTCCAGCTCTGGGAGCGAGTCAGCTGGCTCACAAGGATCCCGTTCTTTTTTCCGGAGAGGCGGTCGACGCCCGCAAGGAGGAGGAGGGCGGGCCGCAAACACCGGCGGCACCACTGTGGTGGGATCCAGCCAGACGGTACAGACCCGCTCCCAGGTAAGAGTGAATCACTTGTCATAAATCTGTCATCCAAAAATCTTGATAGTGACCAGATACAGGCGTTGCAGAAGGGTTTAACTTTCAGTCCCACTACCAATTTTGACAGCTTTCAATTGGACATAGATTTGCAACAGTTTTTCCAGAAAAGCCCATTATTGTGAGCCTAGAACGATGAGTGCATCGGATGTGATCCAAGGTGACGCGGGTAAAGGGCAATTGAGTCTGAAGAACTTGGGTCTTAAGACAAAGAGTATGTTTATGCCACCAAAGTCATATCATCATATTTGTCTCCAAGGAAGCAAAGACATTAATGCGGTCCATTAAACAAGGTGGTTTACATATGTCTCATAATGTAACAACTAAAGAAAAAGAGGCGATCAAACATTAATGGGGGACAAATCCTTAATCATAAAACCCGCTGATAAAGGAGGTTCCATAGTGATTATGGATAAGAGCAAATATTTGCTGAAAAAGCATTTGACAATGTTAGCTGGGGGTGGCTAGGAGTTGTTTTAGATCGTATGGGTTTTAGTGGTCCTTTTCGTAAATACATTGCAGCTTTGTATACAGATCCGCAAGCTAGGATATGCACCCCAGGTTTTCTTTCACCATCTTTTAGTTTGCATAAAGGGACTAGACAAGGCAGTCCGCTCTCACCCCTGCTATTCAATCTGGCAATAGAACCATTGTCACGTAAACTTAGCAAAAGCCAAAATATAGAGGGTAACAAAATAGGCAAAACCTCCGTTAAACATGCGCTTTTTGCCGACGATCTTCTAGTTTTTCTAGAAAATCCTGAGAGGGATCTATCAAGCGTATTTAAACTTTTGGAAGATTTTTGAAAAGTGTCCGGATACAAAGTGAACGTCACTAAATCTGAGATTCTCTTTTTGAGTAATAACCACCACAGGGCAAACAAACACAATCTTGTGGTTCCTATTCAAATAGCCCCCATATCTATTAAATACCTGGGAATTCATATAGGTAGGCAGCCAGGGTCACTATATGGCTTAAATTACCCACCGCTGTTTAAAAAAATACTCTCTGATATAGAGAGGTGGATGAATCTCCCCCTTTCACTGGGAGGAAGGTGCCAGCTCCTAAAAATGATTGCCATCCCAAAACTCCTTTATCCCATGCAAACAATACCACTTCTTCTCAAGCATTCTGACATCAAAATGCTGGAAAGAGCTTTTAGTAGATTCCTATGGGCAGGGAAAAGACCTAGAGTGGCATTGTCAAAATTGCAGCTATCCAAATTGAAAGGAGGTATGGCGTTCCCTAGCTTGAGACTGTACAATCTGGCGAGTCTCATGAGACATTGCATTGACTGGAATTTTAATACCAATTTCTATACCAATGGATCTTTGGAGTCCCAGCTTGTACATCCTTGGGGTTTAAAGACCTTATTGCACACTAAATACTCAGCCCAGCCCCCATTGATAAGATCGAGTCTATTAATAAGGGACACTATTGCCACTTGGAAAGAAACCCGCAAAATTTTTAAACTGCCCTTTTCCCTCTCTAAACATATGCCATTATGGGGACACCCGGAATTTCTAGCTGGTGTTCAGCTTAAACATTTTAATACCTGGAAAGAAGCGGGCATCATGAAGGTTTCAGACTTATGGCATACGCAAGAACAACGTTACTATACATGTGCCGAGCTAAGTGAGAAATTTCCCTTAAAAGGCCCACAACTTATTTTTGCTTTTCTTCAGGTCAAGAGCTTCCTATACACTAGAATAAATGATCCCAGAGCAGTGTTCTCTATGAGTAGCTTTGATCGTATTATAGGGCAAGGAACAACTAAAAAATCATTATCTGAGCTATACTAAGAGATCAGTGAAACCAAACAAAAACCTCTTGCGGAGACTCTTTTTTCATCCTGGAATAAAGACTTCCCGGGTGTTGAAATACAACAGATAATACAAAAAGGATGGGAAAAGATTAGAAATGTAGTATTTAATGAAGGTTGGAGGGAAACACAGTTCCGATTAATGCACAAAGCAATTTATGGATTTCGCTTCTCTTCTCAGACTCAAAAGCAAGACAGGCTGACGTGCTGCCCAAAATGCCATCTAGATGGATCTGATATGTTACACGGATTTTGGTCTTGCCCCGAATCGTTGAAATTCTGGGAATCAATAAAACAGCAAATTAAAAGACACTTAGATGTGAATATCCCTATTACTCATGAATTTATCCTGTTTCATGTTCTTCCAGAACATAGATATGTGCAACCAATTATTCACATCATTATTTTGGCAGCTAAGAGGTGTTTACTGAACAACTGGCTCCGTCCACAAATACCTACAATGAATGAAGTACTTGAGCATGTCAAAAAATGCTTTGACTTGGAGAGAGTAGAGGCGAATTCCCTTAGAGGAAAACGTATTGAGTTTTTTTTCAAAAGATGGGAAGATTTTATGTTAGTGGTTTACTCAAATCTGGAACGGAAGGAGTTAATGACACCTTTTCTGTCCTCGGAATGGTATTTGAAACGTAAAATAGCAGGAACGCTAGGAAGATTGCTGTCTGATTAGGTTATAGTGCTTTTTGAGGTCCGGTATACTGAAGGGAATCATTCTGGGAGGGAAGGGGAAGGGAAAGGGGGGGGGGGGGGCAAAAAGTTTATTCCTGTTTTATTTAAAGCAAGATTAGCTTAGAATGTCACGATTTGAATCGATTTGATTTGAATGATCATTATGACAATATGCAAGCGGTACCGGTTGTAATGCAGCTACATGCATGTGTAATTTTGTCTATCTTACCCCAGATGTATTGTATTGCATGTGTTATCACCTGTCAAATTATCATACCATTGTGACATGATGTTGGAATGAAAAGAAAAATGACAAAAGCCAATAAAGATTATATTTAAAAAAAAAAAAAGAGCAAATATTTTCAAGAGGTGATGCGTCAGCTATCTGACACTGAGGTTTTGCGAAATGATCCTGTTTTCTCCATTAAAGAAAACATTGTGAAAATGGCAAATCATTATGGCAGCAAAGGTATCATTGATGACCAGATGCAGAACTATTTGATTAAGCAGTCACCTGTCACCCCAGTATTATATGTTCTTCCTAAAGTACGCAAGACACTATTGGTGTCATGGTCTTACCTTCTTGCTGTTCTCCTTCGTTTGACATGTGCTGGCGGCCATCTTGGTTTCTGGGTTTCTTGTAGCCTCCCACCCTGCGGCTCCTCCTTCCCACTGGGAGGAGCTGGATGCCCAGCTCATATATATAGGAGGTCTGTGGCTTCAGTTCCTTGCTTGGTCCTCCTGTGTTCACATGCTTCTAGACTGCTGCTGCTTCTGGTTCCTGATCCTGGTTTCGTCCGACTACCCTGCTGGTTCCTGATCCTGGTTTCGTCCGACTACCCTGCTGGTTCCTGATCCTGGCTTCGTCTGACTACCCTGCTGGTTCCTGATCCTGGCTTCGTCTGACTACCCTTCTGGTTCCTGACCTCTGGCTTCGCAAAGACTCTGCTTCGGTTTCGCCATCCGTTTGGACTTTTGCTTTACAGCTTTATTTTCAATAAAGCCTTCTTATTTTCACTTATCCCTTGTTGTACGTCTGGTTCATGGTTCCGTGTCACTAGGACCAAGCCATGAATTCTGACGGTACAGGGCCATCCTCGCTACCCACGCTGGTTGCCAGACTTGATCAGCAGGATCACCTGTTGGGTCGGTTCGCTGTGGCGTTGCAAACCCTGCTTGAACGCACGGCTCATTTCGCTCCCGTTGCCGATGGGTCGGTTGTCGCTCCTGGGCCCGCTCCTACCGCCGCTCCGGTTGTTGCGCCAGAGTCTACCCCGACACCTGTTGTTGCACCTGCGGTGTTTCGGGGTATGACCGGTTCTGCCCCTCTTCCACAGCGCTTTGGGGGAGAGCCAACTCAGTGCCGAGGTTTCCTTAACCAGGTGGGCATTTATTTCGAGTTGCTGCCACATGCCTTTCCCACTGAGAGATCAAAGGTGGGTTTCTTGATCTCGCTGCTCTCGGACAAGGCCTTGGCCTGGGCCAGCCCTTTATGGGAGAACAACAATCCGGTGGTTGCCGAGTTTTCCGGTTTTGTTGCTTCTCTTCGGAAGGTATTCGATGTGCCGGCTCGTGCTGAATCTGCTGCGAAGCTCCTTATGTCCATCAGACAGGGTTCACGATCCGTAGCTGAATACGCCATTGAGTTTCGTACCCTGGCAGCAGAGGTGGGCTGGAATAATGAGGCTCTGGTCGCTGCTTTCTCTCATGGTCTCTCGGATGCCTTGAAGGATGAGGTTGCAGCTAAGGACCTACCAGTGGAGCTCGAGTCTCTTATTTCTTTCCTGATTTTGATTGACACCAGACTCAGGGAGAGACCTTCCTTTAAGGAGAGCCTGCGGAGGTTTTCTAACAGATTGGCGCCTACGTTTGCTGTCCCACCCGTGCCTCCCTCTCCTCCCACGCCTCCTGGGGATGACTTGTCTGGGGGTGAACCCATGCAGCTGGGGTTTGCTCGCCTGTCCGAGGGGGAGAGGGTACTCCGGAGACGCGAGGGCCGATGCATGTACTGTGGTCTCGGTGGGCATTTTCGGTTGGCATGTCCGAACCGTCCGGGAAACGCTCGCACCTGAGATCCTGTCGGGGGCAGATCTTGGGTGGAGTCTCCTCGTCCCCGGTTTCCCGTGTTGACAAACCACTGATCACTGTTGTCCTCTCCTGGGTCGGGGGCTCGGTGACGACCCAGGCGTTGGTGGACTCTGGTGCTGGTGGTTTGTTCATTGATAATGTGTTCGCTGCCGCCAATTCCATTCCTCTGCAGGCTCGAGGTTCCCCACTGGCTCTTGAGGCGATAGACGGCAGACCCCTTCTGCCGCCACACGTGACTCATGAGACCCTTCCAGTGGGGATAGCCATTGGTGCCGTTCACAGAGAGTCGGTCTGCCTCCAGGTTATTTCGTCTCCACACTACTCGGTGGTCTTGGGGTACCCCTGGCTCCGGAAGCATAATCCGACTTTCGATTGGAGATCGGCCGAGATCCTCTCGTGGTCACCGCAGTGTGGGGCTAGTTGCATCCATGGGTCTGTCAAGTTGCTGTGTACTTCCTCGGACTCTCTGTTGCCTCCTGAATACGAGGAGTACCGGGATGTATTCGATAAGGTGCGCGCGGTTGCCCTACCTCCGCACCGCCCATACGATTGTGCCATAGAGTTACAATCTGGTGCCGTTCCTCCTCGTGGCAAAGTCTATCCACTGTCGGTAGCGGAGAATGAGGCCATGGAGGAGTACGTGAGGGAGGCGCTTTCACGCGGACACATTCGCAAATCCTCGTCCTCGGCAGGGGCTGGATTTTTCTTTGTGAAAAAGAAGGGCGGTGAGTTGAGGCCTTGCATCGATTACAGGGGTCTCAATCGCATCACGATCAAGAACGCTTACCCGATACCCTTGATTTCCGAGCTGTTCGATCGCCTTAAAGGGGCCACGGTCTTTACCAAACTCGACCTGAGGGCGGCATATAACCTGGTAAGGATCAAGGCGGGCGATGAGTGGAAGACCGCGTTTAACACCAGGACCGGTCATTATGAATCCTTGGTTATGCCCTTTGGGTTGTGCAATGCGCCCGCAGTCTTTCAGGAATTCATCAACGATGTTTTCCGTGACCTGTTGCAGCAGTGTGTGGTGGTCTATTTGGATGACATCTTGGTATATTCTGAATCCATGGAGGCCCACATTCTGGATGTCAGACGAGTGTTGCAACGGTTACGAGAGAACAAGCTGTTCGGTAAGCTTGAGAAATGCGAATTTCACCGATCCCAGGTAACCTTCTTAGGTTACATCATTTCCGCTGAGGGGTTCTCCATGGATCCTGAGAAGGTTTCGGCTGTCTTACAGTGGCCCCAGCCCAGTGGTCTTCGTTCCCTGCAGCGCTTTTTGGGCTTCGCCAATTATTATCGGAAGTTCATCAGGGACTTTTCCATGCTAGCCAAGCCTCTCACGGATCTGACCAGGAAGGGCAGTAATTCCCAGGTCTGGCCGCTCGAGGCCATCCGAGCTTTTGAGGCTCTAAAGTCCGCCTTTGTGTCGGCTCCGATTCTGTCGCATCCCAACCCTGGGTTGCCCTTTGTCCTCGAGGTGGACGCGTCTGAGACGGGAGTAGGCGCCCTTCTGTCTCAGCGTAGAACACCAGAGGGTCCTCTGCTTCCTTGTGGGTTTTACTGCCGGAAACTGTCTTCCGCGGAGTGCAACTATCAGATTGGTGACAGGGAGTTATTGGCCATCGTGCAGGCCCTTAAAGAATGGAGGCACTTGCTCGAGGGTTCGGTGGTTCCGGTCCTCATCCTGACGGACCACAAGAATCTGACCTACCTTTCTGAGGCCAAGAGATTGACACCACGTCAGGCCAGATGGGCTCTGTTCTTGTCACGTTTTAATTACGTGGTCTCCTACCTACCCGGTTCCAAGAACATCAGGGCGGATGCCTTATCACGGCAGTACTCCGAGCTGTCCAGGGAGGAGTCGATTCCGACTTCGGTCATACCTCCGAATCAGATCTTGGCCGCCATTCGCACCAGCCTGACCTCTCCCCTGGGTGAGCAGATTTTGGCGGCTCAATCTGGTGCTCCCTCTGGGAGACCCAACGGCAGATGTTTTGTGCCTGAGGAGTTGCGCACTCGGTTGATGCGAACCTACCATAACTCCAAGACCGCGGGGCATCCTGGAAAGAATCAGCTGTCCTGGGCTGTTTCACGTCTGTTCTGGTGGCCTTCCCTACGTTCTGACATCGCCGCATATGTAGCGGCATGCTCCGTTTGTGCCCAGAGTAAGTCCCCTCGGCACCTTCCGTTGGGCCTTCTGCAACCCATAGCCACCGGGGAGCGCCCATGGTCACACCTGGGGATGGATTTCATTGTGGACCTCCCTGCATCCCGAGGCCATACGGTCATTCTCATGATTGTGGATCGGTTTTCCAATATGTGCCACTGTGTTCCTCTCAAGAAGTTACCCTCTGCACAAGAGTTGGCCACGATTTTTGCCAGGGAGGTCTTCCGGTTGCACGGTTTGCCCAAGGAGATTGTGTCGGATCGGGGGAGTCAGTTTGTGTCCAGGTTCTGGCGCGCCTTTTGCTCCCAGTTGGGGATTCATCTCTCCTTCTCCTCGGCCTACCACCCTCAGTCCAATGGGGCCGCAGAACGATCCAATCAGGCCTTGGAGCAATTCCTTCGTTGCTATGTCTCCGATCACCAAGACAATTGGGTTGACCTCCTGCCTTGGGCTGAGTTTGCCAGGAACACGGCGGTGAACTCTTCCTCTGGGACGTCTCCCTTCATGGCCAATTATGGGTTCCAACCTGCCGTGTTACCGGAGGTATTCTCTCCCCAGGATATTCCGGCTGTGGAGGATCACCTTTCCGTCCTACGTGCTTCTTGGGTACTGATCCAGAAGTCCCTTGAGGTCTCTGCGCAGCGCCAGAGACTCCAGGCTGATCGCAGACGAGCGCCTGCTCCTTCCTACCAGGTCGGAGACCGTGTATGGTTGTCCACCCGCAACCTCAACCTTCGAGTGCCCACTCCCAAGCTGGCGCCTCGCTTTGTTGGTCCCTTCCGAGTGCTTCGCAGGGTAAACCCGGTAGCCTATGCCCTTGCGCTTCCTCCTGGCATGTGGATCTCCAACGTGTTTCATGTCTCCCTGTTGAAGCCACTGGTGTGTAATCGTTTCACTTCCTCGGTTCCTCGGCCTCGTCCGGTCCTAGTGGGTAATCGTGAGGAGTATGAGGTGAGCAATATCCTGGACTCACGCCTGGTCCGCGGTCGGGTGCAGTTTTTGGTCCATTGGCGTGGTTATGGTCCAGAGGAGCGTTCCTGGGTTCCCTCCGCAGATGTCCATGCTCCTGCCTTGCTCCGAGCCTTCCACGCACGCTTCCCTCAGAAACCGTTTTGTGCTCCGCGGAGGAGGGGCCCTTGAGGGGGAGGTACTGTCATGGTCTTACCTTCTTGCTGTTCTCCTTCGTTTGACATGTGCTGGCGGCCATCTTGGTTTCTGGGTTTCTTGTAGCCTCCCACCCTGCGGCTCCTCCTTCCCACTGGGAGGAGCTGGATGCCCAGCTCATATATATAGGAGGTCTGTGGCTTCAGTTCCTTGCTTGGTCCTCCTGTGTTCACATGCTTCTAGACTGCTGCTGCTTCTGGTTCCTGATCCTGGTTTCGTCCGACTACCCTGCTGGTTCCTGATCCTGGTTTCGTCCGACTACCCTGCTGGTTCCTGATCCTGGCTTCGTCTGACTACCCTGCTGGTTCCTGATCCTGGCTTCGTCTGACTACCCTTCTGGTTCCTGACCTCTGGCTTCGCAAAGACTCTGCTTCGGTTTCGCCATCCATTTGGACTTTTGCTTTACAGCTTTATTTTCAATAAAGCCTTCTTATTTTCACTTATCCCTTGTTGTACGTCTGGTTCATGGTTCCGTGACAATTGGATCCCCCTGGTCTCCCGATTGTGGCCTCTGTGGACTCAATATTGTCCCCTTTATCAATAGTCCTAGAAAAGGTATTAACACCGTTGATTAAAAATACACAATCCTTTTTATTGAATACGGCGCATTTTTTGAGAGCTATTATGGATCTTCATTCCATTCCTCCTGGAATCTGGCTCGTGACAATAGATGTGGTCAGCCTCTACACATCCATAGAACATGAAAAGGGAATTCGAGCAGTGGCGGATCTGTTGAGGACGAGCGATTACTTGAGTGTACAGCAAGAATTCTTTCTGCAAATGTTACATTTGGTTTTGTGAGAGAATTATTTTATGTTTGAGGATACCTATTATTTACAGCGATGTGGGACCGCGATGGGGTCGAATGTGGCCCCGCCCTACGCAAATGCGTTCATGTCAGCTTTTGAGGAATTGTATGTTTACAATACTGAGCAGTACCAAGAAAATTTCATAATTTGGAAAAGATTTATTGATGACATTTTTTGCGTGCGGGCGGGGCCACAGGAGACCCTACTGGGCTTCTTTGAATATTTGAACATGGTCTGTGACGGCTTGAAATTTACTACTACTTTTGATAAGCAGAAAGTAAGTTTTTTGGACATGGTTGTAATGAAGGATGAACATGGTCGTCTCTCAACAGATTTATTCAGGAAGGAGACTGACAGAAATAGCATTTTGCACTTTACAAGTGCTCATCTTCCCTCACTGAAGAGAGCAATACCCAAATCCCAATTTCAGAGAGTAAAGCGAGTGGTTTCTGACCCATTGAAACAGGATCTGAGATTAAAAGAGATGTCCGAGAGATCCTCCCCCCTAGTATTAAAATCATTGGTGGGCAGTGCGCCCTCCCCCCCCCCAGTATTTAAATTATTGGTGGGCAGTGCGCCCTCCCCCTCCCCCCCCCATCATTGGTGGCAGCGGCAGTTCCGATCGGAGTCCCAGCAGTGTAATGCTTGGGCTCCGATCGGTTACAATGGCAGCCAGGACGCTACTGAAGTCCTGGCTGCCGAGGTCAGTTACTCTACAGCAATATACTTACATGCGCTCTGGCCGCCCGATGCTCCTTCTTCTTGTAACTCACGGGTCTGTGCGGCGCATTGCTTATGCTTATAGCAATGCGCTGCACAGACCTGTGACGAGCTACTTGAGTAGCATCCTGGCTGCCATGGTAACCAATCGGAGCCCCAACACTACACTGCCGCTGCCACCAATGATGGGGGGGAGGGCGCACTGCCCACCAATGATGGGGGGAGGCCGTTCCCTATCGTACCGCCACTCGCCACAGTTCTGAAAAGGAGACGCGCCGCAGCGATGAGGAGCCTGAGCCAGTAGCTCTTCACTGTAGTCTGGGGCGGGAAGCGTGAGGGGGCGGGCCTAGTAGACGCGGACTCCTGCATGACGCCGCGTCTATTCTAAACTTAAAGTGCTACTGCGACCGGCTGCTGGTGTGCTGGGCCTATTTTCAAGCAGAGGCAAATACCCAGGCGCCAGGACAGAATTCCTGATCGCCATGGCGACCTGGCGCCTGGGATTTGTCGAGCCCTGCCCTAGACCTATCCTGGAGAAGGCGAAATTGGACCTTCTATCTCGAAAATGAAACAGCAAAGAATAACATTCATACATAAATTTCATCTTTATAATGTCGGATTTGACAATGTGGTCAGAAAACACTGGCATATCCTAACCCAAGCTTATCCCAGCGTTGAGGAATTCAAAAACCCACCGTTGATCTGCAATAAAAGGAACCCCAGTCTTAGGGACAAGCTGAGGTTTCAGGTTTTGGAACAAATAAAAAGACCAAGAAGAGGAGGTGACATAAAAAATCTTTTATTGCGTAGGGAAGCCTATTGGATACATACATTGAACACAATACATCCCAGGGGCTTGAATCGTGATTATGAGGTCTCATATTTATAGAATTAGTTAGTGTGTCCTGTTTATTGTTTTTCATATATTTTATTTTCCTCCATAGACTCAATCGTCGCGCTGATCATCCATTTGAAACATGGTATCCTTTTGTTTATTGCAATGATGTGAAAGGGAAACTAGACTAGAACTGCTGATTTGTGCTTAATAATCACCGCCCATGGCTTGGCGTGTGACGTCACTTGTGTTTGATTCAATGTGCCCTATATAAAGTTGATCTGTTTGTATATGATGTATCAACTGATAAGGGCTGCGTGCCGAAACGCGTCTACTAGACATTAAATGAATATGGAATAAAAAGAATAAAAATAATTTACTTTCAAGCAAGACAGGAGTTGCTGGGATACTATCGCTGGAGGGGGGCTACTTTTTCATGGGCCACCTGTATAATGACATTATATACAGTGTAAGAAACGGATAGAGCATCTGCCAGGCCTGGTCTGAGAGAGCCATCTTTACTAGTCACTGGGGGTTGAATGAAAGGAGTGGGTTGCGAAGAAGTTACTGGGTTGCAGAAAATTTGCTGTGTCATTTCTAGTTAAGCCACTGGTAATATAACAGTAATAATGGTAGACAGCCAACGGCAGTATGTTGGTAGAAGCTTCCAAATCTAATGGTATACTAGTGGTGGTGTTACTAGTTCCATCCTCAGTCCTCAGCCGGGGGTCCTTTTGGATAGTCCGGCTGAGCAGCTGTAGTCCTATTGGCCGTAACAAAAAAAACATGATCTTATTCTGCTATACAATTAATGTGATGTGGCGTGTTTTTTTGTTTCAGTTTTTTTTCCAGATTTTGTTTTTGCTATTTTTATGTATAGGTTTTTAGTACTATATGATTTATGTCATGAATAAGGATCGTATCTTGGGATCGGAAACGCATAGACTATAATGCTGTCCTGTCTGTATGGTGTCAAACTTGGATTTTATTATTTTTGAAGAATAAAAATGCAACGCTTTTTACTGGAAGCTGGACTTCATTTTTTTAAGGGGGATTTAAACTGTGCCTGATCCGGGTCCATGGTCCATGCTTCCATTATGCCGGACACAGGTGAGCGCAGCTACTTCTCTGCACTCGGACGTAGATCATAAAATGTATGTACGCTGTTGCACTCCACAAGCACTGCTCGCCCACTCCTTAAGTGTACCAGGAGGCAGCATGCGGGTCACTTATCAGCTGGTTCAGAGCAGACGCATGTGTACTAGCTGCATCAGGATGCCGATACCACATGGAAGATCCCTGCAGAGATTTGCTGCGATGTCTATTAGAGGTGAGTATTCAAGCCAAATGCATTTCGGAGCTGGCATGCTCCTTCTCCACTGGCAAAAAACTGTGTCAAATTTGTCCTGCTACCAATAATATAGAAGACCAGGGAAATGGGGGGGGGGATGCGGATTTTATGGCGACATGCATAGTGTTTCGTAACGAGCTAGTGTGAAAAGAGTCCTCAAGCTTAGTCCAAAAACATATCACAAAAAGCACCTAATACGAGAGTACAACTACATTGCCTGGAAAAAGTATTGAACGTTTACACATTTTTTCACGTTACACCCACAACCTTAAATATTTTAGTTGTGGGTGTAATTTTATTGGGATTTTTTGTGATTAACCACCACAAAGTAGAAAGAATGTGTGAAGTGAAAAGAAAATGATTGAACATGGTTTCAAAATTTTTAACAAATAGAAATCTGAAAAGTGTGGCATGCATTTGTATTCAGCCCCCTGTACTCCGATACCTCTAAATAACAGTCCAGTGTGACCAATTGCCTTCAGAAGTCACCTAATTATTAAATTAAGTCCACCTGTGGGTAATGTATTCTCAGTATAACTACAGCTGTTTTGTGAAGGTCTCAGAGGTTTGTTAGAGAACATTAGTGGTCAAACAGCATTATGAAAACCAAGGAACACACCAAACAGGTCAGGGATAAAGTTGTGTAAAAGTGTAAAGCAGGGATATGTTTTAACAAAATATCCCTCTCTCTGAACATCTCACGGAGCACTGTTCAATTCATCATCCGAAAATGGAAAGCGTATGGCACAACTGCAAACCTACCAACACATGGCCATCAACCTAAACTGACCACCCAGGCAAGGAGAGCACTAATTAGAGAAGCAGCCAAGAGGCCCATGGTCACTCTGAAGATTTTGAAGAGATCCACAGTGCAGGTGGGAGAATTTGTCCACAGGACAACTATTAGTTGTGTACTCTACAAATCTGGGCTTTATGGAGGAGTGGTAAGAAGAAAGCCATTTGTGAAACAAAGCCATAAGAAGTCTGATTTGCAGTTTGCCACCAGCCACGTAGGGGGGCACAGCAAAGATGTGGAAGAAGGTACTTGGTCACATCAGAAGAAAGTTGAACTTTTTGGCCTAAATGCAAAATGCTATATGTGGCGTAAAACTAACACTGCACATCACCCTGAACACACCGTCCCCGCCGTGAAACATGGCGGTGGCAGCATCATGCTGGGGGGAGGCTTTTCTTCAGTAGGGACATGGAAGCTGGTCAGAGTTGATGGGAAGATGGATAGAGCTAAATACAGGCCAATCATGGGGGAAAACCTGGTAGAAGCTGCAAAAGACTTGAGACTGGGACAGAGGTTCACCTTCCAGCAGGACAACCCCAAACATCCAGCCAGAGCTACAATGGAATGGTTTAGATGAAAGCATCTTCATGTGTTAGACTGGCCCAGCCCCAGTCCAGACCTAAATCTCATTGAGAATCTGTGACAAGGCTTGAAAATTGCTGTTCACAGACGTTCTCTGTCCAGTCTGACTGAGCACGAGCTATTTTGCTAAGAAGAATAGGCAAAAATGTCACCCTCTAGATGTGCAAAGCTGATAGAGACTGTAGTGAAAGGTGGTCCTACAAAGTATTGACTCTAAGAACTGCCTATCACATAAAATCCCAATAAAATTCATTTAAGTTTGTGGCTGTAACGTGAAAAAATGTGAAAAAGTTCAAGGGGTATGAATACTTTTTCAAGGCACTGTAGATATACTGTACCACAAAAGAACACTGATATTAGATAATGAAAAAGAAATACCACTATATACAAAATAAGTGTCACGGTCTCAGTGTGGTTTGTGCTCTGTTATTACTCTGTGTATGCTTGCTTTGGTGTATTCTTCGTGGTGAGATGTTCTAGGAGTCAGTTGGACCCTCGCTAGAACATGACAATAAGGTGAAAAGGAAATAAAACATAATAAAATTGAAATGGCATAGAAGGAGAACTTCACTATTTCAGTACCATTCCCACCTGCCCTGACCTCGGCCTGTCCCTGACTAGAATTCTGCCCGACCCCTCTGTGCCCCGCATTGGTGTCTCTGACCCTGTTAACAACACAAAGACTATTCCAGGAGATAGTTGCCTGGTGGCCGCTGAATACCAGGGAATGCCAGGCTAATGCTCTTAGGATTACCCCAAAACCAAATCTGTTAATAAAGTTGTTCCACACCCCCTGCTGAAACAGTGTGTTCATGTGTAGTGCATATGTGTATGTCCCTATCTGTTGTGTGAATGCATGTAGTGCAGTGTGTGTACCTGCCTGTTGCATGTATGTAGTATGTGTATCCACCTGATGTTTATATGTATGTAGAGCATGCGTGTGTTTACCTGTCTGTTGTGTGTATGTAGTGTGCATGTGTGCGCAGGGTCCCACTGCAAGAGCTTAATGTCACTATACTTTGTGCATTGTCTCCCAAAAGCTGTATCAGGAGAGAGTAAGAGGTTCCTAGTTACTGTCGCTAGGTGTGGGCTGGGATCACCCCTTCCTCTAAGAGAAAACTAGTCAGTCTTGGCTAGGCCAAGTGTGTGCAAGCAGCAAGGAGCATATTTTAACAGGGAAAACTATAGCCCTGTGAACTAAAAGCAGCAAAGTGGACAGCTCATGAGGCAAAGTGCCGGCTCCTGAGGGAAAAAGTTACTGGATTCTACCGATAGAAGAGCTGCCATACAGAGGAAAGTGCAGAGAACTTATCAGTAAGGTAACACTTACATGTGTGGCTACCGACTTCCCTGCATGGTGGATGAGGCAACAAGCTTCAGGTTCCCCATCATACAGTAAGAACAGACTGGGCATCTGTTGAGAGACTGCACTTTGTTGAGGATACTCTGGCGATAACAATACAGTGAGAGAGATAATTTGCATCTGTTGGTCTGTTTGGGGAATATTGTTAATATTATGAGAAAGAGACACAGAGGGAACCCTCATTTAGCCACTGCACCCCATATACAGCCTTGGGAACTTGCATATAAACAACTGTAAAGACTGTGCTTACCTTGTCACCACTGGAGATTCTCCTCCATTAAACACAAGAAATCCTTTCCCGCTCCTCAGCTTAGTATGATGGGGGGAGTAGTGAATGAGAGAATCTGCTCCGTGTGAATGAGGTTTTCAGCCAACAATTCTTATCTATTGGGGGAAATCCATTATTTTTTTCAGAAATGTCCAGTGTCTTCCAGGCTCCTCCTCCTCCTCTCACAGGTCTGGCCCTAAAGTTACTGCAGACACCGGCCCTGCCTAGCAAGCATGGTCCGATTAACAAGAAATGTCCAGTGTCCTCCAGGTGTAGATACACACTGAGCTCAGAGTCTCCTGCCTCCACACACTGCACTATAAGGAGCTTAGATACACACTGCACTGCCAGGAGCTTAGATACACACAGAGCTCAGAGACTCCTGCCTCAACACACTGCACTATAAGGAGCTTAGATACACACTGCACTGCCAGGAGCTTAGATACACACGGAGCTCAGGGTTTTTCTCGTCAGTGCAGCTTTATGAGGGTCTGAGTTTTGCGGGATGAGTTGTACATTTTCTCGGCCTCATTATCGGGGACATGGGACTCACTGATTAACCTTTATTCCTTTTTTTTTTTTTTGGAGGAGGATGAAGAAAACCAGCAATACGACCCTGGCTATATGCTAGACAGCTGTAGACTCCTAGAGTCCTCTATGACTATGTGCTAGACAGCTGTAGACTCCTAGAGTCCTCTATGACTATGTGCTAGACAGCTGTAGACCCAAAGAGTCCTCTATGACTATGTGCTAGACAGCTGTAGACCCCAAGAGTCTACAGCTGTCTATGACTATGTGCTAGACAGCTGTAGACTCCAAGAGTCCTCTATGGCTATGTGCTAGACAGCTGTAGACTCCAATAGTCCTCTATGGCTATGTGCTAGACAGCTGTAGACTCCAAGAGTCCTCTATGGCTATGTGCTAGACAGCTGTAGACTCCAAGAGTCCTCTATGACTATGTGCTAGACAGCTGTAGACTCCAAGAGTCCTCTATGGCTATGTGCTAGACAGCTGTAGACCCCAAGAGTCCTCTATGACTATGTGCTAGACAGCTGTAGACCCCAAGAGTCCTCTATGGCTATGTGCTAGACAGCTGTCGACTCCAAGAGTCCTCTATGACTATGTGCTAGACAGCTGTAGACCCAAAGAGTCCTCTATGACTATGTGCTAGACAGCTGTAGACCCCAAGAGTCCTCTATGACTATGTGCTAGACAGCTGTAGACTCCAATAGTCCTCTATGGCTATGTGCTAGACAGCTGTAGACTCCAAGAGTCCTCTATGACTATGTGCTAGACAGCTGTAGACCCCAAGAATCCTCTATGGCTATGTGCTAAACAGCTGTAGACCCCAAGAGTCCTCTATGACTATGTGCTAGACAGCTGTACACTCCAAGAGTCCTCTATTACTATGTGCTAGACAGCTGTAGACCCCAAGAGTCCTCTATGACTATGTGCTAGACAGCTGTCGACTCCAAGAGTCCTCTATGGCTATGTGCTAGACAGCTGTAGACCCCAAGAGTCCTCTATGACTATGTGCTAGACAGCTGTAGACCCCAAGAGTCCTCTATGGCTATGTGCTAGACAGCTGTCGACTCCAAGAGTCCTCTATGACTATGTGCTAGACAGCTGTAGACCCCAAGAGTCCTCTATGGCTATGTGCTAGACAGCTGTAGACCCCAAGAGTCCTCTATGACTATGTGCTAGACAGCTGTAGACCCAAAGAGTCCTCTATGACTATGTGCTAGACAGCTATAGACTCCTAATGTACAGGGTTCATATAGTCTCGGAGACTCCCTACTTACTTCTCAGCACAGGAGCTCCGCCCCCTCATATCACATTACTATCTTTACAAGTCTTGATGCTCTGCAAAAGAGAAACAATATAAAATATTGTTTTTGATACCTTTTAACGGCTAACTAAAATACATGATGTTATAAGGCAGGATTTCAAGACTCTGAGGTTCCTTCTTCAGACTAGGAATAAAAAAATCTCTAAAGAGACTTAAATATATACACAGGAAAGAGGTGGAGTCATAAATTGCAAAACACCAACAAACCAAGGAATGGTCTTGGAGAAAGAGAAAGTTTACAGCTGTGTGAAGGTTTGTTAGTCTCTGAGTTTAGAGAAGAGAAGACCCCTCTTTCTCCTCAGATGTTGCAGCAGACCATAAAACCCGGATCAAAGACAGTTATAAATCTGTATCTTAAACTCGTCTATCCCTTTGGGATTTGAAATGACCCTTTAATAATAATAATATTGTGGCGGGCACAAAGTTGGGTATACTCCTCTCCACAGCTGAGCTCCGCCCCCTGCACTGATCACATGACGGTGACATCACCCCAGGTCCTTCAGTTCTTCTTTTCCTCACCACTAGGGATGAGCGAATCGCTTCATCCAAAGTCGATTCAGATAAAACTTTGTTGTAATACTGTACTATTAGAATGTATTGGCTCTGATGAGCCGTAGTTATTACTTCGCGAAGTTTTGCGAGACTTCGTGTAATAACTTTATGAATTAATTATTACTGTAAAAAACCTTGACACGGAACTCGGGTTCAGTTCCAAGTGGTACCTACGAACCGAACCCGAGTTTGGTATAAAGGTTTTTTCTACGGGGTGATGCGCTCGGTACAGTATCACAACAAAGGTTTATGCAAATAGCCTTATGATGAAGCAGCCGAAGTCGATTCGCTCATCCCTGCTCAACATGGTTGAGCCCCGCCCCCTGCATTGATCACATGATGGTGACATCACCCCAGGTCCTTCAGCTCTGGCAGTGCAGCAGATACTGGGCAGGTCCTGGTCGGTAGTCAGGGCTCTTGTTCTCTCTGGTATCAGCCATTCCTCCAGCCTGCAGGTAAGATGAGCTGTGAGGAGACAGTGTGGTGGAGAGCTCAGACATGTCACCTCTGGAGATTCTCCTCCATTACACACAAGGAATCCTTCTCCGCTCCTCAGCTTAGTATGATGGGGGGAGGAGTAGTGGGGATAGTGGGGGTTGTCATCATTCACTGCTGGAGGAGAGAATCTGCTCCGTGTGAATGAGGATTTTACCACCAGGAGCTTAGATACACCTTGCACTGACAGGAGCTTAGATACACACTGCACTGCCAGGAGCTTAGATACACACTGCACTGCCAGGAGCTTAGATACACCCGGAGCTCAGGGTTTTCCCGTCAGTGCAGCTTTATGAGGGTCTGAGTTTTGCGGGATGAGTTGTACTTTTTCTCGGCCTCATTATCGGGGACATGGGACTCACTGATTAACCTTTATTCCTTTTTTTTGGAGGAGGATGAAGAAAACCAGCAATACGAGCCTTCTCCTGAATGAGCCACCAAGGATGGACAGGAAGGAGATCAGCAGAAGAATATTAGACCTCACCTTGGAGATAATCTCCCTGCTGAGCGGAGAGGTAAACTTTTCTAGATTTCTCTCCTCTTTATTGTATTCTGTAACAAGTCAGACATCGGGAAGGAGAATCCATCATAGGAAGTGATAGGAAGAGTCCAGGGTCCTGGAGAACGGCCTCCAGACCTTCCAAGTGACGGAGAACCTGAAGATCAGCCCCCAGTATGGTGAGTGATGTGTCATGTGACCAGTGACCAATAGTCATGTTGTAGGAGCCATGAGAAGGTAAGTAGGCACGTTGTACCAGGAGGAAAGGGCCGGAGGAGAGCACATGGCCCCTGAAGGGTTTATTCCCTAAGTGTCTCTCTCCATCCACAGGAGTACACAATAGTGAAGAAGATATCGGGGGACTGTGTGACTCCCATCATCCATCTCCAGGAGTCAGGAGGGCGGAGCAGGACCCCTCTCCCCATCACAGAGCCTCCCCCTCACCCCCTGATACATGAGCAGAAGATCCTAGAACTCACCCACAAGATGATGGAGCTGCTGACTGGAGAGGTGACACTGCTGGGAAATTCTCCAGTAACAGCACTGGAGGGGTCTGGGTGATGACGGTGTCATTGTGTTGTCAGGTTCCTATAAGGTGTCAGGATGTCACTGTCTATTTCTCCATGGAGGAGTGGGAGTATATAGAAGGACACCAGGATCTGTACAAGGAGGCCATGATGGAGGAGCACCAGCCTCTTATATCACAAGGTAAGAGCCGTCATGTGCAGTGTATACACGTGTGTGCAGTGACATGTAATGGAGGAGCTCCAGCCTCTTATATCACAAGGTAAGACCCGTCATGTGCAGTGTATACACGTGTGTGCAGTGACATGTAATGGAGGAGCACCAGCCTCTTATATCACAAGGTAAGAACCGTCATGTGCAGTGTATACACGTGTGTGCAGTGACATGTAATGGAGGAGCACCAGCCTCTTATATCACAAGGTAAGAACCGTCATGTGCAGTGTATACACGTGTGTGCAGTGACATGTAATGGAGGAGCACCAGCCTCTTATATGACAAGGTAAGAGCCGTCATGTGCAGTGTATACACGTGTGTGCAGTGACATGTAATGGAGGAGCACCAGCCTCTTCTATCACAAGGTAAGAGCCGTCATGTGCAGTGTATACACGTGTGTGCAGTGACATGTAATGGAGGAGCACCAGCCTCCTATATCACAAGGTAAGAGCCGTCATGTGCAGTGTATACACGTGTGTGCAGTGACATGTAATGGAGGACCACCAGCCTCTTATATCACAAGTAAAGAAGAGCGAATCAAAGTTGGCGATGTGGAATTCGAAATAAATTTCAGGAAAATTTTTATTTGTACCAAAGGTGAAATTCCTTGTGCTTCGTGGTAACGAATCGTAGTTTTTTCTAAAATGGCTGCTGCACATGTTAGAACATGGAACTAAGAACTCTGGGAACGAGGGATCACCCACAATGCCACCATGCATGCAGCCAGCATCTGTGATGTCACAGCCCTATAAATAGCCTCAGCCATCTTGGTTTCTGCCATCTTCCAGTGTAGTTCGTGCAGTGAGAGATGTGACAGGCGCTAGGAACAGTGTTTAGGAAAGACTTTTTTCAGTAAAAAAACAAAAAACGATTGATCAGTTCAGGGAAAGATCATTCATACTGTAGGGAAAGGATAGGGAGGTATTATCCACACTATAGGGAGAGAGCAGTGACCAATAGGGGAGGGTAAAGCCTGGGTAATAGGAGCGATTACTATTACACCTTGCTGCACTAATTGGGAATCCACATTGCTCTAATACTACTGCTTTTAGGTTGTAAGCACTATATTATACATCAGTAATTCCAGCAATCCTTGCTTGTTATTGGGGTGATGCAACCAGTTTTGGGGTGTATTAATAGGAAATATAAGTACATTCATTCGCCCTTGGGGTGGAGTTCTGTGCGTCAATCTGCAGTTCAGGAGGTGGTGGCAATGAGCAGTGTGATGCAGTTCAAATTCTTTTACACAGAATCCGGTGCATCAATCGTTAGTCCATCTGTCACAACCAGACAGCGGAGAAGCTCTGACAGAAACCGCTCAGAACCTCCTCCTTGAGTTTTCTTGTTTTGGTTTCAGTTCCTCATCTCGTTAGCCTATCTCAGCTGTCATGCAGTTGGACTGATTGCTTTCCTTTAAATTCCTCCCCATAATGCAGTAGTGTGCGGCTTATACAACTTCCTGGAGTGTGTTTGCATGCAGTTCCTAGTTCCTAGTTCCCAGTTGTCTGCAAGATAAGTGCTGTATATGTATTTTTGATTTTCTGTCTGCTGGATCCAGGTGACCCTGACTCCCTCCGTGTCTGTGTAGGGAGCCGGTGGTCGTGTTCCCTCACTATTGTAGGGTCTTCAGGTGTTAGATAGTCGAGGTACGTGGATATGCGACCATTCACCTTTGGGGTGTTCGCATAGGCTGAGCAGTCAGGGAGAGTCTGCCAGGTCCATGCAGGGCTCTCCCTTTTGTTCCTTAGTTGTGGATCCAGTGAGTCATTGATTATATTGCATTGTCTTGTTTCCTGTACACCATCCGTGACATTATAAGCCGCCAAAACCGTCTCAAGCATGGATCCGGTTTCACTTTTGGCTGAACGCTTACAGGGTCTTTTATTGGAGGTAGCTGATCTCCGTAAGACTTTTTCTCAGTTTCAAGTGACCGGTTCAGCTTGCGTTCATGGAATTTGTTCTGAGCCTAAGATCTCGCTCCCGGATACGTTCTCCGGGGGTAGTGAGAATTTTGTGCGTTTTAGAGAGGCTTGCAAACTCCATTTTCGCCTTCTTCCCCATTCCTCTGGTGATGAGGAACGGAGGGTGGGGATCATCATCTCGCTGCTCAGGGGTAACGCTCAGTCCTGGGCCTTTTCGCTGCCGGAGGGGGCACGGCCCCTCCGTTCAGTGGATGAATTCTTTTTAGCCCTGGGTCAGATATATGATGATCCGGATCGTATTGCTCTGGCTGAGTCTAGACTATGTCTGTTATGCCAGGGTAAACAATCCGCAGAGATATACTGCTCAGAATTTCGGAGATGGGCAGCTGATACTGGTTGGAATGATGCTGCACTCCGAAGTCAATTTTGCCATGGTCTTTCAGAGGGATTGAAAGATGCATTTTCCTTTCATGAGAGGCTTATCTCCTTGGACTCTGCTATGTCTCAGGCTGTTCGTATTGACAGGCGTCTTAGAGAGAGAGGAGAGATCTCTCCTTCCTGTCATACTCAGTCCCGGGACAGTGCAGCGGTCTCATTCTGTGCGCAGGGGTCTCAGTCGCTGTCAGCCCCTTCTGAGCAGGAGCCCATGCAGCTGGGGTTGATTGCCTCTGACAATAGAAGATTCAGCTCGCATGGGAGAGTTTGTTTTTGTTGTGGAGGTATAAATCATTTGGCAAATGTTTGTCCCTCTAGGAGATACAGGCAGTTTTCTGGGAGTAATAAAGAAACAAAAAGGAAAAAATCTTTTAAAAATGTTCCGTCTGTTACTATTGGCAGGGTTGAGGCGGAAATTGAAGGTTTTCCGTTTGCTTGTAGTTCCCGTTTTGTCCTGCCTGCTAGGGTGGTGCTAGAGAGCAAGAGCATTTTTTGTGAGATTTTTGTGGATAGTGAAGCAGCTGTCAATCTCATTGATAATCAATTTGCAATAACTCATGGTTTCCAGGTATGCACTTTGGGAAAGGATATTCCTGTTTTTGCTATTGATTCCGCTCCACTTTCTCAGAAATCATTAAAGGGCATAGTTCACAATATCCGTTTAATTGTGAGTGATGCTCATGTTGAGGATGTGTCATGTTTCGTCCTTAGCGGTTTGCCTACTCCTCTAGTGTTGGGGCTACCCTGGCTCACTAAACATAACCCCACCATTGATTGGCAAGCGAGGCAAATAAATGGTTGGAGTGACTTTTGCAGAGAGAATTGCCTCACGACATCTGTTTCAGAGGTTTCTACTAAGACTGTACCACCTTTCCTCTCTGAATTTTTGGATGTCTTCTCTGAGAGTGGAGTTCAGGGTTTACCTCCGCACAGGGATTATGATTGCCCTATTAATCTCATCCCAGGCGCCAAGCTGCCTAAATCTCGTTTATACAATCTTTCCCAACCTGAGAGGGTCGCTATGCGTGCTTATATCTCTGAGAGTCTGAGAAAAGGACACATACGACCCTCGAAGTCACCTGTTGCCGCTGGTTTTTTCTTTGTTAAGAAAAAAGATGGTTCTTTAAGACCTTGTCTGGATTTCAGGGAGCTGAACAGTATCACTATTCGTGACCCCTATCCGCTTCCTCTGATCCCGGACCTGTTTAACCAGGTTGTTGGGGCTAAAGTCTTTTCCAAATTAGATCTAAGAGGGGCATACAACCTGGTCAGGGTCAGAGAAGGAGACGAATGGAAGACGGCCTTTAATACCCCTGAGGGCCATTTTGAGAATTTGGTTATGCCTTTTGGTTTGATGAATGCCCCAGCCGTTTTTCAGCATTTTGTGAACAGCATTTTTTATCATTTAATGGGAAAATTTGTATTAGTGTATTTGGATGACATTTTGATTTTTTCTCCTGATTTCAAAACTCAAAACTCATAAGGAACACCTACATCAGGTCTTGCTCATCCTGCGGGAGAATAAATTATACGCGAAACTGGAAAAATGTGTTTGCGGTTCCAGAAATTAAATTTCTGGGGTTTCTTCTCTCCGCTTCTGGTTTTCGCATGGACCCCGAGAAGGTCCGCGCTGTGCTTGAGTGGGAGCTTCCTGAGAATCAGAAGGCGCTGATGCGTTTTTTGGGCTTTGCTAATTATTACAGGAAGTTTATTTTGAATTATTCCTCTGTTGTTAAACCACTCACTGATATGACCAGAAAGGGGGTAGATTTTTCTTCCTGGTCGGTAGAGGCGCGTAAGGCCTTTTCTAATATCAAGGAGAGTTTTGCTTCCGCTCCCATCCTGGTACAACCTGATATTTCTTTACCCTTCATAGTTGAGGTTGATGCTTCTGAGGTAGGGGTGGGTGCGGTCTTGTCTCAGGGTTCCTCTCCTGCCAAATGGCAACCGTGTGCCTTTTTCTCGAAGAAACTCTCCTCCGCAGAGAGAAATTATGATGTGGGAGATAGGGAATTGTTGGCCATCAAGTTGGCTTTTGAGGAATGGCGCCATTGGCTAGAGGGAGCCAGACACCCTATTACCGTGTTTACTGACCATAAAAATCTGGCCTACACCGAGTCAGCCAAGCTTCTGAACCCGAGACAGGCCAGATGGTCTTTGTTCTTTTCAAGGTTTAATTTTGTTGTCACGTTCCGCCCTGGGGTTAAGAATGTGAAGGCAGATGCCCTGTCACGTTGTTTTCCGGGAGGTGGGAATTTTGAAGACCCGGGTCCCATTTTGGCTGAAGGTGTGGTGGTCTCTGCTCTTTTTCCTGAATTGGAGGCAGAGGTGCAGGCAGCCCAGTCAGAGGCTCCTGATCTTTGTCCTCCTGGGAGGTTGTTTGTGCCTCTCGCTTTGAGACACAAGATTTTTAAGGAACACCACGATACGGTCCTTGCTGGGCACCCGGGGGCAAGAGCCACACTGGATCTCATCGCTCTGAGATTCTGGAGGCCTGCGCTTCGTAAGTCGGTTGAGGGTTTTGTGGCAGCCTGCGAGACTTGCGCTCGTGCCAAAGTCCCTCATTCACGGCCATCAGGTCCTCTCCTTCCCTTACCCATTCCTTCCCGTCCTTGGACACATCTGTCCATGGCCTTCATAACGGACCTGCCTCGTTCCTCGGGGAAGACTGTGATTCTGGTGGTGGTGGACCGTTTTAGCAAAATGCTGCATTTCATCCCTTTTCCTGGTTTGCCCAATGCTAAGACGCTGGCGCAGGCATTTATTGACCACATTGTCAAATTGCATGGTATTCCATCAGACATAGTCTCTGATAGGGGCACGCAGTTTGTTTCCAGATTCTGGAAGGCTTTCTGTTCTCGCTTGGGGGTTCGGTTGTCATTCTCTTCTGCTTTCCACCCGCAGTCGAATGGCCAGACAGAGCACGTCAATCAGAATCTGGAGACATATCTGCGCTGTTTTGTGGCGGAGAATCAGGAGGATTGGTGTTCTTTTTTGTCCCTTGCTGAGTTTGCTTTAAATAACCGTCGTCAGGAGTCCTCTGATAAGTCACCATTTTTTGGTGCATATGGGTTTCATCCGCAGTTTGGGACTTTCTCGGGAGAGGGGTCTTCTGGTTTACCTGATGAGGACAGATTCTCCTCGTCTTTGTCATCTATTTGGCAAAAGATTCAGGATAATCTAAAGAGCATGAGTGAGAGATATAAGTGTGTGGCAGATAAGAGACGTGTGCCTGGTCCGGACCTGAATGTTGGTGATCTGGTGTGGTTGTTTACCAAGAATATCAAATTGAAGGTTCCCTCCTGGAAGTTGGGTCCTAGGTTTATTGGGCCTTACAAGATCCTGTCTGTCATCAATCCTGTTGCCTACCGTCTTGATCTTCCTCAGACTTGGAAGATCCATAATGTTTTTCATAAGTCCTTATTGAAACCTTATGTTCAACCCATTGTACCCTCGCCTTTGCCTCCTCCTCCGATTATGGTTGATGGGAATCTTGAATTTCAGGTCTCTAGGATTGTGGATTCTCGTCTTGTCCGCGGTTCTCTCCAGTACCTCGTTCATTGGGAAGGTTATGGTCCTGAGGAGAGGATGTGGGTCCCAGTGACGGACATTAAGGCCACTCGTCTCATCAGGGCTTTCCATAGGTCCCATCCTGAGAAGGTGGGCTCTGAGTGTCCGGAGTCCACTCGTAGAGGGAGGGGTACTGTCACAACCAGACAGCTGAGAAGCTCTGACAGAAACCGCTCAGAACCTCCTCCTTGAGTTTTCTTGTTTTGGTTTCAGTTCCTCATCTCGTTAGCCTATCTCAGCTGTCATGCAGTTGGACTGATTGCTTTCCTTTAAATTCCTCCCCATAATGCAGTAGTGTGCGGCTTATACAACTTCCTGGAGTGTGTGTGCATGCAGTTCCTAGTTCCCAGTTCCCAGTCGTCTGCAAGATAAGTGCTGTATATGTATTTGTGATTTTCTGTCTGCTGGATCCAGGTGACCCTGACTCCCTCCGTGTCTGTGTAGGGAGCCGGTGGTCGTGTCCCCTCACAATTGTAGGGTCTTCAGGTGTTAGATAGTCGAGGTACGTGGATATGCGACCATTCACCTTTGGGGTGTTCGCATAGGCTGAGCAGTCAGGGAGAGTCTGCCAGGTCCATGCAGGGCTCTCCCTTTTGTTCCTTAGTTGTGGATCCAGTGAATCATTGATTATATTGCATTGTCTTGTTTCCTGTACACCATCCGTGACACCATCCCTGCTTCTGGGACGGAAGTACAGTCTGATACAACCCGTTTTGTGGAATATAGTTACCCAAAAAGAAAAAAAAATTTAATTACTAAATAGTAAATGAACACCCCTTCGTCTAACTGTTGTAGGAGTGAAAACTCTTTTAACCAATGGTCCTCTGATAGGGGACGTATGAGATCCTGAACTGCAAGTACATTCTGATACAACCGGTTTTTGGGTGTATTAATTGCAAATTAAGTGCATCCACTCGCCATTCTGTGGTGAAATCACATTGTGATTTAGCCAGTTTTGGGGTTGTGGGGATTTGCTCTGGTAGACAGGCTTGCGGACGCAGTACAGAGGCAATGACAACGTCTTTAACTTAAACAGTGCAGTGTTTTATTCACACATACGTAAAGTGACAACAAAAAAGGCAGTTTCAGGGAAAAACAGTCACCTTGAGTCTGGTGTTTGTTCACCCCAGGCTGCAGCACATAAGTCCTTGGGTGAAGCAGAAGTCCACGTGCTTTTTCCCAAACAATATAGCGGGCCTTAGTCCCGGCCCAAACTCTCAGGCTCCAACACCCAGACTGACAAAGCTCCACTATCAGAAGGAGGATAATCCACATAGCTGAGACTGCTGGCTGGGTTTTTATCCCAAACCAAAACCCGGCCTGGAATGTGGGGAACAGCCACCCACCCTGCACTTTGGCTGCTCCCAGTAAGAGCCGGCCCGGATCGGCTTTACAGTCACACTAACTAATCAATAGTGTCAGTCAGCACTAACTGCCGCTGACCCTTAAAATTACCGGCTCTTACCTCACCGAGGCCAGGAACCTCCGTGACACATATCTTCCGTCAATGACGGCTCCTTGCGCTTTCCTACAGGGTGTATTCATTGCAAATATAAATAAGTACATTTATTCGCCCTTGGGGTGGAATTCTGTGCGTCAATCTGCAGTTCAGGAGGTGGTGGCAATGGGCAGTGTGATGCAGTTCAAATTCTTTTACACTAAATTCTGTGCGTTAATTGGTAGTTCAGGAGGTGGTCCCGAAAAAAATTGCATTGTACAGGTTCATGGAGGCAGCGGTAGCAGGCAGTCAGCTCGGAGTGATGTGTAGGAAAATGCCATATTCATCGGTGTGTAAATTTTTCATCAAGCTGCCGAGGACATCACGTCAGCACGGCCATTTGTAGAATTGGTAGGCAGAAGGTGCAGCGTGACCAGGGTGCCAATGTTGGTAGAACGGCCCTGCGTCAACATAAGCAGCATCACAGTAAAGTGGCCTGGGAAACCATTGCTCCAATGTAGTAGTACAGCCTGACGCAACCGCTGTATCACCCAGTGGATCGCACCCCTTTTCCTGCAGTCAAGGCTCCTCTACCTTCCCATCATCTACTGGTCCTGATGCTCCTGCTCCTCCTAGTCAGGCATTTCGTCAGCAATAGTTCACAGAAGCGATTGCAAAAAGACAGCAGTACGCGTGCACTCATCCAACGGAGCAGAAGCTGAACGTTCTCCTGGCCAAGTTGCTGGTACTTTATTCCCTCCCTTTCCAAATGGTGGACTCTACTCCTTTCAGAGAACTTATGCCAAGCCAAGGTAGAGAATCCAAAGCCATCATTACTTTGCAAAAAAGGCAGTACCTGCCCTGCACACGTATGTTAAACAGAAGGTGGGCCAGACCTTGAGCCAGTCAGTGTTTGTGAAAGTTCATGGCAGCACCGACATGTGGAGCTGTAACTACGGTCAAAAACAATGTATGTCCTTTATGCAGTGGTGTAGCGTGGGCGGAGGGCGGTTGCCCCGGGCACCAAATTGCAGGGGGCGCCAGGCAGCAGGCATTTTAATGAGATGGAGGCAACAACTGCTCCTTCCCCTGGAGGCAGAGAAGCCTTAGCGGCCGTCCACTGACTGCCCTGCCCAGCGGGAGACCAAGGGATGCAGCAGAGAAGGAAGCACCTACCGCTCGGTCCCCTCCGTTATGCTTCATAGGCTTTAGGCCACTAAGCCTGAAGCCTGTGAAGCAGTAGTGCGCCGCAGGAGGTCACGATTACCTCACTGTGAACTCCTGTGTCGGGTCTCACAAGATGACGTGATGGCACGGTTCCTATCAGGTCCTTTAACACCTCTTATCCAATCCAGTACTGAGCCCCGCCCACTGTACTGATCACATAACGGAGACGTCACCCCAGGTCCTTCAGCTCTGGCAGTGCAGCAGATACTGGGCAGGTCCTGGTTGGTAGTCAGGGCTCTTGTTCTCTCTGGTATCAGCCATTCCTCCAGCCTGCAGGTAAGATGAGCTGTGAGGAGACAGTGTGGTGGAGAGCTCAGACATGTCACCTCTGGAGATTCTCCTCCATTACACACAGGAAATCCTTCTCCGCTCCTCAGCTTAGTATGATGGGGGGAGTAGTAGTGGGGATAGTGGGGGTTGTCATCATTCGGTGCTGGATGAGAGAATCTGCTCCATAGAATGAGGATTTTACCACCAGGAGCTTAGATACACACAGAGATCAGGGTCTCCTGCCTTCACACAATGCACTGCCAGGAGCTTAGATACACCCGGAGCTCAGGGTTTTCCCGTCAGTGCAGCTTTATGAGGGTCTGAGTTTTTGCAGGATGAGTTGTACTTTTTCTCGCCCTCATTATAGGGGACATTGGACTCACTGATTAACTTTTATTCCTTTTTTTGGAGGGGGGATGAAGAAAACCAGCAATACGAGCCTTCTCCTGAATGAGTCACCAAGGATGGACAGGAAGGAGATCAGCAGAAGAATATTAGACCTCACCTTGGAGATCATCTCCCTGCTGAGCGGAGAGGTAAACTTTTCTACATTTCTCTCCTCTTTATTGTATTCTGTAACAAGTCAGACATCGGGAAGGAGAATCCATCATAGGAAGTGATAGGAAGAGTTCAGGGTCCTGGAGAACGGCCTCCAGACCTTCCAAATGACGGAGAACCTGAAGATCAGCCCCCAGTATGGTGAGTGATGTATTATGTGACCAATAGTCATGTTGTAGGAGCCATGAGACGGTAAGTAGGCACGTTGTACCCAGGAGGAAAGGGCCGGAGGAAAGCACATGGCCCCTGAAGGGTTTATTCCCTAAGTGTCTCTCTCCATCCACAGGAGTACACAATAGTGAAGAAGACATCGGGGGACTGTGTGACTCCCATCATCCATCTCCAGGAGTCAGGAGGGCGGAGCAGGACCCCTCCCCCCATCACAGAGCCTCCCCCTCACCCCCTGATACATGAGCAGAAGATCCTAGAACTCACCCACAAGATGATGGAGCTGCTGACTGGAGAGGTGACAGTGCTGGGAATTCTGGGAAATTCTCCAGTAACAGCACTGGAGGGGACTGGGTGATGACGGTGTCATTGTGTTGTCAGGTTCCTATAAGGTGTCAGGATGTCACTGTCTATTTCTCCATGGAGGAGTGGGAGTATATAGAAGGACATAAGGATCTGTACAAGGAGGCCATGATGGAGGAGCACCAGCCTCTTACATCACAAGGTAAGAGCCGTCATGTGCAGTGTATACACGTGTGTGCAGTGACATGTAATGGAGGAGCACCAGCCTCTTATATCACAAGGTAAGAGCCGTCATGTGCAGTGTATACACGTGTGTGCAGTGACATGTAATGGAGGAGCACCAGCCTCTTATATCACAGGGTAAGAGCCGTCATGTGCAGTGTATACACGTGTGTGCAGTGACATGTAATGGAGGAGCACCAGCCTCTTATATCACAAGGTAAGAGCCGTCATGTGCAGTGTATACACGTGTGTGCAGTGACATGTAATGGAGGAGCACCAGCCTCTTATATCACAAGGTAAGAGCCGTCATGTGCAGTGTATACACGTGTGTGCAGTGACATGTAATGGAGGAGCACCAGCCTCTTATATCACAAGGTAAGAGCCGTCATGTGCAGTGTATACACGTGTGTGCAGTGACATGTAATGGAGGAGCACCAGCCTCTTATATCACAAGGTAAGAGCCGTCATGTGCAGTGTATACACGTGTGTGCAGTGACATGTAATGGAGGAGCACCAGCCTCTTATATCACAAGGTAAGAGCCGTCATGTGCAGTGTATACACGTGTGTGCAGTGACATGTAATGGAGGAGCCCCAGCCATCGCTTCTGTGAACTATTGCTGAGGAAAAATTAAATTCAAATTTCCTCGTGCTTTGTGGTAACGAATCGTAGTTTTTCCTAAAATGGCTGCTGCACATGTTAGAACATGCAACTAAGAACTCTGGGAACGAGGGATCACCCACAATGCCACCATGCATGCAGCCAGCATCTGTGATGTCACAGCCCTATAAATAGCCTCAGCCATCTTGGTTTCTGCCATCTTCCAGTGTACTTCGTGCAGGGAGAGATGTGACAGGCGCTAGGGACAGTTTTTAGGAAAGACTTTATTCTGAAAAAGAAAAACGATTGAGCAGTTCAGGGAAAGATCATTCATATTGTAGGGAAAGGAATGGGAGGCATTATCGACACTATAGGGAGAGAGCAGGGACCAATAGGGGAGGGTAAAGCCTGGGTAATAGGAGCGATTACTATTACACCTTGCTGCACTAATTGGGGATCCAAATTTCTCTAATACTACTGCTTTTAGGTTGTTTGCACTATATGATACATCAGAAATTCCAGCAATCCTTGCTTGTTATTGGGGTGAAAGTGCTGTGTGATACAACCAGTTTTGGGGTGTATTATTGGAAATATAAGTACATCCATTCGCCCTTGGGGTTCTGTGTGTCTATCTGCAGTTCAGGAGGTGGTGGCAATGGGCAGTGTGATGCAGTTAAAATTCTTTTACACTAAATTCTGTGCGTCAATCGGTAGTTCAGGAGGTGGTCCGGAAAGAAGTAGCGGTGTACGGGTTCATGGAGGCAGCGGTAGCAGGCAGTCAGCTTGGCGTGATTCAAGAAAGTGGAAAACCGCGCTGCTTGATACACCTCCTCCCTTCTTGGTATGGGTTACAAAAGGCACGGGGCCGGATCTGCAAGGGGTATACCCTAGGATCCCTCCTCTCTCCAACACTCCTGTGGGTAATTAAAGGTCGCAACAGTAGTAAATCCCAGACTGCCACCGTCACGTGCAAAGATTTATTGTACTTACAACAGTATCTTTAATAAAACGCATAAAACAATGATATGCACACTTCGGTATCGCCCGACCGGGTTTTGCTGTCACGCTTCGTCAGGAGCGAACATCTTAGCATCAGAAACCAATCTTAAATACCATTAAAAGACACACCCTTTCCCTGTGTCACCACTCAGGGTCACACCTCCTTTCTTACAATATAAAAAAATACAATTCAAAAATACATCAAAATTTATCATAAAAGAAGTGGCTCTGCTCAATCACCTCATTCATTCTATCACATGACTCGACTAGTCAGACCTTCAGTCCACCTCTCATCCTATCCCAGTTAGGAAGAACTTCTCCCATCACAGGTCCTACCTGGTCACAGGTAAGAGAAGTGGAGAATGTATAATACCCCTCCACACTTCTATCTCAAGCCGGCCCCTTCTAGCTGGTCACAGCGGCTCTGCTCAATCACCTCATTCATTCTGTCACATGACTTCACTAGTCAGCCCCGGACTACTTCGTCAGACCTTCAATCCACCTCTCAAAATATCCCGGTTAGGAAGAACTCCCCCCATCACAGGTCCTACCTGGTCACAGGTAAGAGAAGTGGAGGATGTACAATAGACCGGACTATACGATGCAGGGTTTTAAATCGCACTCGATGTTCAATCCGTGAGGTTGTAAAGTGCCCAAATTGTATATCCATTCCACCACTTTTTTGTTGATTTTAGCACAGAAGTTCCCCCCCCCCCCCATACCAGTGTGTTTTAACTAGTTCTACACCAGTGAACCCTAATCCCTAGGAATGTTAGAAGTTTGTCTACTCTGTATATTTAAAAAAATACACATTTCTATTTCTATTTTACAGAAAGTCCCAGTAAGAATTCTGAGGGAAACCTCATGTTATCACTAAATTATAAAGCAGAAGATGAAGATATCATGCAGTGCTCGTCAGGAGAAAATGTACATCCAGGACTTCACAGTACAGATCTATCAAGTAATCTCCCTAATCATGAGGGACCTTTTCCTGACCAATCATGGACTGTTACAAGTGAAGGGAAGAAACCACACTCCTGTTCAGAATGTGGGAAATGTTTTACAGAAAAAAAATGTCTGGTTAGACATGTGAGAATTCACACAGGAGAAAAGCCGTATTCATGTTCAGAATGTGGGAAATGTTTTACAGAAAAATCAAATCTTGTTTTACATGAGAGACTTCACACAGGAGTGAAGCCATATTCATGTTCAGAATGTGGGAAATGTTTTACACGTAAATCACACCTTGTTAGACATGAGAGAATTCACACAGGAGAGAAGCCATATTCATGTTCAGAATGTGGGAAATGTTTTACAGATAAATTAATTCTTGTTTGCCATGAGAGAAGTCACACAGGAGAGAGTCCCTATTCATGTTCAGAATGTGGGAAATGTTTTACACAGAAATCACACCTTGTTAAACATGAGAAACTTCACAAAGGAGAGAAACTATATTCATGTTTAGAATGTGGAAAATGTTTTACAGATAAATCAAATCTTGTTTTCCATGAGAGAAGTCACACAGGAGTGAAGCCATATTCATGTTCAGAATGTGGAAAATGTTTTACACAGAAATCACACCTTGTTAAACATAAGAGAATTCACACAGGAGTCAAACCATATTCATGTTCAGAATGTGGGAAATGTTTTACAGATAAATCAAATCTTGTTTTCCATGAGAGAAGTCACACAGGAGTGAAGCCATATTCATGTTCAGAATGTGGGAAATGTTTTAAAAGAAGAACACGACTCGTTACACATCTGAGAATTCACACAGGAGAGAGGCCGTATTCATGTTCAGAATGTGGGAAATGTTTTTTAAAAGAATCAAGTCTTGTTAAACATGAGAAACTTCACACAGGAGAGAAACTATATTCATGTTCAGAATGTGGGAAATGTTTTACAGCTAAATCAAATCTTGTTAGGCATAAAAAAGGTCACACAGGAGAAGAGTTATATTCATGTTCAAAATGTGGGAAATGTTTTACAGATAAATCAAATCTTGTTAGACATGAGAGAGGTCACACAGAAGAGAATCCATATTCATGTTCAGAATGTGGGAAATGTTTTACACGGAAATCAAATCTTGTTTTCCATGAGAGAGTTCACAGAGGAGAGAAGCCATATTCATGTTCAAAATGTGGGAAATATTTTACACGGAAATCACAGCTTGTTAGACATGAAAGAATTCATAGAGGATAGAAGCCGTTTTTAACTTCAGAATGTGGGAAACGTTTTAGACAAGTCGAATCTTGTTGCACATCAGTCACACACGAGAGAAGTAAAGAAGTGCAAATTACTTGAAATATGTTTTAATTAGAGTACAAATAAATTCAACCCAAATGGAAAGTGCTAAGATTGCGTGTTCACAAAGACATGTTTAAACGTTTGACCGTGCGCATCCGCCAGAATGGTGGACACATCGCACACGTCATGTAAAGACTTTTTAGGAAATCTTGAACTCACTTATATAGATATATATCACAAACTAGATCATAAACTGAAAATTCCAGTGTGTTTTAGTAAATCTAGCCAAGGTTGACATAGCATATGACCTCCTTACCACTGGAAAAGCCTGAGCTGAATTCAATATGATACATTTTTAAAATGGTGGTCGAACACCAAATAACGCAGCCTTTCTACCAATTAATACTTTCATAGATTAGAAGTCAATTTTCTATAAATTGCACTAGTGAAAACTTTGTGTCCAGACATTTGTCTCACCCTGTACTTTTTAAAATAAAAATGGTCCAAAAATTATCCCTTTTGGGGGAAAGTGTTTGGCGGTGTTTATACACGCATGGTGGTGTCAGCAGAAGCAATGGCTTGTTTGGAACAAACATTCCAAAAATTCTCCCTTTTTTGGGAGCAAAAGCAGTATAGTATTGACCCTGTTAGACAAGGTAGGAGATGTGCATGTAGGGGTAGTACTAAAGGCAGCAGTACAGTATGGAACCTGATGAACAAGGCAAAAGATGTGTGGATATATAGGGGTAGTAATAAAGGCAGCAGGGGCAGTAGTAGCTGCAGGGGCAGCAGTACAGTATGAGAACTGAAAAACAAGGCAGGAGATCTGAGGGTGTGTAATGGTAATAGTAGCCACAGCAGTACAGGATAAAACCTGAGGTACAAGGCAGGAGATGTGTGGATATATAAAGGTAGACATAAAGCCAGCAGGGGCAGTAGTAGTGGCAGCAACACAGTATGAAACATGACAAACAATGTAGGAAATATGCACCTGTGTAGGGGTAGTAGTAGTGGCAGCACTAGCTGCGGCAGCAGCACTGTATGGAAAATGGATAGGCAGACAGTGGTGCCAGTGATAAATAGTGTAGGAAAGCGCAAGGGGCCGTCATTGACGGAAGATATGTGTCCCCGAGGTTCCTGGCCTCCGTGAGGCAAGAGCCGGTAATTTTAAGTGTCAGCAGCAGCTAGTGCTGACTGGCACTATTGATTATTTAGTGTAGCTGTAAAGCCGATCTGGGCCGGCTCCTACTGGGAGCAGCCAAAGTGCAGGGTTGGTGGCTGTTCCCCGCGTTCCAGGCCGGGTTTTGGTTTGGGATAAAAACCCAGCCAGCAGTCTCAGCTGTGTGGATTATCCTCCATCTGATAGTGGAGCTTTGTCAGTCTGGGTGTTGGAGCCTGAAAGTTCACTTCAATAGGGGCCGCAAAAGATGCGGACAGCACTCCGTGTGCTGGAAAAAACAGGAGCCACGATAATGGAAGGTCCGCTCAGGTGAGTTAGAGGGGTGTATCTATACAAACAGGTGCGTTCATCAGTAATCTCTAGATTGACCATGTTCCTGCTGCTGTAGCATACCTGTGTTTTTATTGGATGGATGACCGTGTGGGAGTATTTTGTCTTTCACTATATATATGTTGGCATTTTCACTGATGTTTTATGCTTGACAAAGGCTATACTTAGCCGAAACGTTGCATTTTTGTACCGCACTTTGGAAACCTGAATAAAGAAGTTCATGGAGATGCTGCTGTAGCCTACATCTTTCTACAGCACTCCGTGTGCTGTCCGCATTCGTTGCTCCGTTCCACGGCCCTGCTTTGCGGACAAGAATAGGCATTTATATTGACGGCTGCCCGTTCCGTTCCGCAAATTGCGGAAGGCACAGGGGCGGCTTCCGTTTTTTTGCGGATCCACACTTTATAAAGGAACATTTTTTGTACTGGTACACATTATATGGGTGGTATTTCTTTGTACTGACACACATTATTAGGGGTATTTTTTATTGACACACATGTATATATGGGGTATTTTTGTACTGGCATACGTTATAAGGGGTATTTTTTGTACTGGCATACGTTATAAGGGGTATTTTTTGTACTGGCACACACTATAAGGGGGGCATTTTTTTGTAATGGCACACATTATAAGGGGGTATTTTGTACTGGCACACATTGTAATGGGGTATTTTTTGTACTGGCACACATTATAAGGGACATTTTTGTACTGGCACACTTTAGAAAGGGGATTTTTTTTTTTGTACTGGCACACATTATTTTATTGGAAATTTTCATTTTCACAAGGGGTGACAGGAGAAACAGCATTTTTTCCTGAACAGGGCAATTCCCCATGTGCGGTCGTATACTGCTGCTTGGGCACCCGTCAGGGATCAGAATGGAAGGACCACCATATGGTTTTTGGAGGGCAGATTTTGGTCGAATGATTTTCGGATGTCATGTCACATTTAGGTACCCATAGAGTGGAAACTCCCAAAAAGTGATCCTATTTTGGAAACTACAGCCCTCAAAAAATTTACTGAAGGGTGAATGCTTGGATTCCACAGGGGTCTCTTTAGACCCAGATTTTCAATTTTTAAGGATTTACAGGAGAAAATCACAGTTTGTTACCCATTTCTTCCTGAATACGGTAACACCCCATATGTGATTGTAAACTGCTGTTTGGGCACACTACTGGGTTCAGAAGTGAAGGAGCACCATGTGCATTTGAGACCTGGTGATTTATACAGCACTGGCCAACAACTGCAGAGGTTCTGAGGTGAAATTAAAAAAAAGAAACCCCCAAGAAGTAACCCCATTTTAGAAACCATAACTCTTACCAAGGGGTGTAGTGGGCATTTTGATCCTACAGGTGTTTGCAAAAATTAATTCACAGCAAATGGTGCAATTCTTCATCACATATGCCATCTCTGTGCCCAATATATTGTGCCCAGTGCATGCCAGTGTGAAATGCACTCCCTCGTATTATTATGCAATGCTTGCTGGTTTTATGTGATCCTAATCTTTTGCCTGGACATACACCAGGGCTCAGGAGTATTTTATTTAGGCATTTTGTGCTGACAGCTGTAGAGGCCCAGGGGTGAAATAATAAATGGAACTCCCATTTTGGAACTACACCCATCAAGTTATTTATCAAGGTGTTGAGTGAGCATTTTGACCAAACAGGTACTTTGTAGAAATGAGTTTGCAGCGGACCAAGCAAAGTGAAAATTGCTATGTTTTCTACCGATGTGATATTTCAGTGCCCAATATACTGTGCCCAGCTGGTGCCATCTTAGACTCACACCACACTACTTGAATAGATAAGCAGGTTCTACTGGGTACAGAAATGCCATAAATGTGGACGTAAGCTGCTGTATCCGCACACGGCAGGGCTCAGAAGGGAAGGTGCGCCATTTGAATTTTGGAATGCAGATATTTCTGGAATGATTGGCTATCACATTAGCAGAGCCCCTGAGGTACCCGTACAGTGGAGTGAGAATTTTGGAAACTACACCCCTCAAATTATTTATCAAGGGGTGGAGTGAGCATTTTGACACCACAGTTGTTTGGCAGAAATTAATGAGCAGGGGACGGTGCAAAATGAAAATTGCAAGTTTTCCACAGATATGCCATTTCAATACCCAGTATGCTGTGTTAGAACAGTATTCCCCACTAGACCATATCTGGGTAAGGGTATTAATTACACACATATACAGTACAGACCAAAAGTTTGGACACACCTTCTCATTCAAAGAGTTTTATTTATTTTCATGACTATGAAGGCATCAAAACTATGAATTAACACATGTGGAATTATATACATAACAAACAAGTGTGAAACAACTGAAAATATGTCATATTCTAGGTTCTTCAAAGTAGCCACCTTTTGCTTTGATTACTGCTTTGCACACTCTTGGCATTCTCTTGATGACCTTCAAGAGGTAGTCCCCTGAAATGGTCTTCCAACAGTCTTGAAGGAGTTCCCAGAGATGCTTAGCACTTGTTGGCCCTTTTGCCTTCACTCTGCGGTCCAGCTCACCCCAAACCATCTCGATTGGGTTCAGGTCCGGTGACTGTGGAGGCCAGGTCATCTGGCGCAGCACCCCATCACTCTCCTTCATGGTCAAATAGCCCTTACTTTCAAAGTTTTCCCAATTTTTCGGCTGACTGACTGACCTTCATTTCTTAAAGTAATGATGGCCACTCGTTTTTCTTTACTTAGCTGCTTTTTTCTTGCCATAATACAAATTCTAACAGTCTATTCAGTAGGACTATCAGCTGTGTATCCACCTGACTTCTCCTCAACGCCACTGATGGTCCCAAACCCATTTATAAGGCAAGAAATCCCACTTATTAAACCTGACAGGGCACACCTGTGAAGTGAAAACCATTTCAGGGGACTACCTCTTGAAGCTCATCAAGAGAATGCCAAGAGTGTGCAAAGCAGTAATCAAAGCAAAAGGTGGCTACTTTGAAGAACCTAGAATATGACATATTTTCAGTTGTTTCACACTCGTTTTGTTATGTATATACACTCACCTAAAGAATTATTAGGAACTCCATACTAATACGGTGTTGGACCCCCTTTTGCCTTCAGAACTGCCTTAATTCTACGTGGCATTGATTCAACAAGGTGCTGATAGCATTCTTTAGAAATGTTGGCCCATATTGATAGGATAGCATCTTGCAGTTGATGGAGATTTGAGGGATGCACATCCAGGGCACGAAGCTCCCGTTCCACCACGTCCCAAAGATGCTCTATTGGGTTGAGATCTGGTGACTGTGGGGGCCATTTTAGTACAGTGAACTCATTGTCATGTTCAAGAAACCAATTTGAAATGATTCAAGCTTTGTGACATGGTGCATTATCTTGCTGGAAGTAGCCATCAGAGGATGGATACATGGTGGTCATGAAGGGATGGACAGAAACAATGCTCAGGTAGCCCGTGGCATTTAAACGATGCCCAATTGGCACTAAGGGGCCTAAAGTGTGCCCAGAAAACATCCCCCACACCATTACACCACCACCAGCCTGCACAGTGGTAACAAGGCATGATGGATACATGTTCTCATTCTGTTTATGCCAAATTCGGACTCCATTTGAATGTCTCAACAGAAATCGAGACTCATCAGACCAGGCAACATTTTTCCAGTCTTCAACAGTCCAATTTTGGTGAGCTCATGCAAATTGTAGCCTCTTTTTCCTATTTGTAGTGGAGATGAGTGGTACCCGGTGGGGTCTTCTGCTGTTGTAGCCCATCCGCCTCAAGGTTGTGCGTGTTGTGGCTTCACAAATGCTTTGCTGCAGACCTCGGTTGTAACGAGTGGTTATTTCAGTCAACGTTGCTCTTCTATCAGCTTGAATCAGTCGGCCCATTCTCCTCTGACCTCTAGCATCCACGAGGCATTTTTGCCCACAGGACTGCCGCATACTGGATGTCTTTCCCTTTTCACACCATTCTTTGTAAACCCTAGAAATGGTTGTGCGTGAAGATCCTAGTAACTGAGCAGATTGTGAAATACTCAGACCGGCCCGTCTGGCACCAACAACCATGACACGCTCAAAATTGCTTAAAACACCTTTCTTTCCCATTCTGACATTCAGTTTGGAGTTCAGGAGATTGTCTTGACCAGGAACACCCTCCTAAATGCATTGAAGCAACTGCCATGTGATTGGTTGACTAGATAATTGCATTAATGAGAAATAGAACAGGTGTTCCTAATAATTCTTTAGGTGAGTGTAATTCCACATGTGTTAATTCATAGTTTTGATGCCTTCAGTGTGAATCTACAATTTTCATAGTCATGAAAATAAAGAAAACTCTTTGAATGAGAAGGTGTGTCCAAACTTTTGGTCTGTACTGTATATATACCAAGGAAGCTCAAGGCTAAATTACCCTTCTTGACCCAGAAATATAGGCAGTGTAAAACGTAATTTTCATTGCCTGTGTTTAAAAAAGCGTGCACCAAGGGGTTAAAAATAGCTGTACCCTGCTGGTGTGTATTAGCGTGTGTATATGGTTATACAGAGCACTGTCAGGGGTGTGCGCTGACCCTGCGTGCAAAGCCTGCAGCTGATTGCCAGTATCACACACTGGCCCCCTAAACGTCTGTCTATGCCAGTTTACGTCACTGGCTAATATTCACTAAATTCGCTGCTGCTTTAGTGAACTCATGACAGCCGACACACATCAACAGGATCAGACACTTAAAACCTACGTACTGTCCCCCCCCCCCCACATGTTTCACCATCTAACCTGGCTTCATCAGGGGTATTGGGCAGCGCCGAGGAATGAACGCTGGGACGAAATATAAGAGACATTTCAGACATGATTGACAGGGAACTAAATCTGTCACATAGAGAGTCCCGACTGGCTGTTGGTTATGACGACAGTGAACTAAGGCTACTTTCAAACTCGCGTTTGGTGCGGATCCATCATGGATCTGCACAGACAGATCCGTTCAGATAATACAAACGTCTGCATCCGTTCAGAACATCTTTAACATAGCCAAGACGGATCCGTCTTGAACACCATTGAAAGTCAATGGAGGACGGATCAGTTTTCTATTGTGCCATATTGTGTCATAGAAAACGGATCCGTCCCCATTGACTTACATTGTGTCTCAGGACGGATCCGTTTGGCTCAGTTTCGTCAGACGGGACAGCAAAACGCTGCAAGCGGAATGGAGGCGGAACGGAGGCTGAACTGATGCATTCTGAGCAGATCCTTTTCCATTCAGAATGCATTAGAATGCAAACTGATCCGTTTTGGACCGCTGGTGAGAGCCCTGAACGGATCTCACAAACGGAAAGCCAAAACGCCAGTGTGAAAGTAGCCTTACCAATCAGCTCACGCTGCCTCTGTACTTTCTCCAATGATGTGAGATTAAGGGGTGCACACGTGACCAGCGCTCCTGCACACAGCCGAGACACTCACTGCGGCTGCGCCACTGGCATCAAGCTCCCAGGAGAAAGATGGACATACTGCAGGGGGGGGGGGGGGGGGGGGGGGGGGAAAGGGGGGGGGCTATGCGCGGGGACATAGTTAATTGCGGCGAACCTGCACATAAGAGCCTAGCGCCTGCTGTGCGCTACTGTACATAAAACACTCTTAATAACATTCACCCCCAGAGGGAGCGTTGGAGGTAAGTATAGTGCTAAAAGGGCATTTAAATGGCTAAGAAACTGCATGGAGTATTAATAGTGGAAAGAATGCTCATGTCCCTGATAGAAGTATAAATCAGGGACAAGTACAGATATTAAAGGTGAAAACTATTTGGGGGATTGGACAATTACTCTGCTCCACTATAATACTCCTAGTAACATTAGTCCCAAAAGGGGAATATGAAAAGGGTATAAAAACTGAAAGGGTATAAGGGGACTGGAGGACCAAAATGGGTTATTATGATAGAAAAGATAATGATAATGTCCCTGATAGACGAATAAATCAGGGACAGATACATACATTACACATGGAGCTGTACAATGGACGTTTACCAAGGCTTTGAATATAAGCCAATTAGATGTGTATAAATTCACATCCACCATAAAAAACTAAATGCAGAAAAAGGAAAAAAAAAAACACCCTCTGCTAGATAGGAAATAATTTGATAGAGACTGGCATAGGCAGACGTTTAGGGGGCCAGTGTGTGATACTGGCAATCAGCTGCAGGGTCAGCACAACAGGGGCATCGCACACCCCTGACCGTGCTCTGTAGAACCATATACACACGCTAATACACACCAGCGGGGGACAGCTATGTTTAACCCCTTGACAGAGCTTTTTTAAACGCAGGCAATAAAAGTTACATTTTACTCTGCCTATATTTCTGGGTCAAGAAGGGAAATTTAGCCTTGAGCTTCCTTGGTATATATATGTGTAATTAATACCCTTACCAAGATAGGGTCTAGTAGGGAATACTGTTCTTGTTTCAATTCCGGCTTAACAGCCTTAGTTTGTTGGACCCGCTTTAATCAGCTACAGTGTCACTTATCTATGGGCCTCATAGGCCTTCGTAGCTGCAGGCCCCGAGGCCTGTGTAGGGCAACAAGCTGCTATAGCAGCCATCAAGTCTCCATCATCTCAGCGTATGATCCGATCGGGTGAGAGAGAAAGCCCACTCCCTATACAAACACCATAGATGTCAGCTTTGACCACGGCATCTAATGGGTTAATCTGCCAGTCATCAGCGTTTCCAGCAATGCCGGTGGATACAGCAAAGGCCAGGCTGTCAGTAACAGCTAGGCCTCTGATCAAGCGGGCGCAGTTTCTGCACCCTAGATATACGTCGTGTGTTGGGAAGTCACTTCAACGCTGCTCTGTACAAGTATGGTACATGTCGAGAAGGGGTTAACATGACAACATGCCTTGGAGCCATGGGTCACAGCATTCCCTCTGCTCTTCCTCCTTGCTGCCCAAGAGAAGCCTTTCCATGTTGTCCTCTGTCTTCACTGCCCCTTCCTAGTCAGACATCTGCTTTTTTATTAAGAAGAGGCAACAAAATCCCACTATGCCGTACAGCAGATAGTCAGTCTCCCTGTTGATGACTTGAGGGAGAGCAGTCACCGTTTGGACTGCCCTGAGGAGATGCTTCAGGGGAAGCTGGGGGACCTCATGCATAGCTGTGTTGGTGGTGGTAATAGTGGAACCCGTAGTCACAGTATTGGCGGTGGGGGCAGTGGTAGCGACAGTGGCACTCTGGGTATGTACATAGCAGGGAGTCGGGCGGGGGGGGGGGGGGGCAAGGAGCCCACCATGATATATCACAGTCTGATAAAAGTAGCAGGGAGGGTGAGGACTAGGATGATCACTGTGTGTTCGACAGGACTTTGAAGCCAGATCAGGCTGCTTAGGAGGAGGAGACATCAGAGGAGAAGAATGGTAGCTCAGTGGCAATAAAGGGCAGAGGCAATGTACGGGCAAAATCTCCAAGAGAACTGGCAGTGTAGGTCTCATCTGTTAGAAGCAAAGAGCTTCTAATTTTCATATGGTATGTATAGCAGTAATGCAGTTTACATATATTCATGTTTTCAATGTTTGCATGTGTCTTTATGCATAAAGTGCAATGACCGGGCCGCAGGGGCAATATGTGAGCGCGATGGGCCGATGGGAGTAGTAGTTGTTTACTAACGGTTAGCAGAGCTCCCTGGGCCGGCGTGCAGTGTATGGAAGGATAGCATCAGGTTCATTCGGGGCACACTCTGGTGTTCAGGGATTTCAGACCTTGGTGGTATGGTTTTAGGTGCAGGGGAGGCAGGGTCCCTGGTGTTCATGATGCCAGCACCATTAGGTTAAGTTCACACAATAAGGAGACCAGTTCTCTTAACAAATTCCCAGTACTTTACTGAAGCTGATCCAGGTCATCAATGTGCGCAAAAATCATTTACATCAAGGCAGCTTCTACAATGGCGCAGGTTAGTTCCTAAAAGTTGCATAAGGGTTTGTTCTCCTCTATAACAATCAATCCCTTGTTTCTCCAGACTGGAGGGATGTACTATCTCTGCTGTACTATATAGTCATTTACTTCTGTATCTTCTCTAGGAATACTATCTCCTGACAGGTGGCCTTTCTGTCTTTTGTTATGGTGGGCAGCTGGTAGCTTGGAATCTCTCCACCAAATGCAAAATGAGGCTCCTTCTGTAATCTTTCCCTTCCATGTGCTGGTACATGGAACTAACTCTGGAGTTTAGATAACTCTCCACAATGGCTTCTGAGGTGAAGCTTTTTCCTCAGACATCACACTATCCTCCTTCTTCTTCTCTGAGAGAGCAGGACGGAGTCAGCCCTGGGAGGTTTGTTAGAGCCTCCCCCTCCCTATACAACTTTATGGGAACTCAGGCACAAGCACATTTTCATGAAACACAATCACAATATTAAGCAGTTTGTTTCAGGACACTTCAAAAGCCGTGTTCTACTACATGTAGTCCTTGTTTGCTTTTGCATTGTAGCCATGGTAGCTTGCACCTGAACCCCCTTATACACAGTCTGTAGATGCTGGTCTAACTCTCTTTCATATCTGTATGTATGTCAGATGTCATCTGTTATTTCGTACAAAAGCTTAGGGAGGGGAGAGAAAATGCAAAAATTCATAAAAAATTTGCAGAAAGAGCTAACATCTCTTCGTCTCCAGTGATTGGATGCCCACAGAAGAAGGCTTCCTGTTGCAGGAACCCAGTTACCGCCTTTTTGACTGCATTATCATCAGGGAATTGTTGCCTACGCAGAAATATCTTCAGGTTCTGAAAGAGAAAGTAATCACTGGGAGCCAGGTCTGGAGTGTAGGGTGGATGGTTAAGCTCCTGTTACAAATTGTATGATAAAGTGCTAGAAGGGGCATATGTTTCACTCAGAGTCCTCAGCTGGGTGAAATAAGAAAGTCCAGAAAGCTAGATAAAGGATAATTTGCTGAGACATATAATTTAAGCCTTTGAATGTATCTTTTTGGACTGGTATGTAGGTTGGTAGTGGGAACTACCAGTCAACACCCTTGCTCCAGTACGGTTATTCCCACTAGCCTGAAGAGATCCCAGGTGTACCTATTGGGATCATTACTGGATAATAAATAGAGGCCTCAGTCAGAGTCTGCTTGCTATCTGACTGGGAGACTGTGCCAAACCGAATCCTCCTGACAGGCTGAAAGCTTAGGTGAGAGAGATGTTTTCTCTGTATTAGTTAGAGCCCAGAAGGGCAGGTGTTTATTTTATTGTTTGTTGTTATGCTTCATGTGCCGTGGATTCACCCAAGTGACTGTTAATTTGGAGGCCATTAATTCTGCTGCTCTGAGTAGCAAATAAAGCGATATTTACTTGACCCCAGAGTCTCAGAGTCTTTAATTGTCACCCCCACCGCAAGTACACAATTTCTTACACTCCATAAAGCCGCATTCCCCGATAGCAGCTTGTGATTTGCGAGACTCGTGAGCTGGCACGTTTCTGTGAAGCAGTAACACACCGACAACTTCCCACTGTGTAATGCCTTCATTGTTGAAGCATAGGTGTCTCCAGTAATTGTTGTCTTGTGTGGCCAGAATTCTAGTAATAAAACATCTTCTGTATCCCCAAAAACTGTTGCCATGATATTTCCAGCTCACTGCTGCACACAAACTTTCTTTGGAATTGGTGACCCCTTGCGCTTCCATTGTATGGACTCTTGTTTGGGCTCTGAATCATGGTGGTGGACCCATGTTTCATCACCCATGTGGGAGATAGAACCCCATCTTGTCTCTCTGAACCAGGGTTCAATGAGCGTTCACTTAAATGTCAAATGAAATGTCAGCTTTTTTGCAAGCACGGGGGAGCAGCTGACCCCAGCTCCCCCTCCTTCTCTCTTCTCAGAAATGCTAACTTCTACTGTTGTCTAGTTTCACATCCTCTTTCTTTTAAGAAGCTGTTTCATTTCACTTTATGTGTTTTTTGTTTGAACTATGTAACGCCCACAGGTACCAGTAAAATGCTGATATATAGAATGTATGTTCCTCAATAAAGCAGATTATTTGGTCCAGATATCTCGTCTGTATTAAGTCTTCTCTACATATGTGTACACATATGGTTTATTCTTTGATTTGAATCCCAATAATCATAGATGTAGGGGTAATTGCTCCAACACCCGTAATAATTTGTGAATAGAAATCTCTTGGATTTTCTCTAAGCATGTCTAAATTCTCTTAGCTGACAAGTTTTTTTGCTCAACATTTTTGCATCAACATTTGTGGCACCCGCCAGGAACTGACCTTTGACATAATCAAAACATCATGAATGATACTGGAAACTGAAATGCCTAATTTATGAGCTATATCACCGACTTTGACCCAACGATCTTCCAAAATCATGGCCTCTACTTTACGGCATATTTTATCTGAAGATGCTTCGACAGGTCACTCTGAATGTTGGTCATCTTCAACTGATTCCCTATCCCATTTCAACTGCTTGGCTCAAAACTTTACTTGGTAGTAGGAAGGTGCATTATCACCATACACAGCATCTTCCTTTCACAGATTTCTTTAGGCTTCTTTTATTCCTTTGTAAGGAATTTAATCAAGGAACAAAGCTCAACATTCCTCACTTTCTGCCACCCGCACTGTACTGCGCTTGTTATCCTGCCACTTCCAGTGCTTCCATTAGACTGAACTGCTCCTGTGTGTGCTGCATGTACAGACATGTCTCAATCTGCACAGACAAGCTCAGCTCCCTAACACTGACAGAACATGCTGGGATAGATAACTTATTGAACACTCCTCGTATACCAAATTTCAAGGAAATTGGAGCAACTTTGTTTCGGGAAGAAACGATTTGGGTCCAAACTGAACTTTTCAAAAATTTGGTGAACCTGAAACTAACCGAATGTCAAAAGGTGCATTTATCTTTAATTCACATAGTAACATAGTTTATATATAATATTATGTATAAGGCCGAAAAAAGCCCTCTGTCCATCCAGTTTGACCTGTTATCCTGCAAGTTGATCCAGAGGAAGGCATCAGAATAACTCCCTGGATCAACGACCCATCTCTAGTAGCTATAGCCTGTAATATTATTACGCTCCAGAAATACATCCAGGCCCCTCTTGAATTCCTTTATTGTACTCACCATCACCACCTCCTCAGGCAGAGAGCTCCATAGTCTCACTGCTCTTACCGTAAAGAATCCTTTTCTATGTTTGTGTACAAACCTTCTTTCCTCCAGACGCAGAGGATGTCCCCTCGTCACAGTCACAGTTCTGGGGATAAATAGATGATGGGAGAGATCTCTGTACTGACCCCTGATATATTTATACATAGTAATTAGATCTCCCCTCAGTCGTCTTTTTTCTAAACTGAATAACCTTAATTTTGATAATCTTTCAGGGAACTGTAGTTGAACATTCCAGTTATTACTTTAGTTGCCCTCCTCTGAACCGTCTCCAGCTCTGCTATGTTTGCCTTGTTCACTGGAGCCCAGAACTGTACACAGTACTCCATGTGTGGTCTGACTAATGATGTGTAAAGTGGTAGGACTATGTTCTTATCACGAGGAGCTCACACTGCGAGATCTGCCCCCTACAGGAGACACCGAGAAGATCCTCCTGAAGTAATGGAAATAGTCACTAGAGATCCGTCCTTCACTGCTCCACACAGAGCACAGGAGCTCCGCCCCTCATGTCACATGATCATTATCCCAAGCCCTTCACCACCTCTTATCCAATCCAGTACTGAGCCACGCCCCCTGCACTGATCACATGATGGTTACATCATCCCAGGTCCTTCACCACCTCTTCTCCTCTCCACTGCTAAGCCCCGCCCCCTGCACTGATCACATGATGGTGACATCACCCCAGGTCTCTCCCCCACCTCTCCTCCTCTCCACTGCTGAGCTCCGCCCCCTGCACTGATCACATGACAGTGACATCACCCCAGGTCCTTCAGCTCTGGCAGTGCAGCAGATACTGGGCAGGTCCTGGTCGGAAATCAGGGCTCTTGTTCTCTCTGGTATCAGCCATTTCTCCAGCCTGCAGGTAAGATGAGCTGTGAGGAGACAGTGTGGTGGAGAGCTCAGACATGTCACCTCTGGAGATTCTCCTCCATTACACACAAGGAATCCTTCTCCGCTCCTCAGCTTAGTATGATGGGGGGAGTAGTAGTGGGGATAGTGGGGGTTGTCATCATTCGGTGCTGGATGAGAGAATCTGCTCTGTGTGAATGAGGTTTTCACCGCCAGGAGCTTAGATACACTCTGCACTGCCAGGAGCTTAGATACACCCGGAGCTCAGGGTTTTCCCGTCAGTGCAGCTTTATGAGGGTCTGAGTTTTGCGGGATGAGTTGTACTTTTTCTCGGCCTCATTATCGGGGACATGGGACTCACTGATTAACCTTTATTCCTTTTTTTTTGGAGGAGGATGAAGAAAACCAGCAATACGAGCCTTCTCCTGAATGAGCCACCAAGGATGGACAGGAAGGAGATCAGCAGAAGAATATTAGACCTCACCTTGGAGATCATCTCCCTGCTGAGCGGAGAGGTAAACTTTTCTAGATTTCTCTCCTCTTTATTGTATTCTGTAACAAGTCAGACATCGGGAAGGAGAATCCATCATAGAAAGTGATAGGAAGAGTCCAGGGTCCTGGAGAACGGCCTCCAGACCTTCCAAGTGACAGAGAACCTGAAGATCAGCCCCCAGTATGGTGAGTGATGTATCATGTGACCAGTGACCAATAGTCATGTTGTAGGAGCCATGAGAAGGTAAGTAGGCACGTTGTACCCAGGAGGAAAGGGCCGGAGGAGAGCACATGGCCCCTGAAGGGTTTATTCCCTAAGTGTCTCTCTCCATCCACAGGAGTACACAATAGTGAAGAAGACATCGGGGGACTGTGTGACTCCCATCATCCATCTCCAGGAGTCAGGAGGGTGGAGCAGGACCCCTCCCCCCATCACAGAGCCTCCCCCTCACCCCCTGATACATGAGCAGAAGATCCTAGAACTCACCCACAAGATGATGGAGCTGCTGACTGGAGAGGTGACACTGCTGGGAATGCTGGGAAATTCTCCAGTAACAGCACTGGAGGGTCTGGGTGATGACGGTGTCATTGTGTTGTCAGGTTCCTATAAGGTGTCAGGATGTCGCTGTCTATTTCTCCATGGAGGAGTGGGAGTATATAGAAGGACATAAGGATCTGTACAAGGAGGCCATGATGGAGGAGCACCAGCCTCTTATATCACAAGGTAAGACCCGTCATGTGCAGTGTATACACGTGTGTGCAGTGACATGTAATGGAGGGGCACCAGCCTCTTATATCACAGGGTAAGAGCCGTCATGTGCAGTGTATACACGTGTGTGCAGTGACATGTAATGGAGGAGCACCAGCCTCTTATATCACAAGGTAAGAGCCGTCATGTGCAGTGTATACACGTGTGTGCAGTGACATGTAATGGAGGAGCACCAGCCTCTTATATCACAAGGTAAGAGCCGTCATGTGCAGTGTATACACGTGTGTGCAGTGACATGTAATGGAGGAGCTCCAGCCTCTTATATCACAAGGTAAGAGCCGTCATGTGCAGTGTATACACGTGTGTGCAGTGACATGTAATGGAGGAGCACCAGCCTCTTATATCACAAGGTAAGAGCCGTCATGTGCAGTGTATACACGTGTGTGCAGTGACATGTAATGGAGGAGCACCAGCCTCTTATATCACAAGGTAAGAGCCGTCATGTGCAGTGTGTACACGTGTGTGCAGTGACATGTAGTGGAGGAGCACCAGCCTCTTATATCACAAGGTAAGAGCCGTCATGTGCAGTGTATACACGTGTGTGCAGTGACATGTAATGGAGGAGCACCAGCCTCTTATATCACAAGGTAAGAGCCGTCATGTGCAGTGTATACACGTGTGTGCAGTGACATGTAATGGAGGAGCACCAGCCTCTTATATCACAAGGTAAGAGCCGTCATGTGCAGTGTATACACGTGTGTGCAGTGACGTGTAATGGAGGAGAGAAGTAGAGAAGAGCGAATCAAAGTTGTCGAATTGAATTCGAAATTAATTTCAGGAAAAATTAAATTCAAATTTCCTCGTGCTTTGTGGTAACGAATCGTAGTTTTTCCTAAAATGGCTGCTGCACATGTTAGAACATGGAACTAAGAACTCTGGGAACGAGGGATCACCCACAATGCCATGCATGCAGCCAGCATCTGTGATGTCACAGCCCTATAAATAGCCTCAGCCATCTTGGTTTCTGCCATCTTCCAGTGTACTTCGTGCAGGGAGAGATGTGACAGGCGCTAGGGACAGTGTTTAGGAAAGACTTTTTTCAGTAAAAAAAACAAAAAACGATTGATCAGTTCAGGGAAAGATCATTCATAGTGTAGGGAAGAGATAGGGAGGTATTATCCACACTATAGGGAGAGAGCAGGGACCAATAGGGGAGTGTAAAGCCTGGGTAATAGGAGCGATTACTATTACACCTTGCTGCACTAATTGGGAATCCAAATTGCTCTAATACTACTGGGTTTAGGTTGTTTGCACTACATGATACATCAGTAATTCCAGCAATCCTTGCTTGTTATTGGGTGAAAGTGCTGTGTGATACAACCAGTTTTGGGGTGTATTAATAGGAAATATAAGTACACAGACTGTCCAGGAGTTGGCAGATGCTTTACTCCAGGTCTAGGAGGAGATCCCTCAGGAGACCGTCCGCCACCTCATCAGGAGCATGCACAGGCGTTGTAGGGAGGTCATACAGCCACGTGGAGGCCACACACACTACTGAGCCTCATTTTGACTTGTTTTAAGGACATTACATCAAAGTTGGATCAGCCTGTAGTGTGTTTTTCCACTTTCATTTTGAGTGTGACTCCAAATCCAGACCTCCATGGGTTAAAAATTTGATTTCCATTTTTTAATTTTTGTGTGATTTTGTTGTCAGCACATTCAACTATGTAAAGAACAAAGTATTTCAGAAGAATATTTAATTAACTCAGATCTAGGATGTGTTATTTTTGTGTTCCCTTTATTTTTTTGAGCAGTGTGTGTATATATATATATATATATACACAAACCGGATTCCAAAAAAGTTGGGACACTAAACAAATTGTGAATAAAAACTGAATGCAATGATGTGGAGATGGCAAATGTCAATATTTTATTTGTAATAGAACGTAGATGACAGATCAAACGTTTAATCCGAGTAAATGTATCATTTTAAAGGAAAAATACGTTGATTCCAATTTTCACGGTGTCAACAAATCCCAAAAAAGTTGGGACAAGTAGCAATAAAAGGCTGGAAAAAGTAAATTTGAGCATAACGAAGAGCTGGAAGACCAATTAACACTAATTAGGTCAATTGGCAACATGATTGGGTATAAAAAGAGCTTCTCAGAGTGGCAGTGTCTCTCAGAAGCCAAGATGGGTAGAGGATCACCAATTCCCACAATGTTGCGCAGAAAGATAGTGGAGCAATATCAGAAAGGTGTTACCCAGCGAAAAATTGCAAAGACTTTGCATCTATCATCATCAACTGTGCATAACATCATCCGAAGATTCCAAGAATCTGGAACAATCTCTGTGCATAAGGGTCAAGGCTGTAAAACCATACTGGATGCCCGTGATCTCCGGGCCCTTAAACGACACTGCACCACAAACAGGAATGCTACTGTAAAGGAAATCACAGAATGGGCTCAGGAATACTTCCAGAAACCATTGTCAGTGAACACAATCCACCGTGCCATCCGCCGTTGCCAGCTGAAACTCTACAGTGCAAAGAAGAAGCCATTTCTAAGCAAGATCCACAAGCTCAGGCGTTTTCACTGGGCCAGGGATCATTTAAAATGGAGTGTGGCAAAATGGAAGACTGTTCTGTGGTCAGACGAGTCACGATTCGAAGTTCTTTTTGGAAATCTGGGACGCCATGTCATCCGGACCAAAGAGGACAAGGACAACCCAAGTTGTTATCAACGCTCAGTTCAGAAGCCTGCATCTCTGATGGTATGGGGTTGCATGAGTGCGTGTGGCATGGGCAGCTTGCATGTCTGGAAAGGCACCATCAATGCAGAAAAATATATTCAGGTTCTAGAACAACATATGCTCCCATCCAGACGTCATCTCTTTCAGGGAAGACCCTGCATTTTTCAACAAGATAATGCCAGACCACATTCTGCATCAATCACAACATCATGGCTGCGTAGGAGAAGGATCCGGGTACTGAAATGGCCAGTCTGCAGTCCAGATCTTTCACCTATAGAGAACATTTGGCGCATCATAAAGAGGAAGGTGCAACAAAGAAGGCCCAAGACGATTGAACAGTTATGCCTCGTTTCCACTGAGAGGATCGGTTCGGGTCGGCACAGTTTGGAAGATTTTTAATGGTCCGGTCTATTTAGGTGAGCGTTTCCACTGCAACTCGGGCCGCCGGGTCCATACGTGGTTTAGAAAAAAATGCATAGCGTGACGTCACACTAGTGCGACGACAAACGCGATGCTACAAACAACAAAGATGCGCTTACGTTTGACGTTATTTTCGGGCTTTAATACTGCCATTTTGACTGGGAAGGCTCGCCCCCTCCTGAGATTTGACGGCCTCAGTCAATACAGACACAGGAGCTGATTTGTCTCTTGCTGGGCTTGCATAGCCTCCATATCCTTTCTGCTGTTGAGCAGTAGCCTGTTGCTGCAGCAAGTTAGCCTGCACCAATTGCTTTACTAAATCCTCCATGGTTGGATGTTCAGACTGTAATTTCGCTACAGTTTTTACCCAGGACCTTTACCGCTTACAACTGCCGGTGGCTGCGATTTCTAGGAGCGTTGTGCCCGCATCCGACACCAATTGTGGGGGTTTTAACCCCGTCACTGTGCACACATACACACGTGTCAGTTCAGTCTTCACCACAGGCAGTGTTTATTTCAGCAAACAAAAGTAAACATGTCCAAACTTTAGCTTTAAGCTTTCTTCAGCCCACAAATATTGCATAAAGTCCCACATTTTGTGTTCAGTCCAAATCAGGTAACAAAACAATATGATCTCGCCACTCTCTGGGGAAGTGGCAACTCTAGGAACAATATATAGGGGGGGGGCACAAAGATACCACAGTCAAAAATGGGGGGGCAAAAACAAAATAAGTATATATAAATAAGATTACAAAATACGAGAGAATTTGCGGTCTGCAGGGATACATTTATAATAAAAGAAGCTATTCAGTCGTCTGCTGTGCCGTCCTCTGCTTGCTTCCGCAGGCGCACTGTTATGGTGGATCTGTGGAAGACACACTGTTATGGGGGCATCTGTTGATGACACATTATGCCTCTCATAGCCCTTATGCCTCATTAGCCCCCATTATTCCTCTTATTAGCCCCCATTATGCCTCTTATCAGCCCCCATATCAGCCCTTATGCCTCATTAAACCCCATTATTCCTCTTATTAGCCCCCATTATGCCTCATTAGCCCCCATTATAAGCCATTATGCCTCTTATTAGCCCCCATATGCCTCCTATTAGCCCCCATATGCCTCCTATTAGCCCCCATATGCCTCCTATTAGCCCCCCCCGAGGACCAGAGAAGGATGCATAGCATAGTAAAGCATGAAAGAGACAAGAAAAGGCCAGGGCCATTCATCAAGTCAGTACAGTCCAAAAATACATGTAGGGCGAACAAGGAGTATCCTCCACTGTAGATCCAGGCAGAAGGTTCAACAAACGGTCCAGGAGATGGCTGATACGAAGGTATTCCAGGGAAGGAAAGGAGAAGAATATCCGGAGTGCCCCAAGTGGAGTTATCCAATCAATACCCGTGCAGAAGAAAAACATCTACAAAAAATTATAAAAAAGTGAATAAGTAAAGCATACAATAAATTACCTAGTATAAAAACCAATGAACAAAAGTTCTTCATTAAGACCCTGCGGAGTCAAACATCCCAAATTGTAAATCCATCGGGATTCAGCTTTAACCACTTCCCATCTGGGCCATTTGCCCCCTTCCTGACCAGGCCAAATTTTGCAAAACTGACATATCTCACTTTATGTGGTAATAACTTTGGAACGCCTTTATTTATCCAAGTCATTCAGAGATTGTTTTCTCGTGACACATTGTACTTCATGATAGTCATAAATTTGAGTCAAAATATTTCACCTTTATTTATGAAAAAATCCCAAATTTACCCAAAAATTAGAAAAATTCGCAATTTTCTAAATTTCAATTTCTCTGCTTTTAAAACAGAAAGTGATACCTCATAAAATATTTATTATTTAACATTCCCCATATGTCTACTTTATGTTGGCATCATTTTGGAAATGTCATTTTATTTTTTTAGGACGTTAGAAGGCTTAGAAGTTTAGAAGCAATTCTTCAAATTTATAAGAAATTGCCAAAACCCACTTTATAAGGACCAGTTCAGGTCTGAAGTCACTTTGTGGGGCCTACATAGTGGATACCCCCATAAATGACCCCATTGTAGAAACTACACCCCTCAAGGTATTCAAAACCGATTTTACAAACTTTGTTAACCCTTTAGGCGTTCCACAAGAATTAAAGGAAAATGGAGATCAAATTTTTAAATTTCACTTTTTTGGCAGATTTTCCATTTTAATCAATTTTTTTCTTTAACACATCGATGGTTAACAGCCAAACAAAACTCAATATTTATTACCCAGATTCTGCGGTTTACAGAAACACCCCACATGTGGTCGTAAACTGCTGTATGGGCACACGGCAGGGCGCAGAAGGAAAGGAACTCCACATGGTTTTTAGATGCCATGTCCCATTTGAAGCCCCCTGATGCACCCTTACAGTAGAAACTCCCAAGAAGTGACCCCATTTTGGAAACTAGGGGATAAGGTGCCAGTTTTATTAGTACTATTTTTGGGTACATATGATTTTTTGATCATTCATTATAACACTTTATGGGGCAAGGTGACCAAAAAATTGGTTGTTTTAGCACAGTTTCTATTTATTTATTTTTACAGCGTTCACCTGAGGGGTTCAGTCAAGTGACATTTTTATAGAGCAGATTGTTACGGACGTGGCGATACCTAATATGTATACTTTTTCTCATTTATTAAAGTTTTACACAATAATAGCATTTTTGAAACAAAAAAATTATGTTTTAATGTGTCCATGTTCTGAGAGCTATAGTTTTTTTTATTTTTTGAGAGATTTTCTTATGTAGGGGCTCATTTTTTGCGGGATGAGGTGACGGTTTTATTGGTACTATTTTGTGGGACATACGCATTTTTGATCACTTGGTGTTGCACCTTTTGTGATGCAAGGTGACAAAAATTGCTTGTTTTGACACAGTTTTTTTTTTTTTTTTTTTACGGTGTTCACCCGAGGGGTTAGGTCATGTGATATTTTTATAGAGCTGGTTTTTACGGACGCGGCAATACCAAATATGTCTATTTTATTTTATTTTTTCTATTTTTAATTTTTTTTTTTTATTCCTAACTTGGGAACTTTTTTTTTTTTTTTTACATTTGAAACTTTATTTTATTTTATTTTTTCAACCCTTTATTTTTTTTATTTTTTTTTATTTTTTTTTACACTTTTCGTCCCCCATAAGGTCATACAAGACCTCTGGGGGACATTTGCTTCACTTTTTCTTTTTTTTTTCACAGTTGATTTCTCCTGTAACTGGGGCTGACATAGTAGCCCCAGTTACAGGACAAATGCACCCCTATAGAGGCTGTACAGCAGCAATCCAGCGCTGTACAGCCTCAGTGCAGGGCTGATCGAGGTCTCTGAGAGACCTCACACAGCTCCTGCACACTCCGGTCACGGCGGTCACATGACCGCCGGGCCGGAACAGGAAGCGCATAGCGCTTTCTGCTCTGCAGACACAGCGCTCGGTGAGCGCTGTGTCTGCAGCGATCGTGAAGGCAGGGACACCTGGGAACTGTCCCTGCCTTGTCTTAGGGTTGCCCTGCTGTCACTGACGATTAGCGTGCAGCTGCTATTTCTGACAGGACGTTTTAAAACGTGCTGTCAGAAATAGACGTCCACCCATAGGACGTTTATAGTCTATGGGCGGACGTGAGGCGGTTAAGCAAACATTGTGTCATATGTGTCCCCCTAATGTTGTAGTGAACCTTTTCTAAACCCACCACCTGGAGGCCATTATACTTGCCTCCATGGTGGTCCAAGAAGTGTGTTGCCACAGAAGTAAGTGGTTTCTCCTTTTTCGCCCTGTCCCGATCAGCCAAAGCGATGTTTGACATATGCTGTTGGATCCGTTTCCGCAATTCCGGTGAGGTCTGTCCCACATACAATTTCTTGCATGGGCAAATAATTGCATAAACAACATTTCTTGTGCGGCAGTTGACATACTGTTTTAGGCATATACATTCCTTACCATTTGAAAAACTATCCTTGCCCAGCATAAATGAACAGGCGTTGCATTGGCCACACGGATGTGTGCCCTTTAGTTTGACACCTCTTTTCAGCCCACTTACAAGTTGATCCTTTAAGGAAGGTGCCTTGCGTGCAATAATCTTCGGTTTATTATCCACATAAGGTGTCAATTTTTGATCAGACATGAGCAAGAACCGATGATTCTCCAGAATTCCGTAGAGTGCGGTCCACTGGTTATTGTAGCGGGTGATAGGATGTATCTTACTATCCCTAATTTTGTGCTTGGGAGTAAACAACTTTGTTCGATCCGAGCCCTTGGCATCCTGATAGGCACGGGATATGAGCTTCTTGGGGTAACCCCTATTCCGAAAATGTGATGACCAATCTGCTGAGGCCGACCTAAAGTCGGTCACCTGGGTACAATTACGTCGTAGTCTAAGGAATTGGCCTTTCGGTATTCCCTTTTTCATATGTGCCGGATGGAAACTCTGATAGTGGAGCAGACTGTTAGTGGCAGTGCTTTTTCGAAATAGAGAGGTAATGATCCGTTCTCCCTTCTTGCGTAATTTTAGATCCAAAAAATCCACTGTGTCCTCCGAGATGTTGTGTTAGATGAATATTCAGATTATTCTGGTTCAATGAATCAATGAACTGTACACAGACATCCTTAGGACCCTGCCAGAGAAACAATATGTCATCAATATAACAGAACCAGACCACCACACAGTCACGGAAAAACGGCGACGGGTACACGTATGCCTCCTCCCACCAACCCAAGAACAGGTTTGTGCACAACGAGCCCCCATCGCCGTTCCGGACTCCTGCCTGTAAAAAGTCCTGTCAAAGACAAAATAATTGTGATGTAAAATGAATTTCAAAAGACTTACCAAGAATGTGTTGTGGGCTTGTTCTCCAAAGTCTGATTTCTCCAAAAAATAAGTGGTAGCTCTAATGCCATCTTTGTGCGCAATGTTGGTGTATAAGGATTCAACATCGCAGGTCACTAATAATACGTCAGGTGTAAGTGTAATTAGGACATGTTCCAACATCTCAATCGGGTGAAGAGAATCCCGTACATAGGATGGTAAACCTAAAACTATAGGTTGAAGAAAGAAGTCAACATAGGTGCAGGCCTGTTCACACAGACCACCAATACCGGCCACGATTGGTCGCCCTGGAGGGTTTTGGAGGTCCTTATGGACTTTGGGAAGTATATAGAATGTTGGGATGATAGGTTGACTAACCTCCAAGAATTGATGTTCCTTTTTAGTGATGATAAACATCTCCCGGGCTGCCTTCAGTAGCTGATCCAATTTCTTTTTAAAAACCGATGTAGGGTCAGAGGGAAAAGATGTATAGAAGGTCCTGTTCTTAAGTTGTCTATTGGCTTCCTGTATATATAAGTCCATATCCCGTAGGACCACATTCCCACCCTTGTCGGCTTCTTTGATAACAAATGTGGAATTCGCCTGTAATTTTCGTATAGTGTCAGATTCCATTTTGTCCTGGGTTACATGTTTGACAGCCATCAGAAGGTTCACCCAGTGGGCAGTAAAAGTTATGTATCTTCCCTGCCCGTGTTTGCTAGACCACGTGTCTGTGGTCAGATGTATCTTGGCACCGACACTGTGTGCCAGAGATATACTAACTTGTCGCTGAACGTGGCCATATAGTTCAGGGATGCCCTTCCGGTGACCTTCCATTGCGGTGTGCCAATGGCCACAAATTTTCTAAAGGCCTCCGAGTCAACCAATTTATATAGCAGTAAGAGAAAATAATCCAGCTTCCAGGATGGTAGTGGAAATTCGTAATAATCTTTATTCGATAGGTGCACCTGAATCACCACCAGTGGAAGACACAGAAAAACGCCCAAGAGTCATAAATAATCTAAAGGCCTCCGAGTCAACCAATATATGGAGCGATCCATGACCACCACCGCCCCTCCTTTATCAGCCTGCTTAATAGTAACATCAGTCATATTTCAGTATTTTAAATTTGCATGTAAGGAGGAGTGGTTGTTGCTAATTATCTCCATCTGAGTTGTCCGGCCTACTTTCTATTTAAGACCGGCACTCGGCATATACTATTGTCATGAGTAAGGATCTGAACCTGATGATCCGAAACGCGTAGATGTACATGCTGGATTTTATTCTGCACCTATCGAATAAAGATTATTACGAATTTCCATTACCATCCTGGAAGCTGGATTATTTTCTCTTGCTGTTTTCCTCCACGCCTGGTTCCTGGAATTTTTCTGGGTCTTCCACTGGTGGTGATTCAGGTGAGCTCCGCCATATTCTATTGAATTTATATGGCAGTAGTTGGCGGGCTAGCAGTTCCGACAAGCCAGTGGTCACCCGTTAGGCAAGAGAATTATCCGGCGTCATAATTTTTTTACGCCCGAACATTTGGGCCACGGAAGCCTGCCTTGTGCCAGATGAACGCGACGACGGCACGGTGGAGGGCGGAGTGGAGGACAATTGGGAGGAGAAGGAGAAGAGGCTGGACGGTGAGCGCCTGGAGTGTAGCTTTGTGGGTTCTTATGGCATTGTTCCCACTGGGCTCAGTGATGCCAGGTGCCTTCTTAAGGCAGTCGTCCCTAGGTGAGTGTTGTGCTTACCGTGACTTATGCGTTGACGGCACAGGCTTCAGATGGCAAGACTATTGTCAGCAGCTGACACGTTAAAAAAAGCCCACACTGCGGAGCCATGTGCCGGCGTCCTGGGAACGCAAGATGTGACCGTGCATGGTGGATGGCTCGCTCCAGATACATTTGCAGTCTGCTTTATGCCTCCTGTGCACTGCGAGTTCTGCCTGCTTCTCCTTCCTCTCCTCCCTATCTGCTGCTTCGTCTCTCCCTCTGAACTCCCCTCCTCTTCCTCTCTTGTGGGCACCCACGTGATGTCCATCGACACGTCATCATCGTCACCTTCACCACCACTGACATTAGAGATCTAGGAGTAGGCAGCAACAGCGGGGACCACCCTCCTTGGGCTGATCTGGGTACTGTCGTCAGTCCGCTGGGTGACTGCCGTTGCTACCTCCTTTTCCTCATCCAATGCCAAGAATGGCTGCGCATCGGTAACGTCTTGGAATGGATGGGAAAATAATAAATAATTCCTCTTATTCGAGTGGAGGGGCTATAGTGGTGGTGGTGGTGTCTTTGGTAGTGCACACAGCAGAGAGTGGGGACGGTGCAGATACAGAGGATGAGGATGGTGCAGAAGCGAAAGGCTGAGTGAGCCACTCAACCAACCCGGCCCCTACCACCCCTGCGGAACGGTCTGCCTCTTCCTCTGCCCGTCATTTTCTAAAATGATCCTGTGCCAAAGTCCCTAGAGAAGAGCAGTATTTGTGGAAGCGGGTATATCGCAGGCCTCAATAAGTATTTGGTGGAAGCCGGTATATCGCACCCCGCAATCAGTATTTTGTGGAAGCTGATATATGGCAGGCCTCAATCAGTTGTTAGTTGAAGCAGGTAGATCACCCTCAAGCAGTAATTTTGTGGATGCAGGTATATGGAAAACCTCTATCACTATTTTGTGGAAGCTGATAGATTGCAGCCCTCAATCAGTATTTTCTGGAAGCATATAAATGCACTTTAATATACTTTCTATGTTAGAAAGTATATTATAAGTATATCACACCCCTCTGTGTATCACACCTATCAATAGCACAACTTTACCAGTCCTTAAAAGGACTTTTGTGGCCCTATTAGCTGGCGTTTGGTGTCCCTAAGTTCCTAACAGCCTGTCCCTGCTCCAAAATGCAACCTCTCCCTACACTGGCAAAACACATAATGTAAAATAGCTGCCAGATCGGGTTCTGTTATAGGGTTCGGGTAGTGTCCAAATGCTGAAACGTCTCAACTGGCTGTCCTGTCCCACCTGATGGATGTGTCATGGGTCAAAGTTCGGCGCAATGTAAAAAAATATGGCGCGCTCGAATATCGCCATATGTTCGCATGTTCGGCGGATCGCGAACGCGCAAAGTACACCGCAAACCAACCACCGGGTCAACCGCAAGGCCATCACTAACGGACAAGAATAGGCTATGTTCTATTTAGTTTTTTTGTGGGGACGCGGAGTGGATATTACAGAGTACTGTCCGCATTTTTTGTTGCCCCATTGAAGTGAATGAGTCCGCATCCGACCCGCCAAAAATGCGGCTCAGATGCGGACCCAAACCATGGTTATATGCATGAGCCCTAATAGGAATGTTAAGAGGTTTGTCTACTCTGTATATTAAAAATTACTAATTTCTATTTTAACAGAAAATCCCAGTAAGCATTCTGAGGGAAACCTCATGTTATCACTAAATTATAAAGCAGAAGATGAAGATATCATGCAGCGCTCTTCAGGAGAAAATGTACATCCAGGACTTCACAGTACAGATCTATCAAGTGATCTCCCTAATCATGAGGGACCTTTTTCTGACCAATCATGGACTGTTACAAGTGAAGGGAAGAAACCGCACTCCTGTTCAGAATGTGGGAAATGCTTTACAAATGAACAATATTTTGTTAAACATAAGACACTTCACACAGGAGAGAAACCTCATACATGTTCAGAATGTGGGAAATGTTTTACAGAAAAAAAATGTCTTGTTAGACATGTGAGAATTCACACAGGAGAGAAGCCGTATTCATGTTCAGAATGTGGGAAATGTTTTACAGAAAAATCTAATCTTGTTTTACATGAGAGAGTTCACACAGGAGAGAAGCCATATTCCTGTTCAGAATGTGGGAAATGTTTTACACGGAAATCACACCTTGTTAAACATGAGAGAATTCACACAGGAGAGAAGCCATATTCATGTTCAGAATGTGGGAAATGTTTTACAGAAAAATCTAATCTTGCTTTACATGAGAGAGTTCACGCAGGAGAGAAGCCATATTCATATTCAGAATGTGAGAAATGTTTTACAGATAAATCAATTCTTGTTTGCCATGAGAGAAGTCACACAGGAGAGAGTCCATATTCATGTTCAGAATGTGGAAAATGTTTTACACAGAAATCACACTTTGTTAAACATGAGAAACTTCACAAAGTAGGGAAACTATATTCATGTTCAGAATGTGAGAAATGTTTTAAAAGAAGAACAGAACTCGTTTCACATCTGAGAATTCACACAGGAGAGAGGCCGTATGCATGTTCAGAATGTGAGAAATGTTTTTATAAAAAATCAAGTCTTGTTAAACATGAGAAACTTCACACAGGAGAGAAACTATATTCATGTTCAGAATGTGGGAAATATTTTACAGCTAAATCAAATCTTATTAGGCATAAGAAAGGTCACACAGGAGAAAAGTCATATTCATGTTCAGAATGTGGGAAATGTTTTACAGATAAATCAAATCTTGTCAGACATGAGAGAGGTCACACAAAAGAGAATCCATATTCATGTTCAGAATGTGGGAAATGTTTTACACGGAAATCAAACCTTGTTTTCCATGAGAGACTTCACACAGGAGTGAAGCCATATTCATGTTCAGAATGTGGGAAATGTTTTCCACAGAAAACACACCTTGTTAGACATGAAAAAATTCATAGTGGAGAAAAGCCATTTTTATGTTCAGAATGTGGAAAACGTTTTACACAAAAGTCAAATCTTGTTGCACATCAGAGAAGTCACACACGAAAGAAGTAGAGAAGTGCAAATTACTTGAAATATGTTTTAATTAGAGTATAAATAAATTCAACCCAAAAGGAAAGTGCTAACATTGTGTGTTCACAAAGACATTTTTAAACGTTTGACCGTGCGCATCCGCCAGAATGGTGGACACATCGCACACGTCATGTAAAGACTTTTTAGGAAACCTTGAACTCACTTATATATAGATATATATCACAAACTAGATCATAAACTGAAAATTCCAGTGTGATTTAGTAAATCTAGCCAAGGTTGATATAGCACATGACCTCCTTCCCCCTGGAAAAGCCTAAGCTGAATTCAATATGATACATTTCAAAAAGGTGGTCGAACACCAAATAAAGCAGCCTTTCTACCAATTAATACTTTCATAGATTGGAAGTCAATTTTCAATAAATTGCACCAGTGAAAACTTTGTGTCCAGACTTTTGTCTCACCCTGTACTTTTTAATATAAGAATGGTCCAAAAATTATCCCTTTTGGGGGAAAGTGTTTGGCGATGTTTATACACGCATGGTGGTGTCAGAAGAAGCAATGGCTTGTTTGGAACAAACATTCCAAAATTTCTCCCTTTTTTGGGAGCAAAATCATTATAGTATTCACCCTGTTAGACAAGGTAGGAGATGTGTGTGTGTGTGTGTGTGTAGACGTAGTACTAAAGACAGCAGTACAGTATGGAACCTGATGAACAAGGCAGGAGACGTGTGGATATTCAGTATTGGGGTAGTAATAAAGGCAGCAGGGGCAGTAGTAGCTGCAGGAGCAGCAGTACAGTATGAAACCTGATTAACAGGGCAGGAGATCTGATGCTGTGTAAGGGTAGTAGTAGCCACAGCAGTACAGCATAAAACTTGAAGTACAAGGCTGGAGATGTGTGGATATATAAAGGTAGACATAAAGCCAGCAGGGGCAGTAGTAGCGGCAGCAACACAGTATGAAACATGACAAACAACGCAGGAAATATACACCTGTGTATGGGTAGTAGTAGTGGCAGGGGCAGTACAAGCGGCGGCAGCAGCACTGTATGGAAAATGGACAGGCAGACAGTGGCAGGGGTGCCAGTGATAAATAACTACTAACAGCAATGGCAGATGTAGGCAGTAGCACCAGCCAAATGTGTTTGATAATCCTTACAGATTTTCACAAATGTAATGTTTTCCACACTTTTGGGGGATTATTTGTCAGCTTTGGTATGATACTGCCATCTGGGAAGCTGAATACCACTGGACGCTGGACAAGACAGTACACCAATAACAAACTGGATACATTCCTGCCACCCAGAAGTCCATGGGGCCAGGGTAGGTGCTTAAAAAAAAAAGAGCACATCCCAGGAACAATGGACCCTGGTTGTTTAGTAGATGCCAGTCAGTTTGCTGATGTGTGCTAGGTTAGTGCAGCGGTTCAAAAAAACTGTTTCATCCTATTGAACAAATTATATTGGCTTCTTCAGGGCAAGGTGGTCAGCGACATATGCACTGTTATATACTAGCTGACCCTGTGTGCTGGAGAACTGCACCTCCCTGACTATATTTACACTGACTGCAGTGAGCGCTGACAGCACTTCTCTCCTCTGTGTTCCCGGTGGCTGGTTGGTTAGTGAGCGCACCAGGGAGGTAGCTTTACATTATATAGGGGCAGTGCAATCCCTTTTTAGCATAAGTGACTATTTTTTTCATTTCGGTCAACAAAATACACAATATGATATGCAAGTTGATAAGTAAATAACGACAATGGGTAATAGGGAAAGGGGGCAATGTAGGTAGAGATATAAATGAGGCCAAGGTGGGTGACACAATGCTAGAACATGCACTTACAAAGCTAAGTAGTACAACAGTAGCTGAGAACAGCAGAGGAGCTGGATATAGCATCAGAGTAGATATAGGCATTATCCATCTGGGGAAATGATCTAAACATAGACATAGTAATGGTGAAGAAGGAGAGCATGGTGTCTGGAGGCATAGTGGTAGTAACATAGTGGTCTAGGGGAGCAGCCCCAGGGCTGGCATAAGAACTTTCCAAAGAGAGGAAGCAAAAGTCATGGAGGATCCCCCGTGCTGTGGGGGAGAGTATGTCATGCACGCTATGTGTAGGGATGCCAGGTGTGGCGTCTTTCTAGGCGCAGTGCGGTTGTGCCGGTGGCGAGATCCCGTGAGACTATGCTGATAGAGGCAGGCAAACTGTGGTGATGCGGGAATGGGTGGGGTTTTGTCCGTGTGTAGAAGAAACACCATGTGGAGGGGGCAGAGCAGGTTTTCCTTAGCAACACTCATTCAGATTACTCTTACAACTTCTCCTTTATAAAAAAAGGGACCTATATTAATTCAAGGGAATCCGTCCTTAGGTACCTGTAACTAAAAACAGCTGCATATTTCCAGTGCACCAGCCATATACAGCGCATGTGCCGAATGCATTGCCTGGTTCTGTCCGGACATCAAGGCAAGTTAGTGAAGCTTTGGGTGAAACACTGACACCTTTGTTGCACCCAGGGGCTAATCTGCATACAATGTAAAGCATTATTTATCTGAATTGGGGGTATGGAGAAGGATGGGACATGACTATTACACTCACCGGTAATCCGGTTTCCTGGAAGTCTCCATGAAAGCACATCCTGGGACTGACTTCCTTTGATAGGACATGAAAAAACACAGAGAGGTTTAAATTCCCTCCCCTTAATTTCAACGGAAAAAAGGATAATGGGATACTAAATGAGAAACATAGGAAAAATAAAAAAATGGGGTGGGAAATATGCGCTGTCATGGAGACTTCCAGGGAACCGGATTACCGGTGAGTGTAATACTCATTTCCCCATTCGTCTCTATTAGGGTTGTTTCGGGTATCGAACTTTCAATACCCAATCAATACTTTTAGCCCGCTATCGTATCGATACCAGTATTTGTCTTTTATCGATACTAGGCAAGCTACTGCACAGCCCAGTTTCAGAGAATATGGATCGCGCTGCTCTCAGCAGCACAGGGAAGAAGGAAGCAGTCTCTCCCTCCCCCCTGTGCTTCTGCCGCTGCCTCCAATGAAAGCGCAAAGGGGAGGAGGAGGGGAGGGGCTCTGCATCACTAATGATAACTAACGTTTAATACATTACAAATGCAGGTGGTGGTAAAAACACATTGCCGGCACCCTGCCTCTGACAGGGCGCTGCGATCCGCGGCAGTTAACCCCTCAGGTGCCTACAAGGGCGAAAGCCAGAGGCCACGGGAGCCTTCCGGGAGCCTTCCGGGAGGTGGACCAGCTACTACAAGACCAATTCATAGTGGGGCTCTCCAACAAGTTCTTACAGGACAAATTGCAAGAGATGATCCGGACGAAGGTCGACATGACGTTCTACAGCATCTACCTAGCTGCCGTGGAGAAAGAGGAAGAGCACATGCCTGTGGCAGCGAAAGTAGTGAGTAGCACTCATGCAACAGGAGGCTGTTTGAAAACTCGGAGTCCTTAAAGGATGTGGTCGAGGCCCTGCAGACAGAATTGAGAGAACTTCAGCTGGAAGTGTCCCACATGAGGGTAGGATCACCACGGACTCTGAAAATGACCCCAGCACCCTGCGCCAATCTACCCAGGATAACTCGGGTGTAGGATTTCACCTAAAGAGGGCCACTCTGCTGGGCTTGTTGACAGTACGGCCACATGGCCAGAGAGTGCCTGGTACAGATGAAAACCGAGCCAACATTAAACTTCCGACCACTGCAGTAGCTGGGTGTCCTGCGGCGGTACACCAGAAGCTAAGCCCTATGCATGAGGAACACGACCTATATGCCAGCAGCCCCCTTATAGAAGCCGAGTTGGAAGCCCTGAAGGTACGCTGCCTAGTTAATACAGGATCGGAGTGCAACCTTATGCCTCTGGAGTTCTTTGAGAGACACTTTGGGCATATGATGGAGCCGGAAGACGGGACCGTAGTCATGCTGATGGCTGCCAATAACAGAGAGATGGATATGCGGGAGATAGTCTGGATGTGGGTCTGACTGTTAGGGCAAGAAGGGGGTCGTGTTGGTGGACCATTTGTCCCGGGGAGGAATGGACTTGATGCTAGGTATGAATGTACTGAGACCTAGACCATCAACTCTATACCAAAGAAGGGCCGAAGTATTGGCAACAGGACACCACACACCGGCCGACCCAGAAAGTTCTACAGCAGATGGTGAGGAGCTGTAGTCTGCGAAAGAGCAACATGTCTAGTCAGCCCATTGGACACGTGAAGGTGCCACAGAGGACCTTGGTGAAGATCCCGCCACGACAAAAGCAGAAGTTGCTGGAAGACACAGTTTGGGAATTTCAGGAGTCTTTCTCGAGACATGATAAGGACTTTGGATGTGCTTCCGCCATCAAGCACAAAATCCCCACCAGCAATGCTGCTCTGAGCAGGAAACGTTAGCAGCAAATTCCACCCAAAATGTACCAGGAGGTGGCCAGCATGTTGGAAAACCAGATGATCCATGATAGTCAAAGTCCCTTGGCTGCTCCAGTGGTCTTGGTGCGGAAGAAAGTTGAGAGTCTCCAGTTCTGTGTGGATTATTGTAAGCTGAATGCCCAGACCGTCCGGGATGCCTACCCCCTTCTGCGGATCCGTTGTCCGCCCTGAGTAATGCAAAGTTCTTCTCGTGTCTTGATCTGGCTGGCGGGTATTGGCAGGTACCAGAGGCCAGGAAGGACAAAGCAAAAACGGCCTTCATTCTACCTATGGCACTCTACAACTTCAACCAAATGCTGTTCGGCCTGTCCAATGCCCCGGGAACATTCCCTAGACATCATAGTAGTGTTTGGGGCCTCCTTTGAAGTTCACCCCTAGAAGCTGCAGCAGGTCCTAGGACGGCTGCGAGACAATGGGCTCAAGATCAAGCATAAGAATTCCCAACTGTTTTGACAGCAGATAGAGTATTTGGGATATTTGGTCATGCAGGAGGAGGTAAAGCCAGCCCCCAGTAAGGTGGAGGCTGCCAGAAGTTGCCCCAGCCGCGTACACTACAAGAGGTGCAGGCATTCATGGGACTGGCCGGCTACTACAGGAAGTTTATACCCAAGTTTGCTCATTTGGTGGGCCCGTTAAATGAGTTATCAAGAGGCACTATGGGGTGCCCGAAGAATTGTCCCATCAAGTGGGGAACTCGGCAACAAGAGGCATTTGAAGCAGTGAAGGAGGTGCTTATGCTCGGATCGACGCCCTATTCCCGGGTGTCGGGTAATAACAGGTAATTGTGTGTTACCAGCATTTGTGGTTGTGCTCATTATCACGTTTATGTAAAATATTGTTTTGGCAACAACTGGTGTTGGAGTTGCTTTCCTCTTTTGCTGTATCCTGGGGAGCCCACCCTGGTACATGGCTTACATGGCAAGTCTTAACAATAATAGGTAAATGTGTTTGTTTTTTTTACACAGATTTTTTATGAATATATTCCCTCCTAATTATGTTTGCTGATAATAAAATACTCTGCAAGGCTTTGCCCCCCCCCCCCCCCTCCCAAGAGAAGGATAACTGGAAACACTGGATCTACGTCTTACTTTCTCTCCGGAACATCGAAAACCTACCCTCAATAAGAAACCCGCTGGCAGATGTGGAGACCCCATGAGTCTCTCCTAATGAATTCTGTCCGGATAGAGGGGTTTCTCCAACAGTACAATAGTTACAACCATAATACATACCTCCCAACTTTTGAAAATCGCAAAGAGGGACAATATGTGCGGCGCGCATCGCGGCAGTGTTTTTCATACTAGGCCATGCCTCTAACTCTGCCCAAAGCATAATTACTGACTCTGTTACAATTGCATAAAGTTCCTTTATGTTTTTTTACAGTATGTGGAGCCCCTGGGACAATTCTTTTTTTGCGCTTCAATATCCATTTAAATATTAGCACATAAATCATTGTATTATAGATATTTTAATGTCCAAATTGTACAAAATAATGAAGTTCTGGTCGAATATACACAGAAACCATACAGAGAGTTTAGTAAGGACCAATTTAGCAAATTTTTTAATGCACATAAAAGTATCAATTCCCCAGGTCAAAAAGAGGGACAGAGGACAGACTTGGGTCAAAAAGAGGGACTGTCCCTCCAAAAGACAGACATTTGGGAGGCATGATAATAGTATAGGTAAAAAAGTGGAGTAGACGGCTCTACTGCACAGGTAAATGGTAGAGGTGCAAGACTGCTTAGTCTGACTCACCCAGTCAGAAGCATAAAATAACAAGTAATAAGGGATAAGCAGGCACACTCTTAATTTGGGTACAAAATGTAATTTATTTATGGTCTGTAATTCATGTAGTAGATAAAAAGAGTATAGATATAATTAGGTAAAGATAGGGGGTGTTGGAGTGATCACCAGTAGGTGAAAATGTGATAGATCTCCTGGAGGAAGGTCCTAGGAAAAAATTGAGAGTGTATATAGGATTGTGATGGAAAAACCCGGGTAGGGGTCTTATTTAAAATCCTTCAAAAAAGAAAATATATATATATATATGGTGTGCAAAATGTCTTGTTTAGGACAGATGATAATATACGTGAGAAAACAATAGGAAAGGGATAAAAACTTGGAAAAAATAGTCCTTCATAGAAATGTGGAAAAAATTGATTAAAATAAAAATAAAAATAATAATAATAAAAATAGTCCTTCATAAAAATATGGATGATGGAACTGTATGTCTTACAGTCTTTTGTAAGGTAACCACTGTGTGGCGGATAAAATCGATTAGTATAAAAGATCTTATAGTGAGGATATTATCCTGTACTGCCCCTTTGTATGATTTAGTACATGGGGTATAAGGTAAGTAGCAATTTGGCAGAGTACTGCGCAACAGAGGATGGTGCGTCTTTACAGGTATTACATGTAGGTAATAGTAGTTATTGGTTATAATCCATATATTATTTTGTAAGAGGCAGAGGTGTTCTGTGCCTGAGTGCGGCGTCCCGCACTGTCTCTGGCTACAGAGATCACTTACCCTTCTTGACGCTTGTGGCTTGTATCCTTCTGGTCCTCTGGTAGTGGTTCCTGGTAGTTGGCTGTTGTGATCTAATCCAGCTCTCCGGAGTCAGCGGCGTAGCCTCGTGTTGCCTAGGATGCCGGGGGGCGTGGTTCGCGCGTCTGAGGAGTGACGTATGTGGTCACGTGATCGCGGACTCTTGTTAGGCTTGCTCGCAATGCTTCTCCTGCTCTGTAGAGAGTGGTGGATAATCCAATAATCCAATGATCCTCTTAAACGCGTTTCGGGAGTTTATCCCTTCATCAGTAAGTGTACAAAATAATGTACACTTACTGATGAAGGGATAAACTCCCGAAACGCGTTTAAGAGGATCATTGGATTATTGGATTATCCACCACTCTCTACAGAGCAGGAGAAGCATTGCGAGCAAGCCTAACAAGAGTCCGCGATCACGTGACCACATACGTCACTCCTCAGACGCGCGAACCACGCCCCCCGGCGTCCTAGGCAACACGAGGCTACGCCGCTGACTCCGGAGAGCTGGATCGGATCACAACAGCCAACTACCAGGAACCACTACCAGAGGACCAGAAGGATACAAGCCACAAGCGTCAAGAAGGGTAAGTGATCTCTGTAGCCAGAGACAGTGCGGGACGCCGCACTCAGGCACAGAACACCTCTGCCTCTTACAGAATAATATATGGATTATAACCAATAACTACTATTACCTACATGTAATACCTGTAAAGACGCACCATCCTCTGTTGCGCAGTACTCTGCCAAATTGCTACTTACCTTATACCCCATGTACTAAATCATACAAAGGGGCAGTACAGGATAATATCCTCACTATAAGATCTTTTATACTAATCGATTTTATCCGCCACACAGTGGTTACCTTACAAAAGACTGTAAGACATACAGTTCCATCATCCATATTTTTATGAAGGACTATTTTTATTATTATTATTTTTATTTTAATCAATTTTTTCCACATTTCTATGAAGGACTATTTTTTGCAAGTTTTTATCCCTTTCCTATTGTTTTCTCACGTATATTATCATCTGTCCTAAACAAGACATTGTGCACACCATATATATATATATATATTCTTTTTTGAAGGATTTTAAATAAGACCCCTACCCGGGTTTTTCCATCACAATCCTATATACACTCTCAATTTTTTCCTAGGACCTTCCTCCAGGAGATCTATCACATTTTCACCTACTGGTGATCACTCCAACACCCCCTATCTTTACCTAATTATATCTATACTCTTTTTATCTACTACATGAATTACAGACCATAAATAAATTACATTTTGTACCCAAGTTAAGAGTGTGCCTGCTTATCCCTTATTACATGATAATAGTATATCCTTATATATTACCAAGGGTGGACATAGAACTTAAAGTGGCCTTGGCAAAAAAACTAAAAGTGACCCTATGTTGTAGGTGAGTCCAAATTGACAGATGGCGGGGCAACAGAAGTGGAGCTGCCAGAGGGCCATATGACGGAGATTGAAAGGGTGTATCTTACCCAGAGGAGCCTGGGTGAGAACAGAAAAGTCCTGGCAAAGCATGGAAAGGGGGTATTGTTTGCACCAGGAGTGTGTCACCAAGGGGCCCGGCCTTGGTGGAGTAAAGGCCCTAGATATAGGTGGCCACCAAGCTAGTTGGTGGACACCAAGCTACTTATCTCAGCTGGCTCCAGCTAGTCCAGGGCGGGCTTTTACTGGGAACAGGCAATGTGTTGGGTGGGTGCCTGTTCCCCGTGCTCCAGTCCGGGATATAAGAATATGCCCATGTCCAGGGATCTTATTTAATCCTGTTGCTGGACTTGGGTGGGGCTCTCAGTCTCAGGAAGGAGCAGGCTGTGCTAAAGCCTGTGGGAGCCGGGACCCTCTGACCCTGTGTGGGGTAAGCACTGCAGTGTTTTGGGGAGCTGGGTGGTAGAACCGGATCCTGCTAGAGACGGACTATACTGTTTAGTCAGTGGCCAGACGGCTGAGGATTTGTTTTAAATTATGTTTTGGTTGCTGTTTGTGCATAAAGACTGCCAAATAAATGCACTGTTTAGACACTAAAGCCTTTGTCTGGAAGAAGTCTGTGAGAATGACCCCCGAATAAAAAGACGATCCCTTACAGCGGAGACAACAATACTATAGTGCATAGTTCTCCCTTATAAATAGGGGCTCAGACGCCTGTACAGCAATTCCCAGGAGGCTGCAGTCACTGGAACTGAACCCAATTAGAGCTGGATCCAGCAGAGAAGTGCAGAGACACCAGTATGACCCCTGGACCTCCATGACATGGAGTAATTAGTGATGAGCGGCAGGGCTAATATTCGAATTCGCGATATTTCGTGAATATTTTGTAGAATATTTGTCATTTATTCGCGAATTCGAGATTGTATTCTTGATTGCGAAAATCGGCAATGTATTATTTGCGTAATGTGCGCAAAATACCGGCTTGGGTCCCTTATGCTACATTTTTCAATCTGGTATAAGTTTCCTGAGACTGGAGAAAATGGTTGGCACGGCAGAACATTAGAATAGCTTTATATGCAGATAGAGTGCTCCAATATATTTGCGCTTGCGAATTTTCGGCAATTAATGATGCGCATATTTTTTCGCAATAAGTGCAACTTGTATAGTAAGGGGCAGGCAACTTTTCTATTGGAAGCTAAGCTGTGACAAAGCCTTCTCATTGGCCCACAAGCTTCAAGAAGGGAGGGATGATCACCTGATGTGTACTGTGTTAAAAAAAAAACACAAAAAATACACGAATATTCATCATTACGAATATATAGCACTATATTCTAAATATTTGCAAATTCTCGAAGTGCCCATATTCGCGATAAAAATTCGCTTTTCGAATATTCGCGCTCAACACAGGAGTAATGTGGACGGAAAGACAGCGAGAGGTCTCTCCGGATCTGAGGAATCTGTAGAGGAGCTCGGAATAAGAGATCACTATCTGACCGCATCATTCTCCTGACTGGATTCCCGCCATCCTAGAAGAAGCGCGGCGCCTGCTCTGTTCTGGGTGTATCCGCTCCGCACTTCTCTTCTGTAAATTGTCCCCATCACTGGGGATGGCAGAGAACAGACATTTCTACATGGAACACGTACTGGCACATACTATAAGGGGGTATTTTTTGTACTGGCACACATAAGGGGGTATTTTTTGTACTGGCCCACATTATAAGTGGGTATTTTTGTACTGGCATATATTGTAAAGGGGTATGCTTGTACTGGCATACGTTATAAGGGTTATGTTTTGTACTGGCACACATTATAACGTGGTATTTATTGTACTGGCACACATTTTCAGGGGGTATTTTTTGTACTGGCATACATAAAGGGGCATTTTGTACTGGCACACATAAGAGGGTATTTTTTGTACTGTAAACATTATAAGGTGGTATTTTTGTACTGGCACACGTTATAAGGAATATTTTTTGGTACTGGTATACATTATAAGGAGACCTTTGGGATTAGCACACATTATAAGGGGCATTTTTTTGTACTGGCACACATTATATCATTTTTTTTTTACTGGCACACATTATAAGGTTGGTATTTTTTTGTACTGTCACACATTATTAGGGGTATTTTTTAATTGACACGAATTATAAGGGGGTATTTTTTGTACTGGCACACACTATAAGAGGGGCTTTTTTGTACTGTCACTCATTATTAGGGGTATTTTCTAATTGACACGAATTATAAGGGGGTATTTTGTTTGTACTGGCACACATTGTCAGGGGGTATTTTCTGTACTGGCACATATTATAAGGGGATATTTTTTTGTGCTGGCACACATGTATTTTTTGACACAGATTATAAGCGGGTATTTTTTACTGGTACACATAAGGGGTATTTTTGTACTGGCACACATTATTTTATTGGAAATTTTAATTTTCACAAGAGTTGACAGGAGAAAAAGCATCCAAAATCTTGTTAAGCATTTTTTCCTGAACAGTGCCACTCCCCATGTGCGGTCGTATACTGCTGCTTGGGCACCCGGCAGGGATCAGAATGGAAGGACCACCATATGGTTTTTGGAGGGCAGATTTTGGTGGAATGATTTTTGGATGTCATGTCCCATTTGAAGAGACCCTGAGGTACCCATAGAGTGGAAACTCCCAAAAAATGATCCCATTTTGGAAACTACACCCCTCAAAAACAAAGGGTGTAGTGAATATTTGGATTCCACAGGGGTCTCTTTAGGCCCAGATTCTCAATTTTTAAGGATTTACAGGAGAAAATCACAGTTTCTTACCCATTTCTTCCTGAATATGGCAACACCCCATATGTGATTGTAAACTGCGGTTTGGGCACACTACTGGGTTCAGGAGTGAAGGAGCACCATGTGCATTTGAGACCTGGTTATTTATACAGCACTGGCCAACAACTCGTTCTGAGGTGAAATAAAAAAAGTAACCCCCAAGAAGTGACCCCATTTTAGAAACCATTTTTGGAGATACAACAACTTACAGCTTAGTCTATTGGACTGGATTGACTGCAGTTCATAGTTATGACGCTAGATGTCGGTGTTACTAATGCTCACTTTAGTTTCTCTGCAATTCTATGAGACAGCATCCCTTTTAAACTAAACAAAAGTTCTTGACAAATTACAAGCCTATGTAGTAAAGACCAGTAACAAGTTTCAGAGGAAGCCTCTCATACTTCGGAGTGATAATGGAGGTGAATTTACAGGACATAAGATACAAGAGTACTTAAAACAGAAGTGAATAGAACATCAAAAGACAGTCCCATACACACCAGAACAAAATAGGGCAGCTGAAAGAAAGAACAGAACTGAAATGACCAACTCTGGACTACCACAAAAATACTTGGGTGAGGCGGCAATGACAGCCACGTATTTGCAGAACAAATTTATTTCCAGAGCAGTGGAGAAAACTTCATATGAACTGTGGCACAATGAGAAGCCAAGTGTAAAACACCTAAGAGTTTTTGGATGCAAAGCGTTCATCTACATTCCTGAAGAAAAACGCACCAGAGCATTTGAAGGTGTCTTTGTTGGATACAATGACAATGTTAAGGGTTACAAAATCCTGAATCCCAAAATGGACAAGGTCACCATTAGCAACAGCATAACTCTTGTTGAAGATCTCAGAGACAATGTAATGACAACTGAAGAAGCAAGAACAGAAGAGAAAACGGACACTGACCAGCCCATCTCTGTAACTTCTGAACAAACAGTTGAAGTACTGAAGAGCAGACACAAGCAACCTCAGAACCGAGATACTCAACGAGAGAACACAATGGTAAACCACCTGTACGTCTCTCATACAAGGCAAGCACTGCCAGTGACAATGAACCTGCAACCTGGGAAGGCATATCTCAGCTTTCAGAAAGGGAAGCCAGTAAATGGATAAAAGCTGCTGAGGCTGAGATAAAATCCATGCATGACACTAAAACATGGACACTGACAGAACTACCACCTGGAAGGAAAGCCATTGGCTGTAAATGGACTTAAAGTGAAGTACAATGTAGATGGCACAATTGAACGATACAAAGCAAGACTCAAAATACGGAATATTCTCAAAAATACGGAAAGGACTACGATGAGACATTTGCGCTAGTAGTCAAACACTCTACAATGAGGACTTTGCTGACAGTAGCCGTCACAAGAAAAATGCAAGTGAAACATTTTGATGTGAAAACTGCGTTTCTTGTAAATTTTAAGTTTATTGAGTTTTTCAAAAAGTAAATTTACAAAATTGGTGTAAAACATGGGTATAAAGAAACAGGTTCTACATACAAGACATCTTTTCATAATCACTTATCAAAATCACATCTTTTTTTTTTTTTTAAAAAGAGTATACCTTTGAATGAATACCCTTCTTAAATACAATCCGACTTGACCTGATTTCAACAGGTAGCTTATTTCTACTTATTTTCTGAAATCTTATAACTTAGACAATTCTATAATAATTATTTTTATTGTAAAAACTGCGTTTCTACACGGCGATTTAACAGAAGAAATCTACATGGAACAACAATACTTCACAGGAGTATATGTGGTCTAAAGCAAGCAGCCAGAGCGTGGAACATAAAAATAAATGAAGCGCTTACACATCAGGACTTTCAAAGGAGTAAAGCAGACCCCTGCTTATACACAAAAAAATTGGCAAACAGATGGATCTACAGTTGTGTTCAAAATAATAGCAGTCAGACATCACTAACCTGATCAATCACTGTTTTTGGTAGAAATGATATTTCTACATGGCAAATAATTTACTAGCAGGTGTAGTAGAGTAATAGAAATCGAACAGACCCAACAGTCATGATATGCATGCTGCTGATTCTGTGTAATTGAATCACTAATTGAAACGGGCATGTTCAAAATAATAGCAGTGTGGAGTTCAATGAGTGAGGTCATTCATTCTTTGAAAAACAGGTGGCAATTATTGCCCTTATTTAAGGAAGGAAGGCAGCAAATGTTGCACATGCTGGTTACAGTGCATTTCTCTTTGAAATTCTGAGGGAAATAGGTTGTTCCAGACATTGTTCAGAAGAACAGCGTACCTTGATTAAAAAGTTGATTGGAGAGGGGAAAACATATAAAGAAAGAGAAAAACTAACATTTAAATGGAAAGAAGAATAGCCAAAATGGCAAGGACTCAGCCAACAATCATCTCCAGGAAGATCATAGAAGGTCTAAAGTTAGCTGTGAGTACTGTCATCATGGCAGAAGACATGGATAATGTACTATTTTAATGGCTTCTCTCTCGGCGATTCAGACGGCAGTCATCTATGTTGGATGAAGAACCAGGGAGGAAGAGGAGACGGCAGTGGGTCCATCCCATTGTTGCTCAGCGCCTTCAGAAAGGACAATTTCACAAGTTATACAACGATCTGCGACGTGACCCTATAAAGTTCAAAAGCTATTGCCGGATATCCATGGAAGCATTCGATCATCTGCTGGTCTCTCTACATCCTGACCTTAATTTCCTGGACACGAGCATGAGGCGCTGCATATCTGCTGAACAACGGTTGCTTGCACCCTGAGGTAAGTGTGAATGTGCCATTTTTAAATACTATATATCAGTGATGGCGACCCTTTTAGAGATCGAGTGCCCAAAACCCCCTTATTTAAGTGCCAACGTGGCAAGTTACCCTAAATCCTACAGTCCAATATAGTATATCTTTCATGTACTTTATCATGTAGTAGTTATAATAGCCTATCTACATTCAGTGCTCTGCCTGAGCTGTTCATGGTGCATCCTGCGCTGATGAATGGCAGGAAAGGTCTAAAAGGCATATTGGTACATTCATACTTTTTCCAGGGTGTGGGTGCCCACAGAGAGGGCTCCGAGTGCCGCCTCTGGCACCCGTGCAATAGGTTCGCCACCACTGCTATATATTCAATATAAATACACTGCTCCAAAAAATAAAGGGAACACAAAAATAACATCCTAGATCTGAGTTAATTAAATATTCTTCTGAAATACTTTGTTCTTTACATAGTTGAATGTGCTGACAACAAAATCAAGCAAAAATAAAAAAATGGAAATCAAATTTTTCAACCCATGGAAGTCTGGATTTGGAGTCACACTCAAAATTAAAGTGGAAAAACACACTACAGGCTGATCCAACTTTGATGTAATGTCCTTAAAACAAGTCAAAATGAGGCTCAGTAGTGTGTGTGGCCTCCACGTGCCTGTATGACCTCCCTACAACGCCTGTGCATGCTCCTGATGAGGTGGCGGACAGTCTCCTAAAGGAATCTCCTCCCAGACCTGGACTAAAGCATCTGCCAACTCCTGGACAGTCTGTGGTGCAACGTGACGTTGGTGGATAGAGCGAGACATGATGTCCCAGATGTGCTCAATTGGATTCAGGTCTGGGGAACGGGCGGGCCAGTCCATAGCATCAATGCCTTCGTCTTGCAGGAACTGCTGACACACTCCAGCCACATGAGGTCTAGCATTGTCTTGCATTAGGAGGAACCCAGGGCCAACCGCACCAGCATATGGTCTCACAAGGGGTCTGAGGATCTCATCTCGGTACCTAATGGCAGTCAGGCTACCTCTGGCGAGCACATGGAGGGCTGTGCGGCCCTCCAAAGAAATGCCACCCCACACCATTACTGACCCAATGCCAAACCGGTCATGCTGGAGGATGTTGCAGGCAGCAGAACGTTCTCCACGGCGTCTCCAGACTCTGTCACATCTGTCACATGTGCTCAGTGTGAACCTGCTTTCATCTGTGAAGAGCACAGGGCGCCAGTGGCGAATTTGCCAATCTTGGTGTTCTCTGGCAAATGCCAAACGTCCTGCACGGTGTTGGGCTGTAAGCACAACCCCCACCTGTGTACGTCGGGCCCTCATATCACCCTCATGGAGTCTGTTTCTGACCATTTGAGCAGACACGTGCACATTTGTGGCCTGCTGGAGGTCATTTTGCAGGGCTCTGGCAGTGCTCCTCCTGTTCCTCCTTGCACAAAGGCGGAGGTAGCGGTCCTGCTGCTGGGTTGTTGCCCTCCTACGGCCTCCTCCACTTCTCCTGATGTACTGGCCTGTCTCCTGGTAGCGCCTCCATGCTCTGGACACTACGCTGACAGACACAGCAAACCTTCTTGCCACAGCTCGCATTGATGTGCCATCCTGGATAAGCTGCACTACCTGAGCCACTTGTGTGGGTTGTAGACTCCGTCTCATGCTACCACTAGAGTGAAAGCACCGCCAGCATTCAAAAGTGACCAAAACATCAGCCAGGAAGCATAGGAACTGAGAAGTGGTCTGTGGGCACCACCTGCAGAACCACTCCTTTATTGGGGGTGTCTTGCTAATTGCCTATAATTTCCACCTGTTGTCTATCCCATTTGCACAACAGCATGTGAAATTGATTGTCACTCAGTGTTGCTTCCTAAGTGGACAGTTTGATTTCACAGAAGTGTGATTGACTTGGAGTTACATTGTGTTGTTTAAGTGTTCCCTTTATTTTTTTTGAGCAGTGTATATTATAATGAAAGTTAGAACTTATTTTTCTTTCCTTTTTTGTATTTTTCAGATTCCTTGCTACTGGAAATTAATTTGCTTCGTTGCATTTTGAGTTTCTGCTTGGAATCTCTACAATCTCTGGGATCGTCTGTCATACTTGTACAGTTATATGGCAGCGTCTCAGAGAAGCGGTGATACTTACCCCCAAGGCGGAAGATTGGCTACGTATCGCCGAGGGATTTTACCAGTCTGCGCAGTTTCCTAACTGCATTGGGGCACTGGACGGTAAGCATATCCGTGTGAAGAAGCCGCCTCACTCAGGGTCCCGGTACTTCAATTACAAGCAATATTTTTCTGTAGTTCTGATGGCCCTTGTTGACAGTAACTACAGGTTTGTAATTGTGGATATCGGGGCCTATGGGAGCACTTCAGACAGCCGCATCTTTAGTGCTTCCAGAATGGGTGAACGGCTTCACACAAACCAGCTTGCCCTGCCAGAGCCCAGTAGACTTCCCGGATCTGCAGGTCCGCCGGCTCCATTTGTGATTGTGGCAGACGAAGGATTCGCATTTTCACCCCACCTGATGCGGCCCTTCCCTAGACGCGATCTGGATGACAGGAAGCGCATCTTCAACTATCGATTGACTCGCGCCCGTCGGTATGTGGAGTGCGCTTTCGGAATACTGTCCACTAAGTGGAGAGTATTCATGTCATCCATACAGATGAAGATATAGGTAAAGACCACGGCACTCGTATTAAAGTAATCAGAAAAAGTTCATTTTATTGTCCATCCCAAGATTGAGTATTATAACACTGGCCAGTGTTATAATACTCAATCTTGGGATGGACAATAAAATGAACTTTTTCTGATTACTTTAATACGAGTGCCGTGGTCTTTACCTATATCTACATTGACTATTACCACTGAGCACCGGAAACTATACGACAGAGTGCCATCCACTATATATTATTGTATCCATACAGATGAATCCGGACAATGCCACCCTGGTGATACAGGCTTGTGTACTGCTACACAACTTCACCAGGATCCACGATGCCTCAACAGATGCAGATTTGGGCCTAAATATGACATCTTCAGTCAGTTTAGACCTGAGCCGGACTGGACGCCCTGGAACAGCTGGACTAGCTGTTCGGGAACTCTATGCCGACTACTTCTGCAGTCCTGAGGGGGCATTGTCGTGGCAGTTGGATGCCATCCGTGGAAGACGCTGATTTCAGCTGGAATCTGGTTTAAATTTTTGAAAAATTGAAATTCCTTAGTTTAGTTAGATCCCCTGTTGTTAGTTTAGATTAGGGACTCGCAAGATAATGAGGACCCTTGACATGGGCTTGCGGGCTGAGGTATTGTGCCAAATCCCCCAAAAAATTGAAATTTGGTGTAAATACCTTCTAATACCTCATTTTGAATTACGTCTATAAAAAAATTTATTTCAAATTTTAGATTTGTTCATGTCCTCACAGCTGAACACGAACATGTCCCATTTTTATTAATAAAATGGTATATGTATGCTTTCAGCTTTGAACAAGGACAACAACAGACGTAATCTGCCCCGCAATCCACAGAGAAAATCCTTCTACGCAGAAAAGGTAAGTATATTACATCATAATTTCATCCATGTAGACACTGCGATGTGAGAATCTGAGCATTTCATACTCCAATGCTCTCATTTGCACATCACTTGATCGGGCATAGAAAGGGGTACCTTATTTGGCCAAAACATTGCCACTGATGGGCAGATGCTTCTACCAGGCACTGTGTTTGGTGATGTCAACAGCACTAATATGCGGGCTTCTGCACTGACCTGGTCCGTTAAAAGGCTAGCCCATTAGAGCCAGCCCATTAGAGCTAGTGACATCATCAAAAACACTGCTTGCCAGAAGCATCTGCATAACTTTTTAATTTTTTAAATAGTCATTTCCATGGACTAACAAGCAAATAGCAATGGAGAATATTGGAGCATTAAAAACCTCTGATGCTCACGCAGGGTGAGCATGGATGAAAATATGGATCAAAATAGTATTTTTTGACCAAATGATCATAACCTACTCGTTGCAGTATTGCAGCCCTCACGATACAATTTTGCAATACACGGGCACCTGTCCCTGTGGTCTTCACTGATGTGGATCCATTCACTTGAATGGATCCTCAATCACAGTGATGCATAACGGACGGATCACGGACTCATTCAAGTAGAATGGGTCTGGATCAGTCCCGACTGCTGAACTTCAGTTCTCTGTGTATTGGGGACCACAAATTGCGGTACCAAATGCATGGAACTGAAGCATCAACTTTCGTGTGCATGAGACCATTTTTAATACAAATTACCTAAATTTATAATAGGTCATCAATATTAAATTCTAACAAAAAAGATAAAATCTTAAACTTTATAGAGAAAAATAACATTCAAATTTTTAAAGGAAAACATATTTTTTTTATTAACAAACAAAAAGAAAAAAAGATTTCTAGGTCATATAAATCCCTCATGAAAGGGCCTGGAGGATAGACCATTGGGGGATCAGGACGGTGACTTGAATGAGGATTGACCTGAAGCATGGCATTTTGGGCGTTCATCATATAGTCCATCAGATGATGTGGCTCCTGGGGGCCAGAAAAAAGGTCCATAAGCATTGTAATAGCCGAAACGCAACGTGTTTGCCGTTCTTCGGGCACACGGCGGAAGCAAGGAGCCAGACCTTTTAATGTAGTTTCTTCCTTCCCGTCAGACCGATTCCGGTTTAGATACTCCATCACCATCATATCTACTCGTTGGCGGAGATCTACACCGGAATTGGTATTGACTCTTATAGCTCGTCTGCCAGAAGAACGGCAAACGGGTTCCTCTGCTGCTTCGTTGCTGGGAGGGATTTGTGGTACTTCAACATTTTCAGAGGTTGGTTCTGCTGTGCTCAGAAGCTGAGAACATGAGGCTTCTTCTGTGCCTTCTTGTTGTTCCATCACCAGTGGTTGGTCCTCCACCATTGTTGAAGTGTGTGGCCTCTCAGCCACTTCTACCGATGGGGTTTGCGAACCTGAATTTTCACTTAAGTTGTCTACCGTGCTATAAGAAATTTTTTTATTATTTAAAACGTTTATTGTTTTCCAGAAAAAGTATTGACAAGGTTACAAGGTAAATACAAGATTCTTACTGGTGAGTGTAGAATACATAAGGCAACAATAGTTTTTCAATACAATTGGGAGCCTATCCCAATAACAGTAATAACCGCAAAAGAGGAATAGTACCAAAAAGAGAAAAAATAAAAATTCAATAATTACAAGGGACGAAAAAACAAGACACGGACAAGAGAGAGAGAAACGACAAGGGAGAAAGGAGGGGAGGAAAGGGTGGAACCCTATACGAACACTAGCTACAGACACGCTTCCCGGAATTCGTCAGAAGTGCGAAACAGCTCCCATGGGCTCCATACTTTAGTAAAACGAGCAACATCTGGAGGGGTAACACAGATCAGGTCTTCCATTCTTTGGTGGAGAGCAATTTCCTCAAACCACTCCTTGAGTACAGGGGGGGAAGATGACTTCCAATGACGAGGGATGACCGTTCTAGCGGCTTGAAGCATATATTTCAGGAGGGAGGCTTTGTAGGCTGGGATAGTCAGGTCAAATATGGACAATAAGAGGGATTTAGGCGTATTGGGAATAGGAATCCCTGTCACGCTCCGCGTGACTTTATGCACTGAGTCCCAAAAAGGTCGCAGGAGGGGGCATTGCCACCAGACATGAAGCATGGTGCCTTCTTCCGACAAACATCTCCAACAGTTATTGGAAACAGTCGGGAACCATTTATGTAGGAGAGCAGGGACTCTGTACCATCTAGACAGAACCTTATAATTTGTCTCCTGCGCCCTTGTGGGAATCAGCGCCTTGTGAGTCAGGAGGAAGGCTCTCCTCCACTGAGAAGGGGTGAGCTGCACATCCAAGTCACGTTCCCAGGCTGAACAGAAAGGGGGGAGTTGGGTAGAGTGTTGGAGGGTGAGTAGGTTGTAGATGGTGGAAATATCCCTGAACACTGCCGAAGGGGCCAGACACATTTGTTCGAATGACGTTAGGGATCTAGACAGAGCGTGGGTTTTGCGCATGGACGAGTAAAAGTGTTGGAGCTGGAGATATTGAAAAGTGTGACCGGGGCGAGTAGTAGAGGGCTCTATTAGGTGATTAAGAGGTTTCAACGAGGACCCATGTAGGACATGACAGAATCGGAGAGGGCGCAAGCTCGTGCCTGTCAGGAAAGGACGGGCGGAGCTGCCAGGTGGAAAATTAGGATGATCTGTAATTGGGGTTAAAGGGCCCTTGACGTCAATAAGAGAAAGGCTGCTGTGTATGGAGGCAAGTGTTGCAAGGGTGTGGGTAGTCGTGAAGGAGGGGCTAGGGGCAGAGACACTAGATGACCCAATAACCCAAGGGAGAACCAAGAGCGAGGTAGGGGATGAACCCCGCGCCATATGCACCCATTGCTTTGCTGAGTCCACTCTCAGCAAGTCCAGAAGTCTGGCGTACGCCGTTGAGTAATAGTATAATCTACAATCCAGCAGACCTACTCCCCCTGACTCCTTGGGCTGAGTTAGAATATCATACTTCGTCCGCGGCTTTCCCGGGGCCCACACGAACCGCGCAAAGCAGCGTCTCAACTGTATCCAAAAGGGTGCCGGTATTCGGATAGGGATGGTCTGCAGGAGGTAGAGTAATTTAGGCAGCAAGTTCATTTTCAATATATTGACCCTGCCAAACCAAGAGAAATCTCGGCGATGCCAGGAGTCCAGGTCCGCCTGGAACCGCCGAAGAAGCGGAGAAAAGTTTATCTGAAAGAGCTGAGAGAGGTCCGCCGATAATTTTATGCCCAGATATTTTATACCGGTAGATGGCCAAGCGAAAGAGAACGAGGATTTAAGGGAGGAGACTAGGTCCTGAGGTAAAGAGACATTAAGGGCTTCGGACTTGGACACGTTAATTTTAAAGTTCGACCATTCACCGAATGTAGCAAGTTCGCGGAGCAAGGACGGGAGTGAAATACGCGGATTGGTTATGTATAACAAAAGGTCATCCGCAAAGGCCGCGCATTTATGCTCTACGTCACCTATCCGTACCCCAGTAATATCCGGATTAGCGCAGATAAAGGTGAGGAGATGCTCCATAACCAATACATAAAGGAGGGGGGATAGCGGACAGCCTTGACGCGTGCCATTGCGGATGAGGAAGGAAGGGGAACACATGCCATTAATTTTAACACGAGCAGAGGGTTGCTGGTAAAGGCTAAGAATTTTCCCCAAGAAGGCCTGGCCTATCCCTACTCCTACCAGGGCAGTTCGAATCGCCTGCCATGAAACCCGATCGAAGGCTTTCTCCGCATCTAAGGATAACAGCATAAGGGGGGTATTGGTCGATTTCGCATAATGAATAATATCTAACGTCCTGAGAGTGTTATCACGTGCTTCCCTCCCAGGAGTGAAGCCCACCTGGTCAAGGTGTATCAAGGAAGGCAGGAACGCATTCAACCTATTGGCCAGCAATTTGGCAAACATCTTGAGGTCCACATTCAGTAACGAAATAGGGCGGTAGCTAGCACAAAGATGTGGGTCCTTATCGGATTTGGGGATGACTGCAATGTGGGCCATGGTAGATTGAGATGGAAAAGGGTAGCCAGAGGAGACAGCATTGAAGACCCGCACCAGGAAGAAAGCAAGCGGAGTCGAAAGGGACCTGTAAAAATTGGCGGTGAACCCGTCAGGACCAGGGCTCTTACCCCCCGGGAGGGATTTAATCACGTCCCGCAGTTCCAATTCCGTGAACGGGGTCTCCAAGCTGGCGCTCTGTTCGGGAGTTAACGTAGGGCTACCAGGAGGCAGGATAGGCTCTTCAGCCTGGGGGCTAGGGAGATTATATAAGCGGGAGTAAAATGAGTGGAAGGAGGAGGCAATCTCCTCAATGGTATGTACCATACGACCAGATGGTGTCTTGACAGCAGGGACGTGGGAAGCAGCAATATGGCCTCTAAGAGCCCTCGCAAGCATGCGCCCGCACTTATTACCATATTCATAAAATTTACTACGACAGGTTTGGATCATCCGTTTATAGGACGTTTCCAAAAGACGTCGTGCATCCATGCGTGCATTCTGAAGATCAGAGAGGACAGAGTGAGAGAGAGAGCGCTTGTGAAGAAGTTCCAGGGATGCAACCTTCTGCAGAGCAGTCTTCAAAGCAAAAGCTCTTTCTTTTTTAAGGCGGGCGCCATGCTTAATGAGGACTCCCCGGAGAACACACTTCATGGCCTCCCATTGCATGGGGAGGGGAGTTGGGTCTATGGCATGGTCAGAGAGGAAATTGGTCACAGTGGTGTGGAGATCCGCAGCGCACACTACGTCTAGAAGAAGGGACTCATTTAACCGCCAGGTCCATTCAGTCCTTGCTAAGGAAGGGAGCATCAGGGAGCAGAATACCGGGGCATGATCGGACCAGAGAATGTTACCAATAGATGTGGAAACGAGCCAAGAGAGGGCGGAGTGCTGAACCAGAATGTAATCTATTCTACTGTATGAGGAATGGGGGGCGGAAAAGAAAGTGTAGTCCCTATCCGCGGGGTGGTGGATGCGCCACGGGTCACATAGTTGAACCTGGAGGAAAGCTTTTTTCACCCTTTTAATAGCAGCATAAGAAAGGGAGGCCCTGCCTGAAGAATTATCAAGCATGGGGTCGAGTGTGAGATTAAGGTCACCACAGAGCACTAGCGTTCCACGAATCAGGGGCAGAACCCTATCCATTAAATCTGCAATAAAAGGGACCTGACGGCAATTAGGAGCATAGACATTGAGGATAGTGAATTCCCGTCCACCAATAGTAAGTGTCAGAATCAAGTATCGCGCCCCAGGGTCAGCAACACATCCCAGTACCCGGTGAGCCAGAGATTTGTGGATCGCTATGGCGACACCTTTAGATTTGCTCTCAGCATTATTCGCAAGGTGCCAGGATGTGTAGTGCCTGTGGCGGATGGCAGGGGCTTTACCTTCCTTGAAGTGGGTTTCTTGGAAACATACTATCTGTGCCCTCTGACGGTGAAAGTGATGGAAGACCTGGGATCGCTTCTCAGGAGTGTTGAGGCCTTTAGCGTTAAATGACGCAATCTTGAGCGGAGTCATACCTGTAGCAAAACAAGGGGCAAAAAAACACAAGGAACAAAGGGAAATACAGACAAACAAGGAAGAGAAAGAAAGCGAGGAGTAGTAGAAAATAAAAAAATAGATAAATAAGTAAATAAAATAAGACAATAGACACAATCTAACCGGATCAAATAGATCCAAAGAGACAGTCGCTAGGGATCAACTGACCCCCAGAGGGTGTCTCAAACTATACGGGGGATGTGACAACCAGAAAAAAGCGAGCCAGCTGCAAACCCTGGCTTTCAACAAGAATGATAATAACCAAGTCTGCCACCAGGAGGGCATGTGAGGGCTAATTGCGCAATGGCGCCTCACAAGTAGTAGAACCGGAGATTTCTAAGTCACACCGTCCATCTCAGGAGCCCACATCCACAGGGAACATAGATCCACCATCATGGGTTGGGGAGCGACGCTGTCCCCGTGTAGGAGGGGCCGACTGGGCCGTCCACGGTGACCCGGTACGACCAGAGTGTGGTGGGCGGACACGGCTCCGTTGTGGAGGTACAGGTTGGAGGATAGAAGGCCAAGGTCCCAGAGAAACCTCCGGAAGGTCCAGGAGACGAAGAAGCTCTGGAAGGTCTGAAGGCTTGCGTAGTATCACAGCACGTCCTTTGGGTCCCGCGTGGAGAGCAAAGGGATAGCCCCATCTGTAAGGGATACTACGCTCCCTGAGAAGATCCAATAGGGGTCGCAGGGCAGCTCTCTGGGCTAAAGTATAGCGAGAAAGGTCCTGTAAAAGTTGAAGAGCAGAGCCATCAAATGATAAGGGCGAAGACCGTCGGGCCCTGTTCAGGATTTGTTCCTTGATTATATAGAAATGGATCCGGCAGATGACGTCCCTCGGATTAGAGCCATCCGGGTTGGGGGGTCTAAGGGCCCTGTGCGCTCTATCAATTTCAATGTGGGAGCCCGGCAGGCGACCTAGGATTTTGTTAAACAGTCCAGTTATGGTGGAGAGAAGTTCAGGGCCCGACACCGATTCCGGAAGGCCCTGTATCCGTATATTGTTGCGACGATTACGATTCTCGATATCGTCCAGGTGTTGATGTAAAGCATTGAGCTGGGCCTCGTGAGACTGGACCGTGTCCTGCAGGGCTGAGACCGCGGCCGTGAACGATGCTTGATCTTGAACTACAGAGTCAATCCTGGAGTCAATCACAGCCATCTCAGAGCGGACTTGAGAGAATTCATGTTTGCATTCCTGCAGTATGTTAGTAGCAAAATCAGATAGATCCGTTTTAGTGGGCAGAGAGCAAATAAGAGTGCGCAAGTCCGCCATCGTGGGTGGCCTGGTGTCGTCATCAAACAGGACAACTGAGGGGGTCCCTGCGATGGGAGAAGTAGATGTTCGGACCGGCTTCACAGGAGACACCCCAGATGGGGTCTGGTGGGGTCCACCCCAGGAAGAACCTGAGGACCAGCGCGGTGAGGCCGCCAACGAAGGCCCAGGTGAGAGAGAGGGAGGATGGGAGTAGTCCTGCACAATAGTAGCTCCCCCAGGTTGGGGGGTCCCCCCTAGGGAACGCTGTGTGTCCGCAGGGCTGAGTGCGGGGTCCCTATGGATGGAGGGATCGTCCATATTAGCCAACGACCTGTCAGGCCAGAAAGGGAGGGCATGAGGCTGCAGGGCTGAAGTTTGGGCGACAGTGGGGTCCCCAGTCCCTGAACCTGTAGCTGAAGAGCTCTGCGGGGTGCCCCCATAACTAACCTGCAGGCCAGCCGCCGCTGGGGAGATCACTGTTGGAGCGTTACATATCGGCCGGGCCTGAGCATTAGCAGACGCCAGAGGAGAAGAGAGCAGCGGTGAGCGCTGATCTGAGGCAGCCGGAGAGATCTTCTCCCAGACTTGCAGATCCATCGCCGCTGCTGGGGTGGAGGGCCGGGGAGGCAGAGAGGACGATCTGTGCCGGATAGTCGGCACTTCAGCACAGCCGGAGGCATCAGCAGGGATCGGAGGCGGGTGCATGTGACCAGCGCCGGCGCCATCTTGGGGAGCCGCATGGGGACCCGACGAACCGGAGCCTGGGGAAGACAGCTGCCGGGCGAAAAGCCGGGGTAAGTGGCCTTGTGAGGGAGCGTCAGGGGAGCCGGTGTTCGGGCTCTACCCTTCCTTGTTGTTTTGCCCATCGTGGGTGGCAGGATGAAGCTGGATAGAGCCAGGGCCGCAGAGGAGCTCAGGGAGAGCACGTCCTCACTCTTCCATGGCTGGCCACGCCCCCCAAATTTTTATTTTTTTATTACAAATAAAAACATTTATTAACATAGTACCTTTCACCAGTTAAAACTCTTTAAATGTGGTACCTCACACTGTAGCACATGTACCCTAAATGCCAGATAGAAGAATCACCCTGTGAGAAAAGCGGATGTCTCCTCCTCCCTGTTTCCATGCTAGGTATTTACATACAGGGCGCATAAATCTAATGGGGACTACTGCACCGCAATGGAGGATATAATGAAGATTCTTTATTACATGACATGTAGGGGACATGTGCTACTGCGTAAGGTACCACATTTTAATGAGTGCAAACTGGTGAAAGGTGCACCCAAAAAATATCTAACTTAAAAACTACTTACGGTCTTAACTCCATTATTTGCTTCAGAAATTGGAGCTGCCTTGTAAACATATATGGTTTCTTGCGTTTGGCTCCATCACCGCTCTTTTGGGAACTATTAAGTTCTCTCCGGAACTGATCCCGGCATGTGTACCACCTTTTTTTTATTTGGTCAACTGTAAAAAAAAAGATATTTATTTAATCATAAAATACTCAAAAATTGTGCTAAATTTTTTTTTAATGGACATTTATCTCATGTACACACAATCAGTGTTTTTCTTGGACATATGGCCGAATCACAAACCATGTGACTGAGACGCATACGGTCATGTGTAGGAGTGAAAATTATAAAAAAAAAAAAAAGAGTATTATGGCTCATGCACATGACCGTATTGCGGCCAGAATATGACCCTCCACAATGCATTGAGTGACCACTCTACGGCCATTTCCAGGAGCAATAATAACCATTTTTTACAAAGAGGCCTATTTAAAATTCATATATATGATAGTTTTAGTTAGAAACTAAAAAAAATAGGATATTGACTTTGTTAAAAATGAAAATTTCTGAATAGGCCTTTTGGACAAAAACAAAAACATGTAATATATTAGAAAATTAGTGATTTCACATCTGTCATGTACTAGCATAGGCTATGCTCAAAATTACACAGTCTATGCTGTTCCAGGACATATGGCGCACTCATGGAACAAGTCGTGACGCACACATCCCTGGAGCACGGTCCATGTATACCCAGCCTGCCATGCTCTGAAGTACAGGAGCACATAGCATCATAGCAAGCAATGACGCTATGCACTCCTGCACGCCAGTGCATGGCAGGCTGGGTATACACACACCATGCACCATAAATGTGTGTATTGGCAGGCTAGGTATACCCATGTGTGCATGGCAGGCTGCGTATACACACACCATGCACCATGAATGTGTGTATTAACCAATATTAAATACACATAACTTTAAAGTAAAGTATTTACTCACGCATTTTAATTTGCTTTTCTTTTGATGCGGAGGTCCATGCAGTGGACAGCAACTCTAGGCACACTTCATTCCATGAACGATCTTTTATGGTCCGTTCGTGGTATATTTAGGTCCTGGAGTCCCACAGGGCTGGCCTCTCTTGTATGAGGACTATTAATTTTTCTACCTCAAAATTGCACATAATGTCTGCAGATATACAGTACAGACCAAAAGTTTGGACACACCTTCTCATTCAAAGAGTTTTCTTTATTTTCATGACTATGAAGGCATCAAAACTATGAATTAACACATGTGGAATTATATTCATAACAAACAATTGTGAAACAACTGAAAATATGTCATATTCTAGGTTCTTCAAAGTAGCCACCTTTTGCTTTGATTACTGCTTTGCACACTCTTGGCATTCTCTTGATGAGCTTCAAGAGGTAGTCCCCTGAAATGGTTTTCACTTCACAGGTGTGCCCTGTCAGGTTTAATAAGTGGGATTTCTTGCCTTATAAATGGGGTTGGGACCATCAGTTGCGTTGAGGAGAAGTCAGGTGGATACACAGCTGATAGTCCTACTGAATAGACTGTTAGAATTTGTATTATGGCAAGAAAAAAACAGCTAAGTAAAGAAAAACGAGTGGCCATCATTACTTTAAGAAATGAAGGTCAGTCAGTCAGCCGAAAAATTGGGAAAACTTTGAAAGTAAGGGCTATTTGACTATAAAGGAGAGTGATGGGGTGCTGCGCCAGATGACCTAGCCTCCACAGTCACCGGACCTGAACCCAATCAAGATGGTTTGGGGTGAGCTGGACCGCAGAGTGAAGGCAAAAGGGCCAACAAGTGCTAAGCATCTCTGGGAACTCCTTCAAGACTGTTGGAAGACCATTTCAGGGGACTACCTCTTGAAGCTCATCAAGAGAATGCCAAGAGTGTGCAAAGCAGTAATCAAAGCAAAAGGTGGCTACTTTGAAGAACCTAGAATATGACATATTTTCAGTTGTTTCACACTTGTTTGTTATGTATATAATTCCACATGTGTTAATTCATAGTTTTGATGCCTTCATAGTCATGAAAATAAAGAAAACTCTTTGAATGAGAAGGTGTGTCCAAACTTTTGGTCTGTACTGTATGTGCTGGTCGGCTCAGAAGATGAATCCTGTCTCCCTGGAGATCAAGGTCACATGGGGCAGGATTCTTTTTCTATTTCCTGCAGATCCGCAATTCACGATCCACAATTGCGGATGACATTTGACATCTTTCCGCATGTCATCCGCATTTTTGCGGACCCATTCACTTCAATGGGGCCACGGTCCGCAATTTGCGGACAAAAGTAGGACATGCGGTACTTTTTTGGCGGATCCGCATTGCAGAACGGTACGGAATTGCGGATGCGGACAGCATACTGAATGCTGTCCGCATCTTTTGCGGCCCCATTGAAATGAATGGGTCCGCATATATTCCGCATCTATTCCACATTTTTGCGGAAAGGATGCGGGAAAAAAATGTGGACGTGTGAATGGAGCCTTAACAGACTTGGGTCAACCACAGTTAGGACCAACAAAAGTCTTTGAGGACAATCAAGAATGCTTTGCACTTGCGCAGATGGAAAGAGTTAACTAGAGAACCAAGCACATTGATGTGAAGTTCCACTTTCTTAGAGATCTTCAAAAACAGGGACTTCTTGAGTTACTTTATTGCTCGACTGAGGATATGACAGCAGATCTCCTTACAAAGCCCCTGACTGCTGAAAGACACTCAAGGATTACAAAGAAGATGGGCTTAACGGACTAAGCTGTAGCTGTTGAGAAGGGGTGTTGGAGATTCAACAACTTATAGCTTAGTCTATTGGACTGGATTGACTGCAGTTCATCGTTATGACACTAGATGTCGCTGTTACTAATGCTCACTTTAGTCTCTCTGCAATTCTATGATATGTTGTATTTCCTGTACATTGAAGCGAACTCACTCATTTCTTTTTCCTGTATGTGCCAGTCACCATGTAAGGTGGACATTCTGTTATAGCACGCATGTTCCAATAATGCCAGTTCCTGAAACTCCACAAGTTCTGATCTGGATTGACTTCGCTGCACCCAGCAATCATACTCTGCAACAACCATATCTCTTACCAAGGGGTGTAGGGAGCATTTTGACCTTACAAGTGTTTTGCAAAAATTAATTCACACCAATGGTGCAAAGAGAATATTTCAATTTTTCCTCAGATATGCCATCTCTGCGCCCAATATGTTGTGCCGAGTGTATGCCAGTGTGAAATGCATGCCCTCGTATTATTATGCAATGCTTCCTGGTTTTATAAGCGCCCTGATTATAATCCTAATCTTTCGCCTGGACATACACCAGGGCTCAGGAGTATTTTATTTACACATTTTGTGCTGACAGCTGTAGATGCAATGTTTTCTACAGATGTGCTATTTCAGTGCCCAATATACTGTGCCCAGCTGGTGCCATCTTAGACTCACACCACACTACTTGAATAGATAAGCAGGTTCTACTGGGTACAGAAATGCCTTAAACGTGGACGTAAGCTGCTGTATCCGCACACGGCAGGGCTCAGAAGGGAAGGTGCGCCATTTGGATTTTGGAATGCGGATTTTTCTGGATTGATTTTCCGGTGCTCATCACATTAGCAGAGCCCCTGAAGTACCCGTACAGTGGAATCCCATTTTGGAATCTACACGCCTCAAGTTATTTATCAAGGGGTGGAGTGAGCATTTTGGCACCACAGTTGTTTGGCAGAAATTAATAAGAACGAGACGGTGCAAAATGAAAATTGCAAGTTTTCTACAGATATGCCATTTCAGTGCCCAGTATGCTGTGCCCAGCTGGTGCTATATGAGACACATAACGCCCTTTAATTGTTAGGTAGGTTGTGCTGGGTATTAAAATGGCATAAATGGGGATGTTAACTGCTGTTTGGGTACCGTACAGGGCCCAGAAGGGAAAGACCACCATTTGGCTTTTGCTGTGCAGATTTTGATGGATTAATTTATGGACGCCATGTTGCTACTGAACAATCTCTAGATAGCAGTACAGTCATTCTCGGACAACCATACGTTTTTTACTTTTCTCTCGATGGAGCTGTGTGGAGGCTTATATTTTGCGGGATAATGCCATCATAATTCATTTTATTTTGGGGTACATACAACTTTTTAATCACTTTTTATTTAGCCTTTTGGAAAGCAGTAATTCTGCCTGCCTTTTTGGTTTGGTTATTGTAGCGAACACAGTGTAGCAAAAATGACATGTCTTTATTCTGCTGTTCAGTATTACTATAGAGATACCAATTTTATATATATATTTTTTATGTTTTACCACCTTTACACAAAGCATTTTTGAAAAAAAATATCCTGTTTTCGTGTTGCCATTTTCTGAAAGACATATTTTCTTAATTATTTTGCCGATCATCATATGTGAAGGCTGATTTTTTTGAAGAATGAGTTGATGCTTTCATTGGTACCATAGTACTTTTTGATTGCTTGATTTTACGCTTTTTCTGAGGCAATGTGACCATTGGAACCGTTTCTATTTATTTATTTTTTATGGCATTCACCGTGCAGGGTAGATCATGTGATATTTTTATAGAACTAGTCGTTAACATCATAGATGCTGCGGTCAGTGTTGACCACGGCATCTAATGGGTTAATCCGCCAATCATCAGCGTTTCCAGCAATGCCGGCGGATACAGCAGAGGCCCGGCTGTCAGTAACAGCTAGGCCTCTGCCTCTGATCAAGCGGGCGCAGTTTCTGCACCTACACCCTAGATATACAGTGTGTTAGGAAGTCACATCAATGCTGCTCTGTACATGTATGGTACATGTCGAGAAGGGGTTAACATGACACCATGCCTTGGAGCCATGGGTCACAGCATTGCTCCTGCTCTTCCTCCTTGCTACCCAAGAGACGCCTTTCCATGTTGTCCTCTGTCTTCACTGCCCCTTCCTAGTCGGGCATCTGCTTTTTTCTTAAGAAGAAGCAACAAAATCCCACTATGCCCTACAGCAGATAGTCAGTCTCCCTGTTGATGACTTGTGGGAGAGCAGTCACCGTTTGGACTGCCCTGAGTAGGAGCTTCAGGGCAAGCTGGGGGACCCCATGCATAGCTGTGTTGGTGATATAGCAGCAGAAGGGGGCACACCTAGTGTATATAGAAGAGTGAAGGCCACGGTACCCACATACAATGTATATACCAACAAAGAGAACAAAAAATACTGCATATACGGCCGCACTTCTTAAAAATATGATTTATTAGTCCAAGACATTAAAAACAATTGTATACAATTATACCCCCATGTGTGGACCTAAAGTGGATAAAACCTGCGGTCAATTTATAATACATAATTAGAAGGAGGAGCAGAAAAATGTGGTGAAGATAACAGCATTCCTCCTTACTGCCCAAGAGAAGCATTTCCATGGTGTCCTCTGTCTTTACTGCCCCTTCCCAATGGGGCATTCTTAAGAAGAGGCAACAACATGCCACTATGCCCTACAGAAAAATCTGTAGCCACAGTATTGGCGGTTGGGGGTAGCGACAGTGGCACTCTGGGTAAGTACATAGCAGGGAGTCCGGCTGGGGGCCAAGGAGCCCACCATTATATATCACAGTCTGATAAAAGCGGCAGGGAGGGGGGGGCGTGGCTAACTGCCGGCATGAGCGCACGCACTTGAGAGAGGCTCCGTTCCCTGTACTAAATCCTACTTAATCCTGTCAAGCTGTCTACGCTAAATTCTGAGTGGCAAGTGCAGAGGAGAAGGAGAAAGCCCAGGCAGCTCGATATGGGTCCCAGCAAGGCGCAATCAGCAGCTGAGAAGCTAAAGGAGTACGCCCGCCAGGACAACCAACATGGCGCCGCTCTTCCCGCCACTCCACGTGCGGCGACTCGCGGACAGGCTGCGCAACAGTTAGAGCCTGAGGATGCTGGGGAACCAGAAATTACCCTGAAAGCAGTGTCGGAGCAGCTCCTAACGGCAATCTCCTCCTGTCAGTCCTCCCTCACGTGCAAAATCGAGGAGGTACGAGTGGATCTGGGCCTGTTAAGGCAGGATGTACAGCAGCTGAGGGAGAGGGTAAAGCAGACTGAAGACCGAGTGTCGGCACTGGAGGATTACACTAGGCCTCTGGACACAAGACTGCAGGAGGTGGAAAGATCTGTGGGATTATGGCGGCAGAAGTGTGACGACCTGGAGAACCGGTCCCGCCGCAACAATGTGCGGATCCTGGGTATGCCGGAGAGAGCGGAGGGTCGGGATCCTGCCAATTTTCTGGAGGCGTGGTTCAAGGCCCAGTTTCCCGATGCCGCGTTCTCGACCGCGTACGCGGTTGAGAGGGCGCATAGAATCCCTGCCAGACCATCCCCACCGGGAGCCCCGCCGAGACCTTTGTTGGCCCGTATACTCAACTGGAAGGATCGGGACTTAATCCTCAGCCAGGCAAGGAGCAAGGGAGCGCTGATGTACGACAACGCTAATATTTCATTATTCCCGGACTTCTCTGCGGAACTGCAGAAGAAGAGGGCCACTTTTGTCTCGGTCAAGAGACGACTCCGCGAATTAAACCTGCAATACTCGATGGCCTACCCAGCACGTCTCCGGGTGATCGATGGGGACAGACCACTTTTCTTCACCGACCCAAAGGAAGCAGAGGACTGGCTATCCAGGCGCCCGAGGCCGCGCTAACCAGGACACTGTGACTGCGCCGCAAGTATAATGGGGTACCGCACTGAGCAATACAGTACCTTATAGCAGGGTTCAAGTGTCTGTGATGCTATGTTTTTCCTACTCACTCAGGTGTTGCGGGACACTTTCAGTTACTGGGCCTCTGAGAATTGCAATATTGGCTATAGTTGTTCATTTAATAGCTGATATGGGGCCTGGTGGTGGTGTACTATATGTTATTACCTGCTGCTCCTCTTAACAAGTACAGCTGTACTACAACATGTACAGGGAATGCTCGGCCACCGGTATGGGCCTGAACAACTTATTTGCCTTACCGGTCCCCGAACAAGTTGCCACGAAACTAACGTATTAATGTTTGCACTGGATGCATATCTAGAGCTGTTAGTTTATCATATGTTATGTTCTATGTTTTTACTGTTAATTAAGGCATGGGCATCTGAGCGTTTATTACGAGCTGGAGAAGTGGGGCGATCACTTGGAGAAAGGGGGCAATATACTGGACATGACAAGGTGACCCTCATTTGTGTGGGGGATGCTTTGATGACTGAGCCATGGGGTCTTTAACAATGATGTCCTGGAATGTGAGAGGTTTGGGCGCACCGAATAAGAGAATTGCGGTATTTTCGCATGTCAGGAGATATTGCCCTCACATTCTAGGACTCCAGGAAACTCATTTGACGGCAGATACTGAGCACAGAATAGTTAAATCATGGGTGCAGTGGTCTCTACAGGCGCACGGCACCTCGCACTCTAGAGGAGTGGCAATACTGGTTCGTAAGGGCCTTATATGGGAGCCGCAACAGACTGCTGTGGATCCTGAGGGGCAATATTTAATGGTGTATGGGTTTATTAATCATGTGCCTTACGTTATTGTTAACCTATATAACCCTCCTCCGGCCAGGGTCACACTTTTACAGACGACATTGGGGTTTGCAGCACAATACCCCTCGGCCCGTTTAATCTGCATGGGTGACTTTAACATGGTCATGGGAGAGGAGTTAGATAGGCACCGCCCACCAGGGATGCGGACAGATGAGTCCCCCTCCGTCACAGCGCTATCAAGAGTGGCCGCAGAGTTGGGCTGGCTGGACCTCTGGAGACTTAGGAACCCGCTGATAAGAGAGTACTCCTGCTTCACCCCTGCTAGAGGTGCGCTGTCCAGAATCGACTATGTTTTGGGCAATGCGACGGTGTACACGGACCTGATCGATATATCCTATGTGCCACAAGGTCCTTCAGATCATGCTCCGATAGTAACACGTTTGAATGTGCCTGGCGCAGCCTCTGGGAGGGGTAAAGTGAGGATCCATCCTTTCTGGCTCACGCTCTTTACCCAGAGTGACAGGATTCCTGACCAGCTGGAGGTGTTCTTGGAGATGCAGGGGGACGAAACGGAAGGCTTGCTATTATGGGACACTCTGAAGGCCTACCTGAGGGGCTGCCTGAAGTCCTCCATTTCTTATGTGAAAAAGTGCACTGCTCGCCAGGAGCTTGAACTACACACCAAATGTAGGGAGGCAGAGGCCTCTTTCTGTTTAGATCCCACAGAAGTGAATAGAATTGAATGGATGACGAGGGGTAGAGCCTATATGTTGCATATTAAGGAGAAAAGCGAGCGCAGGATGTTTTTCATGAAGCAGCAGTCATTTGAATCTGGGGATAGAGCGGGCAAACTTCTCGCCCAGATTGCAAGAACCAATCGGATGTCCCCCCCGGTTCTGCGTATATTGAATCCTGAGAGGCAGCTGCTGGAATCAGTGGAGGGTATTCTTGATACTTTCAGATGTTTCTATCAGACGCTTTATAGCTCTTCAGCTCAATATACTGCTGGGGAGCTGTGTGACTATATTGCTGAGGTGTCCCACCCTAAGCTTAGTTTGGAGGACAGGCGCTTGCTGGAAGCGGACATATCACTAGAGGAAATTCAATTGGCCATACAAGATCTACCTAAGGGGAAGGCACCGGGCCCGGATGGGATCCCTATAGAGGTATATGCTAGATACAACAAGATCCTAGGACCCCAACTCCTTAAACTGTATTCAGAGTCGCTCCGGCAGCGTTCACTGCCTGACTCCCTTTATGACGCCACCATTGTAGTAATTTTGAAACCAGACAAGGACCCCAATGAGTGCGGGTCTTATAGACCAATCTCATTATTAAATTTAGATTACAAAATATTAACCAGGCTCCTGGCTTCTCGCCTAAATAAAGTGGTGACATCCATAATACATAAGGACCAGGCCGGATTTATGCCAGGCAGGACGACTTCTGACAATATTAGAAGGGCGCAGGTAATAGCGCAGATTGGGGCGGTGGAAGAAAGGAGGTGGGCCCTGGCTTCCCTAGACACTGCTAAGGCCTTCGATTCAGTGGAATGGCCCTTCCTGCTTCAGATCCTAAGAGACTTCGGATTTGGCCCTCAGTTTGTAAGTTGGATTGAAATACTGTATCAGAGACCAAAAGCAAACATACTAGTGAATGGCACTCAATCTGACTCCTTTGCGCTTCATAGAGGTACGAGGCAGGGATGTCCCCTCTCCCCGTTGCTGTTTGCTGTAGTGATAGAGCATCTGGCGCTGCGCATTAGACAGGACGAGGCCTTTCTGGGGATCTCTAGGGGGAATAGAGTAGAGAAAATAGGGCTTTATGCGGATGACTTGCTCCTGTTTATGGATGAGCCCGAGAGGACCCTCCAGAGTGCGATGGAAGTGATAGAGAGGTTTGGTACTTATTCGGGTTTGCACATAAATTGGACCAAATCTGCTATCATGCCTCTCTGGACACATGACTGGCCCGAAAGGATGCTTAACCTGCCAGTGGTGGATCAGTTTAAATACCTTGGTATTGTGATCACTAAGGATCCCCATGTATCAGTGACGAGAAATATAGACCCCATAGAATCTTTATTCATTGACAAATATAAAACATGGAAGTCGCTGCCGTTATCGGTAATGGGTAGGTTGAACCTGGTCAAAATGGTATTACTTCCAAAGGGTCTTTATCTCCTGTCACACGCATGCGCCCCGATCTCTAAAAGCTTCTTTGACAGACTGCACACGATGACAGCGGCTTTTGTCTGGGGGGGAGCCAGGAGAAAGCTTTCCCTGAGAGTCCTGCAGAGGTCCAAATTTCACGGCGGAGTAGCGCTGCCAGACTTTTTTCTTTACTACCTAGCTAGCCAGCTGAAGTACGTAGCGGCTTGGGTGGGACAGGGGGAGCTGCCGGGACCGGAATACTGGCTGAAGGAATATCTTAATCTTGACACTCTGTGGCCTGTGTTGGAGACCCCTGGTCGAGTATCTGGTAGGCTTCTCCCTGCTCATAAATTAGCCAACCAGGTCTGGAGGGCGGCCAAGCTCAACTCGTACAAGGATTTGCCTGATGCTGTCCCTGTTTGGGATAACCCCATGTTTCCACACTTGGTAAACTTGGAGGGAGGGACAATCTGGAAAGGGCATGGGGTCAGGACTTTAGAAGACTTATATATAGAGGGCGTTTTGCGGTCTCTACAGCAATTGCAAGAGAAGTTTGAGATCCCTCACACACACTTCTATAGATATCTCCAGCTGAGGCATGCCCTAACTGCTCAATTCAGTGATGAGAGTAGGAACATATCTAAATATCCCTTGATAGGGGTGATGAGGTCACAGGGCCCCAAGGGTGTAATCTCTGTGCTATATACTCACCTGTTGGGAGAGCGCATGGCACTCCAACCTTTGGAGGTAGAGGCAAAGTGGAGAGATTCCATTATCACACTGGATGCTGAGGACTGGGAGGAAGCTCTGCTGGTGCCCACTAAGGTCTCCCCTTCGGTGAACAATAGACTAACCCAACTGTTCATACTTCATAGAAGTTACTTATCTCCTCTAAGATTACACAGAATGGGAAGATCTCCCAGCGATAGATGTCATAGATGCCAGGAGGAGAGGGCTGATTTCTGGCATTTGATTTGGGGATGCAGCTACATTCAAGCCTTCTGGGAAGGGGTTGTAGACGTCCTCTCAACAATGATCCCTGCTCAGCTAGGTATTTGCCCTAAAGTTTGTATTTTGGGAGTTTTGGATGAAGAGCAGTGGACACATCACCAGAGAGTATTTTTAGGAGAGGCCCTATTTTTGGCTAGGAAAGCTATAGCGCTAAGATGGATGGCTGATAGGCCTCCTACTGTCAATCAATGGAAAGCATTGGTTAATCATGCCATGTCTATGGAAAAAGTAGTGTATGCTCACAGAAGATGCCCACAAAAGTTTCAGAAGGTATGGGGAGAGTGGTGCTCCTCACCCTTGACCCTGCAACCCATGCACATGCACTCTGTCTAAACAAGATCTACATAAAACACCAGTTTCGTTGTTACTATGCAATGATATATTCAATGCCTGCTCAGTATATTATGTACTACAATGATGTGCTTACTCGATTGTAATCGCTCCCGTCTTATGATGCTTCTCTTGCCCATATGTGATTGTCATACAAACAACAAGCTGCCTGGAACTCCCCTGTGAGGGTTGTGCCGGCGATATTTATGCCTACTGTATGCCTTTTATTAAACTTCAATAAAACGAGTTTAAAAAAAAAAAAAAAAGCGGCAGGGAGGGTGAGGACTAGTGTTGCACACTCGCTGAAAGTATGGTCAATAATTCCAATGTGCGAAGGGAGCGGGCTAGGTGAAAACGGAAGTGTTTTTATTGAACATTTTACTGCAATGAAAAATACATGACTTTCAGTCTGAGAGGCAGAAGATATTCTGTCCCTATAGATTAATACACATCTATCTATTCAGTACTGACATTCACATATTCAGCTATAACATTCTTATAAGAGATAACCCATTATCATGCGCAGCTCTGTTATTACTGAACCTGCGTCACAGTAAGCAATTACTGCAGTGTACTCATATATTAACATCAACTCCTATAACAGCCGTATTCACTATACACTAGTGCCTGGTGACACATAAGTTTACTTTACTAACATTTGAGCAGGGTTATCTACTCGCACTGCATCACCAGCAGCCTTAGCTGATTACAGGGATGTGCATTAAATCATTTTACCCTGTTTATTGCCCTTAATGTGTGTTCTCTTACGGTAGCGGCTAAACTCCAGACACGAAACGGTCCTTCTGACGTCACTGAGTAACAGAAGGGTCGGAAGCTGGAGAGCTCAGGTTGTTTGCAGAGCAGGTCACGGATGGCTGCTCATCACTGATAGAGGGGGGAGAGAGTGTCTGTCATTGCAGGAGGTACATGTGTGTGCTGTGGACGTGCTGAAGGGAGGGGGGTCGAGAACTGTATGCTGAGGTGGGGGTGTTCTGTCAGAAAACCTCAGATTCCCTTACCCTGGGATTGTAATATTGTGTGCGGGGGGGGGGGGGGGGCTGAGTAATATTGTATGGGGGGGCGGTGTTGTGTAATATTAGAGAACGCTGTAAATACAAAACCCATAAAACTATATAAATGTGGTATCGCTGTAATCGTACTGACCTGGAGAATGAAGAACAGGTCAGTGTTATCTCATAGGGAACGCTGTAAATAGAGATGAGCGAATTTCCACTTATGAAATTCGTTCACACTTCGTTTGATAGTAAAAGGTGAATTGCATTATGGATTTCGTTACCACGGACCAGGCTGTGAACAAACACCATTTATGTGTGTATTTAAAAAAAGGTCCACTTCTTGCATCACAGACAGATTTGGTGTGTGGTAGACAGAGGTATATTTGGTTAGAAAATGTTTGGCAAAAGAAAATGACAGTCATTTCTAGGTTCGTCCACTAGTAACATGTCCGCTCCTGCCGCCACTGCAAACCCACCACAGCCAGACATCATCTCCTGCACCTTGTCCGTCATGTTAAATACTGTACTGCTGTCACCAACTGCTACTACAACTGCTGCTTCCACCACTACACAGCGAGACATCTGCTGCTTCGCCTGCATCATGTTCCAAACTGTATTGCCGCTGATGACAACTCGTCACTGCCGCTATCACCATCACACAGCCAGTTATCTGTCGCCGTTATGTCTGCCCTGATCTCTTCTGCATTGGAAATGTAGGCAACACCCATTTAGGACCTGCGCCTCATAAATGAATACATTTTGAAAGACCATTTAAAAAAAGAAAATAGCCACTTTTTACATAGAAAAAGTCCATCTGGCATATAGGAAATAGACAGTACACTGTGAGCAGGCTAAACTCCATGTCTGAAGAGGACCTCACCAGCAGGAGAACCTTTCTACATATAACATATAGAAAAGGTCCATCTGGTGTATGGGAAATAGACAGTACACTGTGAGAAGACTAAACTCCATGTCTGAAGAGGACCTCACCAGCAGGAGAACCTCTCTGTATATAACACATAGAAAAGGTCCATCTGGTGTATGAGAAATAGACAGTACACTGTGAGCAGGCTAAACTCCATGTCTGAAGAGGACCTCAACAGCAGGAGAACTTCTCTGTATATAACACATAGAAAAGGTCCGTCTGGTGTATGAGAAATAGACAGTTCACTGTGAGCAGGCTAAACTCCATGTCTGAAGAGGACCTCAGCAGCAGGAAATCTCTGTATATAATACATAGAACAGGTCTGTCTGGTGTATGGGAAATAGACAGTACACTGTGAGCAGGCTAAACTCCATACCTGAAGAGGACCTCACCAGCAGGAAAACTTCTCTGTAAATAACACGTAGAAAAGGTCCGTCTGGTGTATGGGAAATAGACAGTACACTGTGAGCAGGCTAAACTCCATGTCTGAAGAGGACCTCACCAGCAGGAGAACCTCTCTGTATATAATACATAGAAAAGGTCCGTCTGGTGTATGGGAAATAGACAGTACACTGTGAGCAGGCTAAACTCCATGTCTGAAGAGGACCTCACCAGCAGGAGAACCTCTCTGTATATAACACATAGAAAAGGTCCGTCTGGTGTATGGGAAATAGACAGTACACTGTGAGCAGGCTAAACTCCATGTCTGAAGAGGACCTCACCAGCAGCAAAACTCTGTATATAACACATAGAAAAGGTCCGACTGGTGTAAGAGAAATAGACAGTTCACTGTGAGCAGGCTAAACTCCATACCTGAAGAGGACCTCACCAGCAGGAGAACCTCTCTGTATATAATACATAGAAAAGGTCCGTCTGGTGTAAGAGAAATAGACAGTACACTGTGAGCAGGCTAAACTCCATGTCTGAAGAGGACCTCACCAGCAGGAGAACCTCTCTGTATATAATACATAGAAAAGGTCCGTCTGGTGTATGGGAAATAGACAGCACACTGTGAGCAGGCTAAACTCCATATCTGAAGAGGACCTCACCAGCAGGAAAACCTCTCTGTAGATAACACATAGAAAAGGTCCGTCTGGTGTATGAGAAATAGACAGTACACTGTGAGCAGGCTAAACTCCATGTCTGAACAGGACCTCACCTGAAGGAAAACTGATGGGAAAACATGCTGAGCTTTCCATTGACCATGATGATGGTGAGATCACAGGTTACCGCCAGAGTCTTGCAATCTGAATGCATACTTTGATGGGAACATTTCACAGATAACTCTTGATGAATAGAAAATTTGAGCCGATACGTTAGTTTTCTCGGACACTGGAAGGCGGACATTTCTCAGTGATTAGAGGCTCATCTGCAGCATCATCTGAGCTCAGACCCTGTTCTCACAGGACTCGGGGTGAAGTGCGTCCATGATACGGATTCATGTTTTATGGCGATATTAAACAGTTAGGCCTCCTGCACACAAATGTTTTTTGTTTCCGTTTGGCAGAACGCTTTTTCAATTCCATATATGGAACCATTCATTTCAATGGGTCCGCAAAAAAAACGAAATGTATTCCGTATGCATTCAGTTTCCGTTTTTCATTTCAGTTCAAAGATAGTACAGGTCATATTATTGCCCGCAAATCATGTCCCGTGGCTCCATTCAAGTCAATGGGGCTGTAAAATGAACGGATACAGAATGCATTTTTTGCGGAACCGTCTATTGAAAATGTTATGCCCAGCCAAATTTTTTTATGTAATTACTGTATATGCCTTGTTTCCGTTCCTCAAAAAACGGAAACCAAACGGAAAAATGGAACGGAAACTGAGACAGTACTGAAACAAAATAAATGTAAAAACTGATACGTTTAAAACGGACCGCAAAACCATCCGGTCTTCTGCAGGAGGCCTTATAAGGATTAAAAAAAAAATGATTTTCTACCACTCATCTGTTCAACTTTATTTGGCAAAATTAATTGTAATGGATCACATACCACAAAGGGTTAAGAAGGTCCTTACGGAGTATGGAGTTTAGCCAATTCACTTTGAATCTGCTGAATCCCATCATAGTTCCGTACCTGACCACCAGGGGGCTGAGAGGTCCGTACCAGGCATGGGGAATAGACAGCTCCTATAGAGTTGGCTATTCCCCATACTTCGTAAGGACCAGGTCCGTACCGTGTATGGAGTTTAGCAAAATCAATGCGACCTGGCTAAACACTAGCTCTGTTCCGGACCTGTCCACTAGGGGGCTAAAAGGTCTGTACCATGTATGGAGTTTAGACAGCTCTTAGAGACCTGGCTATTTCCCATAATGCAAAAGGACCAGGTCCGTTTGGTGTCTGGAGTTTAGACACAACCGTTCTCTTACCTGCAATGACAGATACATGACCTTCAGTCTGAGAGACAGAATAGTAACAAGATATTCTGTCCTCCAGGAACGAAAGATCTGTGTTTAAGTTCCTACCTGCAATTTTCAGTACTATGTCATTCAGGCTTTAAACACTCTGCTGCCATCTTCTGGCGATTTAGTAGAATTGCCATGCGTTTAACTTTTCTATTACCACAGTTATCCTTCTGGATTGTTAAAGCTGGACATGTAATGTTTATTATTATTATTTCTTTTCGGGGTGCCCATTTTTGACATACCTTACACTCTCCCCAACAAAATTTGATGTCGTCCCCGACATAAGCAGACCTAAGTATGAGAACCACATTCTCGTACTCATCTTCCAATAACCATAGGGAGCCAAGGTAAGGTAGTAATACCATTACTTGAGGAACTGTCCTCCCTGTACCATCTACTCCCAGTTATGTCACAGCTTCCCACCCGGCCCACAGCTCTATGAAGCCTGGTAGGATATTGTTGCATATAGCCAACTAGTAAGAAACCCCTTTAACACAGGTTTGTGTATGTTATTGTGAAGACAAGAGTTGATGGAGAACTAGGGGACACCTTATTACTTCTGTCTTTTTTTTTCTTTTTAATAAGGTGAAATACCCATGGTACAGAATGACCACCTATTATTCTCTACTTTTTGTTTTTGCTGGCCCACTTTCCCTTCTACCTAGTTCCATTACTTGAAGCTATTTTACCTGGAATGTCTGCAGTAAGAGTGCAAGAAATTTCCTTATGTTAACCACAGAACATAACATCTAACATTTTCAACATAAGTAGATATTAAAAAAACAATAGCATTATAGGCATGGATACGATTACCAACTTTTAGAGTCCTCAGCAAAACAGTCTGGACTTAGGTACCAGCTAGGGCAAACAGGTGGTGTATCAACACAGACTATGACCTGTACTGCTGCATTCCTGGCAACACTACTGGGTCCGAACTTTCGGCTGTCTCCTGTTCCTGCTGGGCTGTATCCTGTGTAGCGGAAAGGCATCCGAAGCGTCTTCAAACTCGCCTTCGTCAACTGTTTCTGTTGGTTTTTCTGGTGAAGAATTTTCTACTTCTATGTTTCCTGATGGACCTGTAGTGTGTTCAAGTTGAATCACAGGCTCAATAGGTTCCAGTGTAGCTTTCTCTGTAATTTCCTCTGTAACTTCCTCTATACTTTCCTCACTCGTTTCCAACTGGCAAGAGTAGAACTTTGCTGTTTCAGGATTCAGTTCTATGTTTTCCCTTGTGTGATCTCTTTGGGTTATAGGGATGAATGATCTCCATTCTTCTTGTTCAAGATCAGATTCATCTTCTGATATTCCCTCAGATGTCTGTGTCGCTGGTTGAGAAGTCTTTGAAACTTGGCCTCGCCTTCTGGTACTGGGTCTGTCAGGTATCTGCTGACCTTGGTCGACGGGTAAGTAATCGCAAGGCAATAACAAATTGCGGTGCAGGATTCTTGTTCGGCCTTTTCCAATTTATGGCTTTACCTCATACACTGGGCTATCTTCACACTTTTTCTTAAGGACAACATGTACAGTGTCTTCCTAGAACGATCTCAGTTTTCCTGGTCCTCCTCTTTCAGTAAGGTTCTTACAAGGACTCTACTCCCAGGTGAGAGTTCTACTCCATGAGTTTTTCTGTCATAGTGCTCTTTTTCTCTTTGCGCAGCTTGGGTAGCTACATTTGAAGCAACTTGATAGGCTTCAGTCATCCTATCTGGCCACATTTTTACATACTAAGAGTGATTCTTATATTTTTCCGTTACTGGGGTGTCAAACATGCTGTCTATTGGTAGTCTTGGAGATCTCCCGAACAGTAGAAAAAATGGAGAATACCCCGTAGCTTCACTTTTGGTGCAGTTGTAGGCATATATTACCTGGGCAAGTGAGTTCTTCCAGTCTTTCTTGGAATCTGGCAACAGAGTCTAAAGCATAGACAACAGAGTACGATTAAATCTTTCATATTGTCCGTTACCTTCTGGATGATATAGAGTCGTGTGAGAGTTCTGAATGTGGCAGTGTTTTCCTAATGCCAAGAACAACTGGTTTTCAAATTCTTTTCCCATGTGATGGTGGATTCTGGTAGGAAATCCAAATTTCAAGACAAAGTCACTGAATATCTTATCGGCAACAGTCTTTGCTGACTTGTTTTTGGTCGCGTAGGCCTGAGCAAACCTAGTTAAGTGGTCTATTACTACTATTTCGTACTCATAACCTCCTTTGCAGGTTTCCAGATGGAGGAAGTCGATGGAGATCATCTCAAAGGGATAAGTGGTGACAATATTGTTCAATGGAGCTCTGGTAGGCTTATTAGGTCGTTTGTCTTTCAGACAGGTGCACTGGTGGTTAATGTATTGCTCGGCGTCTCTCTGCATGTGTGGCCAGAAGAATCTTTCTCTGATCAAATTTACAGTCCTTTCAACTCCTACGTGACCCATTTCTTCATGCAATTCTTTCAACAACAATGAATGATACAGCTTGGGTAACACTAGTTGAGAACCTGAGGGTGTTTTGCGTCTCAGGATTCCATCTTCGTCGAGGTATAATTTGGTCCTTTGCTTCATTAGTATGAAGAGATCAAGCGGTCCACCTTGTCGTTCCCATTTTGATGGGTACCTGTTTTGATTTTTGTACTTCCACACTGGACCGATTACTAAGTCTTCTTTTTGTGCTGTCCTGATGGTCTCTTTAGGTATTTGAGCTACCTTCTTTTGGGTACCATCTATCGTTGACGTTGTATTCGCGATGGTTATTGGACACAGCCAAGGTGTTTCTTCTTTCTGTCGAACTTGACGTGCTTGGGTTATGCAACTGATGACTTTGGAGTCGACTTCTTGTGAACACTGTTGCATGTATTGTTCAGGACTTAGTGGCATACAGGAGAGTACATCCGCATCCGCATGTCTCTTTCCTGAACTATACTTGATAGTGTAATTAAAGTCAGCTAGTTCTGCAACCCATCGGTGGCCTGTTGCGTTTAGTTTAGCAGTGGTTAGGACATAAGTTAGAGGATTGTTGTCAGTATAGACTACGAAGGATGGACAGTAGTATAGGTAGTCTCGGAACCTTTCACATATGGCCCACTTCATCGCTAGGAATTCTAGTTTTCCTGAATGCATGTGATAGTTCTTCTTGGCAGGTGTGAGAGTCCTAGACCCATAAGCGATTACTTTTAACTTTTCCTCCTGCTCTGAAATTAAAGTCAGCTAGTTCTGCAACCCATCGGTGGCCTGTTGCGTTTAGTTTAGCAGTGGTTAGGACATAAGTTAGTGGATTGTTGTCAGTATAGACTACGAAGGATGGACAGTAGTATAGGTAGTCTCGGAACCTTTCACATATGGCCCACTTCATCGCTAGGAATTCTAGTTTTCCTGAATGCATGTGATAGTTCTTCTTGGCAGGTGTGAGAGTCCTAGACCCATAAGCAATTACTTTTAACTTTTCCTCCTGCTCTTGGTACAATACAGCTCCTAGTCCTTCTTGCAAGGAATCACAGTGCAAAACAAAGGATTTGCTGTAGTCCGGGTAACCCATAACTGGAGGATGAGTTAAGGCCTCAATAAGCCGGCCCAGTACTACCTGGTGGTGGTCAATCCAGACTATAGACTGATGAGAAGGTTGTTGACTTTTTAGTTTTGGTGATGGCTTCTTTTTAGGTTGGTGAGCCGGTACTGACGTTCTGGTAGGTGTTGTATCCGCTGATAGTAATTCATATAGGGGTTTTGCAATTCTGGAAAAGTTTTGGATGTTAGAACGATAGTAGGAAATGAATCCTAATAACTTCCTGAGTTCTCCAACGATCTTTGGCTGGTTGTCCCTCAAGGCCAGCACAGGTGCAATGTCTGCTGGATCCATGGAATGGCCATCTTTGGACACGATCTTGCCCAAGAATTTGACTTGGTTTCGGAAGAGTTCACATTTCCTCACTGTTAACTTGACTCCATGTTTCTGATACCGTTGCAGTACCAACCGGACATGTTCCACATGTTCTTGGAATGATCTTCTGTGAACTAGGTTGTCATCTAGGTACGGCAGACAGACCTCATCCCTCAGTCCTATTAGACAAGTTTCCATGCTGCGTTGAAATTCGGCTGGCGCAGAGCTAAGGCCAAAGGGGATTCTGATCTACTCATACAGACCCTACGGTGTGATGAAGGCAGTCAATGGTCGACTGGATTCTTCTACAAATCCTTGATGGTAGGCTTTCCCTTGGTCTAGCACCAAAAACCATAAACTTCCTCCTAGGCTGTCCAGCATGTCTTGGATCCTAGGGATTGAATGGCGGTCTGGGATGGACTTCTGGTTTAACTCCCTGTAGTCGCAACACAATCTTAAACTACCGTCCTTCTTTCTCACACACACAATGTATGATGATTTTGACTCTGCAATCCATCTGCAGATATTCTTTCACCTCCTGGTGTAGTGGCTTAGGCACGGACATGTTAGTTCTTCTAACCAGTGTATTGTCTTTGAGGCGCAGTTGTAATTGTAGGAAAGAGAGGCATCCGACGTCAGAATCATCTTTAGCGAAGGCGTGGCATTCCTCCCTTAGCATTGTCTTGACTATCTGTTGATCTTCCTCCGGTAGGTGTTCTATAGGTACTGGTCGATCCCGGTGTTCTCGATGAGCATAACTTACCGGTGTCTGACTCGTGTTTAAATTATCCACTCGACCTTCCGGCCCTGATCTGTATGACTGTTGACTATGAGTCACCGAGTGAGTGGCCACACTCACTGATTCTTTTGGTTTCACCTGAGCTGGGTATGTTGTCTTGATGGGCTCGAGGCACCCAATCCTAGTCTGACTTGGTAAGATAACGTTTTGTTTGGTGGTGTCCCAAACTGGAATGGATACTTTGGAGAATTGTCCCTTTTTTAATGACACTGATGTCTCCCCGATGTACAGTCCTTCTGGCACATCATGAGCCTCATCAGGTGTAAACAAGACCGTCTCATCTTACAATTCTGGTTTGGGATGAGCCCTGCATCTGAGATACGTCACAGTGTTTGCCAGAATTCTTTGGCTCTTGGTACCAGTCTTTAGTGCAGTACCACCAGTTTCTTTCAGGCTGGCTTGTAGTTGACTAACCAGGACTTCTGCTTTGGGGGTCGGCAATTCCAAGGCGGTTCCTAGTAGGTCCACGAACCCTGTAATGGTTCTCCTTCCCTTGACAGATATCTCCTTGAAGAGTTCTTCTATGACATTATACCCGATGATTGGCCTCTCTGCGACTTTCTCATCTGCCAATACCACAAATGACTCTACTAGCTGTTTGGTGTTACTTCCCGCTGTTAGTTGAAAAACGACCTCAATCCACCCAGAGAAAGGAATTTCAGTATCATTGGCTGCCTTCCCAAGGAGGACTCCTGGCCCCAGCAATCTTCAAAAGATCGGAGCACTGTATATGGCAGAACACGCTGTCTCCAGCTCTCATTGATGATGCTCACCTGGGAGCCGTTGTCTCATAGGGCATGGACAGGAGTATTGTCTAGTTCACAGTTCACAAGGCACTTTTTTCCAACGAGACTAAGTAACTTGCTGTTTTGTCTCATGGTAACACTGCCCACGTGAGTTGGTACTTGCTCAGCCATCTGGAGGGATCTTTGGTTATAGCAGTTGAGCACTCTTTGAAAGGAGTTTGGATTTCCCCTACCAGCCGTGGCACTGATGGTGGTTTTGGAGCTTGCTGGTTTCCTACTGTCAGAGTGGTTCTTTGTCAAGGCAGAGATTGATCAATTATTTCGGCCGAGAAATTCACAGACAGATGCAGATAGATATGTCTGAGGAGATCTCCTCAGACATATCTATCTGCATCTGTCTGTGAATTTCTCGGCCGAAATAATTGATCAATCTCTGCCTTGACAAAGAACCACTCTGACAGTAGGAATAAGGCATAGAAGTGGAAGAAACAGGTGAATGACTACATATCCAACAATCAGATAGGTCCTTCAATTGTGCAACAATCTGATGGTATTTAATAAATTTATTATCCCATCTTATGTTATTTTTATCCTGGTTAGCAAAATAATTGATCAATCTCTGCCTTGACAAAGACACTACCAACAATAGTTGCACTTTGGGACACAGGGTTGGTTCTAGGACAGGTTACTGTCGGTCCCTTGACAGCAACCCTCTCCTGTTTAACTGGTTTGGTCTGGGGGCGTTTGGCAATCCCTTGCTCTATGTCCAGATCGTCCACAGTTGAAGCAATGATCGCAGGCACTTCTCTGACCGGTCCTACTACAGGATTGACAACATCCTTTGCTCATGCTCCCTGTTACCTGAGGCCCTCGGAATTCACGGTCTCGTCGGGTTCTCGAATCTTAGATGAGTGTCTTCATCTCTATCATCTCTTTTTGCATCTGTAGCATCAGCTTTTCCAGTTCAGAGTTGCTCTTAGACAGCTGCTGAATCGTTGGACTACTTGCCTGTGATGGAGACCAAGGTGTTGTGTCGGCAGTTGTCACCTGGACACTTGGTTCCTGAGAACACTGTAAGGCGTTAGACTAACATTTTTTCCTTTTGGTTGAACTGCTGTGCTGAGATTTCTTTTGCTTCTGTTCCATTTCCATCTCCATGTTAACGGCTTCATTCGTTTTCTCTATGATTACCTTATCTGGAATGGAAGGGTCATCTAAATACTGCTTTAATTGGAATTTGATGTGGTCATTTCTCAGTCCAATACCCACTGATCTTAGAAATTTCTTATGTATCAGCTCAGTCCCGAAATGTTCATCTGAGCCTTCCCCTTGAAAGACAAATAGCAACCGATCTTTCAATTCAATCGCTCTGAACAGGAAATTATGTGGCGTTTCATTGCTCTTCTGGGAAATGTTGAGGAGTTGCTGGTACAGTTCGGAGGCGTTCTCCTTCTTGTAGTGATTTTTCAAGATTCGTCTAAGTTGCACTAGAGTCAGTTGATTTTTCATCTCCAGTATACCTCTGAGGCTTAGACCAGGGCTAATAGCATTGACCACTACTTCGACAATCTCAGTCTCAGGATACCCTTTCTGTAGTCCCAGGTCGATTTGGTGCATTAGATTGGTGTAGGACAGCTTATCCTTCTGCTCTTTTTCTCCAATCTGGTCTGTGATCTTGAAATCTTTTCTGATTGTCACCTCTGGCAAGCTACCATGGTGTAGTCTCTGAGTAAGCGGAGCTGGCTATGGTTTTGGCTGACTGTCACTCGAGCCTTTACTTTTAGTACTCAGCTCTTTAATCTGTTCCTCAATTATTCTGTACGTTTCCTGGAACTTCTCCTGCATAGTGTGATACTGTTGTTTCAAGTCGGCTAATTGCTGTTCTGATTGGGGGTCTTTCTCACTGAAGCTTGGGACTTCCGCATTGTTCTTCTTCTTCTCTAGCTCGCTAATGAATCTTTTTGTTGCTTGCAGAAATTGTGTCACCATCTCCTCACTTTCAGTTTCGACCAGTTCATCCATTACCCTGTTAACGATCCTCATATAATGACGCCGGGTTTTTCCCTTCTCCATGCTGGCATCAGAGGCTTTAATGACTTGGCAAACCTCGATGAGATCACCCACTGACAAGTGGATCAGGTGTCCACTGATTTCATCCTGCAGCCTCTCTATATCCATCTGTGCTCGCTTGCCGCGCTTTCAGGGTTTAATATCCTAGTCTCCTCTAAAATTTGCGTAACCACTCTTTTTCACTTCTGGGACCACGTCATCTTCACCCGCTCCCTGTACGGGCCACCAATTTTGTTGCACATATGCTGAAAGTATGGTCAATAATTCCAATGTGCGAAGGGTGCGGGCTGGGTGAAACCAGAAGTGTTTTTATTGAACATTTTTCTGCAACACAAATACATGACTCTCTCAGTCTGAGAGACAGAATAGTAACAAGATATTCTGTCCCTATAGATTAATACACATCTATCCAATACTGACATTCACATATTCAGCTATAACATTCTTATAAGAGATAACCCATTATCATCTCATATAACATCAACTCCTATAACAGCCGTATTCACTATACACTAGAGCCAGGTGACACATCAGTTTACTTCACTAACATTTGAGCAGGGTTATCTACTCACACTGCATCACCAGCAGCCTTAGCTGATTACAGGGATGTGCATTAAATCATTTTACCCTGTTTATTGCCTTTAATGTGTGTTCTCTTACCTGCAATGACAAATACATGACCTTCAATCTGAGAGACAGAATAGTAACAAGATATTCTGTCCTCCAGGAACCAAAGATGTGTTTAAGTTCACATGCTATTTTCAGTACTATGTCATTCAGGCTTTAAACACTCTGCTGCCATCTACTGGCAATTTAGTAGAATTGCCATGAGTTTAACTTTTCTATTACCACAGTTATCCTTCTGGATTGTTAAAGCTGGACATGTAAGGCTACTTTCACACCTGCGTTTAGGTCGGATCCGTCTGGTATGTGCCCAGACGGATCCGCACCTATAATGCAAACGCTTAGATCCGTTCAGAACGGATCCGTTTGCATTAGCATGAACAAAAAAAAAAAAAAAAAAATTTTTTTTTTTTTTTTTTGTTCATGATAATGCAAACGGATCCGTTTTGACTTTACATTGAAAGTCAATGGGAGACGGATCCGTTTGAAAATTGAGCCATACTGTGTCAACTTCAAACGGATCCGTCCCCATTGACTTAACATTGTAAGTCTGGACGGATCCGTTTGCCTCCGCACGGCCAGGCGGACACCTGAACGCTGCAAGCTGCGTTCAGGTGTCCGCCTGCTGAGCGGAGCGGAGGACAAACGGAGCCAGACTGATGCATTCTGAGCGGATCCGCATCCATTCAGAATGCATTAGGGCTGGACGGATCCGTTCGGGGCCGCTTGTGAGAGCCTTCAAACGGAACTCACAAGCGGAGCCCCGAACGCTAGTGTGAAAGTAGCCTAATGTGTATTAGTTTAGTTTTTTTTATGGGGTGCCCATTTTTGACATAACTTACACTAGGATGATCACTGTGTGTTCGACAGGACTTGGAAGCCAGATCAGGTTGCTGAGGAGGAGGAAACATCAGAAGAGAAGAATGGTGGCTCAATGGCAATAAAGGGCAAAGGCAATGTACGGCCAAAATCTCCAAAAGAACTGGCAGTGTATGTCTCATCTGTTAGAAGCAAAGGGCTTCTAATTTTCATATAGTATGTATAGCAGTAATGCAGTTTACATATATTCATGATTTCAATGTTTGCATGTGTCTTTATGCATAAAGTGCAACGACCGGCCCGCAGGGGCAATATGTGAGCGCGGTGGGCCGATGGATGTAGTAGTTGTTTACTAACGGTTAGCAGAGCTCCCTGGGCCGGCGTGCAGTGTATGGAAGGATAGCATCAGGTTCCTTCGGGGCACACTCTGGTGTTCAGGGATTTCAGACCAGATGGTGGCTGAGGTGGATTTGGTGGTATGGTTTTTAGGTATAGGGGAGGCAGGGTCCCTGGTGTTTATGATGCCAGCACCATTAGGTGCAAATAGGTAATAAGTTCACATAATAAGGAGACCAGTTATCCAGGTCAGCAATGTGCGCAAAAGTCATTTACACCAAGGCAGCTTCTACAATGGCGCAGGTTAGTTCCCAAAAGTTGCATAAGGGGTTGTTTTCCTCTATAACAATCAATCCCTTGTTTCTCCAGACTGGAGGGATGTACTATCTCTGCTGTACTGTATAGTCATTTATTTCTGTATCCTCTCTAGGAATACTATGTCCTGACAGGTGGCCTTTCTGTCTTTTGTTATGGTGGGCAGCTGGTAGCTTGGAATCTCTCCACCAAATGCAAAATGAGGCTTCTTCTTTAATCTTTCCCTTCCATGTGCTGATACATGGAACTAACTCTGGAGTTTAGATAACTCTCCACAATGGCTTCTGATGAGCAGCTTTTTCCTCAGACATCACACTATCCTCCTTCTTCTTAGTCAGTTTAGGCAGTGTATTTCAGGACACTTCAAAAGCAGTGTTCTACTACATGTAGTCCTTGTTTGCTTTTGCATTGTAGCCATGGTAGCTTGCACCTGAACCCCCCTTATACACAGTTTGTCATTGCTGGTCTAACTCTCTACACATCTGTATGTATGTCGGATGTCATCTGTTAATGCATACAAGAGCTTAGGGAGGGGGGAGAAAAAATTCAAAAATTCATAAAAAATTAACAAAAAGAGATAACATCTCTTCACCTACAGTGATTGGATGCCCACAGAAGACTTCTTGCTGCTGCAAGAACCCAGTTACCGTCTCTTTGACTGCATTATCATCAGGAAATTCTTGCGTACACAGAAATATCTTCAGGTTCTGAAACAGAAAGTAATCACTGGGAGCCAGGTCTGGAGTGTAGGGTGGATGGTTAAGCTCCTGTTACAAATTGTATGATAAAGTGCTGGAAGGGACATATGTTTCACCCAGAGTCCTTAGCTGGGTGAAATAAGAAAATCCAGCTACATTGTCTCAGCAAAGGATAATTTGCTGAGACAGATTATTTAACCACCTCCCGTCCGCCCGTTCACTATAAACATCCAGGAGGTGGTTCTCTATCTCTGAATGGATGTTTCTGAACGTCCATTCAGAGATCGCAGCTGCACGCTAATCGTGCAGCTGCAGAGCGGGTTGCCCGCTGTCAGTGACAGCAGGGCGACCCAGAGAAAAGGTAGGGACAGTTCCCAGGTGTCCCTGCCTTCTAGATCGCTGTATACACAGACCAGGAACAGCCCTGCACTGAGGCTGTACAGCACAGTATAGTGCTGTACAGCCTCTCTGGGGAGGGGGAGGGGGGTATTTCCCCTGTAACTGGGGCTACTATGTCAGCCCCAGTTACAGGAGAAATCAATAGTGAAAAAAAATTAAAAGTGAAGTTAAATGTCCTCCAGAGGTCTTGTATGACTTTATGGGAGACACAAAGTGTAAAAAAAAAGAAAGTGTTAAAATAAAAATAAAAAATAAAAAAAATTCACATGTAAAAAAAAAAATTCCCCAAGGAATTTAAAAAAAAAGTTACAAATATAAAAAATAAAATAAAATAGACATATTTGGTATTGCCACGTCCGTGACGGTTGGCTTTATAAATATATCACATGATCCTCCCAGTCCGATAAACACCATAAAAAAAAAAACAGTGTCAAAAAAGACATTTTTGTCACCTTTGATCACAAAAAGTGCAACACCAAGTGACCAAAAAGGCGTATGTCCCACACAATGGTACTAATAAAACCGTCACCTCATCCCGCAAAAAATGAGCCCCTAAGAAAATTGCTCAAAAAATAAAAAAAAATATAGCTCTCAGAACATGGACACATTAAAACATCATTTTTTTGTTTCAAAAAGGCTATTATTGTGGTAAAGTGAAACAAAAATCGCAGCGTCCGTAACAACCAGCTCTATAAAAATATCACATGACCTAACCCCTTGGGTGAACACCATAAAAAATAAAAACTGTGTCAAAAAAAGCCATTTTTGTCACCGTACATTACAAAAAGTGCAACACCAAGTGATCAATAAGGCATATGTCCCACAAAATGGTACCAATAAAACTGTCACCTCATCCCGCAAAAAATGAGTCCCTACATAAGAAAATCATTTAAAAAATAAAAAAATATATAACTCTCAGAACATGGACACATTAAAACATCATTTTTGGGTTTCAAAAAAGCTATTATTGTGTAAAACTTAAATAAATAAGAAAAAATATACATATTAGGTATTGCCATGTCCGTAAAGATCTGCTCTATAAAAATGTCACATGACCTAACCCCTCAGGTGAACGCTGTAAAAATAAATAAAAACTATGCTAAAACTGTAAGGAAATTATGTCTGTATCCACACACGTTCACATATATATATTAATTCAGCCTTATATGCTTATATTAAGTATACAGAGTTCTTCTTTAAAGGAAATATTTTATACTCTTATGACAACAAGGTCTAGTAACACAAGCTATCATGAAATGGCTGTCTGAAGCTCAAAACCGCATGGCTAAAAAGAGATATGCATGCTTTAGCAAAAGAAGGCCACATTTGTGATGAAGGTACCTGAAGAGAGAATTGCCGAATGCATGGCATCATAGCTGCAGAAACATATATATGCATATATATGTTTTACACATATATCTAACATGTGCATTAGACATATATTTTACATTTACTGCAATACGGGTTATATATATATATAAGCATCTTGTATATTGACGTTCACCTGTGGTTTAGATAAGTGAAAGACGTTTTATCAGGTAAATGTTGGTACAAAATAAACAAAGATAATTCCGCGAAATATTTGAACAAAGCTAAAATCGACAAAGATTGTGGTTAGATATCTGAATTCTAAGAATTATAAATGCGTCACATATGTACCTTGTTTCTAGGAAATTATCATGACTTTTTTTACTTTGGTTGTATAAAGGTGAGATTGATAAATTCGTTACCTGATTGGATTAAGCTTAGGGGAGGTATATGGTAATCTTGTGGTTTGTATCTATAAATAGGCTACGATGTCAAAATAAAGGAGCAACCATTTTAAACCTATCAACGTGTGTTGGTCTTCAGTGGTTGTCCGGCCGGAGGTTCACCCATAGACAAACCAGGGGCCCTTTCAATTGGTGGCAGAGGATGGTTCACTGACTATCCAGGTGAGTAATAATTTCTGCCACTATTTATGTTGGTTGGAATGTTTCTCTCCTGGATACGGTGGATATCTGATGTATACTTGATGGCAGGGTTAGTTGATGGCAGGCTAGTTTAGTGTTCATAGGACTGTGGGACAGACACGAGGCAGCACTCAGTGTTCTGCGTATCCTGATGGGAGCGGCGTCTCCTATAGGCACAGTGGTTGGCAGGGGATGTTGTTCCAGGAACATACATCATATTGTTGGCAGGGAATTTTTCGAATGTAGAACTAGTCTCTTCGAACGTTGGCAGGGATTTCTCAAGTGGGAATTAGTCTCATTTGACGGTTTATTGAGTTAAAGGATAACTCTGGATTTATGTGAAACAAGGAAACAAGGTACCCGGAATATATATAAGGAAAAGGAATACATATGATAAAAAAAAAAAAAGGAAAAAACTGTGAGGGAAACGCATACATCTGAATGCAGATGTTGGTTTCTAACTCACTAGGATTGTCTGTGGAGTGAATTGTTTATAGAACATAACTGTACAGTTAAAACTTGGAAAGTGACATTGATTACTGCAGTCTATTAAGTTCGTAAATGGTGTTGCCCATATTAGATATTTTACACGTGTTATAAGAATATTGTGCTAGTGGAAAATCTGATTGTGCTGGCTTAATTGATTCTCAACATAACAGTACTAATACAATTACTTCCTGCTATTTAATTGCTGCTATTTCTACCTCACTGTTTGCTGCTTGAATATATATATATAGAGTTCATTGTCGATTTCATTACACATTATGAGTAACGGCGTGGGAAAGGATCTGGATGGTGAGCCAGAGACCAGACCCACACCGTTACATTTTGTATCAGGCACCTGTGGGATTAGTGTAACTGATCCATTTTGGGTAAATATCTGTGACCGCAGTCAGCAACTGTGTATTACGCAGATCAGCGCTGTAGGTCCTCGCAATGAAGGGGACTGGGAGGAGGTTAAAAAAATGGTGGGGCTTCACCCGAAATATAACTATCCCGTCGGTGCCTGGGATGAAGATTATATGAAAACATGTTTTAAGAAATGGGAGAAGGCATTAAAAGAGTACAGAAAGAGATTTCCACCATCCCATCACATATACTTAAAACAGGATAGGGGGACAATGAGTAAAAGGGAAGAAGTTCCATGGTCAGAAATTCTGCCCTCCTTGCCAGAAAAGCCACCGGCATATGACGTGACGGTATTAGAACCACAAAAGGCAACACTCCCAGCTGTCTCTACAGAGGACATGCTACAAGACCCTTATGATAAGGTCCCCTGTCCAAAACAAGTAACCGCACCAGAATTATTATTATTTTCTGGTGAGAATCAAAGGAGAACCGGACTGTACCCGGATTTGGGGGGATAGAGATTCCCTTTTGAGTACTGCAGTTATAGTGGCAGCAGCATTTATGGAACAAGCAGATGTGACTCCACAAGTCAAACAGGCTCAGGAAAGAAGAAATGAATATAGAGAGAGCATGGACATTTATGTACATGATCTGATTCAACTGAGGGATAAACTGAAGACAGACATAGTCTACATTAAACAACTTCCCCTTCAGGATGTCTTTCCCGTCATATATAATCACGAGGACCCAGATGATACTGACCTTCCTAGTGAGCAACAGATGGATGAATTAAAGGGCATTTTGGGAGGAGAGTGTGGCAGAACCAGAGCTGTGACTAACAAAAAAAACAGCTGCTGACCGAGATAGAAAAACTAAGACAGGAGTACTGGAGGGTGAAGAAGGACTGGGAAACCAGGGCTCAGGAAGAACACGGTAGGAGAACAGGAATTGAAACACAGATAGAGGCGGACAGTTTGGAACATGGAATTCCCCTGGCAACCTCCAGCCCTAGAATACCTGGAGTAATCCAACCCCTGACAGATGAATTTTCCAAACTCACTCTAACACCTGAGGAAGGGGATAAGAAAGGCACACAACTGCGGCTTCCCATGATTACTGTGGGTAGCACTGAAGTCCATATCCCTCTTCCTTTAGGATTAATGAAGGAACTGAAAGATATGTGCCCCAATCCAAAAAAGGACCCTAGAGCAGCAGCTATGTTTCTGCAGAAGTATACCGCAGGGAGCCATTTAACTATGGAGGATATTCAGATAATACTATCAGCCATAGACCCAGACACTGGCTCCCAAATCGATCCAGAAAAGATAATGAGGGCATCAGAAAAAGAAGTTAGGGATGGAGGAGAGAGAGATGGCCCCAAGGTTTGGAAGAAGTTTTGGGATAAGATAGGAGTAGAATGGATGAAAAGATACAAAGGGGATTCAGGCTTACACACAATGCTAAATACAAAACAGGAGCCGAAAGAGGATTTTTATAGTTTCTGTAAGAGACTGTTGGACCTCTACAGTAGTACAGGAATGAATTCACCTGAATTGTTCAAGACTACATGTATGACAAATGGGGACCCTAAGACAACACAGCTAATAAAATTTGTGAATAACGAATGGCTTACTCAATCAGTGACAGAATTTATGGATGACATAGCAAAACGCTCGGCCTCTGGTGTTTTCAATCAAAAGGGAGGAGTATTTCCATTGTTAATGCAGCAGGACATACAACAGGAGTCTATATTGTCAGGTGGGGAAAGCAATTACATGATGATGTCAGGTTTCTCCCGGGGAAGGAATAATAGAAGAGGTCCGAGAAGTAGGGGCCAGGCAGATTACCTGGGAAGAGTAGAAAGAAATCAGAGACAGGGCTGTTTCATTTGTGGGAGTCTAGGTCACTGGAGGCGGGAATGTCCAAAGGTGAGAGATGAAGATAGGAGAGGATACAGAGGGAGAGGCGCCTCTGACTACCGAGGGGGGCCCAGACAACAGGAAAGACAGCAAGATATGACAAGAAGACAACCCCAGGGAGATCTTATTAACATACACTGGCCAGCACAGGATGGGGGGAGTAGACAACCCAATTTGCAATCAGACTTACAGAGGTGGTCTGAGCATGAACAGTACCCGTCCCCACGGGGGAACAATTACTATTAGGGGTGCCCAGAACGAGTCCCATCCTTCATTATGCATTTTGTTCCAACTGATTGGCAAGTCTTACCACAAGTAATACTGCAAATTGATGGTATTAAAGTTAATTTGTTGCTTGACACCGGAGCAACGACTTCAAGTGTAAACAAAATAGACTTCATTAATGATAAATGCACCGAAGGAAGTTCTATGGGTATAAATGGGACGACAGTGATACATAAGGTGACAGCACTGCTCCCGGTTTGTACTCTTACGGGGGAACTAGTGACGCACATGTCTTTTGCAGTCCTACTAGAATGCCCCGTTTGCCTATTAGGAAGGGATTTAATGGCAGCATTACAGATTTCATTAGTCTTTGACAAAAAGGGAAGACTGACAGCAACCTCAATGAAATGTGACCTGACAAACCCAAAGAGACGTGACATGAATGGGTTCCTTTTAAGCATACCAATGTCCCTGGAAAATCATCCAATTTGGGCAAAATGTAAAGACTCAGTAGGAACGATTAACTGTGAGCCCTACCGGCCCTGTTTGAAGGAGGGGGTTATGCCAACCTTTCAGAAACAATACCCATTGAGTGAGGAAAAGTTAGAGGGTATAAAGCCCCAAATTGAGAAATACTTGCAGAAGGGAATTCTTAGGAAAATTGTCAGTCCCTGGAATACCCCGATAAATCCTGTAAAAAAAGGCTAATGGCACATGGAGACTGGTACAGGATCTGAGGAAGGTAAATAAGGCAATTATCCCACTTCCCCCCTTGGTGGCAGATCTTACAGCTGTGTTTGGGGCCATTCCTGCGGGATCCAGATACTACACTGTAGTTGACCTCAGTAATGCGTTCTTTTCCATACCAGTGGCTTGGGATGCACAAAATCCTTTTGCTTTTCAGTGGGCTGATGATGGTCAGGTGACTTGGACCCGTCTCCCACAAGGCTTTGGGGATAGCCCAGCAGCCTTTTCTATTGTATTAAAGGCTACATTGGAAGATTGGGAACCAAAGAGGGGATCCACCTTAATACAGTACACAGACGACCTTTTACTCTCCAATTCGGAATTAGAAGCCTGCGAAATAGATTCACAGAGTTTATTAGACCACTTGGCAAGCAAAGGACACCTGGCCTCGAAGAAGAAAATCCAATATGCAAGTACCCAGGTAGAGTATCTGGGGTGCATAATAGAGGCAGGAGAGAGAAAGATCTCACCCGCTAGAGTCAAGGCAGTGACCTCCCTAAGCAGGCCGAGGGACAAAGCTACAATGCTGTCCTTTCTAGGGTCAATAGTGTATTGTAGGCAGTGGATTCCCGATTGCTCCCATTGGGATTCAATCCTAAGAAAAACTACACTCACAGAAGCACCAAAGGTAGTGGAGTGGACAGAGGACAGAGTAGAAGCCTTTGAGAGATTGATTCGGTCCCTGACCCAAGCCCCAGCCTTGGCCCTGGCAGATTATGGAAAGCCATTCCAATTATACTGCGTGGTATCGGGAGAAACCTATGCAGCGGTTTTGACACAAACACATGGGGGGAGAAACAGGCCAGTTTCATACCTATCGAGAAAATTACCTCCTGTAGTTCTTGGAATGCCTCACTGTCTCCAAGCATTAGCAGCCGCGGCTATGTCAGTAAAGGATGCTACTAAGATAGTCCATGGAAATATAATGGAACTTTTCACCACTCATACAGTCTTGTCCCTCCTTCAAAACATGACCACACAACACATGACAGCTCAGAGACTGTCCGGATATGAGACCATATTACTCAGTACGGCAAACCTGTTGATAAAGACATGTCCAGACACCTCACCAGTGATAAGATTTTTGCATACACTTTTGAGACTTAAGCGTGAAGGTTCTGACGAACAAGTAGACCCAATACCTGAACACAGATGTGATGAAATAATCTTGTCATGCACAACACCTAGGGAAGATTTAAAGGACACACCACAGACTGACAGTATAGATGTTTTTGTGGATGGATCATGCACGAGACCAGATGACAGGACATACCAAACAGGTTACGCAGTGGTCATGCTCCCAAATCAAGTGATAGAAGCTGAACCAATTGTCACAACTTCGGCACAACAAGCTGAGCTGGTAGCGCTCACAAGAGCCTGTGAAATATTCGCAGGACACAAAGTGAATATTTATACTGACAGTAGCTATGCATTTGGAACAGTGCATGATTATGCATTAATATGGAAAAATAGGGGGTATATCTCAGCAGACGGGAAGAAGGTAGCGAATCAGAAATACATAGATCACTTGCTACATGCAATTCAATTGCCAGAAGCTATAAGTGTGATAAAAGTGAAAGGACACTCTGCAAAAGGAGATTATCAAGCTATGGGAAACAACCTAGCAGACAGAGCAGCAAAAATGGCAGCCAAGAGAGACACGAGAAGGGAAAATAAGTTATTATTCATGACAGACTTTGAAAGTGAAAACTGGGTGTCAGTAGTATATCAACTTCAGAAACAGTCTACCAGTGAGGACATCAAGTACTGGAAATCTCAGGGACTGCAGACGACAGGTACAGGTATGTGGACAAAAGATCGGATATTGGGGGTTCCTACTGCATCAGCACCGCTCCTAATATCTTATCTTCATGGTCCTGGACATTTAGGAAAACAGTACATATCAGAACATTAGAAGTCACTGTTCTGTACACACCAATTGCAGGGATTGATAGACGATCTGGTCGACTCATGCATGACTTGTGCACAGAATAATGTTCAAGGAAAAGCACACGGAAGACATGGGAATCTACCACCCCATACAGGCCCTCTGCAAGATTTGCAGATGGATTATACACACATGCCAAAGCAACCCGGGAATATAAGATATCTGCTTGTAATAGTCTGTAGGTTCTCCGGATGGTGTGTAGCCATACCTACTTCAGGAGAAACAGCTGGTGTGACAGCTAGGGCATTGATAAATCAATGGATTTCACTGTATGGACTCCCTCGGGTAATTCATTCAGATCAGGGACCTGCTTTCCAGTCCAAACTAATACAAGAACTGACGAAGATTCTGGGTTTCCAGTGGAAGCTCAATATAGTCTACCGCCCTCAAAGTGCAGGAGTAGTGGAAAGAATGAACAGAACCATTAAGGATAGGTTAAAAAAGGCTACTTCAGGAACATTGAAAGATTGACTGAAATTTCTACCCGCCATTCTCTACCAAATAAGAACGACACCAAATAAACAAACAGGGTTGTCACCTTATGAAGTGTTATTCGGTCGACCCCCTAATACCCGTGAGGAACCGGATACTGACAGTAACATTTTTGCCTTGCAGGAACAGTACGTGAAACACTTGGTAGGTATACTTTCAGAAAATTATGATAAGGTTGCTGTCACCTTTCCTCCTCTTTCCACAGACCCAACTCATCCATTTTTGCCCGGAGACAAAGTTCTGGTGAAACAACTAGCTGCCCGCCACAAGACTGGTCCAATATACCAAGGTCCATTTGAGGTTCTAAGAGTTGCTCGAACGGCTGTCCTTACTGACCAGAGTCCACAGTGGATACACGCCAGCCGGCTCAAGAAGACACCAGAAGGAGTCCTCAGGAAATTCCCTGGACAAACATGAGTCTTTCGGACAAGATGCCTACAAAGGAAATGGCTTTGATCATACCCCCAAGCCTGCAAAGTAGATATGAGCGATGGCTAAGAGGCTATCCAAAACCACTTTGTCCAGAGGATCCAAAGACTATGCAGGACTTGTATGAGGAAGAATTTATGTTCAGGGAGTATACCAATGAACTAGAAACTGAGGACTTGAAAGATACCGAAAAATGGTGTGTGGTATAAGGAGTGATCATATGGAATGGGAATTCCATATGATCAAAGAGGGGATTGTAAGGAAATTATGTCTGTATCCACACACGTTCACATATATATATTAATTCAGCCTTATATGCTTGTATTAAGTATACAGAGTTCTTCTTTAAAGGAAATATTTTATACTCTTATGACAACAAGGTCTAGTAACACAAGCTATCATGAAATGGCTGTCTGAAGCTCAAAACCGCATGGCTAAAAAGAGATATGCATGCTTTAGCAAAAGAAGGCCACATTTGTGATGAAGGTACCTGAAGAGAGAATTGCCGAATGCATGGCATCATAGCTGCAGAAACATATATATGCATATATATGTTTTAGACATATATCTAACATGTGCATTAGACATATATTTTACATTTACTGCAATACGGGTTATATATATATAAGAATCTTGTATATTGACGTTCACCTGTGGTTTAGATAAGTGAAAGACGTTTTATCAGGTAAATGTTGGTACAAAATAAACAAAGATAATTCCGCGAAATATTTGAACAAAGCTAAAATCGACAAAGATTGTGGTTAGATATCTGAATTCTAAGAATTATAAATGCGTCACATATGTACCTTGTTTCTAGGAAATTATCATTACTTTTTTTACTTTGGTTGTATAAAGGTGAGATTGATAAATTCGTTACCTGATTGGATTAAGCTTAGGGGAGGTATATGGTAATCTTGTGGTTTGTATCTATAAATTGGCTACGATGTCAAAATAAAGGAGCAACCATTTTAAACCTATCAACGTGTATTGGTCTTCAGTGGTTGTCCGGCCGGAGGTTCACCCATAGACAAACCAGGGGCCCTTTCAAAAACAACCAATTTTTTGGTCACCTTGCCCCATAAAATGTTATAATGAATGATCAAAAAATCATATGTACCCAAAAATAGTACCAATAAAACTAGCACCTTATCCCCTAGTTTCCAAAATGGGGTCACTTTTTGGGAGTTTCTACTGTAAGGTTGCATCAGGGGGGCTTCAAATGGGACATGGCATCTAAAAACCAGTTCAGCAAAATCTGCCTTCCAAAAACCATGTGGCGCTTCTTTTCTTCTGCGCCCTGCCGTGTGCCCTTACATCAGTTTACGACCACATGTGGTGTGCTTCTCTAAACCGCAGAATCAGGATAATAAATATTGAGTTTTGTTTAGCTGTTAACCCTCGATGTGTTAAAGAAAAAAATGGATTAAAACGGAAAATCTGCTAAAAAAGTGAAATTTAAAAATTTGATCTTCATTTTCCTTTAATTCTTGTGGAACACCTAAAGGGTTAACAAAGTTTGTAAAATAATTTTTAAGTAACTTGGGGGGTGTAGTTTCTACATGGGGTCATTTATGGGGGTATCCACTATGTAAGCCCCACAAAGTGACTTCAGATCTGAACTGGTCCTTAAAAAGTGGGTTTTGGCAATTTTCTTAAAAATTTTAAGAATTGCTTCTAAAATTCTAAGCCTTCTAACTTCCTAAAAAAAAAAAATTACATTTACAAAAAGTAGACATATGGGGAATGTTAAGTAATAAATATTTTATGAGGTATCACTTTCTGTTTTAAAAGCAGAGAAATAGAAATTTTGAAAAATGCAGATTTTTTTAAATAAATAAAGGTGAAATATATTGACTCAAATTTATGACTATCATGAAGTACAATGTGTCACGAGAAAACAATCTCTGAATGGCTTGGATAAGTAAAAGCGTTCCAAAGCTATTACCACATAAAGTGACATATGTCAGATTTGCTAAATTAGGCCTGGTCAGGAAGGGGGCAAATGGCCCGGATGTGAAGTGGTTAAGCATTTGGCTGTATCTTTTTGGACTGGTATGTAGGTTGGTAGGGGGAACTACTAGTCAACACCCTTGCTCCAGTACGGTTATTCCCTCTAGCCTGAAGAGATCCTAGGTGTAGCTAATGGAATCATTACTGGGTAATAAATATAGGCCTCAGTCAGAGTCTGCTTGCTATCTGACTGGGAGACTGTGCCAAACCGAATCCTCTTGACAGGCTGAAAGCTTAGGTGAGAGAGATGTTTTCTCTGTATTATTTATAGCCCAGGAGGGCAGTTTTTTTTTTTATTGTTTGTTGTTATGCTTCATGTGCCGTGGATTCACCCAAGTGATTGTTAACGGAGGCCATTAATTCTGCTGTGCTGAGTAGCAAATAATGCAATATTTACTTGACCCCGGAGTCTCAGAGTCTTTCATTGTCACCCCCACCACAAGTACACAATTTCTTACACTCCATAAAGCCGCATTCCCCGATAGCAGCTTGTGATTTGCGAGACTTGTGAGCTGGCATGTTTCTGTGAAGCAGTAACACACCTGCTGACAACTTCCCACTGTGTAATGCCTTCATTGTTGAAGCATAGGTGTCTCCAGTAATTGTTGTCTTGTGTGGCCAGAATTCTAGTAATAAAACGTCTTCTGTATCCCAAAAAAACTGTTGCCATAATCTTTCCAGCTGACTGCTGCACACAAACTTTCTTTGGAATTGGTGACCCCTTGTGCTTCCATTGCATGGACTCTTGTTTGGGCTCTGGATCTTGGTGGTGGACCTATGTTTCATCACCTGTAATAATTTGTGAATAGAAGTCTCCTGGATTTTCTCTAAGCATGTCTAAATTCTAGAGATGGGACGGGGGATTCGTCGAATCCATGAATCCATCGAATCTTGCTGGATTTGTGGGATTCGTGGACTCGAATCCCGACGTCATTTCCGTAATTCGAATCCGACGAATCCCGCCGAGTAGTGCTGAAACGATTATTCGAATAACTCGATTAAATCGAGTAAAAAAATTAATCAATGCAGTTTCCCTGCATCGAGTAATCGTTACATCACATGATCACGGAGCGGGAGTGAAATTAAGCGTCTCACTCACCGCTTCCGTGTCCTCCGGAGGCCAGAGAGGCAGGACTTTGCGTAATGCGCAGTTGCGCTCATACATCGTCATCACGCCGGCTGACGATGTGTGTCTGACGTCACGTAAGGTCCCAGTGCATGCTGGGATGAAGACGGTCTCGGACACCATGTGTCTGCGTCTGCGCCCTCCTCACTAGTGCCAGTGCCATTAGGTAATTTAAGTTAACAGCACTTGAGGCACGCCAGGGGGGAATCGGGGGCACTGAGTCACTGTAAATTGATATTGAAATGAAAGGCAGATATAGAGAGAGTGGTTAATGGAGGCTGCAGGCTCCACCTTGGCATGTAGAAACATAGAAACATAGAATGTGTCGGCAGATAAGAACCATTTGGCCCATCTAGTCTGCCCAATATATCTGAATCCTATTAATAGTCCCTGGCCCTATCTTATATGAAGGATAGCCATATGCCTATCCCATGCACGCTTAAACCCCTTCACTGTATTTGCAGCTACCACTTCTGCAGGAAGGCTATTCCATGCATCCACTACTCTCTCAGTAAAGTAATACTTCCTTATATTACTTTTAAACCTTTGCCCCTCTAATTTAAAACTGTGTCCTCTTGTGGTAGTTTTTCTTCTTTTAAATATGCTCTCCTCCTTTACCGAGTTGATTCCCTTTATGTATTTAAAAGTTTCTATCATATCCCCTCTGTCTCTTCTTTCTTCCAAGCTATACATGTTAAGGTCCTTTAACCTTTCCTGGTAAGTTATATCCTGCAATCCATGTACTAGTTTAGTAGCTCTTCTCTGAACTCTCTCTAGAGTATCTATATCCTTCTGGAGATATGGCCTCCAGTACTGCGCACAATACTCCAAGTGAGGTCTCACCAGTGTTCTATACAGCGGCATAAGCACTTCACTCTTTCTACTGCTTATACCTCTCCCTATACATCCAAGCATTCTGCTGGCATTTCGTGCTGCCCTATTACATTGTCTTCCCACCTTTAAGTCTTCTGAAATAATTACTCCTAAATCCCTTTCCTCAGATACTGAGGTCAGGACTGTGTCAAATATTCTATATTCTGCCCTTGGGTTTTTACGCCCTAGGTGCATTATCTTACACTTATCCACATTAAATTTCAGTTGCCAGAGTTCTGACCATTCTTCTAGTTTTCCTAAATCCTTTTCCATTTGGCGTTTCCCTCCAGGAACATCAACCCTGTTACATATCTTTGTGTCATCAGCAAAAAGACACACCTTCCCATCGAGGCCTTTTGCAATATCACTTATGAAGATATTAAACAAAATTGGTCCCAGTACAGATCCCTGTGGAACCCCACTGGTAACATGACCTTGTTTTGAATGTTCTCCATTGACTACAACCCTCTGTTGTCTGTCACTCAGCCACTGCCTAATCCACTCAACAATTTGGGAGTCCATGCTCAATGACTGCAGTTTATTGATAAGTCTTCTATGTGGGACAGTGTCAAAAGCCTTACTAAAATCTAGATATGCGATGTCTACTGCACCTCCACCGTCTATTATTTTAGTCACCCAGTCAAAAAAATCTATAAGATTTGTTTGACATGATCTCCCTGAAGTAAACCCATGTTGTTTTTCATCTTGCAATCCATGGGATTTTAGATGTTCCACAATCCTATCCTTTAATAGGGTTTCCATTAATTTGCCTACTATTGATATCAGACTCACTGGTCTATAGTTGCTCGATTCCTCCCTACTACCTTTCTTGTGAATGGGCACGACATTTGCCAATTTCCAATCTTCCGGGACGACTCCTGTTACTAATGATTGGTTAAATAAATCTGTTAGCGGTTTTGCCAGCTCACCACTAAGCTCTTTTAATAATTTTGGGTGTATTTCATCAGGCCCCTGTGACTTATTTGTCTTCACCTTAGACAGCAAACTTAGAACATCTTCCTCTGTAAAGATACATGCATCAAATGATTTATTAGTCATCCTTTCTAGTGGAGGTCCTTCATTAAGGCAGTCGGCTAGCCCTTTATTCTCTTCTACATACCTTCCGTCCTTTGTTTTTAATTTAGTTATTCCTTGTTTTAATTTCCTTTTTTCATTTATATATCTGAAGAATGTCTTATCCGCTTTTTTCATAGACTGAGCTAGTTTTTCTTCTGCCTGCGCTTTAGAAGTTCTTATAACTTGCTTGGCCTCTCTCTGCCTAATCTTGTATATTTCCTTATCTTCATTGCTCTGGTTTTTTTTTATAATTCCAAAATGCTAGCTTTTTATTTTTAATGATTTGGGCCACTTCTGCTGAGTACCACAGTGGTCTCTTCCTTTTTTTGCTTTTACTGACAAGTCTAATGCAATTTTCTGTTGCCTTCAATAATGCACCTTTTAAGTAGTCCCATTTCTCCTGGACTCCATGTAATCCGTTCCAGTCTGATAAGGACTCATTTATGACTAATTTCATTTTTGAAAAGTCTGTTTTTCTAAAATCTAAAACTTTTGTTTTTGTGTGGTGGGACTCTTTCACAGTTCTTATATTAAACCACACTGACTGGTGATCACTAGATCCCAAGGTTTCGCCTACAATGACATCATATAAGGAATCCCCATTTGTGAATACCAAATCCAAAATGGCCTCCCTCCGGGTTGGCTCCTCAACCACTTGTTGTAGAGATAACCCCAGTAGGGAATTTAGAATATCTGTACTCCTGGTAGAACTTGCTATTTTGGTTTTCCAGTTTATATCTGGAAGATTGAAATCTCCCATAATGATAACTTCTCCTTTCATTGTCATTTTAGCTATTTCTTCAACTAGTAGATCATCTAGTTCTTTAACTTGACCAGGTGGTCTATATATCACACCTACACGAGTTACTGCATGGTTAGCAAACTGCAACGTAACCCAAACTGACTCTATGTTGGCCTCACCAACTTGTATTAGGTTAGATTTAATGCTATCTTTCACATACAGGGCCACTCCTCCTCCTTTCTTGCCTTCTCTGTCTCTTCTGTATAAAGAGTACCCTGGTATGGTTATGTCCCAGTCATTTCTTTCATTAAACCATGTCTCCGTAACAGCCACTAAATCTACATTCTCAGATGCCATTATTGACCCAAGTTCATTGATTTTTTTACCTAAACTGCGAGCATTTGTAGACAGGACTCTGAGCTTATCATTTCTTAACCTCTGTGCTTCTGACCTGTTCTGGCATTGTTTCGGGGGGCAATTGGACTCTTTTATTTTCACTCTTTTGCCCCCCTTCCTAGTTTAAATACTCTTCAGCAAATTCTTGGAGTTGTTCACTAAGTACATTTGTTCCTTTGAGAGAAAGATGCAAACCATCTTTTTTGTACAGTTCCTTTCTATTCCAAGTAGAGCTATCATGAGAAACAAAGCCAAATCCTTGCTCTTGACACCATTTACCAAGCCATATGTTGAACTCCTTTATGCGCCTCTGCCTATCATTCCGAACATTATGCACAGGCAGAACTTCAGAAAATGAAATGGTGGATGCAAAATCCTGTACGTCATTACCAAGTGTGATAAAAGATTTTTTCACCTCTGACACTTCATTGCAAGCCAGGTCATTTGTCCCTAGATGGACAAGAACATCCACGTCCCCTTCCTGCTTTGCTTGCTTAACAATATTAATAATACGTCTTCTATCTCTTCTAGCAGTAGCCCCAGGGAGACATCTCACAAAACCATTTTCTTTAAGCTCCACACTTCTTATGATTGAATCACCTAGCAACAGCTGCTTCCTTTGAGACTTCACTTTATCTTTTTTGTTGCATACATTAGACATAGGAGTCGATGGTTTCTCACCCTCTGTGCTTGAGTCCATATCCATGTTGTCCTTACATTCTGAGAGTGCTGCAAATGAATTATGGAGAACCACCGACTGTGGGACATGTCTTCTATCCACCACTCTAAGTCTTCCAGAACCTACATTAACCCATCTGCCATTTCTGGGGGTCCTCTGTGGCAGTGGCATTGCAGCAGTCCTAGCTGGAGTTTGTTTAACAGATAATTTAAATATTTCAGCTTTCAAAAATGCAATTTCCTGCTGCAGTAAGGAGAACTGTCTACAGATCTGACAGCATCCGAATCTCCAAAGAGTGGAACATGAAATAAATGCACAACAATTCCTGCACTGAACCAAGTCTGCCATTTTAAAGAGGAGAAAAAAAAAAAAAATTGTAAATTTAAATCAAACAAATCTTACCTTTTTTTTTTTGTATTGTTTCCACCTTCCAGCCTACCTCCTGACTATCTCCTGCAATATCTCTTTACTATACTTAATGTAGTACTTGAAGCTAGTACTTGCAGCTAATGAATTAGGCCAGCTAATGAGTCTGTCTCTATGTATACACACACTGCTTCCCAAACTCCTCCCCCAGCAACAAATGTAACACCTTAGTGAGCTAGGCTAGCAAACGCACAATAGCAAACAGCTGACCAAATTCCTTACCTCTTCTCAAGCAATGGTCAGAAAAAAACAACACAGATGAGCCAGATGCAGACTCTAAGCCAATCTCTTGCAGTATGTCTTCAATCTCTTCAGTCTCCTGCAATATCTCTTTACTATACTTAATGTAGTACTTGAAGCTAGTACTTGCAGCTAATGTATAAAGTTATTGGTTTAGAGAGGGGTTAATGAACGCACCTCCAAGGTGCTTTCATTAACCCCTACAAACCAATAACTTTATACATGCCTAATGCCAAGGTGCTTCCATTAACCCCTCCAAACCCAATGGGCATGTATAAAGTTATTGGTTTGGAGGGGTTAATGGAAGCACCTTGGCATTAGGCTGGCATGTATAAAGTTATTGGTTTGGAGAGGGGTTAATGGAAGAACCTTGGCAATGGGCATGTATAAAGTTATTGGTTTGGAGGGGTTAATGGAAACACCTTGGCATTAGGCATGTATAAAGTTATTGGTTGGAGGGGTTAATGGAAGCACCTTGGCGATGGGCATGTATAAAGGTATTAACCCCTTCAAACCAATAACTTTATACATGCCTAATGCCAAGGTGCTTCCATTAACCCCTCCAAACCCAATGGGCATGTATAAAGTTATTGGTTTGGAGGGGTTAATGGAAGCACCTTGGCATTAGGCTGGCATGTATAAAGTTATTGGTTTGGAGAGGGGTTAATGGAAGAACCTTGGCAATGGGCATGTATAAAGTTATTGGTTTGGAGGGGTTAATGGAAACACCTTGGCATTAGGCATGTATAAAGTTATTGGTTGGAGGGGTTAATGGAAGCACCTTGGCGATGGGCATGTATAAAGGTATTAACCCCTTCAAACCAATAACTTTATACATGCCTAATGCCAAGGTGCTTCCATTAACCCCTCCAAACCCAATGGGCATGTATAAAGTTATTGGTTTGGAGGGGTTAATGGAAGCACCTTGGCATTAGGCTGGCATGTATAAAGTTATTGGTTTGGAGAGGGGTTAATGGAAGAACCTTGGCAATGGGCATGTATAAAGTTATTGGTTTGGGTGGGTTAATGGAAACACCTTGGCATTAGGCATGTATAAATTTATTGGTTGGAGGGGTTAATGGAAGCACCTTGGCAATGGGCATGTATAAAGTTATTAACCCCTTCAAACCAATAACTTTATACATGCCTAATGCCAAGGTGTTTCCATTAACCCCTCCAAACCAATAACTTTATACATGCCTAATGCCAAGGTAGGATTCGTAGGGTTCGAGATTCGAAAGATTCGAGAACCTTTTCGGATTCGGATTTAAAAAAAATTGGATTCGTCCCACCTCTACTAAATTCTATTCGTTAAATTGCTGACAAGTTTTTTGCTCAACATTTTTGCATGAACAATTATGGCACCCACCGGGATCTAAACTTTGACATGAATGATACTGGAAACTGTGCCAACTGAAATGCCTAATTTATGAGCTATCACACAGATTTTGACCCAACGATCTTCCAAAATCATGGCCTCTACTTTACGGCACATTTCATCTGAAGATGCTTCGACAGTGTCACGTGCCAGAGGCCCAAGGCAGACCCCTGGGACGTCATGCAAACAGGACACAGGCAAAAACAGACCAAGGACCCACAGATAACGTAATTGCAAGTGTAATAAAAGCATGACAGTAAGCAGGTTGTCACGGGGTTCCGAAGGTGCACTCGGTCCCCCATTGCCCGCAGAACTGTTGCTTAGCTTTTGGAATGAGGTTCTGTGTTTGACCTCATTCCCAGGGCGGCTTTACTAGCTGGGTGGCTCCTTGCTCCTAAGTCTGCCTTGAGCGCTGAGCTGATCACTCGGTGCTCGACTGGTTGGTCTGTCGGTCATGTGACGCTGGCCACGTCACATGACCCTCACTCCCCACTATAAATACAGGCAGCCTGCTGGCTACAGGTTGCCTGTTAATTTCTAGGTTCCTGGTATTTGTTGGACTGCTGAATACTTACCTGATCCTGTTCCTTGACCATCCTTTTGCCTGATCCTCCTGTACTGCGCATCCGTCCTGGTATTGTGACCTCGGCTCCCACCTGACTACTCTCTTAGGACTCCTCTTGTACTTCTCTGCTCTCCTGGTATTTATGACCCCGGCTTCTCCTGACAATTCTCTGCTTGCTCCATTTGTACTTTGCAGCTTTCCTGGTATTGACTCGGTCCGTTCACGTCCTGTTGTTTGTCTGTCTGTCATCCCTGCACTTACTCCAAGTTAGGGATTGCCGTCCAGTTGTCCCCTGTCATTAGGACTTGCGAGGCAAGTAGGCAGGGCCAGGGGTAAGGGTGGAGCGCAGTGGTCACTTCCCTCCCCCCTGTGTGTGTGTGTACGCGACCGTTACAGATTAACAGGCCCAATAACCACTGTATTATGAATCCTCTGGTGACCCTGACTGACTATGTCTCTAATCTGACGCAGATGGTGCAGGAGTTAGGGGAAAAACTCAGCTCTTTTGAGTTAGGGCAAGGCTCTTCCACTCCTCAGGCCTCCAGTCCGCATTTTGAGCCCCAGATTAAGCTCCCAGAAACCTTTTCTGGAGACCGGAAGAAGTTTCTCTCTTTTAAGGAGAGTTGCAAACTTTACTTCCGTTTGCGCCCCGTGTCCTCTGGCCCCGAGAGTCAACGCGTGGGCATTATCATTTCCCGATTACAGGGTGATCCCCAGGACTGGGCGTTCTCTTTACCTGCTGGCGCCAGTTGTTTATATTCTGTGGAGGGGTTCTTTCAGGCCCTAGGTACCCTCTATGATGAACCAGACAGGGCTCTAGTAGCCGAGACGGCTCTAAAGGCACTGGTTCAGGGCAATTTACCAGCGGAGGATTATTGCACCCAATTCAGAAAGTGGTGTGTCCCCTCAGGATGGAACGAACCAGCCCTGAAGAGTCAGTTCAGGTCAGGTCTGTCTGATAAATTAAAGGATCTTCTGGTCAGTTATCAACTTCCAGAGACCTTAGAGGAGATGATGACCCTTGTTGTCCGACTTGACCGACGGGTTAGAGAGAGACGACAGGAACAACAGTTCTCTTCCCAGATGGTGGTCCAGCCAGAGGCCTATCCCAGAGACAATGCTGAGGTCTCCACCGAGGAACCCATGCAGGTTGGCATGACCCGAGGGAATCTTCGCCGCAGACGTGGAGAATGCTTTTACTGTGGAGATTCTGACCATTGGATCAACCAGTGTCCTAAGAAGGTCCTCTCTGTCAAGTCTCCTAAGGCAAGGCAACCTAAAGACCAGGTACACCCTGAATTTTCTAAATGTAAGCTTTCGGTACCCATTACGATTTCTCTGGGAGTAGATAAATGGCCGGGTAAGGCCTTTATTGATTCTGGCTCAGCGGCTAGCTTTATTGACTCTGAGTATGCTGTTAGATTGGGTATTCCTATGTTTGCCTTACCAACTCCTATCCATGTCATGGCTATTGATGCTACTCCTCTTATTGGTGGTACGGTGAGCTTATGTACCTCGGAGATTTCTCTAACCGTGGGTGTGTGCCACTCAGAGAGATGTTCACTTCTAGTCCTGGAGAACCTACCTGCTGAGGTGGTACTAGGGTTGCCTTGGCTCCGACTACATAACCCCACTATAGATTGGTCCAATGGGGAGTTGGTGAGATGGGGGCCTAAGTGTGACTCGTGCCTGTCCGTGGTACAGGCTGGGGTCTCAGTAAAGTCTGATACTTTACCCTCTGTTGTTAGAGAATATTCTGATGTATTCTCATCACCAACCCCGGAGGTTCTACCCCCCCATAGACCTTATGATTGTACCATAGAGCTAGTAGAGGGGGCCAAGTTTCCTAAAGGACGAATTTATAATCTTTCTATGCCCGAACGCAAGGCCATGGAAGATTATATTAAGGAGAGCCTTGGTAAAGGGCATATTAGACCTTCTGTCTCTCCTATGGGGGTGGGGTTTTTCTTCGTTAAGAAAAAAGATGGTGGTCTTAGGCCATGTATCGATTACCGGAGATTAAATAAAATCACTGTCCAGAATAGATACTCCCTCCCATTGATTCCGGATTTATTTAACCAGGTCCTGGGGGCAACCTGGTTTTCCAAAATTGACCTGAAAGGGGCATACATACTAATCCGAATCAAGGAGGGAGACGAATGGAAGACGGCGTTCAATACTCCGGTAGGACACTTTGAATATCAGGTGATGCCTTTTGGACTCAGCAATGCCCCAGCTGTGTTCCAAAACTTCATGAATGACATTCTTAGGGAGTTCTTAGGTAAATTTGTTATTGTCTATCTTGACGACATTTTGATATTCTCTCCTGACTTCGAATCCCATGTGTCTCATGTTAGACAAGTATTAGAGGTGTTGAGGGAGAATCAGCTATCCGCTAAACAAGAGAAATGTGTCTTTGGTGTGCAGGAGATTCTGTTTCTAGGGCATGTTCTGACTCCTCACGCCTTCAAGATGGATCCTGGTAAGGTACTAGCAATTAAGGAATGGGTAAGACCTTCATCCTTAAAGGCCTTACAACGGTTCTTAGGTTTCGCCAATTACTATCGTAAATTTATTATGAATTTTTCCGTAATTGCTAAACCGTTGACCGACCTTACTAAGAAAGGGGCAGATTTGGAGAATTGGTCTACTGAGGCCATTTCTTTATTTGAAAAATTAAAAAAGGCATTCAGTAGCGCTCCCATTCTGATCCAGCCTGATCAGGAGAAACCTTTTATTGTGGAGGTGGATGCGTCCGAGGACGGCGCAGGAGCAGTCCTTTCACAAGGTCCTGCCAGCCTCACTAATCTGAGACCATGTGCCTTCTTCTCCAGGAAATTCTCTCCCACGGAGAGAAACTACGACATAGGGAATAGGGAGCTGCTGGCCATTAAATGGGCATTTGAGGAGTGGAGGCATTTTCTGGAGGGGGCAAGGCATTGTGTAACTGTTGTCACTGACCATAAAAGCCTTATGTTTCTCGAGTCTGCTAAGAGGTTGAATCCCCGTCAAGCCAGATGGGCTCTGTTTTTTACTCGTTTTGATTTTTCCATCACGTTCAGGCCGGGAAGTAAAAATGTGAAGGCGGACGCATTATCTCGGAGCTTCCAGGCTTTTCAACCTACTGAGGTACCACCTGAATCCATCCTACCAGCAAAAATCTTCTTAGCAGCTCTTACCCAGGATATCTCGGCTCGCATTAGGTCGGAACAACATCTGGCACCAGTATCCACCCCAACAGATAAGTTGTTTGTTCCCGTACAATTTCGTCTCCAGCTGTTGGGTGAGTGTCACGATTCTGCCTTTTGTGGACATCCGGGTGTTGAGGGCACTAAGGATCTGGTTTCTAGATCTTAATGGTGGCCCACTCTAACTAGGGATGTCAAGTCCTATGTGTCAGCCTGTGAGGTTTGTGCCAGGTCCAAGACACCTAGGACTCGCCCTGCTGGTAACCTACGACCCCTACCCATTCCCAGTAGACCCTGGTCCCATATCTCGATGGACTTTATAACTGACCTACCGCTGGCGGAGGGTAAGACTGTAGTGTGGGTAGTGGTGGATAGGTTTAGCAAGATGGTCCATTTCATTCCCCTGTCTAAACTCCCGAATGCCAAAACCCTGGCGTCTATTTTTGTGAAAGAAATTGTTCGATTGCATGGTATCCCGGAAAATATTGTTTCGGACAGGGGTGTGCAGTTTGTGTCCAAATTCTGGAGGGCCTTCTGTCAAAGATGTAAAATTTCGTTGTCTTTTTCTTCCGCCTACCATCCTGAGAGTAATGGGCAGACTGAACGCCTTAATCAGTCTGTGGAACAATTCCTGAGGTTGTATGTTGCTGATGACCAGCAATTATGGGCCAAATTCCTTCCGTTGGCTGAATTTGCTCTGAATAACAGTGTCAATTCTTTTGCTGGGGTCTCCCCTTTCTTTTGTAACCATGGTTTTCATCCCCGTTTTCATTCTGGGTCGTCCGTCTCCTCCTCTAACCCTGAAGCTGATAAACTCTCCTCCGAACTGTGCACAGTTTGGGCCCGGGTTCAATCGAACCTAGAAAAGGCTCAATGTTCTCAAAAACTCAAGGCCGATAGGAGACGTTCAAGGGGGGTAAACTTTCAGGTTGGGGATAAAGTATGGTTGTCCTCCAAGAATCTATCTCTCAAGGTAACTTCTAAAAAATTTGCTCCTCGATTTATTGGACCATATAAGATCACGGAAGTGATTAACCCGGTATCTTTTTTTTTTTTAAACTCGTTTTATTGAACGAATCATTAGAGAATTACAGATCATAGTACACATGAAGATCAATGAGACATTCAAATACAAAGTACAACAAAACAGTACCATATTCATACTAACATCCGCTTCAAGTTACACTTCATAGTTATAATGGATGCATAAAGCAGTCATGACAGGTAGGACATATATCTATAGTGTGTATACAAGCATTTTACCTTAACATTGTATTAAGGTTATCTATAAATCTGGGAGCTGAATACATCGTATGCATGGATGAACACCAAGATCCCCATACTTTATTAAACTTCTGGGAACACCCTCGGTTTTTAAATACAATATTCTCATAGGACACTACGCTGTTCACAAGTACTTTCCATTGGTTAATAGAAGGTCGTCTATCACCCATCCAGCGAATTGCAATAGCCTTTCGTGCGAGAAATAGTGTTTCTCTTAAAAATATTCTACAATGATGTGGGTATACTTCCTCGTCCAGAATACCAAACAAGCACACCTGTGGAGTCAATGCCACAGAAGGATGCGTGAGTGTATTGAGGAAATTTATAATGTCAGACCAGAAGTTTTGTATATATGGACATTCCCATATAAGGTGCCAAAAATTTGCCCCTTCCGCGTCACATCTGTGACACCTGGAATGTGTCAATTTGCCTATCCTTTGTAGCCGCACGGGTGATAGATAACTTTGGTGGACAATACATAGCTGTATGAATTTATTGTTGATAGATGGAGAAACCAACACAGAGGATTCTAATATATCATTAATTTCCTCATTAGTAATACCTGGTATTAGTGCTTCCCATTTAGATAGCACCAAGAGGGGGGTTCCATGCATTTTAGTATTCAGTAGGTGAGTGTAGAGGGCAGAGATAAATCCCTTGGGGCCCTGGGAGCGTATGACACCAATCAGTGGATACTCAGAAATGGATATTGTAGTATTTCCGAAGTGAGTGCTCATTGCATGACGTATCTGGAGGTATTTAAAAAAGGATGTTCTAGGGAGATCATGGCGATCCTTTAATTGTTCAAAGGAATTAAACACATTACTGGTGTACAAATCCCCCAGTATACCTACCCCATGATCTCTCCAGAACCGTCCATCTATTCCTATGCGAAGGGAAGGAAACATGGGGTTATCCCATAGAGGTACCTCAGGTATCAAGTCTGTGTGAGAGTGCAGTTTCCTGCCAGCTTCCCAGACCTGGGCGGCTAGTTTGTGTATAGGTAGGAGCATTCGACCAAACAGTTTTGGTTGTTCCAGTACTGACCATAATGATGAGATATCTAAGAACACCGCTAACTGTTTTTCCGCTCTGGTTAGAGTACCCTCGGAGGAAATCCATGATCTTAGCTGCCTCATTTGCCCTGCCAGGTAATACAAATATAAATCAGGCAAGGACATACCTCCTTCACCTTTTGGCCTACATAGCACATCAATAGACAATTTACGTCTGTTATTACCCCATATGAATGGAGATAGGAGAGACCTGAAGCGTTGAAATATTTTTTTGGGCACTATGCAGGGAGCATGCTCCAGAACATATAGCCATTTAGGCAAGATAATCAGTTTGATTAGGTTAATTCGACCCGAAACAGACAGAGGAAGTCCACTCCAAATCCTGAACTTATCCGCACTGTAGTTCAGGAGAGGCTGTATGTTGAGGGTGTGAAAAGACGTTACGTCTTTGGTAATATGGATTCCCAGATATTTAAACTCAGATACTATAGGTAACTCTGTATTCAATGAGGATGGAGATAAGGTGTACAGTGGAAATAAAACAGATTTAGTCCAGTTAATCTTGAGACCTGAAAACTGACTAAATGTTTCAATGAGATGAGTGGCTCGGGGTAGTGTGGATTCTACATCTGACATAAATAATATCATGTCATCCGCATATAAACCCACTCTGTCCTCTTGATCTCCTATGTGTATCCCCTGGAATAGGGCATCTGATCTTATTCGAATAGCCAGAGGCTCAATCGCCAAGGCAAATAATAATGGTGACAGTGGGCACCCTTGTCTGGTCCCACGGCCCAGATCAAAGTTCGCAGAACTCATACCGTTCACCAGAATACCAGCTGAGGGATGCTTATACAGTACTGAAATCCACTTAATAAATGCTGGACCTATCCCAAAACATTCTAACGTCGCCAATAGGTAGGGCCATTCCACTGAGTCAAATGCCTTAGCTGTATCTAATGAGGCAAGGGCCCAATGTTTTTTCCATTGAAGGCCAATCTGGGTGACCACCTGTACTCTACGTATATTATCTGTCGTGGACCTACCGGGCAAGAATCCAGACTGATCGGGATGAATAAGATTTACTATAACCCCATTCAGTCTCTGTGCTAAAATCTTAGCTAGAATCTTATAGTCTAGATTCAATAATGATATGGGTCTGTATGATCCGCAATCAGTCGGGTCCTTGCCCGGTTTGAGCAATATTACAATAGTAGCCTCATACAGTGAAGCCGGTAGGACACCCTTTGAGAGGGAGTCATGGTACATTTGCAATAAGGGATTTACCAACTGATCAGCATATCTAGAGTATATTTCTAAAGGTAGCCCATCCGGACCAGGGGATTTTCCATTCGCTAAATATTTGATGGCGTCCACTATTTCCCTTTCCAATATTGGACCTTCCAAAGATTGAGCTAAATCTTGTGAGAGCTTGGGATAGTTTAACTCCTGCAGGTAAGTATTGACTGTTTCCGTAGTATAATTAACACGAGCCTCATATAGATCTTTATAGAATTCACGGAAGCGCTGAGCTATAGCCTCTGGTTCCACTATTATAGTTCCCCCTCCATCTTTAATACGCAGGATAGCAGGAGACGCCTGGTTCTGGTGAACGATATGAGCCAGCAACTTACTAGACTGATTGCCCAATTCAAAAAAAGATTGTTTGGTGAAAAACATTTTACGTTGAGCTTTTTCTTGTAGTAACGTAAGATAACGTCTCCCAACTTGTAACCACTCCTCCCTATTCTGAGATGTTGGGTCCGCAACATACAGCCTCTCCCTTCCAGCACATTCCTCAGCCAGGTCTCTTTCTTGTTTAGCAGAATTCCGTTTGATAAATGAAATGGACGATCTCAGGCATCCCCTCAAATATGCCTTCAACGTCTCCCATACTATCGACCTATCTGTATAGGCGACATGTTCAGACAGAAACATAGACAATTGGTCTGGGATACGATCTGAGGGCGGGAACAATGTTAACCAGAAGGGATGCACCCTCATGGAACGTCCCACTCCCCTGGCAGACATTAGCAAGGACAATAGTATAGGGCTATGATCTGATACCCCTCTCACACCATACTCCACCTGATGGGAGAGTGAACTCACTATGGAGTTACCAAAGGCGTAATCAATGCGGGACAGGGAGTGATGACTTGCTGACTGGCACGAGTAGACCCTGTCATCTGGGTGTTTAAGGCGCCACAGGTCCTCCCACCCCACTTCTGTCATCAATTTAGATAGTGGTGAGTCTGTCTGAGACACCCCGTGGGGCTGTCCCTGCCCTTGAAAACGATCCAGCAGGGGGTGTAGGGTCATGTTAAGGTCTCCCATACATATGACTCGTGCTGTGGGAAATGAGGCTGCGAAACATATTGCTTGGTGCAATACTTGGAGGGAAGAGGGGGGAGGAATATAAATTCCTAGTATAACATATAATATGCAGTTAATGTATGCTGCCACAAAAATGAACCTTCCCGCATTGTCCACCTGTAGCTTCTCCACCTCCCATCTCAGAGATTTATGAACCATGAGAGAAACTCCCCTTGCCAAGTTGGAATAGCATGAGTGACTAGACCACTGAACCCAAGGCCTACATAATCTTCTAGTCTTATCATGGAGTAGATGGGTCTCTTCCAAACACAGGATATGAGGATTAAACCTTCTGATCGCTGTAAACACCATTGTGCGTTTCCTAACACTCCCAAGGCCCCTAACATTCCAGGACATCAACCGTATTTCTGCCATTGTGGTATATTAAAGTGCACGCTTCTCCTCCCATCCTTTGTCATACACATCCGTTTCCCATCATGACCCTGCAGATTCTTCACATAGTGTATTGGTACAAATATAAGCATGAAATGGTAGCTATAAACTAGTAAACACCAAACAATTAACATTGGTTTCAAAGAGAACATCATAAGGATGGATCCAGCGCCAAGCATCCAGGGCATTGTAAGTATGCAGCAGGATGCCCGGCGGTAGATCCAGTGTGGCACACAAGTACACGGGGTGTGCTACTGGTTAGTTTAACCTATCGCACTGTGAATATGATAGGAAGGATAGGAGCTTATGCCCCAACTTTGCACTTTACAAGCACAGTTATCTGAGAGGGAGGCCCCTCATTCTTATACCAACAATCACACCATCTTTTCCCCATAATCAGTATGTTATAGAACACTGCATTTACTGCTGAGATATACGCTGCGTACAGCCGCTAGAATACCATGGTATTACTTACAGAGGTATCATGCCGTGGACACATATGACGCAGAAAAACTGCATAGAAGATGATAAAAGAGGAAACTAGCAGAAATGGCATAATACTATAGCTTGAGTAAGGCACATCGGTTATGCATGAGAGGAAAAAAAGAAAGGAAAACCTAGGTAGGCAATAGCATCGAACAGGGGCAGAGAGTGTTCATCTCTGGGGTCTTGCTGGGCGCGGTTGTCCGTTCAACCAGGCCACAGCCTCAGCAGGATTATTAAAGAACTTGATGGAGTCCCCATCCACTACCCGTAGCCTGGCTGGGTAGGCCATAGAATAAGGTATGTTTAACTCACGAAGACGCCTCTTAATCACTGTGAACGTTGCTCTGCGCTTCTGGAGTTCTGCGGAGAAGTCCGGAAAGAGCATAACCGTTGCATTCTCAAAGCGGAGCTCCTGCTTGCGTCGGGCCAACTGCAGAATGTGATCACGATCCGCCGATGTCAAAAGGCGCGCCAGCAATGGCCGCGGTGGAGCTCCAGGCGGTAAAGGCTTGGCCGGCACCCTGTGCGCTCTTTCTATAATAAAGGCAGTGGAAAAGGCAGCATCCGGGAAAGTGGCACGCAGCCATGTTGCTACAAAATCACATGGGTTATTTCCCTCTGCTCGTTCAGGGAGTCCCACTATGCGCAGGTTGTTGCGGCGTGAGCGATTTTCGTAGTCGTCACACTTTTGCTGCCAATAATCCACCTTCTTCTCCAATTCAGTTAGGCGGGCAGGTATTGGGTTCAATTGGTCTTCTGCCGTGGATACACGATTCTCCACTTCCGCAATACGATCCCGCATATTCTGCATATCATGTCTCAGGAGGCCTATATCTATCTTTACCTCCTCCATTTTCCCAGACAGAGAGGAGCGGCAAATAGCAATCGCCTGAAGCAACTGGTCGGTTACTTGCTTGAGTGAGGGCTCAGCATCCGGTGAACCTTCCTCACTAGGAGCAGGTGAGACACTCCGAGAAGCAACCACTTGTGCGCGTTGTTCAGAGCCGGCGCCATCTTGGGGATCTGCCCTGGCAAACTCTCTGAGTTTTTCAGTCGCCGACTGCGCCTTATTGCGTGCCATCCCTGTTCTCCCTGTTTTACGGGGACGTCCCGATCTCCTCTCCTCCGTGGGTGATATGATTGCGGTCGGTAAGTTCAGGATAATGGCAAAGTCAGGGCTTCAGTGACGGAGCTCAGTTATGCACGTCCGTCCATGTTGCGCTCAGGCCACGCCCCCCAACCCGGTATCTTTTAGGTTGGAGCTGCCTGAGTCATTCCACATTCATAATGTGTTCCATAAATCTCTGCTTAAAAAATATTTTGAACCGGTAGTACCATCAAAAGCCTCGCCTTCGCCAGTTCTTGTTAATGATGCTGTCGAGTATGTGGTGTCTAAAATAGTGGATGTCAGGAAGGTGCGTAATTCCTTGCAGTACCTGATTCACTGGAAGGGGTATGGACCTGAAGAGAGATCTTGGGTACCTGCCAGGGAGGTTCATGCTCCTAGACTTGTTCGTAAATTTCATTTAGAACACCTTGAAAAGCCATCGCCTGAAGTCTTGGGTCCGGTGGCCCCTCGTAAAAGGGGGGGTACTGTCACGGGGTTCCGAAGGTGCACTCGGTCCCCCATTGCCCGCAGAACTGTTGCTTAGCTTTTGGAATGAGGTTCTGTGTTTGACCTCATTCCCAGGGCGGCTTTACTAGCTGGGTGGCTCCTTGCTCCTAAGTCTGCCTTGAGCGCTGAGCTGATCACTCGGTGCTCGACTGGTTGGTCTGTCGGTCATGTGACGCTGGCCACGTCACATGACCCTCACTCCCCACTATAAATACAGGCAGCCTGCTGGCTACAGGTTGCCTGTTAATTTCTAGGTTCCTGGTATTTGTTGGACTGCTGAATACTTACCTGATCCTGTTCCTTGACCATCCTTTTGCCTGATCCTCCTGTACTGCGCATCCGTCCTGGTATTGTGACCTCGGCTCCCACCTGACTACTCTCTTAGGACTCCTCTTGTACTTCTCTGCTCTCCTGGTATTTATGACCCCGGCTTCTCCTGACAATTCTCTGCTTGCTCCATTTGTACTTTGCAGCTTTCCTGGTATTGACTCGGTCCGTTCACGTCCTGTTTTTTGTCTGTCTGTCATCCCTGCACTTACTACTAGTTAGGGATTGCCATCCAGTTGTCCCCTGTCATTAGGACTCGCGAGGCAAGTAGGCAGGGCCAGGGGTAAGGGTGGAGCGCAGTGGTCACTTCCCTCCCCCCTGTGTGTGTGTGTACGCGACCGTTACACAGGTTAGTGGTAGAACTACCACAGAACCAAGTGCACCGGCAGACCAGAGGCAAAACCCAGAGAGCAGAGAGACAGTGAGCCCCGTTCTTCACAGAGCCCCAGGTGGTGCGGATGAACGGGGCCGAGGGCTCACTGTTCGCACCTCCTGGAAGGTCCCGTTACACTTGGCCTGTGGCAGGCGCAGCACTATGAAGTGCCTTTTTGTGCTGTGGCATTAGAAGAATTTTGATATCTCTGACTTTTTAGTCTAACTAAACTCTGTAATTCCTCTAGCGCCGTTCTATGGAAACAGTAGGTTTAAAGAGCACACCAAATGCTTGAAATAACTTCTTTATTAACTTCAACTTTTCTTCAGCAGATAGTCCATGTACATAACACATGTTGAAAAGTTATCACAAAATGGCGGTATGCATAAGATGGTGGTTTAACTGTTCAATCTTGTCATTCAACATAAAATTATGGATATCCAGGGTGGGCCATTTATATGGATACACATTAATAAAATGAGAATGGTTGGTGATATTAACTTCCTGTTTGTGGCACATTAGTATATGTGAGGGGGGAAACTTTTCAAGATGGGTGGTGACCATGGTGGCCATTTTGAAGTCAGCCATTTTGAATCCAACTTTTGTTTTTTCAATAGGAAGAGGGTCATGTGACACATCAAACTTATTGGGAATTTCACAAGAAAAACAATGGTGTGCTTGGTTTTAACGTAACTTTATTCTTTCATGAGTTTACAATTTACAAGTTTCTGACCACTTATAAAATGTGTTCAATGTGCTGCCCATTGTGTTGGATTGTCAATGCAACCCTCTTCTCCCACTCTTCACACACTGATAGCAACACCGCAGGAGAAATGCTAGCACAGGCTTCCAGTATCCGTAGTTTCAGGTGCTGCACATCTCATATCTTCACAGCATAGACAATTGCCTTCAGATGACCCCAAAGATAAAAGTCTAAGGGGGTCAGATCGGGAGACCTTGGGGGCCATTCAACTGGCCCACGACGACCAATCCACTTTCCAGGAAACTGTTCATGTAGGAATGCTCGGAACTGACACCCATAATGTGATGGTGCACCACCACATTATGGGTGTCAGGTCCGAGCATTCCTAGATGAACAGTTTCCTGGAAAGTGGATTGGTCGTCGTGGGCCAGTTGAATGGCCCCCAAGGTCTCCCGATCTGACCCCCTTAGACTTTTATCTTTGGGGTCATCTGAAGGCAATTGTCTATGCTGTGAAGATATGTGATGTGCAGCACCTGAAACTACAGATACTGGAAGCCTGTGCTAGCATTTCTCCTGCGGTGTTGCTATCAGTGTGTGAAGAGTGGGAGAAGAGGGTTGCATTGACAATCCAACACAATGGGCAGCACATTGAACACATTTTATAAGTGGTCAGAAACTTGTAAATAACTCATGAAAGAATAAAGTTACGTTAAAACCAAGCACACCATTGTTTTTCTTGTGAAATTCCCAATAAGTTTGATGTGTCACATGACCCTCTTCCTATTGAAAAAACAAAAGTTGGATTCAAAAGGCTGACTTCAAAATGGCCACCATGGTCACCACCCATCTTGAAAAGTTTCCCCCCTCACATATACTAATGTGCCACAAACAGGAAGTTAATATCACCAACCATTCCCATTTTATTAAGGTGTATCCATATAAATGGCCCACCCTGTGTTTCTCTCTTGAGTATCTGTACTCTCACTTTAAAGGGGTATTCCCATCATAATAATCACTGTTAAATCTGTTAATCATTTAACAGTGATCATTTTTGTAAATATATTTGAATAACCAATTCCCACCCTTAAAGGGAACCTGTCACCGGGATTTTGTGTATAGAGCTGAGGACATGGGTTGCTAGATGGCCGCTAGCACATCCGCAATACCCAGTCCCCATAGCTCTGTGTGCTTTTATTGTGTAAAAAAACCCGATTTGAAACATATGCAAATTAACCTGAGATGAGTCCTGTCCCTGACTCATCTCACGTACAGGACTCATCTCAGGTTAATTTGCATATGTATCAAATCGTTTTTTTTTTACACAATAAAAGCACAAAGAGCTATGGGGACTGGGTATTGCGGATGTGCTAGCGGCCATCTAGCAACCCATGTCCTCAGCTCTATACCCAAAATCCCGGTGACAGGTTCCCTTTAAATTCTTCCCCACTTACCTCATTGTTGTCAATCGGTCTCCCCTGGTTACGACCATCGCTCTTCTCCAGAATCCCTGTGGCCGCACTTGCGCAGAAAACTCCTTCTTTTCTCCCTGCCAGGCCGCTCGCTGTCCTGAACGCGCACGTCGCCGCGCATGCGCCATGGTGACTTCTTCCTGGCCAGAATAGTACAGAGCTGCGAACGCGCACGCCGGCTCTGTACTATACTGGCCAGGAATAAGTCAACATGGCGCATGTGCTGCGGTGTGAGCATGCAGTCCAGCACGCGGCCCGGCCGGGAGAAGACGTCAGTCAAGATGAAGCCCGCCCCTAGCCAGAATCCAGGAAGTAAACGGCGCGCTGGCAGCAGGTAAGTATGAAAAGGCGCCATGGGAATAACCCTTTAACTTATTTAAGCACTTTATGATCTCTTTGAGAGGTATATCTGAGGTCTAAGTAATAGTTCTACTTGCTGAATTTGGTCGCAATTTGCAGTATGCAGTTAGCAGTAACTATTTGCAGATTGGTTGAGTATGATCTGGTATGGTTGTATGCAATTTGGATTGCAATATGGAATTTGAATGGTTGCAATTGTGAACTTTGTAGTTTGCAATTGAATTTGGTGGAACTGTAAGTAAACACACACATAACTGGTTCAGTATACAGTTCTAATCACTATATCAACAGTAGGAACATTATATAACTGTTTTTAAATACCTATTTTGGCCTCTCTGCTTCCATAAAATACAGTTCTTAGTGGAGTGAATGTCTGTTCAGCTTCTCTCTCTGGTGAATATTAATTTCTAGCAGCTCCTGCTAGGGAATTTCCCACACAGGCTGTGTGTGAGGCTGGATGTGATTGGCCAAGACTCCTGCTGTGTGTGAGGCTGGCTGTAATTGGTCTACACTCCTGCCTAGCAACAACAGTTTAACTCTATGCTTTCTGTTGTATCTGCTGTGTCATTGAGCTTACCTCACATCCATATAATGAATCTTAAAGGCACACCATATTTTCCTGCTTCTGTAGACACAAAATATAACTATTACATGACATCCAAACATGAAGTCATTGTAAATAACTCTGCTTTTGTCTTTAACACACAAACATAGGAACTATATTAACCACCTCAGCTCCCCTAGCTTAAACACCCTTAATGACCAGACCACTTTTTACAGTTGTGCACTACACTACTTTCACGGTTTATTGCTCGGTCATGCAACCTACCACCCAAATGAATTTTACCTCCTTTTCTTCTCACTAATAGAGCTTTTATTTGGTGGTATTTCATTGCTGCTGACATTTTTACTTTTTTTGTTATTAATCGAAATTTACAGATTTTTTGGCAAAAAAATGACATTTTTCACTTTCAGTTGTAAAATTTTTCAAATAAAACTACATTTCTATTAAAATTTATAAGTTATAGCGTTTACAAACTATGGTCCAAAAATGTGAATTTCCGCTTTTTGAAGCAGCTCTGACTTTCTGAGCACCTGTCATGTTTCCTGAGGTTCTACAATGCCCAGACAGTAGAAAAACCCCACAAATGACCCCATTTCGGAAAGTAGACACCCTAAGGTATTCGCTGATGGGCATAGTGAGTTCATAGAACTTTTTATTTTTTGTCACAAGTTAGCGGAATATGATGATTTTTTTTATTTATTATTTTCCTTACAAAGTCTCATATTCCACTAACTTGTGACAAAAAATAAAAACTTCCATGAACTCACTATGCCCATCACGAAATACCTTGGGGTGTCTTCTTTCCAAAATGGGGTCACTTGTGGGGTAGTTATACTGCCCTGGCATTTTAGGGGCCCTAATGCGTGAGAAGTAGTTTGAAATCAAAATGTGTAAAAAATGCCCTGTGAAATCCTAAAGGTGCTCTTTGGAATGTGCCCAACTTCTCCTGAGTACGGCGATACCACATGTGTGACACTTTTTTGCAGCCTAGATGCGCAAAGGGGCCCAAATTCCTTTTAGGAGGGCATTTTTAGACATTTGGATCCCAGACTTCTTCTCACGCTTTAGGGCCCCTAAAATGCCAGGGCATTATAAATACCCCACATGTGACCCCATTTTGGAAAGAAGACACCCCAAGGTATTCAATGAGGGGCATGGCGAGTTCATAGAAGATTATTATTTTTTTTGCACAAGTTAGCAGAATTTTTTTTATTTTTTTTGTATTTTCAAAAGTCTCCCTTTCCGCTAACTTGGGACAAAAATTTCAATCTTTCATGGACTCAATATGCCCCTCAATACCTTGGGGTGTCTTCTTTCCAAAATGGGGTCATTTGTGGGGTGTTTGTACTGCCCTGTCATTTGAGGGTCTCCGCAATCATTACATGTATGGCCAGCATTAGGAGTTTCTGCTATTCTCCTTATATTGAGCATACGGGTAATGATATATTTTTTTTTCCGTTCAGCCTCTGGGCTGAAAGAAAAAATGAACGGCACAGATTTCTTCATTCGCATTGATCAATGTGGATGAAAAAATCTCTGCATAAAAAAAAAAGGAGGGGAAAGGCGTCTGCCAGGACATAGGAGCTCCGCCCAACATCCAAACCCACTTAGCTCGTATGCCCTGGCAAACCCGATTTCTCCATTCACATCAATCGATGTGGATGAATAAATCATTGCAGGGATTTTTTTTTTTTATATATATACAAAGTGTTTGCCAAAGCATATGAACACCGCCCCTCAGCTCATATGCCTCGGCAAACGTATCTTTTACTGCAGAGGAGAAATCTCGTCTTGCAGCGCCGCATACACCAACTTTTGTGTAATCTGACAGCAGCGCAATGCTTCTGTCAGAATGCACATCAGTGCTGCAGATGGTTCATCGGTTGGTCCACCTAGAAGGTAAAAAAAAAAAAAACAGGCCGCGACGCAAAAAATTTATTAACTTTAAATTAACATTTGAACGGAACATATAAACTTTATTTAACTTTTTGAACAGAACGTTAACTTATTTGCTTACCGGTGATTTATTTTTTTTACCTTTATAGGACAAACCTCTCCTTCCCCATGGGACAATGTGCAAATCGCCCAAAGATGTGGCGAAGTACATTATGCACTTTGTCCCAGGTGAAAGGAGAGGTTTGCAGCAGCTGTGAGTGAAAGGGCCATAATAGCCCTGTGTGCCTGTCCTGTGAAACGCAATCCCTATGCTAAGTGTACCTGTGTGTGGTACTTCCAGAAACACTCCCCAAAGCATAGGGCAGGGTGGTCAGGGCAGTCAGGACAGAAATAGTGAGTGTCACGCCTTATTCCACTCCTACTACAGACATGACATTTTTTTCAGGGTGGCGGTCGGTTTGAGGTACCAGCAACGACACTGGGGAAATGTCGCTCGTGTAGACGGCTCACTACACTGGTGGATGGGGCCACGGAACCTCCTGAATACAGGAGGTTCTCGATGAGCTCTTCCTGAAATTTGAGGAAGGATCCTGTTCTCCCAGCCCTACTGTAGAGAACAAAACTATTATATACAGCCAATTGAATTAAATATACAGACACCTTCTTATACCAGCATCTGGTCCTGCGGGAAAGTAGATAAGGAGCCATCATCTGGTCATTGAAGTCCACCCCTTCCATGAGAAAATTATAGTTGTGGACACAGAGGGGCTTTTCAATGACACTGGTTGCTCGTTCGATTTGGATTGTCGTGTCTGCGTGAATGGAGGAGACCATGTAAACGTCACGCTTGTCTCTCCAGTTCACCGCAAGCAGTTCTTGGTTACACAAGGCAGCCCTCTCCCCCCTTGCAAGACGGGTGGTAACGAGCCATTGGGGGAAGCCCCGGCGACTAGGTCGCGCGGTGCCACAGCAGCCAATCTGTTCTAGGAACAAATGCCTAAGGAGGGGCACACTTGTGTAGAAATTGTCCACAAAAAGATGGTACCCCTTGCCAAATAAGGGTGACACCAAGTCCCAGACTGTCTTCCCACTGCTCCCCAGGTAGTCAGGGCAACCGACTGGCTCCAGGGTCTGATCTTTACCCTCATAGATCCGAAATTTGTGGGTATAGCCTGTGGCCCTTTCACAGAGCTTATACAATTTGACCCCATACCGGGCGCCCTTGCTTGGGATGTATTGTTTGAAGCCAAGGCGCCCGGTAAAATGCATAAGGGACTCGTCTACGCAGATGTTTTGCTCAGGGGTATACAAATCTGCAAATTTGGTGTTGAAGTGGTCTATGAGGGGCCAAATTTTGTGGAGCCGGTCAAAAGCTGGTTGGCCTCTGGGACGAGAGTTGCTGTTGACCCTAAAGTGCAGGAAACGCTGGATGGTCTCAAATCGTGTCCTGGACATGGGAGCAGAGAACATGGGCATGTGATGAATTGGGTTCGTGGACCAATATGACCGCAATTCATGCTTTTTGGTTAAGCCCATGTTGAGGAGAAGGCCCAGAAAAATTTTACATTCGGAAACTTGGACGGGTTTCCACCGGAAAGACTGGGCATAAGAGCTTCCCGGGTTGGCGGCTATAAATTCAGTGGCATATCGGTTTGTTTCTGCCACAACTAAGTCCAAGAGCTCCGCAGTCAAGAACAGCTCAAAAAACCCCAGTGCCGAACCGATCTGAGCTGTCTCAACCCGAACTCCAGACTGGGCGGTGAAAGGGGGAACTACTGGTGCGCCTGAAGTTGGGGGCTTCCAATCAGGGTTTGCCAGCACCTCAGGGACTCTAGGGGCTCTACGGGCCTGTCTGTGCGGTGGCTGCGACGGGGGAACTAATGCACGTGCCACCGTACCAGCTTCAACTGGCCTTCTGGTGCTCGCCACTTCACCATGTTCTACGGCAGTGCTGGTACTAGGTCCAGGATAGGCTGCGCTGCTGGTGTATGCCTCACCACGTAATCCGACAGCGCCAGCCCCACTCTGCTGCCCTTGAAGCGGACCCTGCGCAACCTGTGGTGTAGCAACACGGGCCGGGTACGCCTGGTGGTATCAGGGACCTCAACCTCCTCGTCCGAACTTTGGGTCAGACTGCCACTGCTTTCTACAGGTTCATATTCTGACCCGCTGGATTTGTCAGATGCGGGTTCCCATTCCTCATCCGACTGGGGCAGAATCCTGTAGGCCTCTTCAGGAGAATACCCCTTGTTTGCCATTTGGTCAACTAAATTTAGGGGGTATTCCCTGGGACTACCCAAGAAAAAAAGCAAGCCTGTCTTACAAATGGGAGGCTAGCGAAGTACCAGAGGCCGCTGCGATTGATAAAATATATCAAAACGGATTTTTTTTTATCGCCGCAGCGCTTGTAAACTGATTGTGCAGTGATAAAAAAAAATACATTTTTTTGTCACTGCGGCAGGGCGGGCATGGGTGAACGCACGTGTGGGCGACCGATCAGGCCTGATCGGGCAAACACTGCGTTTTGGGTGGAGGGCGAACTAAGGTGACACTAATACTATTCTAATACTATTCTATTCAGACACTAATACAGTTCTGATCACTTACAGATACTATAAAAGTACAAATGCTGATTAGCGATACGCTAATCAGCGAATCAGTGACTGCGGTGCGGTGGGCTGGGCGCTAAACGATCGCTAACTACCTAACCAAGGGGCCTAAACTATCCTAAAGCCTAACAGTCAATACCAGTGGAAAAAAAAAGTGACAGTTTACACTGATCACTTTTTTCCCTTTCACTAGGTGATTGACAGGGGCGATCAAGGGGTTAATTGGGGTGATGGAGGGTGATCTGGGGGCTAAGTGTAGTGTTGGGTGTACTCACTGTGATGTGTGCTCCTCTGCTGGGACCAACTGACGAAAAGGACCAGCAGAGGAGCACAGAAGCCATTTAACACATTATATTTATAAATTTAATGTGTTAACTGGCTTCTGATTTGTTTTTTTGAAAATCATCAACCTGCCAGCGCCGATCATTGGCTGGCAGGCTGATGACGAACTTGTCTTTTAACTTTTGCCGACCCGCGATGCGCATGCGCGGGCCGGCTTTGCCCGAAATCTCGCGTCTCGCGAGAGGACGCGCCGGCGCGTCCACCCAGAATAACAGGGCCGCCGTAAAGACGCAATCCTGCGTACGGCGGTCCTGTAGTGGTTAAGGTTATTGGCAGGTCTAGCTGTATAAACACACAAGCTATATTAGCAATCTAGGACAGGTCTTAGCTGGCCAGCTACACTCCCACTAAAATTACCGATATGTTCTTAGTGGTAGGACTTAAACATGAATTTGAGGAATTTTCCATCAGGTTCTCAACTTCCAAGTGTCTTTTATCACTCTCAAGTAGAACAACTAACTTCTGTATAGGAAGTTCCATCTCGAGTGGAGTAGTGAGACATTTTCCTTTTTTGTCAAGTTTTTAGTCTCCTACTTGTAACAACACTCTTCTTACTAGTCTGTCTTCATTCTTTTGAAATTCTACAACTTTGGCCAATTTCCATTGACTTCTAGGTAAATCTTCTTCTTTTACTAACACTATGTCACCAACTTGGACATTTCTTCTGGATGTTTGCCATTTACTTCTTATCATCAGATTGGCTAAGTTCTCTTTCCTCCATCTATTCCAAAACTGTTCTGATATTGAACTCTTCGCCATCTCCTTTTAGCATATAAATCCTCTTTGGTGAACTTGCCATGTGGTGGCTGTACGTAATCCAACTTAAGGTGAAGTAGATGGTTGGGAGTTAAAGGGTCCAAACTTGTTGGATCGTTGATGTTATCAACTGTAAGTGAACGACTGTTAACAATAGACATTACTTCATAGAATAGGGTCCTAAGTGAAGCATCATCTATTCTTCTGGCGTTCTTTTTCAACGCTGAACTAAACACATTTCTTACAGTTCTGATTTGTCTTTCCTAAACTCCTTCTGTATGGCTTGCATGTGGAGCATTTATGTGAAAATCACACTGTTTCTCTAACAAATACTCAGTTACTTTTTCTTTATCAATCTCTTTTAGAGCTTTCTTCAATTCATTCTTTGCGTCGACAAAATTAGATCCTTGGTCAGATCTAAGCTCTCTAACAGTACCTCTAATGGCTATGAAACATCTTAAGGCGTTGATAAATGCATCAGTTGACATATCCTCTAACATTTCCAGGTGAATTGCTCTGGAGCTTAGACATGTAAATATTAGTCCATATCTCTTGTGCTCCTTGCGGTTCTGTGTGGTGATGAATGGGCCAAAGCAATCGATTCCGCTATAAAGAAATGGTGGTGATGGGTTTACGTGATCTGCCGGTAAATCTGCCATCCTTTGTTCTTCGGTAGGTCTATGTGCCTTTCTGCAGACTACATATTTACTTATATACTTTGCTATAACTTTGCTTCCTTTCACTATCCAGTAACCACCTTCTCTCAAACAGCTTTGGGGCTTCTTCCTTGATGCAAGGATTTGTTGTGGTAGTGATCAATAATCAATCTTGTGAAGGTAGAGGTTTTTTTGGTAGAATTGCTGAATGCTTCACTCTGCTAGGTAACAATGCATTTTCCAGTCTCCCTCCCACCTTCAGTATACCATCCTGCAGAACAAGATTAAGCTTGTACAATGGGTGGTTGTTTGGAAGCCTTTTAGGTTCTTGACTAAGTCTCTTCAACTCTTCACTGTAGAATCTCTGTTGAATGAATCTTATGACTGTTTCTTCAGCTTTCATTCTTTCTTCTACATTCAACAATTCCTTCTTTCTGTTTCCTTTTGCCAAACGTTAAATTCGAGCTACTACGTTTATGACTGTATTCCATTTTGAACATCTGGCTAGTCTTCCAAGTATGTCATCTTGACATTTGGCAGCAGTGTTCAATGTTTGTACAACTTTTACTTCTGGATCACCCATAGACAATTCTGTGTAACCTTTACTGGGCGTGTTTTCCTATTCCCAAAAGGAACTCTGGGCCTGTGAAACTATTTTAATTTTTCAATTCTGTTACATTCAGGCCTCTTGAAGCATGATCTGCTGGGTTATGCTTTGTGTCAATGTGGTGCCAATGTTCTAGATTTGTTATTTTCCGAATTTTCTCAACTCTGTTGGCGACAAAGATATGGAATCTTCGAGCTTCGTTGTTTATGTATCCTAGGACAACTTGTGAGTCTGTCCAAAAATATTCTTCATCTATTTTTAACTCCAATTCTTCTCTTAGAAACTTGCTTACTGATGCTGAAACAACAGCTGCTGTCCGTTCAAGTCTTGGTATTGTCTGAATACTGGTAGGTGCAACTCTGGCCTTTCGCATAACCAGGGAACAGTGTATCTTTTCATCTCCTATCACTATGATGTAGGAGCACTGACCATAATCATAACTACTGGCATCTGAAAAGTGATAAAGTTCTATTTTCTTGTACTTTCCAAAATCAAGAGGTACAATACATCTGGGTAGCCGAACTTCTCTCAAGTTTTGCATGTCTCTCTTATCCAACTCTCCTACCTTGGCCTAAAATTTTCAGGTATAGGCTCATCCCATCCCAACTTCTGTCTGCATAATTCTTGTAGTATTTATTTTGCTCTGAGGATTACTGGGGCCAAGAATCCTAATGGTTCAAATATAGAAGCTACTGCGGAAAGAATGGTATGTCTAATTGCAACTTTCTCTTCAATAGATAGAAGAGAAGAAGAACTTGTCATTCTCTACATTCCATCCCAATCCAAGTACGTTCTTAACTGGAAGATGTTGATGCACGTTCAGAGTCACTGATGGATTCCAGTACCTCTCTGTTGTTTGAGATGAATATATGAAGGCGCAGGTTTCCTCTTGCGCATAACTCTTGACTTTCTTTCACTAGTTCGATTGCAGATTCTGTGGACTCTAGACTTATGAGACCATCATCTACATAAAAGTTTTTTCTTCAGAAAATTTGCTGCTGGTGGGCAATCCTTTTCATTCTGATTGGCCAGGTACTTCATACCATAACTGGCACAACCTGGAGATGATGCTGCTCCAAACAAGTGTACTTTCATTCTGTATTCTGCTGGCTCTGTATCTGTATATCCGTCCTCCGACCATAGAAACCTCAGCTTTATATGAAACTGGTGGAACATCTTTTCAACATAATACATGACCGCTACGGGATACTTTCTGAATCTACAGAGTACTCCAGGCAGACTGTTTGTAAGATCTGGTCCTTTTAGTAGATGATCGTTCAATGCAACACCATCGTACTTTGCTGAGCAATCAAATACTACTCTAATCTTATCTGGTTTCTTTGAGTGGTAGACACCTTGATGTGGGATGTACCACACTTCTCCTTCTTTAGGTTGATTATTAAATTTCTCTGCATGTCCTTCTTTGAGGATGCCTTCCATGAATTTCAAATAATGATTCTTGAGTTCGGGATCTCTTCCCATCCTTTTCTTCAAACATTTCAATCTTGCTAGTGCACGATTTTGTTATTTAGCAGACGAGGTCGCTCTCTAAAGGGTAAGGGCATTTCAAGATGACATTGTGGATTCTGCAGAATACTTTCTTCTAGAGTGTGTACGAACTTTATGTCTTCTTGGGATACACTCTTTAGAACTTATGTCTGCAAAGAAGGATTTAAGGATCTTGATTACTTTTGCTGGACTTATAGTTGGTAACTCTTGGACAGATATTCGATGACACAATCCTGTCACCTGTCTTAAAGGGTTTATACTTACCTGCTGCCACCGCGCGTTCACTTCCTGGATTCTAGCTGGGGGCGGGCTTCATCTTGATTGAAGTCTTCTCCCGGCCGGGCCGCGCGCTGGACTGAACGCGCACGCTGCCGCGCATGCGCAATGTGACTTATTTCTGGCCAGTATAGTACAGAGCCGGCGTGCGCGTTCGCAGCTCTGTACTATTCTGGCCGGGAAGAAGTCACCGTCGCGCATGCGCGGCAGCGTGCGCGTTCAGGACAACGAGTGGCCCGGCCGGGAGAAAAGAAGAAGTCTTCTGGGCAAGCGCGACCATCGGGATTTTGCGGAAGAGCGGTGGTCGTAACCAGGGGAGACCGAGTCACAACAATAAGGTAAGTGGGGATGAATTTTCTCCTAATCGGTGGGAATTTATTAATAAAGTATATTTACAAAAATGATCACTGTCAAATCATTAACAGATTTAACAGTGATCATTATGATGGGATAACCCCTTTAAGTTTGCAATCTGCTGTTTTCCTCCAACAACACCCCATCCTAGATCAGTTTGAACAGCGTAGGGTTCACCCTTTCCTCCTGTGATTACCTTTCATGGTACCAAGGGTTCGGGACAATTGTAGCCTATCAACAGTCCAACACCAAACTCCTTCAGCGGGGACATTACATGTGATATGACAGATTGCCGTTGCTTTCTCCTTCCCTCACTCTGCAAGAGAATACCGATACTTTCTTTCCTTCCTCAGTATCTTTAGGTATTGAGGATTTATCTTTCTTTCTATAGCTATTAGAAAGGGGAGTTATTCTGATTGCCTGATTGGAGTCGGAAGGAATTTTTTATTCCCCTAAAGCAGGGGTCTCCAAACCCCGGCCCGCGGGCCACATCCGGCCCGATTGTGCGTTCGATCCGGCCCGCCCGCAGCTGGCAGGTTGCAGGAACCAAATCCGCACAACCGCCCAGGGGCGTAACGATCGCGGTCGCAGAGGATGCGACCGCGACCGGGCCCGGCGGTGGGGGGGGCCCGCAGCTCCGTCGCCCCATCGCAAGTAATTTTAACATTTTTATGTAAATGGCTGGTCGCTTGGGCCCCCGGCCTCTGTGAGTAGTTGCGCCGCCCCACCAACCCCAGCCCTGCCTCCATCCATTCGGGCTCCGCCTCCACCCATTCAGGCCTGGTGGCGCTGTGATATCGCGCCAGCCAGGTCTCGCGGGATCACACAACGCACGCTGGAAGACAGGATTGTGGGCTGCAAGCAAGAGCAAGAAGGCGGGAGCGGAGCAGTCTGACGAGGTAAGTATTTTTTTTTTAAATGTGCACACCACCACTGCCTGGCTATAACTCACAGGGGGGCACCTGGCATGGAACTAAATGTCAGGCAAGAAATCCTCCACAGGGGACCAATGGGGAACAAAAATATATTTCAATAAGAAAAAAAGGCAAAAAAAATGGAAAAAAAATTAAACAGATAACAGAGGGGGCAAAAATGCAATATATACACACAGGGGATAAATGATTATGGAATATATACAGAGGGGGCAAAATGGATATATACAGGGCCCCTCTATTTATATCCATTTTGCCCCCTCTGTATATATTCCATTTTCCCCTCTTTATCGATATTCCACTTTCCCCACCTGTGGAGCAAAATTGTATATATCTTATTTTGCCCCCTCTCACATTGTATATATTCTGAGTGAGAGGGGGCAAAATAAAAATATATTCTGAGTGAGAGGGGGCAAAATAAAATGTATTGTGAGTGAGAGGGGGCAAAATAAAATGTATTCTGAGTGAGAGGGGGCAAAATAAAATGTATTCTGAGTTTGCTGACATTGCTGTTCTGATGGGGACATTGCTGTGCTGATGGGGACACCGCTGATGGGGACATTGCTGTGCTGATGGGGACACCGCTGATGGGGACATTGCTGTGCTGATGGGGACAACGCTGATAGGGACACGGGTGTCCCCATCAATGGTGTCCCCATCAGTGGTGTCCCCATCAGCACAGCAATGTCCCCAACAGCAGCGTCCCCATCAGTGGGTGTCCCCATGATGGGAATATTGTTTTTCTGATGGGAATATTGTTTTTTTGATGGGAATATTTTTTTTTTTATGGTAATATATTGCTTTTCTGATGGGGACATTGCTGTTCTGATTTGGCCATTGCTGTTCTGATGGGGACACCGCTGATAGGGACACGGGTGTCCCCATCAATGGTGTCCCCATCAGCCGCGTCCCCAACAGCAGTGTCCCCATCAGTGGTGGCCCCTATCAGCTGCTAATGGGGACTCCGCTGATGGGGACATTGCTGTTCTGATGGGGACATCGTTGATGGGGACATTGCTGTGCTTAAGGGTGACACGGCTGATGGGGACATTGTTGTGCTGATGCTGACATTGCTGTGCTGATGCTGACATTGCTGTGCTGATGCTGACATTGCTGTGCTGATGGGGACATTGCTGTGCTGATGGGGACATTGCTGTGCTGATGGGGACATTGCTGTGCTGATGGGGACATTGCTGTGCTGATGGGGACATTGCTGTGCTGATGGGGACATTGCTGTGCTGATGGGGACATTTTTGTGCTGATGGGGACATTTTTGTGCTGATGGGGACACCGCTGATAGGGACACGGGTGTCTTTGCGTTGTTTTGCTAAAGTTTTTTCTCTTTTGTTCTCAGTCATATCATGCTGATTACAAAAACGATCCATGTAAAATATATACATTTAATTTAATACATAACTGATTTTTTTTTCCGGCCCCCGAATACTTGTAAAATCTTCAATGTGGCCCTCCTGTTGAAAAGTTTGGAGACCCCTGCCCTAAAGTGTGGAAAATTGGCTTCTACCTCACAGTTTTTTTTTTTGTTTTTGCCTTCCTCTGGATCAACTTGCAGGATGACAGGCCGAACTGGATGGATAAATGTCTTTTTTCGGCCTTATGTACTATGTTACTATGTTCACACACAAAGCCGCAGCCAACACGCATCGCAGAACCAGCATGCATGGGGAACCCACAGCCAGTAGACAAAGTGCATGCAGCCAGCCTGCACGGCACCAGAGACATAAGCCACAGAGTTGCAGACACGGGAATCCACAAACATAGGCCACAGTTCACACACTACATTGCAGCCAGCATGCAGTGCCAAGCAACCAGCATACACAGGGGACAGACTGCAGCCAGTACGCAAGGGAGCCTGCACGGCAACAGTGACAAGAACTGTACAGAGAAGCAGACACAGGGAGAGCAAACATTCACAGGTAGCAGTTCCACAAAACACTGCAGCCAGCATGCAGCCCCAAGCAACCAGCACAGCCAGTATGCGAGAGGGCAAGCAGCCAGCCTACATGGCCAAAACTGTGACAGACAGGTCACTCTGAATGTTGGTCATCTTCAACTGATTCTCTATCCCATTTCAACTGCTTGGCCCAAAACTTTACTTGGTATTAGGAAGGTGCATTATCACCATATATAGCATCTTCCTTTCATGGATTTCTTTAGGCTTCTTTTCTTCCTTTGTAAGGAATTTAATCACAGAACAAAGATCAAAGTTCCTCACTTTCTGCCACCCGCACTGTACTGCACTTGCCATCCTGTCACTTGCAGTGCTTCCATCAGACTGAACTGCTACTGTGTGTGTTGCATGTACAGACATGTCTCAACCTGCACAGACAAGCTCAGCTCTCTAAGGCCTCATTCACACGAGCGTGACGGATTAGGTCCGGATGCATTCAGGGTGCGTTCAGTGAAACTCGCACCATTTTGCAAGCACGTTCAGTCAGTTTTGTCTGTAATTGCGTTCAGTTTTTTCCGCTCGGGTGCAATGCGTTTTTCACGTGCACAGGGTCGGCAGGAGGGGACACTAGCTAGCCCTGTCAATCAAGGATGGCAAGGCGTGACTTGAGGTGGGCGAACGGAGCCTCTAGGAGCAAGAGCAATGCCCTCCTTCTCCTAGAGGCTAATTAGCATATCAACAAAGTTAAACTTATACAGTAACGGGGGCATCCATAAGCATAAGAATAGGAGAGTTAGGGTCTGCCGACATTAGCACATCGCCCATGTCAGCCAGTTTAATAGGGTTAATTCTGGTGACAGAAACCCTTTAACACCTCTTATTCAATCCAGTACTGAGCCCCGCCCCCTGCACTGATCACATGACGGTGACATCACCCCAGGTCCTTCCTCCACCTCGCCTCCTCTCCACTGCAGAGCCCCGCCCCCTGCACTGATCACATGATGGTGACATCACTCCAGGTCCTTCAGCTCTGGCAGTGCAGCAGATACTGGGCAGTTCCTGGTTGGTAGTCAGGGCTCTTGTTCTCTCTGGTATCAGCCATTCCTCCAGCCTGCAGGTAAGATGAGCTGTGAGGAGACAGTGTGGTGGAGAGCTCAGACATGTCACCTCTGGAGATTCTCCTCAGATTAGTATGATGGGGGGAGTAGTAGTGGGGATAGTGGGGGTTGTCATTATTCGGTGCTGGATGAGAGAATCTGCTCTGTGTGAATGAGGTTTTTACCGCCAGGAGCTTAGATACACCCTGCACTGCCAGGAGCTTAGATACACACTGCACTGCAAGGAGCTTAGATACACCCGGAGCTCAGGGTTTTCCCGTCAGTGCAGCTTTATGAGGGTCTGAGTTTTGCGGGATGAGTTGTACTTTTTCTCTGCCTCATTATCGGGGACATGGGACTCACTGATTAACCTTTATTCCTTTTTTAGAGGCATCATGAAGAAAACCAGCAATACGACCCTTCTCCTGAATGAGCCACCAAGGATGGACAGGAAGGAGATCAGCAGAAGAATATTAGACCTCACCTTGGAGATCATCTCCCTGCTGAGCGGAGAGGTAAACTTTTCTAGATTTCTCTCCTCTTTATTGTATTCTGTAACAAGTCAGACATCGGGAAGGAGAATCCATCATAGGAAGTGATAGGAAGAGTCCAGGGTCCTGGAGAACGGCCTCCAGACCTTCCAAGTGACGGAGAACCTGAAGATCAGCCCCCAGTATGGTGAGTGATGTATCATGTGACCAATAGTCATGTTGTAGGAGCCATGAGAAGGTAAGTAGGCACGTTGTACCAGGCGGAAAGGGCTGGGAACAAGATGACCAGATGGCGGAGTGCGGCCTGGAGGGAGGATTTCTACCTCTAATCTGACATCTATATAGACACATAGAAGATGACAGTAGTAGGAGAGACCATGGTCCACTGATCTGTCAGCAGGATAAACCTTAATAAACCAGACATACTGGCTGGTAAGGTTTATCCTGCTGATTAAAACTATGACTTGTGAGGACTTCAGTGTACAGAGGTTCGGGCCTAGTCTTTCTGTGCACCTCCTCTTTCTAGTGCTGGCCATGCCCACATCTAGGGTTGACCCTGCTGAATAAACTGATGTTTGCCTTGTGAAAACTGATTGTGGCATTCCTGAGAAATAAGATGTGAATGTGGCCAGCACTGTAAAGGGGAGGTTCACAGAAAAGCTAGGCCCAGCCCTCACTTATAACGAATAGCCATCTTTTTTCTCCGGAACATCGCAACCAATTTTCCCAAAACAGACATCATTTTATTCAGCAAGGTCAACCCTACCTGGCAGTGTATGTGGATGGAAAGAGTTTATCCTGCTGATAGATTACTCTTTAAGGATTTTGTTGTCTCTCTCCATCCACAGGAGTACACACTAGTGAAGAAGACATCGGGGGATTGTGTGACTCCCATCATCCATCTCCAGGAGTCAGGAGGGCAGAGCAGTACCCCTCACCCCATCACAGAGCCTCCCCCCCTGATACATGAGCAGAAGATCCTAGAACTCACCCACAAGATGATGGAGCTGCTGACTGGAGAGGTGACACTGCTGGGAATGCTGGGAAATTCTCCAGTAACAGCACTGGAGGGGTCTGGGTGATGACGGTGTCATTGTGTTGTCAGGTTCCTATAAGGTGTCAGGATGTCACTGTCTATTTCTCCATGGAGGAGTGGGAGTATATAGAAGGACACAAGGATCTGTACAAGGAGGCCATGATGGAGGAGCACCAGCCTCTTATATCACAAGGTAAGAGCCGTCATGTGCAGTGTATACACGTGTGTGCAGTGACATGTAATGGAGGAGCACCAGCCTCTTATATCACAAGGTAAGAGCCGTCATGTGCAGTGTATACACGTGTGTGCAGTGACATGTAATGGAGGAGCACCAGCCTCTTATATCACAAGGTAAGAGCCGTCATGTGCAGTGTATACACGTGTGTGCAGTGACATGTAATGGAGGAGCACCAGCCTCTTATATCACAAGGTAAGAGCCGTCATGTGCAGTGTATACACGTGTGTGCAGTGACATGTAATGGAGGAGCACCAGCCTCTTATATCACAAGGTAAGACCCGTGATGTGCAGTGTATACACGTGTGTGCAGTGACATGTAATGGAGGAGCACCAGCCTCTTATATCACAAGGTAAGAGCCGTCATGTGCAGTGTATACACGTGTGTGCAGTGACATGTAATGGACGAGCACCAGCCTCTTATATCACAAGGTAAGAGCCGTCATGTGCAGTGTATACACGTGTGTGCAGTGACATGTAATGGAGGACCACCAGCCTCTTATATCACAAGTAAAGAAGAGTGAATCGAAGTTGACGATGTGGAATTCGAAATGAATTTCAGGAAAAATTCAATTTGTACCGAAATCGAATTTCCTCGCGCTTTGTGGTAACGAATCGTAATTTTTCCTAAAATGGCTGCTGCACATGTTAGAACATGGAACTGAGAACTCTGGGAACGAGGGATCACCCACAATGCCATGCATGCAGCCAACTGTGCTGCCCACACCAGTGCCAGCAGTCTCAGACATCAGTCAGTGCCACCAGTCACAGTGCCAGCAGTATCAGCCACCAGTCAGTGCGAGTGGTCAGGGCCACCAGCCACAACCACCATTCAGTGCCAGACGTCTTAGCCACAGCCAGCAGTCTCACCCACCAGTCAGTGCCAGCATTCTCAGCTACAGAAAGCACTCAGTGCCAGCAGTCTCAGCCACAGCCACTAGTCAGTGCCAGCAGTCTCACCCACCAGTCAGTGCCAGCATTCTCAGCTACAGCAAGCACTCAGTGCCAGCAGTCTCAGCCACCAGTCAGTGCCAGCAGTCAGTTCCCTTGCCATTTAATATAGACTGTTCCTACTAATGTTTATGCACTACTGTTCTAGCGCCCGTTATTGTAACGGGCTTAATGTCTAGTATTTAATAGTGCTGTAATGTCTATCAAAATATCTGTTTCATGGTAGTGTTGGGGGGAGGAGATTGAGAATTTGGCCCACCCTGCCGCAGACCGGCCCCAGACTTCAGGTCACACTGTGTGTGTTCTGAATTCTGGGTCCTCACACCCATCTACTACATTACCTGTACTCAGAGAGTTATCACCGTGTTATCTGTGGAGTTAAGTAGAACTGCAAGTGATCTAATACATTATCTGTTAAAAGGGGGATGCCCACAGACTGGGAGGGGGACACAATTTTTTGCTTGCTGGCAACCCACGCTATGCCACTGCCTTTACGGCCCACTGAGTAAATGTGGTTCCTGCCCAGCCACACCAGCAACTTGGCCAGGTGATGCCACTGCCGCCTACACGTTCTCAAACTGTTGGTCCTGCGCCAATGTCCGCCTCTTGCTCCTCATCCTCCACTTTGTCCTCAGCAGGGACAATTCGTAGTGCTCTATCAGCATACCACATATGCAGGGCACTGCGGTGTAACTCTTTTCTGTACCTGGTTTGCCTAGGCGAACAGAGTCACACAGGGGAGGAACTGCTCTGTGTCCTCCATCAAGAAAACTAATCCTGGCTGTCTCCTCGCTAACTTAAAATGCAAACCATGGTCGCCAATAACGGGGAGAACATGGTGTAGGGGCTGCGTCAAGAAGGTCTGAGACATGCCCCCTGCATGATGCACATATTAAATCTGGTTTTAAAGCGGTTCCTGAAGTCTTCCACCCATCTGCAAGACATCCTGAAAATGGCCAGGAAACTGTGCATGCACTTCAGCCACTGTTAGGCTACTTTCACACTCACAGTCATGGATCTGCAAAAACGCTTCAGTTACAATAATACAACCGCATGCATCTGTCATGAACGGATCCGTTTGTATTAGGCCTGCACGATATATCGCCAAAGCAATCGTATCGCGATAATCGACGATTGCGATATGGCTATTTGGCAGACCCAAAAATGCTGCGATTACCTATACACAGAGGGAGGAGGGGCTGGGGGCCAGCATCTGTATTAGGAATGACAGCAGGGATCGGTGCAGTCCCTGTATTCTAATGCACCGGCCCCGCTCACTGTTGTATATTATCTAACATGTAGGCATTGTTAAAATATAATAATCCTGTATAATCCAGCTATATTACTTACAGCTAAGTTCCGTAGGAGGGAGGAGGCAGGCCGGGAGGGCGGCGCGTCACTCACTACGTCATGCACCGGCGCCGCCCACTTTATGAATAAAGCAGGCGGCGCAGGGGCATGACGTAGTGAGTGACGCGCCGCCCTCCCTGCCTCCTCCATCCTCTCTTCTACGGAATTTAGCTGTAAGTAATACAGCTGGATTATACAGGATTATTATATTTTAACAATGCCTACAAGTTCGATAATATACAACAGTGAGCGGGGCCGGTGCATTAGAATACAGGGACTGCACCGGTCCCCACTGTCATTCCTAATACAGATACTGGCCCCCAGCCCCTTCACACTGCAGGGACACTATTATGGGGTAAATCTGTGGATGGCACATAGCATAAGATGCTATATATGTGTCATTCAGAGATCCCCCCCCATCACAGTGCCATCCAGAGATCCCCCATCACAGTGCCATCCAGAGATCCAGAGATCCCCATCACAGTGCCATCCAGAGATCCCCCATAACAGTGCCTTCCAGAGATCCAGAGATCCCCATCACAGTGCCATCCAGAGATCCCCCATAACAGTGCCTTCCAGAGATCCCCCATAACAGTGCCTTCCAGAGATCCCCCATAACAGTGTGTCATCCGCAGATCCCCCATAACAGTGTGTCATCCGCAGATCCCCCATAACAGTGTGTCATCCGCAGATCCCCCATAACAGTGTTTCATCCGCAGATCCCCCATAACAGTGTGTCATCCGCAGATCCCCCATAACAGTGTTTCATCCGCAGATCCCCCATAACAGTGTTTCATCCGCAGATCCCCCATAACAGTGTGTCATCCGCAGATCCCCCATAACAGTGTGTCATCCGCAGATCCCCCATAACAGTGTGTCATCCGCAGATCCCCCATAACAGTGTGTCATCCGCAGATCCCCCATAACAGTGTGTCATCCGCAGATCCCCCATAACAGTGTGTCATCCGCAGATCCCCCATAACAGTGTGTCATCCGCAGATCCCCCATAACAGTGTGTCATCCGCAGATCCCCCATAACAGTGTGTCATCCGCAGATCCCCCATAACAGTGTGTCATCCGCAGATCCCCCATAACAGTGTGTCATCCGCAGATCCCCCATAACAGTGTGTCAGCCGCAGATCCCCCATAACAGTGTGTCATCCGCAGATCCCCCATAACAGTGTGTCATCCGCAGATCCCCCATAACAGTGTGTCATCCGCAGATCCCCCATAACAGTGTGTCATCCGCAGATCCCCCATAACAGTGTGTCATCCGCAGATCCCCCATAACAGTGTGTCATCCGCAGATCCCCCATAACAGTGTGTCATCCGCAGATCCCCCATAACAGTGTGTCATCCGCAGATCTCCCATAACAGTGTCATCCACAGATCCCCTCCATCCCTTAAAATATTGCATCACATATCGTTATCCGCAATTTTAGGGCCCTAATCGCAATCGCACAAAATTCCCATATCGTGCGGCCCTAGTTTGTATTATCTTTAACATAGCCAAGATGGATCCGTAATGAACTCCACTTAAAGTCAATGGGGGACGGATCTGTTTTCTATTGTGCCAGATTGTGTCAGAGAAAACGGATCTGATCCCATTGACTTACATTGTGTGCCAGGACGGATCCGTTTGGCTCAGTTTCGTCAAGCGGACAGCAAAATGCTGCAGGCAGCATTTTGGTGTCCGCCTCCAGAGCAGAATGATGGAGGCAAACTGATGCATTCTGAGCGGATCCTTTTCCATTCAGAATGCATTAGGGCATGACAGATCTCACAAATAGAAAGCCAAAACGTGAGTGTGAAAGTAGCCTTACACTTCAAAGCACACCCTTCTTGAGCTGCAAAGGCAGAATGGCGTTCCCCAACATGGGCAGATATGCAACGTTTCCACCCATGGGTACTCCACTCTTCATATGTTGGACCGACTATATGAACAGAGAAAGACCATAAACTATTTCTTGATGATACAAGTGGACAGGAGTACCCCCCTGTGTAACTTCGACATTAGCCAGTGGCAGCTCATGGGGGACACTTGCTATTTGCTCAAGCCCTTTGAGGAGGCCACTTTATTTTTCACCAGGACTACAGGATGAACAACGTCATTCCACTGCTTCATGTCCTGGAACAGATGCCGATAAATCTGGATGGCTAGGGGACAGGAGGAGTGGCACCTACATCTCACGGCCACATGAGCCCTGTGGGGACTGAACTGGAGGAGGAGGAGGACATTCGCGCACAAGCAATGTGTAGAGAAATGGGTGGTTTTCCTGCACAGGTGACAGGAGAGGAGGAGCTACAGGGCGATGAGCAAGACCAGGCAGATGACCCAGACACACTGTAGCAGTATGCAGTGGATATGGAGGCAGGGGGTCCCTCCGAAACACTTGGGAAAATGACCAGGTGAATGCTGAGTTGTTTTCGTAGTGGCAGACGAATTGTCACTATTCGGCAGAGGGATGACTACTCTCTCTCCACCATTTTAGACCCTCTCTACTGGCCCAAAATGGGGGCCTTTTTTTCACCCGCTGAGAAGGAGGATAAACTGAACTACTATCGAGACATCCTATGCAGTCAGCTGGCCGCTGCCTATGTGTGCCATTGCCCATCTTCATGAAGGTCTGACCAGGGGGGCCCTCTGCGCTTACTTTTAACTGCCATGGCTGCTGGAGGAGGGGTTGGGGGGGGGGGGGGCGCAGAATCAGTACCAGCTCCATCAGCAGAAACTTAAGTCTAGAGTCTCTGATAAGCAGTTTTCTTCACCCGCCTAGTGAAGAAACTACTCACTAGCAGCAGCAGCTAGACATGGAGCAGAACCTGAACCAGCAGGTGGTGACATAGTTGGACTGCACTCTTCCACCCCACATTGAAGATCCCCTGGACTACTGGGCAGACAATCGCCCCAAAAAAAAAAAAAAAAAAACTGTAGCTCTCAGAACATGGCAACAAAAAAACAAGATTTTATGCTATTCAAAAATGCTTTCACTGTGTAAAACTTAACAAAAATAAAAATGATAGACATATTAGGTATCGCCACGTCCGTAACAACCTGCTCTATAAAATTATTACATTATATGTCAGCTTAGGTGAATGCTATAAAAAAAAAAAAAACTATGCCAAATCAGCCATTTTTTGTCACCTCTCATTACAAAATGCTGAAATTTATAAAATATTACAAAAGTATTGAGTGATCAAAAAGTCATATATACCCCAAAATGGTACCAATGAAAACGTCACTTCATCCCACAAAAAATGAACTCCCACATAAGACAAACTTTTCATTTTCATAGCCAAGTGTTTCCAAATTCCTTAAAACACTTAGGGGGGCCAAAGTGCTCAGTACCAGCTCCATCAGCAGAAACTTAAGTCTAGAGTCTTATTCTATGAGGTGTGTAGTTTCCAAAATTGGGTCATTTTTTGAGAGTTTCCACTATAGGAGTACAGGGTCTCTTCAAATACAAAATGGTGCCCAAAAACCACTCTAGCAAAATCTGCCTCCAAAAACCATATGGCGCTCCTTTCCTTCTGACCACTGCCATGTGCCCCGACAGCAGTTTACTACCACATATGGGGTATTTCTGTAAACTGCAGAATCAGAGTAATATATATATTGAGGTTTATTATGCTGTTAACCCTTGCTCTGTTGCAAGAAAACATTGATTAACAGAAAAAATGAAATTCTGAAATGTTACCTCCATTTTCCTTTAATTCTTGTGGAACACCTCAAGGGTTAACAAAGTTTTTAACATCAGTTTTGAATAATTTGAGGAGTGGAGTTTATAAAATGGGGTCATTTATGGGTGGTTTCCATTATGTATGCCCCTCCAAAATAAATTTATAACTGAATTGGTGCTTAAGAAAATGGTTTTGGAAATTTTGTTGAAAATTTGAAAAATGGCTTCTAAAATTCTAAGCCTTCTAACATCCCCCAAAAAATGACAATATTTTGTACAAAATTATGCCCACATAAAGCAGACATATGGGGTACGTTGAATGGTAACTATTTTATGAGGTATTACTATCTGCCTTAAAAGTAGAGAAATTAAAATTTAGAAAATTGTGAATTTTTCAATTTATTTTTTTTTGTAAATTTTTGATTTGAGCAGAGAGAAGTGTCTGATCTATAGGACATTCCAGGGGATGTCACCACAGGCATGGAGTCATGAATGAAGAAAGCGACTTCAGAATCTGTCCTTGGTGCCTTCAGGGCAGGAGGAGAATCTGATCTCTGACTGCTGCGCTGCTCTTTGATTGGAGATGTCCCCATCACATCATGAAGTGTTCCCCTTATCCAGCTGACGGTGATCTCTGAACAGATTGTTCTCTGAACCCGGCTGTTCCTGCAGAGCATGGCGGTCAGTCACATCCACACACCCACTGGGGATTATGCGGGCACAGCTTTTGTGCCTGTGCGATTATGATGGACTACATATACACTTAGGGCCAGTTTTAGACAAAATGTGGCCCTGGGCAAAATCAAAAGTGGGACCCCAAATCCTGTAATAATGTACTAACAACACAGTTACATTCTCTCGATTCAGGCCCCCTCTCACAGATTTACACCCATTAAAGCTCCTCACACAGATATGCACCCTCATGGCCCCAGAATACGCCACATGCTGCCTCCCCTCACAGCAATGAGTTCCCCTCACTCACGTCATCTGAGAGTGTTAAAAACTGGAAGACCGGGCTTCTTCTTCAGGCGCACTTTCCCCCAGCAGAGATCGGGGAAAGCACCCTGTTCTAAAAATTTAGCCGCAGCCTGTACTAGGTTTCCAGGCTCAATGTTGTTATATCCCAGTTCAGGCCACTAGGTGGCCGCACTGAACTGTGATATAGTGATTTTTATACAGAATAATGGAGCAATATCCATTATTCTATATAAATTGAAATCTGATGATTGCAAGTTGTGGTCCAATTGGGCAACTAACAAAAAGTAAAAAATAAATAAAGTTCTGAAATTATCAAAAAAAATATATATTAAAAAGTAAAATCACCCCACTTTCCCCAAAATAAAAATAAACAACAAAAAAAAGAAAATATCATTATGGCATCGCCGCATGCGAAAACGCCCGTACTATTAAAATATAAAAAAAAAGTTAGCCCATATGGTGAATTGCGTGACAAAAAAATTTAAATAAAAAAAGGCTAATTTTCCATGACTTTATCTCCCAAGAAAATTGAATAAAAAGTGGTGCTGGATAGAGCTCCTCAAAAAAGCACCAGGTCCAGGTATAGGGCGAAGGGCATCCGGCCCTGCGCCTTTGACAGGGGATTGGCCAGCAGTGCGTAACACAGGGGAAGAGGAGGGAGTGGTGTGACCCACAGACCCAGATTGTGGACCCAGGCGTTCGGCCTACTTGTTAGGTTGCTTGGATGCCATGAGACGGATCATGCTGGTGGTGGTGAGGTCGCTAGTGTTCACGCCCCGGCTCATTTTGGTACGGCACAGGTTGCAAACTACCACTCTTTTGTCGTCTGCACTTTCCTCAAAAAAGCACCATACTGCGAAACACCTACCCCTTGGCAAGGTAGATTTATGCATGGGGGTGCTCGGTGTAACGCTTGCGGGCCTGTTTGGTGTGGGCTGACTTCTCCCTTTTGCAACCCCACTGCCTCTTCCAGCCTGTTGCGGTGCTGCGGATCCCTCCCCCTCTGTACTGCTGTCCTCGCTCGGCTTTTCACCTTCCCATGTTGGGTCAGTGACCTCATCGTCAACCACCTCCTCTTCCACTTCCTCACTCTGCTCATCTTCCTGACTTGACCTAACCACAACCTCATTGATTGGTAACTGTCTCATCATCATCCACCTCGTGAATGAATGATTGCCGTCCACCACTGTCATCTTCTTGAGACTGTGAAGGCTCAAGAGGTTGGGAATCAGGGCACAATATCTCAGGTCAAGTGTGCTGGGCGCGAGGGCCAAATGTAATAGTGGCGCTGGATAGAGATCCTCGGAATATCCGAGTGTGGGATCACTCGTTTGGCAAGCCTCTCAATGGTGGGAGGAAGGATGATCAGAGAGAGGATTTGGTTGACCAGACTCTTGGCTACAGAAACTAGACTTGTTGGAAGAGAGGGTGGTGCTTAACCGACTGGAAGCATCATCTTCAGCAATCCAACCGACCAACTGTTCGCACTGGTCCGACTTGGACAGTGTTGTCCTGCGCCGCCCAGCTAAGTTGGACATGAAGCACGGCCTCTGCGTGCACCATCAGCATCACGCCCACTTCCCCGTCCCTAAGTGCTCGCCTTCTTCATTTTAATGGTTATGTCACTATATGTGGCGCAGATTGTTTTACAGTCCGCTAAAGACACAGTTTTCTGATGCAGGACCGTATATGTCACAGAAACACACAGAATATGGACACTATTTTAGGCCCAGATTATTGGAATCTGCGGTACAGACACTGTTTTCTGATGTAGTTTATATTTATATTTTTTACTATATCTGACCCTGACAACCACACAATGAATTGAACCGCAGATCACACAATTCACGGATTACAACGTTGACAGCAAAAATTCAGGATTGTTAACCTTGAATTATCCATATAAAACTATGGAGGGACAGTACAATATATTAAGAAACAATTTAGCAACTACCCTATTTTGGGGTACTGCAATTGTATCTTGAGGAATGTCTATAGGTGATAAATAGAGATGAGTGAATTTCAGGTTATGAAATTCGTTCACGCTTTGTTTACTGGTAAAAGGTGAATTGCGTTATAGATTCAGTTATCACGGACCATAACGCAATTCTATGACGCATTTCATTCTGTCATAATAGAAGTCTATGGGCTTAAAAACGGATCCGTCCCATTTCCGTAGAATTGCGTTTATAGTCCGTGGTAACAGAATCCATAACGCACGTCACCTTTTACCAGTAAACGAAGCGTGAACAAATTTCAAAATATGAAATTAGTTCCTCTATTGTGAGAAGTGTCAATCTAATCCTGACTATAAACGTAAGTAGATAACTGCAGTAAAGTGATCTGTACAGAGAAAAAATAGGCGCCTATTACTAGGCTTAGTGGCCATTGTGAATACTGCAGGATTTTAGCACTTTTTTTAAATATAGATATTGACATGGAAAATTGAAAAATAGCACCAAAAATTATTAAAAAAGACAGTTAACATAAAGACATGATTTAAGCAATAGTTCATTTTCTGATGACACATTCCCTTTAAAGAGAACCTATACTTTTTTTTTTTTTTTGGAGATGTCATAGGGACATATCAAAGGTGTTGATTGGTGGGGGTTCCAGCTCTGAGACCCGCACCGATTGCTAGCTGTGTGGTCAGAAGCGCTCAGCCGAGCACCGCTTCACACAAAACTGTAGACAAACTCAGCTTTTCTATTTATCCCATCTACAGTCTTGCGCTCTGCAGCAAAGGGGGAGGCAGCGCTCGGCTAAGTGCCTCTGACCCCTCGTTCTAGCAATCGGTTCCTTGTCTCAAAGTTGGGACTCCCACTGATCAACACTTTTGATATGTCCCTATGACATATCAAAAATTACTTGCTGTATCATTGTGAAGCCCACTTGACATTAAAGGGCCAAATGTATTGGTAGAAGGTTTTTCAAAATTTTCAGCTAGATTTGTGTATAAAATATGTATTAAAAGTGGTGACCGGGTGTACAGCAGAATTCTCAACTTTATCAGAGAATTATACAAAGCCTTCTAAGGCCGGAATCACACGTTAGGTTTTTGGTGCTGTTTATTGAACTAAGGCCAGTAGTGAATTCAATGTGAATGGCTTTTACTTCCCATTCCAGCTGGATCCACTTCCAGCCTAAGGCCTCATGCACACAACTGTGTCCTTTTTGCGGCCCACAATTTTTGGATCCGCAAAACACTGTTGCTGTTCGTGTGCGATCCGCATTTTGCGGAATAGAATGTTCTGCCCTCAATAGAGAAGTCCTATCGTTATCCATGATACAGACAAGAATAGGCCATGTTCTATTTTGTGGGGCCGCGGAGTGGATGTTACAGAGCACTGTCCGCATCTTTTGTGGCCCCACTGAAGTGAATGGGTCCGCATCCGACCCACAAAAAATGCGGACCCAAACCATGATTGTGTGCATGAGTCCTAATAGGAATGTTAGAAGTGTTTCTACTGTGTAGATTAAAAAAATACAAATTTCTATTTTAAACAGAAAATCCCAGTAAGAATTCTGAGGGAAACCTCATGTTATCACTAAATTATAAAGCAGAAGATGAAGATATCATGCAGCGCTCTTCAGGAGAAAATGTACATCCAGGACTTCACAGTACAGATATATCAAGTAATCTTCCTAATCATGAGGGACCTTCTCCTGACGAATCACGGACAGTTACAAGTGAAGGGAAGAAACGACACTCTTGTTCAGAATGTGGGAAAAGCTTTACAAATGAACATTATTTTGTTAAACATAAGAAACTTCACATGTCACCTCATACATGTTCAGAATGTGGGAAATGTTTTACAGAAAAAAAATGTCTTACTAGACATGTAAGAATTCACAAAGGAGAGAAGCCGTATTTATGTTCAGAATGTGGGAGATGTTTTGCACGGAAAGCACACCTTGATAGACATGAGAGAATTCACACAGGAGAGAGGCCATATTCTTGTTCAGAATGTGGGAAATGTTTTAAAAGAAGAACACAACTCGTTACACATCTGACAATTCACACAAGAGAGAAGTCGTATTCATGTAAAGAATGTGGGAAATGTTTTTTTAAAAAATCAAGTCTTTTTAAACATGAGAAACTTCACAAAGGAGGGAAACTATATTCATGTTCAGAATGTGGAGAATGTTTTATAACTAGATCAAATCTCTTTAGACATGAGAGAATTCACACAGGAGAGAGGCCATATTCATGTTCAGAATGTGGGAAATGTTTTACACGGAAATCACACCTTGAAAGACATGAAAGCGGTCATAGAGGAGAGAAGCCGTTTTCATGTTTAGATTGTGGGAAATGTTTTACACAAAAGCCAAGTCTTGCTGCACATCAGAGAAAACACACACAAGAAAAGTAGAGAAAAGCAAATTCATTGAAATATTTAATTAGGGTACAAATAAATTCAACCCAAATAGAAAGTGCTAAGATTGCGTGTTCACAAAGACATGATTAAACATTTGACTGTGCGCATCCACCAGAATGGTGGATACATGACGTGTGCGATGTGAAGACTTTTTAGGAAACATTGAACTCGCTTAGGCCTCATGCACACGACAGGTTTTTTTTGCGGTCCGCAAATTGTGGATCCGTTGTCCTTTGCCGTTTTTGTTTCCGTGTGTCTTCTGTTTTTTTGGCGGACCGCCCCCAAAAAAAGGAAGGTAAAAAAAGTGTCATTTTAATATCCCCACCCAGGATACTGGTATATATGCTGGTCACCAGGCAACTGATTCTACAAAAACGGGCGCGGATGACAGACTGTTGTGCATCCGCATTTTTGGCGGTCCCATTGATTTGAATGGGTCCGCTAACTGTTTTTCGCGGACAAGAATAGGACAGGTTATATTTTTTTGATGGACTGGAACCATGGACAACAAACGGTGGACTATCCGCATTTTCAACGGCTCCATAGAAATGAATGGGTCCGCATCAGAAACGCTAAAATCGGCGGAACAGACACGGAAACAACGGTCGTGTGCATGAGGCCTTATATAAAGATACTAGCTGAAGGACCCCTTCCTGCAAGAGTGACGCCCCTCTAGGCACCTTACTGGCTCATTTGCATACCAAATAAACTGGATTGTCAGGGGATAAAAACATCTATTGCTGGAACAAAGGCACATATGGAAATAAGGTACTAAGTGCTATTAGGCCATGGCTTTACTTCATTAGCGATTATCCTGGTGACAGATTTCCTTTAAAGCTGACCTACAGCAGTGAAGAAAAATGGCTGGGTTGTTCTGGAAACCTGGTGTAAAACTGTGTGTATGTGGAGACTAACGGCCTGTGAGCTTCTATTGGCTCATAAGGGTCATGTGACAAGGCTTCTATTGGCTAATGCATTTTTTGGGGGGAATATCTCGGGAACGGTATGTCCTAGAGAGCTGAGACCTGGTCTAAAACCTTCCCGGACACCTGATGTACCTGTGTGCCAAATTTCGTGATTGTAAATGCGACGGTGCAGATTCCTTTAGTGGACATACACACATCTACACTTAGCTTTATACACTGCTCAAAAAAAATATAGGGAACACTTAAACAACACAATGTAACTCCAAGTCAATCACACTTCTGTGAAATCAAACTGTCCACTTAGGAAGCAACACTGAGTGACAATCAATTTCACATGATGTTGTGCAAATGGGATAGACAACAGGTGGAAATTATAGGCAATTAGCAAGACACCCCCAATAAAGAAATGGTTCTGCAGGTGGTGACCACAGACTACTTCTCAGTTCCTATGCTTCCTGGGTGATGTTTTGGTCACTTTTGAATGCTGGCGGTGCTTTTACTCTAGTGGTAGCATGAGACGGAGTCTACAACCCACACAAGTGGCTCAGGTAGTGCAGCTTATCCAGGATGGCACATCAATGCGAGCTGTGGCAAGAAGGTTTGCTGTGTCTGTCAGCGTAGTGTCCCGAGCATGGAGGCGCTACCAGGAGACAGGCCAGTACATCAGGAGACGTGGAGGAGGCCGTAGGAGGGCAACAACCCAGCAGCAGGACCGCTACCTCTGCCTTTGTGCAAGGAGGAACAGGAGGAGCACTGCCAGAGCCCTGCAAAATGACCTCCAGCAGGCCACAAATGTGCATGTGTCTGCTCAAACGGTCAGAAACAGACTCCATGACGCCGTGATGAACGTTCTGCTGCCTGCAACATCCTCCAGCATGACCGGTTTGGCATTGGGTCAGTAATGGTGTGGGGTGGCATTTCTTTGGAGGGCCGCACAGCCCTCCATGTGCTCGCCAGAGGTAGCCTGACTGCCATTAGGTACCGAGATGAGATCCTCAGACCCCTTGTGAGACCATATGCTGGTGCGGTTGGCCCTGGGTTCCTCCTAATGCAAGACAATGCTAGACCTCATGTGGCTGGAGTGTGTCAGCAGTTCCTGCAAGACCTGAATCCAATTGAGCACATCTAGGACATCATGTCTCGCTCTATCCACCAACGTCACGTTGCACCACAGACTGTCCAGGAGTTGGCAGATGCTTTAGTCCAGGTCTGGGAGGAGATCCCTCAGGAGACCGTCCGCCACCTCATCAGGAGCATGCACAGGCGTTGTAGGGAGGTCATACAGGCACGTGGAGGCCACACACACTACTGAGCCTCATTTTGACTTGTTTTAAGGACATTACATCAAAGTTGGATCAGCCTGTAGTGTGTTTTTCCACTTTAATTTTGAGTGTGACTCCAAATCTAGACCTCCATGGGTTGAAAAATTTGATTTCCATTTTTAAATTTTTGTGTGATTTTTGTTCTCAGCACATTTAACTATGTAAAGAACAAAGTATTTCAGAAGAATATTTAATTAACTCAGATCTAGGATGTGTTATTTTTGTGTTCCCTTTATCTTTTTGAGCAGTCTATATTAGATAGATCACAAACTAGATGACAAACTGGCACTTCAAGTGTGTTTTAGCAAATCTAGCCAAGGTTGACATAGCACATCACCTCCTTCCCACTGCAAAAGCCTGAGCTGAATTCAATGTGATACATTTCAAAAGGTGGTTAAACACCAAATAACACAGCCTCTCTACCAATTAATACTTTCATAGATTGGAAGTCAATTTCATATAAATTGCACCAGTGAAAACTTTGTGTCCAGACTTTTGCATCACCCTGTACTTTTTAAAATAAAAATGGTCCAAAAATAATTCCGTTTGGCGGTGTTTATACACACATGATGGTGTCAGAAGAAGCAATGTCTTGTTTTGAACAAACATTCCAAAAATGCTCCGTTTTTGGGAGCAAAAGCAGTATAGTATTGACCCTGATAGACAAGGTAGGAGATGTGCGTGTAGGGGTAGTACTAAAGGTAGTAAGTAGTACAATATGGAACCTGATGAACAAGGAAGGAGATGTGTGGATATTTAATAAAGGCAGTAGTAGCTGCAGGGGCAGCAGTACAGTATGAGACCTGATAAACAAGGGAGGAAATATGAGGCTTTGTAAGGGTAATAGTAGCCACAGCAGTACAGCATAAAACCTGAGGTACAAGGCAGGAGATGTGTAGTTATATAAAGGTAGACTTGGGGCAGTAGTACCTTCAGCGGCAGCAACACAGTATGAAACATGACAAACAACGCAGGAAATATGCAACTGTGTAGGGTGTGGGGTTTCGCTCTGGTAGATAGGGTAAGCGGATGCAGTACAGAGGCAAAAGACAAATTCTTAACGCAAAACTTGAGTGTTTATTCACACTTGATGCAAATGCACAAAACAATGCGTTACTTTGCAGTCCTGGTGTTTACTTCACACACAATGGAAAGCACATCTTGGTGTTACTTCACACAAATTGGAAAGTTCATATAAGACAAGTCACCTTGATGTCAGTTCTGCCTCCAGCAGTCCACGGCAGGCTTTAGGGGACCTGTTTCCTCAGCCCATGGGTCTCAGCCCTCCAACCTGGCACCATACCTCAGATCCCAACCCAGAAATCCTGCTGCTGAGCCCAGCTGCCTATTTAAGGACAGCCAGGTGCTGCCAAAACCCAGACTGGCAATTAAAATACTGTCCGGTATTTGACCCCACCTGGCTGCAAATCAGCCCAGCAGCACATGATGGGAGGAAAATACCTGTTTTCCAGACCATTCCCCTCACTGTGTCACATACTCCTCCCCCCCCTTGTTCAACCCTGAGGGGGTGAAAACTCGCCAGACAATGTTCTCCGGATAGGGCAGGCCTGCCCTGTGTTCCTTTGTAAATTTAAAGTTCTGTATGGAAAGGAACCATCTGGTGACCCGGGCATTTCTGTCTTTGGCCTGGCTCATCCACTTGAGAAGGGAGTGGTCGGTCACCAGGCGGAATTTTCTCCCCAACAAATAACGGAGAGACTCGAGTGCCCACTTGATAGCCAGGCACTCTCTCTTCACTATAATGTACCTGGTCTCAGCTAGGGTGAGCTTACGGCTGAGGAAGACAATGGGATGCTCCTCCCCGTTGACTTCCTGAGACAGTACAGCACCGAGGCCTACTTTGGAGGCATCGGTCTGTACTATAAATTTCTTTTTGAAGTCGGGCGTCCCCAAAACCGGAGACCCGCACAGGGCTGACTTCAAAGCGGAAAAAGCCTCTTCCGCCTGATCATCCCAGCGAACCATCACTGACTTGCGTCCCTTCAAGAGCTCTGTCAATGGCGCAGCCACCATAGGAAAGTGGGGGACAAACCTCATGTAATACCCCAGCATTCCCAGGAATTACTTTACTTGCCTAGTAGTGACAGGTCGGGGCCAATTCCGTATCGCCTCTATTTTGTTCACTTGGGGTTTGATGACTCCGCGCCCAATGACATACCCCAGGTATTCAGTCTCCTCTAACCCTATCGCACATTTTTTTGGGTTAGCGGTTAGTCCAGCCTTCCGAAGGGAGTCCACTACGGCCTGCACTTTGGGTAGGTGACTTTCCCAGTCAGTACTGTGGATGACAATATTGTCCAGGTAAGCCGAAGCATACCGACGATGTGGACGAAGCACAATGTCCATAAGTCATTGAAAAGTGGCAGGGGCGCCATGCCAAAGGGTAACACCTTGTATTGGTACAACCCCTCTGGTGTGATAAAGACAGTTTTCTCTTGCAGACTCCGTCAAGGATATCTGCCAGTACCCTTTGGTGAGGTCCAAAACAGAAAAATACCAGCCTTGTCCTAACTTCTCGATAAGCTCATCCACCTGGGACATGGGATACGCATCGAATTTTGAAATCTCGTTTAGTTTAGGAAAATTGTTACAGAACCGTAATGTCCCGTCCGGTTTGGGTATTAAAACTATAGGTCTGGCCCACTCACTTTTAGACTCCTCAATAACATCTAGTTGCAGCATTAGCTGCACATCCTCCGAGATGGCTTGTTGCCGAGCCTCGGGTACCCGGTATGGTTTTAACCGGACTTTTGCCTCAGGCTCAGTGACAATGTCATGCCGGATTATGGAAGTGCATCCAGAGAGGTCCAAGAACATGTCCGTGTTCCTGCTGACGAACTTCCTGGCCTCCTGAGTCTGTTTAGAGAAGAGGTTGTCAGCAATCTTCACTGTGGCAACCGCTTCTCTTGCATTAGACCAAGGGGCCGGAACCTCTTCCCCTAGAAAACTCGGCCGCGGGCTGTCATCAGTACCAGTCTCATTATCTTTCTAAGATTTGAGTAAATTCACATGGTACATCTGCTCCAGCTTTCGCCGCCCTGGCTGGTGTACCTTGTAGTTTACCTCTCCAACTTTTTCGATTTAATTTGTAGGGTCCCTGCCACCTAGCCAGGAACTTACTGTCCACAGTCGGTACCAGAACCAAAACCTGATATCCCGGGTTAAAGATCCAGACCTGAGCCTGCCGATTATAGACCTGACTTTGAGCTCGCTGAGCTGCCTCCATATGCTCTCTTACAAGAGGCAACACTGTTTCCATACGTTCCTGCATCTGGGTGACGTATTAACCACCTCCGGACCGCCGAACGCAGCGACGCGTCCTGGAGGTGGTTGATTCATTCCTCCTGGACACGCCGGCGTGTCCTCTCGCAAGACGTGAGATTTCCTGTGAACGCGCGCACACAGGCGCGCGCGTTCACAGGATCGGAAGGTAAGTGAGTGGATCTCCAGCCTGCCAGCGGCGATCGTTCGCTGGCAGGCTGGAGATGTGATTTTTTTAACCCCTAACAGGTATATTAGACGCTGTTATGATAACAGCGTCTAATATACCTGCTACCTGGTCCTTTGGTGGTCCCTTTTGTTTGGATCGACCACCAGAGGACACAGGTAGCTCAGTAAAGTAGCACCAAACACCACTACACTACACCCCCCCCGTCACTTATTAACCCCTTATGAACCACTGATCGCCCCTGATCACCCCATATAGACTCCCTGATCACCCCCTTGTCATTGATCACCCCCCTGTAAGGCTCCATTCAGAGGTCCGTATGAATTTTACGGATCCACTGATAGATGGATCGGATCCGCAAAACACATACAGACGTCTGAATGGAGCCTTACAGGGGAGTGATCAATGACGGAGGTGATCACCCCATATAGACTCCCTGATCACCCCCCTGTCATTGATCACCCCCCTGTAAGGCTGCATTCAGATGTCCGTATGATTTTTACGGATCCACTGATACATGGATCGGATCCGCAAAACACATACGGACATCTGAATGGAGCCTTATAGGGGGGTGATCAATGACAGGGGTGTGATCACCCCATATAGACTCCCTGATCACCCCCCTGTCATTGATCACCCCCCTGTAAGGCTCCATTTTTGGCCCAAGTTAGCGGAAATTATTTTTATATTTTTCTTACAAAGTCTCATATTCCACTAACTTGTGTCAAAAATAAAATCTCACATGAACTCACCATACCCCTCACGGAATCCAAATGCGTAAACATTTTTAGACATTTATATTCCAGACTTCTTCTCACGCTTTAGGGCCCCTAGAATGCCAGGGCAGTATAAATACCCCACATGTGACCCCATTTCGGAAAGAAGACACCCCAAGGTATTCCGTGAGGGGCATATTGAGTCCATGAAAGATTGAAATTTTTGTCCCAAGTTAGCGGAAAGGGAGACTTTGTGAGAAAAAAATAAAAAATATCAATTTCCGCTAACTTGTGCCAAAAAAAAAAAAATTCTATGAACTCGCCATGCCCCTCATTGAATACCTTGGGGTGTCTTCTTTCCAAAATGAGGTCACATGTGGGGTATTTATACTGCCCTGGCATTCTAGGGGCCCTAAAGCGTGAGAAGAAGTCTGGGATCCAAATGTCTAAAAATGCCCTCATAAAATGAATGTGGGCCCCTTTGCGCATCTAGGCTGCAAAAAAGTGTCACACATGTGGTATCGCCGTACTCAGGAGAAGTTGGGCAATGTGTTTTGGGGTGTCATTTTACATATACCCATGCTGGGTGAGATAAATATCTTGGTCAAATGCCAACTTTGTATAAAAAATGGGAAAAGTTATTGTTCATCTCTGTGGACCGAGGGTAGCGGCATCAGCTTGTGCGGTGACAGAACACACACCATGGCAGACAAGCCCGATCTTGGAGAAATCGGCAGGTTTGACAAGTCCAAGCTGAAGAAGACAGAGACCAAAGAGAAGAACACACTGCCAACAAAAGAGACAATCGAGCAAGAGAAACAAAACTGAATTATTTGTATAAAACCACAACTAATGGCTTGAAGGAGAAATGGTCTCGCCGGTGTTGGGAGACTGAAATGCACTGTGAAAGAAGAGGTTAATAACCAAACCTGTCTCGGACAAAGAAATGCCAAAAGAAAGGGAATTTTTTGTTTATCTGTCTTCCCTCTTGTCCAGTGTTTGAATGGAATAAAGAATTTGTGCAATAAAATGGGAAAAGTTGTCTTTTGCCGAGATATTTCTCTCACCCAGCATGGGTATATGTAAAAAGACACCCCAAAACACATTGCCCAACTTCTCCTGAGTACGGAGATACCACATGTGTGACACTTTTTTGCAGCCTAGGTGGGCAAAGGGGCCCACATTCCAAAGAGCACCTTTAGGATTTCACAGGTCATTTACCTACTTACCACACATTAGGGCCCCTGGAAAATGCCAGGGCAGTATAACTACCCCATAAGTGACCCCATTTTGGAAAGAAGACACCCCAAGGTATTCCGTGAGGGGCATGGCGAGTTCCTAGAATTTTTTATATTTTTTGTCACAAGTTAGCGGAATATGATGATTTTTTTTTTTTCTTACAAAGTCTCATATTCCACTAACTTGTGACAAAAAAATAAAAACTTCCATGAACTCACTATGCCCATCACGAAATACCTTGGGGTGTCTTCTTTCCAAAATGGGGTCACTTGTGGGGTAGTTATACTGCCCTGGCATTTTAGGGGCCGAATGCGTGAGAAGTGGTTTGAAATCAAAATCTGTAAAAAATGGCCGGTGAAATCCGAAAGGTGCTCTTTGGAATGTGGGCCCCTTTGCCCACCTAGGCTGCAAAAAAGTGTCACACATGTGGTAATGCTGTACTCAGGAGAAGTTGGGCAATGTGTTTTGGGGTGTCATTTTACATATACCCATGCTGGGTGAGAGAAATATCTTGGCAAAAGACAACTTTTCCCATTTTTTTTATACAAAGTTGGCATTTGACCAAGATATTTATCTCACCCAGCATGGGTATATGTAAAATGACACCCCAAAACACATTCCCGAACTTCTCCTGAGTACGGAGATACCACATGTGTGACACTTTTTTGCAGCCTAGGTGGGCAAAGGGGCCCACATTCCAAAGAGCACCTTTCGGATTTCACCGGCCATTTTTTTACAGATTTTGAATTCAAACTCCTTACCACACATTTGGGCCCCTAGAATGCCAGGGCAGTATAACTACCCCACAAGTGACCCCATTTTGGAAAGAAGACACCCCAAGGTATTCGCTGATGGGCATAGTGAGTTCATAGAACTTTTTATTTTTTGTCACAAGTTAGTGGAATATGAGACTTTGTAAGGAAAAAAAAAAAATCATCATTTTCCGCTAACTTGTGACAAAAAATAAAAAGTTCTATGAACTCACTATGCCCATCAGCGAATACCTTAGGGTGTCTACTTTCCAAAATGGGGTCATTTGTGGGGTGTTTGTACTGTCTGGGCATTGTAGAACCTCAGGAAACATGACAGGTGCTCAGAAAGTCAGAGCTGCTTCAAAAAGCGGAAATTCACATTTTTGTACCATAGTTTGTAAACGCTATAACTTTTACCCAAACCATTTTTTTTTTACCCAAACATTTTTTTTTTATCAAAGACATGTAGAACAATAAATTTAGAGAAAAATTTATATATGGATGTCGTTTTTTTGCAAAATTTTACAACTGAAAGTGAAAAATGTCATTTTTTTGCAAAAAAAAACGTTAAATTTCGATTAATAACAAAAAAAGTAAAAATGTCAGCAGCAATGAAATACCACCAAATGAAAGCTCTATTAGTGAGAAGAAAAGGAGGTAAAATTCATTTGGGTGGTAAGTTGCATGACCGAGCAATGAACGGTGAAAGTAGTGTAGGTCAGAAGTGTAAAAAGTGGCCTGGTCATTAAGGGTGTTTAAGCTAAGGGGGCTGAGGTGGTTAAATAATACTTTTATAAGGGGTGGGTTGTTGCTCCTATGTCTCTTTGGCTATGTCCAACAGATCACAAGAATGTCTGCCATATAGCATTTCGAAGGGTGAGAACCCAGTAAAGGCCTGTGTCACCTCTCGCACTGCGAACATAAGATTGGGACCTCCTTCTGCCCTGTCCTTCCCATCCTTAGACACCACTCTTTTTAACATGTTTTTTAATGTTTGGTTAAACCTTTCTACCAGGCCTTCAGTTTGCGGATGATAAACAGACGTCCGTAGCTGTTTGATGTGCAGCAACTTACAGAGTTCCCTCATGACCTTGGACATAAAATGGGTTCCCTGGTCAGTCAGAACCTCTTTAGGTAGCCCCACTTGGGAAAAAATATCCATTAACTCTTTAGCTATAAGTTTGGCCAATGTATGTCGCAGTGGCACCTCCTCCGGATACCAAGTGGCGTAATCTAGAACGACCAAGATGTGTTGGTCCTCTAGCGGACTTCGGCACTCGGTCTATGAGGGCCACAGCGATTCGCTCAAACGGTACCTCGATGATCGGGAGAGGTACTAAGGGACTGTGAAAAAGGTGCTAGGGGCTAGTTGTTTGGCAGGTCGGGCAAGACTTGCAAAATTCGTCCACCTCTCTAAACACACTGGGCCAGTAAAACTGTTGTAATATCCAGTCCTGTGTTTTCTGCATTCCCAGATGACCCCCAAGAACATGTTGGTGGGCTAACTAAGGCTAGTTTCACACTAGCAGCAGGGGAGTCCGGCAGGCAGTTCCGGCGGGTGAACAGCCTGTCGGATCCGTCCTGCCGCTAGTTCACGTGTGCCCCCCGGACTGCCGCTCCGTCCCCATTGCGAGAGGCAGCCGGACTAAAAGTACTGCATGCAGTCAATGGGGACGGAGCGGCAGTCCGGGGGCACACGTGAACTAGCAGCAGGACCGATCCGACAGGCTGTTCACCCTGCCGCTAGTGTGAAAGTACCCCAACACGAGTTTGCGATAAGCTTGGGGAAACACCAACTGTTCAATATGTTCACCCCGCAGCTGATTTACTCGATACAGCATATTCTGATGAACCGCAAAACGGGGAAACATTGACTCGGCCCCAGGTTGTTGTGGTCCACCATCAATTATTACAACATTCTCCCAGGCTCGGGACAGGGTTGGGTCCGGTGTTGTGCTGTACCGAAATTTTCCCCGGAGACGTTGAGGTCTGCCAACTCAGGACCCGGTGACAAGTCCTCCACGTCTCCCACCATTACACTTAGCGGGGTTGTCTCCCCCTCTTCCACCAAAGTGGCGGTCACGCCTACTGCTGGCCCTTTGGCCTCAGTTTTCCAGGGTTCTGGCCTTCCTCCTGAACAAGGCCAATCTCCTGGGTTTACCCCTGACTTAGGGGTATCAGCAACTCTCACGACCGGCCATAGGGCCGGGAAGCCCGGAAAGGATTTCCCTATTGTGAGTTCATAGTGTAGATTTGTGGCGACTGCCACCTCGTGGGTCCACCTGCCGGCTACCGTGGTTAAAGACACCAGAGCGGTTGGGTAGTCTTTTAAGTCTCCATGGATGCACATTAGGGTGTTTCATTTTTCCAAAGATGTGAGTTTCATGTGACTTTGCTTACACCCAGAGTCTCAGTGATGTAAAAGATATATATGCCAAATTTCAAGAAGATTGGATAATATTTAGGGGTTGCACACATTGATCACTTTTATTACTACTCTCACTCATGTACCTAGGGGGTTGGTGTAAAAATTACTTCAGTTTCAGGATCCAAGGGGCTCCCTGGGGCTCTGCATCAAGCAAGGTGGATGGCATAGGCAATATATGCACTTAAAGGGGTTCTGCACTTTGTTTAAACTGATGATCTATCCTCTGGATAGATCATCAGCATCTGATCGGCGGGGCCTTCTCACTGTTTACCGCTGGCCCAGTGACGCCACGACTAGTATCAACTTGCCTGGGCGGGGCTAAGCTCCATTCAAGTGAGCGGAGCTTAGCCCCGCCCAGGCCATTGATACTAGTCGTGACGTCACTGGGCCAGCGGTAAACAGTGGGAAGGCCGCGGCATTACTGGAGCGCCGCTGCCTTCTCAAACAGCTGCTCGGGGCCGATCAGATGCTGATGATCTATCCCTAGTGTACCCTAAAGATATCCCGGGATATCTTTAGGGTACACTAGGGATACCGGCCCCCACCAGGGATAGGTATACGGACGGGGTCGCTCCTTGTGGGGCAAGTACTCCGTATAGGTAGGCAGGGTCTACTAGCCCCTTCCCTCCCCTTAGGGATTTACTAGGGACTCTGTTCCTGACCTTGCCTACTACCCAGCAATCTATTGTACGTCATCTTCTATGCATGGTCTCCAGTGATCACCACCTCCAAGAATTGGAAAATTCCCATGATTTTCTCTTGCCTTGGCACCGTCTGAAAAGACCCATCCATCCATCAAGTTCATCTTGGGGGAGAACGTTCCTCTTCTACACTGGTTTTCTTTTCCGTGCTCTTGTCTTTCGGCCCACCCGGGCTTGTCTATTTATGTATTTAGTGATTGTCCTTTTTTGTGCCACTTATTCTAAAGCATCTTTGATTAAATGTTAAGTTTTATTCCCTTTGGTCCCACCCAGGGGATCAGTCCATTTGCACTTTGAAATTTGGGAGTTTATTGGTCAAGGCTTTAAGCTAGACCTTTGTGCACAATTTTTCTCACTTCTCCCTGTCCCTGCGCCTGGCCGACGCTCCCTCACTCAGCAGAGCTGGAGAAGTAGAGTTGAAGCAGCGCAGACCAGGGAAGGGAGATCTGCCGTCTGCTCAGTGTATAAATGAAAGCAACATGTGCTAAGAGGACCCCTTTGTGCTGCAGGAGATTAACCCTTTAGGGGGAGGGCTCTGGTTACTGACACTTTTGGGGGGCTATTGTTACTGGCTAGTGAGGGCAGGCGGGTTTAGCCTCAGGGTGAGGGCAGTGGCGGCCATCTTAACTGAATAGTGAAATTGCAGTTTTATGCAGACTGGTTGCTAAGGGCTGAATCTTATTAAATATGGGGTAAGTCAGTCTAATAGTAACTGATTCTGGAATATCATGTTATTAGTAACTACATATATGAAATTGAAATTAGGGTCTAAGTGTGACAGTTATCCTTTAAGGTGAATGATACCGCAGAAAGAGGAATTGCTCTGATAAAAAAGTTTAATGAATCGGTCAGGGACGAACAACAAAAACAATTCTTGTTGAGGGTAGTCGAGTATCACAGAAAAGTCGTCACCAAGCTAACAAAAGAAGGGATTGCATCGTTCAAAGTTGATTAATATAACACATGTTTTGCCTATCATACTACCTATTAATCTTAGTGTCTAGTTTTAATATTTTAAGTTTGTGATTTCTAGTTTTCCCAATAAAAGTAATTAACATTGAAAAATCTTATATTGTTGCCTACTTTTACAAAACTGATCAAAGTGTGCACCCTCTAAATATTATCCAACTCGGAGCGTAAGCAAAGTCTGCAAAAATTTTACATTTTATTTTTTTTCCATTACAAAATGAAACCCTAAATTGCACATCACCTCAAATTTCCGGCCACTATACTCAGTGGACCGCACTAGGGTAGCCCTTACTAGGGTCACCAGGCTCCCTGAGTCCAGCAGCACCTCCGCTTAAGTGTCTCCCGCTTCCACCTGGCACAAGTGGTCTAGAGATTCCGGGGTACCTGTTGCACACAGTTTCCTGGCATATAGCGACTGACAGTAACCACAATTAGTGTCCATGGGCTCAACCCGATGAGGACAGTCAGCCCTTACATGGCCAGGCTCCTGATACTGCCAGCAGACTAACGGAGCCAGGCCCATAGTGTGTACATCCTGGGTGGGTTTCATCGGCTCAAATCTCCGGGCCTGGGGTGGAGATTTCCGGGGTTTGACTGCCCCACTCCTAAAAGAACCCCCCTGTAGATTCTTAGTAGCCTCATAGCGTTCCACCAGGTCCACCATCTCCAGGGCATTGTTAGGAGACACCTGGCCGATCCAGTGCTGGAGAGGGGGTGGCAAAGCCCACTAGAACATTTTAGCTAATAGTCGATTCAGCATAGCCATGGGACTCACACATCAGGCTGTAGCCACTTTTGCAAGAGGTGAAATAAGTCATAATACTGGGGTTTCGCGGGCTCAGCCGGGTTAAACCCCCACTGATGTACCTGCTGCGTCTGGACCAACAAATTCACCCCCAGTCTTGCCAGAATCTCACCCTTTATTTTCTGGTAGTCGGCTGCTTGATCGTCCGGGAAGTCGAAATACACCCGCTGAGAATCGGATGCCAGGAACGGAGTGACGACTTGGGCCCACTGGTCTCAGGGTAGTTTCTCCCTTATGGCCACCTTCTTGTACATCGCCAGGTAGGTTTAAACATCATCTAAGGGTGTAATCTTGGGGATCGCCGCATGGACCGCTTTTTGGACATCATGGACTCTTTGGAATGTTCCTGCTGTCTGTATAGCCATCATGTGTTGTAACAGCAGCTGGTTTGTTTCCTGCTGCTGCCTGTTAGCCTCCCGTTGTTGCAGTTTGGTTTCTTGCTGCTGCTGGTTAGCCTCCACAAGAGCCTTCATTATGGCCTCTATTTTGTCGAGGGTCACGGGTTGAAATTTAGCGGGTTTAATGCAAGACATACAACCGTGCCTGGAGCAAAAAGGAAAAACAACAATACTTCGGCGATCACGCCTGCCTCACTGCGCTTGCCCGCATCCTCCACCAATTGTGGGGTTTCTCTCTAGTAGATAGGGTAAGCGGACGCAGTACAGAGGCAAAAAGATAAATTCTTAACGCAAATGCACAAAACAATGCGTTACTTTGCAGTCTTGGTGTTTACTTCACACACAATGGAAAGTACATCTTCGTGTTACTTCACACAAATTGGAAAGTTCAAATAAGACAAGTCACCTTGATGTCAGTTCTGCCTCCAGCAGTCCACAGCAGGCTTTAGGGGGCCTGTTTCCTCAGCCCATGGGTCTCAGCCCTCCAACCTGGCACCAAGCCTCAGATCCCAACACAGAAATCCTGCTGCTGAGCCCAGCTGCCTATTTAAGGACAGCCTGGTGCTGCCAAAAACCTGGACCGGCAATTAAAAGCCAGCCCCCACCTGGCTGCAAATCAGCCCAGCAGCACTTGATGGGAGTAAAATACCTGTTTTCCCAGACCATTCCCCTCACTGTGTCACAAGGGGTAGTAGTATCGGCAGGGGCAGTACCAGCTGCGGCAGCAGCACTGTATGGAAAATGGACAGGCAGACAATGGCAGTGGTGCCAGTGATAAATAGCCACTAACAGCAATAGCAGATGTAGGCAGTAGCACCAGCCAAAGGTTTGTGATAATCCTCATGGATTTTCACAAATGTAATGTTTTCCACACTTTTTGGGGATAATTTGTCAGCTTTGGTGTGATACAGCCATCTGGTGAGCTGAATAACCTCTATGACAGCACACTGAATGCTGGACAAGACAGTACACCAATAACAAACTGGGTCCATTGCTGCCACCCAGAAGTCCATGGGGCCAGGGTAGGTGCTGAAAAAAAGAGCACAGCCCAGGAACAATGGACCCTGGTTGTTTAGGTGGTGCCAATCAGTTTGCTGATGTGTGCTAGGTTGCTGCAGCGGTTGAAAAAACTTCATCCTATTCAGCAAATTATATTGGCTTCTTCAAGGCAAGGTGGTCAGCGACATATGGACTGTTATATACTAGCTGACCCTGTGTGCTGGAGAACTGCTTCTCCCTGACTATATTTATACTGACTACAGTGAGCGCTGACAGCACTTCTCTCCTCTGTGTGCCCGGTGGCTGGTTGGTTAGTGAGCGCACCAGGGAGGTAGATGATAGCAGCTTTACATTACAGAGGGACAGTTTAATACCTTTTTAGCATATGTGACTATTTTTTCTGATGTTTCGGTCAACAAAATACACAATATGATATTCAAGTTGATAAGTAAATAAAGACAATGGGTAATAGGGAAAGGGGGCAATTTAGGTAGAGACATAATCAATGTCAGGAGGGCATATATGCAACATAAATGAGGCCAAGGTGGGTGACACAATGCTAGAACATGCACTTACGAAGCTAAGTAGTACAACAATAGCTGAAAACAGCAGAGGAGCTGGATATAGCATCAGAGAAGATATAGGCATTATCCATCTGGGGAAATGATCTAAACATAGACATGGTAATAGTGAAAAAGGAGAGCATGGTGTCTGGAGGCATAGTGGTAGTAACATAGTGGTCTTGTCACGGGAAGGGAAGGTAGAAGGAAGTGCACCCCCTAGACTGCCACCCTCAACCCTGTCCCTGTCTACTTGCACCACCCGCCCTAGGTGACGGGGCGCAACTGGGCGACGGTCCCTAACCTCCGTAAGTGCTGGGTAGGGGAGGAAGGAACAGAGAGGGTACCGGACAAATAGGCAGAGAACGGTACGCGAGATGCAGGCAGACAAATGGACAATGAAGTGGACAAGAGAGAGGTACCCTGTGAAGGAGAAGGCAAAGGCGGGTCAGCTAGCCGAGGTCAGTCCGGGAGGTCACGTCAATACAAAGGGAAGAGGCAGGTGGCAAATCCGAGAATGAGCCGAGGTCAGAATCCGAGATGTAGCGTCAAAACCAAGGGAGTAGGCAAAGGGAGGTCAGGAAATGGTCAAGGTCAAATTCCAGAGGTCAATCAATAGAGTAGCTAACAATACACACAGCCTAAGAGACTAAAATCACAGGCAACCTGTAGCCAGCAGACCGCCTATATTTATAGTGGGGAGTGAGGGTCATGTGACGTGGCCAGCATCACATGACTGACAGACAGACAAGTCGAGCACCGAGTGATCAGCTCGGCGCTCAAGGCAGACCTAGGAGCCGGGAGCCTCCCAGCTAGCAAAGCCGCCCTGGGAATGAGGCCAAACACAGATCCTCGCTCCAGAAGCTAAGCAGCAGGTCTGCGGCTGATGGGAGACCGAGTGCACCTTCAGCGCCGCGTTACAGTACCCCCCTTTCCACCAGGGGCCTCTGGACCCAACAATCGCGGAGAGGGCTTCTCAGGGTGTTCCCGGTGAAATTTAGCAATTAACTTGGAGGCATGCATCCTAGACACAGGAACCCAGGACCTCTCTTCAGGTCCAAAACCTTTCCAGTGGACCAGGTATTGAAAGGAGTTCCTAACCTTTCTAACATCAATAATTCTAGAGATGATGAATTCCTCCTGACCTTCAACCTCCACAGGTGGGGGAGGTTTTTTGGAAGGAGCACCTGGTGACAAATATTTCTTGAGTAACGATTTATGGAACACATTATGTATACGAAGGGAGTCGGGTAGTTTCACTCTAAAAGACACCGGATTAATAACCTCAATAATATTATATGGTCCTATGAAACACGGAGAGAATTTCCTAGAACAATGTTTCAAAGAAAGATTTTTAGTCGACAACCACACTTTATTGACTAGTACAAAATTTACTCCCTTAGAGCGTTTCTTATTGGCCTGTCTACGCTGAGTCTCCTAGGCCTTTTCCAGGTTCACTTGAACCTGTGCCCAGACTGTGCACAGTCTAGAGGTAAAAGAATCTGCCTGCGGGTTGAGTGAGAACACAGAAGAATTAGAGCAAAAACGAGGATGAAAACCACCATTACAAAAAAAAGGAGATACCCCCGTGGATGAATTAACCCGATTGTTGATGGCAAATTCTGCCAATGGGAGGTATCTCACCCACAAGAGCTGATTGTGCGATACATAACACCTTAAAAAAAGCTCCCCTGCCTGGTTTAACTGTTCCGTCTGCCCATTAGTCTCTGGATGGAAGGCAGACGAAAAGGATAAAGTGATGTCGCATCTTTGGCAAAAGGCTTTCCAAAATCCAGAGACGATATTTTCAGGAACACCATGCAGGCGTACCACGTGTTCAATAAACAAGGATGCTAAGGTTTTCGCATCAGGGAGCTTACTTAAGGGAACAAAGTGCACCTTCTTGCTAAAACGGTCAACCATCACCCAAACCACTGACCTCCCCTCAGAGGGGGGCAGGTCAGAGATAAAATCTATGGAAATGTGTGCCCATGGCCTGCAGGGAATGGGTAGTGGTTGTAGTTCACCAGCGGGATGTGACCTCAGGGCTTTAGATCTGGCACATACCTCACAAGCCAAAACATAAGATCGCACATCCTTAGATAAAGTGGGCAACCAGAAAGACCTCAACAGTAATTCTTTAGTGGCAGCGATGCCTGGATGACCACACAGAACGGAGTCATGACACTCACCCAATAGTCGAAAACGAAAATGCTCGTGAACGAACAACTTATCTGAAGGTGTTTGTGGAGGAGCAAGAGGAGCAAAATGCTGAGCCCGTTGAATCTCTGAGGAAAGATCCAAAGAAATCGCTGCCACAAAGATGCTTGCCGGCAAGATGGGTTCAGGAAGGTGTGTCAGGAGATTGGACGGCATTAAAACTTCGGGACAAGGCATCTGCTTTAATATTTTTACTTCCTGGTCTGAAAGTAACAGAGAAGTTAAAATGAGTAAAAAACAGGGCCCACCTAGCTTTTCTAGGATTAAGCAGTTTGGCCGCCTCAAGAAACACTAAATTCTTATGATCTGTGAGAACAGTAAAATGTTCTTCAAAAAAATGTCTCCATTCCTCAAATGCCCATTCAATGGCTAGTAACTCACGGTTTCCAGTAATTTCTCTCTGAGGGAGAGAACGTGCGAGAAAAGAAGGAACACGGTCTTAAATTTGTGAAGTTGGAAGACCCCTGTGAGAGGATGCCATCCTCCGAGGCATCCACCTCCACCACAAAAGGCTCCTCTGGATTTGGCTGAACCAAGACTGGGGCCTTTTGAAAACAAATTTTTAGAGTCTCAAGGGCCTGGCAGGCCTCCAACGACCAGTTAACAAGGTCAGACCCTTTCTTAGTCAAATCAGTAAGGGGTTTGGCAATGACCCTCCTTAATACGAATCAGGTTATAAGTCCCCCTCAGATCGAGTTTAGAAAACCAAGAGGCACCCAAGACCTGGTTGAATAAATCAGGAATCAACGGGATGGAATATTGATTCCTAATAGTGATTTTATTCAAGTTTCTATAATCAATGCAGGGTCTGAGACCACCGTCCTTCATAACGAAAAAGAACCCTGCTCCCAGAGGAGAGGTGGAGGGCCTAATATGCCCCTTTTTTAAGACTTTCCTGGATATAATCTCTCATGGCACTGCGTTCAGGGCCAGAAAGATTGTAAATCCGCCCCTTAGGAAAGTTAGACTCAGGAACCAACTCAATGGCGCAGTCATAAGACCTATGGGGGGGGGGGGGATATCTCTTTCAGCAGTGGAAAAAACATCAAGAAAGTCAGCAATAAAGTGAGGAATGACATCTAAAGAAACCCCAGCTTGAATTACAGTTAAGCAAGAACTACAGTTGGAACCCCATTTCTCTAACTCGCCCGAACTCCAGTTGATAACCGGGTTATGTTGCTGAAGCCAGGGCATGCCTAGTACTACCAGAACAGGAAGATTCTCTAGAACAAAAAAGGAACATTTCTCTGAGTGGAAGATCCCAGCAGACAGGATTATATCGGGCGTACGGAGCTTTACCGTGCCCCCCAGCAGGGGGGGTAGAGTCGATGGCAACCACCTGAATCGGGGTGGACAATTTTAGTATTGGGATCCATACCCGTTCAACAAATTTGAGATCAATAAAACTAAATGCTGACCCTGAATCCACAAAAGAACTTCCTGACCCCTTTAAGACCCCAAAGGCAATTGAGACAGGCAGCAATAGTTTGCTTCTTACCACCTCCGGGAGTACCTTGTCCTTGGATCTCTCTGACTTGGAAGATCTTCCGGAAGGAGGAGCCTTGGGACACTGACGGACCCAGTGGTCGGAATCGCCACAATAAAAACAAGAGCCCTGGCGACGGCGTAGTTCTCTTCGTGTCATCCCGAGCTGCATTGGTTCATCCATCTGAGTCTCCACCTTGGGTTTGATAGGAGAAACCTCAGACCTTGGAAGGCTATGAGGAGAAAACAAATGCTCCCGCTGTCTCTCTCTAATCCGTCTGTCTAGTCTGATGGCTAACGTCACGGTTTCCTCTAAGGCAGGGGTCTGCAACCTTTAAGACATAAAGAGCCACTTGGACCCGTTTCCGAAGGAAAAAAAAAACTGGGAGCCGCAAAACCATTGCGACATTTAAAACAAATATAACACTGCATATATTGTTTCTTACCTTAATGCTATATACAGAATCGTGCAGTCAGCTGTCAATCTGAAGAAAAAAAGGACTTTTTCACTTAACAATGTAAAATATATTTTTGCAAATTAATAGCTAATTAAAATATTTAATTTACCTTTACCAGACCACCCCCAATCATGTGCCAGTAATACCAGACCCCCCCAATCATGTGCCAGTAATACCAGACCCCCCTCCAATCATGTGCCAGTAATACCAGACCCCCCCAATCATGTGCCAGTAATACCAGACCCCCCTCCAATCATGTGGCAGTAATACCAGACCCCCCTCCAATCATGTGCCAGTAATACCAGACCCCCCTCCAATCATGTGCCAGTAATACCAAACCCCCCTCCAATCATGTGCCAGTAATACCAAACCCCCCTCCAATCATGTGCCAGTAATACCAGACCCCCCTTCAATCATGTGCCAGTAATACCAGACCCTCCTCCAATCATGTGCCAGTAATACCAGACCCCCCTCCAATCATGTGCCAGTAATACCAGACCCCCCTCCAATCATGTGCCAGTAATACCAGACCCCCCTCCAATCATGTGCCAGTAATACCAGACCTCCCCAATCATGTGCCAGTAGTAATACCAGACCCCCCCCCAATCATGTGGCAGTAGTAATACCAGACCCCCCCCAATCATGTGCCAGTAGTAATACCAGACCCCCCCCCCCAATCATGTGCCAGTAGTAATACCAGACCCCCCCCCCCCCAATCATGTGCCAGTAATTCCAGGGGCCCCCCCAAATTCCCCAATCATGTGCCAGTATAATACCATTATGTGCCAGACTGCCAGTTAAAAAAAAACAACTGGGAGCCGCAAAACCATTGCGACATTTAAAACAAATATAACACTGCATATATTGTTTCTTACCTTAATGCTATATACAGAATCGTGCAGTCAGCTGTCAATCTGAAGAAAAAAAGGACTTTTTCACTTAACAATGTAAAATATATTTTTGCAAATTAATAGCTAATTAAAATATTTAATTTACCTTTACCAGACCACCCCCAATCATGTGCCAGTAATACCAGACCCCCCCAATCATGTGCCAGTAATACCAGACCCCCCTCCAATCATGTGCCAGTAATACCAGACCCCCCCAATCATGTGCCAGTAATACCAGACCCCCCTCCAATCATGTGCCAGTAGTAATACCAGACCCCCCCCAATCATGTGCCAGTAGTAATACCAGACCCCCCCAATCATGTGCCAGTAGTAATACCAGACCCCCCCCCCAATCATGTGCCAGTAATTCCAGGGGCCCCCCCAAATTCCCCAATCATGTGCCAGTATAATACCATTATGTGCCAGACTGCCAGTTAAAAAAAAAAAAAAATTAACACCTATACTTACCTCTTTGGAGCGATGCGATGCAGGCCTCTTCCGGCCTGTGTCCCGACTCCAGCGCTGTACGGCTCAGGTGGCGCGATGAAGTCATCGCGCCGCATACGCCGGCCTCTGATAGGCTGCCGGCACTACTAGGCCGGCAGCCTATCAGAGGAACAGGAAAGGGACACACCTCCCTGCCCTGCTCATCCGCACAGCCTTCTGTTTGTATCGCTGTCCTGAGGACGGCGATACAAACAGATCACTATGGAGATGAGCGCTTCGCTTTCACAATGGAAGCGCTCATCTCAGTGCCTGCCCAGCCGCCGCCGCACAGTGCCTGCCCCGCCGCCGCACACACACTGCTCATGCCGCACACACACTGCTCATGCCCATGCCGGAGCCGCGGCAAAGGTTCAAAAGAGCCGCATGCGGCTCCGGAGCCGCGGGTTGCTGACCACTGCTCTAAGGAGTCAGGACTAGGGTAACAGACCAGCATATCCTTTAACCTCTCTGTCAACCCTGCCCTAAACTGGCATTTAAGGGCTGGTTCGTTTCAACCCGAAGGAACGCACCACTTGCGGAACTGGGTACAATAATCCTCCACGGGACGATCCCCCTGGGTAAGGACCTTTAGATTAGACTCAGCCACAGACGCTCGGTCAGGCTCATCGTAAATGACCCCTAGGGCCTGGAAAAAGAGGTCAATAGAATTAAGACACAGGGAATCTGGCGGCAAGGAAAAGGCCCATTCCTGGGGGTCCCCTTGAAGTAGAGAGATGATTATCCTAACCCTTTGTTGGTCAGGACCAGAGGAGTGAGGTCGTAGTCGGAAATAGAGCTTGCAACTTTCTTTGAAAGCTAAAAAAAACTCCTGCGGTCACCCGAGAACCGATCGGGTAATTGCACAATTTGAGCAAGACCCTGCACATGCTTGGTAAGATTCTGTAGAGGGTCCATGCTAATTAGGTCTGTGATTCTGTCATGGGAAGGGAAGGTAGAAGGCAGTGCACCCCCTAGACTGCCACTCTCAACCCTGTCCCTGCCTACTTGCACCACCCGCCCTAGGTGACAGGGCGCAACTGGGCGACGGTCCCTAACCTCCGTAAGTGCCGGGTAGGGGAGGAAGGAACAGAGAGGGTGCCGGACAACTAGGCAGAGAACGGTACGCGAGATGCAGGCAGACAAATGGACAAGGAAGTGGACAAGAGAGAGGTACCCTGTGAAGGAGAAGGCAAAGGCGGGTCAGCTAGCCGAGGTCAGTCCGGGAGGTCAATACAAAGGGAAGAGGCAGGTGGCAAATCCGAGAATGAGCCGAGGTCAGAATCAGAGATGTAGCGTCAAAACCAAGGGAGCAGGCAAAGGGAGGTCAGAAAACGGTCAAGGTCAAATTCCAGAGGTCAATCAATAGAGTAGCTAACAATACACACAGCCTAAGAGACTAAAATCACAGGCAACCTGTAGCCAGCAGGCCACCTGTATTTATAGTGGGGAGTGAGGGTCATGTGACGTGTCCAGCGTCACATGACCGACAGACAGACAAGTTGAGCACCGAGTGATCAGCTCGGCGCTCAAGGCAGACCTAGGAGCAGGGAACCTCCCAGCTAGAAAAGCCGCCCTGGGAACCAAGCCAAACATAGATCCTCGCTCCTGAAGCTAAGCAGCAGGTCTGTGGCTGATGGGAGACCGAGTGCGCCTTCGGCGGCCCGTTACAGGTCTAGGGAGGGGAGCAGCCCAAGGGCCGGCATAAGAACTTACCAGAGAGAGGAGGCAAAAGTCATGGAGGATCCCCCATGCTGCTATATGTAGGGATGCCAGGTGTGGCGTCTTTCTAGGCGCAGTGCGGTTGTGCCGGTGGCGTCTTTCTAGGCGCAGTGCGTTTGTACCGGTGGCGAGATCCCGCGAGACTATGCTGATAGAGGCAGGCAAACTGTGGTGATGCGGGAATGGGTGGAGTTTCGCCCCTGTTTGGAGAAACGTCATGTGGAGGGGAGAGCACAGAATAAAAAAAGTAGAAGCGCAGGAGAGAGTTGAATAAGCAAATGAAGAATGGAAATGTTAATAGGGGAAGAATAGGATGTATGTGCCAGAGAGAGAATGAGCAATAGAGGATTCTAGGGCAGATGGAGAATTTGTGTGAAAAAGAATAAGGAGAGAGAGGGGGGGGGGGGGATGATGTATGTGGAAGTGGGGATTGTGAGGTATAAGAAGAGAAAGTGGTGAGGAGGGGAGAAGAGGACAGGGGAAAGTGAAGAAAGCATAAAAGAAGGAAAAAAAAGTGTGTGATGTTAGGGATAAATAGTGTAATGTGTAGGAAAATGTGTGTGTGTGAGAGAGATTAGACAAAAGTGGACAGGATGAAATAAAAAGCCTGAAAAAGTGGAAAATGTGGAAATGGTAAAAAATGAAGAAAAATAAAAATAAATGAAAAAAAATATATAAAATAAAAATAATGAAAAACTACAGTGGGCTGAACACCGAAGACAGGGATCTATATTAATTAAAGGGAATCCGTCCTTAAAGTACCTGTAGCTAAAACTAGCTGCATGTTTCTAAGTGCACCAGCCATATACAGCGCATGTGCTGAATGCACTGCAAGACTTTAGGGCCAGGTATGAGTATGTCTACACTGCCTGGTCCTGTCAGGACATCAAGGCAAGTGAGTGAAACTTCAGGTGCAACACTGACACCTTTGTTGCACCCAGGGGCTAATCTGCATACAATGTAAAGCATTATTTTCCCCTCACCCTCGAAAGCACCACGAGAGAGAGGTTTCGCCCGCACAGACAGGAAACCTCAAGTCTCAAAAGGCAGAGGCTCTCCTCCCACTCCCGTTTCCTTTCTCTGGAGGGAAGCCTGAAGTTCTTTGTGGCTTCTGCCTTGGGTGCCTCGATTACCTGTGGTCCCTTCTGTAAATGGCAGCATATTTTATGCTCTGGTAAGAAGAGGCGCGATAGCCGTCATGGAGGGCTTGGAAACACTATGGGGCATGCTTGTTTGGTGGCGTTGTTGCGCACCTTAGGCATTTCATCACGATGCCCAGGGGAGTAGTGGAAGCTTCCGGAAGCCTGAGTGGCTTAGCAGGAAGCTGAAAACGTCTGAAGTGAGGCCTGGAACGTAAGCGCCGGTAGTGTGGGCGCGCTCTGTGATGGCATCAGGGAAGGCGCTTATTTGGCGCGTAACCCGAAAGTAGCTGCCGGCGGGTCACATGGGAATTGGGCAAACTATGCAAAACATCACCTGGCGGGTTTATTTGCTTAGACTTCGATAAGGAGTGTTGGAACCCTCTGGCAAGCTACTATGGAGGAAGACAAGAACAATAAATATGCCTGACGATCCTTCCTCCACTCCAGCTCTGATATTGCAGGATAAACCTAAGACCGCTATATCTAAAGATAAGAATAAAGACTGTGCCCTTTACAGATGTCCTTTATCTTTTGAATATATCAAGAAATTGTGTTAGACTTGCATCGACAAAACAGTAGCGGAAGAGTCACTGTCCTTTTATAAGAACCTTCACACATTAGTCAGGTCTGAGGTCAGCTCTTCATTGAAAAAATCTGTGGTCAAAAAGAGCAGAGCTCTAAATGTGTTGAACAGGTAGATTTGGGGGACTCATCTGATTCAGAACAGGGGCAGGATTTTTCTGTTGAAGATCCAGGTTCTGACATATCATCTTATTTTTCTAGAGAAGAGGAGAAAGAAATTGGGAGGCCCTTTTTCCTGTAGAAGATATTGATCGTCTATTAAAAGCAGTGAAATAGACTATGGGCATTGAAAATTCTAAAGAACCTAAATTGTGCAGGATATGATGTTTGGGGGTCTTGAATTAGGCTTAAGAGAGGTTTTCCCCCCACAGGATCCATTCATCTTCGGCTACAGGGCAGACTTGTTATGTAACCTCAGCGCTGAAGGTTAAAACCACCGTGTCAGAGCCAGCATGAAATCTAAGCCAGCGGCTTCATGACATATTTTAGGGCAGAGGAGACAGAGATTCCATTAAAAACAGCCCAGCCTCTGCTCGTCAGTCTCGTTACCTGGTATGTGGAGGCCGCATCGTCCTGAGGCAATGTGTCAGGGGGAGCATTACACTATACATGAATTATAATACACGGCGCAGAGTGGACACAGGACTCCGGCTCTGACAAATCAGTGGGAGGAGCTCTCCCCACCTACCAGACCGCGGGTTAGACCTGGAAGCCAATGGGGAAGTGGGTAGGCGGGGCTTTCTCCTGACACCGGAACGCATCAGATGAGTGTAAAAGGAACCACAGAAGAAAAAGCCGGCGCACAGCAGACGCCTTGAAAGCCTTTTTTTTTTCTTAAAGAGACAGAGCAGCAGAGGGTTTAGGCGCAAATGGCAACAAGACTACAAATTCTTGTTGGCATTTTGTAATTCTAAGTCGCATTGGCGACCATTTTGGTCGCCATCTGGAGCACTGCAGGGATGCACAACCTTTTTTGGTCTGGGGGCTGCATTGTCACATCGCTCTATTTCAAGGGGCCGCAAATAATAGACAGGGAGATGTGCTGCAGATAATTGTACATCTTTCATCCTGATAAAATATGCAAATCAGCCGACAAACGAGCGATTCCTTGTTTATCGACTGATCAGCTGCACGATTATACCGGCCAGATAGAAGATCTGAGTATTCCTATGAACACTTGTTCCCAGTAATTGTCCCAAATATCGTGCTGCAGCATAGCCCCTGAAACTGAAGAGTTATACTTACCTGCTCCCCACCGCTCCGGTCCTTCGCACTGTCCCTGCTGTTGACACCTGGCAGTGCATGAACATGGTCATACACCACTCCAGCCAATCACTGGCCACAAGCAGCATGTCACTTATGAAGCCAGTCATTGACCATGGCCATGCACTGCCAGGTGTAAACTGCACAGGAACCGGAAGATGAAGGACCAGAGGGGCGTGGAGCATGTAATTATGAATCCTCTATCTCAGGGGCCATGCTGCAGGAACTTGTTTAAAAACATTTTTACCAGAAAATTGGTGACATTTCCTTCCATCCTGCCTCCTATGTATAAATCAGAGCTTTCCTTTACTGCAGAGAATGGAGCTCACTGGTTATTACCATCTCCTGCCAATCCAGTTGTAGTCGCCCTGCAGTAACCAGTAAGCACTTCACCTTGCTAGTGGGAAAGGCGCTTATTGGTTAACACTTTAATGACCAGGCCTGAAAAGGCCTTAATAACCAGAGACTTTTTTTTGTGATTTAGCGCGCGTGGTGGTTCAAACGGTTGTAACTTATTTGTTGGACTACCAAAATAATTTTTGAAACAATTCTTATATGGGGGAAACTGTACAAATCTTTTTTAAAAAGTATTTTTTTTTTTTCAAACTATAGCTCCTTATTCTTTAAATATGCAAACTGACACCAAAATAAATTATTATAATTAGTTCCCTATTTTGTGTAGGCCGTTTTGTTATATAATATGTAATGTTTCACGTGAATGGGGCGGTAATGGTGACGGTTTTGGTTGCTGTGGGTGTTTTTTCTTTTATGCATTTTATGTTATCTTTTTTTAACTTAATTTTTAATATATTTCTGCTACATAATAGGTCATAAAAAGACCTTGGGGGACACCGTCACTTTTTTAAATTTTGTACCTTTTCCTTTTTATTTCTTACTTTTATTTGTATTTTATTAATATTTTATAGTATTATTTTTTTATAATTGGTTTATTACTTTTTTTTTTATATATATATATATATATATATATATATATATATATATATATTTGCCACATAATATGTCCCACAAGAGGTCATAAAAAACAGTTGGAGGACAATGAACGATTTTCCTTTTTATTTTTTGTTTTATTTGTATTTTATTTTTTTTTTTTAGAATTTTCAAATTATTATTTTTTTATATATTTTTGCCACATAATACAGTACAGACCAAAAGTTTGGACACACCTTCTCAATCAAAGAGTTTTCTTTATTTTCATGACTATGAAGGCATCAAAACTATGAATTAACACATGTGGAATTATATACATAACAAACAAGTGTGAAACAACTGAAAATATGTCATATTCTAGGTTCTTCAAAGTAGCCACCTTTTGCTTTGATTACTGCTTTGCACACTCTTGGCATTCTCTTGATGAGCTTCAAGAGGTAGTCCCCTGAAATGGTCTTCCAACAGTCTTGAAGGAGTTCCCAGAGATGCTTAGCACTTGTTGGTCCTTTTGCCTTTACTCTGTGGTCCAGCTCACCCCAAACCATCTCGATTGGGTTCAGGTCCGGTGACTGTGGAGGCCAGGTCATCTGGCGCAGCACCCCATCACTCTCCTTCATGGTCAAATAGCCCTTACTTTCAAAGTTTTCCCAATTTTTCGGCTGACTGGCTGACCTTCATTTCTTAAAGTAATGATGGCCACTCGTTTTTCTTTACTTAGCTGCTTTTTTCTTGCCATAATACAAATTCTAACAGTCTATTCAGTAGGACTATCAGCTGTGTATCCACCTGACTTCTCCTCAACGCAACTGATGGTCCCAACCCCATTTATAAGGCAAGAAATCCCACTTATTAAACCTGACAGGGCACACCTGTGAAGTGAAAACCATTTCAGGGGACTACCTCTTGAAGCTCATCAAGAGAATGCCAAGAGTGTGCAAAGCAGTAATCAACGTTATCAACAAGGTCCCTTTTAGAGACCCTCTGTCATGGTCTTACCTGCTTGCTGCTCTCCTTCGTTTGACATGTGCTGGCGGCCATCTTGGGTCCTGGGTTTCTTGTAGCCTTCCACCCTGCGGCTCCTCCTTCCCCTGGGAGGAGCTGGATGCCTAGCTCATATATATAGGAGGTCTGTGGCTTCAGTTCCTTGCTTGGTCCTCTTGTGTTCACATGCTTCTAAGACTGCTGCTACCCTGCTGGTTCCTGATCCTGGCTTCGTCTGACTACCCTGCTGGTTCCTGATCCTGGCTTCGTCTGACTACCCTGCTGGTTCCTGATCCTGGCTTCGTCTGACTACCCTTCTGGTTCCTGACCTCTGGCTTCGCAAAGACTCTGCTCGGTTTCACCATCCGTTTTCAATAAAGCCTTCTTATTTTCATTTATCTCTTGTTGTACGTCTGGTTCATGGTTCCGTGACATTAGGACCAAGCCATGAATTCTGACGGTACAGGGCCATCCTCGCTACCCACGCTGGTTGCCAGACTTGATCAGCAGGATCACCTGTTGGGTCGGTTCGCTGTGGCGTTGCAAACCCTGCTTGAACGCACGGCTCATTTCGCTCCCGTTGCCGATGGGTCGGTTGTCGCTCCTGGGCTCGCTCCTACTGCCGCTCCGGTTGTTGCGCCAGAGTCTACCCCGACACCTGTTGTTGCGCCTGCGGTGTTTCGGGGTATGACCGGTTCTGCCCCTCTTCCACAGCGCTTTGGGGGAGAGCCAACTCAGTGCCGAGGTTTCCTTAACCAGGTGGGCATTTATTTCGAGTTGCTGCCACATGCCTTTCCTACTGAGAGATCAAAGGTGGGCTTCTTGATCTCGCTGCTCTCGGACAAGGCCTTGGCCTGGGCCAGCCCTTTATGGGAGAACAACAATCCGGTGGTTGCCGAGTTTTCCGGTTTTGTTGCTTCTCTTCGGAAGGTATTCGATGTGCCGGCTCGTGCTGCCTCTGCTGCGAAGCTCCTTATGTCCATCAGACAGGGTTCACGATCCGTAGCTGAATACGCCATTGAGTTTCGTACCCTGGCAGCAGAGGTGGGCTGGAATAATGAGGCTCTGGTCGCTGCTTTCTCTCATGGTCTCTCGGATGCCTTGAAGGATGAGGTTGCAGCTAAGGACCTACCAGTTGAGCTCGAGTCTCTTATTTCTTTCCTGATTTTGATTGACACCAGACTCAGGGAGAGACCTTCCTTTAAGGAGAACCTGCGGAGGTCTTCTAACAGATTGGTGCCTACGTTTGCTGTCCCACCCGTGCCTCCCTCTCCTCCCACGCCTCCTGGGGATGACTTGTCTGGGGGTGAACCCATGCAGCTGGGGTTTGCTCGCCTGTCCGAGGGGGAGAGGGCACTCCGGAGACGCGAGGGCCGATGCATGTACTGTGGTCTCGGTGGGCATTTTCGGTTGGCATGTCCGAACCGTCCGGGAAACGCTCGTACCCTGAGATCCTGTCGGGGGCAGATCTTGGGTGGAGTCTCCTCGTCCCCGGTTTCCCGCGTTGACAAACCACTGATCACTGTTGTCCTCTCCTGGGTCGGGGGCTCGGTGACGACCCAGGCGTTGGTGGACTCTGGTGCTGGTGGTTTGTTCATTGATAGTGTGTTCGCTGCCGCCAATTCCATTCCTCTGCAGGCTCGAGGTTCCCCACTGGCTCTTGAGGCGATAGACGGCAGACCCCTTCTGCCGCCACACGTGACTCATGAGACCCTTCCAGTGGGGATAGCCATTGGTGCCGTTCACAGAGAGTCGGTCTGCCTCCAGGTTATTTCGTCTCCACACTACTCGGTGGTCTTGGGGTACCCCTGGCTCCAGAAGCATAATCCGACTTTCGATTGGAGATCGGTCGAGATCCTCTCGTGGTCACCGCAGTGTGGGGCTAGTTGCATCCATGGGTCTGTCAAGTTGCTGTGTACTTCCTCGGACTCTCTGTTGCCTCCTGAATACGAGGAGTACCGGGATGTATTCGATAAGGTGCGCGCGGTTGCCCTACCTCCGCACCGCCCATACGATTGTGCCATAGAGTTACAATCTGGTGCCGTTCCTCCTCGTGGCAAAGTCTATCCACTGTCGGTAGCGGAGAATGAGGCCATGGAGGAGTACGTGAGGGAGGCGCTTTCACGCGGACACATTCGCAAATCTTCGTCCCCGGCAGGGGCTGGATTTTTCTTTGTGAAAAAGAAGGGCGGTGAGTTGAGGCCTTGCATCGATTACAGGGGTCTCAATCGCATCACGATCAAGAACGCTTACCCGATACCCTTGATTTCCGAGCTGTTCGATCGCCTTAAAGGGGCCACGGTCTTTACCAAACTCGACCTGAGGGCGGCATATAACCTGGTAAGGATCAAGGCGGGCGATGAGTGGAAGACCGCGTTTAACACCAGGACCGGTCATTACGAATCCTTGGTTATGCCCTTTGGGTTGTGCAATGCGCCCGCAGTCTTTCAGGAATTCATCAACGATGTTTTCCGTGACCTGTTGCAGCAGTGTGTGGTAGTCTATTTGGATGACATCTTGGTATATTCTGAATCCATGGAGGCCCACATTCTGGATGTCAGACGAGTGTTGCAACGGTTACGAGAGAACAAGCTGTTCGGTAAGCTTGAGAAATGCGAATTTCACCGATCCCAGGTAACCTTCTTAGGTTACATCATTTCCGCTGAGGGGTTCTCCATGGATCCTGAGAAGGTTTCGGCTGTCTTACAGTGGCCCCAGCCCAGTGGTCTTCGTTCCCTGCAGCGCTTTTTGGGCTTCGCCAATTATTATCGGAAGTTCATCAGGGACTTTTCCATGCTGGCCAAGCCTCTCACGGATCTGACCAGGAAGGGCAGTAATTCCCAGGTCTGGCCGCTCGAGGCCATCCGAGCTTTTGAGGCCCTAAAGTCCGCCTTTGTGTCGGCTCCGATTCTGTCGCATCCCAACCCTGGGTTGCCCTTTGTCCTCGAGGTGGACGCGTCTGAGACGGGAGTAGGCGCCCTTCTGTCTCAGCGTAGAACACCAGAGGGTCCTCTGCTTCCTTGTGGGTTTTACTCCCGGAAACTGTCTTCCGCGGAGTGCAACTATCAGATTGGTGACAGGGAGTTATTGGCCATCGTGCAGGCCCTTAAAGAATGGAGGCACTTGCTCGAGGGTTCGGTGGTTCCGGTTCTCATCCTGACGGACCACAAGAATCTGACCTACCTTTCTGAGGCCAAGAGATTGACACCACGTCAGGCCAGATGGGCTCTGTTCTTGTCACGTTTTAATTACGTGGTCTCCTACCTACCCGGTTCCAAGAACATCAGGGCGGATGCCTTATCACGGCAGTACTCCGAGCTGTCCAGGGAGGAGTCGATTCCGACTTCGGTCATACCTCCGAATCAGATCCTGGCCGCCATTCGCACCAGCCTGACCTCTCCCCTGGGTGAGCAGATTTTGGCGGCTCAATCTGGTGCTCCCTCTGGGAGACCCAACGGCAGATGTTTTGTGCCTGAGGAGTTGCGCACTCGGTTGTTGCGAACCTACCATAACTCCAAGACCGCGGGGCATCCTGGAAAGAATCAGCTGTCCTGGGCTGTTTCACGTCTGTTCTGGTGGCCTTCCCTACGTTCCGACATCGCCGCATATGTAGCGGCATGCTCCGTTTGTGCCCAGAGTAAGTCCCCTCGGCACCTTCCGTTGGGCCTTCTGCAACCCATAGCCACCGGGGAGCGCCCATGGTCACACCTGGGGATGGATTTCATTGTGGACCTCCCTGCATCCCGAGGCCATACGGTCATTCTCATGATTGTGGATCGGTTTTCCAAAATGTGCCACTGTGTTCCTCTCAAGAAGTTACCCTCTGCACAAGAGTTGGCCACGATTTTTGCCAGGGAGGTCTTCCGGTTGCACGGTTTGCCTAAGGAGATTGTGTCGGATCGGGGGAGTCAGTTTGTGTCCAGGTCCTGGCGCGCCTTTTGCTCCCAGTTGGGGATTCATCTCTCCTTCTCCTCGGCCTACCACCCTCAGTCCAATGGGGCCGCAGAACGATCCAATCAGGCCTTGGAGCAATTCCTTCGTTGCTATGTCTCCGATCACCAAGACAATTGGGTTGACCTCCTGCCTTGGGCTGAGTTTGCCAGGAACACGGCGGTGAACTCTTCCTCTGGGACGTCTCCCTTCATGGCCAATTATGGGTTCCAACCTGCCGTGTTACCGGAGGTATTCTCTCCCCAGGATATTCCGGCTGTGGAGGATCACCTTTCCGTCCTACGTGCTTCTTGGGTACAGATCCAGAAGTCCCTTGAGGTCTCTGCGCAGCGCCAGAGATTCCAGGCTGATCGCAGACGAGCGCCTGCTCCTTCCTACCAGGTCGGAGACCGTGTATGGTTGTCCACCCGCAACCTCAACCTTCGAGTGCCCACTCCCAAGCTGGCGCCTCGCTTTGTTGGTCCCTTCCGAGTGCTTCGCAGGGTAAACCCGGTAGCCTATGCCCTTGCGCTTCCTCCTGGCATGCGGATCTCCAACGTGTTTCATGTCTCCCTGTTGAAGCCACTGGTGTGTAATCGTTTCACTTCCTCGGTTCCTCGGCCTCGTCCGGTCCAAGTGGGCAATCGTGAGGAATATGAGGTGAGCAATATCCTGGACTCACGCCTGGTCCGCGGTCGGTTGCAGTTTTTGGTCCATTGGCGTGGTTATGGTCCAGAGGAGCGTTCCTGGGTTCCCTCCGCAGATGTCCATGCTCCTGCCTTGCTCCGAGCCTTCCACGCACGCTTCCCTCAGAAACCGTTTTGTGCTCCGCGGAGGAGGGGCCCTTGAGGGGGAGGTACTGTCATGGTCTTACCTGCTTGCTGCTCTCCTTCGTTTGACATGTGCTGGCGGCCATCTTGGGTCCTGGGTTTCTTGTAGCCTTCCACCCTGCGGCTCCTCCTTCCCCTGGGAGGAGCTGGATGCCTAGCTCATATATATAGGAGGTCTGTGGCTTCAGTTCCTTGCTTGGTCCTCTTGTGTTCACATGCTTCTAAGACTGCTGCTACCCTGCTGGTTCCTGATCCTGGCTTCGTCTGACTACCCTGCTGGTTCCTGATCCTGGCTTCGTCTGACTACCCTGCTGGTTCCTGATCCTGGCTTCGTCTGACTACCCTTCTGGTTCCTGACCTCTGGCTTCGCAAAGACTCTGCTCGGTTTCACCATCCGTTTGGACTTTTTGCTTTACAGCTTTATTTTCAATAAAGCCTTCTTATTTTCATTTATCTCTTGTTGTACGTCTGGTTCATGGTTCCGTGACACCCTCGGGTTATTGTTTGATTATATTCTAATGGTCTGTAGGACCATAAATCCCTATAGGGGTCCCTAACTAATATTTAAAATCTTATCTTTATTATTTCACTACAAAAAAACTTATAAGGAATATATGAGAAAAAAGAACACAATTAAAATTGTCAGTTAGCAATGGAGTGTGAGATGATTGTTATTACTGCTGGTTGCTATCTGCAACCATTGATAGCCTATTAATATCTGTGGATTGTAGAGTGCATGGGAATATTTATTCCATAAATGAGTTCACATTTACCCTGTGGGGGTCATGAGTTGGTGTTTAACTCGTCCTGAGATTGATATAGACGCGAGTATTCCAGTTTCATTTGTACATCATGGCGTGTCCTTTTTCACAAGCTCAAAATCACACTTTCAAAGTACTTGTGTCAGGAGAATGTAGGGAGCTACCACTATCTAGCAACCATTTGATTAACAGTGTTGCCACCCCTTTGGGCTGACACTGTTGTAGCAATTCACAAGTAGACACACTTTGCTAGTATAACTATACTGTTACCTCCATTTGTGTTTGTGGAGGTCAGTATACCATCGCTCTATACCCACTCCCTTTCTGTGTGCGGCTCTGTTTATATGCAGCTCTATCTCACCTCTATACTGATATTAGAGCACTACGAGTCAATTGTACACCACTCTATATTTCATCCCTCACTATCATTCAGCTCAGGGTCCCTATGCTACTCATGAACAATCTACTAGACTTTTTCACTACTCCGTAACTGTCTAAAAATAGATCACACTATACCACCCCTCCCGACATGTTTCGCCACAGACGTGGCTTCGTCAGGGGATGTGGGGTATGGATCCATACCCCACATCCCCTGACGAAGCCACGTCTGTGGCGAAACATGTCGGGAGGGGTGGTATAGTGTGATCTATTTTTAGACAGTTACGGAGTAGTGAAAAAGTCTAGTAGATTGTTCATGAGTAGCATAGGGACCCTGAGCTGAATGATAGTGAGGGATGAAATATAGAGTGGTGTACAATTGACTCGTAGTGCTCTAATATCAGTATAGAGGTGAGATAGAGCTGCATATAAACAGAGCCGCACACAGAAAGGGAGTGGGTATAGAGCGATGGTATACTGACCTCCACAAACACAAATGGAGGTAACAGTATAGTTATACTAGCAAAGTGTGTCTACTTGTGAATTGCTACAACAGTGTCAGCCCAAAGGGGTGGCAACACTGTTAATCAAATGGTTGCTAGATAGTGGTAGCTCCCTACATTCTCCTGACACAAGTACTTTGAAAGTGTGATTTTGAGCTTGTGAAAAAGGACACGCCATGATGTACAAATGAAACTGGAATACTCGCGTCTATATCAATCTCAGGACGAGTTAAACACCAACTCATGACCCCCACAGGGTAAATGTGAACTCATTTATGGAATAAATATTCCCATGCACTCTACAATCCACAGATATTAATAGGCTATCAATGGTTGCAGATAGCAACCAGCAGTAATAACAATCATCTCACACTCCATTGCTAACTGACAATTTTAATTGTGTTCTTTTTTCTCATATATTCCTTATACGTTTTTTTGTAGTGAAATAATAAAGATAAGATTTTAAATATTAGTTAGGGACCCCTATAGGGATTTATGGTCCTACAGACCATTAGAATATAATCAAAGCAGTAATCAAAGCAAAAGGTGGCTACTTTGAAGACCATGAATATGACATATTTTCAGTTGTTTCACAGTTGTTTGTTATGTATATAATTCCACATGTTTTAATTCATAGTTTTGATGCCTTCAGTGTGAATCTACAATTTTCATAGTCATGAAAATAAAGAAAACTCTTTGAATGAGAAGGTGTGTCCAAACTTTTGGTCTGTACTGTAAAAATAAAAAGGAAAATCGTTCATTGTTTTTCAACAGTTTTTTATGACCTCTTGTGGGACACAAGAGGTCATAAAAAACTGTTGGAAAACAATGAACGATTTTCCTTTTTATTTTATTTGTATTTTATTTATTTTTTTTAGAATTTTAAATTTTTAAATATATTTTTGCCACATAATATATCCACCAAAGCGTCATAAAAAGACTGTTGCGGGACAGTGAACACTATTTTATTTAGCACTTTTTCCTTTTTATTGTATTTTATTTTCTTTATTTTTTTATAATGTTCTATTTTTTGTGCCACATAATATTTTATTTGTCTTTTCTTTTATTTATATTTTATTATTTTTTATTTAGTTTTCAATTTTTTTAAAATAATTTTTAACTTTTTTTATATATATTTATACCACATAATTTGTCCCAAAGAGGTCACTGAAAGACCTTTGTGAGACAATAAGTGACTTTTTTTTGTACTATTTCCACTTTAACTGAAGCATCCAAAGGAGCCCCAGTTACAGGGAAACCAGCCCACTGGGGGGGGGGGGCGGGCTTTGTACCACGGCAGAGCAGCTCTACACTCCTCTGCCCCCGAGACACCCAGCAATCATGTGATCGCCAGGACCACACTGCAGAGCGCTCATAGAGGAGAAGGCAAAAGCCCTGATAAAGCGCTTCTGTCCAGTGGCGTGCCTATGGTGTTTGGCACCCAGGGCGGGTCCTTTCTCTGCCCCCCCCCCCTTCAATACTTTAAAAAAATTGTACCTCCTCACAGTAGTATTGCCCTCATTGTACAACCTTCACAGTAGTTTTGTACAGATGTGTGCCTCCTCAGAGTAGTTATGACCAAATTGTGCCCCCTAACAGTCGTTAAAGTACTTATCCCTTCATTGTGCTCCCTTCATAGTAGTTATGCCCGCATTGTGCCCTCTCACAGCAGTTATGCCCACATTATGCCCCCTCACAGTAGTTATTCCCTCTCTGTGTCTTTTCACAGTTGTAATGCCCTGCTTGTGCCCCCTTCACAGTAATAATCCCCATTGTGCTCCCTTCACAGTAAAAATCCCCATTGTGCCCCGTTCATAGTAATAATCCCTATTGTGTCCCCTTCATAATAATAATCCCCATTGTGCCCCCTTTATAGTAGTAATGCCCACTGTGCTAGTAATGCCTTCTGTGCCCCCTCCATAGTAGAAATCCCCATTGTTCCCCCTGTAATAGAAATATTTGTAGTAGAAATTCTTCATCAAGACTCAGACAAAGGTGTTTTCATCCTGAGTTCTGCTGAGCACTCCCCTTCTTCCTGCCCAGTCTGTTTCACTTTTATTTCTTAGTCACAAAAGGGAGTGACAATAGAAAAGGGGCAGGGCCGTCATCCGACCACTTCCTTCATGTAACAAGGATGCAGGAAGTGATGACACAGGAAGATGAGAAACCACCATCATTTAAAATAACATAGCCATCTAACACCCATTACCACTGGAGATAATTTTATCCAGCCTTGCTCAGTGATCAATGCCAAATAAAGTTACTATGATCCTCATGCATGTTTATTTACAGGACAACGTCATTATCTCCACGGCTGATCAGGCGCACTAGAGACAACAAACGCACGTTTCTTTCATATATTGTTCTCTTAACAAATACATCCACGTCTTACGCGGGGGCCCTAGCCGGCGTCCATACATTCGCCAAGAAAACACTTCTCCATTGAACACATCAGTCTCCCCCGGCCCACCGCATAGCACATGGACCATTCGCAGACGGAGACCTCTGCGCCCAGCAGCTGTGTCTCCACATACACAGGAAGATATCCACTCCAATGGTTTACCCTGACACTGAGAGACATGATGACAATACACAATATATTAAAAACACATCCTAATAAAATTTCCACAACACCCCTTCACAGTTATAATGCCCACTGTGCCTCCTTCATAGTAATAATGCCCATTGTGCCCCCTTAACAGTAATAATGCCCATTGTGCCCCCTTAATAGTAGTAATGCCCACTGTGCTAGAAATACCTTCTGTGCCCCCTCCATAGTAGAAATCCCCATTGTTCCCCCTTCACAGTTATAATGCCCACTGTGCCCCCTTCACAGTAATAATGCCCTCTAGCTCTGTGCCCCCTCCATAGTAGTAATGCCCTCTGTGCCCCATCCATAGTAATAAAGTTGGGGGCGTGGCTTGCTCATGGCGGAGTAGGACGTGCAGGAGAACAGCTCCCTCACCGTTCCTGATCTAATCGCTATCCAAACGACCAAACACACCAGCTTACCAACCAGATGAGGCGTAAAACGGCTAAGGGTCCCTCTGAGACCGAAAGGCAGCAAGAAAACGCCGGCATTCAAACGTTTTTCGGCTCACAGAGCACTACAGTGGGACCACAGGCTACTCCCAAGATGGTCGCCGAAGCCTCTCTTCCGGCATTGGACCGCAGAGCGCGCTCCTCACCATCAGACAGTCGGGCAGCCCTTCATTGTGCACTTCTATCGGGGGAAGGGACATCTGAGCTCAGTTACAAGCTCTCCCCACAAAGGACGACCTAGAAAAATCTGTCTCCAGGCTGGAGCGGACCTATCATGAGGGAATGGAGGTACTAAAGGGGGAAATCAAACACCTGGGTAACCGGGTTGAAGCCTCTGAGAAGTCAGAGGAGGCCGTACAGGGGTACTTAGATGATCAACAGGCGGTCCTGAGGGCCCATTCCCAGCAAATATTCCAACTGCTGTCCCATCTTGATGATTTGGAGAACCGCCACCGCAGGAATAACTTGCGGATCAGAGGGGTCGTGGAGTCGGTCCAAAACAGTGATCTAGAGGCCACGATACAAGCCTTGTTCGGCTCCTTACTTAATGGAGCAGTCTCATTACCAATTGAGCTGGACTGTATACATAGAACTCTGGGCCCCAGACCATCTGATGCGGCCAGGCCCAGAGATATTGTATGCTGTGTACACTTATTTAAAATAAAGGAGGACATTCTAAAAGCTGCCAGACAGTCAGAAAAGTTAGAGATCGGGGGCTCTCCCATTCAGATCCTACCGGACCTTTCGAGAAGGACCCTCCAATTACGCAGAGCAGTGAGGCCTTTACTTACGCTAGTAAAGGAAAAGGACATCACATACAGATGGGGCTTCCCATTCCAGCTCCACGCCAGGAATGATGGAAGGTCGGCGATGTTCAGAGAACCAGAAGACCTCCCCAAGTTTTTGGAGACTTTAGCATTACCATCGGTTTCCCTAGCGGATTGGCCGATTCTGTCGTCCCCAGTGCCTTTGCCTACAAGGAAGCACTGGTCTCAGGTGACTCCCAGAGCATCTGTCACGGCTGAGGATGGGGAAAACCCTCAGCCGTGCGATGCTCAGAAATGTCCGGTCGCTACTCGGCCAGGGCAACAGCATTAGGGAGCAGGTCACCTCCTATTGCGTCCCTAGCACTGACCCTGTCTCCTGTCCGCATGAGCCGACCCTGATGGTGGGAGGACTCATACACTGGAACTTAATAGTCCCTGGAAGCCCTCAGGACGGCCCTGAACTAGGAGGAGGGTAAGACTACCTATTCCTCCTAGGCACGGAGGAACAGGGGTCTCACTGGCCAAGCAGCAGGGAGAAGGGGAACAAGAACAGCCTATGAATATGACAGGTGAACCTAACTGTTCCACACTAACCTGCCACAGCCTTGCTGACTGGAACCTGTGCTCAGGAACGCTGTCCACACAAACATAGACAAACAGCACACACATAAGCACACAGAGGAACCAGGACATTCATAGCTGCGATAACACCCAAAAGCATAGGACATCAACTAAACATCAGGGATAAGGATTTTATGACCGGAAGGGTGGCCCTTACTGGAAGGATGGTAACCAGCAGGAGGATGTCTCCAGCAGCATGGCTGAAGCACCCTCTGACTACTGCCTTCCACTGAGGCTTTATAGGGCCAAGTAGCCACACCCACAGTCAGACACACCCAGTGCGCACACACACTAGGAAGGGGGTTAACCCTTCCAACACCAGGGAAGGGAAAACACCACTTAAAGGGGACGTGCACACAATAACATAAAACCAAGTGCACACAATAACATAAAACCAAGTGCACACATACACACATCACACGAAACCGCATGCACAACATAGCAAGCTGCAATGACACAGCTTAGACTGCTATGCTGCCACATACATACTGTTGCCAGTGGCAACCACAGGTGAGGCAAATACCACAGCCCTCACCTGTGATTGACAACCAAACTAAACCGCTGACAACCGCATGCGGTTCAGGAGTCACGGTCATAGCCATGGCCGTGACAGCATCTAAGCAGAGGAAGACACTGTGAAATAGGTCTCATCTTGTTTTTTTTTTTTTTTTGGTTTTTTTTATTGATCAAATCAAAGTACCATGACATTTATAAACATCATTATAACTAGATTATACAGATCAGTATAGGTCCACGCCTAATATAATATTAAATACAATCATTACCTCCCCCCTTCCCCTTTGGCTGCCGTCTACTCCAATCCATCAACTATAGACTATTAACAACATTAAGTATAGCTAGGTAGTCTTGCGTGCCACCCTCCATTTTTTTCCTTTTTCCTTCTTTCCCTGTCCTCATATATTCTAATTTGCTGGAGATATGAACACCACTCACTTATCGAGGGCGGGGAGACAGAACCCCAATGCCTGATCAGCATAGCTTTAGCCACCATCAGACCCCTCATCCAGATCAGTCTGACCCGGAGCGGGGTTTCTGTTTCTGACGAATAATCTCCCAAGATCACTGTCGAGATCCCCGGGTTATAATTCGTCGCGGACTTCTTTTGTAAGGTAGAAAAGACCTGGTCCCAATATTTTTTTTATTTTACTACAACCCCAAAGCAAATGGGCATAGTCCGCATTGACATATCCACATTTAGGGCAACCACAGTCCCGAGCTTTATTTTGTAGGAATTTTCCTTGTACCTTTGGGGTATAGTACAATCGATGCAGGATCTTGAATTGAATTAATCTATGAGCATTGGAAACTGTCGCCTTTCTCACGTTCCTATAGATAGTGGACCACTGTAGTGGAGAGCAGTTCAACTCCTGCTCCCACTTACTTGGGCTTTTAAAAGGAGTTACAGTTGCCAATGCAGATCGAAGTTTAGCATATAATCTAGATATCTTCACCTTCTCATTCTTCTGAGCGTCACAATAATCAAAAAATAAATTCTCTCGTGGAAAAAAACAGCCCCTATTCCTAGATGCTTCAAATGTGTGTTTTTAACGTGTATACATGAACAGATCTAATGGTGAACTATGAATAATACCAAATTCTCCAAGCGATTTAAAATGGCCCCTATATAAAAGGTGAGACAACTTATTGATACCCCTACGTGACCAATAACCAAAATCTGTGATTTTAAAAAATTCCACCAGCCCCCTGTTCTCCCACAGAGGGGTAAAAGCGAAAGGACTGGAGACTTTAAGAATCTCCTTCAGCCTATTCCATACCCTCTGTAGTGACCAAGGGATCAGCAAAGACTTCCTCAATCCCATATACCCGGTCTCCAAACATGCAAAAATATTGTCTATTGGTTTATCCAAAACTTTAGTCAAATACCGTAAAAGTGAACTCTCTTTCAAATAGCAACAACGCTGTATCTGTGCGCATAAAAAATAACCTTGAAAAAAGCGAAGTGACAGCCCACCATCTGCCTCCGCCAACCAGAGGTATCTCTGCTTTATACGCACCCTCTTCCTTCCCCAAATTAGATCGTTGATCAGAGTCTCCAATCTGTGAAAAAAGATATCGTCTATCCAAATAGGAGAAGCACAGATCGGGAACAAGACAATAGGCAAGATAATCATCTTAATCAATGCTATTCGATCTGTCTGTGCCAACATCAATTTCTGCCAAGCGCTTATCTTGATCTTAACTTTGTTCAGTACCGGGGCCAGGTTGAGCTCATAAAACCTATTTATGGGAACCCCAATCTTAACCCCCAAATATTCCAAAGTATCTTTAGGGACCAGAACACGAACTCCCCTCCCTTCATCTACAGCCTTCCGGTTCAGCGGGAGGAGCGATGACTTTGACCAATTAATCATATAACCTGATAGTTTACCATAATTCTCTATTACCTCTATCACATAAGGAAGAATTTTCCATCCCTGATCCAGGAACAGAATCACATCATCGGCATATAAGCTTATTTTATCGCTCACTCCCGCTACCCCGAAGCCGTCTATACGGCTATCTGCACGGATCCTACAAGCTAACGGTTCAATAAAGAGGGCGAAGAGGAGGGGGGACAAAGGACAACCTTGTCTCATCCCCCTCCGCATCATAACAGGCGGAGAACTAATGCCGTTAATATTAATACTTGCAGCCGGCTGTTCATACAGCATTTGTGTCATTTCCAAAAATGAGTTCCCCAGGCCAAACTGAGACATAGTAGCCCACAAAAAAGGCCACTCCATCCTTTCAAACGCCTTTGCGGCATCTAAAGACAGGATGGAGTGGTCTATACTACCCCCAACCGAAAGGTTCAGATAGACCCTATATAAACTCATCTGTATTTGGCGGCCCGGAATAAAACCAGTCTGGTTGGGGTGTACCAGAGAAGCTATAACCCTCTTCAAACGGTTCGCCAAAATTTTTGCAAGGATTTTATAATCCGTATTAAGGAGCGATATCGGTCTATATGACCCCATATCGCATGGATCCTTCTCCTTTTTTAACACCAGGATAATCACTGCCTCTCTAAATGATGGAGGTAGAGAGCCAAATGCACAGGATTCATTCAAAACTAGAAGAAGGATCGGAAGGAGTGAATTAGCATGATACCTATACACTTCAAACGGCAATCCATCTGGGCCAGGGGATGAGTTATACTTTAGAAGTGGGAGTATCGCTTGCAACTCCTCCAATAAAATAGGGGAGTCCAGCATCTCTCTATCTTGTACAGATAGCTGGGGGAGCTCCAATTGTTGAAGATATTGATCCATATCAGTTCGACTAAACAAAGCGTCAGACTTATAAAGCGTAGAATAATAATTCACAAATTCCTCCCTAATTTCCTCTGCAGTACCCACCCTATTTCCTTGTGCATTCCTAATTTCCCTTATAGTGGTAGCCTCACTCTGATTGGCCACCAAACGTGCCAAGAACCTGCCCGTTTTACCAGATTCACAAAAGCGATTTTGGCCTTGGAATAAGAGCTTATGTTGTGCTTTTCTATACAAGAGTGTCTTAAGTTGTAAATTAACCTCCTTTAACTGATTAATATATTGGTCCTTATAGCAGGCAGCTAAAGCAGCGCGTATACTCCTTATTGACTCCATCAGTTGTTGTTCCCTTCGCCGCAATTCAACTCTAAACCTATTAATTTTGTTAAAATATAAACCTCTTATATGGGCCTTCAAGGCGTCCCACACATAATGAATATGTGTTGAGCCCAAATTGAAGCCCCAGAATTCCTGTATATCCTGGTCTATTTGGGATTGCTCCCCTATCACATCCAACCAATGCGGGTTCAGTTTAAAGGTTCTACCTGAGGATGGAGCCTCCACAAACACGATCAAGACTGGGGAATGATCTGAGATTCCATGAGGTTCATACTTCATTCTCAGAACACGATGGCACAGATCCCGGGTTGCAAAAGCCAGATCAATGCGGGACATTGATCGATATGACTGGCTAAAACAGGAGAAAATTTTCTTATTGCCATAGAGGTGGCGCCAGATATCAACTAGCGCCAGCTCCTGGCAAATAGTAATTAAAGGGGATCCAGTCCGACCGTGCCCAGAAAGCGAAGAGAACCGATCGAGCTCAGGGTCAGGTACTGCATTAAAATCACCTGCCACTAATAATACACATTGATTTTTTGTGGCTATATATTTAGCTAAGTGTGAGAAAATCGTTGATTTAAATGGTGGAGGAATATAAATAAACGCCAATATCATCTCCTGCCCTTTCCAATACCCGTAAAGGAATACATATCTCCCTTCTTTATCAATCAGACTATCTAGAGGTTGAAACTCTATCCCACGATGAATATATACACTGACACCTCTTGCATATGAAGAGTAGCAAGCGTGGTACTCAAGGGAAGCCCATTTCCTTTTCAATGTATAGATCCTATCTAGTGTTGCATGGGTCTCTAATAGGACCACAATTGCCGGCAGATGACGAACCACACAGTCAAACACCACTGTCCTCTTCACTCTGTCTCCCAGCCCTCTCACATTCCAAAACAAAATATTACACGGCATGCCCTATAGATAAAATAAATCCGAGTCCCCGATCTAAGAGGCGGGCACGCATAACTACGAAGCAGATGACGACAGCCAATCCCTCCTACCCCCACCCCCAAAAAAAACCCTACTTGGTTGACAATGCATTTCACAATACCTATCAACCTATCAACCTCTTTCCTACCTCCAAACCTCCTCCCCACCATCACCCCTCATTAACCTCCCCTCTCGCCACCTACGATCCTCTTTCATTGCCCCACCTCCTCCTGCGCGGAAAAAAACCTAACAGAATCATTATGCACCACCCTCAACTTGGCAGGATATAACATTAAATACTTAATTTTGTCTGCAATCAATCTTTTTTTTACATCTACGAAAGATCTCCTTCTAAATTGGGTTTCTCGTGAGAAGTCGGGAAATATTGATATGAGATTACCATCCAAATAAGTGTCTGTTACTTCTCTTTTACGTCTTAGCGCCCAATCTCGATCCTTAGAACATATAAGTTTTGCCAAAATAGCCCTAGGTGGAGCCCCTGGAGGTTTTTTTTTAAAAGGGATTCTATGAGCCCTTTCCACACAGAAGGTAGCCGGATCACAGGCTGGCCCTAGGTTTTCCAGAAGCCATTTTTGGATGAAATTTGTGGAATTATCCTGCTCTGCCCCTTCTGGAAAGCCCACCAGCCGCAAATTATATCTGCGGGACCTATCCTCCATCTCCACCACTTTCTTTTTTAACCAGGAATAGTCTTCATCAACTGCTTCTAGTCTCTTTTTTAATACACCATTCTCTAAAGTAACAGAGTTAACTACAGTTTCCAATTCCTTCACTTTTGCCATTTCATCTCTTATTATCGTGACGTCTCCCTGTACTACTGCAAGGGAAGAGGCCAGTTCTGCAACTGAAACACTAGTTGAGTTTACTACCCCCAGTATATCCTCAAGTTTTTTATTTATATTCTCAAAGCCTTCAATCTAGGGCGCACTGGTCTTTGATGAGACCTGTTCTAGACGGTCCATACTATTCGAGCCCAACTCAACCTGTGGGACAGCCCTCTGTACGCCTCCTCTGGTTTTTGGTGGTGGTGACTTCAGAAATTTATCTAAACGAGCCTGTGGACTCCCCCCCGAACCACTTTTCGGGGAAGACAATCCACCTGATTTGCGATTTTTTGGCGGCATGTTTCAATCGGATCGTCTCCACAGCGGGGAATATATACTAAAAGGCAAACTTCCAGTAGTAGTTGCAATCCTAATACAGATCTGTCTGGATCAGTAACAGGTTTATCTATACGACCCAAATTTTTTCCAGAGATCTGCACACCGACCTTTACCGCCAAATAACCAAACATTCCCATAAATCAAGAAATAAAAAAGAAAAAAAAAAGAGAAACAAAGAATGATCAATATTGGCATACATGCATTAGGTGGGGAATGGAATAGCATAAGTAGTGTATGCATATAAAATAACAACACACAAGCTAGAAACCTATACTTATACCCTCCCCTCACTCATATGCAACCTCAGGTTACCAAAAATCCCAAAAAAACAGAGAGGCAAGCCGATAGGGCCTCTATCAGACTAAATGTCCTGTTAAAGTAAGGAATGTCCGCAGAGCAGTCAAGTACAACGCAGTAGTGCCAGTGCTGCAGATTGAACCTGCCAACAGATCAGCTACTGGATGCGACGACCTGTATATTCAAAGTTAGTCGCCACAGGTGTGGCCTTTCCAGAAATACCGCTGAGTTGTCAAAGTCGCCAGAAGGCACTGCCCCCTATCACCTGATAGAGCTCCAAATGTCAACCATCTCAAAGCAAAAAAGGAAACAGGGTACTTGTCAGGCACTTGTCAAGCAAGAGGACTTAAGTGGGGGGCCTCATCAGAGTAAAAAAAAACATCTGCTACTTCGTGGCGGCCACCCTGCAGCCCACTGGAATCTTCAGACCATGAACATCTCCTGGAAGCGCCCGAGATGACTCAGGAAAAGCAGGTAAGCAAAAAGAGGAACCCCGCAGCCTTACTCGCCTATAGGTGATTGACCACTATAGCACCTCCCGGAGGTAAGTACCCAGGAGTGTGTGTGTGGGGGGGGGGGGAAGATCTGTCACTTCGTTGTGGCTCTCACTTCTCCCATATTCTCACAGGGTAGCAGGGGGTGTTTATCCACCTGCTATTGGTTTTCTTAAAACTTGTACAGTACTTTTACTAGTCTACAAGTCTTGTGTTATGTTTGTGCGTTTACCCTGGTCCGTCTTGTCTTTTCCTTCCCATTACATTCCTTGGTATAAATATTTTGTACAAATGGCCTGAATGACCCCACCAAGAGGAATCAGATTTTATACAACCTCCATAAGTAGAGGGTTAGTATAGCCCTCCTGCAGGAAACACATTTTAAATCGGGACATGTTCCCTCCTGCAGGAACCGGTACTTCTCGGTATGGGCTCATAGTACTTTTGATGAATTCAAAGCTAGAGGGGTATCTATAGCTATCCTCAAATCAGTTCCGTACACCATATTGAATACTGTATCTGACAGCTTAGGCCGTTACATTTTTCTTAAAATGTCTATATCCTCCAGGATACTTGTGGTGGCAAGTGTTTACTTCCCTAATACGGGTCAGGCTTCTTTCGCCTCCATGGTATTTGCCGCTTTGGATGAATTTGCAGACGGTCTTCCAATCATCATGGGTGGGGACATTAACTTTCCCTATGATGCTACACTGGATACATCTGAAGGTAGGGCTTCTGTTCCTTCTGGGGTGGCCCGGGGATTTAAGAGACACCTTCAGTCACTATGACTGGTGGACTTATGGTGTATCCTTCATCCCACTGATAAGGATTTCACATTCTTCTCCTCCTCTCATAATTCATATCACCGCCTTGATTACATTTTTCTTTCACACCCTCTTCTAGATCTATGCCCTGCTGCGGGTATTGAACCCATTCTTTTTTCTGATCACTTTCTGACGTGGGTGGCTTTGAACGTAGGGGACCCTACTCACAAAAGGAGCTCATGGAAGCTTAATGACAATATACTCAGGGACCCTGTCTGTGTGGCGGATATAAAATTTGTGGACGTTAATAACTTGGATACCTCTAGCCCTACCATTCAATGGGAGGCTCTAAAATGTGTGATACGAGGTAGACTCATTTCACACGCTTCTAGACACAAGAAGATGTGGTCTACTGATATTAATACACTCCTTCAGAAATTGGCTATGTTAGAGCGGAGACATAAAAATACCACCACGTTGGTGGTGTACCAAGAGCTCTGTGATACTAGGTTGGCTCTTAGGAAAATCATTGAACAAAAATATTTTGGGGCCAGAGACCAGCTTAAAAAGCTTTTCTATGGGCAGGGAGATAAGAGCGGTAGATTGTTGGCAAAAATGCTGAGACCGAGGCAATCCTCCTCTTATATCCCATCACTTAACCGCAGAGAGGGTGCTCATATCCACACTACTGGGGACATTTTGAGAGAATTCCAATCTTATTATGAAGCTCTCTACAATTTGAAGGGGAAATATGCTGATCTTCATGTAGATTTAAAGATCCAGAAAATTAGACATTACATGTCGCAGTTAGCAGGACCTGAACTTTCAATTGAGGACAGGGACACTTTGGAGGTAGACATAACCTTACAGGAGGTCCAGGGGGTCATAAAAAGATTGGAAGTCAGTAAGTTGTCCAGGCCCAGATGGCTTTACCCCCGCTTTTATAAGTTCCTTGGGGATATTGCCAACCCCCTTGCCAATATGTGCAACTCTTTGGGAAAGGGTTCTTCTTTTCCGCCACAAGCTATGACCGCTCATATCTGTGTACTCCCTAAACAGGGCAAAGATCCCTTAGTCTGTAGTAACTACCGACCGATATCACTGATCAACATCGACGTCAAGATATACGCTAAAATCTTAGCAGATAGATTAAAGGTCTACATGCCCGCCTTAATACATGAGGAACAGGTGGGCTTTGTCCCAGGTTGGGAATGAAGAGATAACACTGTAAGGTCTTTGGCGCATGTGGCGAGGGCCAATGCTTCCAACTCCCCCCTATGCCTTATCTCGATCGATGCAGAAAAGGTCTTCCATCGGGTAGACTGGACTTTTCTGAGTGAGACTCAGAGGGACTTTGGGCTAGGTCCCAATATGATACATAGAATTATTGCCCTATATCACAGTCCTAGAGCCCAGGTTCGGATTAATGGTTCTCTATCAGCCCCTTTTCAGATACATAATAGTACTAGGCAGGGGTGCCCATTATCCCCCCTATTATACATTATGGTCATGGAATTTCTGGCCAGAGCACTCAGGGCCAATGAGTCCATTAAGGGATTCAACATAGGGAATCTAGAATCTAAAATAGCCATATATGCTGACAATCTCCTCATTAATTGCTCTGACCCGGTTGTAGGACTCACCAATATTTTGAAGGAGTTCTTGATCTTTGGAGACCTTAGCAACTTCAAGGTAAACCTTCACAAATCCGAGATACTTAATATCAACATACCGCTCGAAATGGTACAATCATTACAGTCTTCGTTTCTCTTCCAATGGACACAGGGACATATCAGCTACCTAGGAAAGGCTATCCCCTCCCGACTATCTAATCTCTATGACAAGAACTTTGCCCCACTCTTGGAAGAAATTAGGGGGGATCTGCAGGCATGGAAGAAAATACCTTTGTCCTGGATTGGGAGGATACACACATTAAAAATGAATGTGTTACGAGGATATTATATTTCTTTAGAACTATTCCCATTCCACTACCGTGTAGATTCTTCAAAGCCTTTAGATCAATATTCCTAGACTTTATTTGGGCCGGTTCATCTCCTAGTCTGGGGATACATTTCCTAACAGGATCTAAGTTGATGGGAGGAGTAGGGCTCCTGTATCTACAAATGTACCATAAAGCTGCAACCCTTTCATATGTTTTGGACTCGTTCCATAGTGGTACATCCAATCGTTGGATTCAGTATGAAGTGGGTTGTCCAGCCCAGGGTTTACTGTGGATAAATAAATCAAACAGACCCCCACACCTTCCTCAAATAACTTCGGGAATATTGCAAACGTGGGATAAATATATAGTGCCTCTAGGCCTTACAACATTCCCGGGACCCATGACCCTGTATTCGATAATCCAGACTTTCCCTTGGGAGTGGGACAGCAGACATTGCTAGGAGTTTGGTGGGAAGAATACCTCAGGGCATATCAGCTGATTGTGAAAAACGCCATTCGTCCACTTGATTCGTTCCCTGGGAGAACAATAGAGGGGCTTGGTTCCATTACAATAGTATTAAAAACGTAATTTCCTCTCTAGGCCCTATTACGTTACTATCTAAGGAGCTCGCACCTTTTGAATCTCTCTGCTTGCAAACAACTTCACCCACACATCTGGTGTCTCTGGTCTACGGGCTGCTTCAGGATAATGGAGGCCCCCCATCTTCTCTGCCTTATGTGGCGGCTTGGGAGAGGGAACTGGGTAGATCTTTTCCAGCAGATAAATGGGAAAAAGCATTTACATTATCGCAGAAGTCATCCATTAGCTGCAGTCTACAGGGAAAAAAAATCTAGATTTTGTCAAGATGGTACAGGACACCAGCTGTCCTACACTCTTATTATCCTACCTGTCCGGACACATGCTGGAGATGTGAAAGGGAAGTAGGAACAATGACCCATATATGGTGGCACTGTGAACGGAATTCTCCCTTCTGGAAGGTCTTGAATGAGCTGTATAACCAGGTTAGCGGTAAGCCATCACAATGGACCCTTGAGGGGACTTTGCTATCTATGCTCCCTAGTCCCATTTATGCGTTCAAAAGGGGCATCCTAAGATTTTTCGTGCAGGCCGCTCGCCAGCTCATACCCAGATATTGGAAATCCAAAGACACTCCACACATTAGAAACTGGTTAGATGCATTTGAGGAGAAACGCAAAATGGAGGAATTGTTGGCGGAAGATGAAGGCACAGATGAGAGATATCTTAAAACGTGGACCCCCTTGCTATTTAAGGGTTCTCAAGTGTATCAAACCTGGTTAGACCAGGTAGATATTAGAACATAAATGCTTTATGGTTACTGAAATTTCAGATGGTATACCTTTCCCCTTTTTATTTATATATTTTTATATCAATAATTATTCCCCCCCCCCTTTTTTTTCTCTTTTCTCTCCCTCTCTCCTTCCCCACTCATTGTCTCTATATCCATTGTCAGTTAAGTGCTTATTCATGCTAGCTGAATATGGTTTTCCAATTTATCAAATTTGGTCTTTTTCCTTACCAATTGTATTGGTCTAACTATATTTGGATATTGTATTAAGTGGAAATAATGAAAAGCAATTTATGTTGTTTCAATATATATTATATTGCAATCTTCAATAAAAATAATTGAACAACATAGTAATAAAGTCCTCTGTGCCCCCTCCATAGTAATAAATCCCTCTGTGCCCCCTCTGTATTAAAAAAAAAAAAAAAAGCACAGTAACTTCTCACCTTGTCCTGTTCCTGAAGCTCACATTCCTCTCTTCCCTGCAGGCACAGATCACGCTGCAGCACCGTGTGGGTGGAGCTTATGCAGATTTCCGGGCTGCAGGCTCCACCCACACAGGCTGGCAGTGCGATCTGCGCCTGCAGGCTAAATGGAACGCATTCTGTGCGCCGACCTGAAGGAGGGGAGGAGCGCGGGGAGCTGAGCGGTAAGTGACAGGACATCAGCTCCCAGCAATGAGCGCTTCCATCTGTATTGATGGAAGAGCTCATTGCTTCTGGCACTCCCCAGGGAGCCGAAACCCGGGGTGGACCGCCCCCCGCTTAGTACGCCACTGCTTCTGTCTTCTCCTTGGCTTCCCCGCTCTAACTACTAGCCGGGGACCCTTTCCCCTGTGATCCATCTGCTGTGCGGTGCTCTGATCGCAGGATCAGCTGTTTCTGCCCAGCATGAAGGGGGCCGCAAACCATGGCTCAGTAAGCCGCATGCGGCCCGCGGGCCACAGGTTGTGCACCCCTGCCCTAGAGGATCTAAAGTGGTGGTTGAGAGAAGACAATTTGGCCCAGGGGGCTCACTGGATAAAGAAGGATCTTTTATGTTTAACTACAGATGCAAGCCCTTAGGGGTGGAGGGCTCATATTCTAGATCAGGGGTCTCCAAACTTTTCAACAGGAGGGCCACATTGAAGATTTTACAAGTATTCGGGGGCCGGAAAAAAAAATCAGTTATGTATTAAATTAAATGTATATATTTTACATGGATCGTTTTTGTAATCAGCATGATATGACTGAGAACAAAAGAGAAAAAACTTTAGCAAAACAACGCAAAGACACCCGTGTCCCTATCAGCGGTGTCCCCATCAGCACAAAAATGTCCCCATCAGCACAGCAATGTCCCCATCAGCACAGCAATGTCCCCATCAGCACAGCAATGTCCCCATCAGCACAGCAATGTCCCCATCAGCACAGCAATGTCCCCATCAGCACAACAATGTCCCCATCAGCACAGCAATGTCCCCATCAGCACAGCAATGTCAGCATCAGCACAGCAATGTCAGCATCAGCACAGCAATGTCAGCATCAGCACAACAATGTCAGCATCAGCACAACAATGTCCCCATCAGCACAGCAATGTCCCCATCAGCACAGCAATGTCAGCATCAGCACAGCAATGTCAGCATCAGCACAGCAATGTCAGCATCAGCACAGCAATGTCCCCATCAGCCGTGTCACCCTTAAGCACAGCAATGTCCCCATCAACGATGTCCCCATCAGAACAGCAATGTCCCCATCAGCGGAGTCCCCATTAGCAGCTGATAGGGGCCACCACTGATGGGGACACTGCTGTTGGGGACGCGGCTGATGGGGACACCATTGATGGGGACACCCGTGTCCCTATCAGCGGTGTCCCCATCAGAACAGCAATGGCCAAATCAGAACAGCAATGTCCCCATCAGAAAAGCAATATATTACCATAAAAAAAAAATATTCCCATCAAAAAAACAATATTCCCATCAGAAAAACAATATTCCCATCATGGGGACACCCACTGATGGGGACGCTGCTGTTGGGGACATTGCTGTGCTGATGGGGACACCACTGATGGGGACGCTGCTGTTGGGGACATTGCTGTGCTGATGGGGACACCACTGATGGGGACACCATTGATGGGGACACCCGTGTCCCTATCAGCGTTGTCCCCATCAGCACAGCAATGTCCCCATCAGCGGTGTCCCCATCAGCACAGCAATGTCCCCATCAGCGGTGTCCCCATCAGCACAGCAATGTCCCCATCAGAACAGCAATGTCAGCAAACTCAGAATACATTTTATTTTGCCCCCTCTGACTCAGAATACATTTTATTTTGCCCCCTCTCACTCAGAATACATTTTATTTTGCCCCCTCTCACTCAGAATACATTTTATTTTGCCCCCTCTCACTCACAATACATTTTATTTTGCCCCCTCTCACTCAGAATATATTTTTATTTTGCCCCCTCTCACTCAGAATATATACAATGTGAGAGGGGGCAAAATAAGATATATACAATTTTGCTCCACAGGTGGGGAAAGTGGAATATCGATAAAGAGGGGAAAATGGAATATATACAGAGGGGGCAAAATGGATATAAATAGAGGGGCCCTGTATATATCCATTTTGCCCCCTCTGTATATATTCCATAATCATTTATCCCCTGTGTGTATATATTGCATTTTTGCCCCCTCTGTTATCTGTTTAATTTTTTTTCCATTTTTTTTGCCTTTTTTTCTTATTGAAATATATTTTTGTTCCCCATTGGTCCCCTGTGGAGGATTTCTTGCCTGACATTTAGTTCCATGCCAGGTGCCCCCCTGTGAGTTATAGCCAGGCAGTGGTGGTGTGCACATTTAAAAAAAAAATACTTACCTCGTCAGACTGCTCCGCTCCCGCCTTCTTGCTCTTGCTTGCAGCCCACAATCCTGTCTTCCAGCGTGCGTTGTGTGATCCCGCGAGACCTGGCTGGCGCGATATCACAGCGCCACCAGGCCTGAATGGGTGGAGGCGGAGCCCGAATGGATGGAGGCAGGGCTGGGGTTGGTGGGGCGGCGCAACTACTCACAGAGGCCGGGGGCCCAAGCGACCAGCCATTTACATAAAAATGTTAAAATTACTTGCGATGGGGCGACGGAGCTGCGGGCCCCCCCCACCGCCGGGCCCGGTCGCGGTCGCATCCTCTGCGACCGCGATCGTTACGCCCCTGGGCGGTTGTGCGGATTTGGTTCCTGCAACCTGCCAGCTGCGGGCGGGCCGGATCGAACGCACAATCGGGCCGGATGTGGCCCGCGGGCCGGGGTTTGGAGACCCCTGTTCTAGATCATTCAGTTCAAGGCTTATGGAGAGACAAGTCAGAAGTCTGCTTCCTCAAATATGAAGGAACTTGGCAGTGAAATTTGCAATGTTGGAAGCTCTCCCATTAGTCTAAAACAGATATCTCAGGATCATGTCATACAACAGCACTGTTGTTTCTTATATAAACAAGCAGGGAGGTACCAGAAGCAAAAAATTTATGTTGATGACGAGTGAGATTTTTCAGATAGCGGAAGAGAATTGCAGTTCCATTTCAGTGGTTCACATCAGAGGCTCGGAAAATATTAAGGCAGATTTTCTAAGTCATCATCTAATTTCCCAAGGGGAGTGAAGTCTTAGCCAGGAGATTTTCAGTAGGATTACAGACAGTTGGGGGGGGTCCCTTCAATAGACCTTTTTGCTACCAGTCAAAACAATAAAGTAAATAATTTATTTTCTCTATCTCCAGAAGGATCCTACTGTGGTCTGGATGCCTTCCTACGGAGTTGGAATTTTCCCCTGGGGTATGCTTTCCCTCCCTTTCCCTTAATTCCCAGAGAATTGCAGAAGATAAGGAAGGATCGTGCTCGGGTGATTTTCTGGCCCAGAAGGACATGGTTTACTTGCAGGGCCGTCTTTAATGTTGATTGGACCCTGGGCAAGAATTTACTTGGGCCCCCTGGATCCCGCCCCCCCCCCCCCGCACTTTGCTGTACTTGCTATACAGCAGCACTTACCTGTCACGTCCAGGGCCTCCAGGTGACGTCTCCTCTCTGTCATCATCTTCTCTCTCTGTAGATCTTCTCTGTCATCATCTTCTCCACTCGGTCTGGACAACTTCTCTCAGCCGCCTCATCTCTGCAGAGTGTGACACACAGACATCTTAGCTTCCTCACATTCTATCATTATCCCCCAACTGGAGTCCCCACAGTGTTATCCTGCTGCTTGCTGTACCCCCCCCCCCCCCCCGGGGTGTAGCTATAGGGGGTGCAGAGGTAGCAGCCGCTACCGGGCCCAGGAGCATGAAGGGGCCCAAAGACACTTGTGCCGCATAAGAAGACACACAAAGCACTGAGGGAAGGGGGGCCCAAGCTGAACTCTTGCACCGTAGCCCATGATCCTTTAGTTACGCCCCTGCCCCCCCCTCCCAATACCCCCAAAAACTATCCTGAAGAAACATTACTGCCCCCCATAGTAATAGTGCTCCTCATAGTCCCACCAATAGTAATTCCCTTCTAGAGTGTCCTCATTAGTAACACTGCCCCAACCGTGATAATGCTCCTCAACAATGCCCCCATTATTAGAAGAGCCCTCCCATATTAATAATACCCTCACAGAGCCCCCCAGTAGAAATACGGCCCCCTATTGTTCCCCCAGTGGTAATAAAGCTCCCTACAGACCCCTCAGTAGTAATAAGGCCCCCATAGTGCGCTTAGTAGAAATAAGGCGGATCTATAAGACCCTCCTATAGAGCCCCCAGTAGTAATAAGACCACCCATAATGTCCCCTGGATCTGTAGTGCCCCCTGCAATTATAATCCTCCCTCCACCATACAGTCCCATGTAAATAACATCACCTCCTCCCCAGCCGCCTCCAACGCACAGTCCCATGTAAGCATCACCCCCTAAGGCTACTTTCACACTTGCGTTCGTGCGGATCTGTCCTGTACTTGTACAGGACGGATGCGCACCGATAATACAAACTAATGCATCCGTTCAGGACCGATTCGTTTGTATTAGATTTGAATTTCTAAGTCCCAATACGGATCCGTCCTGACTTACATTGAAAGTCAATGGGGGACGGATTCGTTTACAATTGCACCATTTTGTGTCAATGCAAAGGGATCCGTCCCCATTTACTTACATTGTAAGTCAGGACGGATCCGTTTGGCTGCGCAAGGCCATGCGGACACAAAAACGCTGCTTGCAGCATTTTGGGGTCCGCCTCCAAAACGGAACGGGGGGGCTGTACGGAGCCGAACTAATGCATTCAGAATGGATCTGCATCCATTCAGAATGCATTGGGGTTAAACTGATCCATTTGGGGCTGCTTGTGAGAGCCTTGAAACGGATCTCACAAGCGGATCCCCAAACGCAAGTGTGAACGTAGCCTAAACATTAAGTCCCATGTACATAAACATCATTCCCCCCCACCATCCACTTTCAACATACAGTCCCATGTAAATAACATCACTCCCTCCCCCAGCCACCTCAAGCACACAGTTCCATGTCAATAACATCCCTCCCTTCAGCCCTAACATACATCCCAGTTAAATAACTACAACCCCCAGCATTGCTCTGCCTCTCCCTGTCCCTTCACTTACCTCTCCAGTCCTCATATACAGACATCAGCATTAGGCTCCTTCCCCTCTTCACTCCGGTCCAATCCTGCACTGGTCACATGATGGTGACATCATCCAGGTCATCCTATCACAGCCTGTTTTGCTGATCACATGACCTGTGATGTCACCACAGGTCCTTCACCTGTATTAGATTCAATTGTATTGCCGTTCTGTGTACGGCAATACAGTTGTATCTAGCAGGCAGGCAGGACATTCGGGGCCTGGGACAAAACATCAGGGGCCCAGGCCCCGAATGTTTTAATCTAGTGATGCAGTCACTAGTGAATGGGAGTCGGGAAACAGAGCTCCCTTGGGCCCCCAGGAGCAACTGGGCCCGGGGCAGCTGCCCCTTTTGCCCTGCGGCAAAGACGGCCCTGTTTACTTGGCTAAGGCAAATGTCGGTGACAGACATGTGGGTCCTTCAGTAAGCCCACGCACGACCTTCTGTCTCAGGGACCAATTTGTAGTGTAAACTACAAATTGGCGTGGTAATGAAAAGCAGGAAGTGCTCAACCCCATATGCAGTGGCTCATCTATACCAGGGGGGCATATCCTGCACTTGTGGTCCGCTGCTAATGGCAATCCCCAGCTAAAATGCATACAATGGAGGATGCCCGCAGCGGACCACAAGTACCACAATAGACATCCTACACAGGATATCAAATGTGTGGATGTGATAAACAATCAAATAAAATAAGAATAACTTTTACAAAGTTACCTCCTGTAAAATTGAGCGATTAGCCAACATATCCTACTGTGGAGGACATGTCTGAGCCCGAGCACCGCGCCAAGGTTTATCAAGTAGCTTGGGACCTAATGCTAAACTTACCTGTGCCATATGGGCAATACCAGGACCCAGTGGGCAAATTACAGGCGCGCAAGGTCCGACTCAGAGAAATCTCCCAGTTACCTCCAGCTACTTCCAGCATGCAGCCATGCTGCGAGTTGGACCTTGCGCGCATGTAATTTGCCCACTGGCTCCTGGTATTGCCTATACGGCACAGGTAGGTTTAGCATTAGGTCCCAAGCTACTTGAGAAACCTTGGCGCGGTGCTCGGGCTCAGACATGTCCTCCACAGTAGGATATGTTGGCTAATCTCTCAATTTTACATCAGTATGACGTTTTAGTAAGACCGCAGAGTGCACCTGTCTTTGTAAAAGTTATTGTTATTCACTGAAAGTGCCATAAAAATTAACCTTTATTAATGTGACATCTAAAATATAATTCCAAGTATTAACAAACATGAGCCCCAATGATACCAAAAACTAAAATGGTGATACAATAGAGCGCTTGGCAGGGAGGGGGGAGAGAGGGTTTCTATATACAGTTAGGTCCATAAATATTAGGACATTGACACAATTCTAACATTTTTGGCTCTATACACCACCAGAATGGAGTTGAAATGAAACAAACAAGATGTGCTTTAACTGCAGACTGTCAGCTTTAATTTAAGGGTATTTACATCCAAATCAGGTGAACGGTGTAGGAATTACAACAGTTTGCATATGTGCCTCCCACTTGTTAAGGGACCAAAAGTAATGGAACATACAGTCCTGATCAAAAGTTTAAGACCACTTGAAAAATAGCAAAAAATCCTATTTAGCATGGCTGGATCTTAACAAGGTTCCAAGTAGAGCTTCAACATGCAACAAGAAGAAATGGGAGTGAGACAAAACATTTTTTGAGCATTCAATTTAATGAAAACAACGAATAAACTGAAACAGGCTGTTTTTTAGCTGATCAAAAGTTTAGGACCACACCTCCAAAAAAAAAAAACTAAACCCCCCCAAAACAGAAATCCAACTTCCAAACATGAACTCAGTAATGAGTAGCTCCGCAGTTATTGTTTATCACTTCAAAAATTTGTTTCGGCATGCTTGATGCAAGCGTTTCCATGAGGTCAGTGGGAACATTTCTCCAAGTGGTGAAGACGGCCGCACGAAGGCCATCTACTGTCTGGATCTGTTGTCCATTTTTGTAAACTTCCCTTACCATCCATTCCCAAAGGTTCTCCATTGGATTTAGATCAGGGGAACACGCAGGATGGGCCAAAAGAGTGATGTTATTCTCCTGGAAGAAGTCCCTTGTCCTGCGGGCATTGTGTACTGTAGCGTTGTCCTGTTGAAAAACCCAGTCGTTACCACACAGACGAGGGCCCTCAGTCATGAGGAATGCTCTCTGCAACATCTGGACATAGCCAGCGGCCGTTTGACGCCCCTGCACTTCCTGAAGCTCCATTGTTCCACTGAAGAAAAAGCACCCCAGACCATTATGGCGCCCCCTCCACTGTGGCGTGTAGAAAACATCTCAGGTGGGATCTGCTTGTCATGCCAGTAACGTTGGAAACAATCAGGACCATCAAGGTTAATTTTTTTCTTATCAGAGAATAAAACTTTCTTCCACCTTTGAATGTCTCATGTTTGGTGCTCTCTTGCAAAGTCCAAACGAGCAGTTCTGTGGCGTTCAAGGATACGAGGTCTTTGAAGACGTTTTTTGTTTTTGAAGCCCTTCAGTCTCAGATGCCGTCTGATAGTTATGGGGCTGCAGTCAGCACCAGTAAGGGCCTTAATTTGGGTCGAGGATCGTCCAGTGTCTTGACGGACAGCCAATTGGATCCTCCGGCTCAGTGCTGATGAAATTTTTTTGGGTCTTCCACTTGACTTTTTGTTCCATAACCCTCAGGATCATTTAAGAAATTCCAAATTACTGTCTAACTGCATCCCACCTCAGCAGTGATGGTGCGCTGTGAGAGACCCTGCTTATGCAGTTCAACAACCCGACCACGTTCAAAAAGGGAGTTTTTTTGCCTTTGCCATCACGTGTGACTACCTGACAGAAAATGACAATGAATCCACATCTTTGCAGAGATTTGGCCTTTTAATGGAATGCGGTCCTAAAATTTGGATCAGCTGAAAAACAGCCTGTTTCAGTTTAATCGTTATTTTCAATTAATTGAATGCTCAAAAAATGTTTTGTCTCACTCTCATTTCTTCTTGTTGCATGTTGAAGCTCTACTTGGAACCTCGTTAAGATCCGACAATGTAAAATATGATTTTTTGCCATTTTTCAAGTGGTCTTATTACAGGACTGTAATAATAATCATAAATCAAACTTTCACTTTTTAGTACTTGGTTGCAAATCCTTTGCAGTCAATTACAGCCTGAAGTCTGGAACGCATAGACATCACCAGACGCTGGGTTTCATCCCTGGTGATGCTCTGCCAGGCCTCTACTGCAACTGTCCTCAGTTCCTGCTTGTTCTTGGGGCATTTTCCCTTCAGTTTTGTCTTCAGCAAGTGAAATGCATGCTCAATCGGATTCAGGTCAGGTGATTGACTTGGCCATTGCATAACATTCCACTTCTTTCCCTTAAAAAACTCTTTGGTTGCTTTTGCAGTATGCTTTGGGTCATTGTCCATCTGCACTGTGAAGCTCCGTCCAATGGGTTCTGAAGCATTTGGCTGAATATGAGCAGAAAATATTGCCCGAAACACTTCAGAATTCATCCTGCTGCTTTTGTCAGCAGTCACATCATCAATAAATACAAGAGAACCAGTTCCATTGGCAGCCATACATGCCCATGCCATGACACTACCACCACCATGCTTCACTGTTGAGGTGGTATGCTTAGGATCGTGAGCAGTTCCTTTCCTTCTCCATACTCTTCTCTTCTCATCACTCTGGTACAAGTTGATCTTGGTCGCATCTGTCCATAGGATGTTGTTCCAGAACTGTGAAGGCTTTTTTAGATGCCGTTTGGCAAACTCTAATCTGGCCTTCCTGATTTTGAGGCTCACCAATGGTTTACATCTTGTGGTGAACTCTCTGAATTCACTCTGGTGAAGTCCTCTCTTGATTGCTGACTTTGACACACATACACCTACCTCCTGGAGAGTGTTTTTGATCTGGCCAACTGTTGTGAAGGGTGTTTTCTTCACCAGGGAAAGAATTCTTCGGTCATCCACCACAGTTGTTTTCCGTGGTCTTCCGGGTCTTTTGGTGTTGCTGAGCTCACCGGTGCGTTCCTTCTTTTTAAGAATGTTGCAAACAGTTGTTTTGGCCACGCCTAATGTTTTTGCTATCTCTCTGATGGGTTTGTTTTGTTTTTTCAGCCTAATGATGGCTTTCTTTACTGATAGTGACTGCTCTTTGGATCTCATCTTGAGAGTTGACAGCAACAGATTCCAAATGCAAATAGCACATTTGAACTGAACTCTGGACCTTTTATCTGCTCATTGTAATCAGGATAATGAGGGAATAACACACACCTGGCCTTGGAACAGCTGAGAAGCCAATTGTCCCATACTTTTGGTTTCTTAACAAGTGGGAGGCACATATGCAAACCGTTGTAATTCCTACACCGTTCACCTGATTTGGATGTAAATACCCTCAAATTAAAGCTGACAGTCTGCGGTTAAAGCACATATTGTGCGTTTAATTTCAAATCCATTGTGGTGGCGTATAAAGCCAAACATGAATAAGAATTGTGTCGATGTGCCAATAATTATGGACCTGACTGTATATATATATATATCTATCCCTCATCCTAAACCCTGTCCCCAGAGTCGCACCCTAATGGTGAATGTTCTCCGTGCTCCTATCTATCATCAATTGTCTCTGAGACAATATCACATAGAGACATCAAATACAGCGGTGTCTTAAATCATGTCACAAGCTGACTGCCACAGTTATATATGGTGTAAAAAAAATAATTTACTTCATTGGACTTCTCAGTTTATTATTCAACCTAAAGACTGGAGGTGAGATAAAATGTTCTGCAGATGATTGTGGAGAAGATTTTTGTTGTCTGCCACTATCAAAAAGTCATCTAGGTATGGGATAACTAGTATCCTTTTTTGCCTGAGGGTTGTTGGTACCTCTACCATAATCTTGATGTAGATTCCGAACAGAAGACAGATGATTTGGAAATGATGAGCGTGACCCTGCACCTGAACTGCAAATCTGAGAAAATGCATTGACTGTGGACTGTCGACAAATCGTAAATACTGCCGGGAACCCCAAAAGAGGCTCCCAGCACCTCTCTGGTCCTTCCTTGCCTGGCAGGACAGGAAAAACACTGTTGATGGAACCGCTCTGTGTTTTTTCCTGTCCTATCACAGGAAGTCAGTCTCAGGATGTCAGTCTTGGTTTAATGGTAAATCTATCTAGATACTGGAGCTGAGTATTATATCGGTGGTGTAAATCTTGTGATGTCCACATCTGTTAATGCCTGAATAATGCCAACATGAATTCAGTGACCAAGTGATGCATACATACACTACTCAATAAAAGTTAGCGATTTTTACCTTTCGGGTAAAATTTATGGAAAACGTAAAAAGTTTCTGCTCTAGTGATATTATATCATGAAAGTCGGGCATTTAAGTAGAAGCACGCAATGGTGATTTTCTCATCTCAAACAATTTATTGAAACAAAAGCCAAGACCAGTGGTGGGTATACCCCCACAAAAATGTCAGTGTGTCAATAACTTGAGCATCATTTACAGCTTGACTGCGTCTCCTGCTGTTCACAAGTCGACTTAGTGTTTGCTGAGGCGTGGCATCCCACTCTTCTTGAAGGGTGGGTCTCGGGTCATTGAGGTTCTGGGGTACAGAGTTACGAGCCTCTACATGGCGACTCGGCTGATTTCCAAGGTTTTTCAATGGGATTCAGGTCTGGAGAAAGTGCAGACCACTCCTTTTTAGGTACCCCAGTCTCCAGCAGCTGTTCCCTAATGATGCGACCTCAATGAACTGGTGCATAGTCGTCCATGAAGATGAAATTAGGTCTGTGTTGTTCGTGCAGAGGCACAGTGACTGGATTAATGATGTTATTCTAGTAGAATGGGCTTGTCACTGGACCATTCACAAACTGTAGGGCAGTTCTGTATTGACTAGACACACCTAAACACACACTGTAACATCACCACCACCAAAGGCTCGTCTGGTGACAACAGTTAGCGCTCTTTTGACTTCTCCAACATCGTTGGCGGCCATCATTTCTGCTCAGCATGAATCAACTTTCATCAGTGAACAGCACTGAGGCACACTGGTCCCTTGTCCAGGGTAGAAGCACCCTGGCCCATGCAAGACGTTGACTCCTGCGACTGGTGGTATGGTCAGGTATCCTTGCAGTTTTTCCACCATGCAGACCAAGCTGATATAAACATCTGACAAGATACTTGGGTGCCTCTCACCTCCCTTAAATGTGCCTGGAGTTGTATGGCATTCATCATCCAGTTCCGCAGGGCATTGTTCACAATGAAGCGGTCATTAGTGTGGGATGTGGCCAAAGGATCTCCACTTCTCTGCCTTTCTGTGACTCTTCCAGTCTCTGTATCTCTGATACAACCTGCTGATGACAGCTCTGTGGCACTCTAAGCTCAGTGGACACTTCTGTCTGAGAACATCCTGCTTGAAGCCTCGCTATGGTGAGGTACTGTTGATCAATTGTTAAGTGCCATCTTAGTCTCATGATGTCAAAATGTGAACAGCATGATGAGGAGGACTGTTTAAATACTAATTCGAAATGAACCTGTCGGCACAGCAAAATAGCAACAGGAGCACAGCAAGAAAAACCTATAACTGGCCAGGGTGTATTGCCAGCAGGGGTTTAAATAGATAGCCGAGTACATGGATCAGAACCTGATAGGTCCATGACTCGGCATTCCATTAGTGAGAACACAGCACACAGGAGAGATCAGCTGAATAATCAGCCCACTTCTAGACTCCTCCAGTACACGCCCGCTGTGTGGAGAAAGAGCATAGCATCCAGTTGCTAATGATGCTGTTGCATTACCAGGGGGCGTGGCCTAGCAGCATGTCTCTCTGCTGGAGCACGGACAGGTAAATTTGTGACAGAACCAGGAAATTCTTTGGTTGATTCATGGATCAAACACCTGTTGTGAATTTTGCCATTAAATCTCACTGCACTTAATATTATCCCTGGGCGCCGCTCCGACCTCCCGTTATGTCCTCCGGTATCTTCGCTCAGTAAGTTATAGTAGGCGGAGACTTAGGACTCTTGGTTATAGTAGGCGGAGTCTGCCATTGTTCTGCTGGGCGTCTCCTCCTTTTTTTCTCCCAGGCTGTGAGCTGTGCGCTGCGATTGGCCAGCGCTACAGTCTAGGAGGAGGAGACGCCCAGCAGAACAAGGGCAGAGTCCGCCTACTATAACTTACTGAGCAAAGATACTGGAGGACATAACGGGAGAACAGAGCGGCGCCCAGGGATAATAGTAAGTGCAGTGAGATCCCTGGGCGCCGCTGTATATGTCAGGATACTTAGTTCACAATGTTTTTCCAGGTGAAAGGTCCTCTTTAAGCTCCTTGTTAGAGAACAGCAAGTTGTGCAAAAAGAACTAAAACATTGAAAAGTTGAACATGTGCATTAAGAAGTTTAGAGAAGGTCACATTAAGTTCACCTGTAAAGGTTTGAGGCCATTTTAGGTTCATCCTGAAGTTTCACTAACAAGCCAAATGTCCCTAACTTTTTGTGTCCTGCCTCCTTCTTTATTACTTTACTACTATTTATTACTATTTTGTCTTAGATAAGTACTGGCCAGTAGGTCGTTCTCTCATGTGGGCTGTGCTCGTAGAATAATGAATACACATCATGATTTTTTTTTCCCATTTTTAACATAATTTTTTTCTTTCCAAACATTTTATTAGATTTTCTTAATAAAACCCCAGTGTGGGAATACTACAAGTAAGAAATAAGTATAAGCAAGATATTGCTGCATTTGTGGGAGGGGAGGCTGATTACAAGGCTATTCATACATACCTGTGGGCCCAGGATGGCTGATTACTAGGCTATTTATAGGCCGATTCAGCTGATTTCACCCACTCACCCACACCATCTTACAGTCACTTCACATTAGGGTGGCCCCCTTTAGGCTGCCCCTCCACAGCAGTTATAGCATAACTCTACTGCTTGTTGTAGATAGGGTTAGATAGGTTAGGTTCACCTTTCTGATAGCCGATCCGACCACAAATAATAAATATAATTGCACAAGAACAACCCAGCTCTACAGCTAGATACAGTAAAGCCAAGCAATGTATCTCTGGGTGATCCACAGGTTTTATTTCAGGTTGTATATTTGGATATGAAAGCTCCATTGCTAAAATACCACCTAGAGACCACATCCAGACCAAGACCTTAACCCCACAAGAACCAGGTAGGGAAAGGAACAAGCATACAAGGAGCAGTGAACACACAGGCTACCAAAACTACACATCGCCCCTGGCAACCAGCATGACTGGAACTAATAACTCTGCCCCGGCTTCTGAGCGTCCTCCCCTCTTCTCCTCCTTCTTCAGGGCAGGATTTTTATCCCTATATAAAAGCAAGGTACGTCCACCCTACCACCTTATATGTTCATATGTTTCTCCTGATGAAGGGGGTTAATTACTATACCCCAAAACGCGTTGCAACGGATTTTTACAAGCTAATAAAGAAGTTGACTAGAAGCCCCTCTTATATGTTGGCTGCATCCATCTTCCTTCATTCTACAGGCGATCCAGGCAAAGGCGGGTTATTTGGTGTCCCGGTGTCTTGACTTTATACGGGCTACCACCCCCCTGTGAAGTGTAGTGAACATCTTTTGTTTTTATCTTACTGATACTGCATTTTAATTCTATTTCTGTGGCACCGTATTTATAACTCATAAACAATACACCATCGGGTGCTCTAAGTTTACCAATTTAAAAAGGTAATACTAACTAATCCCTTAGTTTTAAAAGGGGATCTGGCACTTTCAAGTTGGGACTAAAGTTGTCCTTGTGCCTTGGGTCTAACATTTGTACCCATTGGCCATAGAGATTTTGTCTACTATATATAACCAGCATACACGGCATCAACCAAAGCCAGTACGTCAGAGAACAAACGTGAGCAACGTGGAACCTGTGTCACAGTGAACCATACTGAGACCGTGACAGCTTGGCTGTTTTTGTAAACCCAACCAGATCTTGCAGCTTGGATATGGCGGCCAGCAGGACAAGCTCAGGGAACCACCCCTGTCTAGAGATACAGTTGTGTTCAAAATAATAGCAGTGTGTTTAAAAAGGTGAATAAAGCTCAAAATCCTTCTAATAGCTTTTATTTCCATACACACAAATGCATTGGGAACACTACATATTCTATTCCAAATAAAAACATGAAGAAAAATATATCAAATTTGTGTTGTTCCTCTAAATTTTTTTTTAAGAAAAGTGAATATTAGGCAGTGTTTGTATTCTTCATTACAAACTCAAACATTCACTATATAAACTGAAAAACGTTTGAAGATTTTGCTTTCCTTTGAATCACTTCACTAATATTTAGTTGTATAACCGCTGTTTCTGAGAACTGCTGGACATCTGTGATGCATGGAGTCAAGCAACTTCTGGCCCCTGTGAACAGGTATTCCAGCCCAGGATGATTGGACTACAGTCCACAGTTCGGGGTCGTTGTCTTGTTGGAACACCCATTTCAAGGGCATTTCCTCTTCAGCATAAGGCAGCATGACCTCTTCAAGTATTCTGATGTATTCACACTGATCCATGATCCCTGGTATGCGATAAATAGGACCAACACCTTAGTATGAGAAACATCCCCATATCATGATGCTTGCGCCACCATGCTTCACTGTCTTCACTGTGCACTGTGGCTTGAATTCAGTGTTTGGGGGTCGTCTGACAAACTGTCTCCGGCCACTAGACCCAAAAAGAACAATCTTACTTTCAACAGTCCACAAAATGTCTCTTTAGACCGTCAATGTGATCTTTGGCAAATTGTAACCTCTTCAGCACATGTCTTATTTCCACAGTGGGACTTTGCGGGGGCTTCTTGCAGATAGCTTGGCTTCACATATGCGTCTTCTAATTGTAACAGTACTCACAGGTAACTTTAGACCTTCTTTGATCTTCCTGGAGCTGATTGTTGGCTGAGTCCTTGCCATTTTGGCTATCCTTCTATCCATTTGAATGGTAGTTTTTTGCTTTCTTCCACGTCATTCAGGTTTTGGTTGCCATTTTAAAGCATTTGCGATCATTTTAGCTGAGCAGCCTATCATTTTCTGCACTTCTTTATATGTTTTCCCCTCTCCAATCAACTTTTTAATCAAGGTGCGCTGTTATTCTGAACAATGTCTGGAACAACCCATTTTCCTCAGAATTTTAGAGAGAAATGCACTGTAACCAGCATGTACATTTGCTGCCTTCCTTCCTTAAATAAGGGCAATAATTGCCACCTGTTTTTTAAAGAATGAATGACCTCACTCATTGAACTCCACACTGCTATTATTTTGAACATGCACCTTTCAATAAGTGATTGAATTACAGAGAATCAGCAGCATGCATGTCATGTCTGTTGGGTTTCTATTACTCTACTACACCTGCTAGTAAATTATTTGCCATGTAGAAATATCATTTCTACCAAAAACAGTGATTGATCGGGTTAGTGATGTCTGACTGCTATTATTTTGAAACACAACTGTATATAGAAATCCACATCTCAGATATGCTGCAAATGTCTGAACTGAGAATACAACAACTTTGCTTTTTTACAGTATTTTCTGCCCTATAAGACGCACCTAGGTTTTAGCGGGGGACAATAAGAAAAAAAATATATTTTCATTACACCTCAGGTCAGACCACCAGTTAGACTCCTAATGTTAATCAGACCTCAGCTGACAGCCCCAAAAAGACCCCCAATGTTAATAAGACCCCCAATAAGACCTTAGATCAGACCCCAATGTGAATGACCCCCAATTAGACCTCAGATAAGAGCCCCATGCCTTTCATCATCCCCTAGTAGCATAATTTCAGCCACCAGTAGCCTCATATCAGCCCCCAGTAGCCTCATTTCAGCCACCAGCAGCTTCATTTCAGCCCCCAGCAGCTTCATTTCAGCCCCCAGCAGCCTCATATGGGTTAAAATAAAAAAAACACTTACCTCTCCTGCTTTGGGCGCCGCCACTCCTCTCCTCCAGCGCGTTCTGTCTTCCAGCTGTGCTGTGAAGGCTGCGTACAGCATGAGACCACAGAGCGCAGTCACGTTGTGCGCAGCCTTCACAGCCGACAGCCGAGGACCAGGAAGCGGCGAGTACAAAGCCTTCACCGCTTCCCGGTCCTCCGGTGCTAATGAGCGCTTCCATAATGGAATCGCTCATTAGTATTTGCCCCATAAGACACAGGGGGCATTCCCCCCCTCTTTTTAGGGAAAAAATGCGTCTTATGGGGCGGAAAATACAGAAATTATAATGAAGATAATGTTGTGAAGTGAAATTCATGGTGAATATCTACTGCTCTGACTTGCTCCATGTTCTCCTACCTGAAGCTTTGTTCAAGGAAGAATTCAGATTAAGGACATTCAGGGTTCCTAGAGGTTCTCTGTAACAAGACATTGAGTGTATTGTCATAGGCTGGAATAGTTTCCCCCTCGACCAATGTCTGACAATAAATGGATTTCATTTGTTAAATATTTTCCGGTGTTTCTTTGTGTTTTCCACATATGTCCTCTGTAGACGGTGGTTCTTCAAATGCTATAATACATAGTAAGGGTCATTTTACATGGATTGAAATATCTGGCAATTATCTGGAACAAGCCAGACATTCCTGATAATTACCTGATCGTAAGCGAGGATGGGGGCTGTATTTACAAGCAGTATTCGCCTCCTGTGTATGGGGACAAGTGACCAATACGGCAATTGCTTGTCCCCATAGAAATTCATTCTTACTGGGCAGCAGATTGCTGTTTATACAGTATGATATGCTGCACAGGACTGATGAATTTTGGAACCAGTAGAACACAATCATGTTCGCTGGTTCATCAGGTGATCACTAGCACATTTTACACTGGTACAAACGCTTATCCCCGTGAGAGGACGTTAAGGCTAGGTTTACATGACAACATTTGTCGCAGTAATGTCACGCGACATACTTTATAATGCTAGTCTAAGGTGTCGCACTGTGACATGTGACATGCTGCAACAGTCTCGAAAAAACCCTTCCACGATGTATTTGTGTGCGACTGTCACAATCGCAGCATGTTACATTTCGCAGTGTGACACCATAGACTAGCTGTCGCAGCGGGGCGTGGGGAAAACCCCCCACCGTGCAATGGCGGTGGCTGCTAGCCAGGTAGCAGGGAACAGGGAGCAAGTCACCTCCTAATGCAACCCTAGGTTCTCCCTAGACTCCTAGCGCATAGCCGCCTCAGATGGTAAGGGGGCTCATGCTCACCGACCTAGGACCCTGGGAATCCCTGCTGTGCCCTAATCCTGAAGACAGGGCAGAGACCACACATTCATCCTTCACCACGGATGAATGGTGTCTCCTGAAGCCCAGCAACTGACCACCAACTAGACAGGGCCACAGCCGAACGACAGGTAAGTATACATAAGACAACAGACAACAAAAGTTATCAGGACTTACCTGTCGCCCGACGAGATGGACCGGAAACTCACAGTCTAGCTGTTTGCTTATACCCCTCCAGGAAAGCAAGCCCCATTAGGAGCACACACACCAGCAAACAAGACCCACACCATACAACATACAACACAGGTGGAGAAGGGTAAACAGAAGCAAGCAGGAGGGAAAGCAAAGGAAAACAATACAACAAATAACTGTGGCTCACACAGACATTATCACAACAGCCCAGGAGCAGAGTTCCATACCAAGCTGACAACAAAATACAAACTGACCTCAGGCTCCACCACGCCAACATATAAGGAGGCCTGAGGTCACACCCACCACACCTACCAAACACACCTTAACCCCGTGCACACCAAAGCAGGGAAAACACCATAACAAATACACATTGCCGGAGGCAACAACATGCAAGGCAACCATGTCACGGCACACACCACAAAGGCCGTGACACTGCCCCCGCATGCAGACACAGCAACACGTTGCCGCAGGCAACAGCAAGCGTGGCCAAGTGTCACAGCGCACACCAAAGGCCGTGACATTCCCACCCTCAAAGCCCCCCCCCAACAATAAAAGGGGAAGTTGGTGGGGCAAAACAAACAATGGGAGGGGGAGGGGAATAAAAGGTCAGTGTCAGCATGTCCCTCCAAGACTACCGCCAGCAAGCCAGGACCATCACCTAGGTCCCTGGACGCCAGCCAGCTAAGCAGTCTGAAGGACATACTGGACACCACGTCCGACTCAATAAAACGCTCCCACTCCAGGTCGCTGCTAGCAACCACTCCCCAAGCAGCACACCGCCGGAACACCAAAGGAATGTTGCCAGCAGACGACCCGAGATAGGAACATAGAGAGGGACGAGGGGGCACCAACACAGACAATGGTATAAAAGAATGGCGGGGAAAAAGCCACTCACCGCGCCGTTAACAGTGAAACCCCATAACGCTCTCCCTCCGGAGAACGCGCATGCACACCCAACGGATGGCGATACATGCTGCACCCTCTTTTTAAGGTGGGGGACTGCGGAGCCATTATTTGTTATAATGTCACGGCGGGGCGTGGGGAAAACCCCGGCATGCAGACACAGCAACAGCAAGCGTGGCCAAGTGTCACAGCGCACACCAAAGGCCGTGACACTAGCATTCTAAAATATGTTGCAGTGTAGTTGTACCCTATATTTCGTGTGACACATGTCGTCATGTAGCCCTAGCCTTAGGGTGACAGCAAGCAGGGAGATATTACTTTGGTCAACCTAAATGGTTCTAAAAGAAAGTACTGGGTGTGGATTCGAGTAGGGCTGGGCGATATGGCCTAAAATCTATATCACAATATAATTTGAAGCATGTGCGATAAAACACGATATATTATTTTCTGCTGTATGTATACAAATTACAAAACGCCATCAGCCCCATGCCCTTGCCACCATCATGTCCCCCAGCCAGTGCAATCAGCCCCATGCCATAGCCATCCACCCCCTGACAGATTCAGGCCCCGGCTACTTACCTTTCCTGCACGACTGGCTGATGGAGTCCGGAGGAGACGGGCAGCATCTTCTTCCCAGCATGCACTGGGAGGGACCTGACGTCACACACAGCGTCAGCCAGCGCCCTGACGATGTATGAACGCAAGGCCCTGCAGCGCGGTGCAGAGTCGGGAGGCCACGGCGTGGTGAGTGAGAAACTTCTTCAATTCACTACCGCTCCGTGGTTATGTATCGCGATATGGTGATATAACTAAAATCTATATCGTTGGCCGAATTGATGACGATATTATCGTATATCGTTTATATCGCCCACCCCTAGATTCGAGCTGTAGGATTTTCATATGAGTCTGACAAGAACACTCTGAAATTGCTCATAACACCCATCTTGTCTTCAGCCTTTCCCAGCCAATTCTACCTGACAACTAAAAGTTTTCTTTGCGTGTAAAGCTAGCAATGTGATATACTTACCCAACTAAGGATGGTTCATGAGCACAGTAGGCATCATAACTGGATTTCGACTGTCTCAAACAGCAGAGGCCTGAGCTCATGGTTGCAATACCGATTGCAGAGATTTAACCCCTCAGATGCCATGGTTAAATGTGACCACTGCATCCAAGATTGTAAAAACAGAAGCCGCCCAGTGTCGCCTTAAAGCCTCATTGACACGTCAGTGTTTTGGTCAGTGATTTCCATCAGTGATTGTGAGCCAAAACCAGGATTTGAGCCTCCACAGACATAAGGTATAAGGGAAAGATCTGCCCCTTTTCTGCTTTTAGAGCCACACCTGGTTTTGGCTCGAAATCACTGATGGAAATCACTGACCGAACACTGACTGTGTGAATGAGGCATTGCCCTGGCTGAGATCGGGGAAGGCGATCTGTGCCAGTAATAGGCCTGAGCTTGTACAAGGCTTCCAGGCTAATTACTAGTATATTCCAGTTATGGCCTCAGGTGGCAGCACTGCATTGGAATACACTGAATCAGACATAAATTTATAGTGTTTCATGTTGTATGTAATTTGCATCATATGTGAGATGGGCAAACAGCTCTCATTGTGTGAACACTGTTTGTGTAACTGAAGTTAAATGATATGGACAGACATTCTGCTGTTTGGCCAAAAGATGCCGCTGTTTCCCAAGTACAGCAACAGACTGCATTTCATGTGATATTGAAAACTCTCAGGAGTGGAGCCAAACAACAAGTCTGGAAAGAAATGAAGGTTTATCAATCTTGGGGTGAAGCTGGGAGACTGTGGACCTGTGTGATGAGAGGATCCATCGACATCCAGATGTGGGAGCATCCTTCAGTGACCAGAGCTGCAGCCAAGTAAAGCTGATGGTGTCCAAGACCCTAATTATGTCCAGGGAAAGGAGGATTGCTGCCAGGAACGCTGAGTAGCAGAGTAACATACTGCGGGACTGCATGCTTGTTGGAGAAGCCTTTGCTCGATTCACAGTCACCAGCTGATGAAGAGCAGACTTGGGTCAGTAAGACTGATCGTGCACGCACCTTATTGCAGTGTTGGCACCTAGAATACTAGAGACTGAGACCAGGCCTGTAGTTAGTTAGTTAGGGTTTCTGTTTGTTTCAGGTCACAAGGATTGTTACCTGTTCATTACAAAGACTTCACAGTTAATGTTACAGTTCACACCGGAGAGCTGATAAACTTCTCCACAAACTCAAGCCAGGCTGGCATTTACTCAAAGGAAACACTAAGGCACGTGCTACGTGACCAGTTAATAGAAGGGGAATACTATAGAGTATAATAAAATTGCAAGCTGTTGTGCTGTACCGCACGCTAGCCCGCACCACACACCCAAATGGTTGTTCCTGATTTTAGGGTAATAACAGCTAGGTGTCACTGTTTTAGTTGAGCCTGCCAGCAGGTAAATTACCGCTCTTACCTCCAGCATCCATCAGAGGGTGCAGCGCTGTGCAGCACAAGGGTCTCAGCCGTCTGGCTGGGTGTATGTAAATTTTATTGTGTGATACCAGCATTTGTGGTCGTGATCAATACCACGTTTAAGTAAAATACTGTTTTGGCAAAAGCTGATGTTGGAGTTGCTTTCCTCGTTTGTGACTTCGCTGTATCCTGGGGAGCCCACCCCGGTACATGGCTTACAACTTGGTGTAGTCGGCAAGATACAGCGATCGTTATGAACGGGAACGTGGTGGGAGACCTTCCCCCAACGGCAACAGGCCCAGGACCCAGGTCAGGGTGCGCCAGTGCAAGGCCAGCTAGCCCCACCAATGGAACAACTGGCCCCAGTTCGTCAATACAGCCTGCGCCCGCCATTCCAGCCCCAGTAGGGTACATACCCGTGGGGGCGCTGTTGTGTTATCTGCCCAAATTTGATGGTAAAAACATGACTTTGCAGGACTGGACTTAAAGGGTGCAGAGTGCGGTTAAAATGTCTAACCTGACCCCCGAGCTGCGTTGTGGGCTCTAGAGGGTGACGTCAGATGGACAGTGATGGTAAGGACTGAATCGGAGAGAGACACCCTAGAAAAAATATTCTCCCTGCTGGAGGGAGCCCAGGGGGAACGTGCTAAAGTAGTACAGCTACTTCTTCAACTGACCACAGCGAGAAGGCGAAACCCTAATGCAGTACTCCAACGGTACAGGTCCAGGTGGTCCAGGCCCTGCAGACAGAATTGAGAGAACGTCAGCTGGAAGTGTCTCACATGAGTGCAGGATCACCCTGGCCTCTGTAAATGACCCCAGCACCCCGCGCCAATCCATCCAGGATAACTAGGGTGTAGGGGCTTGCCTAAAGAGGGCCTCTCTGCTGGGCTTGTTGAAAGTACGGCCACATGGCCAGAGAGTGCCTGGTACAGATAAAAACCGAGCCAACGTTAAACTTCCGACCGCTGCAGTAGCTGGGTGTCCTGCGGCGGTACACCAGAAGCGAAGCCCTATGCGCGAGGAACACGACCTATATGCCAGCAGCCCTCTTATGGAAGCCCAGAAGGTACGCTGCCTAGTTAATACAGGGTCGGAGTGCACCCTTATGCCTCTGCAGTTCTTTGAGAGACACTTTGGGCATATGATGGAGCCGGAAGCGTCATCAGGCTGATGGCTGCCAATAAGAGAGATGGATATGTGCGGGATAGTCTGGATGCGGGTCTGACTGTTTGGGCAAGAAGGGGCTCATGTTGGTGGACCATTCGTCCAGGGGAGTAATGGACTTGATGCTAGGTATGAATGTGCTGAGAGACCTAGACCATCAACTCTATACCAAAGAAGGGCTGAAGTATTGGCAACAGGACACCACACACCGGCCGCAGAGGACCCCGATGAAGATCCCACCACGACAAAAACAACAGAAGTTGCTGGAAGACACCCTTTGGGAATTTCAGGAGGCTTTCTCGAGACATGATAAGGACTTTGGGTGTGCTTCCATTGAGCATGAAATCCCCACCGGCAATGCTGCGCTGAGCAGGAAATGTTAGCGGCAAATTCTGCCCAAAATGTATCAGGAGGTGAAGGACATGGTGGCCAGCATGTTGGAAAATTGGATGATCCAGGATAGTCAAAGTCCCTTTGCTGCTCCAGTGGTCTTGGTGTGGAAGAAAGTTGAGAGTCTCCATTTCTGCGTGGATTATTGTAAGTTGAATGCCCAGAACGTCCGGGATATAAACCCCCTTTTGTGGATTTGTTGTCCACCGTGAGTCATGCGAAGTTCTTCTCGGCTCTTGATCTGGGCAACGGTTATTGGCAGGTACCGGTGGCCAAGAAGGACAAAGAGAAGACGGCCTTCATCCTGCCTATGGCACTCTACGAGTTCAACCAAATGCTGTTCGGCCTGTCCAATGCCCCGGGAACAATCCAGCGGCTGATGAAGTACTGTCTGGGGGACCTCAACCTTGAGTCGGTATGGATATACCTGGAAATCATAGTAGTGTTTGGGGCCTCCTTTTGAGGATCACCTCCAAAAGCTGCGGCAGGTCCTAGGATGGCTGCGAAACTATGGGCTCAAATTCAATCATAAGAATTGGCAACTGTTTCGACAGCAGATAGAGTATTTGGGAGATTTGGTCACGCAGGAGGGGGTGAAGCCAGCCCCCAGTAAGGTGGAGGCTGCCAGAAATTGCTCCAGCCGTGTACATTGCAAGAGGTGCAGGCATTTGTGGGACTGGCCGGCTACTAGGAAAGTTTATACCCAAGTTTGCACATTTGGCGGGCCCCTTAAACGAGTTATCAAGGGGCACTGTGGGGGTCCGAAGAATCGTCCCATCAAGTGGGGACCCCGGCAACATGAGGCTTTTGAAGCAGTGAAGGAGGCGCTGACCAGTGCCCTAATTTTGTCTTACTAACTCCAATAATTATTCAACCCTTGGCACATGCTTAGGCTTTTATCATATCACTTTATTTATAACTTGCCCATATCCCCTGAAGACACCAGTGTTGTGGCGAAACATGTTGGGGGGCCTTGTTTGAGCTAATTTTAGGCAGAGTGTGTACATGGAGACCTGTAAAAAGAATAGAATGCTGCTATAGTGTATCAATATATAGTAGGAGAGCAGCTACCAGACCCTGAGTGATAGCTAGAGGCTACAGTATTTTAAAATAAGGAGACACATCGATAACCATGTAACACACTTGATAGTTTTAAAAGAGATCTTTATTTTTCATTTCTCTGTAGAAGATTTTAATGCAGATAGATTAACCGTTATGTTTTAATTGGCACATGAAATATAAAGGGCATAGTGGGTCTTACAAACCTTTTGCAAATATACTAATTTTGGTTTATGCCAAATAACAGGTAATTGTGTGTTACCAGCATTTGTGGTTGTGCTCATTACCACGTTTATGTAAAATATAGTTTGGGCAAAAGCTGGTGTTGAAACTGCTTTCATGGTTCATGACTTCGCTGTATCCTGGGGAGCCCACCCGCCTGGTACATGGCTTACACGGCTAGTCTTCACAATGATGTGTGGTTTTGTTTTACACCGATTTTTATGAATATATTCCCGCCTAATTATGTTAATAAAATACTCTGCAGGGCATTGCCCCCCTTCCCCTCCCAAGAGAAGGATACCTGGCAACACTGGATCTACATCTTACTTTCTGTCCGGAAAATCGAAAACCTACCCTCAATAAGAAACCCACTGGCCGAGGTGGAGACCCCATGAGTCTTTCCTGATGAATTCTGTCCGAATAGAGGGGTTTCTCCAACAGTACAATAGTTACAACCATAATACATACCTCCCAACTTTTGAAAATCGCAAAGAGGGACAATATGCACGCGAGAAGCGCGGCGGTTTTTTTCATACTAGGCCATGCCTCTAACTCTGCCCAAAGCATAATTACTGACTCTGTCACAATTGCATAAAGTTCCTTTATGTTTTTTTCTACAGTATGCGGAGCCCCTGGAACAATTTCTTTCTTGCGCTTTAATATCTATTTAAATATTAGCACATAAATCATTGGATGATATTTTAATGACCAAATTCGGACTGCGCCACCACTGTTTTTGATATGGGGGGGTTAATATACAAATACAGCTGGCACCAGACCTCTGACAGGGCGCAGTTAACGCCCTCAGGTGCGGTACCTGAGGGGTTAACTGCCGCGGATCGCAGCACCCTGTCAGAGGCAGGGTCTCAGCAATGTGTTTCTGCCGCCGCCTCCATTTGTAATGTATTAACGTTAGTTATCATTGGTGGTGCAGTGGCCACAGCCCCTCCCGTCCTCCGCCCCTCTGCGGTCTCATTCGTGGCAGTGGCAGCACAGGGGGGAGGGAGAGACTGCTTCCTTCTCCCCGTGCTGCTGAGGGAACATGGCCACGCTGAGAGCAACGTGCTCATGTTCTCTGATACTGGGCTGTGCAGTAGCACAGCCTAGTATCGATAAAAGGCAAATCTGGACAAAAGTATCGAAAGTTCAATACCCCAAACAACCCTAGTCCAAATTGCACAAAATAATGAAGTTCTGGTCTAATATACAGGTAGAAACTATACAGAGAGTTTAGTAAGGAGCAATTTAGCAAATTTATTAATGCACATAGAAGTATATGTAAGGATCGAAGAGGGACAGAGGGACTTGGGTCAAAAAGAGGGACTGTCACTTGGGAGGCATGATAACAGTATATCCTTTCGGAACCCTCCATGGTGTGGTAGGACAAACATTTTTTATTTTTTATTTAAGCGTGCCGCCGGGCACTATTGGTCCTACTGCAAGAAGCTGTTTTTGTTATAGTGTGTCTATTATACTATCATGATGTACTTCGAGGACTACCTATTTTAGTAAATATTATCATTAAAAGTTACGTTTTATAAACATCTAATTTTGGATCACCCTCCCAGTTTACTTTTTGCAATAGTATATCCTTACATATTACCAGGGGCGGACATAGAACTTAAAGTGGCTTTGGCAAAAAATTTAAGATTACACTTACCGGTAATCACTTTTCCATAAGCCCATGACAGCACCCTTGAGAGACCGCCTCCATCTAGGACAGGAAACAGGAACTTTCGTGGAGAGCTCATAAGGAGGAGCATGGCCCCAAGACCACCAGTTAATCGCAAGAACTTGTCCTAGACCACACTCTTACACACATTTTTTTTTTGTATATATGATTTTTATATATATATATATATATATATATATATATATATATATATATCTTTTTTTTTTTTTTAATTAGTATTAATTCTATATAGGGTGGGAATAAACCCGGGTGCTGTCATGGGCTTATGGAAAAGTGATTACCGGTAAGTGTAATCTTAAATTTCCCTTACGCCCATGACAGCACCCTTGAGAGACGAATAGAATAGAAACCCCTTTATTTTTTAGGGACTACTGCCTGGAGGACTTTTCTACCGAAGGCTAGTTGTTCTCTAGTGCCTAGGTCTAATCTGTAGTGACGAAAGAAGGTGCCGGGCGACTGCCATGTGGCTGCTCTACAAATCTGTTCTAAGGTAGCGTCGGCCCTTTCTGCCCAATTGGTGGAAACTGATCTTGTGGAATGAGCACCAAAACCCCCCGGGGAAGCCTTTCCAGTTGAAGAATAGGCCAAATTAATGGCTCTCACGATCCATCTGGAAAGGGTTTTAGTAGAGGCTGGGAGACCCTTATTTTTCCCACTAAATTGAATGAAAAGTTTTGAGGTTTTCCTCCACTGACTAGTAACCTCCAGATAATGGGATAGACATCTTTTTACATCTAAACAATGGAGTTTTTCCTCTTTTTCATTTCTCGGATTTTGACACAGGGAAGGAAGGATAATGTCCTGTGTTCTGTGAAACATAGAAACCACTTTCGGTAAGAAGGAAGGGTCTGGTTTAATGAGTACCCTATCATCTAGGATGTTAGTGTAAGGTGGCGAAGTATAAAAAGCCGATATCTCACCAACCCTCCTTGCTGAGGTAATTGCCACAAGAAAAGCTGTTTTGAAGGACAAGATTTTTATGGGTAACTCTTTAAGTGGCTCAAAGGGAGGCTCCGTGAGGCTAGTGAGGACCAAGTTGAGGTCCCAGGGGGGAACTGAAGGTCCAGATATAGGTCTAAGCCTGCTGATGGCTTTAAAAAATCTTCGGACCCACGGGTGGTTGGCGATGGGAGAATCAAAGAATGCACTCAAAGAGGATACCTGTACCTTAAGAGTACTTGGCCTCAAATTCTTTTCATGACCGGCTTGCAGAAAATCTAAAACCTTACACATAGGTGGGGGATTTAAAGGATTCACCGGATCTTTAGCAAACTTTTGGAAGGTGTTCCAAATCCTGAGATAAATGGAAGAGGTGATGTCCTTTCTGCAGGATAGTAAAGTGGAAACTACTTTCTTGGAGAGTCCTCTACTTTCTAGGATTTCCCCCTCAAGAGCCATGCTGTTAAGTGTAACTGCCTCACACTCGGATGGTTGACCAGTCCTTGGGACAGAAGGTCTTGCCTCTCCGAGAGAATCCAAGGATCTGTCAAGGATAGCTTCCTCAACCAAGTGAACCAGGTTCTTCTGGGCCAGAATGGAGCAATTAAGATCACTGTCGTTCTTTCTTGTCTCAACTTCTGTAGGAATCTTGGAAGAAGTCTTAACGGAGGAAAGGCGTAGAGGAGCTGGTTCGGCCAGTGAAGGGAGAAGGCATCTATCCCTGTTGGTGAATCTCTCGCGCTGAGGGAAAAGAAAAGATGACACTTTCTGTTTTCTCTGGTAGCAAATAAGTCCAGATGAGGGCGACCCCAAAGTTGAATTAGTTGATCGAAGACCATTTGATTCAAGCACCATTCCCCCTGGTCTAGTGTATTTCTGCTTAAGAAATCTGCCACCCTGTTTTCTGTACCTTTTAGATGTACTGCCATAAGGGACGGAACAGAAGAAATTATAAGGGAAAAGATATCTGTTGTTAACTGCATAAGATTTTCTGATCTGGTTCCTCCTTGCTTGTTCAAGTAGGAGACAACTGTGGCGTTGTCCGAAAAAACTTTTATAGCTTTTCCCTGAAGTAGAGGAAGAAATTATTTTAAGGCGAGAAAAACCGCTCTCAGTTCCCTCATGTTTTGGGAGTCTAGACTCTGCTCTCTTTCCCAAACACCTTGCCTTAAGTACCCTAGGCAACAGGCCCCCCAACCGGAAGGACTTGCGTCGGTGGTAAGGGTAACAAAATTTTGTTGGATCCAAGGGAGCCCCTGGGACAGGTTTACAGGATTCAGCCACCAGCGAAGAGACTGGATCACGTGGGGGGTGAGTGTGAGGGGTGTATCTAATGGGCGGAGGGTACCCTGCCATTCCTTCAGAATTTGCCACTGTAGGGGTCTGGAGTGAAGATGGCTCCAACTGACTGCTGGTATAGTGGAAGTCATTCTGCCCAAGACCGCCATTGCTTGTCTGATAGTAGGGTTTTTTGTAGATATCAGGGACTGAACCTGTTGTATTAATCTCTGAATCTTGTCTTGGGGTAGGATACAAAGTAGTTTCTTTGAGTCCAGCATCATTCCTAGAAAGACGCGAACTTGGGAAGGTATTAGATGTGATTTCTCCCAGTTTATTTGCCAGCCGAGGTCTTCTAGGATCTGCACTACTTTTTTGAGGTGTACTTCGAGAAGGGATTCTGACTCTGCTACCACCAGGAGATCGTCTAGGTAAGGAATCACTAGAATGTCTCTTTCTCTTATATGAGCCATGACTTCTGCCATGACTTTCGTGAAAAGTCTGGGAGCTTGAGAAATCCCAAAGGGAAGGGCTGTATATTGTAGGTGCTGAATGTGACTTCCTATTGAAACAGCGACTCTGAGGAATTTTTGACAGTCTGCCTGAATAGGGATGTGATAGTACGCATCTCTTATATCTATCGTAGCCATGAAACAGCCCCCGAAAAGATGTTTTAAAACTGATTGGATCGACTCCATTCAGAATTTTTTGTAAGAGAGATACTGATTTAGATCTTTTAGATTTATGATGGTTCTGAATGTTCCATCTGGTTTGGGAACCAGAAAAAGGGAAGAGTAGAAGCCACTGCCTCTCTCCGCCTCTGGCACCGGAATTAGAACATTTTTTTGAAGTAAGGATGCAATCTCCTGTTGTAAAGCTAGATTTTTGCCCGAATTTTCTCGAAAATTTGTAATTTTGAATCTGTCCGGTGGGTGAGAGACAAACTCTAGACAAAACCCTTCTCTTATCACGCTTAAAATCCAGGGGCTTGAGGAGATTTTTTCCCAAGCGTGAGGGAAGAGAGAAAGTCTGCCACCCACGGGAGAGAAACCGTCATTGCTGTGATGGTTTAGAGGTTGAGGAGGATTGGGAACTGAAGAGGAAACCCTTACTTTTCCTATTCTTGTTGTCTGCTCTGAAGTCTTTCCTCTGGCCCCTAAAAAAAATCCTTCTTGTTTTTGCGAAAAAAACTTTGTTTTTTCAGGGGTCTGGAGACAGGGAATCCTTTTTTATTGTCCGAAGCTTTATCCAAAAGGTCGTCCAAGACGGACCCAAAAAGATAATCGCCCTGACAAGGAATTGCACAAAGCTTATTTTTTGATCCAGTGTCTCCCGACCATCCTTTTAGCCAAATAGCTCGTCTGGCTGAATTAGAAAGAGCAGCTGACCTAGCATTTAATTTTAAAGCATCTGCCGAGGCATCAGAAATAAAGTCTACTGCTTTAAGTAGAGTGGGAAAAACGGCTAACAATTGATCTCTCGGGGTTTTATTCTGAATGTGGGATTCTAATTCTTCTAGCCATAATTTCAGAGACCTAGCAGTGGATGTGGCGGCAATATTTGGTTTGAACGCTTGAGCTGAGGTCTCTCAAACTTTTTTAAGGTAAACCTCTGCTCGTTTATCCATAGGGTCTTTAAGAGTACCCAAGTCTTCAAACGGTAGAGCCGATTTTTTTGAGATTTTTGCAACCGGTGCATCCAACTTAGGGGGCCTGTCCCAATTTACTGAGTCTGCCTCATCAAAAGGATACTTCCTTTTCACATTTTTAGGGACCAAAAATTTTTTATCGGGTCTTTCCCATTCCTTCTGTATCAAGAATTTTATATTCTCGTTTACGGGAAAAACTCTAGATTTTTTCTGCCCGAGGTCACCAAACATGATATCCTGAACGGATTTTGGGTCTTTGGATTCGTCTAGCTTCATGGTCGCACGAACCGCCTTTAATAAAGCTTCCATATCATCCGGGGAAAAAAGTGGCCCTCCCGTGGATTCTTCATCCTGGGACGAGTCTGGGCTATCTAGGATTTCTCCTCTATCACTATCTTCTAAGGGATCCGAGTCAGATTTATTAGCTGTGCCTGATCTGGTTCCAAGGGAGCTTGAGGCTACAGAGGGGAAGCTCTTTTTGAAATCTTTCAAAGAATCCGAGACCTCTGTCTTCACCATCTCCCTAATACTCTGCAGAAGGGATGGGGACTCCTCCTCCACTAGTTTCTCAATGCAACGTTGACATAGTTTTTTCGACCAAGAGGGGGCAAGCTTCTTTTTACAGACGGCACATTCCTTCCCTCTGGTTTTTGAAATTGCCTTTCTAGGGCCCTCTTTTATAGTCTAAAAAGCAAGAAAGAAAAGAGGGAAAGGAGATTTAGCCTGACTAAAGAAAACAAGTGATGGGGAATGATCCCCCTTACCCCACCAGGAGTACCAGTCTGCACTCATGACCCTCCTGCTGATCGGCGCGTTGGGCACTCTCCTCTTCCATGCTGCTGTGGGATAGAGTGACTCTCAGGATCCCAAAAATCCGGTTTCCTACTAGGCTCGCTGGGCTGCTGCTGACCGTGCGCCTCCTGTGGGTCCGATTCCCTCGGTCGGGTCCTGCTGAAACTATCTGCGGCCATAAGTAGGAGAAGCACTTCCTACTTCCGGAACGCACACTACATGCGTTCCAAATACCGGAAGTCTCGACGCCGAGAACCGGATCTCGCTTGGATCGCGAGATTTTGTCTCCCCAGAGAAGGGTGGTGAGGAGGAGGCCCCGGCCCGCCTGAACACTGTCAGGAGGGACCGGCGTGTCGGACGCACCTCTCAGTGCGGCCGGGACTGCAGAGTAGCAGCAGCGCGGCGTAAGCCAGACCCCAGCAGCAAGCACCAGACTCCGGCCGGCGGCTCCTAGAGGAGACTTACGCCGGAACAGGTAACCCCACTTCGAAATAATTCTCAGGGGCCCTGCAGCCTAACCTTCTTCTTTTCTCCACGAACCGTCTCTGTCTAGGACAGGAAACAGGAACTGGTGGTCTTGGGGCCATGCTCCTCCTTATGAGCTCTCCACGAAAGTTCCTGTTTCCTGTCCTGGATGGAGGCGGTCTCTCAAGGGTGCTGTTATGGGCGTAAGGGAAATAATAAAAGTGACCCCATGTTGTAGGTGAGTCCAAATTGACAGAAGGCGGGGCAACAGAAGTAGGCGGAGACAGCAATACTATAGTGCAGGGCTGGCCAACCTGCGTCTCTCCAGCTGTTGTAAAACTACAATTCCCACCATGCCTTGCTGTAGGCTGATAGTTGTAGGCTGTCTGGGCATGCTGGGAGTTGTAGTTTTGCAACAGCTGGAGAGCCGCAGGTTGGCCAGCCTTGCTATAGTGCATAGTTCTCCCTTATAAAGAGGGGCTCAGACGCCTGTACAGCAATTCCCAGGAGGCTGCAGTCCCTGGATCCAGCAGAGAGGTGAAGAGTGACACCAGTAAGACCCCCCGGACCCCACTAATGACATGGAGTAATGTGGACAGACAGCGAGAGGTCTCTCCGGATCTGAGGAGACGAGGAATCTGTAGAGGAGCTCGGAACAAGAGATCGCTGTCTGACCACATCATTCTCCTGACCGGATTCCCGCCATCCCAGGAGAAGCGCGGCGTCTGCTCTGTTCTGGCGGAATCCGATCCGCACTTCTCTTCTGTAAAGTGTCCCCATCACTGAGCAAAGAACAGACATTTCTACATGGAACACGTATGTGACACGTCTGCTCTGCACATGCCTTCTAGCCACGACCCTAATAAACCCGGGGAGGCGGTCCCTGATGATGGGCACTGGGGCTGTGATGGGCGCCCCCTGGCTGCCATACATTCCTGTGTCTGCACCAAATCCCCGGAATATTCCCCACAGGACCTGTCCAGCCGAATGATAACAACCCCCACCATCCTCACTACTACTCCACCCTCCACTGCTCCCTGTCCCCCATCTGCTCCTCTCACACCGCTGCTGACTGCGTCTACAATTGTCATGTGATATCAGACATTTACTGTGGATTTAGAGGGGTTACCTGGTAATTAATATCAGATCGTCAGGGGTCCGATACCTGAGACCCCCACCGATCAGCTCCGGAGAGCACAGCAGCCACTGAAACAGCTGAATTGGGACTCGGACCCCCACCGATGTGATAATGACCTGAGGATAAGTCATCATTATCAATTCCTGCATCACCTCTTACATCACATTTCATATCCGCCATATAATAGGCATCATGAGGAGGTGAGAATGGATGATGGGAGTTATCCCCCTAAAGCGTCCTCCCTCAGGAATAGGCCACGGTCCCCATACTCGGTGAGAGGGGCCGGTCTCTATAGTAACTACAGGGCCCGGCCTGTGAGGGGGGAAGGAGCCTGGAGAACACGGGACATTTCTGTAGAAAATGATGGATTTCCCCCATGGATGAGAACTTTCGGCTGAAAACCTCATTCACACGGAGCGGATTCTCTCCTCCAGCACTGAATGATGACAACCCCCACAACCCCCACTACTCCTCCCCCCATCACACTAATCTGAGGAGCGGAGAAGGATTCCTTGTGTGTAATGGAGGAGAATCTCCAGAGGTGACATGTCTGAGCTCTCCACCACACTGTCTCCTCACAGCTCATCTTACCTGCAGGCTGGAGGAATGGCTGATACCAGAGAGAACAAGAGCCCTGACTACCGACCAGGACCTGCCCAGTATCTGCTGCACTGCCAGAGCTGAAGGACCTGCGGTGACGTCACCGTCATGTGATCCGTGCAGGGGGCGGAGCTCTGCAGTGGGAGAAGATGAGGTGGTGATGGACCTGGGGTGACGTCACCATCATGTGATCAACTGCTGAGCGCCCCCCAACCTACTAATCACATGACAGTGACATAATTCCAGGTCTTTCACCACCTCTTCTCTCCTCAACTGAGCCCCGCCCTATACACTGATCACATGACTGTGACATCATCACAGGTCCTTCATCTATTCCTATCCTATCCATTCCTGAGCTCCCCCCCTTGTATTGGGCACATGGTTGTGACGTCATCTTAGGTTTTCCCGGTCTTGCCCTGCAGCAGATACCGGGCAGTTCCTGGTTGGTAGTCAGGGCTCTTGTTCTCTCTGGTATCAGCCATTCCTCCAGCCTGCAGGTAAGATGAGCTGTGAGGAGACAGTGTGGTGGAGAGCTCAGACATGTCACCTCTGGAGATTCTCCTCCATTACACACAAGGAATCCTTCTCCGCTCCTCAGCTTAGTATGATGGGGGGAGTAGTAGTGGGGATAGTGGGGGTTGTCATTATTCGGTGCTGGATGAGAGAATCTGCTCCGTGTGATTGAGGTCTTCACTACCAGAAGCTTAGATACACCCTGCACTGCCAGGAGCTTAGATACACCCGGAGCTCAGGGTTTTCCCGTCAGTGCAGCTTTATGAGGGTCTGAGTTTTGCGGGATGAGTTGTACTTTTTTCTCGCCCTCATTATCGGGGACATGGGACTCACTGATTAACCTTTATTCCTGTTTTTGGAGGAGTCATGAAGAAAACCAGCAATACGAGCCTTCTCCTGAATGAGCCACCAAGGATGGACAGGAAGGAGATCAGCAGAAGAATATTAGACCTCACCTTGGAGATCATCTCCCTGCTGAGCGGAGAGGTAAACTTTTCTAGATTTCTCTCCTCTTTATTGTATTCTATAACAAGTCAGACATCGGGAAGGAGAATCCATCATAGGAAGTGATAGGAAGAGTCCAGGGTCCTGGAGAACGGCCTCCAGACCTTCCAAGTGATGGAGAACCTGAAGATCAGCCCCCAGTATGGTGAGTGATGTGTCATGTGACCAGTGACCAATAGTCATGTTGTAGGAGCCATGAGAAGGTAAGTAGGCACGTTGTACCAGGAGGGAAGGGCCAGAGGAGAGCACATGGCCTCTGAAGGGTTTATTCCCTAAGTGTCTCTCTCCATCCACAGGAGTACACAATAGTGAAGAAGACATCGGGGGACTGTGTGACTCCCATCATCCATCTCCAGGAGTCAGGAGGGCGGAGCAGGACCCCTCACCCCATCACAGAGCCTCCCCCTCCCCCCCTGATACATGAGCAGAAGATCCTAGAACTCACCCATAAGATGATGGAGCTGCTGACTGGAGAGGTGACACTGCTGGGAATGCTGGGAAATTCTCCAGTAACAGCACTGGAGGGGTCTGGGTGATGACGGTGTCATTGTGTTGTCAGGTTCCTATAAGGTGTCAGGATGTCACTGTCTATTTCTCCATGGAGGAGTGGGAGTATATAGAAGGACACAAGGATCTGTACAAGGAGGCCATGATGGAGGACCACCAGCCTCTTATATCACAAGGTAAGACCCGTCATGTGCAGTGTATACACGTGTGTGCAGTGACATGTAATGGAGGAGCACCAGCCTCTTATATCACAAGGTAAGAGCCGTCATGTGCAGTGTATACACGTGTGTGCAGTGACATGTAATGGAGGAGCACCAGCCTCTTATATCACAAGGTAAGAGCCGTCATGTGCAGTGTATACACGTGTGTGCAGTGACATGTAATGGAGGAGCACCAGCCTCTTATATCACAAGGTAAGAGCCGTCATGTGCAGTGTATACACGTGTGTGCAGTGACATGTAATGGAGGAGCACCAGCCTCTTATATCACAAGGTAAGACCCGTCATGTGCAGTGTATACACGTGTGTGCAGTGACATTTAATGGAGGAGCACCAGCCTCTTATATCACAAGGTAAGACCCGTCATGTGCAGTGTACACTGTGTGCAGAATTATTAGGCAAATGAGTATTTTGACCACATCATCCTCTTTATGCATGTTGTCTTACTCCAAGCTGTATAGGCTCGAAAGCCTACTACCAATTAAGCATATTAGGTGATGTGCATCTCTGTAATGAGAAGGGGTGTGGTCTAATGACATCAACACCCTATATCAGGTGTGCATAATTATTAGGCAACTTCCTTTCCTTTGGCAAAATGGGTCAAAAGAAGGACTTGACAGGCTCAGAAAAGTCAAAAATAGTGAGATATCTTGCAGAGGGATGCAGCACTCTTAAAATTGCAAAGCTTCTGAAGCGTGATCATCGAACAATCAAGCGTTTCATTCAAAATAGTCAACAGGGTCGCAAGAAGCGTGTGGAAAAACCAAGGCGCAAAATAACTGCCCATGAACTGAGAAAAGTCAAGCGTGCAGCTGCCAAGATGCCACTTGCCACCAGTTTGGCCATATTTCAGAGCTGCAACATCACTGGAGTGCCCAAAAGCACAAGGTGTGCAATACTCAGAGACATGGCCAAGGTAAGAAAGGCTGAAAGACGACCACCACTGAACAAGACACACAAGCTAAAATGTCAAGACTGGGCCAAGAAATATCTCAAGACTGATTTTTCTAAGGTTTTATGGACTGATGAAATGAGAGTGAGTCTTGATGGGCCAGATGGATGGGCCCGTGGCTGGATTGGTAAAGGGCAGAGAGCTCCAGTCCGACTCAGACGCCAGCAAGGTGGAGGTGGAGTACTGGTTTGGGCTGGTATCATCAAAGATGAGCTTGTGGGGCCTTTTCGGGTTGAGGATGGAGTCAAGCTCAACTCCCAGTCCTACTGCCAGTTTCTGGAAGACACCTTCTTCAAGCAGTGGTACAGGAAGAAGTCTGCATCCTTCAAGAAAAACATGATTTTCATGTAGGACAATGCTCCATTGCATGCGTCCAAGTACTCCACAGCGTGGCTGGCAAGAAAGGGTATAAAAGAAGAAAATCTAATGACATGGCCTCCTTGTTCACCTGATCTGAACCCCATTGAGAACCTGTGGTCCATCATCAAATGTGAGATTTACAAGGAGGGAAAACAGTACACCTCTCTGAACAGTGTCTGGGAGGCTGTGGTTGCTGCTGCACGCAATGTTGATGGTGAACAGATCAAAACACTGACAGAATCCATGGATGGCAGGCTTTTGAGTGTCCTTGCAAAGAAAGGTGGCTATATTGGTCACTGATTTGTTTTTGTTTTGTTTTTGAATGTCAGAAATGTATATTTGTGAATGTTGAGATGTTATATTGGTTTCACTGGTAAAAAAAAATAATTGAAATGGGTATATATTAGTTTTTTGTTAAGTTGCCTAATAATTATGCACAGTAATAGTCACCTGCACACACAGATATCCCCCTAAAATAGCTAAAACTAAAAACAAACTAAAAACTACTTCCAAAAATATTCAGCTTTGATATTAATGAGTTTTTTGGGTTCATTGAGAACATGGTTGTTGTTCAATAATAAAATTAATCCTCAAAAATACAACTTGCCTAATAATTCTGCACTCCCTGTATACACGTGTGTGCAGTGACATGTAATGGAGGAGCACCAGCCTCTTATATCACAGGGTAAGACCAGTCATGTTCAGTGTATACTCGTGTGTGCAGTGACATGTAATGGAGGAACTCCAGTCTCTTATAGGAGCAGAATATTGTTATTTCCTCCTGATAACTAAACCTAGAAGTGAAGGAGCTGAGAGAAGTGTCTAATCTATAGACAGATCTACAGGAGGCCATGTATTCAGTCACTGTGTGCTTGTGTCTCCACAGATGGATCCAGGAGGAGAAATCCACCAGAGAGATGTCCCCGTCCTCTGTATTCCCAGGACTGTCCAGAGGAGAAGGTCCCGGAGAATCCTCAGGTAGATGGAGCTGAGCCCTATACACATCTTTAAAGGGGGTCCTGCAGTCATAGAGGGGTCATAGATTGTGGGGTCTCTTATGTGGATCTGTTATATTTCCCACCTGTCTGCTGTATTGTACTGAATTGTTACAGATGACAAATCAGGGGGAAGATCTGACTGATATTAAAGTGGAGGATGAAGAAGAGAAGATGATGGGCGATCCCCCGTGTAAGAGTGAGGTGGAGGAGGATATTCCAGGAGATGCCACCACAGGTATGGAGTCGTGAATGAAGAAAGTGACTTCAGATTCTGCCCCTGGTGCCTTCAGAGCAGGAGGAGAATCTGATAACCGGCTGCTGCGCTGCTTTTTTATTGGAGATGTCCCCATCACATCATGGAGTGTTCCCCTTATCCAGCTGACGGCGATCTCTGATCAGGTTCTTCTGATTCTTACTTACTATTTACCCTCCCCTTTCACTTTGAGCTGTGACTCCCCTTTTTGAGCGGCGGTCACTTGACAAAAAGATTCAACCTTTCAACGCTGTGGGAAGACATCTTGTCTGAGGATCATGTGACTTCCCTTCTTTGTTGCCCCGCCCCCTTACAGCATGCCAGTTATTTCTTTAAACTCCCTTTATAAGAGCAGACCAAAAATCAAACCCACCTAGAGGTACATCAATGGGAAGAAAAAAGTTATGGTCATTGGAATGCAAAAGCACCAAAATGACTTACTATTTTTCCCATAAAATTTTGGTATTGTGCAAAAGTACAAAAACATGCAAAATATTCTACATATATGACATCTCCAAATTTGTACTGTGCTGCAGAATAAAATAAATATGGTGTACTAAAAAAAAAAAAAAATCACTGAAAAAAAAAAATATCTCAAGGATAGTTGCTATGACAAAAAACACTATCACTGAAAGCAACCATCTAAAACTTAACTTTTAATACAAGGTTCTTTAACAATAAAACAAGTCCCAAATAGGACTAATGTATACGTAATGCAACAACAGAAGGAACTATGATGACCTGGACAGTCAGCCACTAAATAGGGAAACACATTTAGGACAACATGTCTATATACCTAATGTCTGTCCCTGTTTAACCCTACAAAGATCTGCTCAGCCCAGAGATACACCTGGATGGTAGGGGTACTCTGTCCACGTACCTTGGCTAACCTGTCCTTAAAATAGCCCTAACTTAAATCTAATACACGATACATGATTGAAAATCCCATTAATTTGATACACAATACTTGGTTCAAAGTTCCAACGCGTTTCCCCTTATGATAATTAAGGTTCATCAGGGGACAATTGGTATCAAACACTGATAATAAAATATCAAATCAAGTATATCAAAATAGACAAAGGGAGAAAGAAAAAGAAGAAAAAAGAAAGAAGAATATGGTGTACTTACTGTAAAAAAAAAACTTAAAAAAACAAATGAAGAATTTCAGCTGTTTTCCCCCTCAAAAATGAAAAAAGCCTAAACAATAAATGACCTGTACCTCAAAATTCTGCTGTTAACCCATTAAGGACAAATCTTATTTCAACCCAAAGGATGCAGCCCTGATTTCAAAATCTGACATGTGTCACTTTATTGTAAATATAATATAACTTTATTCAATGATTAAAATCAATTAACATCCAATTAAAATAATAATACGCGGTGGTGTATGACATACATGGAAGCAACAGCTTAAGCAGGGAACAATCAAGGTTGGAATAACCAATTGGATACATTGGTAATATAAATAGCACAAAACTCCACTGAAAGTTAATTAGCAGCTACTAATATAAAGTGCAAGTGCCTATAGTACCTTTAAATATAAATAATATTAGTAAAGCAGCCCGCCAAAGGTGTGCCAACACAAATCAAATAATAAATACTAACCAAGAGGAATCAGTTTTTTGTAACCAAAATCAAGAGTGGATTCAAGGTGGATGACTGGTACCTGTAGTTCCCGCTGGATCCGTTTTTAGCCTAATAGGAATGTTACAGATTTGTCTACTCCTTAGTTTTTTCAATTCCAATTTTTATCTTCACAGAAAATCCCAGTAAAAATTGTAATGGAAACGTTATATTATCACTAAATTTTAAAGCGGAAGATGAGGATACCATGCAGCATTCTTCAGGAGAAACTCTCATTACCCTTAATGTACATCCAGGACTTCACAGAACAGATTTATCTTATAATCTCCCTAATCATGAGGAACCTCAAGGGGATAAAAGATTTCAGTGTGGTAAAGAGTTCAGTAAAAGATCAATACATTCTACACACAGAATTCTCCCAGTTAAAAAGCCGTACTCCTGTTCAGAATGTGGGAATTGCTTTACATTAAAATCAAGTCTTGTTAGACATGAGAAAATTCACAAAGAAGAGAAGCCATACTCCTGCTCAGAATGTGGTAAATGGTTTATAGAGAAATCAAAACTTGTTAAACATGAGAGAAGTCACACAGAAGAGAAGCTTTACTCCTGTTCAGAATGTGAGAAATGCTTTCTTAGGAAATCACTTCTTGTTATACATCAGAAAGGTCACACAGGGGAGAAGCCATATTCCTGTTCAGAATGTGGGAATTGCTTTACATTAAAATCAAGTCTTGTTAGACATGGGAAAATTCACAAAGAAGAGAAGCCATACTCCTGCTCAGAATGTGGTAAATGGTTTATAGAGAAATCAAAACTTGTTAAACATGAGAGAAGTCACACAGGAGAGAAACCATATTCATGTTCAGAATGTGGGAACTGTTTTACAGATAAATCAACTCTTCTTAGACATGAGAGACGTCACACAGGAGAAAAACCATTTTTATGTTCAGAATGTGGGAAACGTTTTACAGATAAATCAACTCTTGTTGCACATTGGAGAATTCACACAGGAGAGAAACCTTATTCATGTCCAGAATGTGGGAAACGTTTTACAGAGAAATCTAATTTTGTTACACATTGGAGAACTCACACAGGAGAGAAGCCATATTCATGTCCAGAATGTGGGGAATGTTTTACTACTAATATCAAACTAAAGGATCATCAGACATGTCACACAGGAGAGAAGCTGTTTTGATGTTTTATATATTGAAAATGTTTTATAAGGAAAACAAATTCCAAAACTCATCGGCTCAGAAGAAACCTTATTTTTTTTTGGAATATAGGAAATATTATAAGAGCAAAAAGAAATGTTAACCCTAGTTATTCATAGACGGGTAAATAACTGGGGCTACATAGTAACGTGTTCCACAACAGCAAGAAAAGTTGCACAATGTGTCTGCAACTTGACAAATCGGCCAAAAATTTGCTGAATTGCCAAAATGTCAGTCAAGTTGCACTGGCACCTGACTTGTATTGTGTTCTATGATGGCAAAGTCGCATATGACCTGCAACCACACATCCAAGTGTCATGGCATATAGCTTGTTACATTGTGACTATTTGACAAAAGATGCAGTGTCACAATGCGACATTGTGATTTTCATACCACATAACGTATGTGGACATATTAATATTTCATCTTCTATTTGCTCCACGACATCATCACCATACTGACAGACATTGTCTTTTTGGCCCATATATTTTCTCCTAGCGCTGTGACCTTCATTGCTCCTACAGACTTAAGCATTAATGCAGACATCTGTGGAACACAGTCCGTGAGATACCGGAATGGCATTGCAGGAGCGCCCGGCTTCATAGCAACCAATGACACCATGCGCTCCTGCAATGCCAGTCCGGTATCTCACGGACCGCGTTCCACGGCTGTCTGCATGAGGCTTAAAGAGGACCTTTCACCGATTATGACAATGTAAACTAAGTATACAGACATGGAGAGCGGCGCCCGGGGATCTCACTGCACTTACTATTATCCCCGGGCGCCGCTGCGTTCTGCCGCTATGCCCTCCGGTATCTTCACTCAGTAAGTTATAGTAGGCGGAGTCTCCCCTTGTTCTGCTGTAGCGCTGACCAATCGCAGCGCAGAGCTCACAGCCTGGGAGGTTATTTTCTCCCAGGCTGTGAGCTCTGCAATGCGATTGGCCAGCGCTACAGCAGAACAAGGGCAGACTCCGCCTACCATAACTTTGTGACCGAAGATACCGGAGGGCATAGCGGGAGAACGGAGCGGCGCCCGGGGATAATAGTAAGTGCAGTGAGATCCCCGGGCGCCGCTCTCCATGTCTGTATAGTTAGTTCACATTGTCATAATCGATGAAAGGTCCTCTTTAACCCTCCTGTGCGGAGACAGTGATATTGGTGGCATGATGACTATATCACTGATTTATCTGATCGTGTCATTTTGGTCAGCGAATTGTGATAATTAACCCCATATTTACATTCCTGCGGTTTAATGGTAAACCTATCTAGATACTGGAGCTGAGGGCTATATAGGTGTTAGGAATCGCTTGTGATGTCACATCTGTTGATTAATCCCTGAATAATGGGAACATTAATTCAGTGACCAAGTGATGCTCATATATGTGTTTCATATTTCTTCTCCCGCCTGCTTTTTTACCCACAGAACATGAATGGAGACATACTGGGGAATTATTAGTATTTTGTACACTTATTGACAAAAAAACAATTCAGCAAGAAGGAGTTGTAGAATGGAATGATGATATATGTGAGTGATCACAGTTTTAAAATTGATACGTTTCTTGGGGAAGGCTGTACAATTAAAAGGAGGCTCTAGGACCCTGTCTGGCCCCCTTTAGCCTAGATAGAAGATGAGATACAGTTGGGCATTGAGGCATACAGATTCTGTATGGTATCGTGTGGCACATTTACCCTCTAATGTTACAGCTGGACCTGTAGATCCAGCACACTTGTAGGTTGGTGAAGCTGGCATTCCTTCTGGTCCCATAAATGCTGGTGTGGTGATAAATCTAGTGACCGGGCAGCCAATGAAGTGTTGTAATCTATGTGGAGACTTTCCTAGGAAACCCTTGAGTGCATTATCCTGATGAAAAATGCCAGGTGGAAGCCTTGCCATGAGAGGAGCACATGTGGCAGCAGGATGTCCTGTACATATCTCTAGGCAGGTAATTTCCCTCATATCACTACTGGGGTCATATGAGATGGCTCCCCCGATCATCACACCAGCTGTTAGGGAAGACAATACTTCGCTCTACAGCAAAGTAAGGAATGAAGTGCTCACCATGAGGTCTCCATAATCAAACCAGACTGTCATCAGATCCCAAACAGAACTTAAAGACAATACGATTGCAGTCTGCAGCAATCCAGGTTTTTCTTTCATGACACCCCTGCAAAAGAAGGCAACGGTGGGTGGCTGTGAATGGCAGGACACGTAATGGGCACAGTGAAAGTTTCCTTCTGCTAAGTGCCTAGAAATGGTCCATACAGAGACCGGGGTGTAATGAAAGGGCCACCTGTGTCTAGATGATGGATAACAAAACTGTGGGAGCTGCTCATGCATGTCAGTGGATGATCCTCTCTACTGGTGGTCTATTTGGGCTGTCTGGAGGCTGTTTTCCAAGTGTTTGTGTCCTCGTGTAACCACCGCTCCCAACACCTCCTAACAGCTAGGTCAGAACAGCCTAGATGATGGGCAGTTCGTCAAAATGACCATCCTGCTTTTTTCAGTCCATTGTTGTGCCCCTTCTCAAGGTCTGACAGCTGGGGAAAATGTCTTTGAGTGCATCATAGAGGCATGTCTCATATTTAACAATCTCTCACCAAAAGGTACGCTGCTCAAAAGTGGCCCCTTAAGGCCTTTTCATATGGCAGCAGGGGGGAGCAGTTTATGCCCTCTTGTGGAAAGACCCAGTGCCTAATAATTATAAATACCCCTGGCAAATTTTTACTTAAAGTTACTTTTATTCAACCAGCAAGTAATTTTTTCATGGGAAATGACATAGGTGTCTCCCAAAAGATAATAAGATGATGTACAAGAGGCATTATTGTGGAAAAAAATAACATTTCGCAGCTTTTATTTACATTTGAGCAAACTTGCTGGTTGAATACAATTTTAAGTCAAAATTTGCCAGGGGTATGAATAATTATGGGCAGCACTGTAACTGCATGCTGAGTTTTGCAGCAATCCGATATTTCTATCTGAATGCAGTATGTTTGTTTTTATCAATGAGTGTTTTTCCCAGATAAGTACTGGCCAGTAGATCGCCCTGTCATCTGGCTTCTGTTGAATATTGCATACACATCATATGCTTTTTTTTTTGTTTTGTTTTTAACACATTTTGTAATCCCCCCCCCCCCAAACATTTCAGTATGCTGTGTAAATATAACACCAAATGCCTGGGTGTGGGGAATAATAAAACTAGCAAAAATGAAAAATAAATAAAATAATTTTAGGTTGTATATATTATGTATAGGAAGATATATATTTTACTAATGTCTTATTTTAAATCTTACAGCTAGAGGTATTCTCATCCCATTTTATGGCATATCCACAGGCTGAGAGAGGTGACCTGGTTTAGATACAGCCAAGCTCACTGTACTACAGTTTTTTGTTTTGTTTTTTATTTCTATTGATTTCTATAGGTGTTACACAAACAATAGTGCAGGGAATGTGACTGTATCTGTAAACTCAACCAGATCTTGGATATGGTGGCCAGTAGGGCTGCACGATAAATTGAAAAAATAATCGAATCGCGATAATCGGCAAATGCGATATGGCGATTTGGCCGACCCGAAAATGCAGCGATTATATATGAAGGGGCCCCGCGCACATAACTGGCTTTGTGTGTAAAGTATTTTACTAGTGTGTGAAGCAATCTCTCTCCTATTGATAACAGGTCCAGCCTCTGTACTCACTTTCACGATGAATGCACTGCAGCGAACGGCAGCGGGCGGGCCGGCCGGCGCGTGACTGATGTCGCTTAGTAACGCTCCTGCTTCCTGAAGTGGGAGGAGCGTTACTAAGTGACGTCAGTCACGCGCCGGCCGGCCAGCTCGCTGCCGCTGGCTGTAGTGCATTCATAGTGACAGTGAGTACAGAGGCGGCCATGTTATCAATAGGAGAGAGATTGTTTTACACACTAGTAAAATACTTTACACACAAAGCCAGTTATGTGCGCAGTTTAGGACACATGAGGGGACACATAGGGCCATGAGGGGGACCAGCATAAGATGCTATATGTCTTATGCTGCCCCCCCTCATGGCCCTATGTGTCATAGCACACATCCCCTATAACAGCGTCATCCACAGATTCCCCCCATAACAGCGTCCTCCACAGATCCCCCATAACAGCGTCCTCCACAGATCCCCCATAACAGCGTCCTCCACAGATCCCCCATAACAGCGTCCTCCACAGATCCCCCATAACAGCATCCTCCACAGATCCCCCATAACAGCGTCCTCCACAGATCCCCCATAACAGCGTCCTCCACAGATCCCCCACAACAGTGCATCATCCACAGATCCCCCACAACAGTGCATAATCCACAGATCCCCCACAACAGTGCATCATCCACAGATCCCCCACAACAGTGCATCATCCACAGATCCCCCACAACAGTGCATCATCCACAGATCCCCCACAACAGTGCATCATCCACAGATCCCCCACAACAGTGCATCATCCACAGATCCCCCACAACAGTGCATCATCCACAGATCCCCCACAACAGTGCATCATCCACAGATCCCCCACAACAGTGCATCATCCACAGATCCCCCACAACAGTGCATCATCCACAGATCCCCCACAACAGTGCATCATCCACAGATCCCCCACAACAGTGCATCATCCACAGATCCCCCACAACAGTGCATCATCCACAGATCCCCCACAACAGTGCATCATCCACAGATCCCCCACAACAGTGCATCATCCACAGATCCCCCTCAACAGTGCATCATCCACAGATCCCCCACAACAGTGCATCATCCTCAGATCCCCCACAACAGTGCATCATCCACAGATCCCCCACAACAGTGCATCATCCACAGTTCCCCCACAACAGTGCATCATCCACAGATCCCCCACAACAGTGCATCATCCACAGATCCCCCACAACAGTGCATCATCCACAGATCCCCCATAACAGTGCATCATCCACAGATCCCCCATAACAGTGCATCATCCACAGATCCCCCATAACAGTGCATCATCCACAGATCCCCCATAACAGTGCATCATCCACAGATCCCCCATAACAGTGCATCATCCACAGATCCCCCATAACAGTGCATCATCCACAGATCCCCCATAACAGTGCATCATCCACAGATCCCCCATAACTATGTCATACCCAGCCGCGTCAGTGGCTCATATGGGAAAATCCAAGCAAATAGACCTCTAGCACAATTCCCTTAAAATATCGCATCGCATATTGTTATCGCAATTTTTAGGGCCCTAATCCCAATCGCACAAAATTCCCATATCGTGCAGCCCTAGTGGCCAGTGGGGGGAAGGTCAGTTATAGGTCTCAAGAGGAGGGACCAACATCTCAGATATGTCATAAATGTCTAAATGAGAATAAGTCAACTTTTCTGTTTTAATTATATTGAAGATAACGTTATGTATCGCTGCCCTGAAGTGAAATCCTGTGTGACTACACTGACGAGCAAAAGTGTAAAAATCTTTGGAACTTTTGACTTTCAGGCTCCATATCGCACCATCCACTACAGCTTCGAATGTGAGATCATCATCATTTTATAGACAATCATCTTGGCTATCTCATACAAAAATGGACTTGCAACTATTTAGCATATGATTAGTTATGCAGATTCTTGTCATGTAACTGCATCGTTACTGTTTTGCTCCTGGTGGTGGAACGATCTTTTTCTTCTTGTATACTACAAATTACAACCTGTTCTCACATTTTCCTATTGGCTCAGTGTGTTATTAGGTTGATTCCCAAGCAAAAGGTCACTAGTTCGAATCCAGGAGCATCCATGAAAAAGGTTTCCCAAGAAAAGAGAAATGGCATCATGCAGCTCATCGATAGCTGTATCTCAGCCAAGAAAATTGCCAAGCTGCATCATGTGAGCGCCATGACAGTTGGAAGAATCTGAAATTAAGTCTGTCCATCCATTGCAAAGCCAAGAGGTGGATGTCCAGGCAAAATATCGAAGTCAACAAGTCGGCTCATCACTAGGTCTATCAGTCCTGGCGCGACAAACATGGCTGTGGAGGTGGCTCGTATGCTTCGTAATAGTGAGATCACAGACATCCATGCAAGCACCGTGCAACATGCATTACACAAGTCTGGAACGGTGGCCCAAAAAGGGAATGAATATCGTCACATTGGCTCGAGTTTGCAAAAAAGTACGAACAGCGAACAGTAGAACATTAGAAATGGGTGAGTCAGAGCAATGAAATGAAAGTCAATAGACTGGGCTCTGATGGGTGCAAATGGGTCTTGAAGAAACGAGGAAAAATGGATCAAGGAATTGAAGGAACTGTCAAGTTTGGTGTAGAAAGCCTAATGATATGGGGTTGTTTCACAGCCAAAGACATTGGAAACTTGACCAGGAGTTTATATGTGAGTATCCTACAAGACGAGTTACTTTGTACACTTGAGTACAATGGGTATAAAAAGGACGACATAGTGTTCCAGCAAGACAACAACCTGAAGCATACATTGAGATTGGTGAAGAAATGGTTCAATGACAATGAAGTAGAGGTGCTGGATTGGCCCCCACAGTCCCCAGACTTTAACCCAATTGAACACTTGTGGGTAGAGTTGAAGAAAAAGCTGTATTCGCGCCCAAGTTAGTCAACGAGTATATACCAACATTGGGAACATGTAGAAGAGACCTGGGAACAGATTTTGGTCGAGACCTGCTTGAATCTGATCAAGAGCATGCCCAGAAGGATCCAGGCAGTGTTGAAAGCCAAAGGTGGATTTACAAAATACAAAAAATTTAAATTTTAGGAGTAAAACAGTAACAATGCAGTTACATGAGAAGAATTTGCATAACTAATCATATGCTAAATAGTTGCAATTCCAATTTATGAATGAGAGAGCCAAAATTATTGTCTATAAAAATTATGGTAGTATCACGTTCAAAGCTGTAGTAGATGGTGAGATATGGAGCCTGAAAGTCAAAAGTTCAAAACATTGTTACCCGTTTGCTCTTCAGTGGTATATATTGTTCTGACTTGCTCCATTTTCTCCCACCTGAAGCTGTGTTCAAGGAAGAATTCAGATTAAGGACACCATGAGTTCCCTGGGGTTCTCTGTAACAGACCATTGGGTGTATTAGTAAATTGTCATAGGCTGGACTTTTTTCTCTTTGATTAGTATCTAACAATAAAGAGGTTTCATTTGTCGAATAATTTTTGATGTTTCTCTGTGTTGTTCCAAGTATGTGCTCTCTGGATCCAACAATTTCTGTAGCTACGCTATTAGTTTTGGTCTTGGAGGTGTTTCTAAGAATGAGTATGATGTCATTGGTGAACAACGCTATTTTACATTCATTGGACCCTACTTTAATTCCCTGATAAAGGGACGAGTCCTCGAGATAACAAATCAGTGATTTAGAGGCTAGATTACATAGTAAGAGTGACAGGTAGCAGCCTGAGTCATTCGCTTGGTCAATTTAAATGGTTCTAAAAGAAAGTATTCAAGCTGTAGGATTTATATATTGGTCCGAAATGAACTTTCGGAAATTCAGAGATTTTTTACTTTCTATCATGCTGCAATACATGATGAAATATCTCTTTTCCAGTTGTGGGTTTGTGAGGATTTCCACTACTTTATGGTCATGAAGTTTGTCAAGTAACCGAAACAGCCTCTTATGAGTGAAGAAGTCATTTTCTCTATTCATAACCATGAAACTCAAGTAGAGGCTCCTTTTATTAATGAATATGAAAACTTAAACACACAAGACCAGTTTCACAAACGTGTGTGGTCGGATGAACACAATCCATTTGAAGGCTGTATTTCCCAGGCCAAATACTGCTCGTCTGATAAGTCTTTATGATGCTGGGAGTTCTTGTCAGAGGAGCAGTGTTTGGGCCGGGAAGTATTATCAACACACAGTGTGTCTCCACTGGTCCAAAAATGCTGATGTCAAAGCGGCCTAAGACACATTGTAAGTCAGATAATCGGTGTCCATCACGTGACACATCTGTGGAACTGAATGGATTAGATCATGGATTAGATCAGGGATGCCCAATCTGTGGCCCTCCAACTGTGAAAAACTACAACTCCCAGCATGCCCTGATAGCTGTAGGATGTCCAGGCACGATGGAAGTTGTAGTTTTACAACAGCAGGAGGGCCGCAGGTTGGGTATGCCTGGATTAGATTATGCAAAAATGCAGATTACCTTCTCTCCAATTCACATCATCTACCTTTATAAATGGCTACACAATGTATTATACAGTCGTGGCAAAAAGTTTTGAGAATGACACAAATATTAGTTTTCACAAAGTTTGCTGCTAAACTGCTTTTAGATCTTTGTTTCAGTTGTTTCTGTGATGTAGTGAAATATAATTACACGCACTTCATACGTTTCAAAGGCTTTTATCGACAATTACATGACATTTATGCAAAGAGTCAGTATTTGCAGTGTTGGCCCTTCTTTTTCAGGACCTCTGCAATTCGACTGGGCTGCTCTCAATCAACTTCTGGGCCTATTCCTGACTGATAGCAACCCATTCTTTCATAATCACTTCTTGGAGTTTGTCAGAATTAGTGAGTTTTTGTTTGTCCACCCGCCTCTTGAGGATTGACCACAAGTTCTCAATGGGATTAAGATCTGGGGAGTTTCCAGGCCATGGACCCAAAATGTCAACGTTTTGGTCCCCGAGCCACTTAGTTATCACTTTTGCCTTATGGCACGGTGCTCCATCGTGCTGGAAAATGCATTGTTCTTCACCAAACTGTTGTTGGATTGTTGGAAGAAGTTGCTGTTGGAGGGTGTTTTGGTACCATTCTTTATTCATGGCTGTGTTTTTGGGCAAAATTGTGAGTGAGCCCACTCCCTTGGATGACAAGCAACCCCACACATGAATGGTCTCAGGATGCTTTACTGTTGGCATGACACAGGACTGATGGTAGCGCTCACCTTTTCTTCGACAAGCCTTTTTCCAGATGCCCCAAACAATCGGAAAGAGGCTTCATCGGAGAATATGACTTTGCCCCAGTCCTCAGCAGTCCATTCACCAAACTTTCTGCAGAAGATCAATCTGTCCCTGATGGTTTTTTTTGGAGAGAAGTGGCTTCTTTGCTGCCCTTCTTGACACCAGGCCATCTTCCAAATGTCTTCGCCTCACTGTGCGTTCAGATGCGCTCACACCTGCCTGATGCCATTCCTGAGCAAGCTTTGCACTGGTGGTACTCCGATCCCACAGCTGAATCCTCTTTAGGAGACGATCCTGGCGCTTGCTGGACTTTCTTGGACGCCCTGAAGCCTTCTTATCAAGAATTGAACCTCTTTCCTTGAAGTTCTTGATGATCCTATAAATTGATTGAGGTGCAATCTTAGTAGCCTCAATATCCTTGCCTGTGAAGCCATTTTTATGCAACGCAATGATGGCTGCACGCGTTTCTTTGCAGGTCACCATGGTTAACAATGGAAGAACAATGATTTCAAGCATCACCCTCCTTTTAACATGTCAAGTCTGCCATTTTAACCCAATCAGCCTGACATAATGATCTCCAGCCTTGTGCTCGTCAACATTCTCACCTGCGTTAACAAGACGATTACTGAAATGATCTCAGCAGGTCCTTTTAATGACAGCAATGAAATGCAGTGGAAAGGTTTTTTTGGGATTAAGTTAATTTTCATGGCAAAGAAGGACTATGCAATTCATCTGATCACTCTTCATAACATTCTGGAGTATATGCAAATTGCTATTATAAAAACTTAAGCAGCAACTTTTCCAATTTCCAATATTTATGTAATTCTCAAAACTTTTGGCCACGACTGTACTGTGGGCAGGACTCTTAAAAAAAACACATCTTATTTGATCCATGTAGTGGAAAACTAAATGGAGTTCTATTAAAACCTTTCAAAATAACATTCCATACAAAATTATTCACCTATAGTAAAGATTACAGTATTTTGCTAACAGTCCAGAATGACACACCACGACCAAATACAAAGGTTCTGTTACGAGGGGTCCATTTGATGATTGCACAATTACAGAGCCAGTGATGAGAGAACAGCCCCAACAACAGTTATTCTTCTTACAACAGTATGTCCCATAGGAAATAAAACAGTCCACTGAACAGGGTATAATGCAGCAGATATACAGGAAAGGGGATATAGTCCACAGAACTCCGCTTACTGTTCACAGGGGCAGTAAAGCTCCAGATTTTCCTTCAATGTGTCCCTCAGGGGTTAAGACAACCAGTTTACTTGAAGGGGTGTTCCAGTTCTTTCAAGTGATATAACTTTTTTTTTGTATCCCATAGGGTGCCTGCCACATTAACAGCTCCACTAAGGTCTACCTCCAGGTTTCTCTAAGCAATGTCTCCTCTTTCAGTATCTCCTATGATGCTAGCTGCAGCATCAGCTCCACCAAGTTCTACCTCCAGATCTTTCTGTGAAATGTCTAATTTTTCAGTATCTGCAAGGTTGCTATCTCAGTATCTCATCATTGGCTCCACTAAGGTCTACATCTAGGTGTCTCTAAGCAATGTCTTGTCTTTCAATTTTTCCTAGGGTGCTGGCCACAGCATAACCATCACTAAGGTCTACCTCCAGATCTCTCTGAGCAATGTCTCATCTTTCAGTATCTCCAAGGGTGCTGGCTGCAGCATCAACTCCACTAAGGTCTTCCTCCAGGTCTCTCAGAAGATCTTTAAGTGGGGGACATCTTGGGCAGTTTATAGTTGCCTCTCAGTAGAGAAGACTGTGTAAAGTGTCTCCAGTGTCCGTGGGAAGTCATCAGGAGGGCCCCTGACATCACTCAGATAGGGTGTAGACAAGTAAGCTAAGTAGATTCAATTATCTGCCCCTACTGGGTTATTCTCCAGGCTGTGGAAGACTAATCGGGCAATACACATGACAATGCAAAATACGTCACTCACATAGAACCAGCCGAAATGTGAAATCATGGCAAAACTATAACACTAAGCCATAGCTCAAATGAACTGAGCATATTGCACCATGCCCCTAAAGCTAAATTTAATCCCTTCAGGATATCCGCTGTACATGTATGACAAATGTCCAGTCTTTAAAGATGAGGCTTGCTCGCGAGCGCAGCGGATACCATAGCACAGCAGAGGCCTGGGGCTAATGTGTGTGATCGTTGATAATGCCAATCACAGAAACTGAACCCCTCAGATGCCATGGTGAAAAGTCACCACAGCATCTGAGGGAGATTTGTGCTCCTGCGTCGGTAACAGTCTTCCCCCTATCAGTTTTCCTGTTGCTTGAGGCTCCGATGCCTGTCACTAGTCATATTCCAATACCGGCCTGCAGGTGGCAGGTGAAATATACTGAATATTGTACACTGTAATGCATAAATATCTATTACAATATACAAGTATCAATCTAATGAATGCTTGTTATAGTCACCTAAGAGGACTTAAAGAAAGTAAAAAAATAAGTTCAAATCACCCCCTTTTACCCAAAATGAAAATAAAAATAAACACTTAAAAAAAATACGACAAATAGCAGAATGCAAAAAAAAATATATGGCCAATTTACCTTTTTTTTGTAACTGACTCCCCAAAAAATGTAATAAAAAGTGATTAAAAAAAAGTCATTCACAATCCCAAATGGTATCACTGAAAAGTATTTAACTGAAATTATAACAACCTCTCTGGTGGCCGCAGAAATTTTTTGTGTTTTTTTTTTTCTTAGATTTTTGAAGTGTTTTTATTGCCCTTATAACATCAGTTTTTTTTCTGGTGTTTTTCAAGTCCTAACTTTTTTTTAATAGTATCTTTTTATTGAGTTTCAGTACAACAATTCCAAGATAAAACAATTAAACAGACAATCGCGCCAGCATACTTCCAAGTCCTAACTTACACGTGGAGAAAACAACTCGCTCAACTATTTTCTAAAGTACCATAGAACTGAATGGAGAGTGCACCACGCAAGTGCGACCACCACTGCATTCACTTCTGTGAGACTGCAGAAAATAGCCAAGCCGGTGATCGACTATTTTCAGAACTTGAGTGAATGAATGGAGGACGGCCGCACATGTGTGTTGTGCTCTTGTTCACTTTGGACGCTCCGTTCTAGAGGCAAGTGCGGGCCCCAGAGGTGGGACCCACACCCATCTGACAAGGGTGACATATTCTAGTGATATGCCACCAATTTCTGAGGTTAGGTAACCCTGTTAATTGCGGCTGTCATCAGAAATTAGTGCACTCAAGTTTCCTGGTGGAAATTAAAAAAAACATAAAAATATTTATGTTTGCAAACTATTTTTCCCAATGAAAATGCTTCCTTATATCAAAAGGTAAAAATAAATAAAAGTGTGTATAACTAGTATTGTTACATCCATAATGACCCAAACCATTAAAGTTTCACATTATTTAACCCACGTCGGGGTAGCATTGTCTTCCCACGCTGTCAGCTGTCTACTTGCCAATGTGCCTCTCCTCCTGCTCCCGTAGGGCCCGTGTGTGCACTCTCTGTTTACTCACAATCTTTACCAGCAAATGGCTGGCAACAGGGGCGCACAGGCAATGAGGCGAGGTGAGGCAATTGTCTCAGGCAGGACCACCTAATGAAAAGTGAGGGGAGCAGCAGGGCCGTGGGTAATGAGTCCTTCTTTTGTGTAAGTGCTCATCTTTGCATATTCAACTGTGTTGCCATCAGGATGGTGATACAGTTTAATGCTGTGGCAGGACACAGGAGCGATGTCTCCCTGCCCCACCATTCCCTCTGATAGCCGTCAGGCCTAGTGCCTGTAGCATATCAGGGACCGGAGCAGCCATTGCAATGTCATCATTATTGTTGCACCACCTGAGCCAGGCAGCATACAGCTCAGGTCACAGACCAGAAGAGGCCGGTGTCTTGCACTGCATCATGACAGTGGCATAGAGGTAAGTATTTGAGTTTGTTACTTCTCTTTAGCAGCATGCTGTTGGGTCCGTATGTGGGGAGGGTCATTATTAGGCTGGGGGGGGCGGCACTATGGGGAAATTATTTTTAATGGGGAGACTAAAAAGGGTTATTTTTGTACTGGAACACATAAGGGGGCATTTTTGTTGTACTGGTACACATTATAAGGGGGGAGACTACGAGGCCATTGATTCTAAAGGGGGCATTTTTTGTACTGGTGCACATAAAGGGTTATTCTTTGTATTGGCACACAAGGGAAATTTTCTGTACTGGCACCTGTTGAAAGAGGGCATTTTTTGTACTGGCACAGATTATAAGGGGGTAATTTTTGTACTGGCGCAAATTGTAAGGGGGTATTTTTTGGAACTGGCACATTTATAAGGGGTTATTTTTCTACTGGGACATGTTATAAGGGAGTAGATTTCTAATGGCACACATTATAAGGGGATATTTTTGTACTGGAACACATAAGAGGGTATTTTTTTTGTATTGGCACAAATTATAAGCGGGTATTTTTTCAACTGGCACACATTATAAGGGAACACTTTTGTGCTAGCATACGTTATAAGAGGTTGTTTTTTGTATTGGCTCATGTTATAAGGCAATGTTTTCTGTACTGGCACACATTATACGGGGTATTATTTGTACCCCCACCCCCACTCCCCTTATTCTATACCCTCTCTCCTTTCCCAATCTGTCCATCAAAGTAGAAAATTACTCCCGTTGCCATTAATGACCCTGCTAATGTTTAGAATTTAAGAGCAGTTTTTCAGTTCTCTCTATCACCCCAGTATAGGGCTCATTACTTGTATTATTAATTAGATGCTAATTATATTGTTTAATATACTCTTAATTAGTGGAGGAGGTACAGATGTAGCAGGGTTAACACACAAACTCTTAACTCAAATTTCTTAACTCATCGTGTTATCTTGAAACAAAAGCCATTGAAAAGCAATTGAAGGTGTTTGCTTAATGCATTTAGTTTAGATAACGTGTCTGTTAACTCATCTGTACTACATCTGTATATTACTGTTTGGCCTCTTCTCTGTATTTGACTTGCCAGCCTATAAATCCCCCTTGTTTATCTTCAATATGCCATAAATCACCCTGCTTTCTACTACCAGCGCTGTCGTTAATCTTGAACAGCGTTCTGTTGGGTGCAGAAGACCCTTCCCGGTCTTCTAGCAACCCGTTCTCCTAATACGCACGAGTTCCCACGATATCTGGTGAGATGATGCGCCGCAACGTCACCAGCGCGGGAACTTATCATCGGGAAAGCTGGCTTCTTAAGGCGCGTGATGCAGGTGAACAAACGCTGCCATTTAATGCCTACACGCCTGGTGAGGCCCTTAGCAAGTTTGGGAAGTGCCCACTGGCCCCCATCTTTGCTTACATTAAGTGGGCACACTACATTATCAGGAAGTGAGCTCTGATAGAGACCATGAAGAGGAATCTGCTTCCCTAGGTAGCCCCATATTTGCTCATATCAAGTGGGCTTTTTTTTACTTGGTCTTTAGCCAATTCCCATTTCCCCCGATGAACCAAGGTGAAACATGCATGTAGGGAACGTTTGAAAGGGCTTTCTAGGTCTTCTATTTAGAGGCGTGTTTCTGGACGGGGTCGCCCGTGAATCGGTCCATGGGGCCAGCGTAGTACCCCCTTAGGGCTAACCAGGGACAGATTTTGGTTCCCTCACTGTCTGTTCCTCCCAATTGAAGGAACCTGTAAAGGAAACCCCCACAGAAGATCAGAAATGTTCATCTGCACAACTTCCAGAACGACTACCCCTTGTGACTATACCAAGATGTGATAGGACAACTGTGATAGGACAACTGTGTTCATTAAATACCGTTTCTGGCTTAGTACCGCCGTGCACTTGGATACCGCCGTGTATCAATTGTCATTTTTCTTGGGAATATCTATTTCACTTAATCTTGTATACACTTCTACTTATTCATTTTAGAGTTGTGATTAAATGTTTTGATATTACAACTTTTTCATACAGAATTCATCTGTATTTATTTATACTGGCACACATTAACCCCTTCTGCCCAGGCCATTTTTTGCAAATCTGACATGTCACTTTGGAACACATTTATTTATCCAAGCCATTCGGAGACTGTTTTCTCATGATACATTGTACTTCATGGTAGTCATAAATTTGAGTCAATATATTTCACCTTTATTTATGAAAAAATCCCACATTTGCAAAAATTTTGAAAAATTTGCAATTTTCATAATTTCAATTTCTCTGCTTTTAAAACAGAAAGTGATACCTCATAAAATATTTATTACTTAACATTCCCAATGTGTCTACTTTTTATGTTTGCATCATTTTGTAAATGTCATTTTTGTTTTTTTTAGGACGTTAGAAGGCTTAGAATTTTAGAAGCAATTCTTAAAATGTTTAAGAAACTTTCCACTTTTTAAGGACCAGTTCAGGACTGAAGTCCCTTTGTGGGGCTTACATAGTAAACCCCCCCCCCCCCCCCCCCCCATAAATGACCCCATTGAAGAAACTACACCCCTCAAGTTTCTTAAAACTGATTTTACAAACTTAGTTAACCCTTTAGGTGTTCCACAAGAATTAAAGGAAAATGGAGATGAAATTTCAAAATTTCACTTTTATGGCAGATTTTCAATTAAAAAATTTTCTTTAACACATCGAGGGTTAACAGCTAAACAAAACTCAATATTTATTACCCTGATTCTGCAGTTTACAGAAACGCCCCACATGACATCCTAAACTGATGTAAGGGCACATTGCAGGGCGCAGAAGAAAAGGAGCGCCATAGTTTTTGGATGGCAGATTTTGCTGGACTGGTTTTTAGATGCCATGTCCCATTTGAAGCCCCCCTGATGCACCCTTACAGTAGAAACTCCCAAAAAGTGACCCCATTTTGGAAACTAGGGGATAAGGTGCCAGTTTTATTGGTACTATTTTGGGGTAGATATGATTTTTAATTGCTCTATACTACATTTTTTTATGAGGCAAGGTAACCAAAAAATGGCTGTTTTGGCACAGTTTTTATTTTTTATAACATTCATCTGACAGGGTAGATTATGTGCTATTTTTATAGAGCAGGGTGTTACAGACGCAATGATATCAAATATGTCTACTTTCTTTGTTTGTTTCAGTTTTTACATAATAAAACATTTTTGAAATTTTCCTGAACGCCTTATATTTTTACTTTTCTGCAAATCGTCTTGTGCAGGGGCTCGTTTTTTGCAGGAAAAGTTGATGTTTCTATTGGTATTATTTTTGGGTACATGTGACTTTTTGATAATTCATTATTACACTTTATGGGGCAAGGTGACCAAAAAGTTGGTTGTTTTGGCACAGTTTTTATTTATTCAACTAAAGGGTTAGGTCATGTGACATTTTTTTAGAGCAGATCGTTACGGACTTGGCAATGTATACTTTTTCTTATTTATTTAAATTTGTTATTTGTTTTACACAATAATAGCATTTTTGAAACAAAAAAAATGATGTTTTTGTGACTCCATAGTCTGAAAGCCATAACTTTTTAATTTTTTGGCCGATTGTCTTAAGCTGGATCTCATTTTTTGCGGGATGAGGTAATGGTTTGATTGGTACTATTTGGGGGGGGGGGGGCATACACCTTTTTGATCGCTTGGTGTTGCAATTTTTGTGATGTGAGGTGACAAAAAATGGCACTATTTTTATTTTATTACGATGTTCAGATGAGTGGTTAGGTCATGTGATATTTTTATAGAGCTGGTTGTAACAGACGCGGCGATACCTAATATATATACTTTTTTTTATTTATTTTACTTTAACACAATAATAGCATATTTGAAACAAAAAATATGATATTTAATGTCTCTATGTTCTGAGAGCTATAGTTTTGTTTTATTTTTTTAGTGATTTTCTTATGTAGCATCTCATTTTTTGCAGGATGAGGTGACTGTTTTATTGATACCATTTTGGGGGCATACACCTTTTTGATCGCTTGGTGTTGCACTTTTTGTGATGTAAGGTGCCAAAAATGGCTTTTTATGACAGTTTTAATTTTTTTTATGGTGTTTATCGGATGGGGTGGATCATGTAATATATTTATAGAGCTGGTCGTTACGGACGCGGTGATACCTAATTTGTGTGTATTTTTTCTATTTTCTATTATAAAATTATTTTTTAACTTGAAACGTAATTTTTTTTTTATTAAAAACCATTTTTTAACTTTATTTCTGTCCCACTCTGGGAATTCAACATTTGGGGGACTTATCCCCTCTGCAATGCATTACAATACATCTATATTGTAATGTCTTGCCTGTTAGTGTATTACAATGAGTAATACACTAACAGGTTGCCTAGGAGACCGGGCCTGGGGTTGGATCTCCTGGGCACCTGTAGAAGGCAGGTCCCGATGCTGTTAAGGTCATTGGGCAGCCTCTACACAGGATCAGGCTGCCTTTTCACCCATCAGGTCCCCGCCACAGCAGAGCGGGGACCCGATGAGCTCCCTCACCTGACGCAAACCCCTTCTATGTCGCGGTCATGCCGGCTTTTACAGCAATGCTGGCGGATACAGCAGGGGCCCGGCTATCAGGGACTGCTAGGCCCCTGCAATGATTGGCGCACACCGCTCCGGTGCCCGCTCGATCACCATGACGTACTATTACATCATGATGCGGGAACTCAGTGACTTCCATGACGTAATAGTACGTCATCTGTCAGGAAGGGGTTAACTGTGCAATTAGATGTTGAACTCTTTCTCGCACTCTCTCTCGCACACATAAACTTTCAGCTCTTTTCGAGCACTATGTTTATTATTTATTATTACTTTTGTCAGTTTCAAGTTATTTCACTGACCACTGTGCGTTTTTCTTTCTTTAATAGAAGGGTACCAACAATTTTGTCCATGTGCTACATTTTTAAAATCTGACATGTGTCACTTTAGGTGGTAATACCTTTTGGAATGCTTTTACATATCCAAACAAGTGTGAATGTGTTGTTTCGTGACACATTTTTCTTGAGGTACAAAAAAAAATACTTTGTCCTCATCAAGTCTTTTGCTATTGAAAAACTGAAAAAAAAAAAAAAATCCTGTACATATTTGGCACCGCTGTGTCCATAACATCCTGCACTATAAAATATCACGATCCATTCCATCCTTGTTCAACCCGCCTCCAAAAAAACATCATATCAAGCACTCACAAAGTCGTATGTACCTGTACCCAAAATAGTACCAAAAAGAGTGTTAAAGGGGTTGTCTCAAGTTAATGCCCGGCACTAATGTATTGTGATTGTCCATATTGCCTCCTTTGCTGCTGTTGCATGTGCTCTTGGCAGCTGAAGGCATCTGTGTTTTTATATATGCAAATGAGCCTCTAGGAGCAACAGGGGCGTTGCCATTACACCTAGAGGCTCCCTTCTCTCCAACTGCCACAGCCCCTGCACTTTGACAGGAACAGGCAGTGAAAAAGTCATCATACCTGGTCATGTGAATCAAAGTAGAGAGGGTGCAGCTGTTGCAGATAGAGCACAGCCCCTAGGTGTAAGGGCAGCACCCCCGTTGCTTGTAGAGGCTCATTTGAATATATTAAAACATAATGTTTCTTATGTCATCACCTCTATTTTCCTTCCATCTGTAACATAAACCTCAGTTGTCTTCTTCTGGCTTATCTTCATTAGCTTGCAGATTTAATTGTTCTTGTTGGCCAGTGATGGTGTCACTGCTCTAATAGTCCTGCCCTGAAGTATTTACTGTTACGTACATGAAAAACACCATAAATAGATGTTGTGTAGCGCTTTGTCACGGTGCTCCTACCTGAATACGGGTGGATCCCAGACCAGTGTGGTCCGAAGCAGTGCAAAGGGGTAGTAAAACTTGGATGATGTAGAACAAAGTTCAGTCCAGACTTGGTAAAATATTGAACAGTTGCTTTTACTTGTAATAAACCATACAGTTTCCAGACTTTATCTTGGTTACCAGGAGGCGTAGGCATGAAGTGTCAGGCAAATACTCTCTCTCTCTGCAAACAAACTTCTCTCTGCTGTGTCTTTCTATAGTAGCTCTCTCAGCTCAGCTATGTCAGCAATAGTCTGTCTCTTACTGTAGGCAATCGTAGGAACATCTGTCCTGGCTTTGAATACCTCAAGCTTGGCTTCAGCTTGGATTTAGGCAATGCAAGCCCAGGAGGGGACATGCAACCTGTGCCACAACCTCCTTTAGTGAGGTGGGCTAACTTAGGCAGAGCTCCACTGCCTTGTAGCTTGCCCGGCAGGGGCAAGGCTCCTGCACAACCTCCTTCTTGCGGGGGTAACTTAGACTCTCTTAGGCAGGGCACAGGGTGATGGGCCTCAGCCCTTGCTTCCTTCTCCTAGCAGGGAGGATTCTAGACTGACTTCTAACTAACTAAACTCATCCTCTCTTTCTCCCTCTAGAGGGAGAGAGAGAATGGACAATCCAGTCCATTAACTCCAATTAGCACTGCCAAGTGTTGCTGCCACCTACTGGTGTACCAGGCAATTACATGAATATAACAGTTTCAATGGAATACATATGCACATTATTATGCGATGACATAGATTAGCACATAGGAAATAGCAGCAAGGTGTAGTGGTAATCGTGCTCCTGGTTATTACACAACTATGATTGTTACAGTATAAATGTGGGTCCTCTGGAGATTAGTGATGATGGAAGGAACTATTGTGTCCGAGGCACTGGCGCTGCCAAATCTATAACGGGTTATAAATAAGGCTATCTCATAGATGCAGACTCCAAGAGTCCTCTATGGCTATGTGCTAGACAGCTATAGACTCCAAGAGACCTCTATGGCTATGTACTAAACAGCTGTAGATCCCAAGAGTTCTATATGACTGTGCTAGACAGATGTAGACTCCAAGAGTCCTATTGTCATGGACGTTCCCGTGGCAGGTACCAGGAGATCGGAGAGACTGGCAACTCGTGGGTTAAATTGACAAGTTCACTGTGGATCCTATTGTATCTGTGTTTTGGTGAATGCCACACCCCTTGCTTCAGGTGTTGCTTGTTGGTAATTTACTTTTCCCATAAGTAGCCTCTTCTCACTCTTGGAGGTGCGGTTTATAGATTTTCTTCTTGCCTTCTTACTAGCTGGTCAGTTGTACTCTGTGATGCTTCTGGAGTTGCCAGTTTTCTACTTTCAGATAAGTCTTGTCTTTTCTTATTGTTTTGTGTTTGTTATATTCCCTGTTGTTTGTATCTGTGCCTGAGACAAAGACTTCCATTCATCCATCTGGGGAGGAATGGGTTGTCTCTGGTCCTAACCTCATTCCAGGGCCTTATAGGGATGTGAGGAATTAGGTATACAGTATATGAATATTCCTACCTTCAAGGTCTATTGATATTGAGAGGTAGTTAGGGCCCGGTTTATGGTTGTTTAGGAGGTGACCTGTTCCTTCCCTAGTTTCCAGGCCCAGTTACTGTTCCCCTTCCTTCCTATGTTTAGTGTGGAGTTTTTCCCCCACACTGATCGTGACACCTATATGACTATGTCCTAGACAGCTGTAGACTCCAAGAGACCTCTATGACTATGTGCTAGACAGCTGTAGACTCCAAGAGACATCCATGGCTATGTGCTAGACAGCTGTAGATGTCAAGTCCTCTATGACTATGTGCTAAACATCTGTAGACACAATAGACCTCTATGACTGTGCTAGACAGCTATAGACCCCAAGAGTTCTCTATGACTATGTGCTAGACAGCTGTAGACTCCAATAGACCTTTATGGCTATGTGCTAGACAGCTGTAGACTCAATAGACCTCTATGGCTATGTGCTAGACAGCTGTAGACCCCAATAGTTCTAAATGACTATGTGCTAGACAGCTATAGACTCAAAGTGTCCTCTATGACTGTGCTAGACAGCTATAGACACCAAGAGTCCTCTATGGCTATGTACTACACAGCTATAGACCCCAAGAGTCCTCTATGGCTATGTGCTAGACAGCTGTAGACCCCAAGAGTTCTATGTGGCTATGTGCTAGACAGCTGTAGACCCCAAGAGTCCTCTTTGACTATGTTCTAGACAGCTGTCAACTCCAACAGACCACTATGGCTTTATGCTAGACAGCTGTTGACTCCAAGAGCCCTGCCGCTGTAGACCCCAAGAGTCCTCTATGACTATGTGCTAGACAGCTGTAGACTCCAATAGTCCTCTACGGCTATGTGCTAGACAGCTGTAGACCGCAAGAGTCCTCTATGGATATGTGCTAGACAGCTTTAGACTCCAAATGTTTTATATGGCTGTGTGCTAGACAGATGTAGACCCCAAGAGTCCTCTATGTCTATGTGCTAGACAGCCATAGACCCCAAAAGTCCTCTATGGCTATGTGCTAGACAGCTGAAGACCCCAATAGTCCTCTATGGCTATGTAATACATAGCTGTAGACCCCAATAGTCCTCTATGGCTATGTGCTAGACAGCTGTAGACCCCGAGAGTTCTCTATGCCTATGTGCTAGACAGCTGTAGACTCCAAATGTTTTATATGGCTGTGTGCTAGACAGATATAGACCCCAAGAGTCCTCTATGGCTATGTGCTAGACAGCTATAGACCCCAAGAGTCCTTTATGGCTACGTGCTAGACAGCTGTAGACCCCAAGGACTATGTGCTACACAGCTGTAGACTCCAAGAGTCCTTTATGTATATGTGCTAGATAGCTAGAGATCCCAAGAGTCCTCTATGGCTATGTGCTAGACAGCTGAAGACCCCAATATTCCTCTATGGCTATGCAATACATAGCTGTAGACCCCAATAGTCCTCTATGGCTATGTGCTAGACAGCTGTAGACTCCAAATGTTTTATATGGCTGTGTGCTAGACAGCCGTAGACCCCAAAAGTCCTCTATGGCTATGTGCTAGACAGCTGAAGACCCCAATAGTCCTCTATGGCTATGTAATACATAGCTGTAGACCCCAATAGTCCCCTATGGCTATGTGCTAGACAGCTGTAGACCCCAAGAGTTCTCTATGGCTATGTGCTAGACAGCTGTAGACCCCAAGAGTCCTCTATGACTGTGAGCTAGAAAGCTGTAGACCCCAAGAGTTCCCTAGTACTATGTGCTACACAGCTGTAGACCCCAAGAGTCCTCTATGGCTACGTGCTAGACAACTGTAGACCCCAAGAGTCCTCTATGGCTATGTGCTAGACAGCTGTAGACCCCAAGGACTATGTGCTACAAAGCTGTAGACTCCAAGAGTCCTTTATGTATATGTGCTAGACAGCTATAGACCCCAAGAGTCCTCTATGGCTACATGCTAGACAACTGTAGACCCCAAGAGTCCTCTAGGGCTATGTGCTAGACAGCCGTAGACCGCAAGAGTCCTCTATGGCTTTGTGCTAGACAGCTGTAGACCCCAAGAGTCCTCAATGACTATGTGCTAGACAGCTGTAGACTCCCAATGTACAGAGTACATATAGTCTCTGAGTGTCACGGACGTTCCAGTGCCAGGTGCCAGGAGATCAGTGAGACTGGCAGTACATGGTTGTGATCTGACAGATTCCTTGTGGTTGTGTTGTTTCTGGTAATGGCCATACCCCTTCCCTCAGGTGTTGCTTATGTGTTAATTTAACCTTCCCTATTTATTGGTGCTTCTCCCATCATGCTATGCGGTTTATAGCTTCAGTTTTGTTGTGGATTTCTGGTGTTTGGATCTCGGCGGAGTTCCTGTGCTTCCATAGTCATTTGAAGTTAAGTGCCTTCTTCCCCTTTTGTGTATTTGTTTGGGTTATCTTGTGTTGGTCATTTTCCTGTCATTTGTGTTTAGGCCTGAGGGAGACTCCTGTTCATCCTACCTTTTGGAGGAACAGGTTGTCTCTAGTCCTGACATTAGTACCAGGGTCCTACAGGGTGAGTTAGGACTTTAGGTTCCTGTGTATGAACATACCAACCTCTGGGGTCAGTTCATACTGGTAGTTAGCAGGACTTTGATTACGGTTTCTCTAGGAGGTGTCCAGCTCCTTTCCCCAGTTTCTAGGCCTTTTTCCCATCTCCCCTTTCCCCGAAGCGTGACATTTATAAACCGCCTCAAACCGTAGTTTTTTTTCTTGTGTCAGTACAGCCATGGATCCTATCGCTGCACTGGCCGGACAGCTGCAGAGGCTGTCTTTGTAGGTAGCTGACCTCCGCACAACCATCTCCCAGATCCAGAGACCACAGGCTGCTGCTGGTCCTAGTGGTGGTTACCAGGCCTGTCCTGAATCAAAAGTTGCCCTCCCGGACAGATTCTCTGGGGGAAGTGATAATTTTTGTGTTCAGGGAGGCATGCAAATTGTATTTTAAGCTACGTCCACACTTATCTGTGGATGAGAGTCAGAGAGTTGGTGTGGTTATTTTGTTGCTTAAAGGGGACGCTCAGTCTTGGGCTTTTTCTCTGCCAACCGGATCGCAGTCCCTCCGATCGGTGGATGAATTTTTCAGAACTCTAGGTCTCATCTAGGATGACCCGGATCGGACCTCCCTGGCCGAGACCAAGTTACGTGGCCTTCGTCAGGAAGAGCGTTTTGCTGAGATCTATTGCTCTGAATTTAGGAGGTGGGCTACGGATTGATCCGGCTCTGCGTAGTCAGTTCTGTCAGGGATTATCAGAGAGGCTGAAGGATGCTTTGGCCTTTGATGAGAATCCTGAGTCTTTGGAAGCCGCTATGTCTCTTGCTGTATTCATTTATAGATGCCTGAGAGAGAGATCTAGGGGCCCCCACTTTTAGGATGTACTATCGCATAACGTATCATCTTCCTCTAACACTTTAGGTGAAGATACTCCTGAGTGTATGTCTGGGGACGACCCCATTCAATTAGGGACAGCTACCCCTGGATCTGCGTTCAAGAGTATTGGTCATAGGAAGGGAGTGTGTTTTTTCTGCGGACAAAGGGGACATTTTATTTATGTATGTCCATGCATTCAACGTGAAAAAAAAAAGGGGGGCGTCTAATTTCCATCTTACTCTTGGAGGTGTGAGAAGGGGAGTCAGAGAACGTGCATTTGTCTTTGACTGGTAGTACCCAATTTCTCCTGGCTGCTGAGGTGGCGCTAGAGTCCAAGACTGTGGGGATTGAGGTGTTTATCGACAGTGAGGCAGGGGTGAACCTGATTGATGGTCAGTTCGTCCGTATGCACGGGTTGTCACCGAGTGCATTAGAGAAAGACATTTCTGTTTTTGCTATTGATTCTGCACCTGTAACTCAGAAATGTTTGTCTCAAATGGTGCATGACATCCGATTAAGAGTGAGTGACTTTCATCAGGAGTTCATCTCGTGTTTTCTGCTGGAGAGTCTCCCTGGAGATTGGGGTGATTATTGCGTTGACAATTGTCTGAATACATATTTTTCTGCTTTAACCACTAAAACCTTACCCTCTTTTATATCAGATTTTTCTGAAGTATTTGCTGAAAGTGGATGCCAGGATTTACATCCGCATCGGGAAAATGATTGTCCTATCAACCTTATTCCTGGAGCTAAGTTGCTCAAATTGAGGTTGTATAACATTTCTGGACCCGAAAGAACGACCATGAGAGAGTATATTACCAAGAGTTTGGCTAAAGGACACATAAGACCTTCCAAATCTCCAGTGGCAGCAGGGTTCTTCTTTGTTAAAAAAAAAATGACAGAATTCTTAGGCCATGTCTGGATTTCCGTGAGCTCAATCGGATTACTGTCCGTGATCCTTACCCCCTTCCTTTGATTTCTGTTTAACCAGATTGTTGATGAAAAAGGTGTTCTCCAAGTTGGACTTAAGGGGGGCATATAATCTGGTCAGGATCAAGGAAGGGGGTGAATGGAAGATGGCTTTTAATACCCCAGAGGGTCACTTTGAGAACCTGGTCATGCCTTTTGGGTTGACCAATGCTCTTGCGGTTTTCCAGCATTTTGTGAATTAAATTTTTCATCATCTGGTGGGGAGGTTTGTTGTCGTGTATTTGTATGACATACTAATTTATTCTCCAGACGTGGAGACTCATCAGGATCACATTAGACAAGTGTTATAGATCCTAAGAGATAATAAATTGTATGCAAAATTTGAGAAGTGTGTTTTTGCTGTACAGGAGGTGCAATTCTTGGGCTATCTGCTATTATCTTCTGGTTTTCGAATGGATCCAGAGAAAGTCTGTGCTGTATTGGACTGGGATTGACCCAAAAATCTGAAGGCTCTTATGCAGTTTTTGGGGTTCACCAACTATTACCGAAAATTCATTCAGAACTATTCGACATCTGGTAAATGGCGCCCATGTGCATTTTTTTCTAAAAAAAACTCTGTGCCGCAGAGAGAAATTACGATGTGCGTAACAGAGAATTGATAGCCATTAAAGGGGTTGTCCGGGTTCAGAGCTGAACCCAGACATACCCATAATTTCACCCAGGCAGCACCCCTGCTGTTAGCATCAGAGTATTTCATGCTTCGATAATCTCCCTTGCCCTTTTATTTACAATAACACACTGCCAGGCGGAGGCTTCACAGGAGAGCATCACAGCATGAACTGCTCCAATGCTCAAGTCAGGGGGGGCTGCCTGGGTGAAAATGGGGGAATGTCTGAGTTCAGCTCTGAACCCGGACAACCCCTTTAAGTTGACTTTTGAGGAGTTGCGTCATTGGTTGGAAGGGGCGATTCATCCGATCACTGTGTTTTCAGATCACAAAAATTTGGCTTACCTGGAGTTGGCTAAATGACTGAACCCGAGGCAGGCCAGATGGTCTTTGTTTTTCACCAGATTCAATTTCATTGTCACTTATCGTCCTGGGGTTAAGAACGTCAAGGCAGCTCTATCTCATTGAAATGTACTACGGTCCTATTGTTTCAGCAACTTCTTACTAACAGTTCCTCGAGCGGTCTAATATCATCTACCTACAGGAACCTATATGTGAAGTCAATCAAACAAGAGGTTTTAGCAGTTAAATCTAAATGGGAAAGCGAGGTTGGGCCGATTTCAGAAGAGCAGTGGAAGATGATCCTAGCACTCACCCCGCAACTGTCAGTTTGTGAGGGGCAGCGTATGTCCCAGTTGTTTTTGTTGCACCGGGTGTATAGGACGCCAGAGTTTTTATGTCGGATAGGTGTTCGGGGGGATGCGGATTGTCCTAGATGTGGCATGAGCCCTGCTTCCTTGATACACATGTTCTGGGATTGTGCAGAGCTCCGGAATTTCTGGGCCTCAGTTCTGGCCTTAATAAAAGACGCATTTAATATCACGGTTCCGCCTGGTCCGAGAACATGTGTAGTAGGAATATTAGACATCAAAAATCGCCATCACCATTTGGGAGTGCAACGTCTGTTATTCCAGGCTAGGAAATTGATAGCCAAATTCTGGCTTAGACCTCAACCACCGTCTAGGGGAGAATTCCTTAATAGGATGTCAGATATACACCTTTTTCTAGGCGTATTATATGTTAAAAGGCAATGTGTAACGAAATTTACCAAAATATGGGATAAGTGGGAGAAATTTAGGATGCAGTGTCCGGATTAGCCTCTCTTCTTAGTTGGACTATGGGAAGGTAGAGGCACAGTCCCTGATTTCTTTTGTTCTTCAGCTTAATTAGCTATAGACGTACGATGTATGAATGTGGTCAGCACTACACAGGATGGGTGTGAAGAAGAATGTTGAACAGTTAGGAGAGGTACACTAAAGGCTATGCTTAAGATACATTAATAAAATAACTGATGTTGGAGATCGGATCCGTTTCATCGCTCGGGTAAGGGGGGGGGGGATTGGGTTATAGTTGGGCAGGAAGGGTTGGTTCTATGTTCATTAATTACAATGGATGAAAAGGTGGTTTGTACATGGTATACTGTGTAACTAGATTACTTGATCTTAGGTGCATCATATGTTGACATATTTCATACTCATGGAAGTGACTCTTTGGTCGATCATGTAATACTATGATACTATTGTTATCAACTGATGCATGTATTATGTGCAGGCTATTTTCTTTCTTTGTATTTTTGTAATTTTCAAAAAATGTCAAATAAAAATTATTTGATTTAAAAAAAAGAACGTCAAGGCAGATACCTTGTCACGTAGTTCTCCATGAGGTGGCGATTTTGAAAATCTAAGTCCGATACTGTCAAAGGTGATATCCGCTCTATACCCTGATGTAGAGGTGAAGGTGTTAGAGGCCCAGGGAGACACACTGGATTCTTGTCTCTCTGGGAAATTTTTTGTTCCATCTGAATTGCATCACAAGGTGTTTGAGGAACATCACTGTACAGTTCTTATGGGACACCCTGGGAGCAGATCTACTGCCGACCTCATTTCTCGTACATTCTGGTGTCCGGGGTTGCGTAAGTGTGCTGAGAACTATGTGTCAGCCTGTAGTACTTGTGCACGATCTAGGGTGACACATACTCGGCCTTCCGGATCTCTACTTCCGTTGCCCAACCCGTCCACGCCATGGACTCATTTGTCCATGGATTTTTATCACCGATCTACCTTATTCTTCAGGAAAGACAGTTATTCTGGTGGTAGTTGATCGCTTTAGTAAAATGGCGCACTTTATAGCATTGCTGAGCCTATCTAATGCTAAAACCCTTGCACAAGGGTTTGTTGATAACATTGTGAAACTACATGGTATTCCCTCTGACGTGGTTTCGGATCGTGGGACTCAGTTTGTTTCCAAATTCTGGAAGGCGTTCTGTACTCGACTGGGGGTACAACTGTCCTTTTCTTCGGCTTTTCATCCTTAGTCGAACGGACAGACAGAACTCACTAATCAGAGTCTGGAGACTTACTTGAGATTTTTTGTCTCTGAGAACCAAGGGGAGTGGTATTCATTTTTGTCTTTAGCAGAGTTTGCCATAAACAATCGTAGACAGGAGTCCACTGATACAAAATAACCAGATATACACAACGTATTGAAAAAAGCTCAACCGGGACACCAGCACAACCTGCTCTACCACTTAGCTGCAATATTATAATATAAAATTGATGGCCGGCTTGAGTATCAATCTATCGGAGTCCACTAATAAGTCGCCGTTTTTTGGGACATATGGGTTTCACCCACAGTTTGGCACATTTTCTGGTTCTGATACTTCTGGTGTCTCTGAGGAAGAACGTCATAATGTGTTTCATAAATCTTTGTTGAAGAGATATGTTGAACCTTTGGAACCGTCTTCCTTGCCACCCGCTCCTTTCATGGTGGACGTCAGTTTGGAATTTCAGATCGCCAAGATAATTGACTCTCGATTTCTCCGTAGATCTCTTCAGTATCTTGTTCACTGGAAGGGTTATGGACCAGAGGAGAGGATTTGGGTACCGGCATCCGATGTGAATGCCAGTCGTTTGGTGAAAGCTTTTCACAGGTCTCACCCGGATAAGGTCAGTCCTGGGTGCCCAGAGGACACCCGTAGAAGGGTGGGTACTGTCACAGACGTTCCAGTGCCAGGAGATCAGTGAGACTGGCAACACGTGGTTTTATCTGGCAGGTTCCTTGTGGATCAATTTGTATGTGTTGTTTCTGGTAATGGCCACACCCCTTGCCTTAGGTGTTGCTTATGTGGTCATTTAACCTTCCCTATTTACTGGTGCTTCTCCCATCATGCTGTGCGGTTTATAGCTTCAGTCTTGTTGTGGATTTCTGATGTTTGGATCTCGGCGGAGTGCTTCCATAGTCATTTAAAGTTAAGTGCCTTCTTCCCCTTTTGTGTATATGTTTGGGTTATCTGGTGTTGGTCATTTTCCTGTCATTTGTGTTTAGGCCTGAGGGAGACTCCTGTTCATCCTACCTTTTGGAGGAACAGGTTGTCTCTAGTCCTGACATTAGTACCATGGTCCTACAGGGTGAGTTAGGACTTTAGGTTCCTGTGTATGAAGTCACCAACCTCTGGGGTCAGTTCATACTGGTAGTTAGTCAGGACTTTGATTAGGGTTTCTCTAGGAGGCGTTGTCATGGTGGGAAGTGGGGGAAACTCCCCACCATACAATGGGAAGCAGACCGGATAGCAATTAGGCCAGTGACTGGGATAATGGAGCTGGTCACCTCCTAAAGCATCCCTAATCCTCGCCCTAACTCCTCACTGTATGAGCGGACCTGGATGGTAGGACAGCTCATACCCACTAAACCTAGGACCCTGAGTCGCCCTGATAATCCCTCAAATAAAGAAAGCGCAGAGACGACCTGTTCATCCCAGACATGGATGAACAGAAGTCTGCACCAACCTAGCTGCAAGGAAAAAGAGGAGACTGTATACAGTAACTGGATCGGCAGGTAAACACACCATACAACACACTTACCTGCCGCAGAGACACTGACTGGAACCCGAGTATGAGTACTGATGCCCACACACCATACAAGACACAGTACAAACAACAACACCCAGGTATCCAGCATACCAGTTACTGCCTGGAAACCCCCATGCAAACAGGTTGCATGGCGGCCCCAGGCAGAGCAGCATACAGGTTGCTAGTTCCCCCTCAGGGGAACCATGACACCCCCTTCCGGAGGCACACCACACAGGGAACATGTCTAGCAAACATGCTGGACTATAGACACCAACAGACCAGGCATGTAACAACCACTAAACAAGACAACAACCGCCCATACATAAACACCAAACATATGCAAGGGTAGTGAAAGGAAGGTGAACAACGGGAACATAGGGGAGACATCATGGTGACCTTGATGTTCCGCAAGGTGGCCCTCAAGCACTGGGCAGAAAGTAGAGGCCTGGCAGGAGCACAGCTCCGGCACACAGCAAGGCTGGAGGTACACTGAACCCAGCCAACAGGCCACAGGCAATGTAAACCTTGTGGCCACACCCAGGACACACCCAAATCCCCACCAGCTAGATTATTAACCCCTGCAGGACCAGACAGGAAAGGCCCCAGGAGAAAGGAGGAAGCACCAACATGCTCCAACCACATGTTGCCGCTGGCAACAGCATGCACGGCAACCGTGTCACGGCGCACACCAAAGGCCGTGACAGGTGTCCAGCTCCTTTCCCTAGTTTCCAGGCCTTTTTCTCTCTCCCCTTTCCCTCCTACGCTCGGTGTGGGTTTTCCTCCCACACCGAAGCATGACACTGAGACTCCCTACTTACTTCTCAGCACAGGAGCTCCGCCCCCTCATATCACATGACTATCTTTACAAGTCTTGATGCTCTCCAAAAGCGAAACAATATAAAATATTATTTTTGATACCTTTTAACGGCTAACTAAAATACATGATGTTATAAGGCAAGATTTCAAGACTCTGAGGTCCCTTCTTCAGACTAAGGCCTCATGCACACAACCATTGTGTGTTTTGCGGTCCGCAAATTGCGGATCCGCAAAACACGGATGGTGTCCGTGTGCGTTCCACAATTTGCGGAGCCGCGTGGACAGCCATTAATATAACTGCCTATTCTTGTCCGCAAAACAGACAAGAATAGGACAGGTTATATTTTTTTTGTGGACCACGGAACAGAGCAACGGATACGGAAAGCACACGGAGTGTTGTCCGCATCTTTTGCGGCCCCATTGAAGTGAATGGGTCCACATCCAAGCCGCAAATACTGCGGCTCGGATGCGGACCAAAACAACGGTAGTGTGCATGACGCCTAAGAATAAAAAAATCTCTAAAGAGACTTGGATATACACAGGAAAGAGGTGGAGTCATAAATTGCAAAACACCAACAAACCAAGGAATGGTCTTGGAGAAAGAGAAAGTTTACAGCTGTGTGAAGGTTTGTTAGTCTCTGAGTTTAGAGAGGAGAAGACCCCTCTTTCTCCTCAGATGTTGTAGCAGACCATAAAACCTGGATCAAGGACAGTCATAAATCTGTTTCTCAAACTCGTCTATCACTTTGGGATTTAAAAAGACCCTTTAATATTAATAATAATGTGGCGGGCACAAAGTTGGTATAACTACAGTGAGAGGCCACAAGGAAAACATGACTACAGTGAGGGGCCACAAGGACATAACTAGAGTGATGGGCCACAAGGAGGATATAACTACAGTGAGGGGCCACAAGGAGGACATAACTACAGTGAGGGGCCACAAGGAAAACATAACTACAGTGAGGGGCCACAAGGAGGACATAAATCCAGTGAGGGGCCACAAGGAGGACATCTCTACAGTGAGGGGCCACAAGGAGGACATCTCTACAGTGAGGGGCCACAAGGAGAACAGAACTACAGTGAGGGGCCACAATGTGACATTAGTACTGTGTGGCAGCACTTAGGGGAAATGCCCTAGATCAGCGGTCCCCAACCGCCGGGCCGCGGCCCAGGACCGGGCCGTGGAGGATTGTTAGCCGGGCCGCGGCGATCAGGGCAGTCTTTAACTCTGTACTAATGAAGCGCTTCATTAGTACAGAAGGACCAGGGAGCGGTGAAGGATCTGTACTCACCACTTCCTGGTCCTCGGCTCGGCTATCGGCTGTGCATGTCTGCGCACAGCGTGAGGTCTCTCTGTGACCTCACACTGTGCGCCGCTATACACAGCCGACAGCAGAATGAAGGGGATCGCGATGGTGACCAGGAGCAGGAGAGGTAAGTGTTTTTTTTTTATTTTTTATTTGCACTGGGGGCTGATGGCTGACATGAGGGGGGCTTATGGCTGGCCAGAGGGGGGCTGATGGCTGACATGGGGCTGACATGAGGGGGGCTTATGGCTGACATGAGGGGGGCTTATGGCTGACCTGAGGGGGGCTTATGGCTGGCCAGAGGGGGGCTGATGGCTGACATGGGGCTGACATGAGGGGGGCTTATGGCTGACATGAGGGGGGCTTATGGCTGACCAGAGGGGGGCTGATGGCTGACCAGAGGGGGGCTGATGGCTGACATGGGGCTGACATGAGGGGGGCTTATGGCTGACATGAGGGGGGCTTATGGCTGACATGAGGGGGGCTTATGGCTGACATGAGGGGGGCTTATGGCTGATCAGAGGGGGGATGATGGCTGACATGGGGCTGACCAGAGGGGGGCTTATGGCTGACCAGAGGGGGGCTTATGGCTGACATTGAGGGGGTGTTATGGCTGACATTGGGGGGGGGGGGGGGGGGGGTTATGGCTGACCAGAGGGGGGCTTATGGCTGACATTGGGGGGGTGTTATGGCTGACAATGGGGGGGGGCTTATGGCTGACCAGAGGGGGGCTTATGGCTGACATTGGGGGGGGGGGTGTTATGGCTGACATTGGGGGGGGGGGGGGGGGGTTATGGCTGACATTGGGGGGGGGGGGGGTAATGGCTGACATTGGGGGGGGGGTTATGGCTGACATTGAGGGCTGATAGATGGCTAAAGGTTTGGGGGTTGATCTGAGCCATTTGGGGTCTGATCTGAGGTCTGATTAACATTGGGGGTCTGATCGGAGGTCTGATTAACATTGGGGGTCTGATTGCTGGTCTGACCTGAGGTGTAATAAAAATTTTTTTCTTATTGTTCTCCTCTAAAACCTAGGTGCATCTTATAGTGCGAAAAATACGGTCCAGTGCAGCAGAGACCAGTGCAGCAGAGACCAGTGCAGCAGAGACCAGTGCAGCAGAGACCAGTGCAGCAGAGACCAGTGCAGCAGAGACCATAGTCCGTTTATATAGTCATTATATAGTGTTATATATTTTAATATGCACCTTGTGTTTTGTTATGCGCGTGAATCAGTCAGCCCCGCCCACCCCCTAAGCCCCGCCTAGAACCCCGCCCCCTCCCCACACCCCACCCGGTCCCTGGGAAAATTGTCTCGCATGAAACCGGTCCTTGGTGCAAAAAAGGTTGGGGACCACTGCCCCAGATGATCTTGTTATACATGGGGATGGCTCGGTCTTCCAGGCCAGCACAGCGCCCCCTGCTGGGGATTTCACAGGGGCAGTCACCATCCCTTCCTTATGTGATTGTGCTTTTTTCACCACAGGGACCTTGTTCTGGATCCAGTGACGTCACACTGACGGCAGCGACACCCGGATGAGGTCGGAGCAGTTGGTTCTTTCCTTTATTGCAGGAGGTATTGGTTCCGCTGTGCACCCGGTGATAGGTTGTATTAGGTCAGTGGTCGGCAAGCCGCGGCTCGCGAGCCACATGCGGCTCTTTACACACTTTAATGCGGCTCTTCTGCAGGGCTCCAGATGCCATTTGCGACTGGACCCGCCGCCGCAGCTCTGCTCAATACAGCGGCGGGCACAGGAGATGATCGTTCTCAGCAGCGCAGGAGGAGTCTCTCCCTCCCCCCTGTGCTGCTGCTGTCCCCGCCGCTGCCAATAAGAAGAGACGGGAGGAGGAGGGGCTGTGGCCACTGCGCCACCAATGAAGAAAACTGACCTGTTAATACAAATACAGGAGGCGGGTGCCGGAATCAAATAGCCGGCACCCGACCTCTATGACAGGGAGCTGCGATCCGCTGCAGTTGAGTTAACCCTTCAGGTGCGGTACCTGAGGGGTTAACTGCCGCTGATCGCAGCTCCCTGTCACAAAGGTCGGGTGCCGGCTATTTGATTGGCACCCGCCTCCTGTATTTGTATAAGAAACGTTGGTGGCACAGTGCGCCCCCCCCCAGTATAATAAACGTTGGTGGCACAGTGCGCCCCCCCCCCCCCCAGTATAATAAGTGCGCCCCCCCCCCAGTATAATAAACGTTGGTGGCACAGTGCGCCCCCCCCAGTATAATAAGTGCGCCCCCCCCCCAGTATAATAAACGTTGGTGGCACAGTGCGCCCCCCCCCCAGTATAATAAGTGCGCCCCCCCCAGTATAATAAACGTTGGTGGCACAGTGCGCCCCCCCCCAGTATAATAAGTGCGCCCCCCCCCCCCAGTATAATAAACGTTGGTGGCACAGTGCGCCCCCCCCCCCCCAGTATAATAAACGTTGGTGGCACAGCGCGGGTCCCCCCCCCCCCCCAGTATAATAAACGTTGGTGGCACAGTGGGAAGTGCCAATGAGGGTTAAAAATAATAAAAGAAAATTAACTCACCTCCTCCAGTTGATCAGGTAGCTGCCGGTCTCCTGTTCTTACTTCTTTCTAGTTTCTTCAGGACCTGTGGTGACGTCACTGAGCTCATCACATGGCCCATTACCATGGTGATGGATCATGTGATGAGCACAGTGATGTCACCACAGGTCCTGCGTCCTGAAGAAACTAGAAAGAAGTAAGAACAGGAGACGATCAATTGGAGGAGGTGAGTTAATAATTTTTTTATTTTTTAACCCTCATTGGCACTGCCCACTGCGCCACCAATGTTTATTATATTGAGGGGGGGCCGCACTGCGCCACCAATGTTTATTATATTGGGGTGATGGGGGGGCGCACTGCGCCACCAATGTTTATTATACTGGGGTGTTGGGGGGGCGCACTGCGCCACCAATGTTTATTATATTGGGGTGATGGGGGGGCGCACTGCGCCACCAATGTTTATTATATTGGGGTGATGGGGGGGCGCACTGCGCCACCAATGTTTATTATATTGGGGTGATGGGGGGGCGCACTGCGCCACCAATGTTTATTATTTTGAGGGGGGGCGCACTGCGCCACCAATGTTTATTATATTGAGGGGGGGCGCACTGCGCCACCAATGTTTATTATATTGGGGGGGGGGCGCACTGCGCCACCAATGTTTATTATATTGGGGTGATGGGGGGGCGCACTGCGCCACCAATGTTTTTTATATTGACCTTCTACTATGCATTCTGTATTCAGAATGCTATTATTTTCCCTTATAACCATGTTATAAGGGAAAATAATACAGTGAATAGACTTTCATCCTAGGAACCATGCGTGAAAATCGTACTTGCTTGCGATTTTCACACAACCCCATTAACTTCTATGGGGCCTGCGTTGCGCGAAAAACGCACAACAGAGCATGCTGCGATTTTCACGCAACGCACAAGTGATGTGTGAAAATCACCGCTCATGTGCACAGCCCCATAGAAGTGAATGGGTCCGGATTTAGTGCGGGTGCATTCCAGTATTTTGAATGCCGGATCCAGCACTAATACATTCCTATGGGGAAAAATGCCGGAGCCGGCATTCAGGCAAATCTTCATTTTTTTTCGCCGGAGATAAAACCGTAGCATGCTACGGTTTTATCTTTTGCCTGATCAGTCAAAATGACTGAACTGAAGACATCCTGATGCATCCTGAACGGATTACTCTCCATTCAGAATGCATGGGGATAACACTGATCAGTTCTTTTCCGGTATAGAGCCCCTGTGACGGAACTCAGTGCCGGAAATGAAAAACGCTAATGTGAAAGTACTTTAAAATATTAAGTTTAAATCCCCCCTTTCCCAATTTTACATATAAAATATATAAACAATAAATAAATAAACATATTACATAGCCTTTTTAGTCACCTTGTCACCCCAAAAAATAGGATAGGACTGTTCTATTATGGGCCGAATGTTTCATAAAATGCGAAATGCACGCAGCTTTTTTTTTTTTGCACGGTATTGAGTATCACAATACTTTTTTATGGTGACGAAAGTGAATCAAAATTTTGGTTTCAAAACAACCCTACGCCGATCTGATCGACGTAGCGTTGTCACGATACCAAAATTTTGATTCAGTTTCGATTTGGCGACTAAAAATTTGATTTGGCTCCTAAATTTTTCAGTTCAGGAGCCAATGGCTACTAGGAATTTTTTTTAGTCTGGAGCACTGTTCTGTGTGCCGGGCGCCCGCTCCCCTCCCTCCTCTCGGGGGCGGCAGCCTGCGGCTGTCCTGCCTACATGTGTGCCGTGCGGCGCTCAGGCCAAAGGAGGCGTCACTGACTGTATTTTCGGTTTTAAAAATGTGGCTCTCAAAATAAATTTCAATCGTGGTTTTGGCGAGATTTGGCTCAGTTGAAAAAAAAGGTTGCCCACCACTGTATTAGGTAAGTGGGACTGGGGGAGGAGAGGTCTGCACTGGGCGGAGTTAGGGGAGTGGGACTGGGGGAGGAGAGGTCTGCACTGGGCGGAGTTAGGGGAGGGGGACTGGGGGAGGAGAGGTCTGCACTGGGCGGAGTTAGGGGAGTGGGACTGGGGGAGGAGAGGTCTGCACTGGGCGGAGTTAGGGGAGTGGAAGCCTCAGAGGTCGCACATTACACTATGTTCTAATATTCCTCTTCTGGAGACATCGAGACTTCTCACCACTGGCTGACACCGGACCAAACCGTCATCTCTACAAGCTCTTCCCACTTCTCCTCCTCTCCACAGCTGAGCTCCGCCCCCTGCACTGATCACATGACGGTGACATCACCCCAGGTCCTTCACTATCTCTTATCTTCTCCTCTGCTAAGCCCCGCCCCTTGCACTGATCACATGATGGTAACATCACTCCAGGTCCTTCCCAATCACTTATCTGCTCCACAGCTGAGCTCCGCCCCCTACACTGATCACATGACGGTGACATGACCGCAGGTCCTTCCCAATCCCTTATCTGCTCCACAGCTGAGCTCCGCCCCCTGCACTGATCACATGACGGTGACATCATCACAGGTCCTTCTCCTCAATGTATCCTCTCCACTGCTAAACCACGCCCCCTGCACTGATCACATGATGGTGACATCATCACAGGTCCTTCCCCACCTTTCCTCCTCTCCAATGCTGAGCCCCGCCCCCTGCACTGATCACATGACGGTGACGTCACCCCAGGTCCTTCAGCTCTGGCAGTGCAGCAGATACTGGGCAGGTCCTGGTCGGTAGTCAGGGCTCTTGTTCTCTCTGGTATCAGCCATTCCTCCAGCCTGCAGGTAAGATGAGCTGTGAGGAGACAGTGTGGTGGAGAGCTCAGACATGTCACCTCTGGAGATTCTCCTCCATTACACACAAGGAATCCTTCTCCGCTCCTCAGCTTAGTATGATGGGGGGAGTAGTAGTGGGGATAGTGGGGGTTGTCATAATTCTGTGCTGGATGAGAGAATCTGCTCCGTGTGAATGAGGTTTTCACTGCCAGGAGCTTAGATACACCCTGCACTGCCAGGAGCTTAGATACACACTGCACTGCCAGGAGCTTAGATACACACTGCACTGCCAGGAGCTTAGATACACACAGAGCTCAGGGTTTTCCCATCAGTGCAGCTTTATGAGGGTCTGAGTTTTGCGGGATGAGTTGTACTTTTTCTCGGCCTCATTATCGGGGACATGGGACTCACTGATTAACCTTTATTCCTTTTATTTGGAGGAGGATGAAGAAAACCAGCAATACGAGCCTTCTCCTGAATGAGCCACCAAGGATGGACAGGAAGGAGATCAGCAGAAGAATATTAGACCTCACCTTGGAGATCATCTCCCTGCTGAGCGGAGAGGTAAACTTTTCTAGATTTCTCTCCTCTTTATTGTATTCTGTAACAAGTCAGACATCGGGAAGGAGAATCCATCATAGGAAGTGATAGGAAGAGTCCAGGGTCCTGGAGAACGGCCTCCAGACCTTCCAAGTGACGGAGAACCTGAAGATCAGCCCCCAGTATGGTGAGTGATGTATCATGTGACCAGTGATCAATAGTCATGTTGTAGGAGCCATGAGAAGGTAAGTAGGCACGTTGTACCCAGGAGGAAAGGGCCGGGAACAAGATGACCAGATGGCGGAGTGCGGCCTGGAGGGAGGATTTCTACCTCTAATCTGAGATATATATAGACACATAGAAGATGACAGTAGTAGGAGAGACCATGGCCCACTGAAAAGGATCTGTCAGCAGGATCAACCTCATTAAACCAGACATACTGTCTGGTATGGTTGATCCTGCTGATTAAAACTATGCCTTCTTCTGAAAATCGGTTGCAACATTACTGAGATTTTTTCTTTGTTTATTTGCTATAACTGTGTACAGAGGTTCAGGCCTAGTCTTTCTGTGCACCTCCTCTTTCTAGTGCTGGCCATGCCCACATCTAGCGTAGATCCTGCTGAACAAACTGATGTTTGTCTTGGGAAAGCTGATTGTGGCATTCCTGAGAAATAAGATGTGAATGTGGCCAGCACTGAAGCCCTCACTTATAACCAATAAACATCTTTTTTCTCAGTAACATCACAACCAATTTTCCCAAAACAGATCAAGATCAACCCTACCTGGCAGTGTATGTGGATGGAAAGAGTTCATCCTGCTGACAGATTACTCTTTAAGGATTTTTTTCACAAGTGTCTCTCTCCAGCCACAGGAGTACACAATAGTGAAGAAGACATCGGGGGACTGTGTGACTCCCATCATCCATCTCCAGGAGTCAGGAGGGCGGAGCAGGACCCCTCACCCCATCACAGAGCCTTTCCTTCATCCATTTATACATATTGTAGGAGTAGTGAGAATGGTAAGCAGACATGTTGTACCCAGGATGAAAGGGCCGGAGGAAAGCACATGGCCCCTGAAGGGTTTATTCCCTAAGTGTCTCTCTCCATCCACAGGAGTACACAATAGTGAAGAAGACATCGGGGGACTGTGTGACTCCCATCATCCATCTCCAGGAGTCAGGAGGGCGGAGCAGGACCCCTCACCCCATCACAGAGCCTCCCCCTCACCCCCTGATACATGAGCAGAAGATCCTAGAGCTCACCCACAAGATGATGGAGCTGCTGACTGGAGAGGTGACACTGCTGGGAATGCTGGGAAATTCTCCAGTAACAGCACTGGAGGGGTCTGGGTGATGACGGTGTCATTGTGTTGTCAGGTTCCTCTAAGGTGTCAGGATGTCACTGTCTATTTCTCCATGGAGGAGTGGGAGTATATAGAAGGACACAAGGATCTGTACAAGGAGGCCATGATGGAGGAGCACCAGCCTCTTATATCACAAGGTAAGAGCCGTCATGTGCAGTGTGTACACGTGTGTGCAGTGACATGTAATGGAGGAGCACCAGCCTCTTATATCACAGGGTAAGAGCCGTCATGTGCAGTGTATACACGTGTGTGCAGTGACATGTAATGGAGGAGCACCAGCCTCTTATATCACAAGGTAAGAGCCGTCATGTGCAGTGTATACACGTGTGTGCAGTGACATGTAATGGAGGAGCACCAGCCTCTTATATCACAAGGTAAGAACCGTCATGTGCAGTGTATACACGTGTGTGCAGTGACATGTAATGGAGGAGCACCAGCCTCTTATATCACAAGGTAAGAGCCGTCATGTGCAGTGTATACACGTGTGTGCAGTGACATGTAATGGAGGAGCACCAGCCTCTTATATCACAAGGTAAGAGCCGTCATGTGCAGTGTATACACTTGTGTGCAGTGACATGTAATGGAGGACAACCAGCCTCTTATATCACAGGGTAAGACCCGTCATGTGCAGTGTATACACGTGTGTGCAGTGACATGTAATGGAGGAGCACCAGCCTCTTATATCACAGGGTAAGAGCCGTCATGTGCAGTGTATACAGGTGTGTGCAGTGACATGTAATGGAGGAGCACCAGCCTCGTATATCACAAGGTAAGAGCCACCATGTGCAGTGTATACACGTGTGTGCAGTGACATGTAATGGAGGAGCACCAGCCTCTTATATCACAAGGTAAGACCCGTCATGTGCAGTGTATACACGTGTGTGCAGTGACATGTAATGGAGGAGCACCAGCCTCTTATATCACAAGGTAAGACCCGACATGTGCAGTGTGTACACGTGTGTGCAGTGACATGTAATGGAGGAGCACCAGCCTCGTATATCACAAGGTAAGAGCCGTCATGTGCAGTGTATACACGTGTGTGCAGTGACATGTAATGGAGGAGCACCAGTCTCTTATATCACAAGGTAAGAGCCGTCATGTGCAGTGTATACACGTGTGTGCAGTGACATGTAATGGAGGAGCACCAGCCTCTTATATCACAAGGTAAGAGCCGTCATGTGCAGTGTATACACGTGTGTGCAGTGACATGTAATGGAGGAGCACCAGCCTCGTATATCACAAGGTAAGAGCCACCATGTGCAGTGTATACACGTGTGTGCAGTGACATGTAATGGAGGAGCACCAGCCTCTTATATCACAGGGTAAGAGCCGTCATGTGCAGTGTATACACGTGTGTGCAGTGACATGTAATGGAGGAGCACCAGTCTCTTATATCACAAGGTAAGAGCCGTCATGTGCAGTGTATACACGTGTGTGCAGTGACATGTAATGGAGGAGCACCAGCCTCTTATATCACAAGGTAAGAGCCGTCATGTGCAGTGTATACACGTGTGTGCAGTGACATGTAATGGAGGAGCACCAGCCTCTTATATCACAAGGTAAGAGCCGACATGTGCAGTGTATACACGTGTGTGCAGTGACATGTAATGGAGGAGCAACAGCCTCCTATATCACAAGGTAAGAGCCGTCATGTTCAGTGTATACACGTGTGTGCAGTGACATGTAATGGAGGAGCACCAGCCTCTTATATCGCTCGGTAAGACCCTTGATTTGCAGTGCAGAGATGTGTGAACTTCTTGAGATTCACTTTGTGTTGGATTTGGCAGATTTTTCAAAAAGTTCGGTTCACTCAAATCCATTCATTGAGAGTCGAAGTTGGTCAAATTGCTCTGTAACACTAGTCTCCTAGGACTTTTTATGAAAAAATGTTCTAAAAAATTGTCTCTTATCGGGGACATATGGTGTTTAAACACACAGTGTGTTATGGGAAAAAACTGTGGCTTATTGAGGGAACAAGCATCCAAAAATTATGCATTAATTAGGGCAGAATGCCCGACCATATGACATGCACAAGTGCTACTTGTCAAAAGAAAGAGTGTTTTGTTGTTAACAAGCCTTTTTTTGAGAGCAGCAGTGCAGTGTGGATGTGAAAAGGGTTGTAGTAGCATGTGGCTGCAGAACTAGCAGCAAAGCATGGAACAGACAAGGCAGTAGATATTTGTGTAGCTGTTTGAGGGTGGTAGTAGTAGTAGTTGAGACTGTGTAGTGGTAATGGAAGTGGCAGTAGAGTAGTAGCAGCAGGGAGTAGCAGGCAGCCAAAGCCATATAGAATATGATGGTAGACAGACAATGGCAGAGGCCATAGAAACTGCTCCAGGTGTCCAAAGTGGGGTTCATCTTGCTATACAGTGAGAATTATAATTTGAAACAATTATTTTTGAAAAAAATAAAAAGAACAGCCGGGCAGAATAAAATTTTGGTGAAGGCGCAGAACAGTACCAGGATTACTACAACTAAGTGGTACAGCAGCAACTGCACCACCAGCAACTTGGCCAGGTGGGAGTTCACTATTGCTGGTAACGACTAGTTTTCTCATGGCCACACATTCTGTTATGGATGTCTCACGATGGAAAAGAAGATATGGAGGAGGAGGAGGAGTCTGAAAAGGAGACGAAGCAGCTGATGATAAGAACACTGTACAGTCGTGGCCAAAAGTTTTGAGAATTACATAAATATTGGAAATTGGAAAAGTTGCTGCTTAAGTTTTTATAATAGCAATTTTCATATACTCCAGAATGTTATGAAGAGTGATCAGATGAATTGCATAGTCCTTCTTTGCCATGAAAATGAACTTAATCCTAAAAAAACCTTTCCACTGCATTTCATTGCTGTCATTAAAGGACCTGCTGAGATCATTTCAGTAATCGTCTTGTTAACTCAGGTGAGAATGTTGACGAGCACAAGGCTGGAGATCATTATGTCAGGCTGATTGGGTTAAAATGGCAGACTTGACATGTTAAAAGGAGGGTGATTCTTGAAATCATTGTTCTTCCATTGTTAACCATGGTGACCTGCAAAGAAACGTGTGCAGCCATCATTGCGTTGCATAAAATTGGCTTCACAGGCAAGGATATTGTGGCTACTAAGATTGCACCTCAATCAACAATTTATAGGATCATCAAGAACTTCAAGGAAAGAGGTTCAATTCTTGTTAAGAAGGCTTCAGGGTGCCCAAGAAAGTCCAGCAAGCGCCAGGATCGTCTCCTAAAGAGGATTCAGCTGCGGGATCAGAGTGCCACCAGTGCAGAGCTTGCTCAGGAATGGCAGCAGGCAGGTGTGAGCGCATCTGCACGCACAGTGAGGCGAAGACTTCTGGAAGATGGCCTGGTGTCAAGAAGGGCAGCAAAGAAGCCACTTCTCTCCAAAAAAAAACATCAGGGACAGATTGATCTTCTGCAGAAAGTATGGTGAATGGACTGCTGAGGACTGGGGCAAAGTCATATTCTCCGATGAAGCCTCTTTCCGATTGTTTGGGGCATCTGGAAAAAGGCTTGTCCGGAGAAGAAAAGGTGAGCGCTACCATCAGTCCTGTGTCATGCCAACAGTAAAGCATCCTGAGACCATTCATGTGTGGGGTTGCTTCTCATCCAAGGGAGTGGGCTCACTCACAATTTTGCCCAAAAACACAGCCATGAATAAAGAATGGTACCAAAACACCCTCCAACAGCAACTTCTTCCAACAATCCAACAACAGTTTGGTGAAGAACAATGCATTTTCCAGCACGATGGAGCACCGTGCCATAAGGCAAAAGTGATAACTAAGTGGCTCGGGGACCAAAAACGTTGACATTTTGGGTCCATGGCCTGGAAGCTCCCCAGATCTTAATCCCATTGAGAACTTGTGGTCAATCCTCAAGAGGCGGGTGGACAAACAAAAACCCACTAATTCTGACAAACTCCAAGAAGTGATTATGAAAGAATGGGTTGCTATCAGTCAGGAATTGGCCCAGAAGTTGATTGAGAGCATGCCCAGTCGGATTGCAGAGGTCCTGAAAAAGAAGGGCCAACACTGCAAATACTGACTCTTTGCATAAATGTCATGTAATTGTCGATAAAAGCCTTTGAAACGTATGAAGTGCGTGTAATTATATTTCACTACATCACAGAAACAACTGAAACAAAGATCTAAAAGCAGTTTAGCAGCAAACTTTGTGAAAACTAATATTTGTGTCATTCTCAAAACTTTTGGCCACGACTGTACTGCTTGGGATTGCGGATTGGCTACCACAAAAAGGACCCGGAGAAGGAGGACAGACTTGTTGTTATTCGGAATGCTGGCCATTTATGTTTTTTTTTCACAGGATCTGGTGATGCCGCCTCATGTACTGGAATTGAACCCTGGTACCTATGTTTATGTTTGAAAACCCACGGCTTATTTTAATTCTGCAGATCTTGCACATGGCTTTGGTTTTGTGTGACGGCCATGTGGTGAAAAACTGCCATATGAGAGTTGCTAATACAGAGCTAGAGGCAGCTGAGCTTGGATTAGGTCTGGCAGGTTTCGAGCTTGTGCCTACAGTATCGGTGCATCACCAGCTCCTGAGCTGACCACAATAGAAGCAGATCTGGCCCTGACATTTTTTTTTGGAGGTTCTGGTTGTATGTTGCCTCTGCTCTTCCTTGCCACAGCTGCCACTACCCTCCTCCTCTGATGTCTCCTGCTCCTCAGCACCCTGATACGGTTCCCAGGTCCTGTACAACACACATTCATTGTCATAGTCATCACCATCCCTGCAATTTTTATCAAACTGTAATAAGTCATCGTGGGCTTCTTAGCCGCCCTTCTGATTCGCTGCTCTGTATTTGCCCAAATTGCCACTGTTGCTACCACTTCCCCCACCACGGCTCCAAGGGCCACTACTACTATTAGTTGGTTGGCTGGTGCTGCTACTGCTACTTACATTCTGACTTAGGCTTTCATTTTGCCCTCTTCCATTTCCAGGCTTTTTATTATGAGGCCTTTAAATGAAAAGGCACGGTTTGGTACACACAGATTATTAAACGATACTAGCAAAACTGCAGGTGTTTTTTCTGTAATTTAAAAAAAGAGATGCAATAAAATGTCCTAAATCTCTCCAATTTCACAAACACACTGCACATTGGTATTAACAATTTACAATGGTAATAATGCAATATTTGCAGTGAGATGTGTTTGAAGTACATATTCTGATGCTGTGATACAGACTCTTCACTAAAACACTTTGCAGTGATGTGAAACATCTTTTGAACTAGAGGTTGTGATGCAGTAATGCCTTCAGTGACACGGTTATATTTTGTGTTACTGATGTGAAATGCATTTGCTGCAGTATACTATCTACCCCATATATTGCAGCAATGTACATGTTCAGTAACACAGCTATGATAATGGCGTTATAATTACGGTATTATTGCAGTAAAATAAATGCTTTTTTTTAAAGAATAACACGCGTTCACTAAAAGTCAGGTCTAGCAATGTAATTTTTTTTGCAGTGATGTGAATCATCTTCTAAACTAGATGCTGTGATGCAGTAATGCCTTCAGTAACACAATTATAATTTGCGATACTGATGTGAAATGTGTTTGCTGCATCCACCCGTTATCTTGCAGCAATGTACAAGATATTCAGTAATACAGCTATAAAGCAGAGATGCCCACTGGTTTCTAGAGAAAATGGAAGCAATTCCTCAGTGTAGTATACCAGAGCACTAGTACATTAGGGTCTGAGTTTTGCGGGATGAGTTGTACTTTTTCTCGGCCTCATTATCGGGGACATGGGACTCACTGATTAACCTTTTATTCTGTTTTTGGAGGGAGGATGAAGAAAACCGGCAATACGACCCTTCTCCTGAATGAGCCACCAAGGATGGACAGGAAGGAGATCAGCAGAAGAATATTAGACCTCACCTTGGAGATCATCTCCCTGCTGAGCGGAGAGGTAAACTTCTCTAGATTTCTCTCCTCTTTATTGTATTCTGTAACAAGTCATACATCGGGAAGGAGAATCCATCATAGGAAGTGATAGGAACAGTCCAGGATCCTGGAGAACGGCCGCCAGACCTTCCAAGTGATGGAGAACCTAAAAATCAGCCCCTAATATAGTGAGTGATGTATCATGTGACCAGTGAGCAATAGTCATGTTCTAGGAGCCATGAGAAGGTAAGTAGGCACGTTGTACCCAGGAGGAAAGGGCCGGAGGAGAGCACATGGCCCCTGAAGGGTTTATTCCCTAAGTGTCTCTCTCCATCCACAGGAGTACACAAAAGTGAAGAAGACATCGGGGGACTGTGTGACTCCCATCATCCATCTCCAGGAGTCAGGAGGGCGGAGCAGGACCTCTCCCCCCATCACCGAGCCTCCCCCTCCCCCCCTGATACATGAGCAGAAGATCCTAGAACTCACCCACAAGATGATGGAGCTTCTGACTGGAGAGGTGACACTGCTGGGAATGCTGGGAAATTCTCCAGTAACAGCACTGGAGGGGTCTGGGTGATGACGGTGTCATTGTGTTGTCAGGTTCCTATAAGGTGTCAGGATGTCACTGTCTATTTCTCCATGGAGGAGTGGGAGTATATAGAAGGACACAAGGATCTGTACAAGGAGGCCATGATGGAGGAGCACCAGCCTCTTATATCACAAGGTGAGAGCCGTCATGTGCAGTGTATACACGTGTGTGCAGTGACATGTAATGGAGGAGCACCAGCCTCTTATATGACAAGGTAAGAGCCGTCATGTGCAGTGTATACACGTGTGTGCAGTGACATGTAATGGAGGAGCACCAGCCTCTTATATCACAAGGTAAGACCCGTGATGTGCAGTGATATGTACTTTTTACACAATTTTCGGAGGGGAGGTGACAGAAACTGCAAATCCATCATTGTTTTTTTTTACAAAGTTCACCTCACAGGATAAGTAACGTGATCTATATATATATATATATATATATATATATATATATAATTACAGTACAGACCAAAAGTTTGGACACACCTTCTCATTCAAAGAGTTTTCTTTATTTTCATGACTATGAAAATTGTAGATTCACACTGAAGGCATCAAAACTATGAATTAACACATGTGGAATTATATACATAACAAACAAGTGTGAAACAACAGAAAATATGTCATATTCTAGGTTCTTCAAAGTAGCCACCTTTTGCTTTGATTACTGCTTTGCACACTCTTGGCATTCTCTTGATGAGCTTCAAGAGGTAGTTCCCTGAAATGGTTTTCACTTCACAGGTGTGCCCTGTCAGGTTTAATAAGTGGGATTTCTTGCCTTATAAATGGGGTTGGGACCATCAGTTGAGTTGAGGAGAAGTCAGGTGGATACACAGCTGATAGTCCTACTGAATAGACTGTTAGAATTTGTATTATGGCAAGAAAAAAGCAGCTAAGTAAAGAAAAACGAGTGGCCATCATTACTTTAAGAAATGAAGGTCAGTCAGTCAGCCGAAAAATTGGGAAAACTTTGAAAGTAAGGGCTATTTGACCATGTAAGGAGAGTGATGGGGTGCTGCGCCAGATGACCTGGCCTCCACAGTCACCGGACCTGAACCCAATCGAGATGGTTTAGGGGGAGCTGGACCGCAGAGTGAAGGCAAAAGGGCCAACAAGTGCTAAGCATCTCTGGGAACTCCTTCAAGACTGTTGGAAGACCATTTCAGGGGACTACCTCTTGAAGCTCATCAAGAGAATGCCAAGAGTGTGCAAAGCAGTAATCAAAGCAAAATGTGGCTACTTTGAAGAACCTAGAATATGACATATTTTCAGTTGTTTCACACTTGTTTGTTATGTATATTTCCACATGTGTTAATTCATAGTTTTGATGCCTTCATAGTCATGAAAATAAAGAAAACTCTTTGAGAAGGTGTGTCCAAACTTTTGGTCTGTACTGTTTATATATATATATACACTGCTCAAAAAAATAAAGGGAACACAAAAATAACACATCCTAGATCTGAGTTAATTAAATATTCTTCTGAAATACTTTGTTCTTTACATAGTTGAATGTGCTGACAACAAAATCACACAAAAATAAAAAAATGGAAATCACATTTTTCAACCCATGGAGGTCTGGATTTGGAGTCACACTCAAAATTAAAGTGGAAAAACACACTACAGGCTGATCCAACTTTGATGTAATGTCCTTAAAACAAGTCAAAATGAGGCTCAGTAGTGTGTGTGGCCTCCACGTGCCTGTATGACCTCCCTACAACGCCTGTGCATGCTCCTGATGAGGTGGCGGACGGTCTCCTGAGGGATCTCCTCCCAGACCTGGACTAAAGCATCTGCCAACTCCTGGACAGTCTGTGGTGCAACGTGACGTTGGTGGCTAGAGCGAGACATGATGTCCCAGATGTGCTCAATTGGATTCAGGTCTGGGGAACGGGCGGGCCAGTCCATAGCATCAATGCCTTCGTCTTGCAGGAACTGCTGACACACTCCAGCCACATGAGGTCTAACATTGTCTTGCATTAGGAGGAACCCAGGGCCAACCGCACCAGCATATGGTCTCACAAGGGGTCTGAGGATCTCATCTCGGTACCTAATGGCAGTCAGGCTACCTCTGGCGAGCACATGGAGGGCTGTGCGGCCCTCCAAAGAAATGCCACCCCACACCATTACTGACCCAATGCCAAACCGGTCATGCTGGAGGATGTTGCAGGCAGCAGAACGTTCTCCACGGCGTCTCCAGACTCTGTCACATCTGTCACATGTGCTCAGTGTGAACCTGCTTTCATCTGTGAAGAGCACAGGGCGCCAGTGGCGAATTTGCCAATCTTGGTGTTCTCTGGCAAATGCCAAACGTCCTGCACGGTGTTGGGCTGTAAGCACAACCCCCACCTGTGGACGTCGGGCCCTCATATCACCCTCATGGAGTCTGTTTCTGACCGTTTGAGCAGACACATGCACATTTGTGGCCTGCTGGAGGTCATTTTGCAGGGCTCTGGCAGTGCTCCTCCTGTTCCTCCTTGCACAAAGGCAGAGGTAGCGGTCCTGCTGCTGGGTTGTTGCCCTCCTACGGCCTCCTCCACGTCTCCTGATGTACTGGCCTGTCTCCTGGTAGTGCCTCCATGCTCTGGACACTACGCTGACAGACACAGCAAACCTTCTTGCCACAGCTCGCATTGATGTGCCATCCTGGATAAGCTGCACTACCTGAGCCACTTGTGTGGGTTGTAGACTCCGTCTCATGCTACCACTAGAGTGAAAGCACCGCCAGCATTCAAAAGTGACCAAAACATCAGCCAGGAAGCATAGGAACTGAGAAGTGGTCTGTGGTCACCACCTGCAGAACCACTCCTTTATTGGGGGTGTCTTGCTAATTGCCTTTAATTTCCACCTGTTGTTTATCCCATTTGCACAACAGCATGTGAAATTGATTGTCACTCAGTGTTGCTTCCTAAGTGGACAGTTTGATTTCACAGAAGTGTGATTGACTTGGAGTTACATTGTGTTGTTTAAGTGTCCCCTTTATTTTTTTGAGCAGTGTGTGTGTATGTATATATATATATATATATATATATATATATTCAACCATATGTAACTAGAACAAAATGAGTTCATAGGAGATGGTACAGTGAATTATCTCCTTATACTGAAAAAGTTGATTTGATACTGCAGTTACAAGATCTGACTCAATTCAGTATAAATCCTACACACGCAATATGGTTGATACAATATATATGTATGATATAAAGCTAATGTATAGAAATTTATACTATACCAGATAATCTGACTGGAAAAAGATCAGCGTCACGGTTCAGGGATATAAGCTGGTCTGGTCCTATTTACCCCCTTTCGTTATGGCCTCTTCAGATAGAATAGGGAATGGAATTATACGTGGACCGTCAGATAGATGGAGACATGGAAGGAGCCGCTTAGATGGTTGGATAGCTGGTCAGATAGCTTCGTTAGGTATGTAGATCAGATGGATCAAGAAGTGGATTCTTGGCTTAAAAGAGGGATGGATCCCCTCTGTCAGTTCATACCATTTTTTTATCCCATTTTGAAAGGGGCTCGGTCAGGTTTTATCATTAACTAGTGTCAACAACTTATCACTAAAAGGACCTCCCTAGTGATTTCGCAATCTATGTCTTAATTTTACTCTAACACTAGATGGCACTAAGGCTCCATGTAAAAAGTCTTGGCAATTATAGCTATTTTCTGTATATTTCCCTATTAATTTGAAGAAGGGATAAACTTTAACTAAGATTCCAGACAGAACGTTGAAGAGATCTGAAAGAGACAATGAAGTTTATCTTTTGTCAAACATCTAGTCTCTTTCTCAATCTCTGACTAAACCTAATTAATTCCAAACACACACTACAACACTTTTGGTCATTGATTAGTAAAGATATAGGGTTTGTTTAGGATCACCTGTATCCACAATTTCACAATTCTCCTTAAAGAAATCTTCTAAGAAAGATCATTAACCTACACCAGTCTCTGAAATAATACTCTTAAATTACCATACTCTTAGGTATATAAAACACATATTTAAACCAATGATATGAAAACCAAAAATCCCTTTTTCATGATAAACCTTACAATATATGGTAGAATTATATTCTTTTTACTCATTGGTAATAAATCAAAACTTATCATATTCCCTTATCTGAGTAAATGCCTTTTATTGAATCTGTCTAAATCTTCTTCTTACAAGACCGGACTGTGTAAACACTTCTGTGCAGATCGTTAATCTAAAGTCCAAAGGATACTAACTCCCCTTGCCCTTTCAAATAAGACAAGGAAAGATGGCTGACATTCAGCACAGATATCAGGATATCATAGTCTATATCTATCTATATATCTATATCTATATATATATATATATATATATATATATATATAATCAATTATTTTATATTCAAAAGTTCTGACATGTCATAGTCCTCCTCACACATCACTAATTCTAGTTCACCAGTTTTATTAGTTAGGCTTCTGGCATTAGTATACATACAGTTGAGAGGTTTATGTATATTTTTTACCTTACTCCTTTCCTTATGAACTGTTCTAGTCCCTCATTCTATTCCTCCCCCAGTTCCATCACCTTGCCCCAGGTCTCTATCTTCCCCTCCTATAATGTAATTCCCCTCCTTCCCCCAGTCCCTAGTTTAAACACTCCTCCAACCTTCTAGCCATCTTCTCCCCCAAAACAGCTTCCCCTTCCCCATTGAGGTGCAGTCCATCCCTACGATAGAGCCTGTAGCCGACAGAGAAGTCGGCCCAGTTCTCCAGGTACCCAAACGCCTCCTTCCTACACCAGTTTTTGAGCCACTTGTTAACCTCCCTAATCTCCCGCTGCCTTTCTTGTGTGGCTCGTGGTACAGGTAGTATTTTGGAAAACACTACCTTTGAGGTCCTTGCCCTAAGCTTGTGAGCTAAATCCCTAAAATCATTTTTAAGGACGTTCCACCTACCTTTGTCATTGGTTCCAATGTGGACAATAACTGCTTGATCGTGAGCCCCTCCCAGTAATCTGTCAACCCGATCCGCGATGTGTTGAAGTCAAATGCCAGGAAGACAACACACCATGTAATATTTATGGCATGGTGATGGCAGCAGCTCAGGAACTGAGCCCCATAATCCGCTTGTGCGTTAATATTCTATGCAATACGTTTAAGGCATGGTGCAGAAAGGGGTCAAAAACATAACTCATCACAAAAATGCCCTCATACAGCTACATCGACAGAGAAAAAAAAAGTTGGGATGTGATAATGAAAATACATTAAAAAAAAAAGATTGGTAAATAAATGACACCAGGCTTGGTCAGCCTGATCACTAAGGGGTTAAAAATGATAGTTTTTTTTTTTTTCAGTGTACTCCAGTGCTCATCTCCATGATTATCAGAAAGCTCCGATGTCACATGTGATTTATTGAACAGACACCGACATCTCAGTGATGGTCACCTGCACTCACAGGACACTTCATTAGCTCCACCTTCTTAATTCTTGATAGGACCGTCCTTCCCCTTAGAACATCCTGAATTCTTAGTGTAATGGACCCAACAAGGTGCTGGAAACCTTTATTACAGATTCTGATTGATGACCTCACTCTGTCTATTCCACTGCATCCTAAAGATGTCTATAAACCTGAGATCTGGTGACTGTGCGGCCATGAGATGATACAGACCACATTGTCATTGAAAGGGTTCTGCTTCTGTATGCACCCTGATTCCTCCTTCATCCCCAATGACAGGCGCCTGGAGAGCTATGTCAATGACACACACACAGTATGGTCTCTGAAACAGCTCTGATTTTATCTTGAGAATAGGCTTCTTATACATACATCCATACAGGAAACAGATGTGGTTCACATACAATGGTGCAGAGTAGAAACAATTCCTTATATGGAAATAAGTCTAATGTAATTACATTTACCTTCTAGTATGATGTCACCCAACATCCTGTCATTCATACAGATCATATAGCTTATTCTATTTAACCCTTCAGTCATGTCTGTAAATTCAGCATGAGACGTGTGCTTTACCTCATGGCACATCTTGTTATATAGCTAGTTCAGTACTCTGTCATGGGTGCAACTGTAATCTGTATGCCCACTGCACTGAACAACTAATGAGCCAGTGGGAGATGCAGAAGAGCGGACAGTGATCTCTCCTGGTGGCTTGTAAGTTATTCAGCGCATTTTATTTTTAACTGTCTCCCATAACAGTAACCTCCACAACGCCATGCCCCCTTAATAGTGACCTCCACAGCACCCCGCCCTTTTAACTGTGACCTCCAGAGTGCAGCCACCTTAACGATGACCACCACAGAGCCCCACCCCCTTTAATACTGACCTATAACCGTGAAGAAAAATGGCTGAGTTGTTGTGGAAACCCGGTGTAAAACTGTGGGTATGTCAATGAGGCGAAGAGTGAAGGACCTAGAAGTTTCTTTTTGCTAATAAGGGTAATGTGACCGTGTGTATGTCAGGATATTGGTTCATACGGGTCGTGTGATGGTGCCATATTTGCATTTCTTGGGAATATCTCAAGTACTGTATGACTGCTGAGACCTTTTAGGAAAGCTTCCCAGACAGCCAGAGTACCTACTGTATGTGCCAAATTCGTTGTCCAATGATTCAGGCATTTGGATGCCTATAAAGGACAGAGAGACAAACATTGATTTTTATATTTTTGATACAGTATATGGACAGTTTTAGCTACATATAAGGGGGCCCGTAAGGTTCATCAGCAGTGATTGAGGAGTGTCTTCACTGTTCAGTACAGCGCTTTCCAGATAAACTCATTGGCAGTTTTGTAATTAAAAAAAAAGTACTAAATCAACAAATGAAGTATATTGCAAAAATAGAATCACTTGCCCTATGCATTTAAGAAAATGAAATTAAATGACCCTTATGCTTTACGCTATAGCTGAGTTTTATACTAGAAACACAAAAGGGGGGGGGGGGTCAGGTCATCCCAATACGCAGGTGCACGTTGCTTGTGGCTGCAAATATACATCTGACAAACACAAGGTGCAACAGCACACTACAAACCAAAAGTAGAGTACAAAAGTATATTACATTGCAAATACTATGCTAATAACTTAGAGATGCTTAGCAAATACATTTTGTACAAAATCATTTGAGCCCGTCTGCCGAACGCCAAGGCGACCTCTATAAGACGGGTCCTAACACTAAAACTCACCTGTTGGGTGCCATAACTGCGACCATGGATCCAGACAGTGCAGGTCCCACATGTATGCTGTGCCCCCTTGATTTACGTCTGTGTGGAGCCAAAATGGCCTTCATTGAATCCAGGGGCTACAAGTACCAGCATGCATGCTGAGCAGACTATATACTCAATCTGATTAAAATCAGCCTGCGAGGCAGGGGAGGGGCAGGAGGGAGTGCACGACCCAGCATATAGGAGTCAGCCACTACTCCTATATATAACACTAGAAACACAAAAGGGGGGGTCAGCTTATCCCAATACGCAGGTGCACGTTGCTTGTAGCTGAGTTTTATGGCATGGATTTTTATACTGAATCAACCAGCTTCATCGGGTCTAAGAGATCTATTTTGTGTTTGAGGAATGTGGCGAAGGATCCTTTTTAAATGAATTTGTTGCATTAACATGATGCCCACTCGGCACGGAAGGGCCAAAAGTGTTGTGAGAAGGTAGCCTAGATTGCAAGACATGGTCAGGTTATTCAAATTTGAGTTATGTTTGTGGTTACCGGAAGTAGACTTGAATCAGTATTTTGTAACCAAAATCAAGAGTGGATTAAAAATGGATGACTGGTACCTGTAGTTCCTGCTGAATCAATTTCCAGCATAATAGCAACGTTATAGGTTTGTCTACTCTGTCGTTTTTTTCAATTCTAATTTCTGTCTTCACAGAAAATCACAGTCAAAATTGTAATGGAAATGTTATATTATCACTAAATTCTAAAGCAGAAGATGAGGATACCACGCAGCGTTCTTCAGGAGAAACTCTCATTACCCTTAATGTACATCCAGGACTTCACCGAACAGATATATCTTTTAATCTCCCTAATCATGAGGAACCTCAAGGGGGTAAAAGATTTCAGTGTGGTAAAGAGTTCAGTAAAAGATCAAGACTTTCTACACACAGAAGAATTCTCCCAGGGAAAAGTCCATACTCCTATGCAGAATATGGGAAGCACTTCACAAAGAAATCACATCTTGTTACACATGAAAGAAGTCACACAGAAGAGAAGCCGTACTCCTGTTCAGAATGTGGGAACTGCTTTACAAAAAAATCAAGTCTTGTTAGACATGAGAAAAGTCACACAGGACAGAAACCTTACTCCTGTTCAGAATGTGGGAAGCGCTTTACAAAAAAATCAAGTCTTGTTGAACATGAGAAAAATCACAAAGGAGAAAAACCGTATTCATGCTCAGAATGTGAGAAATGCTTTATTTGGAAATCCCATCTTGTTATGCATCAGAAAAGTCACACAGGGGAGAAGCCATATTCCTGTAAAGAATGTTTTAAGTGCTTCCCAATAAAATCAAGTCTTGTTAGACATGAGAAAATTCACAAAGCAGAGAAGCCATACTCCTGCTCAGAATGTGATAAATGGTTTATAGAGAAATCAAAACTTGTTAAACATGAGAGAAGTCATACAGGAGAGAAACCATATTCATGTTCAGAATGTGCGAAATGTTTTACAGATAAATCAGTTCTTGTTAGACATTTGAGACGTCACACGGGAGTAAAACCGTTTTTATGTTCAGAATGTGGGAAGTGTTTTACAGATAAATCAACTCTTGATGGACATTGGAGAATTCACACAGGAGAGAAGCTGTATTCATGTCCAGAATGTGGGAAATGTTTTATAGATAAATCCGTTCTTGTTAGACATTTGAGATGTCACACAGGAGAAAAACCGTTTTTATGTTCAGAATGTGGGAAATGTTTTACAGATAAATCAAGTCTTGCTACACATTGGAGAATTCACACAGGAGAGAAACCGTATTTATGTTCAGAATGTGGGAAATGTTTTACAGATAAATCAAGTCTTTCTACACATTGGAGAACTCACACAGGAGAGAAGCCATATTCATGTCCAGAATGTGGGGAATGTTTTACTGCTAATATCAAACTTAAGGATCATCAGAAATGTCACATAGGAGAGAAGCTGTTTTGATGTTTTATATATTGAAAATGTTTTATAAAGAAAACAAATTGTAAAACTCATCAGCTCAGAAGAAACAGTATATATTTTTTCAATTATATGAAATACTATAAGAGCAAAAAGAAATGGTAACCCCAGTTATTCACAGACAGGTAAGTCATATGTTCCGCAACAGCAAGAAAAGTTGCGCAATGTGTCTGCAACTTGACAAATCAGCCAAAAATCTGCCAAATTGCCAAAATGTCACAGTCAAGTTGCATTGGCCCCTGACTGTATTGTGTTCTATGATGGCAAAGTCGCATATGACCTGCAACCACATATCCAAGTGTCGTGGCATATAGCGTGTCACATTGTCACCATTTGACAATCAATAGATGCAGTGTCACAATGCGACATTGTGATTTTCATATCACATAACGTATGTGGACATTAATATTTCATCTTCATCAAACGGTATTTACAGATAAAATAAACTCTTCTATTTTCTCCACGACATCGTCACCATTGTCACTAACAGACATTGTCTTTTTGGCTCATATACTTTCTCCTAACGCTGTGACCTTCATTGCTCCTACAGACTAACCCTCCTGTGCGGCGACAGTGATATTGGTGGCATGATGACAATATCACTGATTTATCTGACCGGGTGATCTGTGATAATTAACCCCATATGTGCATATCTAGATACTGGAGCTGAGGGATAGATCAGTGGTGGGAATCGCTTGTGATATAACATGTTAATTAACACCTGAATAATGGGAACATGAATTCAGTGACCAAGTGATGCTCATTAGAGATGGCCTTGCAGTTCGCGGCGAACTCTGCGTGTTCACGATTCGCCGAACATGCGAACATATGGAGGTATTCGCGCCCGCCATATTCTTTTACATTGTGAAGAATTTTGACCCATGACACATCCATCAGGTGGTGCAGGACAGCCAATTGAGACGTTTCAGCACATGGACATACCCCCTACCTTATAAATAAACCTGATCTGGCCGCCATTTTACATTCAGTGTTTTGCCAGTGTAGGGAGAGGTTGGTGTGTAGAGCAGGGACAGGCTGTTAGGGACACCAAACGCTAGCTAATAGTGCCACAAAGGTCTTTTTAAGGACTGGTATAGGTGTGCTATCGATAGGTGTGATACACAGAGGGGTGTGATATACTTAGAATATACTTTTATAAAGACACCCAAAAATGTAACCACAATCTTCACGAAGTGAAAATCGAAAAAACTTTATTGACAATGTATAATAAGTATAAATATTTTTTTCTAACCACCAAGCTTTTGCCCTCATATTCGATCTCTCAGCCGCCTCTAAGGAGGCAGCTGAGAGATCGACACACCATCCAGGGTATGAATATTTTTTTCTAATCACCAAGCTTTTGCCCTCATATTTGCCTCTGTTGCAGCTTTTGCCCGGGGCTTACTGCTTACAGGCGTCTTGGTGCTTTTCATTTGCATTATCCTTTTCCCTGTTTTTGGTGTGCTGACCTCTCGGCCCCCTCTTGGGTCCTTTTCCTCATCCTTGTGTTCCACCTTTGTGCTGCCTCTTGTTACTATGCATGTACTTATTTTACATTGTCAATAAAGTTTTTTCAATTTTCACTTCGTGAAGATTGTGGTTAAATTTTTGGGTGATATTGGTGGCTCCACGTTTTGTGAGTCAATATTTTCGTGATTTATTTCTGTCCGGTAATAATTGGGTGGCTACTTTTATAATGAGTCAAAAACACATAGATCTATATAGTGATCACCTGGAAGTCAGGGGGCTAGGGGCTTACCAGGGCCATTTTTATATAGGGTAAGGTTCCGGACGGGGTCGCTCTTATCAGGGCGGGTGGTCTGTGGTTAGGCTATCAGGGCCAGAATAGCACCCCCCCTGTAGGGCAATATCAGGGACAGTTCTTTGCACACCCTGTCCTTCAATACCACATCATCATCTAGCCCAGGGATAGATGTTTTTTGCTTTCCCTCCGGGATTCATGGATGTGCACTGGAACCCCCCGGATTGTGGTAGGACATATGGTTTCTGATTTGGTGCCGCTGAGTACTTGTTATTGCCTACCACATCTATGCTTTTTGCTTAACTTTAATAATTTAATTTATTTTCATTTTGAGGGATATCTTTTCCATTCACACGTCCGCAAAATGGGTCCGCATCCGTTCCGCAATTTTGCGGAACGGGTGCAGCCCCATTAATTTTCAATGGGGTCGGAATGTGCTGTCCGGATTCGCATTTACGGATCCGGATCCGCACCCGTGCTTCCGTTTCCACAAAAAAATAGAACATGTCCTTTTCTTGTCCGCAATTGCAGACAGGATTAGGCATTTTCTATTATAGTGCCGGCGATGTGCGGTCCGCAAATGCGGAATTCACATTGCCGGTATCAGTGTTTTGCGGATCTGCAAAACACTTACGGACATGTGAATGGACCCTCATAGTAACATTATTAAAGGTTACGTTTTATCTTTATGTACAGTACAGACCAAAAGTTTGGACACACCTTCTCATTCAAAGAGTTTTCTTTATTTTCATGACTATGAAGGCATTAAAACTATGAATTAACACATGTGGAAATATATACATAACAAACAAGTGTGAAACAACTGAAAATATGTCATATTCTAGGTTCTTCAAAGTAGCCACCTTTTGCTTTGATTACTGCTTTGCACACTCTTGGCATTCTCTTGATGAGCTTCAAGAGGTAGTCCCCTGAAATGGTCTTCCAACAGTCTTGAAGGAGTTCCCAGAGATGCTTAGTACTTGTTGGCCCTTTTGCCTTCACTCTGCGGTCCAGCTCACCCCAAATCATCTCGATTGGGTTCAGGTCCAGTGACTGTGGAGGTCAGGTCATCTGGCGCAGCACCCCATCACTCTCCTTCATGGTCAAATAGCCCTTACTTTCAAAGTTTTCCCAATTTTTCGGCTGACTGACTGACCTTCATTTCTTAAAGTAATGATGGCCACTCGTTTTTCTTTACTTAGCTGCTTTTTTCTTGCCATAATACAAATTCTAACAGTCTATTCAGTAGGACTATCAGCTGTGTATCCACCTGACTTCTCCTCAACGCAACTGATGGTCCCAACCCCATTTATAAGGCAAGAAATCCCACTTATTAAACCTGACAGGACACACCTGTGAAGTGAAAACCATTTCAGGGGACTACCTCTTGAAGCTCATCAAGAGTGTGCAAAGCAGTAATCAAAGCAAAAGGTGGCTACTTTGAAGAACCTAGAATATGACATATTTTCAGTTGTTTCACACTTGTTTGTTATGTATATAATTCCACATGTGTTAATTCATAGTTTTGATGCCTTCATAGTCATGAAAATAAAGAAAACTTTTTGAATGAGAAGGTGTGTCCAAACTTTTGGTCTGTACTGTATATTCTAATGGATTGCCTTCCTTGTACAATGTTATAATATACTTTCTATGTTAGAAAGTATATTTATAGTGCATTTGTATTGTGCGGCAGTTGTGTGCGGTTCTGCTGCGATACTGCAGGTATATAGAGGGACAAGCGTTATTGGAATTTTTACTGGTGTGATATACCAGTCGTCCCCCAAAAATACTGATTGAAGCGGGGTGTTATATACCAATATACTTTATTTTATAGTGCATTTGCGCATGCGCGAAAATTATATTGCCGATATTTCGCATTGAAAAAAATGGAGATCGCAAATTCGAATAATACATCTGGTATGTCACTGTCCATGTTGTGGACTATTTGTGCACTTCTAGTAATTATTTCTTGGCTGCAAATATGAGCTGAAGGTTTTTTGGTCTGGCCAGTAGATCGCCCTGTCATCTGGCCTGTTTGTTGAATATCGAATATACATCATATGATTTTTTTTGTTTTGTCTTTAACACATTTTGTAATCCCCCCCCCCCAAACAATTCATTATACTGTATAAATACAGTCCTGATCAAAAGTTCAAGACCACTTGAAAAATCGCAAAAAATCATATTTTACATTGTTCTTAACAAGGTTCCAAGTAGGTAGGTTCCAAGTAGAGCTTCAACATGCAACAAGAAGAAATGGGAGTGAGACAAAACATTTTTTGAGCATTCAATTAATTGAAAATAACGATTAAACTGAAACAGGCTGTTTTTCAGCTGATCAAAATTTTAGGACCACATGCCTTTAAAAGTCAAAATCTGTGCAAAGATGTGGATTCATTGTCATTTTCTGTCAGGTAGTCACACGTTGTGATGGCAAAGGCAAAAAAACCTCTTCCTTTTTGAACGTGGTCGTGTTGTTGAACTGCATAAGCAGGGTCTCTCATAGCGCGCCATTGCTGCTGAGGTGGGACGCAGTAATACAGTCATTTGGAATTTCTTAAATGATCCTGAGGGTTATGGAACAAAAAAGTCAAGTGGAAGACCCAAAAAAATTTCATCAGCACTGAGCCGGAGGATCCAATTGGCTGTCCGTCAAAACACTGAACGATCCTCGACCCAAATTAAGGCCCTTACTGGTGGTGACTGCAGCCCCATAACCATTAGACGGCATCTGAGACTGAAAGGCTTCAAAAACAAAAAACCTCTTCAATTACCTTGTCTCCTTGAACGCCGCAGAACTGCTCGTTTTGGACTTTGCAAGAGAGCACCAAACATGGGACATTCTAAGGTGGAAGAAAGTTTTATTCTCTGATGAGATTTTTTTTTTTACCTTGATGGTTTCCAACGTTACTGGTATGACAAGCAGATCCCACCTGAGATGTTTTCTACGCGCCACAGTGGAGGGGGCGCCATAATGGTCTGGGGTGCTTTTTCCTTCAGTGGAACAATGGAGCTTCAGGAAGTGCAGGGTCTGGCTATGTCCAGATGTTGTAGAGAGCATTCCTCATGACTGAGGGCCCTCGTCTGTGTGTTAACGACTGGGTTTTTCAACAGGACAACGCTACAGTACACAATGCCCGCAGGACAAGGGACTTCTTCCAGGAGAATAACATCACTCTTTTGGCCCATCCTGCGTGTTCCCCTGATCTAAATCCAATTGAGAACCTTTGGGGATGGATGGCAAGGGAAGTTTACAAAAATGGACAACAGTACCAGACAGTAGATGGCCTTCGTGCGGCTGTCTTCACCACTTGGAGAAATGTTCCCACTCACCTCATGGAAACGCTTGCATCAAGCATGCCGAAACAATAACGGCAGAGCTCCTCATTACTGAGTTCATGTTTGGAAATTGGATTTCTGTTTTGGGGGGGTTTAGTTTTTTTTAGAGGTGTGGTCCTAAACTTTTGATCAGCTGAAAAACAGCCTGTTTCAGTTTATTCGTTGTTTTCATTAAATTGAATGCTCAAAAAATGTTTTGTCTCACTCCCATTTCTTCTTGTTGCATGTTGAAGCTCTACTTGGAACCTTGTTAAGATCCAGCAATGCAAAATATGATTTTTTGCTATTTTTCAAGTGGTCTTAAACTTTTGATCAGGGCTGTATCATGGCTGATTCAGCGGCCTCTGCTGGGGGAAGGTTCATGGTGGTGACAGAGATCCGTATCCACTGGAAACAAGAAAATTTAAATGAGTGTGGAATAGTTTTATGTCAAAGGGCAGAGCAAGAGGTTTGCAATATGTCTGTACACCTTAAAGGGAATCTGTCACCTGGTTTGACCATATTAAGCTCTCACCATTGCCATGTTTAATAAAATACCTTCTCTCCTGCAGTGGTTTTCTTTCTTATATTAATGCTTTTATTTTGCTAAAAAAGCAATTTTTGTGTTATGCAAATGAACCCTGAAGGTGCCCAGAGGGGCGTTATTCTTTACCCTCTGAGCCCAGTAACGCCCCCCTGCAGTGCCTAGACAGCCTTAGTTTATAGCCCAAGCATGCCTCCTCGCTATATAGTAATGTCCCACAGCCTAGTTTAACAGCGCCGCCACCTCTGCTACGTCAGCTAATTCATTTAAGACAGGCACCTGAAATCTTCAATTCGTCTGGCTGAAATCTCGCGCAGGCGCAGTACTGCCTGCGCCTGTGCGATCTGACCACTCCTGAGGGCAACAGCCTCAAAAGTGTCACTGGGCATGCGCCGAGCCCAGTGACGTCTTCTTAATGCTGTTGCCCTCAGGAACGGTCGGATCGCACTGGCAGTACTGCGCCTACGCGAGATTTCAGCCGGACTAACTGAAGATTCCAGGTGCGTGGCTAGAATGAACTAGCTGACGTAGCAGAGGGGGCGGCACCGTTAAACTACGCTGTGGGACGTTACTACAGAACTAGGAGGCGTGCTTGGGCTATAAACTAAGGCGGCCTAGGCACTGCAGGGGGGCGTTACTGGGCTCAGAGGGTGAAGAATAACTCCCCTCTGGGCACCTTAAGGGTTCATTTGCATAACACAAAGAAAGCTTTTTTAGCAAAATGAAAGCATGAATATAAGAAATAAAACCACTGCAGGAGAGAAGGTAATTTATTAAACATGGCAATGGTGAGAGCTTAATATGGTGAAACCAGGTGACAGATTCCCTTTTAGTACAATATAGATTCGATACTAGTCCTGAGTCCTTAGTATTACAATATAACAATATATGCAGCCAGCTTATAAGACCATTGACGTTTAGCCTCAAGTATTTAGTGGCCAGTATTATGCTGGCCTATTGCATTTCGTATATAAGGATTCAAATTGTCAAGGCAGGCATTGGTGGTCAGTGGGTACTATACAACCTACCATAAAAGAATCCACTTTGGCACCACAAAAAACAGGCACCTACCCGGGCCTTAATTGCGCACAATGCAGCAATAATATTATTAGGGGCAATCGTATCATCCACCCACAATCTACCACCCAAAAGGCTTTTACACATGTGCATCCTCCTATGTGGTCTACTTGATACGTTGTCCATGTGGGGCTCGCATACGTGTACGAGACCGTATCTCTAAGCACAAGTCAGACATACGATGCCAGAAAACTGAATTACTCGTACCACATCACTTTATCTCCGCCAAACACCAAATCAACCAACTCAAATTTCAGGTTCTGGAACAAGTAATACCAGCTAGAGGCGAGGGGAATAGACCGGCACATCTAAAACAACGCGAGGCATGCTGGATATTTGAACTCAATACCTTAAGGCTACGTCTACATGACGACATTTGTCGCGCTACATTTTGTTGCACCAATGTCGCGCGACAATTTTTATAATGGCAGTCTATGGTGTCGCACTGCAACATGCAACATACTGCGACGCAACAGTCGCAGAAAATCCATTTGAGATAGATTTTTCTGCGACTGTTACACCACGTGGTCTAAATAGAGACTTTGACTTTTGTATATCCTAACTCGTTTCCAGATTTTACGCTTCATTGAACTGCTTTCGTGCCATGTCTACCTTTACATGTATTATGCTACCTTGGAATGTACTACACATACGTCTAGTAATTCTTTATTATCCTCCCTACAGATGAAATGAGCCCTAGCAGACAGGTAGTACTCCATCATGGGTATAGTATAGCACACATAGCCTTTTGAACTAATATGCATGCGTAATTTCAATTTACTTACCAGATATAGATGTGATATAAACGATAATTTAACTACAAGTTCAGATATAACTATACGTAACTTATACATAACCTTGACCCATGCATGCCTGTATTATTGTATTATTGCTGCTATTCCTGCCACTGGTACTCTGGGCATTTTAATATGGTATTCAGTTTTTCTTATGATTCCCATCTTTACTTTGAATATCTCCATACTAATCGGCACTAACATCTCTACTCGGGCTAGGCCATTTGTAACACATCCATTTGACAGCCTCTGCCAGACCTCATGCATGTCTTTGCGCGCGCGCTCCGCAAGATCCTTTCCAAGACAGCACATTTACACTGCGCACGCGCCCTCTTGGCTCTCGTGCCAAGCAGCGCGATACTACACACATCCGCCATCTCCCTCACTGGACAGTATGTCCCTATTGCGCCAGCCTTGCCTTCGCGCCGAGCGGTGCTTCACCACGCACGCCCTCCCCCCTACGTCCCTCTTAAAAGCGAGGCAGATACATGGCGTCCCCACGCCATCCAATGCCTCTACTACTCACAACACTCACGTAAGTACCCACTGACCACCAATGCCTGCCTTGACTATTTGAATCCTTATATACGAGATGCCATAGGCCAGCATAATACTGGCCACTAAATACTTGAGGCTAAACTTCAATGGTCTTATAAGCGGGCTGCATAAATTGTTATATTTGAATACTAAGGAGTAGTATCGAATCTATATTGTACTTAAGGTGTACAGACATATGTGTACAGACATATTTGTATATTCGTCGGATCGACCTATGTAATACTATCATCTGTGGTAGATGTATTGATCTGTCTATACCCGTCTACCATTCTATGAATCGTGTACCTTTGATGACAATCATGCCTCTTCTACTGTAACCATATACTAGTACAATCATGTGATATGTAATATATTTTTTTTATCTACTATAAGTAATACCTGAACCCTATCATTTATGCCACTTTGTTCTTTTTCTATATGTCAGGCCGTAACAAGGTTTTGGGTAAGACCGAAACGTGGCCAGTGTACAACTATGAATAAAAAAAGTTCCGGATGGATATATATACACAAAAAATATAAAACAAAATATAAGAAAATAAATAAGATATTTATGCAAAATTCTCTTGAGTGCTGTGGTCTTCCTATCAACATTGTTATTATACTTACCACTGAGCACCGTCCATACTAAATGAGGAGTGCCGTTCAACTCTTGTCTTCAATTTTATGTAAATTTGACTCTGGGGAATGGGCACAAATCTGAACCCTTGCCCTGGGTGCAGGGAAGCCTACACCTCTGCCTCAGAGGTCGCACATTACTATATGTTCTAATATTCCTCTTCTGGAGACATCGAGACTTCTCACCACTGGCTGACACCGGACCAAACCGTCATCTCTACAAGCTCTTCCCACTTCTTCTCCTCTCCCCAACTGAGCTCCTGCCCCCTGCACTGATCACATGATGGTGACATCACCCCAGGTCCTTCCAAGTGGTACCTACGAACCGAACGCAAGTTAGGTATCAAGGTTTTTTGTACGGGGTGATGCGCTCCATACAGTATCACAACAAAGTTTTATGTGAATCGCCTTCGCTCATCCCTACTCACCATGGCTGAGCTCCGCCCCCTGCACTGATCACATGACAGTGACATCACCCCAGGTCCTTCAGCTCTGGCAGTGCAGAAGATACTGGCCAGGTCCTGGTCGGTAGTCAGGGCTCTTGTTCTCTCTGGTATCAGCCATTCCTCCAGCCTGCAGGTAAGATGAGCTGTGAGGAGACAGTGTGGTGGAGAGCTCAGACATGTCACCTCTGGAGACTCTCCTCCATTACACACAAGGAATCCTTCTCCGCTCCTCAGATTAGTATGATGGGGGGAGTAGTAGTGGATGATAGAATCTGCTCAGTGTGAATGAGGTTTTCACTACCAGGAGCTTAGATACACACGGAGCTCTGGGTTTTTCCCATCAGTGATCATTGACTCACTAATTAATCATTATTCCTTTTTTTTGGAGAGGGGATGAAGAAAACCAGCAATACGACTCTTCTCCTGAATGATCACCAAGGATGGACAGGAAGGAGATCAGCAGAAGAATATTAGACCTCACCTTGGAGATCATCTCCCTGCTGAGCGGAGAGGTAAACTTTTCTAGATTTCTCTCCTCTTTATTGTATTCTGTAACAAGTCAGACATCGGGAAGGAGAATCCATCGTAGGAAGTGATAAGAAGAGTCCAGGGTCCTGTAGAACGGCCTTCAGACCTTCTTAGTGACAAAGACCCTGAAGATCAGCCCCCAATATGATGTGTGATGTATCATGTGACCAGTGACCAATAGTCATGTTGTAGGAGCCATGAGAAGGTAAGTAGGCACGTTGTACCCAGGAGGAGAGGGCCGGAGGAGAGCACATGGCCCCTGAAGGGTTTATTTCCTAAGTGTATCTCTCCATCCACAGGAGTACACAATAGTGAAGAAGACATCGGGGGACTGTGTGACTCCCATCATCCACCTCCAGGAGTCAGGAGGGTGGAGCAGGACCTCTCACCCCATCACAGAGCCTCACCCTCACTCCCTGATACATGAGCAGAAGATCCTAGATCTCACCCACAAGATGATGGAGCTGCTGACTGGAGAGGTGACACTGCTGGGAAATTCTCCAGTAACAGCACTGGAGGGGTCTGGGTGATGACGGTGTCATTGTTTTGTCAGGTTCCTGTAAGGTGTCAGGATGTCACTGTCCATTTCTCCATGGAGGAGTGGGAGTATATAGAAGGACACAAGGATCTGTACAAGGAGGCCATGATGGAGGAACACCAGCCTCTTATATCACAAGGTAAGATCAGTCATGTTCAGTGTATACTCGTGTGTGCAGTGACATGTAATGGAGGAACACCAGTCTCTTATAGGAGCCGAATATTGTTATTTCCCCTGATAACTAAACCTAGAAGTGAAGGAGCTGAGAGAAGTCTCTAATCTATAGACAGATCTACAGGAGGCCATGTATTCAGTCCCTGTGTGCTTGTGTCTCCACAGATGGATCCAGGAGGAGAAATCCACCAGAGAGATGTCCCCGTCTTCTGTATTCCCAGGACTGTCCAGAGGAGAAGGTCCCAAAGAATCCTCAGGTAGATGGAGCTGAGCCCTATACACATCTTTAAAGGGGGTCCTGCAGTCATAGAGGGGTCATAGATTGTGGGGGTCTCTTATGTGGATCTGTTACATTTCCGACCTGTCTGCTGTATTGTACTGAATTGTTACAGATGACAAATCAGGGGGAAGATCTGACTGATATTAAAGCAGAGGATGAAGAAGAGAGGAAGATGGGTGATTCCTTGTGTAAGAGTGAGGTGGAGGAGGACATTCCAGGAGATGTCACCACAGGTATGGAGTCATGAATGAAGAAAGTGACTTCAGATTCTGTCCTTGGTGCCTTCAGGGCAGGAGGAGAATCTGATAACCGGCTGCTGCGCTGCTTTTTTATTGGAGATGTCCCCATCACATCATGAAGTGTTCCCCTTATCCAGCTGACGGCGATCTCTGATCAGGTTCTTCTGATTCTTACTTACTATTTACCCTCCCCTTTCACTTTGAGCTGTGACTCCCCTTTTTGAGCGGCGGTCACTTGACAAAAAGATTCAACCTTTCAACGCTGTGGGAAGACATCTTGTCTGAGGATCATGTGACTTCCCTTCTTTGTTGCCCCACCCCTTACAGCATGCCAGTTATTTCTTTAAACTCCCTTTATAAGAGCAGACCAAAGATCAAACCCACCTAGAGGTACATCAATGGGAAGAAAAAAGTTATGGTCATTGGAATGCAAAAGCACCAAAATGACTTACTATTTTTCCCATAAAAATGTTTTATTGTGCAAAAGTACAAAAACATGTAAAATATTCTACATATATGACATCTCCAAATTTGTGCTGCAGAATAAAATTAATATGGTGTACTAAAAAAATAAATTAAAAAAATATATATCTCAAGGATAGTTGCTATGACAAAAAACACTATCACTGAAAGCAACCATCTAAAACTTAACTTTTAATACAAGGTTCTTTAACAATAAAACAAGTCCCAAATAGGACTAATGTATACGTAATGCAACAACAGAAGGAACTATGATGACCTGGACAGTCAGCCACTAAATAGGGAAACACATTTAGGACAACACGTCTATATACCTAATGTCTGTCCCTGTTTAACCCTACAAAGATCTGCTCAGCCCAGAGATACACCTGGATGGTAGGGGTACTCTGTCCACGTACCTTGGCTAACCTGTCCTTAAAATAGCCCTAACTTAAATCTAGGGATGTCCCGATACCAGTATCGGTATCGGGACCGATACCGGACATTTGCACGAGTACATATACTCGTGCAAATGTCCCCGATACCACTGCCGATACCTGTGCGCCGCTTCTAAATGTGTCTGTGTCCGTCCGCGGCCCCTGCACCTCGCACAGCTGATACAGCTTCAGAGGCAGCAGCAGGCAGTGTAATAGGAGCCTACAGTGGAGGCTAGCCCCGCCCCTCCCCGCCCTCCAACCAATCAGAGGCAACCAGCACTGACTCGTCTGAGAGTTTATTAGTTAAAAGAATGGAATGAGTCACAGACCGTGTCACCGAGTCCCTGCCAGGCTTCCTGCTCTGCGGCTTCCTGTAAGTCCGTCCGGGGGAAGGGGGGCATTATTAGCATAGCATGTAGTGGAGCTGTGTGTGTACAGGGTGCATGTAGCAGAGCAGGAAGCCTGGCAGGGACTCGGTGACACAGTCTCTGACTCATTCGATTCTTTTAACTAAAACTCTCAGACGATTCTCTGAGTCCCTGCAATAACTATACATTGTAATTACATCCCAGTCTGCTCCACTGCATTCACTGCAGCAGAGCTGTGTTTGCCAGGAGCGAGTCCCTCCTGACCTTCGGTTCACTTGAGAGCCGACTCCTTGTGGCTGCCCCCATACAGTGTAACATCTCCTCGTGGCTGCCCCCCATACAGTATAACGTCTCCTTGTGGCTACCCCATACAGTGTAACATCTCCTTGTGGCTGCCCCATACAGTATAATGTCTCCTTGTAGCTGCCCCCATACAGTATAACGTCTCCTTGTGGCTGCCCCCATACAGTATAACGTCTCCTTGTGGCTGCCCCCCATACAGTATACTGTCTCCTTGTGGCCCCCATACAGTATAACGTCTCTTTGTGGCGCCCATTCAGTGTAATGTCTCCTTGTGGCTGCCCCCATACAGTATAACGTCTCCTTGTGGCTATCCCATACAGTGTAACATCTCTTTGTGGCTGCCCCATACAGTATAACGTCTCCTTGTGGCTGCCCCCATACAGTATAACGTCTCCTTGTGGCTGCCCCCATACAGTGTAACGTCTCCTTGTGGCTGCCCCCATACAGTATAACGTCTCCTTGTGGCTGCCCCCATACAGTATAACGTCTCCTTGTGGCTGCCCCCATACAGTGTAACGTCTCCTTGTGGCTGCCCCCCATACAGTGTAACATCTCCTCGTGGCTGCCCCCATACAGTGTAACATCTCCTTGTGGCTGCCCCATACAGTATAATGTCTCCTTGTGGCTGCCCCCATACAGTATAACGTCTCCTTGTGGCTGCCCCCATACAGTGTAACATCTCCTTGTGGCTGCCCCATACAGTATAATGTCTCCTTGTAGCTGCCCCCATACAGTATAACGTCTCCTTGTGGCTGCCCCCACACAGTGTAACGTCTCCTTGTGGCTGCCCCCACACAGTGTAACGTCTCCTTGTGGCCGCCCCATACAGTATAACGTCTCCTTGTGGCTGCCCCCATACAGTATAACGTCTCCTTGTGGCTGCCCCCATACAGTATAACATCTCCTTGTGGCTGCCCCCATACAGTATAACGTCTCCTTGTGGCTGCCCCCATACAGTATAACGTCTCCTTGTGGCTGCCCCCATACAGTATAACGTCTCCTTGTGGCTGCCCCCATACAGTATAACGTCTCCTTGTGGCTGCCCCCATACAGTATACTGTCTCCTTGTGGCCCCCATACAGTATAACGTCTCTTTGTGGCGCCCATTCAGTGTAATGTCTCCTTGTGGCTGCCCCCATACAGTATAACGTCTCCTTGTGGCTACCCCATACAGTGTAACATCTCCTTGTGGCTGCCCCATACAGTATAACGTCTCCTTGTGGCTGCCCCCATACAGTATAACGTCTCCTTGTGGCTGCCCCCATACAGTATAACGTCTCCTTGTGGCTGCCCCCATACAGTGTAACGTCTCCTTGTGGCTGCCCCCATACAGTATAACGTCTCCTTGTGGCTGCCCCCATACAGTATAACGTCTCCTTGTGGCTGCCCCCATACAGTATAACGTCTCCTTGTGGCTGCCCCCATACAGTATAACGTCTCCTTGTGGCTGCCCCCATACAGTATAACGTCTCTTTGTGGCGCCCATTCAGTGTAATGTCTCCTTGGAATGTTATAGTTCTGTTTTTGGGTCTTTTGGTTGGTCAGTGGTCAGAAAATACATGTGTGTGTATTTTATTGTTAAAATTAGTATCGGTGAGTACTTAAATAAAAGTATCGGTACTCGTACTCAGCCTTAAAAAAATGGTATCGGGACATTCCTACTTAAATCTAATACACGATACATGATTGAAAATCCCATTAATTTGATACACAATACTTGGTTCAAAGTCCCAACGCGTTTCCCCTTATGATAATTAAGGTTCATCAGGGGACAATTGGTATCAAACACTGATAATAAAATATCAAATCAAGTATATCAAAATAGACAAAGGGAGAAAGAAAAAGAAGAAAGAAGAATATGGTGTACTTACTGTAAAAAAAAAAAACTTAAAAAAACAAATGAAGAATTTCAGTTGTTTTTCCCCCTCAAAAATGAAAAAAGCCTAAACAATAAATGACCTGTACCTCAAAATTGTGCTGTTAACCCATTAAGGACAAATCTTATTTGAACCCCAAGGATGCAGCCCTGATTTCAAAATCTGACGTGTCACTTTATTGTAAATATAATATAACTTTATTCAATGATTAAAATCAATTAACATCCAATTAAAATAATAATATGCGGTGGTGTATGACATACATGGAAGCAACAGCCTAAGCAGGGAACAATCAAGGTTGGAATAACCAATTGGATACATTGTTAATATAAATAGCACAAAACTCCACTGAAAGTTAATTAGCAGCTACTAATATAAAGTGCAAGTGCCTATAGTACCTTTAAATATAAATAATATTAGTAAAGCAGCCCGCCAAAGGTGTGCCAACACAAATCAAATAATAAATACCAACCAAGAGGAATCAGTTTTTTGTAACCAAAATCAACAGTGGATTCAAAGTGGATGACTGGTACCTGTAGTTCCCGCTGGATCAGTTTTTAGACTAATAGGAATGTTACAGGTTTGTCTACTCCTTAGTTTTTTCAATTCCAATTTTTATCTTCACAGAAAATCCCAGTAAAAATTGTAATGGAAATGTTATATACTTGCTAAATTATAAAGCAGAAGATGAGGATACCATGCAGCGTTCTTCAGGAGAAACTCTCATTACCCTTAATGTACTTCCAGGACTTCACAGAACAGACGTATCTTATAATCTCCCTAAACATGAGAAACCTCAAGGGGGTAAAAGATTTCAGTGTGGTAAAGAGTTCAGTAAAAGATCAAAACTTTCTACACACAGAAGAATTCTCACAGGGGAAAAGCCATACTGCTGTGCAGAATGTGGGAAGCACTTCACAAAGAAATCAAATCTTGTTAGACATGAGCGAATTCACACAGGAGAGAAGCCTTACTCCTGTTCAGAATGTGGTAAATGGTTTATAGAGAAATCAAAACTTGTGAGACATGAGAAAGATCACACAGGAGAAAAACAATATTCATGTTCAGAATGTGGGAAATATTTTACATGGAAATCAGAACTTGTTAGACATGAGAGAATTCACACAGGAGAGAAACCATATTCCTGTTCAGAATGTGGGAAATGTTTTACAGGTAAATCAAATCTTGCTGAACATTGGAGAACTCACACAGGAGAGAAGCCATATTTATGTCAAGAATGTGGGAAATGTTTTACAAAAAAATCACATCTTGTTGAACATGTGAGAAGTCACACAGGAGAGAAGCCATTTTCTTGCTCAGAATGTGAGAAATGTTTTACTACTAAAACCAAACTTAGGTATCATCAGAGATGTCACACAGGAGAGAAGCCATTTTGATGTTATATAGTTTCAAAAGGTATTTATTTGGTTTTAAAGCAAGGATTGACGGCAACATACTGCCAGTGTACCCCTCATTTGATGTTTTGTATATTGAAAATGTTTTGTAAGGAAAACAAATTCTATAACTCGAGTAATAGGAAAATGAGCGAGCACTCATACACTTGGCAACCAGATTGACATATGCAGAAAATATTTATACAATCCCCATAAAATACAAGTAATAAAATTTATAAGAACAATGTAGCAATAATAAACAACATTACAGTCACATATATTGTGGTAGATATGATCGATACTACACTGCTCAAAAAAATAAAGGGAACACTTAAACAACACAATGTAACTCCAAGTCAATCACACTTATGTGAAATCAAACTGTCCACTTAGGAAGCAACACTGTGTGACAATCAATTTCACATGCTGTTGTGCAAATGGGATAGACAACAGGTGGAAATTATAGGCAATTAGCAAGACACCCCGAATAAAGGAGTGGTTCTGCAGGTGGTGACCACAGACCGCTTCTCAGTTCCTATGCTTCCTGGCTGATGTTTTGGTCACTTTTGAATGCTGGCGGTGCTTTCACTCTAGTGGTAGCATGAGACGGAGTCTACAACCCACACAAGTGGCTCAGGTAGTGCAGCTTATCCAGGATGGCACATCAATGCGAACTGTGGCAAGAAGGTTTGCTGTGTCTGTCAGCGTAGTGTCCAGAGCATGGAGGCACTACCAGGAGACAGGCCACTACATCAGGAGACGTGGAGGAGGCCGTAGGAGGGCAACAACCCAGCAGCAGGACCGCTACCTCCGCCTTTGTGCAAGGAGGAACAGGAGGAGCACTGCCAGAGCCCTGCAAAATGACCTCCAGCAGGCCACAAATGTGCATGTGTCTGCTCAAACGGTCAGAAACAGACTCCATGAGGGCCCGACGTCCACAGGTGGGGGTTGTGCTTACAGCCCAACACCGTGCAGGACGTTTGGCATTTGCCAGAGAACACCAAGATTGGCAAATTCGCCACTGGCGCCCTGTGCTCTTCACAGATGAAAGCAGGTTCACACTGAGCACATGTGACAGACGTGACAGAGTCAGTAATGGTGTGGGGTGGCATTTCTTTGGAGGGCTGCACAGCCCTCCATGTGCTCGCCAGAGGTAGCCTGACTGCCATTAGGTACCGAGATGAGATCCTCAGACCCCTTGTGAGACCATATGCTGGTGCGGTTGGCCCTGGGTTCCTCCTAATGCAAGACAATGCTAGACCTCATGTGGCTGGAGTGTGTCAGCAGTTCCTGCAAGACGAAGGCATTGATGCTATGGACTGGCCCGCCCGTTCCCCAGACCTGAATCCAATTGAGCACATCTGGGACATCATGTCTCGCTCTATCCACCAACGTCACGTTGCACCACAGACTGTCCAGGAGTTGGCAGATGCTTTAGTCCAGGTCTGGGAGGAGATCCCTCAGGAGACCGTCCGCCACCTCATCAGGAGCATGCACAGGCGTTGTAGGGAGGTCATACAGGCAACGTGGAGGCCACACACACTACTGAGCCTCATTTTGACTTGTTTTAAGGACATTACATCAAAGTTGGATCAGCCTGTAGTGTGTTTTTCCACTTTAATTTTGAGTGTGACTCCAAATCCAGACCTCCATGGGTTAAAAAATTTGATTTCCATTTTTTTATTTTTGTGTGATTTTGTTGTCAGCACATTCAACTATGTAAAGAACAAAGTATTTCAGAAGAATATTTAATTAATTCAGATCTAGGATGTGTTATTTTTGTGTTCCCTTTATTTTTTTGAGCAGTGTATATTCAATAAAAATATATTCGATAGAAATATTCGATAAATTGAATGGTAGAAAATTCAATGTTGAAATATTCGATAGATGTTCCTGCATTGAAAAGCCTCCGATAATACTGTATGGCCATACAGAAGAAAATTTCTACAGTAAAGGATTAACTATTCTTATCGTCGAAAGCTGCACCAAAGGAAATTGCGGAACAGAGTGACAACTCCCGCGATCTTTGGAACTCCCGCGAAATTTAAACCAGCTTGCTGTATGGAGCGACTGAATAAGCCGGCAAATATTTAAAGCTCCATTGAAGCAATAGGGAGACAGCAGACGCTAGACGGTAAGTCAAATATCGATTTAAAGTTTTCTTCAATTCAAAGCTCATATCGACCTTAAAAGGATTATCAGGATTCCTGTGGACACTTTATGAACATATTGCGCTCCCAGTGAATACACCTACAACATTTTCAGTGACATTCAGTTTCCCAAATTGGGATAGAGTGCTAGAAGATAATACCCCCTCTTTCCCAAATAACAGCATATACTTGAAGTTTTTTGGTGTGATATATATTATTGAATTTATCGACACTATTGAGTGGTATCGAATATTCTATCGAATATTTCAACATTGAATTTTCTACCATTCAATTTATCGAATATTTCTATCGAATATATTTTTATTCAATATAGTATTGATCATATCTACCACAATATATGTGACTGTAATGTTGTTTATTATGGCTACATTGTTCTTATAAATTTTATTACTTGTATTTTATGGGGATTTAATAAATATTTTCTGCATATGTCAATCTGGTTGCCAAGTGTATAAGTGCTCGCTCATTTTCCTATTACTACATTTGCCTTTTAAGAGAGGGTGGGGTGATTCCCTCTATATGAGCTTGCAGCACCATACCTTAACTACTTGCTAGTGAGCCACCACAACCTACCACTAAATTCTATAACTCATCAGCTCAGAAGAAACCTTATTTTTTTGGAATATAGGAAATACTATAAGAGCAAAAAGAAATGTTAACCCCAGTTATTCACAGACAGGTAAGTAACTGGGGCTACATAGTAACGTGTGTTCCGCAACAGCAAATCTCAGAATAGTAGCACAACGTCTTGACAGCTTGCCAAATCGGACAAAAATCTGCCAAATTGCAAAAATGTTGCCGTCAAGTTGCAAGCTACGTGACTTGTATTGTGCCGTGGCATATAGTGTGTCATATTGTGCCCTATTGAAATTTTGATTTTCATATCACATAACATGTTACTGTGTAGCTCCAGCCTAAAAGCCAGTACGAATATTTATCTTTTGGGATTACTTATCCTGGATCTGCCAAACAACCAAATTCTATTTCTTTGAGGTCAAGTGTGACCAAGATCTACAGAGGAAAAGTATTGTGGCTACAAGGAAGAGAAGAAGAGCCTTGTTTACTTCCAGCGCAGTGAAGATGAATTGTCCCCATGAACCTTGCTTCTTATCTCTGTATTCACACCTCCACCCACACTGAGTGAGAATCCAGAGTGACATAGGGAAAAGTAATGACGCTCCATGTAATAGTTTTATGATGTATGTGGACATATATTTATTTAATATTATATTTTATATTTCATCTTCATTCAAAGAGTATTTACAGATAAAATAAACACTTATATTTTGTCCACAACATCGCCACCATTGTCACTGACAGACATTTGTCTTTTTGGCTCATATTATACTTTCTCCTAGTGCTGTGACTTTCATTGCTCCTACAGACTAACCCTCCTGTGCGGAGACAGTGATATTAGTGGCATGATGACTACATCACTGATTTATCTGACCATGTGATCTGGGATAATAGGTACATTCCTGCGGTTTAATGGTAAGCCTATCTACTGTAGATACTGGAGCTGAGGGATATATATCGGTGGTGGGAATCGCTTGTGATGTCACATCTGTTAATTAACCCCTGAATAATGGGAACATGAATTCAGTGACCAAGTGATGCTCATATATGTGTTACATACGTATCCTGCCTCCTGCTTTATTACCTGCAGAACATAAATGGAGACATACTGGTGAATTATTAGTATTTTGTACACTCATTGACCAAAAAAATGATGCACCAAGAAAGAGTTGTAGAATGGAATGATGATATATGTGAGTGATCACAGTTTTAAAACGGATACTTTTTTTTGGGGAGGCTGGACAAATAAAAGGTGCCTCTAGGACCCTGTTAGGCCCCCTCTAGCCTAGACTTAAGATGAGATACAGTTGGGCATAGAGGCATACAGGTTCTGTATGGTATTCTGTGGCACATTTGTCCTCTGATGTTACAGCTGGGCCTGTAGATCCAGCACACTTGTAGGTTGGTGAAGCTGGCATCCAAGATGATTTCATAAATGCTCGATGGGCAAAAAATCTGGAGACCGGGCAGCCAATGAAGTGTTGTAATCTGTGTGGAGACATTCCTAGGAAACCCTTGATGTGTGTAGGCAAGCATTATTCTGCTGAGAAATGCAAATGACGGGGCCCCCTTTGTCTTGATGGTAGACAACGAAACTTGAGCTGCTCGTGCATGTCAGTCAATCAAATGATCCTCTGTACTGGTGGTCAGTTTGGGCTTTCCGGAGCCTGTTTGCCAAGTGTTTGTGCCCTTGTGTAACCGCTGCTCCCAACACCTCCTAACAGCTAGTTCAGAACAGCCTAGATGGTGGACAATTTGTCAAAATGACTATCCTGCTTCTTTTAGTCCATTGATGTGCCCCCTCTCAAGGTCTGACAACTGGGCAAAATGTATTTGAGTGCATCACAGAGGCATGTCTCTTAGTTAGCGATCTCTCACCAAGAGGTACACTGCCCAAAAGTAGCCTCTTAGAACCTTTTCTATAGCAGCAGGGGGGATCACTTTATGCTCTCTTCTGGGAAGATAATGGGTCTAATCAGACCACACCTGAAATTGTTTAGATATCTGCCTGAGATATAACTGTAGAGAGGTGACCTGGTTTAGATACAGCCAAGCTCACTGTACTACAGTTTTGTGGGGTTTTTTTTGTCTTATTTCTTATTTTTTTGTACGGGTGTTACACAAACAGTAGGGCAGGGAATTCAGCTGTATCTGTAAACCCAACCAGATCTTGCAGCTTGGATATGGTGGCCAGTGGGAAGAGGTCAATTGTAGGTCTCAAGAGGTGGGACCAACATCTCATATATATAATAAATGCCTAAAATGAGAATAAATCAACTTTTCTGTTTTATCATGAAGATAAGGTTTTTGTATTATTGCCTTGAAGTGAAATCCTGGTGATTATCCATTGCTTCAGATTGCTCCATGTGTTTCCACCTGAAACTGTGTTCAAGGGAGAATTCAGATTAAGGACACTCTGCGTTCCCTGAGGTTCTCTGTAACGATCCATTGAGTGTATTAGTAAATTGTCATAGACTGCACTATTTTTCTCTTTGATCAACAATAACAATAAAGGAGTTTCATTTGTCAAACTCATTGTCAGAGGTACATACCGTATGGTAATAAAAGGTTAAGGAACAAAAAGAAACCAATGTGGATAAATAGAACTGTAAAGAAAGCAATAAATGACAAAAAGAAAGCATATAAAACACTAAAACAGGAGGGTTGCACGGAAGCACTGAAAAACTATAAGGAAAAAAATAGAACATGTAAAAAACAAATAAAAGCGGCCAAACTAGAGACCGAGAGATTAATTGCCAAAGAGAGTAAAACCAACCCTAAAATGTTCTTCAATTATATAAATGTTAAAAAGTATAAAGCTGAAGGTGTTGGCCCTTTAAAGAGTAATGAGGGGGCAGTCGCAGAGAGCGACGAGGAGAAAGCAAAGCCGTTAAATATTTTTTTCTCCAATGTATTCACTGAGGAAAATAAATTGTCAGATGACATGCAGAATGCAAAAATAAATTCCCCATTAAAAGTGTCCTGTCTGACCCAGGAAGAAGTACAGCGGCATCTTAAAAAGATTAAAATAGACAAATCGCCAGGACCGGATGGCATACACCCCCGTATCCTAAAGGAATTAAGTAATGTCATAGCCAGACCCTTATTTCTGATATTTGCAGACTCTATACTGACAGGGAATGTCCCACAGGATTGGCGCGTGGCATATGTGGTGCCAATATTCAAAAAGGGGCCAAAAACAGAGCCTGGAAACTATAGGCCGGTAAGTTTAACATCTGTTGTGGGTAAACTGTTTGAAGGTTTTCTGAGAGATGCTATATTAGAGCATCTCAACGGAAATAAGCAAATAACGCCATATCAGCATGGCTTCGTGAGGGATCGGTCATGTCAAACTAATTTAATCAGTTTCTATGAGGAGGTAAGTTCTAGACTTGACAGCGGCGAATCAATGGATGTCGTATATCTGGACTTCTCCAAAGCATTTGACACTGTACCGCATAAAAGGTTAGTATATAAAATGAGAATGCTCGGACTGGGAGAAAACATCTGTATGTGGGTAAGTAACTGGCTGAGTGATAGAAAACAGAGGGTGGTTATTAACGGTACACATTCAGATTGGGTCACTGTCACTAGTGGGGTACCTCAGGGGTCAGTATTGGGCCCTATTCTCTTCAATATATTTATTAATGATCTTGTAGAAGGCTTGCATAGTAAAGTATCAATTTTCGCAGATGACACTAAACTGTGTAAAGTAATTTACACTGAAGAGGACAGTATACTGTATATATACTACAGAGGACGGCATACTGTATATATACTACAGAGGACAGTATACTGTATAGATACTACAGAGGACAGTATACTACTACAGAGGGATCTGGATAGATTGGAGGCTTGGGCAGATAAGTGGCAGATGAGGTTTAACACTGATAAATGTAAGGTTATGCACATGGGAAGGAAAAATGCAAGTCACCCGTACATACTAAATGGTAAAACACTCGGTAACACTGACATGGAAAAGGATCTAGGAATTTTAATAAACAGCAAACTAAACAGCAAAAACCAGTGTCAGGCAGCTGCTGCCAAGGCCAACAAGATAATGGGTTGCATCAAAAGGGGCATAGATTCCCGTGATATGAACATAGTCCTACCACTTTACAAATCGCTAGTCAGACCACACATGGAGTACTGTGTACAGTTCTGGGCTCCTGTAAACAAGGCAGACATAGCAGAGCTAGAGAGGGTTCAGAGGAGTGCAACTAAAGTAATAACTGGAATGGGGCAACTACAGTACCCTGAAAGATTATCAAAATTAGGGTTATTCACTTTAGAAAAAAGACGACTGAGGGGAGATCTAATTACTATGTATAAATATATCAGGGGTCAGTACAGAGATCTCTCCCATCATCTATTTATCCCCAGGACTGTGACTGTGACGAGGGGACATCCTCTGCGTCTGGAGGAAAGAAGGTTTGTACACAAACATAGAAGAGGATTCTTTACGGTAAGAGCAGTGAGACTATGGAACTCTCTGCCTGAGGAGGTGGTGATGGTGAGTACAATAAAGGAATTCAAGAGGGGCCTGGATGTGTTTCTAGAGCGTAATAATATTACAGGCTATAGCTACTAGAGAGGGGTCGTTGATCCAGGGAGTTATTCTGATTGGAGTCGGGAAGAAATTTTTTATTCCCCTAAAGTGGAGAAAATTGGCTTCTACCTCACAGGGTTTTTTGCCTTCCTCTGGATCAACTTGCAGGATAACAGGCCGAACTGGATGGACAAATGTCTTTTTTCGGCCTTATGTACTATGTTACTATAAAAAAAAAAAAAAAAAAATTTTTGGGATGTTTCTCTGTGTTGCTTCATGTATGTGCTCTCTGGATCAAATAATTTCTGTAGCTACGCTATTAGTTTTGGTCCCGGGGGTGTTTTTTTTTTTTAAACATAGTTTTTTATTGAAATACCATTTTCTGTTGCAGAAAACAATTCGGTATGCGATATTGACATGGTATTAATTTACATGTTATACATAAAGACAGAGAAAAGAAAGAGAACAAGTAAAATAGTACCTATTAAACAACAAGAGGGATAGCTCACATCAGTCGAATGTTAAGTACAATCTACATGATGGCGATTGTTATACCGCATTTTCAGAGTCCTACTCGAGGGGCAACTATATAAATGTTATTCACATAAGCCATTGTCATGGCTGTGTCACGATCTTGTTACTGTTGCCAGGGGCAATGTGTCGTTTACTCTGCATATGTTTGCACTGCCCCTTATATCCTAGTTCCTTCCCTGTCTGGTGTTGGAGGGGTTAACTACCTGGCTGGGTGTGGCCACTAGGTTTATATTGCCTGGGGCCTTTAGGCTGGAGTTAGTTGTCCTCCAACCTTTGTTGGTGCTGGAGCTGTGCTCTTGAACAGCTTATTCCATCTGCCCAGTGCTTAAGGGCCACCTTTTCGAACATTAATGTCTCTCCAATGTGTTGTCTGGTTGTTGTTACATGTCTGGTGGTGTTTGTTGTCCAGCATGTTTGCTAGACGTTCCCCTGACTATCTGTGTGTCCTCCGAAAGGGGGTGTTAGGGTTCCCTGGAGGGGGAACCACAAGGCAGTAAGCAGCTCTGCCTTAGGCCGCCATGCGGCCTGTCCCCATGGGGGTCCAGGCAGTTTCTGGTTTGCTGGATTCCGTGTTGTTGTTTTGTGCTGTTGTGTCCTGTGAGGTGAACGGGTTCCAGTACTGTTGCATGGGGTCCAGTCGTTGTCATTGCAGTGGCAGGTGAGTGGGTGTTGTTCTGGGCTCTTACCTGCCGATCCAGTGGTTTAACTGCCTTTCCCTTCCTTGCAGCTAGGCCGGTGGAGACTCTTGTTCATCCGTGTCTGGGATGAACAGGTCATCTCAGCCCTTTCTCTATTTGAGGGATTATCAGGGCAACTCAGGGTCCTAGGTTCCTGGGTATGAGCCGTCCTACCATCCAGGTCCGCTCATATGGGTAGGAGTTAGGACGAGGGTTAGGGAAGCAATAGGAGGTGACCTGCTCCCTTATCCAAGCCTCAGGCCTAGTTGCTTTTCCGTCTGCTCCTCATTGTACCGTGGGGAGTTTCCCCCATTCGCCACTATGACAGTATGTTCCACAAAGGCCTCTCTTTGTCTAGACCTTCAGTAGAGGGTGTCGGCATGTTTTGCCTGCCGTTTTCTGGCATGCATGCTTGTCCTCCGGAGGGAGATTGAAAGGGGAATTACCGTTAACGGTGTGGTTTTCTGTGACGGTGTTGCCGGTTGTGCAAACTGCTTCTGTGTTGGTACCTCCCCTCGTCCATGTCTTTGTCTCAGTGGTTCTGTCACTTATGTTGTGGTGGCTGGCTGCATTTCTTGTTCTGGCTTTGGTGTTTGCTGGTTGGGGGTGCTTGCTGGCAGCGACCTGGTGTGAACTGTGTCTGAGGTGGACGCAGCATTCAGTGCGGTCTCTCCGAGCTGTTTGTTGGCTGGCTGCCTGTTTCCTAGTCGGTGATTCGGGCGTGCTGGTGGCAGTTTTGGGAGCCTTGATTGCGCTGATTCTGTTTTTGTTTTTTTTCTCCCCCCCCCCCCCCTTTCTTTGGGTATTCCACTTAGTTTCCCCTTTTCAGATTGGGAGGGCTTTGAGGGGTGGAAGTGTCACGATCTTGTTGCTGTGCGCCGTGACACGTTTGTCGTGCATGCTGTTTCTAGGGGCAATGTCTCATTTATTCTGCATGTGTTTGCACTGCCCCTTATATCCTAGTTCCTTCCCTGTCTGATGCTGGAGGGGTAAACCATGTGGCTGAGTGTGGCCACTAGGTTTATATTGCCTGGGGCCTTTAGGCTGGAGTAAGTTGTCCTCCAGCCTTTGTTGGTGCTGGAGCTGTGCTCCTGAACGGCTTATTCCAGCTGCCCAGTGGCAGTGCTTGAGGGCCACCTTGTGGAACATCAATGTCTCTCCAATGTCATCCCGGTGTCTCCTTCCCTTCACTACCCTATTTTATGTGTGGTGTTATTTATATGGGTAGGTGTTATGTCTGGTTGTTGTTGCATGTCTGGTGGTGTTTGTTGTCCAGCATGTTTGCTAGACATTCCCCTGACTATCTGTGTGTCCTCCGGAAGGGGGTGTCCGCATTGGGGGCCAGGCAGTTTCTGGTTTGCTGGATTCCGTGTTTTGTGCTGTGAGGTGAACAGGTTCCAGTACTGTTGCATGGGGTCCAGTTGTCGTCGTTGCAGTGGCAAGTAAGTGCATGTTGTTCTGGGCTCTTACCTGCTGATCCTGTAGCGGTTCACTGCCTTTCCCTTCCTTGCAGCTAGGCCGGTGGAGACTCCTGTTCATCCATGTCTGGGATGAACAGGTCGTCTCAGCCCTTTTTTTTTTTATATCTGAGGGATTATCAGGGCGACTCAGGGTCCTAGGTTCCTGGGTATGAGCTGTCCTACCATCCAGGACCTCTCATATGGGTAGGAGTTAGGGCGAGGGTTAGGGAAGCGGGAGGAGGTGACCTCCTCCCTTATCCCAGCCTCAGGCCTAGTTGCTTTTCCGTCTGCTCCTCATTGTACGGTGGGAAGTTTCCCTTACTCCCCACCATGACATAAGTTTTCCAGTCAAAAATAAATATAGGAGTAAATATATATATATATCTATATATATATACACTAGCAGAAGGACCCGGCTTCGCACGGGTATATTTCATCTATTTCATTTTATGTTTCCATGTGTCGTTAAAAGATATCGACAGTTTCCCCCATAACAGTGACCTCTACAGTACCCGCCCCTTTAACAATGACCTCCACAGTGCCCGCTCCTTTAACATTGACCTCCACAGTGGCCGCCCCTTTAACATTGACTTCCACAGTGCCCGCCCCTTTAACAATTACCTTCACAGTGCCCGCCCCTTTAGCAGTGCCTGCCCCTTTAGCAGTGACCTTCACAGTGCCGGCCCCTTTAGCAGTGAATTGCACAGTGCCCACCCCTTTAACAGAGACCTCCACAGTACCTGCCCCTTTAAAAGTGACTTTCACAGTGACTCCCTCTTTCACAGTGACTTTCATAGTGACCGCCCCTTTAACCGTGACTTTCACAATGGCCGCCCCTTTAACAGTGGCCCCCCCCTTTCACAGTGGCCGCCCCTTTAACAGTGACTTTCACAGTGACCGCCCCTTTAACAGTGACTTTCACAGTGACCGCCCCTTTAACCGTGACCGCCCCATTAACAGTGACTTTTACAATGGCCGCCCCTTTAACAGTGACTTTTACAGTGGCCGTCCCTTTAACAGTGGCCCCCCCTTTCACAGTGACCACCCCTTTAACAGTGAATTTCACAGTGACCGCGCCGTTAACAGTGACTTTCACAGTGACCGCCCCTTTAACAGTGACTTTCACAGTGACCGCCCCTTTAACCGTGACCGCCCCATTAACAGTGACTTTTACAATGGCCGCCCCTTTAACAGTGACTTTTACAGTGGCCGTCCCTTTAACAGTGGCCCCCCCTTTCACAGTGACCACCCCTTTAACAGTGAATTTCACAGTGACCGCGCCGTTAACAGTGACTTTCACAGTGACCGCCCCTTTAAATGTGACTTTCACAGTGACCGCCCCTTTGTGACTTTCACAGTGACCGCCCCTTTAACAGTGTCCGCCCCTTTAACAGTGACTTTCACAGTGGCCGCCCCTTTAACAGTGAATTTCACAGTGACCGCCCCTTTAACAGTGAATTTCACAGTGACCGCCCCTTTAACAGTGACTTTCACAGTGACCGCCCCTTTTACTGTGACTTTCACAGTGACCGCCCCTTTAACTGTGACTTTCACAGTGACCGTCCCTTTAACTGTGACTTTCACAGTGACCGCCCCTTTAACTGTGACTTTCACAGTGACCGCCCCTTTAATAGTGGCCGCCCCTTTAACAGTGACTTTCACAGTGGCCGCCCCTTTGACAGTGACTTTCACAGTGACCGCCCCTTTAACTGTGACTTTCACAGTGACCGCCCTTTTAACTGTGACTTTCACAGTGACCGTCCCTTTAACTGTGACTTTCACAGTGACCGCCCCTTTAACTGTGACTTTCACAGTGACCGCCCCTTTAACTGTGACTTTCACAGTGACCGCCCCTTTAATAGTGGCCGCCCCTTTAACAGTGACTTTCACAGTGGCCGCCCCTTTGACAGTGACTTTCACAGTGACCGCCCCTTTAACTGTGACTTTCACAGTGACCGCCCTTTTAACTGTGACTTTCACAGTGACCGTCCCTTTAACTGTGACTTTCACAGTGACCGCCCCTTTAACTGTGACTTTCACAGTGACCGCCCCTTTAACAGTGGCCACCCCTTTAACAGTGACTTTCACAGTGGCCGCCCCTTTAACAGTGACTTTAACAGTGGCCGCCCCTTTAACAGTGGCCACCCCTTTAACAGTGACTTTCACAGTGACTGCCCCTTTAACAGTGACTTTCACAGTGGCCGCCCCTTTAACAGTGACTTTAACAGTGGCCGCCCCTTTAACAGTGGCCACCCCTTTAACAGTGACTTTCACAGTGACCGCCCCTTTAACAGTGAATTTAACAGTGGCCGCCCCTTTCACAGTGACCACCCCTTTAACAGTGAATTTCACAGTGACCGCCGCTTTAACAGTGACCGCCCCTTTAACAGTGACGTTCACAGAGACAGCCCCTTTAACAGTGACTTTCACAGTGACCACCACTTTAACAGTGACCGCCCCTTTAACAGTGACTTTCACAGTGACCGCCCCTTTAACAGTGACTTTAACAGTGGCCGCCCCTTTCACAGTGACTTTAACAGTGGACGCCCCTTTCACAGTGACCACCCCTTTAACAGTGAATTTCACAGTGACCGCCGCTTTAACAGTGACCGCCCCTTTAACAGTGACGTTCACAGAGACAGCCCCTTTAACAGTGACGTTCACAGAGACAGCCCCTTTAACAGTGACTTTCACAGTGACCACCACTTTAACAGTGACCGCCCCTTTAACAGTGACTTTAACAGTGACTTTCACAGAGACAGCCCCTTTAACAGTGACTTTAACAGTGGCCTCCCTTTTAACAGTGGCCGCCCCTTTAACAGTGACGTTCACAGAGACAGCCCCTTTAAAGGGGACGCGCAATCCTGGGCTTTTTCTCTGCCGCCCGGTTCTCTGGCCCTCCGGTCGGTGGAGGAATTTTTTAAAGCCCTGGGATTGATTTATGATGACCCAGATCGAGTTTCGATGGCAGAATCAAAATTACGTAACTTACTACAGGGTAAACATACTGCTGAGGTTTACTGCACAGAGTTTAGGAGATGGGCTACTGAGTCGGGGTGGAACGACCCCGCGTTACGTAGTCAGTTTTGTCAGGGGTTATCTGAAAGGTTAAAAGATGCCCTGGCTTTTCATGAATACTCAGATACTTTGGAGAACGCAATGTCTTTGGCTATACGTTTGGATAGACATATCAGAGAGAGGTGTAAGGGTCCCTCCGTGCAGGGGATTCCTCCCGCATGTGGTTTTATTTCACCAGCTGACCAGGGTGATATTGCTTGTTACTCTGGGGTAGGGGAGGGACCCATGCAGTTAGGTCAGATATCTTGCCATTCGGATAGTAGAGACTTTCGAAAAGTGCACAATCTATGTTTCTATTGTGGGAAGAGGGGTCATTTTATTTTTTCTTGTCCTTATGTTAAACCACAGGGGGAAGAGATAAAGAAAAAAGAGAAAAAAAAAACCTCCCCTCACACTTGGTAGTATGAATGGTGTGGTGGAGCAGACGGGTATGCAAGTTCCCTGCAGTTCTCGTTTTCTCCTTTCAGCTATGGTGGCGCTAGAGTCTAGAAATGTGTTTGTTGATGTTTTTCTTGATTGTGGTGCTGGGGTAAATTTAATTGACTTTCTGTTTCTTCAGGGCCTGGGACTAAGTACTTGCACGTTAGAGAACGAGATTCGTGTTTTTGCAATTGATTCTTCCCCTCTTTCTCAAAGGAGCCTTACTCACATTGTTCATGGGATTCATTTAAGGGTGGGTGAGTCACATGCTGAGATTATTTCTTGTTTTGTTATGAAGGATTTGCCAGCTCCAATAGTTTTGGGGTTGCCATGGTTGTCTAGACATAACCCAATTATTGACTGGCAAGCGAGACAAATCATTGGTTGGAGCAAGTTTTGTTCGGATAATTGTCTTGTCACATCTATTTCTGAAGTGTCCATTTCGGCCTTGCCTCAGTATCTTTCGGATTTTTCGGATGTCTTTTCGGAGGGTGGGGCTCAGGAATTGTTCCCTCATCGTGACTATGATTGTCCTGTGAATCTCATTCCGGGGGCTAAGTTGCCTAAGTCTCGGCTTTACAACCTCTCTCAACCCGAGAGAGAGGTCATGCGAAAGTATGTCGCCGAGAGTTTGGCAAAGGGTCATATTAGACCATCTAAGTCTCCAGTGGCTGTAGGTTTGTTCTTCGTGAAGAAGAAAGATGGATCACTGAGACCGTGTTTGGATTTCCGGGAGTTGAACCGTATTACAGTCCGGGATCCATATCCCCTGCCTTTGATCTCTGATCTTTTTGATCAGATTGTTGGAGCCAAGGTGTTCTCCAAGTTGGATTTGAGAGGAGCATACAATCTGATCAGGATCAAGGAGGGGGATGAGTGGAAAACGGCCTTCAATACGCACGAGGGTCATTTTGAGAACCTGGGAATGCCTTTTGGGTTGACGAATGCGCCAGCGGTATTTCAGCGGTTCGTCAATGATATTTTTCATCACTTGGTGGGGAGGTTCGTAGTAGTTTACCTAGATGACATCTTAATTTATTCTCCTGATCTGAAGACCCATCAGGATCATGTGAGACAGGTTTTGATGATCCTTCGGGAGAATAAGTTGTATGCCAAATTGGAGAAATGTTTGTTTGCGGTGCAAGAGCTTCCATTCTTGGGATACATGCTTTCTGATTCCGGTTTTCGTATGGACCCCGAAAAGGTCCGGGCGGTTCTGGAGTGGGACCGACCAGAGAATCAGAAAGCTTTGATGCGATTTTTGGGGTTTACTAATTATTATAGAAAATTTATTTCGAATTATTCCACTCTAGTCAAACCTCTTACTGATATGACCAAGAAGGGCGCTGATGTCTCTGTCTGGTCGGATGAGGCATTGCAGGCCTTTTCGGCTATTAAGGAGCGTTTTGCGTCTGCTCCCATTCTGGTGCAGCCGGATGTATCTCAGCCATTCGTGGTGGAGGTTGATGCATCAGAGGTGGGGGTTGGGGCGGTGCTTTCGCAGGGTCATTCTCCTGGCAAGTGGGTCCCGTGTGCCTTCTTCTCCAGGAAGCTCTCGGTCGCCGAGAGGAATAATGATGTTGGAGATAGGGAGTTGTTGGCTATCAAGTTGGCCTTTGAGGAATGGCGTCACTGGTTAGAGGGGGCGTCTCACCCCGTTACTGTGTATACAGACCATAAGAATTTGGCTTACCTGCAATCTGCCAAGCGTCTGAACCCTAGACAGGCCAGATGGTCATTGTTTTTTACCAGGTTCAATTTCGTGGTTACCTTTCGCCCAGGGGTCAAGAACGCCAAGGCAGATGCCTTGTCTCGCAGCTTCCCTGGGGGAGGGGATCCGATTTTGGCGGATGGGGTGGTGGTCTCCGCTCTGTACCCTGAATTGGAGATGGAGGTGTTGGGAGCTCAGGAGGAGGCTCCTGGTTCGTGTCCCCCAGGGAGGTTGTTTGTTCCTGAGGGCCTACGATACAAGGTGTTAAAGGAACATCACGATACTGTTCTCGCTGGACATCCTGGTGGTAAGTCCACCTGTGATCTGGTGTCCCGGAGGTTCTGGTGGCCAGGGTTACGTAAGAGCATTGAGAATTACGTCACAGCTTGTGAAACCTGCGCTCGGTCAAAGGTTGCTCATACTCGACCGCCTGGTTCACTTCTTCCATTGTCTATTCCATCTCGTCCTTGGACGCATTTGTCCATGGACTTTATTACGGACCTGCCGAGTTCCTCCGGGAGAACAGTGATTTTGGTGGTAGTCGACCGTTTCACTAAGATGGCTCACTTTATACCACTAACGAGTCTGCCTAACGCTAAGACTCTTGCGCAGATTTTTGTGGATAATATTGTGAAATTGCACGGTATTCCTTCGGATGTGGTCTCTGATAGGGGCACGCAGTTTGTCTCCAGGTTTTGGAAAGCGTTCTGCTCTCGGCTTGGTATTCAACTTTCTTTCTCGCCGGCTTTTCATCCACAGTCGAATGGTCAGACGGAGTGTACCAATCAAAACCTGGAGACCTACTTGAGGTGCTTTGTGGCTGAGAATCAGGAGGACTGGTCCTCATTCTTTTCCTTAGCAGAATTTGCATTGAATAACCGTAGGCAGGAGTCCACGGGTAAGTCGCCATTTTTTGGCGCATACGGTTTCCATCCTCAGTTTGGTACCTTTTCTGGGTCTGGTTCCTCCGGGATGCCAGAGGAGGAGAGATTCTCTTCTGCCTTGTCCTCTATCTGGCGGAGGATTTAAGGGAATTTGGAGAGGATGGGTGAGAGGTATAAACGAATGGCTGACAGGAGACGTGTGACTGGTCCGGACCTGTGTGTGGGTGATCTGGTGTGGTTGTCCACTAAGAATATCAAGTTGAGAGTGCCATCTTGGAAACTGGGTCCAAGATTTGTTGGTCCGTATAAAATTTCTGCGGTGATCAATCCTGTGGCGTTTCGGCTGGATCTTCCGTAGACTTGGAGGATCCATGATGTCTTCCACAGGTCTTTACTAAAAAAATATGTTAAACCGGTGGTACCATCGCCATTGCCTCCTCCTCTTGTTCTAGTCGAGGGAAACTTGGAGTTCGAGATCTCCAGGATTCTCGACTCGAGAGCTCTTCGGGGTTCCCTCCAGTACCTGGTGCACTGGAGGGGATACGGTCCTGAGGAGAGGATGTGGGTTCCGGCGTCAGATGTCAACGCCAGCCGACTGGTGAGGGCCTTTCATAGGTCCCATCCGGATAAGGTTGGTCCAGGGTGTCCGGAGGTCACCCGTAGAAGGGGGGGTACTGTCATACCCCACTCTGACGATGTGCGGAGGTCGGCCAGGATAGCAGCACGAGTTTAGTATTTGTTTTTGTGTCGTGCTGGATCCGCCTCTCATCAGGTGCACTGGGTGGAGTCATTAGTTTAAATGGCCTCCAGCTAAGTGCTCTGAGCGGATTATACTGATCATTTGGTCTGGGAAGCTTGGAGAGAAGGTTGGCTGTCAGTTCCTGCTCTCAGAGATAAGTGGCATTTCTAGTTTGGTTGTTTGTGTCATCTAGCCCATCCAGGTTCTGTGCGAGCAGGCTGCTCCTTTCTCCCCACTTCACCATCTCAGGGAGTTCAGGGTTTGGTCAGTCCAGGCTGGAGGACACAGAACACCTACCTTTAAGGTCTGCCTGTGGGCTGAGCAGTGCAGGGAAAGAGGTCAGGGATTTACTAGGAGGTGACCCTTCCCCTGTCTCTCGTCCAGAGCCTGGTTGGTGTGTTATTGTTTATACTGAGTGCACGTCCACCGTGACACCACCATCTCTTTTAGTGACCTTGCTCTACGAAAGGTTAGGTGTCGTTGGCTGTCCCTCTGTAGGATAAACCAGTGGCAGTTTAGTATTTCCCTAATTTTGTGGTGTGCCGAGTTGTAACGGGTTATGAAATTGTATTTGCATTTATTCGTTTTTCCGTTGTTTTCAGACAGTCGGCTTATTTTCATTGAGGTACCCCAAGATAGCATCTCTTAGAAAACCTTCAAACAGTTTACCCACGACAGATGTTAAACTTACCGGTCTATAGTTTCCAGGCTCTGTTTTTGGACCTTTTTTGAATATTGGCACCACATTTGCCATGCGCCAATCCTGTGGGACATTCCCTGTCAGTATAGAGTCTGCAAATATCAGAAATGAGGGTCTGGCTATGACATTACTTAATTCCCTTAGAATACGGGGGTGTATGCCATCCGGTCCTGGCAATTTGTCTATTTTAATATTTTTAAGCCGCTGATGTACTTCTTCCTGGGTCAGACAGGACACTTTTAATGGGGAATTTATTTTTACATTCAGCATTTTATCTGACAGTTTATTTTTCTCAGTGAATACATTGGAGAAAAAAATATTTAACAGCTTTGCTTTCTCCTCGTCGCTCTCTGCGACTGCCCCCTCATTACTCTTTAAAGGTCCAACACCTTCAGATTTATACTTTTTAACATTTATATAATTAAAGAACATTTTAGGGTTAATGTGAAAAGTCTCTTATAGCATATCCTTTTAAGGTCGATATGAGCTTTGAATCGAAGAAAACTTTAAATCGATATTTGGCTTACCGTCTAGCGTCTGTTGTCTCCCTATTGCTTCAATGGAGCTTTAAATATTTGCCAGCTTATTCAGTCGCTCCATACAGCAAGCTGGTTTAAATTTCGCGGGAGTTCCAGAGATCGCAGGAGTTGCCACTCTGTTCCGCAATTTCCTTTGGTGCAGCTTTCGACGATAAGAATAGTTAATCCTTTACTGTAGAAATTTTCTTCTGTATGGCCATACAGTATTATCGGAGGCTTTTCAATGCAGGTACATCACTTGTTTCACCATAGGCGTCACGGGTAGATTCACTCTCCCTTCCTCAGTGGTTGAGTGTCTGCCTGCTCTGCCTCCATTTTTATCCATTCCTTAATTGCTTCCCAAATCTCGGACACCTGTTGTTCATGCTACTCCCAGTTGGCCAGGGAATCCTCCCACATAATCAGGGGATAATTCTATACAGCCTTGATGTGTTTTTTTTTTTTTCTTAATTGCGGTTTCTTATTTCCTGTGGATTTAGAAGGGTTATCTGGTAATCAATATCAGATTGGCGATCAGCTGTTTCACTGTCCGTACATCGGTCATATCGTCTACTTGCAGCTCAGCCCCAATACCAATACCAAGCACGGCCACTATACGATGTGTGGCGCTGTGCTTGGGAGAGATAGCGGGAGCTCACAGCAGCCCCTGAAACAGCCTTGGGACTCGGACCCCCACCGATGTGATAATGACCTGAGGATAAGTCATCATTATCAATTCCTGCATCACCTCTTACATCACATTTCATATCCGCCATATAATAGGCATCACGAGGAGGTGAGAATGGATGATGGGAGTTATCCCCTAAGGCTCCATTCACACGTCCGTACTGTGTTTTGCGGATCCACGGATCCGAAAAAACCACGGACACCAGCAATGTGCGTTCAGCATTTTGCAGACCGCACATCGCCGGCACTAATAGAATATGCCTATTCTTGTCCGCAATTGAAATTTTTAGGCACGGAAATGAGAACCCGGAAGTGCGGCTCTGCAGTTCCGGAGCCGGGTCGCACATCGTGCGGCCCTATAGAAATGAATGGGTCCACAATTCCGTTCCGCAAAATTCGGAACGACATTGCGGACGTGTGAATGGGGCCTTAAAGCGTCCTCCTGGGTCGTAACAATCTACGAGACCCATAAGCGATATGCGCGCCCGGTCTCCATGGTAACTATAGGGCCTTTGAGGGGAGGAGGAGCCAGGAGAATACTGGACATTTCTGTATAAAATGACGGATGAGAATTGTCGGCTGAAAACCTCATTCACACGGAGCAGATTCTCTCATCCAGCAGCGAATGAGCCCCCCCCCATCACATCACAGTGACATCATTCCATGTCTTTCACCACCACTTCTGTCCAAAGCTGAGCCCCGCCCCTTACACTAATCACATGACTGTGATATTTTCATAGGTCCTTCGCCTATTCCTATCCTATCCATTCTTGAGACCCGCCTCTTGTATTGGGCAAATCGTGGTGACATCACCCCAGGTCCTTCACCACCTCTTCTCCTCTCCACTGCTGAGCCCCGCCCCTACACTGATCACATGACGGTGACGTCACCGCAGGTCCTTCAGCTCTGGCAGTGCAGCAGATACTGGGCAGGTCCTGGTCGGTAGTCAGGGCTCTTGTTCTCTCTGGTATCAGCCATTCCTCCAGCCTGCAGGTAAGATGAGCTGTGAGGAGACAGTGTGGTGGAGAGCTCAGACATGTCACCTCTGGAGATTCTCCTCCATTACACACAAGGAATCCTTCTCTGCTCCTCAGCTTAGTATGATGGGGGGAGGAGTAGTGGGGATAGTGGGGGTTGTCATCATTTCATGCTGGATGAGAGAATCTGCTTAGTGTGAATGAGGTTTTCACTGCCATGAGCTTAGATACACACTGCACTGCCAGGAGCTTAGATACACCCGGAGCTCAGGGTTTTCCCGTCAGTGCAGCTTTATGAGGGTCTGAGTTTTGCGGGATGAGTTGTACTTTTTCTCGGCCTCATTATCGGGGACATGGGACTCACTGATTAACCTTTATTCTTTTTTTGGAGGGAGGATGAAGAAAACCAGCAATACGACCCTTCTCCTGAATGAGCCACCAAGGATGGACAGGAAGGAGATCAGCAGAAGAATATTAGACCTCACCTTGGAGATCATCTCCCTGCTGAGCGGAGAGGTAAACTTTTCTAGATTTCTCTCCTCTTTATTGTATTCTGTAACAAGTCAGACATCGGGAAGGAGAATCCATCATAGGAAGTGATAGGAAGAGTCCAGGGTCCTGGAGAACGGCCTCCAGACCTTCCAAGTGACGGAGAACCTGAAGATCAGCCCCCAGTATGGTGAGTGATGTGTCATGTGACCAGTGACCAATAGTCATGTTGTAGGAGCCATGAGAAGGTAAGTAGGCACGTTGTACCAGGAGGAGAGGGCCGGAGGAGAGCACATGGCCCCTGAAGGGTTTATTCCCTAAGTATCACTCTCCATCCACAGGAGTACACAATAGTGAAGAAGACATCGGGGGACTGTGTGACTCCCATCATCCATCTCCAGGAGTCAGGAGGGCAGAGCAGGACCCCTCACCCCATCACCGAGCCTCCCCCTCACCCCCTGATACATGAGCAGAAGATCCTAGAACTCACCCACAAGATGATGGAGCTGCTGACTGGAGAGGTGACACTGCTGGGAATGCTGGGAAATTCTCCAGTAACAGCACTGGAGGGGTCTGGGTGATGACGGTGTCATTGTGTTGTCAGGTTCCTATAAGGTGTGAGGACGTCACTGTCTATTTCTCCATGGAGGAGTGGGAGTATATAGAAGGCCACAAGGATCTGTACAAGGAGGCCATGATGGAGGAGCACCAGCCTCTTATATCACAAGGTAAGAGCCGTCATGTGCAGTGTATACACGTGTGTGCAGTGACATGTAATGGAGGAGCACCAGCCTCTTATATCACAGGGTAAGAGCCGTCATGTGCAGTGTATACATGTGTGTGCAGTGACATGTAATGGAGGAGCACCAGCCTCTTATATCACAAGGTAAGAGCCGTCATGTGCAGTGTATACACGTGTATATGTACTTTTTATACCATTTTGGGAGGGGAGGTGACAGAAACAGCAAATCCATCATTGTTTTTTTTTTTTTTTTACAAAGTTCACCTCACAGGATAAGTAACGTGATCCTTTATATATATATATATTTACTCCTTTTTTTTTTTTTTTACAGTTGGGGGAGAGAGGGAGCCCCATTCCTTTTTAAACCTCTTACATGCAGCGGTCTCTACTGACCACAGGATCTAAGGGGTTAAACAGCACTGTTCTCAGCTGCTGCAGTCACCTCTGTACTACAGCTGGCACTCGCTGCTGATTACGGCGTCTCAGTTACTGACCTGTTGTCATCGCTCTGCCATAGTAACATAGTAACTTAGTACATAAGGCCGAAAAAAGCCCTCCGTCCATCCAGTTCGGCCTGTTATCCTGCAAGTTGATCCAGAGGAAAGCAAAAAAAACCCTGTGAGGTAGAAGACAATTTTCCTCACTTAAGGGGAAAAAAAATTCCTTCCCGACTCCAATCAGGCAATCAGAATAACTCCCTGGATCAACGACCCCCCTCTAGTAGCTATAGCCTGTAATATTATTACACTCCAGAAATACATCCAGGCCCCTCTTGAATTCCTTTATTGTACTCGCCATCACCACCTCCTCAGGCAGAGAGTTCCATAGTCTCACTGCTCTTACCGTAAAGAATCCTCTTCTATGTTTGTGTACAAACCTTCTTTCCTCCAGACGCAGAGGATGTCCCCTCGTCACAGTCCTGGGGATAAATAGATGACGGGAGAGATCTCTGTACTGACCCCTGATATATTTATACATAGTAATTAGATCTCCCCTCAGTCGTCTTTTTTCTAAACTGAATAACCCTAATTTTGATAATCTTTCAGGGAACTGTAGTCCCCCCATTCCAGTTATTACTTTAGTTTCCCTCCTCTGGACCCTCTCCAGCTCTGCTATGTCTGCCTTGTTCACACAGTACTCCATGTGTGGTCTGACTAGTGATGTGTAAAGTGATAGGACTATGTTCTCGTGTTGGGGGAAGACTTGGCTCCTTCATAAATTCCTGGGAGCGGGTCATCGCAGACACGTATATAATCAGTATCGTAAATAAAAACAGTTATGCAGACAACAATAGGCATTTCTATAATGGGCCTCCGTTCCGTTCCACAAATTGCAGAAGGCACACGGGCGGCATCCGTTTTTTGTTTGAAGGTTTTCTAAGGGATACTATCTTGGGTTACCTCAATGAAAATGAGCAAATAACGCCGTATCAGCATGGCTTGATGAGGGATCGGTCATGTCAAACTATGTGAACAAAATGTCTATGAGGGTAAGTACCTGGCTCAGTGATGGAAAACAGAGGGTGGTTATTAATGGTGCACACTCAGATTGGGTCACTGTCACTAGTGGGGTACCACAGGGGTCAGTACTAGAGGGGTCACTGTCACTAGTGGGGTACCACAGGGGTCAGTACTGGAGGGGTCACTGTCACTAGTGGGGTACCTCAGGGGTCAGTACTAGAGGGGTCACTGTCACTAGTGGGGTACCACAGGGGTCAGTACTAGAGGGGTCACTGTCACTAGTGGGGTACCACAGGGGTCAGTACTAGAGGGGTCACTGTCACTAGTGGGGTACCTCAGGGGTCAGTACTAGAGGGGTCACTGTCACTAGTGGGGTACCTCAGGGGTCAGTACTAGAGGGGTCACTGTCACTAGTGGGGTACCTCAGGGGTCAGTACTAGAGGGGTCACTGTCACTAGTGGGGTACCTCAGGGGTCAGTACTAGAGGGGTCACTGTCACTAGTGGGGTACCTCAGGGGTCAGTACTAGAGGGGTCACTGTCACTAGTGGGGTACCTCAGGGGTCAGTACTAGAGGGGTCACTGTCACTAGTGGGGTACCTCAGGGGTCAGTACTAGAGGGGTCACTGTCACTAGTGGGGTACCTCAGGGGTCACTGTCACTAGTGGGGTACGTTGAAGAGGGAGAAAAAAGAATTAAGGGCAGTATAAAATGATGGAGGAATGGATTAAGGAGCGCCAGGAGAACTATTGGTATATGCCGGGGTGTTGGGGTGGGGTGAGTGATGGTGATGGATTGTTACCGAGGCTGCACCCTAAAGCAGTGTACGTGGGTACACTGCAAGGTAAATACAGGAATTGAAACAAGAAAAAATTGTGCTAGAAACTTGCCCTGAGTGGCCCAGGTGGTGTGTGGGGAGGGCGGGCAATAGCACAGGTGCGCCAAAGTAAAGATGAGATGGATGGGATGGGATGACAGGTGGGTGATCAGGGAGTCTATATGGGGTGATCACCCCCCTGTCATTGATCACCCCCTTGTAAGGCTCTATTCAGACGTCCGTATGATTTTTACGGATCCACTGATACATGGATCGGATCCGCAAAACACATACGGACGTCTGAATGGAGCCTTACAGGGGGGTGATCAATGACAGGGGGGATGATCACCCCATATAGACTCTCTGATCACCCCCCTGTTATTGATCACCCCCCTGTAAGGCTCCATTCAGATGTCCGTATGTGTTTTGCGGATCCGATCCATGTATCCGTGGATCCGTAAAAAACATACGGACGTCAGAATGGAGCCTTACAGGGGGGTGATCAATGACAGGGGGGTGATCACCCCATATAGACTCCCTGATCACCCCCCTGTCATTGATCACCCCCCCCTGTAAGGCTCCATTCAGACATTTTTTTGGCCCAAGTTAGCGGAAATTTTTTATTTTTATTTTTTCTTACAAAGTCTCATATTCCACTAACTTGTGTAAAAAAATAAAATCTCACATGAACTCACCATACCCCTCACGGAATCCAAATGCGTAAAATTATTTAGACATTTTATATTCCAGACTTCTTCTCACGCTTTAGGGCCCCTAGAATGCCAGGGCAGTATAAATACCCCACATGTGACCCCATTTCGGAAAGTAGACACCCCCAGGTATTCCGTGAGGGGCATATTGAGTCCATGAAAGATTGAAATTTTTGTCCCAAGTTAGCGGAAAGGGAGACTTTGTGAGAAAAAACAAAATAAAATCAATTTCCGCTAACTTGTGGCAAAAAAAAAAAAAGTTCTATGAACTCACTATGCCCATCAGCGAATACCTTAGGGTGTCTACTTTCCGAAATGGGGTCATTTGTGGGGTGTTTGTACTGTCTGGCCATTGTAGAACCTCAGGAAACATGACAGGTGCTCAGAAAGTCAGAGCTACTTCAAAAAGCGGAAATTCACATTTTTGTACCATAGTTTGTAAACACTATAACTTTTACCCAAACCATTTTTTTTTTACCCAAACATTTTTTTTTTATCAAAGACATGTAGAACAATAAATTTAGAGAAAAATTTATATATGGATGTCGTTTTTTTTGCAAAATTTTACAACTGAAAGTGAAAAATGTCATTTTTTTGCAAAAAAAAACGGTAAATTTCGATTAATACCAAAAAAAGTAAAAATGTCAGCAGCAATGAAATACCACCAAATGAAAGCTCTATTAGTGAGAAGAAAAGGAGGTAAAATTCATTTGGGTGGTAAGTTGCATGACCGAGCAATAAACCGCTAAAGTTGTGGAGTGCCGATTTGTAAAAAAGGGCCTGGTCACAAAGGGGGTATAAACCTGTGGTCCTTAAGTGGTTAAAAGCATTTTTAGCTTTATATATACAGATTTATATATACTACTCTTATCTATACAGCCTTATAATACAATTTTTACCTTTATCCATCTTTTATCTTGGACTATCATCGTTGTATTTCTTGGATATACTTGGACTATTTTTATATATATTTTTACATTTTTTTCATATTTTGTATACCTTCAAGACTTTTAATGACTTATATTTACTATATTTACTATATATTATTTACTATCGATTATCCTTTATCACTATATCCTGTGTGATTTCTCATTGAATATTAATGCTTATCGAATACATCCATTTATTCTATCGATTATATCTATTTTTCTCTATCGATTTATACTTTTTGACTATATATATTTTCTCACTCAATTTTTTCCCATCGATTATTATATAATTTTTCCCATATAATTTGTTCCATCGACTATACATCGAATATCCACTCCCATCAATTTAAACATCGACTAGACACATCTCTACCTCACTATTCCCTCACCCCCCTTTACACCATCCGGGTGACTATCCCAGCACAACACCCCATCACTGAAAACAATCAACTAATAGTCTTTTAAAACATTCTTATTTTATTTTATTATACAAATAAATATTTTTACAAACAAAACTTTTTTTTAAAAAACAATCAATAATAAATACCCTATAAAAACCAGATATAGAGTGCCTGTCGACTTCTTTACTTCTATCATCTTTATACCTATCAGTGGTTAGGTGAACCTCTCCAGACAAGAGCACCACACCAGGGAGTAATCTGGGAGAGCCACTATTACTTTTGTATAATTCATATGAGCGATCACCTTGGGTAATTGGGTACTACACCAACTAGGTGGTCATACCAATCTGATGGCACGATTATGTAATAGCTATTATATAAATACGTTGGGTGCAGTCTCACTGGTTGATGAAATAAATGAATAAGAACAGATAAACCAATCCATTTTGGCTAATGTGTGTATGTACTGGACCGAGTGTAAGTTATCACTAGTTCATATGAGTGACCACCTTTTATCCGTCATTGGGTACTACAGTCGTGGCCAAAAGTTTTGAGAATTACATAAATATTGGAAATTGGAAAAGTTGCTGCTTAAGTTTTTATAATAGCAATTTGCATATACTCCAGAATGTTATGAAGAGTGATCAGATGAATTGCATAGTCCTCCTTTGCCATGAAAATTAACTTAATCCCAAAAAAAACTTTCCACTGCATTTCATTGCTGTCATTAAAGGACCTGCTGAGATCATTTCAGTAATCGTCTTGTTAACTCAGGTGAGAATGTTGACGAGCACAAGGCTGGAGACCATTATGTCAGGCTGATTGGGTTAAAATGGCAGACTTGACATGTTAAAAGGAGGGGTTGCTTGAAATCATTGTTCTTCCATTGTTAACCATGGTGACCTGCAAAGAAACGCGTGCAGCCATCATTGCGTTGCATAAAAATGGCTTCACAGGCAAGGATATTGTGGCTACTAAGATTGCACCTCAATCAACAATTTATAGGCTCATCAAGAACTTCAAGGAAAGAGGTTAAATTCTAGTTAAGAAGGCTTCAGGGCGTCCAAGAAAGTCCAGCAAGCGCCAGGATCGTCTCCTAAAGAGGATTCAGCTGCGGGATCGGAGTGCCACCAGTGCAGAGCTTGCTCAGGAATGGCAGCAGGCAGGTGTGAGCGCATCTGCACGCACAGTGAGGCGAAGACTTTTGGAAGATGGCCTGGTGTCAAGAAGGCCAGCAAAGAAGCCACTTCTCTCCAAAAAAAACATCAGGGACAGATTGATCTTCTGCAGAAAGTAATGGAGAATGGACTGCTGAGGACTGGGGCAAAGTCATATTCTCCGATGAAGCCTCTTTCCGATTGTTTGGGGCATCTGGAAAAATGCTTGTCTGGAGAAGAAAAGGTGAGCGCTACCATCAGTCCTGTGTCATGCCAACAGTAAAGCATCCTGAGACCATTCATGTGTGGGGTTGCTTCTCATCCAAGGGAGTGGGCTCACTCACAATTTGGCCAAAAACACAGCCATGAATAAAGAATGGTACCAAAACACCCTCCAACAGCAACTTCTTCCAACAATCCAATAACAGTTTGGTGAAGAACAATGCATTTTCCAGCACAATGGAGCACCGTGCCATAAGGCAAAAGTGATAACTAAGTGGCTCGGGGACCAAAACGTTGACATTTTGGGTCCACGGCCTGGAAACTCCCCAGATCTTAATCCCTTTGAGAACTTGTGGTCAATCCTCAAGAGGCGGGTGGACAAACAAAAACCCACTAATTCTGACAAACTCCAAGAAGTGATTATGAAAAAATGGGTTGCTATCAGTCAGGAATTGGCCCAGAAGTTGATTGAGAGCATGTCCAGTCGGATTGCAGAGGTCCTGAAAAAGAAGGGCCAACACTGCAAATACTGACTCTTTGCTTAAATGTCATGTAATTGTCGATAAAAGCCTTTGAAACGTATGAAGTGCGTGTAATTATATTTCACTACATCACAGAAACAACTGAAACAAAGATCTAAAAGCAGTTTAGCAGCAAACTTTGTGAAAACTAATATTTGTGTCATTCTCAAAACTTTTGGCCACAACTGTACACACCCTGGGTGGTCATACCAATCTGATGGTGTGATTATGTAATATGTGTGTAGAAAGGTGTGGTAACTAATAAAAAGAGGGAACTCATGATGAATGGTGCTTGGACTGGGATCGACGGTTCATTAATAGTTGTGTTCTAGACATTCATTAAGGGGAGTAAGGGAATGGAAACAGAAGATCCAGTACATTTCTTTTCGGCATAGTTGTGGGAAAGAGTTGGGGAACCATTCTACAGGAGTCAACCTCAGAAGTGATGCATGGCCGGAGTGGATTTCTGCAAAGTGTCTGGATACACTATGTTTTCTATATTTCTTTGTAATGTTGGAACGGTGGGAATTTATCCGATCCCTCAAATTCTGGGTGGTCCGGCCGACGTATTGAAGTCCGCAGGGGCACTAGAGCATATACACTACATTGGATGTGCCGCAGTCCATGTGGCTCCGAAGTGTGTGTGTTTTTTTTATTTTTTTGTTCCCCCCCCCCCCCCCCCTGTGGTGGTAATCTCAACTTCCTGCAGCCCGTCACTGATTATTGAGCAACATTTGCAGTGTTTGTGCCCGCATTTGAAGGAGCCCCTACTATTAGTGGTGGTGGTGGTATTGGTGGATAAGCTAAGTTTGGGACATGATGGAGCCACCATCTCTTTTAGTGACCTTGCTCTACGAAAGGTTAGGTGTGGTTGGCTGGCCACCGTTCCACCTAAAATGGGGTCCCTCTGTAGGATAAACCAGTGGCGGTTTAGTATTTCCCTAATTTTGTGGTGTGCTGAGTTGTAACGGGTTATGAAATTGTATTTGTATTTATTCTCGTCACCTGTTTCTGATGTTGTAGACGGGTCTTTACTTTTAGATCGTTTTTCCGTTGTTTTCAGACAGTCGGCTTGGTTTTCTTTTTCTATTTTTTAGTTTCAATAGTTTTTTATTTTATCAGCACTATAAAACAAAGGATGTAAAAGCAATAGGTGTGGACGCAGCCACATGACTTATGTGAAGTATATAGACATGTTAGCAGTTAGTGGACGCAGCCACAATTCTTGGTAATAACATGCGCTAGTGGTATAGTAAACGAGTTGGATATAGTAATAATACATCCTAATTATAAGGCAGATGTAGCACTGAAGTATCTTCATAATGTCTGTTTATTCAGCGCCATCATGAAGTGCTTTGAACAATAAAACAGGGCATCACCGTCACTAATTTGGTGACCGCCAACAAAACAAATCATAACTTGAAGGTGTGGAAGGCCACAGAGCAAATAGGTACAATGAGACCTGAGAGGAGAGGGGTGAGAGCAGATGAAAGGAAAAGGGGGAGGGGAAAAAACAAGAGGGAAAGACTTGGGGGCTTCTGGTCGCAATCTTGTCATCTCAACAGACAATCAGGGCAACCTATATTAGGAAGAATAGAGAGCACTACAGGTCCATCCACTCCAGGCCGCTTGCCTAAATTTGATAGGAATAATTGATGAGGGTAAGGAGTGTTCGTATCTACAGGTCTGATTTATCTCCTGTATAACTTCAGAAACAGAAGGAGGAGTTGGATTTTTCCAATGTCTGGTAATAACCAGTTTAGCGCTGAGTAGAATATGACCTGTAATCTGTCTGTGGGGAGAGGGAATCTCATTAATCCCCAAGAACAGCAATGCCAACTCTGGACAAGGGTCCACCCTGTGGTTTATTAGGTTAGAAACAAGTCGAAAGATGTTTTTCCAGTATTCAGTGAGGATAGGGCAGGACCAAAGAATATGGAGCAATGAACCAGCTCCGCCACAATTCCTCCAGCAGTAAGGGGAAGTGGAGGGGTAAATTATATGAAGTCTCTGGGGTGTAAAGTACCAATGAAGAATGGTTTTTAAACCTGCTTCATAGTGGGTTACACATTTAAAGTTTGACACAATGAATCCTATGGCAGCTGTCCAGGATTCATCAGGAAAGGACTTCTTTAGTTCTTTTTCCCATCTATGGATGGGAGAGGATTTAGTGAAGGTAGCTTTATCTCCCAGTAAATCATATAGGTGTCTCGTGGAATGTCGCTTAAATAAAGAAGGAAATTGGAATAGTCGCCAGATGGACAGGTCAATTTGCGGGGGGGATTGTAGAATCTTTGATAAGAAATGTCGGATTCTCAAATATGTATATAATTCAGAATGGGGTAGGGCGAAGGCGCTTTGAAGAGTAGCGAAGGGAAGAAGGGATTGATCTTCTATCATTTGGGAGACAGTGTCAATTCCTCTATCCCGCCATGATGCTAGACTAATGTCTTGTATAGACAATTCAATCGCGTGAGTAGAGGCAATTTTAAAGAATTGTGTCGATGTATCCTTTGATGTATTATGAACTTTAGTCCAAAGAGCACCAGCATGTGATATCGTAAGAAAAGGATGTGCAGGGGAGGCGGGGCTCCACAACTGATGAATGAGATAATCTCTAATATGAACATGTTTCAGTGCATGAAGTTCAATCTGCTGCCACGCTTTTTCGTTATTAGACGCCCACCATTCCCTAGTAAATGAAAGGCCTATTGCCACAAAATAATCTTTAATGTCGGGAAGACCCGCCCCACCCGCACGCTTCCTCCTAGTTAAAAGTTCTCGAGCCACCCTGGGTTTAGAGTTTCCCCAAATATATTTACCCAGCAAAGCTTGAGCTTTTTGAAAAAATGTAGCAGGGATCGGAATTGGGAGGGCTCGAAAGATGTAAATAATTTTTGGTAGGGTCATCATCTGGAAAGATGCTATCCTACCCACCCAGGAAACCATTTGCATAGAGAAGCTCGCGAAGTCCGTGGACATGGTAGCTAGAATAGGAACATAATTACGGGTGTAGAGTAGAGAGCAGGGCGAAGTGATCTTAACTCCCAAATAAGATATCTCCGAGGATTGCCAGTCGAGGTCAAAAGTGGCTTTTAAAGTGGCTTGATCAGTGGGCGAAATGTTTATAGGAAGGGCCTGTGATTTTGAACCATTAATCTTATAATATGAAAGGGATCCATAGTGGGAAATTACATTGAATGCAGCTGGTAAGGATTGTGAGGGATTTGTCAAAGTAAGTATGATATCGTCTGCGTATAGGGAAATAGTATGGGATCTGTTACCAATCTCAACTCCAGAAACGGTAGGTAAAGTTCTAATATGTTGTGCCAATGGTTCTAACGCAAGGATAAATAGGAGCGGGGACAGGGGACATCCCTGCCTTGATCCATTTGTTATAGTGAAGGGGTCTGAGAGGATTCCGTTGATCCATACTTTCGCCGATGGATGGGAATATAAGCTGTTAATAGCATTAGTTATCTGTCCTGAAAAGCCCATCCATTTAAGAGTTGAGAAAGCGTATTCCCAGTGCAATCGGTCAAACGCCTTTTCAGCGTCCAAGGTCACTACAAGCATAGGGAGGGTATGTACTTCTGCAAAATTGACCAAGTCTATTATGCGTCTGGTGTTGTCAGAAGCTTGTCTACCTGCCACAAAGCCGGTCTGGTCCGAGTGGATCAGGGAGGGAAGCAAAGGGGAGAGTCTGCTTGCAATGAGCTTAGCGAAAAGTTTGATATCGGAGTTTAACAATGAGATTGGCCTAAAATTTTGGGGTATATCAGGTGTTTTACCAGGCTTGGGTATAGTAACTACTAATGCTTCAAGCATATCTGGAGGGAAGGAATCGCCCTCCATGACACGGTTGAAAAGTTCCAATAAATGAGGGAGGAGATCTGGTAGGAAGTGACGAAAATATTCATTGGACAAGCCGTCAGGGCCTGGAGACTTACCCAGCGGCAGGGACGAGACTATTTTAGTCAGTTCCTGAGCAGAGATAGGGGCATTAAGGGACTGAAGCTGTGAATCAGTAAGGACAGGCAGGGAAGCTTTGGAAAGAAATTCATCTATTAAAGCTAAATAGTTTTGTGGAAGTGGGGTATGATCTTTTAAGTTATATAGGGATTGGTAATATAATTTAAATTGATTTGCTATGTCTCTTGGGTCTAGTAGTTTTGCTTTAGTAACCGGGTGAAGCAAGTACGGAATTTTTGATTTGGATTGTTGCTTTTTTAGCTGCTGAGCTAGGAGACGACCCGCTTTATTTCCTTGGGAGTAGAATTTGGATTTCATTCTAAGAAGAGATTTGTTATAATTTTGAAGGAGCAGAGCACTTAGTTTATTCCGCGCTGTTCGAAGGGAATTGGAGCCCTGTGGTGTAGGGGAGATTTTGTTAATACTCTCTAGATCAGCAATCTCTTTCAAAGTTAGTTTTATTTCCCTCTCTCTCTGCTTCTTTAAATTAATGTTTAATTTTATCAGGGAACCTCTCATAAAAGCTTTATGGGCTTGCCACAATATAAAATTATTTGAGACGGAGCCAACATTAAACTGAAAGAATTCACGAAGGTGTGCAGATAATTCTGCAGTATGTTTAGGATTATTAAAGAGAAAAGTATTATTTCTCCACACTGGAGCCCTATTAGACTGAAATTGTTCATCCAGAGTGATCGTGATGGGGGCATGGTCCGACCATTTTATTAGACCTATATCTGAGGAGAGTGTGTGAAGTAGTGAGGTGTAGTCAACTAGGAATAAATCTATCCGGGAGTATGAGAGGTGCGAGGCGGAGAAGAAAGTATAGTCTCTCTCCATGCTATGTTGGGCTCTCCATATGTCAGTCAATCCCTCTGACTGTAAAAAGGAGGTTATTCCAGTGTCCACTCTACGGGAAGGGGAGGTAGAGTCAAGGGCAGTTTGGAGGACGGAATTAAAGTCTCCACAAATAATCAATTTACCTTGCTTAAGTGAATTAACCTGGCGCATTACTTTATGTAAAAATGTTAGCTGATGTGAATTAGGGGCGTATACATTGACTAGAGTATACACTACATTATTTATGGAGCAGACTAGTATGACATAGCGGCCAGAAGGGGCCATTTTGGAGGTAATTGGGGTAAATGCAACTGTATTTTTAACTGCTATGAAAGTACCTCGTTTTTTCCCGGAGAAGTGTGAATGAAATATATTCGAAAAGAGGCGGTGGTGGATACGAAAAGCATCGGCCTGGAGTAGATGGGATTCCTGCACACACAACACATCCGCATGAGAGGCTAGTGCTTCGGACCAAAGATATGCTCGCTTTTGGGGACAGTTGAGGCCTTTGACATTAAGGCTCATAATCTTGAGACCCATCGCTGTACACAGGAAACAACCTACAGGTCAGGAGAACAATGGAGATACCACGTTATATCAATATGTCACAAATATATAATATCGAGCAGGCTATACCCAGAGTTTCTGGACAGATATCACAAACACAGGGACAATGGGGGAGGTAAGGTTGAGGTTATGAGGTAAAGATAAAGATAAAGGGGACAGTTGTAATAGAGAGATAAAGATAAAGGGGACAATTGCAATAGAGAGGATTTTTAAGGCAACAAATCACGTCACCCAAATGGATTAAGGGCGAAAGTCCAACGCCAGTGCCAACGAGGTAGACGAACAAGTAGAAGAAGGCAGGAGATTGCACCGGACCTATGAGGGGTGCAGAAAAATGGCCTAGTAGTGAGAGTCTTAACTTTAGTAGTTCTGCCATCAGGTGGAGGACATTGATCTAGAAAGTCCGTTCTGTGTAGAAATGTTAAAGACAGGAAAATATTCATCTTTAGGTTTCTGAGGAGGGTGGGTGAGATGCGTGCAAGGCCGGGGGATCATTCCCAGTAGATTTTGAGGAAAGAGGGATACCCCAGAGTTGGAGGAGTTGCTTTCCTTCATCAATATTTTTGATTGCATGAACTTGTCCATTCCTATGGATGAGCAATTTCAGGGGGTAGCCCCACTTATAAGGGACATCTCTATCTTGGAGGGCTGCAGTTATAGGTACTAGCTCTCTGCGCCGACGAAGCGTGTATCTTGATAAATCAGTGAAGAGCTTGATCTTCTGATATGGTGCAGGAAGCGGTTGCTTCTTACGGGCGGCTGACATCATGGCTTCCTTGGTATGAAAGAAATGGATCCGCGCCAGGGTGTCGCGCGGGATGTGCGGCCCTAAGTGAGGAGGTTTTGGTATTCTGTGGGCCCGGTCAATAATCATGTCAGGTACTGGGATCTGCGGCAGCAGTACTTTCATGAGGCCTTTCAAGTATGGTTGCAGTTCCTCAGGGATCACCTCCTCAGGGATGCCTCTAAACTTTATATTATTTCGCCTGGAGCGATCTTCCATGTCGGCCAACTTCAGTTTAATGGTCTCAAGCTGGTCAGCCATGTCATTGTGTGCGTCTATGATCTCATTTTGAGATGACGCGAATTCACCCATCTTTGTTTCAATATGGCTAATTTTGCCTTCTGCTGCCTGGATCCTCACAGTGATAGGGTTAATCAGTTTCTCCATATCTGCATTAAGGGAGAATTTCAGTGCCAGCAGCATTGCTTTTAGAGAGTCTTCAGTGACTATTTTATCAGAGGTAGGTAGCTTGTGGAACGGGTCCTCAGGCTGACCAGCAGTGGATGTTTTGCTGAGTGAGTCACTGACCTGCTTTCCGGTAGAGCCAGAGGGACCCTGGGTTGATCGGTGAAAGTCACTGAGATGCGGCCATGCAAGGAGGTCAGCGCTGCCTGTGGGAGATCGGGCGCCATCTTGGACCGCATGTGCAGGCTCTGCTACGTCGGCAGGAGTCGGAGGGAGGGACGGCTGAGGTCCCTGGAGAAGGTAAGCGAGTCCCAGTTGATCCGGTGGGGACGGAGAGCGGGCTCCAGGCGTAGGCGATGGAGTGCTGATAGGAGAGGGCGGCGGGGATTCAGTTGTGGGGCCGGCGCCATCTTTCCCTCTGCCTCTGGTGAAGAAGGAGTCCGCAGGCCCGTATTGCAGCCTGGGCAGAGACCTTTTGGACTTCCCCATAGTAGCTGGGGACATTAGAGAAGGCAGGAGGCAGTTAAATCCTCCACCAGGAAGTTTTGGAGCTGGGCCTGCTGTGTAAATGTCGCTGCGGTGCAGGAGCTCCTCTTTCATGCAGCCATCTCGGTCAGCAGCCAGGCCACGCCCCCCTTTTTCTATTTTTTAAGTGAATCCTCAATTAAGCCTTTCGGATAGCCTTTCTCTAGAAATCTAGTTTCTAGTTGTTTCCGCATCACCTGGTTGTTCAAACAATTCCTTCTTATCCTTCACATCTGACCATACGGAATGTTCAGTTTCCATTTGTGGTAATGACAACTTTTTTAGTCAAGGTAGCTATTTGCATCGACCGTTTTAAAATGTGTGCTTGTTTCGATTCGGTTGTCCTGTATTGTTAGTTCCAGATCTAAAAACGTGGCCTAATTGGGGTCTATGTGGGCAGACAAGCCAACTGTCTGAAAACAACGGAAAAACTATCTAAAAGTAAAGACCCGCCTACAACAGCACAAACAGGCTGTTTTTATTTATTCATCAACCAGTGATATTGCACCCAACCATATCTGATCCATCTGTTCTTTTAACTGTATACGATCTATGTATCTATTTATTATTTTTATATTTTAACCTATGATACTGTGCCTACTGTATTTATATAATCGTCATATTTGTTTATTTATTACCATTTGTTTATTTATTACCATGTTTTTATTGAACACACCATGTAAACATTCACAGTGCAGGTGGAAAAAGTATGTGAACTCCTAGACTAATGACATCTCCGAAAGCTAATTAGAGTGAGGTGTCAGCCAACTGGAGTCCAATCAATGAGATGAGATTGGAGGTGTTGGTTACAGCTGCCCTGCCCTATAAAAAACACACACCAGTTTTGGGTTTGCTTTTCACAAGAAGCCTTGCCTGATGTGAATGATGCCTCTCACAAAAAAGCTCTCAGAAGACCTATGATTAAGAATTGTTGACTTGCATAAAGCTGGAAAGGGTTATAAAAGTATCTCCAAAAGCCTTGCTGTTCATCAGTCCACGGTAAGACAAATTGTCTATAAATGGAGAAAGTTCAGCACTGCTGCTACTCTCCCTAGGAGTGGCCGTCCTGTAAAGATGACTGCAAGAGCACAGCGCAGACTGCCCAGTGAGGTGAAGAAGAATCCTAGGGTGTCAGCTAAGGACTTACAAAAGTCTCTGGCATATGCTAAAATCCCTGTTAGCGAATCTACGATACGTAAAACACTAAACAAGAATGGATTTCATGGGAGGATACCACAGAGGAAGCCACTGCTGTCCAAAAAACATTGCTGCACGTTTACAGTTTGCACAAGAGCACCTGGATGTTCCACAGCAGTACTGGCAAAATATTCTGTGGACAGATGAAACCAAAGTTGAGTTGTTTGGAAGAAACACACAACACTATGTGTGGAGAAAAAGAGGCACAGCACACCAACATCAAAACCTCATCCCAACTGTGATACACTATGTTTTCTATATTTCTTTGTAATGTTGGAACGGTGGGAATTTATCCGATCCCTCAAATTCTGGGTGGTCCGGCCGACGTATTGAAGTCCGCAGGGGCACTAGAGCATATACACTACATTGGATGTGCCGCAGTCCATGTGGCTCCGAAGTGTGTGTGTTTTTTTTATTTTTTTGTTCCCCCCCCCCCCTGTGGTGGTTTGGATACACTATGTTTTCTATATTTCTTTGTAATGTTGGAACGGTGGGAATTTATCCGATCCCTCAAATTCTGGGTGGTCCGGCCGACGTATTGAAGTCCGCAGGGGCACTAGAGCATATACACTACATTGGATGTGCCGCAGTCCATGTGGCTCCGAAGTGTGTGTGTTTTTTTTATTTTTTTTTTTCCCCCCCCCCCCCCCTGTGGTGGTAATCTCAACTTCCTGCAGCCCGTCACTGATTATTGAGCAACATTTGCAGTGTTTGTGCCCGCATTTGAAGGAGCCCCTACTATTAGTGGTGGTGGTGGTATTGGTGGATAAGCTAAGTTTGGGACATGATGGAGCCACCATCTCTTTTAGTGACCTTGCTCTACGAAAGGTTAGGTGTGGTTGGCTGGCCACCGTTCCACCTAAAATGGGGTCCCTCTGTAGGATAAACCAGTGGCGGTTTAGTATTTCCCTAATTTTGTGGTGTGCTGAGTTGTAACGGGTTATGAAATTGTATTTGTATTTATTCTCGTCACCTGTTTCTGATGTTGTAGACGGGTCTTTACTTTTAGATCGTTTTTCCGTTGTTTTCAGACAGTCGGCTTGGTTTTCTTTTTCTATTTTTTAAGTGAATCCTCAATTAAGCCTTTCGGATAGCCTTTCTCTAGAAATCTAGTTTCTAGTTGTTTCCGCATCACCTGGTTGTTCAAACAATTCCTTCTTATCCTTCACATCTGACCATACGGAATGTTCAGTTTCCATTTGTGGTAATGACAACTTTTTTAGTCAAGGTAGCTATTTGCATCGACCGTTTTAAAATGTGTGCTTGTTTCGATTCGGTTGTCCTGTATTGTTAGTTCCAGATCTAAAAACGTGGCCTAATTGGGGTCTATGTGGGCAGACAAGCCAACTGTCTGAAAACAACGGAAAAACTATCTAAAAGTAAAGACCCGCCTACAACAGCACAAACAGGCTGTTTTTATTTATTCATCAACCAGTGATATTGCACCCAACCATATCTGATCCATCTGTTCTTTTAACTGTATACGATCTATGTATCTATTTATTATTTTTATATTTTAACCTATGATACTGTGCCTACTGTATTTATATAATCGTCATATTTGTTTATTTATTACCATTTGTTTATTTATTACCATGTTTTTATTGAACACACCATGTAAACATTCACAGTGCAGGTGGAAAAAGTATGTGAACTCCTAGACTAATGACATCTCCGAAAGCTAATTAGAGTGAGGTGTCAGCCAACTGGAGTCCAATCAATGAGATGAGATTGGAGGTGTTGGTTACAGCTGCCCTGCCCTATAAAAAACACACACCAGTTTTGGGTTTGCTTTTCACAAGAAGCCTTGCCTGATGTGAATGATGCCTCTCACAAAAAAGCTCTCAGAAGACCTATGATTAAGAATTGTTGACTTGCATAAAGCTGGAAAGGGTTATAAAAGTATCTCCAAAAGCCTTGCTGTTCATCAGTCCACGGTAAGACAAATTGTCTATAAATGGAGAAAGTTCAGCACTGCTGCTACTCTCCCTAGGAGTGGCCGTCCTGTAAAGATGACTGCAAGAGCACAGCGCAGACTGCCCAGTGAGGTGAAGAAGAATCCTAGGGTGTCAGCTAAGGACTTACAAAAGTCTCTGGCATATGCTAAAATCCCTGTTAGCGAATCTACGATACGTAAAACACTAAACAAGAATGGATTTCATGGGAGGATACCACAGAGGAAGCCACTGCTGTCCAAAAAACATTGCTGCACGTTTACAGTTTGCACAAGAGCACCTGGATGTTCCACAGCAGTACTGGCAAAATATTCTGTGGACAGATGAAACCAAAGTTGAGTTGTTTGGAAGAAACACACAACACTATGTGTGGAGAAAAAGAGGCACAGCACACCAACATCAAAACCTCATCCCAACTGTGATGGACCTGGACGGATTGCTATCATTGAAGGAAAAATGAATTCCCAAGTTTATCAAGACATTTTGCAGGAGAACTTAAGGCCATCTGTCCACCAGCTGAATCTCAACAGAAGATGGGTGTTGCAACAGGACAATGACCCAAAGCATAGAAGTAAATCAACAACAGAATGGCTTAAACAGAAGAAAATACGCCTTCTGGAGTGGCCCAGTCAGAGTCCCGATTGAGATGCTGTGACATGACCTCAAGAGAGTGATTCACACCAGAAATCCCAAGAATATTGCTGAACTGAAAAAGTTCTGTAAAGAGGAATGGTCCAGAATTACTCCTGACCGTTGTGCACGTCTGATCTCCAACTACAGGAAACGTTTGGTTGAAATTATTGCTGCCAAAGGAGTTTCAACCAGTTATTAAATCCAAGGGTTCACATACTTTTTCCACCTGCACTGTGAATGTTTACATGGTGTGTTCAATAAAAACATGGTAACATTTAATTCTTTGTGTGTTATTAGTTTAAGCAGATTGTGATTGTCTATTGTTGTGACTTAGATGAAGATCAGATCACATTTCATGACCAATTTGTGCAGAAATCCATATCATTCCAAAAGGTTGACATACTTTTTCTTGCAACTGTACATTTTTACCTTTATTTACTATATATGCCAATGATCCCATGTACACTTACCCATTATGCCCACAGTGTACATTGACTTTCCTTCTTTCTCCCTCAATTTTGGCTCCACCCGGTGTCCCTGCGTTCTAGCCCGGAACGCACTGGACTCCGCCCCTCTCTGCCCCGCGATGTGTCCTGCCCCATGATGCGTCCCATAGTGAATTACAATGCGGCCCTGCCTCCAGCTGTCTTCGGCTCCTCCCGCACATGCGTTCCACTGTTGGAACGCACCGCGCACTTCCGCTCCAGACCGCGTACCCGGAGCCGAATGCATGCGTTCCACTGCGGAACGCAACGGGAGCCATCTGAGCCAAACTGAGCCACTTTGACTGGCTCCCCACATAACTTTACCTGGGCATACCCATATACTTCTATACATGTGCAAAAGCACACTATATATATTACATATACTATATATTCTGGGCAACTAAAAGAGCCTGGTGGGCCGGAAGTGACGCTCCGCCCACTTCCAGTCCCCGCCAGAACTCCCGGCGAATTGATACCTAATTGATAAATTAAGACACCCATATATACTTGGCACAAGTACACTTCATGTGATGTGTTTTATTCCAAACTGCTCTTGAGAAAGGGGGAGATACCCCGAAACACGTTGAGCTTTTATTTATTTAATAAAGAACTCTCCATTTGGAACCTTGACTACTATTCTTTGGGACGTGGAGGAAAGTTCACAACATCTGATGAGCGATCTCGGCGGGGGAGGAGCGGGTATAGGTGTATTATGCTTATCCTATACCTCCCTCCCTGGTGAAGTAAGTCCCCCTTTGTTTTAACAATTTTTAACACTGTTTAACATTTTAAAGTACCCCCACAGTGATACACGCTCCGCCATATATCAACACTGTGAAACAGAATCAATAACTAAAATAGTATAGGCACAGCTTTCAATTGACTCACTGCACTGCACCTATCCCATCCATCTCATCTTTACTTTGGCGCACCTGTGCTATTGCCCGCCCTCCCCACACACCACCTGGGCCACTCAGGGCAAGTTTCTAGTACAATTTTTTCTTGTTTCAATTCCTGTATTTACCTTGCAGTGTACCCACGTACACTGCTTTAGGGTGCAGCCTCGGTAACAATCCATCACCATCACTCACCCCACCCCAACACCCCGGCATATACCAATAGTTCTCCTGGCGCTCCTTAATCCATTCCTCCATCATTTTATATTGCCCTTAATTCTTTTTCTCCCTCTTCAATGTACTTAGGATACGGGGGTATATGCCATCTGGTCCTGGCGATTTTGTCCTATTTTTTTTTTTTATCTTTTCAAGACGTCACTGTACTTCTTCCTGGGTCAGACAGGGCACTTTTAATGGGGAATTTACTTTTACATTCTGCATTTCATCTGACAGTTTATTTTCCTCAGTGGATACAGTTTCTAATTTGGCTGCTTTTATTTGTCTATTACATGTTTTATTTTTGTCTTTATATTTTTCTCATGCTTCCCTGCTCCCCTCCTGTTTTAGATTTAAATGTTTTCTTTTATGTCATTTATTGCTTTCTTTACAATTCTATTTATCCACATTGTTTGTTTGTTTTTTTTTTTTTTTGTTTTTTTTTTGTTCCTCAACCTTTTATTCCCATAAGGTATGTACCTCTCACAATTAGATTTTAGGATGCTTTTAAAAAAAATCCCATTTTGTGGCTGTATTTTTATTTTTGAGGACTTTGTCCCAGTTAGTTAGGCCTATGGGCCTTTCTTAGTTGGCTAAATTTTTCTTTTTTGAATTTTGGTATTTTTGTTCCTCCCTGAAGAAACCCTCTTTTGAATGACAATTGGAAGGTTATTACTTTATGGTCACTATTTCCCAGGTGTCCCCCATTCTGCACGTCTGTTGTTCTGTCAGATCTATTGTTTAATACTAAGTCCAGTGTGGCCGTCCCTCTAGTCGCGTCCTGAACCAGTTGGGAGAGGTAATTGTCTTTGGTTATTGCCAAGAACCTGTTTCCTTTATGAGATGTACAGGTTTGAGTTTCCCAGTCTATATCTGGGTAGTTGAAGTTCCCCATAATAACCACCTCATTATGATTTTCTGTGGACTCTGGTTTATTAGGTGGTTTATAATAAACTCCTATTACTATTTTATTTATTTTTTTGGCTCCATGTATTTCTACCCACAGTGACTCCACATGTTCATGTCCCTAAATTATATCTTCCCGTAGTGTGGGCTTTAGACGGGACTTTACATAAAGGCAGACCCCTCTCCCTCTCCAGTTTTAACAATCCTTTCTAAACAGACCCTGTATGTTAACTGCCCAGTCATAGCTATCATCCAGCCACGTCTCAGTTATTCCCACTATGTCATAGTCCTCCTCACACATCACAAATTCCAGTTCACCAGTTTTATTAGTGAGGCTTCTGGCATTAGTATACATACAGTTGAGAGGTTTATGTATATTCTTCACCTTACACATTTCCTTCTGAACTGTTCTAGTCCCTCATTCCATTCCTCCCCCAGTTCCATCACCTCGCCCCAGGTCCCTATCTTTCTTTCCTATAATGTAATTTCCCTCCCCCCCAGTCTCTAGTTTAAACACTCCTCCATCCTTCTAGCCATCTTCTCCCCCAAGACAGCTGCCCCTTCCCCACTGAGGCGCAGCCCATCCTTACGATAGAGCCTGTAGCCGACACAGAAGTCGGCCCAGTTCTCCAGAAACCTAAACCCCTCCTTCCTACACCAGTTCTTGAGCCACTTGTTAACCTCCCTAGTCTCTCACTGCCTTTCTAGTGTGGCTCGTGGTACAGGTAGTATTTCGGAAAACACTTCCTTTGAGGTCGTTGCCCTAGGCTTGTGACCGAAATCCCTAAAATAATTTTTAAGGACGCTCCAGCTACCTTTGTCATTGGTTCCAATGTGGACCATGACTGCTGGATCTTCGTCAGCCCCTCCCAGTAATTTGTCAACCCGATCCGCGATATTTCGAAGTCGAGCGCCAGGAAGACAACACACCTTGCAACATTTATGGCATAGTGATGGCAGCAGCTCAGGAACTGAGCCCCATAATCCGCTTGGTGCGTTAATATGCTATACAATACGTTTACGGCATGGTGCAGGAAGGGGTCAAATAATATAACTAATCACAAAAAATGCCCTCATACAGCTACATCGACAGAAAAAATAAGTTGTGATGTGATAATGGAAAAAAAAAAAAAGATTGGTCAATAAATGACAACCAGGCTTAGTCAGCCTGATCGCTAAGGGGTTAAAAATGTTTTTTTCTTTTTTTTTTTTCTTTGGTGTACTGATGTCTTCAACTGCATGATTATCAGGAAGCTCCTATGTCACATGTGATTATTGAACAGACACAGACGTCTCAGTGATGGTCACCTGCACTCACAGGACACTTCATTAGCTCCTCCTTCTTAATTCTTGATAGGACCCTTGTTCCCCTTAGAACATCCTCAATTCTCAGTGTAATGGACCCAACAAGGTGCTGGAAACCTTTATTACAGATTCTGATTGATGACCTCACTCTGTCTATTCCACTGTATCCTAATGATGTCTATAAACCTGAGATCTGGTGACTGTGCGGCCATGAGATGATACAGACCTCATTGTGATGTCTGTAAAGTCAGCATGAGACGTGTGCTTTACCTCATGGCACATTATCTTGTTATATAGCTAGTTCAGTACACTGTCATGGGTGCAACTGTAATCTGTATGCCCACTGCACTGAACAACTAATGAGCCAGTGGGAGATGCAGAAGAGCGGACAGTGATCTCTCACATCTCCTGGCGGCTTGTAGGTTATTCAGCGCATTTTATTTTTAACTGTCTCCCATAACAGTCCTCCACAGCGCCATGCCCCCTTAATAGTGACCTCCACAGCACACCGCCCTTTTAACTGTCACCTCCAGAGCTCCGCCTCCTTAACTGGGACCACCACAGAGCCCCACCCCCTTAATAGTGACCTATAACCGTGAAGAAAAGTGGCTGAGTTGTTGTGGAAACCTGGTGTAAAACTGTGGGTATGTCAATGAGGTGAAGAGTGAAGGACCTAGAAGTTTCTTTTTGCTAATAAGGGTAATGTGACCGTGTGTATGTCAGGATATGACAGGATATTGGCTTATACGGGTCATGTGATGGTGCCATATTTGCATTTCTTGGGAATATCTCAAGTACCGTATGACTGTTGAGAACTTTAGGAAAGCCTTCCAGACAGCCAGAGTACCTACTGTATGTGCCAAATTCATTGTCCAATGATTCAGGCGTTTGGATGCCTATAAAGCACAGAGAGACAAACACAGATTTTTATAATATAGATACAGTATATGGACAGTTTTAGCTACATATGAGGGAGTCAGTAAGGTTCATCAGCAGTGATTGAGGAGTGTCTTCACTGTTCAGTACAGCGCTTTCCAGAGAAACTCATTGGCAGTTTTTTAATTAAATAAAGTACAAAATCAACAAATAAAGCATATTGCAAAAATAAACAGAATCACTTGCCCTATGCATTTAAGAAAATAAAATGAAATGATCCTTATGCTTTAAGCTATAGCTGAGTTTTATGGCATGGATTTTTATACCGAATCCACCAGCTTCATCGGGTCTAAGAGATCTATTGTGTGTTGAGGAATGTGGAGAAGGATCCCTTTTAAGTGAATCTGTTGCATGATGCCCACTCAGCACAGAAGGGCCAAAGGTGTTGTGAGAAGGTAGCCTATATTGTAAGACATGGTCAGGCTATTAAAATTTGAGTTATGTTTGTGGTTAACGGAAGTAGACTTGAATAAATTTTTTGTAACCAAAATCAAGAGTGGATTAAAAATGGATGACTTGTACCTGTAGTTCCTTCTGGATCAATTTCCAGCCTAATAGAAACGTTATAGGTTTGTCTACTCTGTAGTTTTTTCAATTCCAATTTTTGTCTTCACAGAAAATCCCAGTAAAAATTGTAATGGAAATGTTATATTATCACTAAATTCTAAAGCAGAAGATGAAGATACCATGCAGCATTCTTCAGGAGAAACTCTCATTATCCTTAATGTACATCCAGAACTTCATAGAACAGATGTATCTTATAATCTCCCTAATCATGAGGAACCTCAAGGGGGTAAAAGATTTCAGTGTGATAAAGAGTTCAGTCAAAAATCAAGACTTTCTACACACAGAAGAATTCTCCCAGAGAAAAAACAATACTGCTGTGCAGAATGTGGGAAGTGCTTCACAAAGAAATCAGATCTTGTTAGACATGAAAGAAGTCACACAGAGGAGAAGCCGTACTCCTGTTCAGAATGTGGGAAGTGCTTTACAGAAAAATCAAGTCTTGTTAAACATAAGAAAATTCACACAGGAGAGAAACCGTATTCATGCTCTGAATGTGAGAAATCCTTTATTACGAAATCACATCTTGTTATACATCAGAAAAGTCACACAGGGGAGAAGCCATATACCTGTTCAGAATGTTTTAAGTGCTTCTCAATAAAATCAACTCTTGTTAGACATGAGAGAATTCACAAAGCAGAGAAGCCATACTCCTGCTCAGAATGTGGTAAATGGTTTAGAGAGAAATCAAAACTTGTGAGACATGAGAAATATCACACAGGAGAGAAGCCATATTCATGTTCAGAAGGTGGGAAATGTTTTACAGATAAATCAATTCTTGCTACACATGAGAGAAGTCACATAGAAAAACAATATTCATGTTCAGAATGTGGAAAATGTTTTACATGGAAATCAGATCTTGTTAGACACGAGAGACGTCACACAGGAGAAAAAACGTTTTTATGTTCAGAATGTGGGAAATGTTTTACAGATAAATCGACTCTTGTTGCACATCGGAGAATTCACACAGGAGAGAAACCATATTCATGTCCGGAATGTGGGAAATGTTTTACAAATAAATCAAATTTTGTTACACATTGGAGAACTCACACAGGAGAGAAGCCATATTCATGTCCAGAATGTGAGGAATGTTTTACTACTAATATCAAACTTAAGGATCATCAGAAATGTCACACAGGAGAGAAGCTGTTTTGATGTTTTATATATTGAAAATATTTTGTAAGAAAAACAAATTCTAAAACTCATCAGCTTAGAAGAAACCTTATTATTTTTTTGGAATATAGGAAATACTGTAAGAGCAAAATGAAATGTTATCCCCAGTTGTTCACAGACCGGTAAGTAACTGGGGCTACATGGTAAAATGTGTTCCGCAACAGCAAAAAAAGTTGCACAATGTGTCTGCAACTTCACAAATCGGACAAATTGCAAAAATATCACAGTCAAGTTGCACTGGCACCTGACTTGTATTGTGTACTATAATGGCAAAGTCGCATATTACATGCAACCACATATCCAATAGATGCATTTGACAATCAATAGATGCAACATTGTGATTTTCATACTACATAACGTATGTGGAGATATTAATATTTCATCTTCATTCAAACAGTATTTAGAGATAAAATCTTCTATTTGCTCCACGACATCGTCGCCATTATCACTGATAGACATTGGGCCAGATTTATCATTAGCTCAGGTCAGAATAATGGAGTGAAAAAGTCCCCAAAAAAGTCCCAAACGCTAAAACTGCGCACAAATTTGCGACTTTTTTCTGCTCTGCACTATGCTCGCCAGTTTTCTGAAAGTGGGCGTGTTTTCTTATGTAAATGAATCTCTAGACAGATTTACTATTGGGACTATTAAAAAAGTCTCAATTTCACTCCAGTGAGGACCATGCTTATCTTATGAGACTTTTTAATAGAACGTGCAACTTTTTCGTAAAGATGTGCGACTTTTGTAAAGCTGCTTACTGACGGATAAACTGCTACCGTCAAACCACATTTATTACAGTCTTAAAGGGCCGATCATAAATCTGACTTGGCTAAAACTGACTTTAGCCATATGTTAAAGTGGAGTGAGCTGTCAGAGTAATGATAAATCTGGCCCATTGTCTTTTTGGCTCATATATTTTCTTTTAGCGCTGTGACCTTCATTGCTCCTACAGACTAACCCTCCTTTGCGGAGACAGTGATATTGGTGGCATGATGACTATATCACTGATTTATCTGACCGGGTGATTTGTGATAATTAACCCCATATGTACATTCCTGCAGTTTAATGGTAAACCTTTCTAGATACTGGAGCTGAGTGATATATCGGTGGTGGGAATCGCTTGTGATGTCACATCTGTTAATTAACCCCTGAATAATGGGAACATGACTTCAGTGACCAAGTGATACTCACTCATATATGTGTTTCATATGTATCCTGCCTCCTGCTTTATTACCCGCAGATCATGAATGGAGACATACTGGTGAATTATTACTATTTTGTACACTCTGTGACACAGTGAGAGGTTTACTACAAGAAAATTTAGACTAGCACATTTATATTCATAGTCACAAGTGCATATCAATCAAGAAAACATGGTTGATAAAAAAAAAGGCTGCACAACATTTCACATACAAACAATAGAGCTGAGAAATGGGGATCATTCTAAATTAAAGTGGTATTATACCTACTGTAAATGGAAAAATAAAAGCTCTTTGCGCACATTTTTGATCAATCGTGTGTCGGGCCCATCTACCAGGCGTCAAGGTGGCTTCCGCAGATGGGTACCTAACACTAATATACCGCCTCTCTTGGACTTACCTAAGCTTACAATTTTCAGGGCAGTGAAGGAACCAGCTACATTTATACTCTGCTCAGAAACCCCAGGCAGATGGGCGTTGCTCATTCTAAAAGAGGCGCTACCCTCAATATATACTACAAGAAAATTTAGACTAGCACATTCATATACATAATCACAGGTGCATATCCATCAAGCAGACATGGTTGATAAAAAAAAAAAAAAATGGCTGCACAACATTTCACATACAAACAATACGTTTGATCAAAAATGAGCTTTTATTTTTCCATTTATAGTAGGTATAATACCACTTTAATTTAGAATGATCCCCAATTCTCAGCTCTATTGTTTGTATGTGAAATGTTGTGCAGCCATTTTTTTATCAACCACAGTGAGAGGTTTGGTCTGGGAAAACAGGTATTTTCCTCCCAGCATGTGCTGATGGGCTGATTTATAGCCAGATGAGGTCAAATACCGGACCAGATTTTAAGTGCCTGTCCGGGTTTTGGCAGCACCTAGCTGTCCTTAAATAGGCAGCTGAGCTCAGAAGCCATGTCTCTGTGTTGGGATCTGGGAGCCTTGTTTCTGGATGAAGGCTTGCTACCTGTTTGGCTTAAAAACAAGTTGGTGCTGCTATGCTTAAGGACTCTTTGAGGCAGAATTGCCGCATGGTGTGAATTACCACCAACACCGCAAAGTGACTTTTTGTTTGAATATGACTGCTTGTTTTGTCACTTGTCTAAAGTGTGAATAATGAACACTGAACTGTTTCATCCAAAGAACTTGTTGTTGCCTCTATACTGCGTCCGCTAGTCCTGTCTACCAGAGAAAAACCCCACAACTCATTGACAAAAAAAATTATTCACCAAGAAATTGTTGTGGAATGGAATGATAATATATGTGAGTTATCACAGTTTTATAATTGATACATTTTTTGGGGAAGGCTGTACAATTAAAAGGAGGCTCTAAGACACTGTCTGGCCCTCTTTAGCCTAGATATAAGATGAGATACAGTTGGGCATGGAGGCATACAGATTCTGTATGGTATCTTGTGGCACATTTACCCTCTAATGTTACAGCTGGACCTGTAGATCCAGCAAACTTGTAGGTTGGTGAAGCTGGCATCCCTTCTGGTCCCATAAATGCTGGATTGGTGATAAATCTGGTCACCGGCCAGCCAATGAAGTGTTGTAATCTATGTGGAGACTTTCCTAGGAAACCCTTGCGAGCATTATCCTGCTGAAAAATGCCAGGTGGAAGCCCTGCCATGAGAGGAGCACATGTGGTGGCAGGATGTCCTGTACATATCTCTAGGCAGGTAATTTCCCTCATATCACTACTGGGGTCATATGAGATGGCTCCCCCGATCATCACACCAGCTGTTAGGGAAGACAATACGTCGCTCCACAGCAAAGACAGGAATGAAGTGCTCACCATGAGGTCTCCATACTCAAACCAGACTGTCATCAGATCCCAAACAGAACCTAAAGACAATACGATTGCAGTCTGCAGCAATCCAGGTTTCTCTTTCATGACACCCCTGCAAAAAAAGGCAACGGTGGATGGCTGTTATTGGCAGGACACGTAATGGGCACAGTGAAAGTTTCCTTCTGCTAAGTGCCTATAAATGGTCCATACAGAGACCTGGGTGTAATGAAGGGGCCACCTATGTCTGGATGGTGGATAACAAAACTGGGAACTGCTCATGCATGTCAGTGGATAAAATGATCCTCTCTACTGGTGGTCTATTTGGGCTGTCTGGAGGCTGTTTTCCAAGTGTTTGTGTCCTCACATAACCACTGCTCCCAACACCTCCTAACAGCTAGGTCAGAACAGCCTAGATGATGGCAATTTGTCAAAATGACCATCCTGGTTCTTTCAGTCCATTGATGTGTCTAAATGAGAATAAATAAACTTTTCTGTTTTAATTATATTAAAAATAACGTTATGTATCTTCAGTGAAATCCTGTGTGACTACACTGACGAGCAAAAGGGTAAAAATATTTGGAACTTTTGACTTTCAGGCTCCATATCTCACCATCCACTACAGCTTTGAATTTGAGACTACCATTTGTCATGATAAAAACATAGATCCCTCTGCCCGACTTGTTTCGCTAGTAGCAAATTTCTCAAGGGCTGTTTGCTAGTTACTTTATACACATTTGAGTACAATGGGTATGAAAAGGATGACATAGTGTTCCAGCAGGACAATGACCTGAAGCATACATTGAGATTGGTGAAAAAATGGTTCAATGAAGTAGAGGCGCTGGATTGGCCCCCACAGTCTCCAGACTTCAACCCAATCGAACACTTGTAGGTAGAGTTAAAGAAAAAGCTGTTTTCGTACCCAAGTGAGTCGACCAGTATGCACTGCACCAACATTGGGAACGTGTAGAAGAGACCTGGGAATAGATTTTGGTTGAGACATGCTTGAATCTAGCAGGCAGTGTTGAAATCCTGAGTCATTCCCTTGGTCAATTTAAATGATTCTAAAAGAAAGTATTGAGTATGGATTCAAGCTGGAGGATTTATATATTAACGGAGAATACAAATGTGATCGCACTCTATATCCAGCATTCTGCCCTGCCTCCATGCTGGATGAGACATTGGTGTACATTTTGGCCAAAGCGTAATAAGCCACTCACCACGTCAAGGTTGCCTCCATTTGAGTGGTCCCTAACGCTAGTTCCCACCTGTTCATGGGCCATGACAGCCACACAAAATCCAGGGAATGCAGGTCAGCGTGCACGCCAAGCACACTCTGCTTTTAACCCCGTCCGGTGCCATTACAGCTTTCATCGGATCCAGGGATGCAAGTACCAACATGCACGCTGAGCCCACCATATACTTCTCCTGGAGCCAAATGGCCACTGGTAGGTTCTATATAAGCAGACTCAGTTTTATACTGACTTTAAAACCAGCCTCCAGGACAGATTGACTGGTCAGGTGTGCATGACTCAAAGGAGATCGCCACGCCTCCAATACATACTACAAAGAAATTTTTTTTGGGGGGGAATTGAGTCAGCACAACCTGTATATAGGTGCAGACCACTATGGCGAAATACATATACAAACGGAGAATACAAATGTGATCGCACTCTATATCCAGCATTCTGCCCTGCCTCCATGCTGGATGAGACATTGGTGTACATTTTGGCCAAAGCATAATAAGCCACTCACCACGTCAAGGTTGCCTCCATTTGAGTGGTCCCTAACGCTAGTTCCCACCTGTTCATAGGCCATGACAGCCACACAAAATCCAGGGAATGCAGGTCAGCGTGCTCGCCAAGCACACTCTGCTTTTAACCCCGTCCGGTGCCATTACAGCTTTCATCGGATCCAGGGATGCAAGTACCAACATGCACGCTGAGCCCACCATATACTTCTCCTGGAGCCAAATGGCCACTAGTAGGTTCTATATAAGCAGACTCAGTTTTATACTGACTTTAAAACCAGCCTCCAGGACAGATTGACTGGTCAGGTGTGCATGACTCAAAGGAGATCGCCACGCCTCCAATACATACTACAAAGAATTTTTTTTTGGGGGGGAATTGAGTCAGCACAACCTGTATATAGGTGCAGACCACTATGGCGAAATACATATACAAACAGAGAATACAAATGTGATCGCACTCTATATCCAGCATTCTGCCCTGCCTCCATGCTGGATGAGACATTGGTGTACATTTTGGCCAAAGCGTAATATATTGGTGCGAAATGAACTCTCTGAAATTCAGGCTGTCTTGAACCTTCTCAGCCAGATCCACCTAATGTTACTAAAAGATTTCTTTACATGTAATGCTAGCAATGGGGTACACTCGGGATGGATGGTTCTGGACCATGTGAAGAGCTGTCAGGACCTTGCAGATATTCATAACAGCCGCTCATCCCCCAACAAATCCTACCTGAGATATACTGATTATATTAAAGAAGTGCTTCTGGTGTTTGTGTCTATCCTCTCCAATCTGCCTGCTGTATTCTTCTCTATTTTGCCACTGTGCCTCAATATGTGACACCTGTACCAACCACCAGTACATTGCTTTGTGTTATGTGCTGATGCATGCTCGCTCCTTCACAGCACTTCCTACTTCCTGTGAACTACAAGCTGATGTCATCACTGGCCTAGTTCCTCCCTTCTCCTTTCCATGCTCTGCTCAATGTGATGCATTTGAGCCTCACCTCTTAGATTTCATTCTACCACATATCTTCCTCGAGGACAGCAGGTAAATTTTGTCTTCAAATTGTAGCTCCGGAAAGCATTATTAATGATTTTGATTTCCTTCAGCTGCATTATGACGACTGGTATCAAAGACACAGGAGGCTACATGCACGGCAAGGTACCCGATGCAGCACAGACTTATATGTACAGCACATACAGTTGCAAGAAAGTATGTGAACCCTTTGGAATGATATGGATTTCTGCACAAATTGGTCATAAAATGTGATCTGATCTTCATCTAAGTCCAAGCAATAGACAATCACAGTCTGCTTAAACTAATAAAACACAAAGAATTAAATGTTACCATGTTTTTATTGAACACACCATGTAAACATTCACAGTGTAGGTGGAAAAAGTATGTGAACCCTTGGATTTAATAACTGGTTGAACCTCCTTTGGCAGCAATAACTTCAATGAAACGTTTCCTGTAGTTGCAGATCAGACGTGCACAACGGTCAGGAGTAATTTTTGACCATTCCTCTTTACAGAACTGTTTCAGTTCAGCAATATTCTTGGGATGTCTGGTGTGAATCGCTTTCTTGAGGTCATGCCACAGCATCTCAATCGGGTTGAGGTCAGGACTCTGACTGGGCCACTCCAGAAGGCATATTTTCTTCTGTTTAAGCCATTCTGTTGTTGATTTACTTCTATGCTTTGGGTCGTTGTCCTGTTGCAACACCCATCTTCTGTTGAGCTTCAGCTGGTGGACAGATGGCCTTAAGTTCTCCTGCAAAATGTATTGATAAACTTGGGAATTCATTTTTCCTTCGATGATAGCAATCCGTCCAGGCCCTGATCCAGCAAAGCAGCCCCAAACCATGATGCCCCCACCACCATACTTCACAGTTGGGATGAGGTTTTGATGTTGGTGTGCGGTGCCTCTTTTTCTCCACACATAGTGTTGTGTGTTTCTTCCAAACAACTCAATTTTGGTTTCATCTGTCCACAGAATATTTTGCCAGTACTGCTATGGAACATCCAGGTGCTCTTGTGCAAACTGTAAACGTGCAGCAATGTTTTTTTGGGACAGCAGTGGCTTCCTCTGTGGTATCCTCCCATGAAATCAATTCTTGTTTAGTGTTTTAAATATCGTAGATTCGCTAACAGGGATGTTAGCATATGCCAGAGACTTTTGTAAGTCTTTGGCTGACACTCTAGGATTCTTCTTCACTTCATTGAGCAGTCTGCGCTGTGCTCTTGCAGTTATCTTTACAGGACGGCCACTCCTAGGGAGAGTAGCAGCAGTGCTGAACTTTCTCCATTTGTAGACAATTTGTCTTACCGTGGACTGATGAACAGCAAGGCTTTTGGAGATACTTTTATAACCCTTTCCAGCTTTATGCAAGTCAACAATTCTCAATCGTAGGTCTTCTGAGAGCTTTTTTGTGCGAGGCATCATTTCATATCAGGCAATACTTCTTGTGAAAAGCAAACCCAGAACTGGTGTGTGTTTTTTATAGGGCAGGGCAGCTGTAACCAACACCTCCAATCTCATCTCATTGATTGGACTCCAGTTGGCTGACACCTCACTCCAATTAGCTCTTGGAGATGTCATTAGTCTAGGGGTTCACATACTTTTTACACCTGCACTGTGAATGTTTACATGGTGTGTTCAATAAAAACATGGTAACATGTAATTCTTTGTGTGTTATTAGTTTAAGCAGACTGTGATTGTCTATTGTTGTGACTTAGATGAAGATCAGATCACATTTTATGACCAATTTGTGCAGAAATCCATATCATTCCAAAGGGTTCACATACTTTTTTTTTGAAACTGTAGTTGAGGAACAACAGATCCATCTGCATGAGATGGGGCAGAACAGTAACTGAACAGTCAGGCCCATTAAGGGATCCTTCACCTGCCTCAGCAGTGCATGATATTATTTGTGCCTGTTAAATTTGAGCCCCGTCAAACAATCTAGTAGTAGAGCCATCTAAGTGCTGGGCTCTGCAATACTTCAGTTTCAGCAGTGGTTGGACTATCTGAGATCCTTTTCCTGTCTCTCCTTTATCTGAAATAATCTTGACTGCACTGAACTTCGAAAGATCTGCATTCAGATGAACTTCATTCACCCATTTAACATGTTCTTCATGTAGACATCGGTTGTGGAATGCTTCAAGAGTAGAAACAGATTGTAGATCCTCAGCCATAAACTCAGATTCTTTGCAGCACTCTCACTGAATTAGGCAGTGGCTGAGGGACAGACAACAGAGGGTTGTAGTCAATGGAGTATATTCAGACCATGGTCTTGTTACCAGTGGGGTACCTCAGGGATCTGTTCTGGGACCCTATTGTTTAATATCTTTATCAGCGAAATTGCAGAAGGCCTCGATGGTAAGGTGTGTCTTTTTTCTGATGACACAAAGATTTGTAACAGGGTTGATGTTCCTGGAGGGATACACTAAATGGAAATAGATTTAGGAAAACTAGAGGAATGGTCAAAAATCTGGCAACTAAAATTTAATGTTGATAAGTGCAAGATAATGCACATGGGGCGTAAAAACCCAAGAGCAGAATATAAAATCAGTGATACAGTCCTAACCTCAGTATCTGAGGAAAGGGATTTAGGGGTCATTATTTCAGAAGACTTAAAGGTAGGCAGACAATGTCATAGAGCAGAAGGAAATGCTAGCAGAATGCTTGGGTGTATAGGGAGAGGCATTACCAGTAGACAGAGGGAGGCGCTCATGCCGCTCTACAGAGCACTAGTGAGACCTCATTTGGAGTATTGTGCTCAGTACTGGAGACCATATCTCCAGAAGGATATTAATACTTTGGAGAGAGTTCAGAGAAGAGCTACTAAACTAGTACATGGATTGCAGGATAAAACTTACCAGGAAAGATTAAAGGACCTTAACATGTATAGCTTGGAAGAAAGACGAGACAGAGGGGATATGATAGAAACTGCTAAATACATAAAGGGAATCAACAAGGTAAAAGAGGAGAGAATATTTAAAAGAAGAAAAACTGCTACAAGAGGACATCGTTTTAAATTAGAGGGGCAAAGGTTTAAAAGTAATATCAGGAAGTATTACTTTACTGAGAGAGTAGTGGATGCATGGAATAGCTTTACTGCAGAAGTGGTAGCTGCAAATACAGTGAAGGAGTTGAGGCATGCATGGGATAGGCATAAGGCCATCCTTCATATAAGATAGAGCCAGGGGCTATCCATAGTATTCAGTATATTGGGCAGACTAGATGGGCCAAATGGTTCTTATCTGCCGACACATTCTAGGTTTCTCAAGCTCATTGCACATTACCACAGCTACACCACTCAGTATTTCCAACACGTATGTTTGCAGAATCAAAATATATAATTATGTCTTCTCCGACAAAGAAATTTCAAGGTCGTTTTGAAAGCATTCTAGATTATGTGTTCTACCAGTTTGTAACTCTTCCACCAATTCCTGTACATTTGTTCCAAAAATGTTAATTATTTCAGTAAAGATTTTTACTTTCTATCACGCTGCAGAAATACATGATGAAATATTTATTTTCCAGTTGTGGGATTGTGAGTTTCCCACTACTTTATGGTCATCAAGTTTGTCAATAAACCAAACCAGCGTCTTATGGGTGAAGAAGTAATTTTTTGTATTCATAACCATGAAACTCAAGTAGAGGCGTATGAATGAACTAGACATTAAGCCTGTTAGAATAACAGGTGCTAGAACAATAGTGCATAAACATTAGTAGGAACAGTCTATATTAAATAGCAAGGTAATTTGACCACATTGTATTTCTTGTTTTATTTTTTATTTTTGTCAAAAATATTTTGGCAAGAAGTCAAAAGTAAAATAATAAAAATAAAATGGAAACTTATATATCACAATATAGTAAGTATAATTATTATAGCCTTAATGTAAAACTTTGTAACAATCTGCAATATACAACATTCAAAGCAGATATTCAGAAAAAAATAATTTTTTTACCTCTTGAAATTTTTCTATAAAATTTATTTGTAGACAACATTTCTTGTAAATATTCTGTCTGAATCTGGCAACAGTTTGCCTTGTTCAGGACCTTCTAATGTTCTAATATTTTCTTTTACCATAATACTGGCTTATATGTGGCTGTAATATGCATCACTGCCACTGACTGCTTGCTGTGTCTGAGATTGCTGGCACTGACTGGTGGCTGAGACTGCTGCCACTGAGTGCTGGCTATGGCTGAGACTGCTTGAACTGACTAGAGGCTGTGGCTAAAACTGCTGGCACTGACTAATGGCTGAGACTGGTGGCTGTGGCTGAGACTGCTGGCTGTGGCTTGTGAATGAGACTGCTGGCACTGAGTGCTGACTGTGGCTGAGACTGCTGACTGCGGCCTTTGGCTGAAACTGCTGGCACTGACTGGTGGCTGTGGCTGAGACTGCTGGCACTGACTGGTGGCTGAGACTGGTGGCTGTGGCTGAGACTGCTGGCACTGACTGGTGGCTTTGTCTGAGACTGCTGGCTTTGGCTGAGACTGCTTGCACTGACTGATGACTGTGGCTCTGACTGCTGTGCATGGCTGGTGGCCAAGACTGGTGTCTGTGGCTGAGACTTCTGGCACTGACTGGTGGGTGAGACTGCTGGCTGTGGCTGGTGGGTGAAACTGCTGGCTGTGGCTTGTGGCTGAGACTGCTGACACTCAGTGCTGGCTGTAGCTGAGAGTGCTGGCACTGACTGGTGGCTAGTGGCAGAGACTGGTGGATATTGCTCAGACTGCTGGCATTGGCCGGTGGCTGTGGCTGAAACTACTGGCACTAACTGGTGGCCGATACTGTTGGCTGTGGCTCAGACTGTTGGCACTGACTGCTGGCTTTGGCTGAGAGTGCTAGCTGCGACTGATGGCTGAGACTGCTTGGACTGACTGTTGGCTGTGGCTGAGACTGCTGGCACTCAATGCTGGATGTGGCTGAGACTGCTGACTGCAGCTGGTGGCTGAGACTGCTGGCACTGACTGGTGGCTGTGGCTGAGACTGGTGGCACTGACTGGTAAGACTGGTGGCACTGGCTGTGGCTGAGACTGTTGGCTGCAGCTGGTGGTTGAGACTGCTTGCAGTGGCTGAGACTGCTGACTGCTGCTTTTGGCTCAAACTGCTGGCACTGACTGGTGGCTGTGGCTGAGACTGCTGGCACTGACTGGTGGCTGTGGCTGAGACTGCTGGCACTGACTGATGACTGTGGCTCTGACTGCTGTGCGTGGCTGGTGGCCAAGACTGATGTCTGTGGCTGAGACTTCTAGCACTGACTGGTAGGTGAGACGAGACTGCTGGCTGTGGCTTGTGGCTGAGACTGTTGACGCTCAGTGCTGGCTGTAGCTGAGAATGCTGGCACTAACTGGTGGCTGTGGCTAGTGGCAGAGACTGGTGGCTGTGGCTCAGACTGCTGGCACTGACCTGTGGCTGTGGCTGAAACTTCTGGCTGTGGCTGGTGGCCGATACTGTTGGCTGATGGCTGAGACTGCTTGCACTGACTGTTGACTGTGACTGCTGGCAGTGAGTGCTAGATGTGGCTGAGACTGGTGGCTGAGACTGCTGGCACTGACTGGTGGCTGTGGATGAGACTCCTGGCACTGACTGATGGCTGTGGCTCTGACTGCTGTGCATGGCTCGTGGCCAAGACTGGTGTCTGTGGCTGAGACTTCTGGCACTGACTGGTGGGTGAGACTGCTGGCTGTGGCTTAGGGCTGAGACTGCTGGCACTCAGTGCTGGCTGTAGCCGAGAATGCTGGCACTGACTGGTGGCTGTGGCTGAGACTGCTGGGTGAGACTGCTGGCTGCGGCTTGTGGCTGAGATTGCTGGCACTGAGTGCTGGCTGTAGCTAAGAATGCTGGCACTGACTGGTGGCTGTGGCTAGTGGTCAAGACTGGTGGCTGTGGCTCAGACTGCTGGCGCTGACCGGTGGCTGTGGCTGAAACTGCTGGCTGTGGTTGAGACTGTTGGCTGTGGCTCAAACTGTTGGCAGTGACTGCTGGCTGTGGCTGAGGGTGCTGGCTGTGGCTGAGACTGCTTGCACTGACTGATGGCTGTGGCTCTGACTGGTGTATGTGGCTGGTGGCTGAGACTGCTGGCTGTGGCTAGTGGCACTGACTGCTGGTAGCGACTGGTAGGTCAGACTGCTGACAGGGGCTCCTCTCTATATGGCTGATACTGTAGTGAATTACTGAAATGGCGGTGCTCTAACTTGCCGGCGCGCTGGTGTGGTGTGGGGGGGGGTGTGTGTAGCGTCATTTGCTCATTGGTCGGCGCGCTGGTGTGGGCGGTGCGTGAAGCGCTGTGTGCTGATAGGTCCCCACGCCTATCAGCACACACACACTGACACAGGGATTTTATTATGTAGTGTGTATATACTATATATATATATATATATATATATATACACTGCTCAAAAAAATAAAGGGAGCACAAAAATAACACATCCTAGATCTGAATTAATTAAATATTCTTCTGAAATACTTAGTTCTTTACATAGTTGATAGTGCTGACAACAAAATCACACAAAAATAATGGAGATCTGGATTTGGAGTCACAGTCAAAATTAAATTAAAGTGGAAAAACACACTACAGGCTGATCCAACTTTGATGTAATGTCCTTACATAGTACTTTGACTACTCCCAGTAAGAGCCATCCCGGATCAGCTATATAGCAATACTAAAATAGCAAAGTGTCAATCAGCATTAGATGCCGCTGACACCTGAAAATACAAGCTCTTACTTTACCAAGGCCAGGAACCTCGGTGACACAAACCTTCTGTCAACGACGGACCCTTGCACCTTCCTACACCTCTCACAGAAGTGAATGCAGTGGTGGTCGCACTTGCGTGGAGAATTCATTTCTGTGGGACTTCAGAAAATAGTTGAGAACGCAGTAATAATAATAATGACACTTAAAAACTCTGGGGAAAAAAGGCACAAAAAATTTCCTTTACCACTAGGGTTCTGTGCAGGGAGGTTGTCACCAGGTGTACATGTGACGTCATCGGCGCACTGAGGATGGAGCGGCCGAGCGAGCGTTCTCCACTCAGTGCGCCTGCGCCAACTGAAAACCGGCGCGAGATTAAAAACGCAGACAGGGCCAGTCAGAGGACGAGCGCATTGGCTGGTCCTGTCAATCAACATGAGGAGGGGGCGTCATTATGAATGGAGGATGCGGCTGCTAGCAGCAGGTAGCCGCCCTACTTGCTGGTAGAGAGGTAATTAGCATATTATAAAAGTCTGTTTTTTTATATACCTACTGAACCAAACTGAGTAATAGCCCTATATATTGAGAAATCACAGCATAAGGGTTTTAAGGAGACAAAAAAAAATGAGTTTAGTGGAGTGACAGAAGCCCTTTAAGCCTTTGGCTGTATCTTTTTGGACTGGTATGTACAGTGCTGCCCATAATTATTCATACCCCTGGCAAATTTTGACTTAAAGTTACTTTTATTCAACCAGCAAGTAATTTTTTGACGGGAAATGACATAGGTGTCTCCCAAAAGATAATAAGACGATGTACAAGAGGCATTATTGTGGGGAAAAAAAACATTTCTCAGCTTTTATTTACATTTGAGCAAAAAGTGTCCAGTCCAAAATTATTCATACCCTTCTCAATAATCAATAGAAAAGCCTTTATTGGCTATTACAGCAATCAAACGCTTCCTATAATTGCAGACCAGCTTTTTCCATGTCTCCACAGGTATTTTTGCCCATTCATCTTCAGCAATGAGCTCCAAATCTTTCAGGTTGGAGGGTCTTCTTGCCATCACCCTGATCTTTAGCTCCCTCCACAGATTCCCAACTGGATTCAAGTCTGGACTCTGGCTGGGCCACTGCAAAACGTTAATGTTGATGTCTGCTAACCATTTCTTCACCACTTTTGCTGTGTGTTTTGGGTCATTGTCATGCTGAAATGTCCACTGGTGCCCAAGGCCAAGTTTCTCTGCAGACTGCCTGATGTTGTCGTTTAGAATCCTCATGTATTGCTCTTTTTTAATGGTGCCGTTTACTGTGATCAGGTTCCCTGGTCCATTGGCTGAAAAACACCCCCAAAGAATTAGGTTCCCACCACCATGTTTGGCAGTGGGGATGGTATTCTTTGGGTTGAAGGCTTTTCCTTTTTTATGCCAAATTAGGGAAACATCATTGTGACCAAACAATTCAATTTTTGTTTCATCGCACCATAACACAGAAGACCAGAAGTCTTCTTCTTTGTCCAGATTCGCTTTTGCAAAGGCCAAGTGAGCTTCTGTGTGCCTTATCTGGAGACGTGGCGTCCTCCTTGGTCTGCATTGTGCAGTGTCCGTTGGATTGTCTGCCTTGAGAAGTTGCCACCAGCAGAGCCCAGATTCACCAGGATAGCCTTGGTGGTGATCCTTGGATTCTTTTTCACCTCTCTAACTATCCTCCTGACCAGCACAGGTGTCACTTTTGGCTTCCGACCACGTCCTCTGAGATTTTTCACAGTGCGGAACATCTTGTATTTTTTGCTCAAATGTAAATGAAAGCTGAGAAATGTTTTTTTCCCCACAATAATGCCTCTTCTACATCGTCTTATTATCTTTTGGGAGACACCTATGTCATTTCCCGTCAAAAAATTACTTGCTGGTTGAATAAAAGTAACTTTAAGTCAAAATTTGCCTGGGGTATGAATAATTATGGGCAGCACTGTAGGTTGGTAGTGGGAACTACCAGTCAACACCCTTGTTCCAGTACGGCTATTCCTTCTATCAATTGTCTTTTTATTGACGATTTTTACAAGAATAAACATGTACATACACAAAAGAAAACATGACTTTGGTGTACATTATTTCTCCTATAAAGATACAATTTAAGTCATTTGAACAGTAAAGAGAAAATTAGCATACATCATATTTTCGTGCATGCATATCTCCACATTGAGTAGTTTTAAAGAAGTACATACATGGTGTTTAACCATGCAAAGCTATATAAAATTTACTATATGAAGGATTCAGACATACATAGGGGAATGACAAGACTTGACACACTAGGGTTAGGATGGGTAAGGTAAGGTATGGATTAGATCAACATGAGACGTCAAACACCATGTCCCACTGCTTCCAAACCCGGTCAAACTTGTCAACCGAAGCAAGCACTGTAGCCGACATATGTTCGAGGCGTCTCACTTCCAATATACTATTTATGAGTTCAACCCGTGACGGGCAATCTATTCTTTTCCAGAATCTTGCCAACAGACGTCTAGCCGCAGTCAGGACATATAACATTAGCTTTAATAAATGTTTCTTCAAAGGTATGTGTGGAACATTTAATAAGTATATGTAAGGGTCCAATGGAAATCTTATTTCAAACAAGCTGTATAGAATTTCCTGTACCATACTCCAGAATGGATTTAAAATCTGGCATTCCCAAAAAATATGGATATGTGACCCCACCTCCGCGTTACATCTCCAGCAACGATCCGAAATATCAGGGTTAAACTTATGCAATAACTGGGGGGTGTGGTACCAAAACATCATTATTTTGTAAGTATTTTCTCTATGTATAGCACACGTTGATGTCATCGCAGCTCTTTGCCAAATTATCCTCCATTCCTCTACTGAAAAAGAACGGTGCAAGAGCGATTCCCACTTAGACATATATAAATGACGTACAGATGCTTGAGAGGCCGGGGAGGAGAGGAGCACATATATTTCAGATATAAGACCCCTAGTAGACTCTGAAAGTTTACATGTCTTCTCAAAAGACGTGGGGATAGATACCTGTTTTGAATGAAACAATGTAGTGAACAAATGTTGTATCTGCAGGTATTGATATTCAGTGACTTCCGTAAGTGACCTAGAACTTCTAAGCTCATCTAGTGAAAGTAATTGTAACGTTCTATAGTCGATCATATCCGCAAACCTAAATATCTTCTTTGAAAACCAAGGTTTAAAAAAAGAGATTTGAGATCCCGCATCGAAAAGCGGTGTAAACAGAAAAGATGTCATGGAGGATTTCTCAGAAACCAAGGAGAAACGGTGTTTACAATGCTGCCATACTTTGTATGTATGTAACATTGGTCCTAATAGCTCTGGTAATTGAGTGTGTGGTATTGGAGACCATAACAAAGAGTTAGGATGTAACGGAGCAATCCACAATTTTTCAATTTCCATCCACCTGGAATAGGCATAAAGTTTAGACCATGCTGGTATCCATCTAAGATGTGTGGCCCAGTAATATTTGGTAATGTCTGGAACTGCTAACCCTCCTTGAGATTTCAGGGCCACAAGGGTACTACTTGCTATCCTATGTCTCTTCCCATTCCATATGAATTTAAATATACCAGCCTGTAATGCTCGTAATTCCGTCCTTGGTACATGTACCGAGAGGGTCTCAAATAAATAGAGTAATTTTGGCAGAATGGACATTTTAACTGCCGCTATGCGGCCAAACATGGATATGGGGAGAGACATCCATTTAGCCATCAGACGTTTAAGCTCTCGAAAAAGGGCGGGGAAATTATGGGAATATGTAGAAGAATATGTTGCTGCTAGATTCACTCCTAAATAACGCAGGGTAGCATCTTGCCAATGAAAGCGGTAGTTAGATCGTAACGGAGCTAATACATCTACTGGTAAGTTTAGGGGAAGGGCTTCTGTTTTCGAGGAATTAATCTTATATCCGGAGAGTCGACTATACAGTGTCAACATGTTAAATAAGTTGGGCAGAGTAATATGTGGGTCTGATAAGGTAAGCAAAACATCATCCGCAAATAATGATATCTTATATTCTACTTGGTTAACCATGATTCCATGAATATCTGGGTTGGACCTAATTGCTGCGGCTAAGGGTTCAATGCAAAGCACAAACAGGAGAGGAGAGAGCGGGCATCCCTGCCTGGTGCCGTTTTTTATCGGGAAAGGAGCTGAATTTTCATATGGTAATTTAATTGTCGCTGTAGGATGACTATATAACGAGTTGAGGGCTGAGATAAAGGGACCAGAGAATCCAAAGGCCCGCAAGGTGGAAAACATAAACGGCCAGCTTAAGCGATCAAACGCTTTTTCAGCGTCTAAACTCAATAATAGTGCCTGTTGATGTTTCCTATTGACAATATCTATCAGATTAATAAGTCTTCTCGTGTTGTCCCCACCCTGCCGGCCCCTCACAAAGCCAACTTGATCCGAGTGTATCAATCGCGGGAGCCAATATGCCAACCTATCTGCCAATATCTTGGTGAATATTTTTAAATCCGAGTTTAGAAGAGCAATAGGGCGGTAATTTGCGCAATCTAGAGGATCTCTTCCCGGTTTTGGAATGAGAGTTATATGGGAATGCAGCATGGTCTCTGGTATAGCTGAGCCTTGTAGAAATGAGTTAAAAAGTGTACCTAGATGGGGTGTAAGGAGAGATGAGAAAGTCTTATAATAAGAATAGGGTAACCCATCTGGTCCAGGCGACTTGCCATTAGGTAATTGGGAAATTACACCCTGAATCTCCTCAGCTGTGATCTGAGCATTAAGTGCAGACCCTGCCTCTGGTGATAATTTGGGTATATTACTTTGAGCCAAAAAAGAGTCAAATAGTGCTTGGCGGTCGACTGGGTCAGAGGGTGCCTGTGGTGTAAGAGAATATAAGGAAGCATAGTATTGCTGAAATTGATCAAGTATCGCTTTGGGGTCATATACCATGTCTCCACTGCTCGTTCTCAGAGACATTGGAGCAGTAGTCGCGGTTGACTCTCGCAGCTGACGAGCTAAAATAGTATGTGATTTATTCCCCCACATATAAAACCGTTGGCGCGAATATAATAAGAGTTTGCCAGTTTTTTCAAAAGCCATTTCACGTAAACGAGCACGGAGAAGTACTATACGTCGTAATAAGTGACAAGAGCGATGAGTCCCTAAACGGGTTTCTAACTGTTTTAATTGGGCAAGGGTGTTATTATATCGGAGATTATAGTCTCTTTTCAATCTAGTGCTTACACTAAATACATTTGCCTCTGAAAACGGCTTTATGCGCCTCCCACAATATAGCTACAGACGGGGCCGTGGATTGATTAAAAGTAAAATATTCTTCTAAGGAACTTCCCAGTTCCTGTCTGGTCGGTAATTTAGTTAATAAAGATTCATTAAGTCGCCAGTGGCATACCCTAGTACGAGCATTCTTTGAGTTAAACGTGACCGAGATTGGCGCGTGGTCTGACCACGTGATATTTCCCAATTCCGCATCTGTTAGCATCCTAAGGGCAGGTGCATTCCCAAAGAAATAATCTATGCGAGTATGAGTTCTGTGAGGGTGAGAATAAAACAAATACGTCCTAGCCGAAGGATTATTGACCCTCCACAAATCATATAGGGCATATTGTCTAATGAGTTTTCTAAAGAGACGTGATAATTTTCGCTGGGCTCTAGACGGTGTCGCTTCTCCGAGTGTCAGTCTATCCCAATGCTCTGAAAAAGCGACATTAAAATCTCCGCCTATAACAAGCGCTGCCGGTAAATATTTTTCCAATTCTCGAAATACCTTCTTCAGGAATGGAATCTGGTTTGAATTTGGGGCATAAATATTGCATAAAATAAGTGGAGCACCATGGAGAGAGGCCTGAAGTATTACATATCTACCATGATCATCAATCTGTGCAGATTCCACTTGTACAGGACATGTAGTAGATAAAAGGATAGCAACTCCAGCAGTTTTTGTATCAGCACTAGCTGAATATATTCGTGGGTAGGATCTAAACTTAAAGGAGCCCTCTCTATCAAAATGTGTCTCCTGCAGGAAAACGTCTGCTCTGTGAGATTTACACTCAGTGAGAGCTAGGCGTCGTTTTGCATTAGAGTTGAGTCCCTTAACGTTCAAGGAAATGCACTTAATCATGAGTGTATGTGGTGTAACAGTACTTGCCAATGACCAGAGTGGTATCCCCTAACGAACATCCATCTCCATATACTGAAATCCGTCCGAATATACCAGCAATAAGGAACCTGAAAGGAAGAAACATTGGGGAAAAGGGGAAGACAAAAGACAACATATATGACAAAGAACATGATATACAATTCTGAACAATGGGTGTGATCACCCAGTCAAGACTCAATATAACGTGAACAAAAACGAAAAGTAAAGCCCACGTCTGTCCCACCTCAAAATCTAGAGTGAGGGATAGAGAGAGGGCAACAAATAGAGTCCTGTTGGTAGGGACCTGACTGGACGCCATAACAGGCGAGGCCAGAATGGTAACTCAGAGAATATCTGAGATAAGAAAGATCAAATCAAAGAGAAAAACAATGCAATGAAAACAATTGCACCAATTGTAAGAGCTGCTGCTCAAAAAATTAGTTAACTGAAGGCCTCAGAGGGATTCAATCCCTTAAATATAAGCTTTCAAGGAGGCGCGTCACATAGGGGAGATCCATATGCTCCCGGTTGAGATGGAGGTCGGTTTCTTTTCCGCTGGACTGTGTGCCATGATGGAGCTGGAGCTGAAGGAGGGTCTGGGATCTCCCAATTATCAAGGGCCGGAGTGTTAAGACCCAAAGAGGAACAGAAACGGGATAAGTCCGCATGTGTGCGTAATATAGAGGTCTTGCCATTTTTCGTAGCAATCAAAGCAAAGGGGAAGCCCCAACGATATGGGATTTTGAGATCTTTCAAACATGCTAATAGAGGTTGAAGGCTTCTTCTTTTCTGTAGGGTCATCCAAGATAAGTCCTGGTACAGGTGAACGCTTGAGCCTTTAAAAGAAATCGTACGTAAGGTACGTGCCTTGGCCATGATGGATTCTTTCAGGCGGAAGTCATGCAGACAACAAATCACGTCTCGTGGCTGTGACGTAGTATTTTTCGGCCTAAGCGCTCTGTGGGCTCTATCCAGTTTGATGGTTAGTGGTGTTTGGGGCGCCAAAATAAAATTAAACAGTTCGTTCAATATAATGTCCAAATCTTCATCAGACTCTGATTCTAGCAGACCCCTAACCCGTATATTATTACGGCGTCCTCTGTTGTCTAGATCTTCCAGATGATTAGTATTTTCTTTAATAGCTTGGGATTGAGTGGCTATGATAGACTGTAATTTGGACACGTATCTTCTGGTGTCATCATGCTCCGTTTCAATCTGATCCACTCGGGCAGACATTTGTTGAAAGTCCACTCTTAAACAGGAAATTTCAGCTTTAAAGGCATCATGTACCCCGGCTACCATTACTTTAAAGTCTTCTTTTGTGGGCATCTGCTGTATTGCTTGCTGTAAAGACTTCATATCCTGGGAGGCACAAGGGGGCTCATCCCCATTCTCATCCCCAGACACTGAGCGCTGGCTCCACATATTTATTTCATCAGGGGGGTGTAAAATAGCAGAAGCTGTGTCTGCTTCAACTTCAGGGCTGTCTCCCCACTCACGGCGGCGTGCCGGTGTAGCCGCAGGCTGTTTAGCTTGTTTAGACGCCATTTTAGGCGGCATGTTAACGTATATGCCCTGGGAGCCCTGTAGCCAGCCAGGGAACTTCAGGCCTAGGTCAGGGGTGTCTGTGGGCCGCTCCGGTATGAACTCTGCAGCCAGGGGGCAAAGAGAGGGTTCCCTGCTGCTGCGCTCACCTGTTGTGGCTGAAGATTCAGGGGCCGTCTGCACTGTAATGGCGCCTGTTGCTGACCGCTGGAGAAGGCCGCTCTGGGAGGACTGAAGCTGGGAGCCGCGAGTAAGGTACGTGTCCAGTGTTCTTTCCCCTCGGGAGGACGGGTAGGTAGTGGGCTTCTTTAGGGGTAACTTTTTACCCATGTGACGCGCCGCTGTTAGCTGAATCGGCCTGTTTTAGCGGCAAGAGCAGCGGAGCTCAGGGATCACGCTGCCATCTCTGCAGACGTCCAGGCCACGCCCCCGGCTATTCCTTCTAGCCTGAAAAGATCACAGTAGTTACACCTGGGATCATTACTGGGTAATAAATCTAGGCCTTAGTCAGAGTCTGCTTGCTCTCTGACTGGGAGACTGTGCCAAACCGAATCCTCCTGACAGGCTGAATGCTTAGGTGAGAGAGATGTTTTCTCTGTATTAGGCTAGATGCACACGAACGTGATTTGGTTCCGCATCCGGCTCGGGTACGGACCCATTCACTTCAATGGTGCCGAAAAAGATGCGGACAGCACTCCGTGTGCTGTCCACATCCGTTGCTCCGTTCCGTAGCCCCGCAAAAAAAAAAATAGAACATGTCCTATTCTTGTCCTTTTTGCGGACAAGGATAGGCATTGTTACAATGGATCCTCAAATAAAACAGATGCTGTAACGGAACGCCTTGCACCCCGACCGGGTACCTCCGTTGAATGGATGCTCCTAGTGCTTTCCGAGGACTCCAAGCACTCCACTTGACACTGTACGCACTGCAGACCCCACGAACCGCCGAAGCTTGGTTGAGGTCTCACCGTCTCCTACCCACCCTGGACCTACGACAAGGCTCCAGGCTCCAGTGGGTGAACCTCTCCTACATCCAGAGAGCAGGAACCAGGAACAAGCTCTTACAAGAGCTAGTAGTTATAGCCAGGGGAGTATAGCAAATCTCCCAGCGTATAGAAATCCCCAGCGTCGATCAGTTACCCAAACATCAGCCTCAACATGAGAAAGGGTAAAACAGGAACTCTCTTTATTTTAACACACAAGCCTTTTATACACATCTTCCAACAAAGTTACCACCCCAGGGTTTTGTAAAAACAGCCAATAACCACGTACAATACACTCAGACACTCCCACACAAAATCCCCCCCTCTGTCCGTGATAGAATTACCTCACACTGGGTTGATGCAATCATCCCAGGCAGACGCATACACAATATCCTCTGCCTTGGAGACACCCGAGGAGCAATTCAATTATCTCTCAGGACAAAGGGGAATGGCCCATACACACATGGGGACAATGGAGCAGACATCACTTACTCAAACATACAATGTCCCACCCTTTACAATACACATAGACATTTAACACATTCCCAGACAGCTCAAGTCTGAGTGCATATTATTAGGTGAATGGCACTCAGACAACATGAATACAATAAAATGAGCTAACTGGGTACCCTCACATAACATACGATACAATTACACAGACAGATGGTTCTGTCACACATCTCAAAACCCCACATGTCCCCATATGGCTTGGATCTGAGCGCTCAGATGCCACAAACACAGTCAAATCGCCATGGGGTTTAAGTTTTGCATGGGCTGATGAGAGGGCCCTGGGGGCAAGAGGCTGGTAATCCTGGGGCAAGAGGCTGGTAGCCAGGCCCCTCCAAAACCCAGTGGCGAGGTTGGTTTCGCCACAGATGCCATATGGACGTCATCCGTTTTTTTGCGGACCGCAAAATACATACGGTTGTGTGCATCTAGCCTTAGTTAGAGCCCAGAAGGGCAGGTGTTTATTTTATTGTTTGTTGTTATGCTTCATGTGCCGTGGATTCACCCAAGTGACTGTTAACTTGGAGGCCATGAATTTTGCTGTGCTGAGTAGCAAATAAAGCGATATTTACTTGACCCCGGAGTCTCAGAGTCTTTCATTGTCACCCCCACCGCAAGTACACAATTTCTTACACTCCATAAAGCCGCATTCCCCGATAGCAGCTTGTGATTTGCGAGACTCGTGAGCTGGCACGTTTCTGTGAAGCAGTAACACACCGACAACTTCCCACTGTGTAATGCCTTCATTGTTGAAGCATAGGTGTCTCCAGTAATTGTTGTCTTGTGGGGCCAGAATTCTAGTAATAAAACGTCTTCTGTATCCCAAAAAAACAGTTGCCATAATCTTTCCAGCTGACTGCTGCACACAAACTTTCTTTGGAATTGGTGACCCCTTGTGCTTCCATTGCATGGACTCTTGTTTGGGCTCTGGATTATGGTGGTGGACCCATGTTTCATCACCCGTAATCATTTGTGAATAGAAGTCTCCTGGATTTTCTCTAAGTATGACATTGACATGATCAAAACATCATGGGCCACATTTATCATTAGCTCAGGTCAGAATAATGGAGTGAAAAAGTCCCAAACGCTAAAACTGTGCACAAATTTGCGACTTTTTTCTGCTCTGCACTATGCTCGCCAGTTTTCTGAAAGTGGGTGTGTTTTTTCTTATGTAAATTAATCTCTAGACAGATTTACTATTGGGACTATTCAAAAAGTCGCAAAAAAGTCGCAATTTCACTCCAGTGAGGACCATGCTTATCTTATGAGACTTTTTAATAGAACATGCGACTTTTTCATAAAAACGTGCAACTTTTTCGTAAAAATGTGCGACTTTTGTAAAGCTGCTTACTGACGGATAAACTGCTACCGTCAAACCACATTTATTACAGTCTTAAAGGGCCGATCATAAATCTGACTTGGCTAAAACTGACTTTAGCCATATGTGAAAGTGGAGTGAGCTGTCAGAGTAATGATAAATCTGGCCCCATGAATGATACTGGAAACTGGGCCAACTGAAATGCCTAATTTATGAGCTATAACACCGACTTTGACCCGACGATCTTCCAAAATCATGGCTTCCACTTTATGGCACATTTCATCTGAAGATGCTTCGACAGCGTCACGTGCCGGAGGCCCAAGGCAGAGCTCCGGGACGTCATGCAAACTCTTTCACGTAGCGGATTACCCGCACAGCATCCGCTCATGTGAAAGAGCCCTTATAGTGACCGGCATTCTCCTCTAATATGCAGTGCTCCAGAGACCACATAGCAGCAGATTTCCTGATCTTTTCTAAATTGTAGAACTGGTAACCTCGCCCCAGATTTACCCCAGCGGCTCATACTGGGAGCTCTGGTGCGGGGCACACACGTTTCTCAGACTTATACCAACTCCTGGTCGGCTTCTCGTGCTGCGAGCAGGCGCCTGGGACTTCTATAAAACTGCACCGAATATGACCGGACGCGGCATCACTGCAGCACATTCTACTACAGAGACCGATGTGTGGAGCACAAGTCACCGCTGTGCACAGGACGTCTCGTCTCCTTCTAGAAGATACGAAGAAAGCAGAAGGAGCGCACAATCCAATCCTTCTCCTCCGGATCTTACACAACAGACACACATTGTACTAAATGCAGAACTTTCCGGGTGCGGAACCTGCAAAGAAAGGACAATGGGCCAGATTTATCATTAGCTCAGGTCAGAATAATGGAGTGAAAAAGTCCCAAACGCTAAAACTGCGCACAAATTTGCGACTTTTTTCTGCTCTGCACTATGCTCGCCAGTTTTCTGAAAGTGGGCGTGTTTTCTTATGTAAATTAATCTCTAGACAGATTTACTATTGGGACTATTTAAAAAGTCGCAAAAAAGTCGCAATTTCACTCCAGTGAGGACCATGCTTATTTTATGAGACTTTTTAATAGAACATGCGACTTTTTCATAAAAACGTGCGACTTTTTCGTAAAGATGTGCGACTTTTGTAAAGCCGCTTAGTGACGGATAAACTGCTACCGTCAAACCACATTTATTACAGTCTTAAAGGGCCGATCATAAATCTGACTTTAGCCATATGTGAAAGTGGAGTGAGCTGTCAGAGTCATGATAAATCTGGCCCAATGTAGTCAGAGAGCGAATCCTGATCTCTGACTATGAACCAGGGACTGAAGAAGCGCTGCAAATGGGAGACATTTCTATGAGAGGCCCATCCATCCCATCACTGAGGAGCTCACACTGCGAGATCTGCCCCCTACAGGAGACACCGAGAAGATCCTCCTGAAGTAATGGTAATAGTCACTAGAGATCCGTCCTTCACTGCTCCGCACAGAGCACAGGAGCTCCGCCCCTCATGTCACATGGTCATTATCACAGGCCCTTCACCACCTCTTATCCAATCCAGTTCTGAGCCACGCCCCCTGCACTGATCACAGGACGGTGACGTCACCCCAGGTCCTTTACCACCTCTTCTCCTTCCACTGCTAAACCACGCCCCTGCACTGATCACATGACGGTGACATCACCCCAGGTCCTTCACCACCTCTCCTCCTCCCCACAGCTGAGCCCCGCCCCCTGCACTGATCACATGACGGTGACGTCACCCCAGGTCCTTCAGCTCTGGCAGTGCAGCAGATACTGGGCAGGTCCTGGTCGGTAGTCAGGGCTCTTGTTCTCTCTGGTATCAGCCATTCCTCCAGCCTGCAGGTAAGATGAGCTGTGAGGAGACAGTGTGGTGGAGAGCTCAGACATGTCACCTCTGGAGATTCTCCTCCATTACACACAAGGAATCCTTCTCCGCTCCTCAGCTTAGTATGATGGGGGGAGTAGTAGTGGGGATAGTGGGGGTTGTCATCTTTCGGTGCTGGATGAGAGAATCTGCTCCGTATGACTGAGGTTTTCACCGCCAGGAGCTTAGATACACACTGCACTGACAGGAGCTTAGATACACCCGGTGCTCAGGGTTTTCCCGTCAGTGCAGCTTTATGACGGTCTGAGTTTTGCGGGATGAGTTGTACTTTTTCTCGGCCTCATTATAAGGCCTCTTGCACACGACCGTATGCTCGCCCAAGACATACAGTCCGTCAGCAGGCCATATGTCCCGTGGCGGCATACATCGTGCTCACGGGAATACACAGCATCATAGATTACAATGATGCTGTGGACGTCGGGCCGTCCGCGGGGCTATTGTTCCGCACTCATATGATCATATGAGTGCGGAACAATAGCCCCGCGGACGGCCCGACGTCCACAGCATCATTGTAATCTATGATGCTGTGTATTCCCGTGAGCACGATGTATGCCGCCACGGGACATATGGCCTGCTGACGGACTGTATGTCTCAGAGGGCATACAGTCGTTTGCATGAGCCCTAAGAGACATGGGACTCACTGATTAACCTTTATTCCTTTTTTTTGGAGGGGGGGCGAAGAAAACCAGCAATACGAGCCTTCTCCTGAATGAGCCACCAAGGATGGACAGGAAGGAGGTCAGCAGAAGAATATTAGACCTCACCTTGGAGATCATCTCCCTGCTGAGCGGAGAGGTAAACTTTTCTAGATTTCTCTCCTCTTTATTGTATTCTGTAACAAGTCAGACATCGGGAAGGAGAATCCATCATAGGAAGTGATAGGAAGAGTCCAGGGTCCTGGAGAACGGCCTCCAGACCTTCCAAGTGATGGAGAACCTGAAGATCAGCCCCCAGTATGGTGAGTGATGTGTCATGTGACCAGTGACCCTGAAGGGTTTATTCCCTAAGTGTCTCTCTCCATCCACAGGAGTACACAATAGTGAAGAAGACATCGGGGGACTGTGTGACTCCCATCATCCATCTCCAGGAGTCAGGAGGGCGGAGCAGGACCCCTCCCCCCATCACAGAGCCTCCCCCTCACCCCCTGATACATGAACAGAAGATTCTAGAGCTCACCCACAAGATGATGGAGCTGCTGACTGGAGAGGTGACACTGCTGGGAATGCTGGGAAATTCTCCAGTAACAGCACTGGAGGGGTCTGGGTGATGACGGTGTCATTGTGTTGTCAGGTTCCTATAAGGTGTCAGGATGTCACTGTCTATTTCTCCATGGAGGAGTGGGAGTATATAGAAGGACACAAGGATCTGTACAAGGAGGCCATGATGGAGGAGCACCAGCCTCTTATATCACAGGGTAAGATCCGTCATGTGCAGTGTATACACGTGTGTGCAGTGACATGTAATGGATGATCACCAGCCTCTTATATCACAAGGTAAGAGCCGTCATGTGCAGTGTATACACGTGTGTGCAGTGACATGTAATGGAGGAGCACCAGCCTCTTATATCACAAGGTAAGAGCCGTCATGTGCAGTGTATACACGTGTGTGCAGTGACATGTAATGGAGGAGCACCAGCCTCTTATATCACAAGGTAAGAGCCGTCATGTGCAGTGTATACACGTGTGTGCAGTGATATGTAATGGAGGAGCACCAGCCTCTTATATCACAAGGTAAGAGCCGTCATGTGCAGTGTATACACGTGTGTGCAGTGACATGTAATGGAGGAGCACCAGCCTCTTATATCACAAGGTAAGAGCCGTCATGTGCAGTGTATACACGTGTGTGCAGTGACATGTAATGGAGGAGCACCAGCCTCTTATATCACAAGGTAAGAGCCGTCATGTGCAGTGTATACACGTGTGTGCAGTGACATGTGATGGAGGAGCACCAGCCTCTTATATCACAAGGTAAGAGCCGTCATGTGCAGTGTATACACGTGTGTGCAGTGACATGTAATGGAGGAGCACCAGCCTCTTATATCACAAGGTAAGAGCCGTCATGTGCAGTGTATACACGTGTGTGCAGTGACATGTAATGGAGGAGCACCAGCCTCTTATATCACAAGGTAAGAGCCGTCATGTGCAGTGTATACACGTGTGTGCAGTGACATGTAATGGAGGAGCACCAGCCTCTTATATCACAAGGTAAGAGCCGTCATGTGCAGTGTATACACGTGTGTGCAGTGACATGTAATGGAGGAGCACCAGCCTCTTATATCACAAGGTAAGACCCGTCATGTGCAGTGTATACACGTGTGTGCAGTGACATGTAATGGAGGAGCACCAGCCTCTTATATCACAAGGTAAGAGCCGTCATGTGCAGTGTATACACGTGTGTGCAGTGACATGTAATGGAGGAGCACCAGCCTCTTATATCACAAGGTAAGACCCGTCATGTGCAGTGTGTACACGTGTGTGCAGTGACATGTGATGGAGGAGCACCAGCCTCTTATATCACAAGGTAAGAGCCGTCATGTGCAGTGTATACACGTGTGTGCAGTGACATGTGATGGAGGAGCACCAGCCTCTTATATCACAAGGTAAGAGCCGTCATGTGCAGTGTATACACGTGTGTGCAGTGACATGTAATGGAGGAGCACCAGCCTCTTATATCACAAGGTAAGAGCCGTCATGTGCAGTGTATACACGTGTGTGCAGTGACATGTAATGGAGGAGCACCAGCCTCTTATATCACAAGGTAAGAGCCGTCATGTGCAGTGTATACACGTGTGTGCAGTGACATGTAATGGAGGAGCACCAGCCTCTTATATCACAAGGTAAGACCCGTCATGTGCAGTGTATACACGTGTGTGCAGTGACATGTAATGGAGGAGCACCAGCCTCTTATATCACAAGGTAAGAGCCGTCATGTGCAGTGTATACACGTGTGTGCAGTGACATGTGATGGAGGAGCACCAGCCTCTTATATCACAAGTAGAGAAGAGCAAATCAAAGTTGATGATGTGGAAATTTCAGGAAAATTAAATTTGTACCGAAGTTGAATTTCCTCGCGCTTCGTGGTAACAATTCGTAGTTTTTCCTAAAATGGCTGCTGCACATGTTAGAACATGCAAATAAGAACTCTGGGAACGAGGGATCACCCACAATGCCACCATGCATGCAGCCAGCATCTGTGCTGTCACAGCCCTGTAAATAGCCTCAGCCATCTTGGTTTCTGCCATCTTCCAGTGTACTTCGTGCAGGGAGAGATGTGACAGGCGCTAGGGACAGTGTTTAGGAAAGACTTTATTCTGAAAAACAAACAAACGATTGAGCAGTTCAGGGAAAGATCATTCATAGTGTAGGGAAAGGATAGGGAGGCATTATCCACACTATAGGGAGAGAGCAGGGACCAATAGGGGAGGGTAAAGCCTGGGTAATAGGAGCCATTACTATTACACCTTGCTGCACTAATTGGGGATCCACATTGCTCTAATACTACTGGGTTTAGGTTGTTTGCACTATATGATACATCAGTAATTCCAGCAATCCTTGCTTGTTATTGGGGTGAAAGTGCTGTGTGATACAACCAGTTTTGGGGTGTATTAATGGAAATATAAGTACATCCATTCGCCCTTGGGGTGGAATTCTGTGTGTCAGCTTAGAGTGATGTGTGGGAAAATGCCATATTCGTCAGTGTGTACATTTTTCATTAAGCTGCCGAGGACGTCAAGTCAGCACGGCTGTTTGTAGAATTGGTGGGCATAAGGTGCAGCGTGACCAGGGTGCCAATGTTGGCACAACAGCCCTGCGTCAACATAAGCAGCTTCACTGTAAAGTAGTCTGGGAAACCATTGCTCCAATGTAGTGGTACAGCCTGACACAGCAACCGCTGCATCACCCAGTGGCCCGCACCCCTTATCCTGCAGTCAAGGCTCCACCACCTTAGCAGAAGGAGGTATTTCCTTCCCATCATCTACTGGTCCTGATGCTCCTGCTGCTCCTAGTCAGGCATTTCGTCAGCAATAGTTCACAGAAGCGATTGCAAAAAGACAGCAGTACGCGTGCACTCATCCAACGGCGCAGAAGCTGAACGTGCTCCTGGCCAAGTTGCTGGTACTTTAGTCCCTCCCTTTCCAAATGGTGGACTCTACTCCTTTCAGAGAACTGATGCCTTATGCCAAGCCAAGGTGGAGAGTCCCAGGCCGTCATTACTTTGCAAAAAAGGCAGTACCTGCCCTGCACACGTATGTTGAACAGAAGGTGGGCCAGACCTTAAGCCATTTAGTGTTTCCGAAAGTTCATGGCAGCACCGACATGTGGAGCTGTAACTACAGTCAAGAACAATGTATGTCCTTTATGCAGTGGCTTAGCGTGGTTGGGAAGCGGTTCCCCCAGGTGCCAAATTGCAGGGGGCTCCAGGCAGCAGGCATTTCAAGGAGGGCCACGTTATGCCTCATAGGCTTCAGGCCACTAGGCCTAGGCAGTAGAGCGAAGTAGGAGGTCACGATTACCTCACTGTGACCTCCTGCTTCGGGTCTTGCGAGATGACGTGATCATGCAGCACAGGAAGGCACAGTGAGGCGTTCGTGACCGACTGCGCTGGGACGCCACAAGCTGTGATGATGAGAGGTAAGTATTATTATATTTTTTTTATGTACCTTAATTGCGGAGGTACTGGGGGCCCTATGGGGGTGGGGGAGGAGCAGAGAGAGGAGGACCGAGGACATTTTGCTAATAAGAGTGGCCACTAATAATAATAATGAATAATAAAGAGGGGGCCAATATACTAATAATAAAGAGGGGGCTATTATAGTGATAGTAAAGAGGGGCCCATTATACTAATAATACAGAGGGGGGCATTAATATTATTATTAATAATAATACAGAAGGTGTCATTATAATATACAGTGGGAATAATATTATGGGGAATGTGGGACTATCTGTATGGCTCTAGCACAGTATGGGAGGGGGGGGGGGGGCAGCAGGATGACAGAGACACCAGGAAGGAGAGGATGATAGTAAAGTGAGGAATCTAAAAAAAAATCTGTGAAACTCTGCAGAGATGAGAAGCGGCTTAAAGAAGGTATCATGGCGGTCTTATCTCCAAATGAAGACGTTGAGGAAAGAGTCTACATCCTAGGAGATGTAACAGGTATGGTGCTGTATTCTACTGTATATTTAATAGTGATGTAATGTCCATCCAAATATCTGTTTCATGGTAGGGTTGGGGAGAGGAGATTGAGAATTTGGCCCACACTGCCGCAGACCGGCCCCAGACTTCAGGTCACACTGTGTGTGTTCGGAATTCTGGGTCCTCACACCCATCTACTACATTATCTGTGGTGTTAAGTAGGACTGCAAGTGATCTACTACATTATCTGTTAAAGGGGGCGTGCCCATAGGCTGCAATTTTTGGCTTTCCCTGGGTGCTGACAACCAACGCTACACCACTGCCTTTACGGCCCACTGAGAGTGGTTCCGGCCCAACCACACCAGCAACTCGGCCAGGTGATGCGACTGCCACCTACACGTTCTCAAGCTGTTGGTCCTGCGCCAATGTCTGCCTCGGGCTCCTCATCCTCCACCATGTCCTCAGCCTACACCGCAGGGACAATTTGGAGTGCTCTTCCAGCATACTACATATACAGGGCACGGCGGTGTAACTCGTTTCTGCACCTGGTTTGCCTAGGAGAACTTCTTGAGCCGCAAAGGCAGAATGGCGTTCCCCAACATGGGCTGATATGCAACGTTTCCACCCGTGGGTACTCCACTCTTCATACACTACGTGCAGAATTTTTAGGCAAATGAGTATTTTGACCACATCATCCTCTTTATGCATGTTGTCTTACTCCAAGCTGTATAGGCTCGAAAGCCTACTACCAATTAAGCATATTAGGTGATGTGCATCTCTGTAATGAGAAGGGGTGTGGTCTAATGACATCAACACCCTATATCAGGTGTGCATAATTATTAGGCAACTTCCTTTCCTTTGGCAAAATGGGTCAAAAGAAGGACTTGACAGGCTCAGAAAAGTCAAAAATAGTGAGATATCTTGCAGAGGGATGCAGCACTCTTAAAATTGCAAAGCTTCTCAAGCGTGATCATCGAACAATCAAGCGTTTCATTCAAAATAGTCAACAGGGTCGCAAGAAGCGTGTGGAAAAACCAAGGCGCAAAATAACTGCCCATGAACTGAGAAAAGTCAAGCGTGCATCTGCCAAGATGCCACTTGCCACCAGTTTGGCCATATTTCAGAGCTGCAACATCACTGGAGTGCCCAAAAGCACAAGGTGTGCAATACTCAGAGACATGGCAAAGGTAAGAAAGGCTGAAAGACGACCACCACTGAACAAGACACACAAGCTGAAACGTCAAGACTGGGCCAAGAAATTTCTCAAGACTGATTTTTCTAAGGTTTTATGGACTGATGAAAGGAGAGTGAGTCTTGATGGGCCAGATGGATGGGCCCGTGGCTGGATTGGTAAAGGGCAGAGAGCTCCAGTCCGACTCAGACGCCAGCAAGGTGGAGGTGGAGTACTGGTTTGGGCTGGTATCATCAAAGATGAGCTTGTGGGGCCTTTTCGGGTTGAGGATGGAGTCAAGCTCAACTCCCAGTCCTACTGCCAGTTTCTGGAAGACACCTTCTTCAAGCAGTGGTACAGGAAGAAGTCTGCATCCTTCAAGAAAAACATGATTTTCATGCAGGACAATGATCCATCACACGCGTCCAAGTACTCCACAGCGTGGCTGGCAAGAAAGGGCATAAAAGAAGAAAATCTAATGACATGGCCTCCTTGTTCACCTGATCTGAACCCCATTGAGAACCCGTGGTCCATCATCAAATGTGAGATTTACAAGGAGGGAAAACAGTACACCTCTCTGAACAGTGTCTGGGAGGCTGTGGTTGCTGCTGCACGCAATGTTGATGGTGAACAGATCAAAACACTGACAGAATCCATGGATGGCAGGCTTTTGAGTGTCCTTGCAAAGAAAGGTGGCTATATTGGTCACTGATTTGTTTTTGTTTTGTTTTTGAATGTCAGAAATGTATATTTGTGAATGTTGAGATGTTATATTGGTTTCACTGGTAAAAATAAATAATTGAAATGGGTATATATTTGTTTTTTGTTAAGTTGCCTAATAATTATGCACAGTAATAGTCACCTGCACACACAGATATCCCCCTAAAATAGCTAAAACTAAAAACAAGCTAAAAACTACTTCGAAAAATATTCAGCTTTGATATTAATGAGTTTTTTGGGTTCATTGAGAACATGGTTGTTGTTCAATAATAAAATTAATCCTCCAAAATACAACTTGCCTAATAATTCTGCACTCCCTGTATGTTGGACCAACTATATAAACAGAGAAAGGCCATAAACAATTTATTGATGATACAGGTGGACAGGAGTACTCCCCTGTGTAACTTTGACATTAGCCAGTGGCAGCTCATGCGGGACACCTGTTGTTTGCTCAGGCCCTTTGAGGAGGCCACTTTATTTGTCAGTCACTAAGACTACGGGATGAACAACGTCATTCCACTGCTCCATGTCCTGGAACAGATGCTGCTAAATCTGGATGGCTAGGGGACAGGAGGCGTGGCACCTACATTTCACGGCCACATGAGCCCTGTGAGGGCTGAACTGGATGAGGAGGAGGACATTGGCGCACAAGCAATGTGTAGAGAAATGTGTGGTTTTTCTGCAAGGTGACAGGAGTGGAAGAGCTAAAGGGCGATGAGGAAGACCAAGCAGATGACCCAGACACACCGTAGCAGTATGTAGTGGAGATGGAGGCAGGGGGTCCCTCCGAAAAACTTGGGCAAATGACCAGGTGAATGCTGAGTTGTTTGTGTAGTGACTGTCATTAGAATTTTCTTTACCAAGGAAGGATCCCGATGTCATCTAAATTTAAGGTTAATAGGAGGCAATTCTTCTTGTTCTTATATAAGAAGGAGCCAAACACACTGTATGGAGGTGCAGATGAATGTCTGCGGTATATTGTTGAAGTTGAGTTTATATAGGCAATCTTGAGGCATATTGAAACTGGTTTCAACTAGTTTTACCAACATATTCACAGAAATTAGATTAGAAAGACATATGGAAAAAGTCACAGACATTGAGGATAATTTATGAAAAAGGGCCTGAGGACAAGACCTGTTTCAACTGTCCACTGTTATTCTTATCTCAAGTTTCAAGGTGATAATGATCTATGTCTCCAGGGCCTCTGACCACTTTTTTGCATAGACCAGGCCCATCAAGTAATTACAATAAAGTATATTCTAGAACAGGCATGCTAAACCTGCGGCCCTCCAGCTGTTGTAAAACTACAACTCCCAGCATTCTTGGACAGCCTACAGCTATCAACCTACAGCAGGGCATTGTGGGAGTTGTAGTTTTACAACAGCTGGAGGGCCGCAGGTTGAGCATTCCTGTTCTAGAAAACACAAGGTAAATTTTAAATTTCCCCAACAGTGACAGCCAAATTGTCACTATTCGGCAGAGGGATGACTACTCGTTCTCCACCATGTTAGACCCTCTCTACTGGTCCAAAATGGGGCCTTTTGTTTCATCCGCTGAGAGGGAGGAGAAACTGAACTACTATCGAGACATCCTATGCAGTCAGTTGGCCGCTGGCTATGTGTGCCATCGCCCATCCTCAAGAAGGTCTGCCCAGGGGGCCCTCTGGGCTCACTTTCCACTGCCATGGCTGCTGGAGGGGGCAGAAGCAGTACCAGCTCCATCATCAGCAACTTAAGTCTAGAGTCTCTGATGAGCAGTTTTCTTCACCCACCTAGTGAAGAAACTACTCACTAGCAGCAGCAGCTAGACATGGAGCAGAACCTGAACCAGCAGGTGGTGGCATACTTGGACTGCACCCTTCCACCCCACATTGAAGATCCCCTGGACTACTGGGCAGACAATTGCCCGAAAAATAAAAAAAAGTATGGCTCTCGGAACATGGCAACACAAAAACAAGATTTTATGCTATTCAAAAATGCTTTCACTGTGTAAAACTTAACAAAAATAAAAATTATAGACATAATAGGTTTCGCCACGTCCATAACAACCTGCTCTATAAAATTATTACAGTATGTCCCCTCAGGTGAATGCTATAAAAAAAAAAAAAAAAAAAAAAAAAAAAACAGCCATTTTTTTGCATACTATTAAGTGATCAAAAAATCATATATATACCCCAAAATGGTACCAATGAAAACGTCACAGCCAAGTGTTTCCAAATTCCATCAAACACTTAGGGGGCCAAAGTGCTCAGTACACACCTTTTAATATATTCTTTGAGGTGTGTAGTTTCCAAAATGGGGTAATTTTTTGAGGGGTTCCACTATAGGAGTACGACAAGGTCTCTTCAAATACAAAATGGGTGCCCAAAAACAATTCTAGCAAAATCTACCTCCAAAAACCATATGGCGTTCCTTTCCTTCTGACCACTGCCATGTGCCCCGACAGCAGTTTACTACCACATATGGGGTATTTCTGTAAACTGCAGAATCAGAGTAATATATATATTGAGGTTTATTATGCTGTTAACCCTTGCTCTGTTGCAAGAAAAATTGATTAACAAAATATACCGAAAAAATTAAATTTTGAAATTTCACCTTTTTTTGTTTTGAATTATTTGAGGGGTGAAATTTGTAAAATGGGGTCATTTATGGGTGGTTTCTGTTACGTAATCCCCTCAAAATCAATTTATATAAACTGAATTGGTGCTTAAAAAAATGGTTTTGGAAATTTTGTTGAAAATTTGAAAAATGGCTTCTAAAATTCTAAGTGAATTCTAAATGAATTGTTTTACAAAATGATGCCAACATAAAGCAGACATATGGGGAACGTTGATTGATGACTATTTTATGAGGTATAACAACTATCTGCCTTAAAAGAAGAGAAATGAAAATTTGTGAATTTTTTTTTTTTTTTTTTTTTTTAGTACATTTGGGATTATTTTATAAAGATAGGTTAAATATATCGACTCAAATTTACCACTGTCATGAAGTACAATGTGTCAAGAGAAAACCGTCTCTGGGTGGCTGTCACGGCCAGGCCCATGACCGTGACTTCTTACCGCATGCAGTTGCCGGCGGTTGTGTATGGGTCTTCAACCACGGGTAAGGGCCGCTTGTCTGTGGCCTCACTTGTGGTTGCCGCGGTGTTGTGTTTAGCAGCAGAGCAGCCTGAGCGTTGCTTGCTGCCCTGGCATGCGGTCACACCTAGCAACCTTTATGTTAGGTGTGTGTATGTTATGCACGTTGTATGTATTGTGTGCTATTCCCCTTTATGTGTCTTTCCCTTCTGTGGTACTGGAAGGGTTAACTTCCTTCCCAGTGTGTGTGTGATGTCACTGGGTGTGTCCAACCTTTGGGTGTGGCCACTTAGGCCTATATAGACCCTCTCTCTAGCAGGGCTCAGTAGGTTGCTTCAGTCTTGCTAGCTGAAGCAGCCTCCTGTGTTTTCCATCCGTCTGTGAGAGCCACCACTGTGGTCATAGGTTTAGGTTTAATGTCTCATTAAGTTTATGATTAGCTAAGTCTGTGTTATGTTTTCTTGTACTATTTAGTGCTGCCATGTATCTGGGTTCCGGTGTGTGGATGAGTTTGTGCTGACTTCTGTTTGCTATTTGTGGACTTCAGCTTTCCTGCACATGGATCCAGTCAGCAGGGCTGTGGCAGGTGGCTGGAACTAGTGCAGCACCTGCCATATACATAGGCTGGCAATTGTTCCCCTTTTCCCAGCAGCTTGGCCGTTGAGACTCCTGCTCCTCCGTGTCTAGGAGGAGTAGGTTGTCTTACTCAGCTCCTAGTTTAGGGCCATCTTGAGGGCTAGCAGGGACTTCTAGGTTCCGGAGCATGAGCCCTCCTACCATCAAGGTTGGCTCATGTAGCTAGGAGTCAGGGTCAGGTTAGGGATGCCTTTAGGAGGTGACCTGCTCCCTAATCCTGTCTTCTTGGCCAAGCAGCCATAACATCTACAGGCTTCACACGGCTGAGGATTTCCCCCATCCTCAGCCGTGACAGTGGCTCGGATAAGTAAAAGCGTTCCAAACTTATTACCACATTAAGTGACACATGTCAGATTTGCAAAAATCAGCCTGGGATTTAAAGGGAACCTGTCACCGAGATTTAAGGTGAAAAGTGGCTCCGTACTTAAAAGGTTACGTGACACGTCCACATGATGAAACGTGACACAGGGCTATATTCTTCAGTTGCTTCTTTTCTGATGCTCAGGTTACATTTTAGGCACATTTAGTAGTGGACAGGGTTCACATCAATGAGCCTTTTGCACATAGCCCTGTCACTGGTTGTCCTGCCTTGGGACACTTTTGGTAGACAGTATTAACCACCCCATATCTAGAACACTCCAAAGACAGGCCGCTCTGGAGATGATCTGACCGAGTCATCTGCACATCACACTTCAGCCCTAAACTCGCTCAGATACTTACTCTTACCGTCTCCAGATAATTAGTGGTATCAATGTTGTGGCTGATGGACACCCATATAATGAGAAGGGAGTGACTGTCCTTGGAATTAATCTTCCTACAGAGGACGTTGGGGGTTTCAGTGATCTCACAGGTTCCTGTTCCTGTCCAGCAGGGCGACAGTCTCTCTCATGGTGCCGTCATGGGCTCACAGAAAATATCCAGTAAATATCATCTGATATTTTTCTTTATTCCCCATAACAGCTCCTTAGGAGAAGGGAGACTTCCCAGGGAAAGGAGGCTTGAGGAGGATATAGATGTAGACCTTTCTCCAACTCCTCAGTGCCTGGGGAGAGGAGACTGGGAGTAGTTGTTTTACTTCTTCCATGTACCTTGACTTATGAAGGTCTTCACTGTGAGTTAATTCATAAATTCTGTAGGTTGCTCTTAAAATGATCCCCCCCCCCCCTGCCTTCCCTGCCATATATAATTGTATCCTCATCCTCACAATATACTATGATAGAGAAGGAGCCATTAGCCCACTGCCTGCCATTATCTCTCATAGACTAGATGTTACTGGTCACTGAAGTGAAGGAGCTGAGAGAAGTATCTGATCTATAGGACATTTCAGGGGATGTCACCACAGGTATGGAATCATGAATGAAGAAAGTGACTTACGATTCTGTCCCTGGAGTCTTCAGGGCAGGAGGAGAATCTGATCACCGGCTGCTGCGCTGCTCATGAAGTCTTCCCTTTTCCAGATGAAGGCGATCTCTGATCAGATTGTTCTCTGAACCAGGCTGTTCCTGCAGAGCATGGCGGTCAGTCACATCCACACACCCACTGGGGATTATGCGGGCACAGCTTTTGTGCCTGTGCGATTATGATGGACTACATATACACTCAGGGCTCGTTTTAGACAAAAACGGGAAAAATGAAAAGTGGGGCCCCAGATCTTGCAATAATGTACTAACAACACAGTTACATTCTGTCGATTCCGGCCCTCCCTCATAGATTTACACCCCATAAAGCTCCTCACACAGATTTGCACCCTCTTGGCCCCAGAATACGCCACATGCTGCTTCCCCTCGCAGCAATGAGTTCCCCTCACTCACGGCATCTGAGAGTGTTAAAAACCGGAAGCGCGGGCTTCTTCTTCAGGCGGACTTTCCCTCAGCGGAGATCAGGGAAAGCACCCTGTTCTAAAAATCACCGCATACAAGATATTTTTATTTTTAAATAGTTTGGACTTTTTCAGGCGTGGTGATATGTAATATGTTTATTTTTTTTATTGTTCGATTTTATATGCAAAATTGTCAAAGAGGGTGATTTAAACTTAAATGGTGTTTTTTTTATTTATTACTTTTTATTTAAAGGGGTATTCCAGTTAACATAAATATAACTTATGTTTTAGACTAATTCATCATCAATAATTACCTAATGTCATGTAAATTTTGCATATTTACCGTTCATCAGTTAAAAAAGTCGTTTTTTTCCTCTGCTACCCACTATGTTTCCTCATGGCATCGACCTGTAGCTCTGAGCCTTTGTTAGGTCGAGCATGCTCAGTGTGTTCCTATCAGTTCTCTAGCTAAATGTCTTGGGAAACAAAGGGAGTGTTAGTGTGCTGTTGATTACTGAGTAGAGGGGGTGTGACTGGACTGCAATATCAGGCAGACAATCAATAAACATAAACACTTACAGCAGGAAAGCTAGGGATTGTGGGTGATGTAGTCTTTAAAGTTTTGTGAGGGAAGATCAGGCACCATGATACTCTGTGTGTTGCAGGTTCACCCAGGAGTTAGACAAATGGATTGCAAGGCAAGGACTGTGTCAAAGTGTGGAAGGGTGTATTAACAATGTCCCTCACACTGCAGTAAAGTCTTTATGAGCTTTAAAAGGGCTTTCCAAAATTTTTAAAACAGTGACCTATCCTATCCTCACAGGAGTTCCGCTGCCTTCTCAAACAGCTGATCAACGGGGGTTCTGGGTTTTGGGCCCCTACCAATCAGATACTAATGAGCTAACCCTAGGTCAGTGATGGTGAACCTTTTTAAGACCGTGTACCCAAACTGTAACCCAAAACCCACTTATTTATCGTAAAGTGCCAACACGGCAATTTACCCTGAATACAACAGTCCAATATAGTAAATCTTCCATGTACTTTATCATTTAGCTATAATAGCCTACATTCAATGCGCTGCCTGTGCCGTTCATAGTGCGCCCTGCACTGATGAATGGCAGGAAAAGTCTAAGGCATATTGGTACATCATGGACTTTTTCCATGGTGTGGGTGCCCACAGAGAGGGCTCTGAGTGCCACCTCTGGCACCCGTGCCATAGGTTCGCCAACACGGCCCTAGGTCATCGGGTCAAAAGTTAAAAAAAAAATCTTAAAATTTTTATAAATCTATAAACAGTGAATACTTTAAAAAACCGATTCTAATGCTTGACCATCCAGATTTTGGAGCCTTTTTTTTTTTTAAATCAAAGTTTTTTATTAAGATCTGGCAATTGGCAATGTTATACAAGAAGCAATACAGTACATACAATGATCGATTCAGTACAAATAGATATGACATGTACATTCAGGAAAATGTAGGTTTCAGATTTTGGAGCCTTTAATTCACATTTTTCTCTCTCTGGTGCACTGTAAAGTAGAGTTGGCTTTATTGATGCAAATATCTCAGAGATGCTGATTCTTTGGGACTCGGGCCTAATTTCTGCAAGTAGTGAGCACAGGTAGCTCCCCTCTCTTCCTCAGCCAATACTAACATAAACTAGAAGCGGGCCTAAGTCCATCTCCCAGCTTCCTACAAGGGCAGAGTCAGGATTGTTAACCCTGAATTATCCATATAAAACTATGGAGGAACAGTAAAAGATATCAAGAAACAATTTAGCAAGTATGCTATTTTGGGGTACTGCAATTGTATCTTGAGGGATGTCTATCGGTGATAAATAGAGATGAGCGAATTTCAGGTTATAAAATTCATTCACACTTCGTTTACTGGTAATTGCGTTATGGATTCCGTTACCACGGACCATAACGCAATTCTATGACGGAATGCCCTGCATAACTGAAACGGAACGGATCAGTTTTGCAGTCCATAGACTTACATTATGACGGAATGCCTCTAATGGCATTCGGTTATGCATTCTATCATAGAAATGCATTATGGTTTGTGGTAACGGAATCCATAACGCAATTCACCTTTCACCAGTAAACGAAGCGTGAACGAATTTCAAAATATGAAATTCGCTCATCTCTAGTGATAAATGTCATTCTAATCCTGACTGTAAACGTAAGTAGATAACTGCAGTAAAGTGATCTGTACAGAGAAAAAAGAGGCGCCTATTACTAGGCTTAAGTAGAAAAAATTGCTGCACACAGCTAGTTCAATTTGCCATCGATTAGTGAAATTTATTATTCACAATTATTTCATGTTGCATACATGATCCAGTGGATGCCCATATATATCAGTCATATTGCATGAGTACCGTACGTTTCGGCCTGAAACAGAGATATATGGGCATCCACTGGATCATGTATGCAACATGAAATAATTGTGAATAATACATTTCACTAATCGATGGCAAATTGAACTAGCTGTGTGCAGCAATTTTTTCTACTACAGATTACGACTAACAAAGTCTTTTGCTAGCACCAGTGACAACGGTGTGCGGTACTTCATTCTGAGAATATTACTAGGCTTCATCGCCATTGTGAATACCGCAGGATTTTAGCATTTAAAAAAAAAAATAGATATTGACATGGAAAATTGAAAAATAGCACAAAAAATTCTTTAAAAAGACATTTAACATAAAGACATGATAGTTCATTTTCTGATGACACATTCCCTTGATTGGTGGAGGTCCCAGCTCTGAGACCCGCACCGATTGCTAGCTGTGTGGTCAGAAGCGCTCAGCCGAGCACTGCTTCACACAAAACTGTAGACGGTCTCAGCTTTTCTATTGATACCGTCTACAGTCTTGCGCTCTGCAGCAAAGGGGGAGGCAGCGCTCTGCTAAGTGCTTCTGACCCCTCGTTCTAGCAATCGGTTCCTGGTCTCAAAGTTGGGACCCCCACCGATCAACACATTTGATATGTCCCTATGTGAAAATTGTGAAGCCCACTTGGCATTAAAGGGCCAAATGTATTGGTAGAAGGCAGGCTTGTTTGGCAGAGGTTTTTCAAAATTTTCAGCTAGATTTGTGTATTAAATATGTGTTAAAAGTGGTGACCGGGTGTACAGCAGAATTCTCAACTTTATCAGAGAATTATACAAACCCTTCTAAGGCCGGTGTCATAGATCAGCGGATGTGAACCCACTGTGCCACTTAAATACCTGCAGGAGAGCCAGGGTTGGTCAGCGAGGTCACCTGACCTAACCCTGCCCGCCCAGGGAGTGATGCGTGCCGCCCCTAGAGCAGGGTAACATGACACCAGCCGAACTCAGGCTGGGTCCAGGGCTGAATAGAAGCTGTGGAGTGGAATCCTCAGAAGCAATATCACTTGGATCTGCAAAACACTGTTGCCGTTCGTGTGTGATCCGCATTGCCCTCAATAGAGAATTCCTATCCTTATCCGTGATACAGACAAGAATAGGCCATGTTCTATTTTGTTTTTTTGTGGGGCCGAGGAGCTGATGTTACAGAGTACTGACCGCATCTTTTGTAGCCCATTGAAGTGAATGCGTCCGCATCCGACCCGCAAAAAATGCGTCTCAGATGCGGACCGAAACCATTGTTGTGTGCATGAGGCCTAAAAGGAATGTTGGAAATTTGTCTACTCTGTAGATAAAATAGAAATAAAAATTTGTATTTTTTTAAACAGAAAATCCCAGTAAGAATTCTGAGGGAAACCTCATGTTATCACTAAATTATAAAGCAGAAGATGAAGATATCATTCAGCGCACTTCAGGAGAAAATGTACATCCAGGACTTCACAGTACAGATCTATCAAGTAATCTCCCTAATCATGAGGGACCTTCTGACCAATCACGGACTATTACAAGTACAGGTCAGAAAGGGGGTAAAAGGTTTCACTGTGATAAAGCCTTCACAAATGAACAATACTTTGTTAAACATAAGAAACTTCACACAGGAGAGAAACCTCCTACATGTTCAGAATGTGGTAAATGTTTTTCACGGAAATCACACCTTGTTTTACATGAGAGAGTTCACACAGGAGAGAAGCCGTATTCATGTTCAGAATGTGGAAAATGTTTTGCACAGAAATCACACCTTGTTAGACATGAGACAAGTCACACAGGAAAGAATCCATATCCATGTTCAGAATGTGGGAAATGTTTTTTAAAAAAATCAAGTCTAGTTAAACATGAGAAACTTCACAAAGGAGAGAACACATGTTCAGAATGTGGGAAATGTTTTACAGAAAAACAAAGTCTTGTCAGACATGTGAGAATTCACACAGGAGAGAAGCCGTATTCATGTTTAGAATGTGGGAAATGTTTTACAGATAAATCACATCTTGTTTTACATGAGAGAAGTCACACAGGAGTGAAGCCATATTCATGTTCAGAATGTGGGAAATGTTTTACACATAAAACGCACCTTGTTAGACATGAGAGAATTCACACAGGAGAGAAGCCATTTTTTTGTTCAGAATGTGGGAAATGTTTTACACAAAAGCCAAGTCTTCTTGCACATCTGAGAAGTCACACACGAAAGAAGTAGAGAAGAGCAAATTACTTGAAATGGAAAGTGCTAAGATTGCGTGTTTACATAGACATGGTTAAACGTTTGCCCGTTTGCATCCGCCAGTATGGTGGACACATCGCACTCGTCATGTAAAGACTTTTTAGGAATCCTTGAACTCACTTATATATAGATATACAGTACAGACCAAAAGTTTGGACACACCTTCTCATTCAAAGAGTTTTCTTTATTTTCATGACTATGAAGGCATCAAAACTATGAATTAACACATGTGGAATTATATACATAACAAACAAGTGTGAAACAACTGAAAATATGTCATATTCTAGGTTCTTCAAAGTAGCCACCTTTTGCTTTGATTACTGCTTTGCACACTCTTGGCATTCTCTTGATGAGCTTCAAGAGGTAGTCCCCTGAAATGGTCTTCCAACAGTCTTGAAGGAGTTCCCAGAGATGCTTAGCACTTGTTGGCCCTTTTGCCTTCACTCTGCGGTCCAGCTCACCCCAAACCATCTCGATTGGGTTCAGGTCCGGTGACTGTGGAGGCCAGGTCATCTGGCGCAGCACCCCATCACTCTCCTTCATGGTCAAATAGCCCTTACTTTCAAAGTTTTCCCAATTTTACGGCTGCCTGACTGACCTTCATTTCTTAAAGTAATGATGGCCACTCGTTTTTCTTTACTTAGCTGCTTTTTCCTTGCCATAATACAAATTCTAACAGTCTATTCAGTAGGACTATCAGCTGTGTATCCACCTGACTTCTCCTCAACGCAACTGATGGTCCCAACCCCATTTATAAGGCAAGAAATCCCACTTATTAAACCTGACAGGGCACACCTGTGAAGTGAAAACCATTTCAGGGGACTACCTCTTGAAGCTCATCAAGAGAATGCCAAGAGTGTGCAAAGCAGTAATCAAAGCAAAAGGTGGCTACTTTGAAGTACCTAGAATATGACATATTTTCAGTTGTTTCACACTTGTTTGTTATGTATATAATTCCACATGTGTTAATTCATAGTTTTGATGCCTTCAGTGTGAATCTACAATTTTCATAGTCATGAAAATAAAGAAAACTCTTTGAATGAGAAGGTGTGTCCAAACTTTTGGTCTGTACTGTATATCAAAAGCTAAAAATTCCAGTGTGTTTTTAGTAAATCTAGCCAAGGTTGACCTAGCACATGACCTCCTTCCCACTGGAAAAGCCTGAGCTGAATTTAATATGATAAATTAAAAAATGGTGGTCAAAGACCAAATAACGCACACTCTTCCATTTAATACTTTCATAGATTGGAAGTCAATTTTCTATAAATTGTGTCCAGACTTTTGTTTCACCCTGTACTTTTTAAAATAAAAATGGTCCAAAAATAATCCCTTTTGGGGGGAAAGTGTTTGGTGGTGTTTATACATGCGTGGTGGTGTCAGAAGAAGCAATGGCTTGTTTTGAACAAACATTCCAAAAATTCTCCCTTTTTTGGGAGCAAAAGCAGTATAGTATTGACCCTAATAGACAAGGTAGGAGATGTGCGTGTAGGGGTAGTACTAAAGGCAGCAGTACAGTATGGAACCTGATAAACCAGGCAGGAGATCTGAGGCTGTGTAAGGGTAATAGTAGCCACAGCAGTACAGCATAAAACCTGAGGTACAAGGCAGGAGATGTATGGTTATATAAAGGTAGACATAAAGCCAGCAGGGGCAGTACTAGCGGCAGCAACACAGTATGAAACATGACAAACAACGCAGGAAATATACACCTGTGTATGGGTAGTAGTAGTGGCAGGGGCAGTACTAGCTGCGGCGGCAGCACTGTATGGAAAATGGACAGGCAGACACTGGCAGTGGTGCCAGTGATAAATAGCCACTAACAGCAATGCCAGATGTAGGCAGTACCAAGCCAAAGGTGTATGATAATCCTCACGGATTTTCACAAGTGTAATGTTTTCCACACTTGATAGTTTGTCAGCTTTGGTATGATACTGCAATCTGGGGAGCTGAATACCCACTATGACAGCACACTGGACGCTGGACAAGACAGTACACCAATAACAAACTGGGTCCATTCCTGCCACCCAGAAGTCCATGGGGCCAGGGTAGGTGCTGGAAAAAAAGGGCACAGCCCAGGAGCAATGGACCCTGGTTGTTTAGGTCATTCCAGTTTGCTGATGTGTGCTAGGTTGGTGCAGCAGTTGAAAAAACTGTTTCATCCTATTCAGCAAATTATATTCTTCAGGGCAAGGTGGTCAGCGACAAATGGACTGTTATATACTAGCTGACCCTGTGTGCTGGAGAACGGCTTCTCCCTGACTATTTACACTGACTGCAGTGAGCGCTGACAGCACTTCTGTCCGCTGGCTGGTTGGTTTGTGAGCGCACCAGGGAGGTAGATGACAGAAGCTTTACATTATATAGGGGCAGTTTAATACCTTTTTAGCATATGTGACAATTGTTTCTGATGTTTCGGTCAACAAAATACACAATATGATATGCAAGTTGATAAATAAAGACAATGGGTAATAGGGAAAGGGAACAATGTAGGTAGAGACATAATCAATGTCAGGAGGGCATATTGGCCACATAAATGAGGCCAAGGTGGGTGACACAATGCTAGAACATGCACCTACAAAGCTAAGTAGTACAACAGTAGCTGAAAACAGCAGAGGAGCTGGATATAGCATCAGAGTAGATATAGGCATTATCCATCTGGGGAAATGATCTAAACATAGACCTGGTAATGGTGAAGAAGGAGAGCATGGTGTCTGGAGGCATAGTGGTAGTAACATAGTGGTCTACGGAGGGGAGCAGCCCCAGAGCCGGCATAAGAACTTACCAAAGAGAGGAGGCAGAAGTCATGGAGGATCCCCCGTGCTGCGGGGAGAGTGTGTGTCATGCACGCTATGTGTAGGGATGACAGGTGTGGCGTCTTTGTAGGCGCAGTGCGGTTGTGCCGGTGGCGAGATCCCGCAGGACTATGCTGATAGAGGCAGGCAAACTGTGGTGATGCGGGAATGAGTGGCGTTTCGCCCGTGTGTAGAAGAAACACCATGTGGAGGGGGCAGAGCATAGAATACAAATGGTAGAAGCGCAGGAGAGAGTTAAATAAGCAAATGAAGAATGGAAATGTTAGTAGAGGAAGAATAGGATGTATGTGCCAGAGAGAGAATGAATGAGCAATAGAGGATTCAAGGGCAGATGGAGAATTTGTGTGAAGAAGAATGACTAGAAAAGGAGAGAAAGAGAGAGTAATGATGTATGTGGAAGTGGGGATTGTGAGGTGTAAAGAGAAAGTGGTGAGGAGGGGAGAAGAGGAAGAGGACAGTGGAAAGTGAAGAAAGCATAAAAGAAGGAAAGAAGTGTGATGTTAGGGATAAATAGTGTAACGTGTAGGATAATGTGTGTGAGAGAGATTAGATAAAGGTGGAGAGGATGAAATAAAAAGTCGGAAAAAGTGGAAAATGTGAAAGAATTAAAAAATGAGAAAAATAAAAGGAAAAACAATATATACTGTATATAAAATTAAAATAATGAAAAACTAAAGTGCGCTGAACACCGAAGACAGGTTTTCCTTAGCAACACTCATTCAGATTACTCTTACAACTTCTCCTTTATATAAAAGGGACCTATATTAAAGGGAATCCATCCTTAGGTACCTGTAACTGAAACCAGCTGCATGTTTCCATGTGCACCAGCCATATACAGCGCATGTGCCGAATGCACTGCAAGACTTCAGGGCCAGGTATGAGTATGTCTACACTGCCTGGTCCTGTCATGACATCAAGGCAAGAGAGTAAGGCTACGTCTACACGACGACATTTGTCGCGCGACAATAAGTTGTGCGACAGGGCACAACTACACTGCAACATTTGTAGCGCAACATTTTGTTGCACTAATGTCGCGCGACAATTTTTATAATGGCAGTCTATGATGTCGCACTGCAACATGCAACATACTGCGACGCAACAGTCGCAGAAAAATCCATCTCAAATGGATTTTCTGCGACTGTTGCGTTGCAGCATGTTGCAGTGCGACACCATAGACTTCCATTAAAAAAATTGTCGCGCGACATTAGTGCAACAAAATGTCGCGCGACAAATGTCATCGTGTAGTCGTAGCCTAACGCTTCGGGTGCAACACTGACACCTTTGTTGCACCCAGGTGCTAATCTGCATACAATGTAAAGCATTATTTTTCTGAATTTGTGCTACAGAGAAGGATGTAACATGAGTATTACACTCACCGGTAATCCAGTTTCCTGGAAGTCTCCATGACCGCACACCTGAGAATGACTTCCTCTGATAGGACATGAAAAAACACAGAGAGGTTTAAACTCCCTCCATCACCAGTGTATTTTTAACAGAAACAAGGATAAAGGGATACTAAATGAGAAACATAGGAAACATAAAAAAAAGGGGGCGGGAAATATGTGCTGTCATGGAGACTTCCAGGGAACCGGATTACCGGTGAGTGTAATACTCATTTCCCCGGTCGTCTCCATGACAGCACATCCTGAGAATTAACAAAGAACAAAAAATTAGGGAGAGGCTACAGCACAGAGAACCTTGCGCACAAATGGAGCTTTTTGCCGCCTTACTTTTTTTTATTTGGGCTGCAGAACTGGATAAATAAGTTTTTGTCAATTCTCCAACTTTTTGTTGCTTCTGAATGTTGTAGGACTGTTTGTCTGACATGTAGGTTATGGAATCAGACTTCTTGTTCACTACTAGGAATGGCACAAAAAGAAGGTGTTATGATGTCTTGAGATCTGTGAAAGGAGGTAACTACCTCGGGTCTAGTTTGAAAATATTTTTTTTATCAAAAACTCTCAAGAAGGGCTCCTGGATGGAAAGGGCTTAGGGCTCACAGACACGTCTGGCTGAATATATAGCGGCTATTAATATGGCCTTAAAAGTAAGCCACCTAATGGAAATAGCATGTAAGGGCTCAAAGGGAGTTGAAGTTAAACCTAACAATATCTTATTGAGGTTCCACAGGGCTACAATGTTTTTTTTTATTCTAGGTCAGGGATAAGCAACCTTCGGCATTCCAACTGCTGTGAAACTACAACTCCCAGCATGCAAACATGTTTGGCTGTTCTAACTCCCACAGAAGTGAATGAAGCATTCTGGGAGTTGTAGTTTCTGAACAGCTGGAATGCCGGAGGTTGCTGATTCCTGTTCTAGGTCTTAACCTATCTGCTGCTTTTAAAAATCTGGACACCTAAGCTATATCAGAGAGGCAGGTATTCTACAGAGCACTCAGAGCAGAGACCTGAACTCTGAGGATGTTTGGGGCAAGGCCCAGGTCTAAGCCTTCCTGAAAGAAATACAAAATGAGGGGAATATTAGGAGATGATTGGTTAGAACTCCCACCACACCAGGATGCAAACTTTTTCCATAATTTTAAGTAGGCTTTAGACAGAAAAGTTCAGGTCCGTATCGAACTTTATGATTTTGGGTACCCGGACCCGAACTTTGCCGGAAAGGTTCGAGTTCGGTGTTCGGGCATTTAATAAAGCTTGTTGAAAGGCTGCAGGGCAGCCAATCAACAAGCTTTTAAGCTGTGGGAACTGAGAAGCCATCACAGCCATGCCTAGTAATGGCATGGCTGTGATTGGCCGGTGCATCATGTGACCCAGCCTCTATAAAAGCTGGATCACTTGTAGCACCGCCCTTCATCTCTGAGTAGCACAGGGACAGGAAGCAGGCAGCTGAAGTGAGGGACAGTGTTAGGAATCTCATCTGGCTATTTAGTCTGTTGGTGGCCTATAGTGAATTTTTTGTGGGTGCAATCCACCATCTTTGTACCCCTGACAAAGAAATATAATAATTAATCTGGCTGTTAATTCTGTGGGTGACCTATAGCGATTTTTTGGGGGATGCAATCCACCATCTTTGTACCCCTGACGCAAAAATTATAATAGTTAATCTGTCTGTTGGTTCGGTGGGTGACCTATACCCATTTTTTGTGTGAGGTACACCTACACTGCATACGTGACAGTGAAATTTATATAGTTAATCCGTCTGTTAGTTTGGTGGGTGAAATATACCCCATTTTTGTGTAAGGTACACCTGCATTGCATACGTGACAGGGAAATAAAAATAGTTAATCCATCTGTTAGTTCGGTGGGTGACCTCAAAGAATGAGGAGAGCATCAAATAAGGGACGTGGCCCTGGTCGTGGTGCTGCTTGTGTTGGTGGAGCTCCTGTTGCAGGGAGAGGACGTGGTCGATCTGTGCCAGCTACACGCCCAAAATGAAACACCTTCCTCGGGTGCACGTAGGTGACAGAACGTTCAGTGTTATTTTGTAGGCCCGAATACCGGTGTACGAATGGTGAGGCCAGAACAAGTAGAGGCGATAGTAGATTGGGTGGCTGACAATGCCTCCAGTTCCTTCACATTGTCTCCCACCCATTCCCCTGCTGAAAGCGCAGAGTAGGCACCTGCAGCCCATGGGCATCGGTCTTTCACTTCACCCCCTTGCAAATCAGCCAAGCAGTTTGAGCCCCAAGTCATGCAGCAGTCTCTTCTGCTTTTTGATGAGTCTGCTGGCAGGGTTTCTGTGGGTCGTCCACATAGCCCTGCACAGAAGTGGAAGAGATTGAGTGCACCGATGCCTAACCACTTATGTTTCAGGATGTGGACATGGGAGGACCACGGCAGCACGTCTCTGATGACGAACCACAGGTGCCAACTGCTGCGGCTTTCTGCAGTGTGCAGACCGGCAAGGAGGGCAGGGGTGAAGAGTGGGTGGAAGATGTTGTGGAGGATGATGAGGTCCTAAACCCCACATGGAATCAAGGTCATGCGAGTGACGTGTGCAGTTCGGAGGAAGAGGTGGTGGTCACACAGGGCCAGCCACACAGCAATAGAGGGAGCAGGGTGCAAAAGCACAGTGGCCGTTCCCTAGCCAGTACGCCTGCTACTGCCCACCGCGCTGTTTCGAGTACTCCACCAACGTGGCCAGTGCCTATGACGCCATCCTCAGCGTTACTATCCCACTTCTATGTCTCCTTGAAAAAACACTTCGGGCGATGATGGAAGAGGATGTGGCACAGGAGGAAGAGGGATCATTTCCACGGTTATCAGGCCGGCCATTCACAAGTGGCTCGAAGGGTGGGTTCCTGCACCAACAGAGGCCAGGTACAAAACTGTCCAGCCAGGGCACAGTTCTGGAGGATGATGAGGAGGAGGAGGAACAGTGTTCACAGCAGGGTGGCACCCAAAGTAGCTCATGGGTATCACTGGAGCATGGTTGGGGGGATACAGAGGACAACTTGTCGTTGCAGCCTTGCACACATGAGCGACTACATGCTGTAGTGCCTGCGCAATGACCTCCGAGTTGCCCACATTCTAACCAGTGCTGATTATTGGGTGGCCACTCTGCTGGATCCCCGCTACAAGGACAATGTGCCATCCTTAGTTCCATCACTGGAGCGTGATCGGAGGATGCGCGAGTACAAGCGCACGCTGGTAGACACGCTGCTGAAGGCATTCAAATCTGACAGTGGAGGCTCAGTGGAAGCACAAGGCAAAGGAGGAGGAAGAAGTCGCCAACGCAGCTGGGGCACCGCCAGCTCCTCAGAAGGGAGGGTTAGCATGGCCAAAATGTGGAAAAGTTTTGTCAGCACGCCACAACAACCAGCTGATACGGAACGTCTTAGCAGGAGGCAGCATTTCAGAAACATGGTGAAACAGTATGTGTGCACACGCCTACATGTACTGACTGATGGGTCTACCCCCTTCAACTTCTGGGTCTCCAAATTGGGCACATGGCCTGAGCTTGCCCGTTACACCTTGGAGCTGCTGGCCTGCCCTGCGGCCAGTGTATTGTCCGAATGTGTGTTTAGCACGGCAGGGGGCGTCATCACAGATGAGCGCAGCCGCCTGTCCACAGCCAATGTGGACAAACTCACGTTCATTAAAATAAAGCAGGCATGGATCCCACAGGACTTGTCCGTACCTTGTGCTGAATAGACAAGTATACCGGCCGCAACCAGCCATTGTTGCACTTTCTCTTTGCATTCTCTTTTCTATTTCCAAATGTTTTGGGGTCTTCCCAAATTTATTTAAAAAATAAAAATAAAGGGAAAAAAAACAAAAAACAAACAGTGTTGGCTACCTCCTTCACCACCGCTTCTACCTACACTGCCATGCCCACCGCCTCCTCAACCTCCTACTCCACTTTGACCTCCGCCTCCTAGTTCAAGATTATTATTTTTTTGTTTTTTTCAATTCTATGTTATTTTATGTCATTTCTCTATCCACATTTGTTTGCAGGGCAATTGTCCTGCTCTTAACCCCATTTTGCTTCCTTTTGCAGCCATCTAGCCCTTACATTGACTATTATACAGGCATTTTAGTGCCCCAAAGTTTGGGTCGCCATTGACTTCAAAGGGGTTCGGGTTCGGGGTTAAGTTCGTCACCCGGCAAACCCGAACTTCCAGGTGTTCGCTCATCCCTACTTTAGACCTGTTTGATTTTCTGCTGAGTAACAATGTTTGTACCAGTCTCTCAGACAGACCTAATCTAAGCAGGATGTATTCTTCAGAATCCACACTGATGCCTTGAACATGCTGTGATTGGGGTGGTAAATTGGTCCCTGACAAAATAGGTCTGATCTTTGGGGCAGGAGAATGGGGTCCTCCCGACTGAGGGATCTCCGGAGCCCGAACCACCCCGTCTGGGCCAAAAGGAGGGCACTAAAATCAGAGTGCAGTTTTCTGACTGGAGTCTTTCAGAACTCTGGGGATTAGTGGAAACGAAGGGAATGCATAGACCAGTTTGGAGGTCCAGTTGTTACTGAAAGCATCTACTGCCGCAGGAGAATCCCTGGGATTGAGAGAGAAGTAAAGAGGAACTTTGTGATTCTTTCCTGAGGCAAACAAGTCCAGAACAGGAGTTCAAATCACTGAAGAATAGCTGATATGCTGATTCAACTTTAGACACTGCAAAATTTTACTGGATTCACTGAAAGTGCCATAAAAATTTACCTTTTATTAATGTTACATCTAAAATATAATTCCAAATATTAATAAACATGAGTCCCAATGATACCAAAAACAAAAATGGTGATACAACAATAGAGAGCTGGGAGGGGGGGAGAGGGTTTGTATATATCTATCTATCCCTCATCCTAAACCCTGTCCCCGGAGCCGCACGCTGATGGTGAATGTTCTCCGCGCTGCTACCTATTATTAATTGTCCCTTAGACAATACCACATAGAGACATCAAATACAGCGGTGTCTTAAATCATGGCACAAGCTGACTTCCACAGTTATATATGGTGTAAAACAAATCATTTACTTCATTGGACTTCTCCCAGTTTATTATTCAACCTAAAGACTGGAGGTGAGATAAAATGTTCTGCAGATGATTGTGGAGAAGATTTTTGTTGTCTGCCACTATTACAGAGTCATCTAGGTATGGGATAACTAGTATCCTTTTTTGCCTAAGGCTTGCTACTACCTCTACCATAATCTTAGTGAAGATTCTCGGTGCATACGAGATCCCGAACAGAAGACAGATGAATTGGAAATGATGAGTGAGACCCTGCACCTGAACTGCAAACCTGATAGAATGTGATAATACGCATCCTTTAGAACTAAGGTGGCCATATACTGCCCGCTTCTGGATTTATTTGACTGCAAACTTCACTGTCTCCATTTTGAATTTGTGATATGAGATGAATTTGTTTGGCGGCTTCAGATTCATTATACTCTTGAACTTACCATTCTTCTTCTTGATTATGAAAAGACGATAGTAGTGACCCATGCCTTCCTCTATCAGAGGAACAGGTTCTATTGCTCCTAAATGTAATAACTCTCTTATACTTGTGGTCAGGCAGGACTACTGACATGGGGGGGAGAAGGGTTTCTGTAAATTTTTGAGGGGGAAGAGACTCCAGTTATATACAATACTCTTCTCTTATTATATTGTTTATCCAGGGATCTATAATGGTTTGCTCCCAGGTGGCTATAAAGGAACTGAGTCTTCCGCCCCCAGATCCCGCTGGATGGTGTCATTGTTAAGAGGAGGAGGTCTCCCCCTTGTTGGGGTTAAAAAGGAAATTTTTCCCTTTCCCTCCTTTTGCATAACTCGCTGCAGGGATCTTCGCCAGGGACACCGCAACAGCCAGGGCCCGGGCACAGACCGCAATGGAGGAGGGAGAGCCACACACCGGATCCGACCTCTGGTCTGCCGACGAATTGGTAAATACTATTTTTATAGTATACCTTATTAATGGGAATCTGTTACCAGGTACCTGTAACTACGACCAACTACATGTTCAGACGTGCGCATGTCAGCATAGTGTAATGCTTTTTTTCCCCAGTCGTCTCCATGACTGACTTCCTCTGATAGGACAGGAAAAATCAGAGAGCGGTTTAAATTCTCTCCATCAACAGTATTTTTCCTGTCCTGCCAGGCGAGGAAGGACCAGAGAGGTGCTGGGAGCCTCTTTTGCAGCCAATAAACGTGCAGGTAAGTACTACCCTTCACTGTAATGCCGTAGCCATGTGGGTTAATGGCATTACAGTGATTGTCTGGAAGCACCCAATGACACGTGTTCGGCTCAGTGTTAGTCAGGGAAAGCTGTGCTGAAGAAGGAAAAGATAGTGTAGGGAGTGACTTTTTTTGTAAGGAATATTGTTGTGTGTGGCAGCAGAAATATATATTTTTAGCGCAACCTGCTCTAAATTGCTAAAAATTTACAGACCCAAAAGTCCTTTTAAAGACTATTGTGTGTGGCAGCAATATCTATTTTTAGCGCATCCTGCGCTAAATAGCGTGCAATAGTTACGCCGATGAAGACAGCGACATTATCTGCACTACATCTCCTGTGTAACGTTTGCTCATCCCAAAAATATCAGTGACATCCAGTGTACTTTTTCCATAGACGGTGTCCGCTGCGGACAGTGACATAACCTGGGGTACATCTCCTGTTTCCACATCCCAAATACCTGTGACATTCCCTGTAATTTTTTATTAGCCACTGTTGACATCAGCAACATTATCTGCGGTATTTCTCCTGTGTAACGTTTCCACATCCCAAATAGCTTTTTTTATTTTTTTGCGCATACACTTACAAATCCTACGCTACTGTATGTGTTACTCACTTTAAAGCATATATAACATTTAATTTGAAGAAAGCGAGCAGTAAGGGACAGGGAAGTGGCCGTGATGCTGATGGTGCACGCAGAAGCCGTGGCCCTGGGCACGTTGAAACTGTGCCTGCTGCCAGAAAAACAATCATCCATGATACCTAGCTTATGTCCTAGTTTGCAGGGCGGCGCAGGACCATGCTCTCGAAGTCACACCAGTGCGACCAGGTGGTGGGTTGGATTGCAGCAGATAATGCTTCCAGTCGGTTAAGCACCACCCTGTCTTCCACCAAGTCCAGTCTCAGTAGCCAAGAGTCTGGTCAACACAATCCTCACCCTGACCCTCCTTGCCAAACAAGTGATCCCACACTCGGATATTCCGAGGAGCTTCTTCCAGTGCCATTCCTTTATTTGGGCCTCTCGACAAGCCCGCTTGAAGAGGGACATGAGATCTTGTGCCCTGATTCCCAAACTCTTAAGCATCCACAGTCACAAGAAGATGACGGTGGAGAACGGCAATTAGTGTTTCACGAGGTGGATGATGATGATGATGAGACACAGTTGCCAATAAGTCAATGTCAATTAGTGTCTCAAGAGGTTGATGATGAGGATGAGACACAGTTGTCAATAATTGAGGTTGTTGTTAGGTCAACAAGTCAGGAGGATGAGCAGAGTGAGGAAGTGGAAGAGGAGGTGGTGGACGATGAAGTCACTGACCCAACCTGGGAAGGTGGCAAGCCGAGCAAGGACAGCAGTACTGAGGGGGAGGGATCTGTAGCACCGCAACAGGCTGGAAGAGGCAGTGAAGTGGCAAAAGGGAGAAGGCGGTCCACACCAAACAGGCCCACAACTGTTCCCCGGAGCACCCCCTTGCGGAAATCTCCCTTACCAAGGGGTAGGTGTTCCGCAATCTGGCGCTTTTTTGAGGAAAGTGCGGACGACAAAATAATTGTAATTTGCAATCTGTGCCATACAAAAATGAGCAGGGGCGTGAACACTAGCAACCTCACCACCACCATCATGATCTGCCACATGGCATCAAAGCACCGTAATAGGTGGGCTAAACGCCTGGTTCCACAATCTATGTCTGCGGGTCACACCACTGCCTCCTCTTCCCCTGTGTTACGTGCTGGCCAATCCCCTGTCGAAGGCGCAGGCCCGGATGCCTCCTGCCCTGTACCTGGACCTTCGCAAGCACCATCAGCGACCACATCCACTTCCGTGTCCCAGCACAGCATACAAATGTCCTTACCCCAGGCATTTGAACTCAAGCGCAAATACCCAGCCACCCACCCACAGGCCATAGCATTAAATGTGCAACTTTCCAAATTACTGGCCCTGGAAATGTTGCCATCTAGGTTTGTGGACACTGAGGCCTTCCCGCAGCCTGATGTCGGCAGCTGTCCCTCGTTACGCAGTCCACAGCCGCCACTATTTTTCCCGGTGTGCCATGCCTGCCTTACACCAGCATGTGTCCCGGAACATTACCTGTGCCCATATCCAGGGGCGGACATATCACCTGTGCAGCTAGTTCAGCTGCACAGGGGCCCGGCGTGTGAGGGTGCCCATTCATACTAGTGAGCGCTTCTGTAAGCGCTCACTAGTATCATACTAGTGAGCACATCCAGAAGTGCTCACTAGTATGAATGGGCCCCCTCTAGTATGCAAGAGAGAGGCACTTACTTATCCCTCCGGCTCCACTTCCTCCCTGGGCTCCTCCAGACTGCGTACAGCGCGCACTATGGCCTGATGCTGTACACAGTCAGGTCACGTGACTGTGCAGCGCAGGCTGTTGGAGACCAGCAGGGCAGGCACTCACATCAGGACACCCCGGCGGACATGTAGAGCAGCGGAGCAGGAGAGGTAAGTTTTAATTATTTATTTTTAGTCTGATCTGAGGTCTGATGGGGGGGTCTGTCACATCGATATGGGGGGGGCCTGAATAAATAATTAACAACTTATATTAGGGGGGTCCTCCTGACTCTGGGGGTTCTGAGCAATTGACATATAGGGGGCCTGCCTATTTTATATACTGGCAGACATGGGGGGCACTATGGAGGGGGAAGAGCACTATGGGGGGCCCTATCTTGTATACTGGCACACATGGGGGGCACTATGGAGGGGGAGGAGCAATATGGGGGCCCTATCTTATGTACTGGCACACATGGGGGGCACTATGGAGAGGGAGGAGCACTCTGGGGACCCTATCTTATATACTGGCACAAATGGCGGCACTATGGAGAAGGGGGAAAGGAGCACTATGGGGGCATCTTCTGGGGCCCTATCTTATATACTAGCAAACATGGGGGGCACTATGGAGAACGGGGGAGCATCTATGGGGGCATCTACTGGGGACCCTATCTTATATACTGGCATACATGGGGGCACTATGGAGAGGGGGGGAGAGGAGCACTATTGGGGTCATTATATAGGGGAATTATACTGGCACACATTAGGGGGGCATTTTATACTGGAACATTGTCAGGCATCATGGGGATAAGGGGAGGCCCACTATTGGGGCACGATATAGGAGTATTTTACACTGGCGCAAATTATAGGGCACTATTGGGACCTTGTCTCAACTGGGGGCACTAAGGTTTTTTGGGCACACAGTAGGGGGCATTGGCACACATTATGAGGGCACTATGGGGACATTGGCTCTACAGGGGGCACTAAGAGGAGGTATTTTTTTATACTGCCACACAACAGGGCATTTTTTTTTTTTATTGTAACACATTATAAAGAGAATTATTACTACCGGGGGCATTATGGTGGGCTTTATTACAGTTGAGGGATTATGAGGAACATGAATACTAGTATGAGCACTATGGAAGCATTATTACTTCTGGGACACAGTAGGAAATTATTACTGTAGGGGCACTAATACTACTACTTGTTGTCTGGTAGATAATTATTTCTATTGGTGGGACTTTGGGGAGCAGTATTACTGTGGGGGGCACCCTGGCACAGTATCAGCTTAGCACAATTATTTTTGGGGAACATTATGTTTACATTATGTTTATGTGCCAATAATTAATGAAGGGGAACTATCTGTGTGTAACTTGTATAGAGAGCACAGCAGGCACAGTATTGGAGGTGGCAGGATGGGGTGTTCAGAAGTTGGGAGGATGATGGAAAAGTAGGAAACTAAGATGTCTGTCAAACTCTGCAGAGAGAAGAGATGGCTGAAAGAAATCATCATGGCGGTCTGGTCTGAAAGGAGAAGATGAGGAGAGAGAGCATCTACATCAAAGGAGACGTCACTAGATAGAAGAGGTATGTGGACCTGTATTAGGCTACTTTCACATCTGCGTTAGTGATTCTGGCAGGCTGTTCCAGCAGAGAATTCACTGGATCCAGCACTGCTGGATGCAGACAGAATGCCCACCGGCCCCATTGAATAAAATGGGGTACGGCAGAGATCCGGCCACAATCTGGCAAAAATGCAGAGAATCAGCGGGACACAAACCTCTGCATGCTGCGGTTTGTGTCCGGCCGATTCCTTGCATTTTCTGCCGGACCAGGTGGCCGGAGCATAGTGCTGAAGGTGTGAAAATAGCCTTACCCTGTATGTTTTGTATTGCTATAAGTAATGTTAGGATGGAATAGGTTAGGTTGCGAATTTGGCTTGGGGGGGGGGGCAGGCACATTCTTTGCACAGGGGCCCTCTGCTGTCTGTGTCCGACCAACGCAGTTACTGGAAAAGTCCACTTAACCTCTAAAACATGGACAAGTGCTTTCGGCCAGGAACGGGACACTGGGTGAACATTGTGGAGGCCAGGAGTGAGTCAGCCCCTGGGATGGCATAGGTGCTACCGACGCCAAGGATTGCGGGCCCTAATTCCATCAGGGTTTCCGCCACCACCTACGTTAGTGGCTCCAACCCCCACTTCTCCTCCTCTGCCTCCTCCTCCTCCACTTCAACCTCAGAATTATCCTCTTGCAGCACCAGTCAGCCATCAGTCGGTAACTGGAAGCAGTGTGGCACTGCAGTGGGCAAGCGTCAACAGACTGTGCTTAAGCTGATCTGCTTAGGTGACAAACAGCACACCGCCGCAGAGCTGTGGCAGGGGATAAGAGACCAGACTGAGCTGTGGCTCTCGCCACTCAACCTAGAACCAGGCATGGTTGTGTCTGATAATGGCCGTAACTTGGTGGCAACTTTGGAGCTCTGGAAGCTCACACACATCCCATTCCTAGCCCACGTCTTCAACTTAGTGGTTCAGCAGTTTCTCAAAACCTACCCCAATTTGCCTGAGCTACTCGTGAAAGTGCTCCGCATGTGTCCCCATTTCCGAAAGTCATCGACAGCTTCTGACGGTCTGCCAATGCTGCAGCAGCGCTTACAATTGCCAGCTTACCGACTGTTGTGAGACAAGAGCGCGCGCTAAAACTAACGTGTTGGCCAGGCTTTGTGAGCAGCAGAGGGCAGTAGTGGAATAACAGCTGCAACATGGTCGTCGCCTTTCCAGTCCGCTCTTCACAAGCGAGTAGTGGACATGGATGTCTGACCTCTGTGAGGTTTTAAGAAACTTTGAGGAATCAACACAGAAGGTGGGCGGCGATAACGCTATTATCAGCGTCACCATCCCACTTCTGTGGCTACTCAAATGCTCGTTGCTCACAATTAAGGCCGACACTTTGCATGTGGAAGTGGTGGAAATGGGGGAAGACATTACACAGGGTGATAGCCAGATCACCCTCAGTTCGTCTGCGCAAATTGGATGATGATGATGAGGAGGAGCAGGAGACGGTTGCCTCCGCTACAGAGGGTAGTACCCATGGAAGTTTAATTATATCTATTCAGTGTGGATGGGCAGAAGAGGATGAAAAGGATGAGGAGATTGAGAGTCATCCTCCTGATGATGACAGCGAAGTCTTGCCTGTTGGGGACTCTGGCACACATGGCTGATTTTATGTTAGGTTGCCTTTCCTGTGACCCACGCGTTTTACGCATTTTGGACAACACCGATTACTGGTTGTTCACCGTTCTCGACCCCCGCTACAAAGAGAACTTCTCGTGAATTGCTCCAAAAATTTCCAGCTGACAATGCTGGCGGCAGAGTACGTAGTTCCTTGGGCAACCGAGGAGGGGAGGGGATCACACACAGCAGTTCCAACAGAGGCAGGGCAAAACTCTCCAAAGCCTGGGATCGTTTCATGACACCCCGCCAGGACCCTCAACCTGATGCGCGGCCTAGTGTCACAAGGAGGGAAACATTTTGGAAGATGGTGAAGGAGTACGTAGCAGACCATGTCAACGTCCTCAGTGATTCCTCTGTGCCTTACAACTACTGGGTGTCCAAGCTGGACACGTGGCAAGAACTGTCGCTCTACGCCTTGGAGGTGCTGGCCTGCCCTGCCGCCAGCGTTTTGTCAGAGTATGTATTTAGTGCTGCCAGGGGCATAATAACTAATAAGCGCATCCGTCTGTCAACTGAAAACTCTGACAGGTTGACTCTTATAAAAATGAACAAGGCCTGGATTGCCCCTGACTTCTCTACTCCACAAGAGGAAAGCGGCTGAACATAAAGGCACTTTAAATGTGTTTTTTATAATGTACTGAATACTCTGTGTATGCCCATGCACCCCTTCCACCACAAAAAAAAGGTATATGGTTTAATCTTCCTTTTCTCGTCCTCCTCCTCTTCCATCATATCAACATGCTTATTAGTCTGCCCCCGCTCTTAATGTTGTAGAGGGTCAGCTCACCAGCAGGCCCTCGCCTACAATCTTTCAGCGGGTCAGCTCACCTGCAGGCCCTCGCATGTAAGGTTTTAGAGGGTCAGTTCACCAGCAGGCCCTCGCATATAATGTTTTTGAGGGTCAGCTCACCAGCAGGCCCTCAACAATAATGTTTTACAGGGTCAGCTCACCAGCAGGCCCTCTCCCATAATTTTTTCAATGGTCAGCTCAGCAGCAGGCACTCGCCCATAATTTTTTCGATGCTCAGATCAGCAGCAGGAACTCGCCCATAATGTTTTAGAGGGTCACCAGCACACCCTTGCTCCTAATGTTTTTGAGGGTCACCAGCAGACCATCAATCATAATTTTTCAAGGGTGTATGATGCCCTCTTTTATGTGTAATAAAGGGTGTATTGGAGTGCCGGTTCGTTGTAATTTTTGGAAGCCCTTCACTTAGTGCATCGGCTTTATGAGTGTAGGAGTCCCACTACCTGAACAATTGTACCACAATGTGAATGAGGCCCTCCATTATGTGATATACAGGTTGTATCGGAGTGCCTCTTCCTTGTATTTTTTGGCAGCACTTGCAATTATATACAAGTAAATATACAGGAAAGAAGGTTTCCTAACAATTTTTCCTCTAAAATCGATTTTATCTTTGGTTTTATGCGTATTAGTGTCAGTCTGTAAAAGTGGCGTACTACTCAGACAACGTCGTTCCCAGCAGCGACCTGGGAGTCCAAGATGCATCCAGACATCCTCCCCATGCTGTTCCCGAACCATTTCGGTGGTGTTTCCATCAATTTCTGACCTTTTCCTATGAACCATATGTGACGGACTGAACCGTCACTGGGGCTGCTGGAGAAGCCTGAGGGATAGCCTCCTTCCTACGGACTATGGACCCAGAACTATGGAGACCCCCTCAGACCTTTTGGGGGTTAACTCTGCACTGAGACTCCCACTGATTGTGTTAGTGATGGGATTAAGATAGCTGACTTTAGGAGCAGCCGACTCCTAGATGACTAGATCACCCTATGATACACTTAGGAGATAATCCCATCACATGTGTCTCCTCTCTCACTATTCATTCATTATGGAGGGGGGAAGATGTCTGTTTGCATGTTGTTCATGGTTGATTGATTTATGTTGCTAGACTTCTTGAACTGTATATATACTGAGTTGATCTTCAATAAAGTGAGTTCCTGTTTTACCCTCAACATAGAGTGTCATCTCATGTGTGGGGGAACAGCTATATTTACTCTGGGGATTGGTATCGGTATTATACTCCCCTGGGTTGGATCCTGGTCTTGGGCCCAGGGTGGGTGGAAGATGGCAAGATCCCAACCAAGCTGCGGCGGTTCGTGGGGTCGGCAGTGATTACGGTGTCAAGTGGAGTCCTTGGAGCTCTCAGGAAGCACTAGGAGCATCCATCAACGGAGGTACCCAGTCGGGGTGCCAGCAGATCCATTACAGTAGTGGCAGCAGCGGGACGGCGTCCTAGTGCAAGGAGAAGCAGCTCGGAGACACAGTTGGTGGAGTATATTGAGGGCAATGCTAGTATCCGTACAGCGCCCCTGGCTACAGCAGGATGGAATCGGCTAGTCTTCGGACAGCATTCCAGTACGAGGAGGAGGATGATCCGGACTGGAGGGATGCAGCCTGGAAAGGCGTCTGGTATGAGGCCCTGGAAGATGTACAGCGTCGGCGGGGCGAGAGTCTCCCCAGTGAGTATCAGCAGTTGCAGATGCGCATGGCCCTGCGAATGCCCCTCCTGGGAGAGCAGCTCCTGGATGAGTGGGTGACAGAACTCGAGAGCCTGGTATGGAAGGAGCTTTGGCTAGACGACACCTACCAGGCACTCTGGTGGTATGTGATTCGGCACTCCCCCTGGATGGCTGAGCACGACAGACCCGAGGGTGAGGATTATGATAGCCCTGGCCTGTTGTTTGAGGCCTTCGTAGAACTGGAGTTCGGAGATGCTGGAGAGTCCCGGTTCTGGGATATCCATGACTACAGGGAGGCTATGCATGATTGGGCTACAGCAAGAGAGGTGAGACAAGACCTGGCATCTCTAGTGACAATGGAGTGGGAGCTGGAGCAGGATTACCAATACTTCCTCAGCTCAATTCGGCCCCAATATACACTGCCAGAGCGCTGGGTGGCAGTCCCAGACCTACAACCCTACAGCTGGGAAGACCCGACTGAAGTATCCCCTGCTTCAGTACCAGCTGTGGAGGTAGGGGACCTCATAGACTGGTCCTGGGGGGAACCCCATATGGCAGGTGGAGATGGGACCGAGGTCTATCTACCAGTCCTACAGGGATGCTGGGCGATCCCCAACGGCAGCCGGAGTTTCAGGAAGTAGGGACAGTCGGTCCTGCTTCCCAGCGGCAGTATGTTTTGCAGGAAGAGGAGAGCATCGTCTCCATTCCCCAGCGGCAGTGTACCTTGAAGGGAGAGGAGACAACCGGTCTCTCTCCCCAACCACAGGGGGACAGCACCCCTAACTCTGATGGTGCAGATGGGACTGCGGTCTCTACACCAGACCTACAGGGATGCTGGACAGCCGGTACAGATCCCCCACCAACCCCGCAGGAATGCCAGGAGGAGGATTTAAGCAATCCCTCCTCTCCACAGCCGATCCGCAACAAGGTCCTGGGGGTAGGATTGCCTGACCCCATCCCAGCGGAAGAGCTGGCATCTGGGCAGAGCGCAGTCGGCCTCTGCCCTCCCCTATCCTCTTGTCCAGATGCTGACTCCCCACAGGCTACCCCAGCGGAATAGCTGGCATCTGGGCAGAGCGCATTTGGCCTCTGCCCTCCCCTATCCTCTTGTCCAGAGGCTGACTCCCCACAGGCTACCCCAGCGGATAAGCTGGAATCTGGGCAGAGCACAGTTGGCCTCTGCCCACCAAGTACCCACAGCTCCAAGCTAGAGAACAACAATGAAGCAAGGAGTAGCAGACGCCCACTCAACAGCTGGGGACATACAGAACAGAGCCAGGCCCCAGAGTACAACAGGACCAGTGTTTATGTATAGGTGGGCTACTCGACTAACTCAGGCACCGACCGACAAGAGGTCAGGTACCTGGTTAGTCTACTGTTGGGAGGGGAGAAATGTGACGAACTGAACCGTCACTGGGGCAGCTGGAGAAGCCTGAGGGCTAGCCTCCTTCCTACGGACTATGGACCCAGAACTATGGAGACCCCCTCAGACCTTTTGGGGTTAACTTTGCACTGAGACTCCCACTGATTGTGTTAGTTATGGGATTAAGATAGCTGACTTTAGGAGCAGCTGACTCCTAGATGAGTAGATCACCCTATGATACACTCAGAAGATAATCCCATTACATGTATCTCCTCTCTCACTATTTATTCATTATGGAGGGGGGAAGATGTCTGTTTGCATGTTGTTCATGGTTGATTGATTTATGTTGTTAGACTTCTTGAACTGTATATATACTGAGTTGATCTTCAATAAAGTGAGTTCCTGTTTTACCCTCAACATAGAGTGTCATCTCATGTGTGGGGGAACAGCTATATTTACTCTGGGGATTGGTATCGGTATTATACTCCCCTGGGATTACAGCACGGTTCTACCCACTGGAAGTTGGATCCTGGTCTTGAGCCCAGGGTGGGTGGAAGGAGGCAAGATCCCAACCAAGCTGTGGCGGTTCGTGGGGTCGGCAGTGATTACGGTGTCATGTGGAGTGTTTGGAGCCCTCAGGAAGCACTAGGAGCATCCATCAACGGAGGTACCCAGTCGGGTGCCAGGAGATCTGTTACACAATACACCCTGGTTTAATGCTTGGGTTCTCCCATTGACTTCCATTGTGCTTGGGTGCTCGGTAGAGCAACCGAGCATCCTGAGGTGTTCGACCTGAGCACCCGAATACCCAAAAACCCGAGCACTTTGGTGCTCAATCATCACTAGCCTCTAGGACCAACGGGGGCATTGCCATTACACCTAGAGGCTCCATTCTCTCTGCAACTGCCACAGCCCCTGCACTTTGACTGACAGGAACAGGCAGTGAAAAAGTCATCACACCTGGTCATGTGAATAAAAGTAGAGAGGGTGCAGCAGTTGCAGAGAAAGCAGAGCCCCTAGGTGTAAGGGCAGCGCCCCTAAGTGTAAGGGCAGCGCCCCTAGGTGTAAGGGCAGCACCCCCGTTGCTCGTAGAGGCTCATTTACATATATTAAAGCATAATTTTTTCTTATGTCATCGCCTCTATTTTCTTTCCATCTGTAACATAAACCTCAGTTGCAGGGGCATAGCTAAAGGCTCATGGGACATGGTGCAAGAGTTCAGCTTGGGCCCCCCCCCCCCCCACCCCACCTTTCCTCTGTGCTTTATAGCTAGGGACTCGGGTGCACCTAGCCTTTTTGCTGCCTGAGGCAAAAATTTAAACATTCCCCCCCCCATGCCAAATTCCCATTCCCTCCAGTCCTACTGTTAAAGGGGTTGTCCTCTTTTTACTACTAAAGACCTATCCTCAAGATAGGTCATCAATATCAGACTGCCGGGGGTCTCCTGGCACCCCCGCCAATCAGCATTTTTAAGAGAGGGCAGCGCTCATATGAGAGCTGCTTTCTCTGCTCTGTTCACCTACTCGCCACTGCAATTGCAGTGGTGAGCAGGTAAACAGAGCAGAGAAGGCAGCGATCGTACGAAAAAAAAAAGTAAACAACCCCTTTAAAGACAAACATAAAAAAAAAACATTACCTACAGAACATACAGGGTAATACAGAACCACATATGTACCTCTTACATCCAGTGACTTCTCTGATGTAGATAATCCTTTTCCTCATCTTCTCCTTTCAGACTAGACCGCCATGGTGATTTCTTTCAGCCGCGCCCCGTCTCTGCAGATTTTAACAAACAGACATCTTACTTTCCTACTTTTCCATCATCCTCACCTTCTCAACACCCCATCCTGTCCCCCCCAATACTATACTGCAAAAACAGTCCCCCTGACAATACTGGCACCACACAGATAGTGTGTCAGTACAAAAAAATACTCCCTTACCTTTCAGATCAGACCCCCATATCAAACCCCAGATGAGACCCCCGAAATCTCAGACCAGACCCCCTTTAGACCTGTCAGACCCCATATCAAACCTCCATTATACCTCCATGTCAGACCCTGCCCCAATATCAGATCTCAAATAAGACCCCCATTAGGCCTGTAAACCCCCATATCTGACCTCCACTCAGACCCCCATTAGAATTCCAGACCCCCATTAGACCTCTCTAGAACCCCAGTCAGACCTTTTAGACCCTTAATCAGACCCCAAATCAAACCCTTCAGACCCCCAATCAGATCCTTCAGGCCCCCAATCAGACCCTTTCAATCTCCCAATCAGACCCTTCAGGCCCCTAATCAAACCTTTAATCAGACCCTTCAGACCCCCAATCAGACCATTCAGGCCCCCAATCAGACCTTCAATCAGACCCTTCAGACCCCCAATCAGACCATTCAGGCCCCCAATCAGACCCTAAATCAGACCATTCAGACCCCCAATCAGACTGTTTAGGCCCCCAATCAGACCTCAAATCAGACTATAAAATAAATAAACTAACCTCTCCTGCTCTGCCGCTCCTCTCCCTGCTGTCTTCCTGGCTCACATCTTTTCTCAGGGCCCGAGCTGCTGTCACCTGACCTCCTGCAGCGTCAGGTCAGAGTGCGCTCTGTACGTCCAGACGCTGCAGGCAGTCAGGAGACAGCAGCGCGGGCCCCGGGAAGAGCGAACAGAAGGAGGGGTAAGTATTGTACAGCGCTCACAGCGCTTTTCTCCCCCTCCGCCTGCAGACAAGTGTTCCCTTTATAAGATGCATTGCATCTTATTAAGGGAAATATACAGCACCACTGCGACCCCTATAGTTACGCCACTGCTCAGTTGTTTTCTTCTGGCTTATCTTCATTAACTTGCAGATTTAGTTGTTCTGGTTGGCCAGTGATGGTGTCACTGCTCTAATACTCCTGTCCTGAAGTATTTACCGTTATATACAGTAAAGACCAAAAGTTTGGACACACCTTCTCATTCAAAGAGTTTTCTTTATTTTCATGACTATGAAAATTGTAGATTCACACTGAAGGCATCAAAACTATGAATTAACACATGTGGAATTATATACATAACAAACAAGTGTGAAACAACTGAAAATATGTCATATTCTAGGTTCTTCAAAGTAGCCACCTTTTGCTTTGATTACTGCTTTGCACACTCTTGGCATTCTCTTGATGAGCTTCAAGAGGTAGTCCCCTGAAATGGTTTTCACTTCACAGGTGTGCCCTGTCAGGTTTAATAAGTGGGATTTCTTGCCTTATAAATGGGGTTGGGACCATCAGTTGCGTTGAGAAGTCAGGTGGATACACAGCTGATAGTCCTACTGAATAGACTGTTAGAATTTGTATTATGACAAGAAAAAAGCAGCTAAGTAAAGAAAAACGAGTGGCCATCATTACTTTAAGAAATGAAGGTCAGTCAGCCGAAAAATTGGGAAAACTTTGAAAGTAAGGGCTATTTGACTATGAAGGAGAGTGATGGGGTGCTGCGCCAGATGACCTGGCCTCCACAGTCACCGGACCTGAACCCAATCGAGATGGTTTGGGGTGAGCTGGGCCGCAGAGTGAAGGCAAAAGGGCCAACAAGTGGTAAGCATCTCTGGGAACTCCTTCAAGACTGTTGGAAGACCATTTCAGGGGACTACCTCTTGAAGCTCATCAAGAGAATGCCAAGAGTGTGCAAAGCAGTAATCAAAGCAAAAGGTGGCTAGAATATGACATATTTTCAGTTGTTTCACACTTGTTTGTTATGTATATAATTCCACATGTGTTAATTCATAGTTTTGATGCCTTCATAGTCATGAAAATAAAGAAAACTCTTTGAATGAGAAGGTGTGTCCAAACTTTTGGTCTGTACTGTACATGAAAAAGGCCATAAATTCTAAATCTAGCAATCTATCACCTATTGTCACAGTCTCTCCAGTCACAGATGTCAGAAGATCTAAGAGACTGGCTGTATGTGATATGATCTGACAGCCTCTTTGGTTTCACTTGTTTCAGTGTTGTTGCTGTTAATGACCACACCTCTTGTCTCAGGTGTAGCTTAGTGGTCATTCCATCTCCCCTATTTAGTCTGGCTTCACCCATCATGCTATGCGGTTGATAGCTTCAGTCTGGTATTGGAAGTGCTGGTGGGAGGTCCTCTTCTGAGTTCCTGCTTGTACATTTACTATTGAAGATAAGTGTTACTTTCATAGTAACATAGTACATAAGGCCGAAAAAAGACATTTGTCCATCCAGTTCGGCCTGTCATCCTACAAGTTGATCCAGAGGAAGGCAAAAAAACCCTGTGAGGTAGAAGCCAATTTTCCTCACTTTAGGGGAATAAAAAATTCCTTCCCGACTCCAATCAGGCAATCAGAATAACTCCCTGGATCAACGACCCCTCTCTAGTAGCTATAGCCTGTAATAATATTACACTCCAGAAATACATCCAGGCCCCTCTTGAATTCCTTTATTGTACTCACCATCACCACCTCCTCAGGCAGAGAGTTCCATAGTCTCACTGCTCTTACCGTAAAGAACCCTTTTCTATGTTTGTGTACAAACCTTCTTTCCTCCAAACGCAGAGGATGTCCCCTCGTCACAGTCACAGTCCTGGGGATAAATAGATGATGGGATAGATCTCTGTACTGCCCCCTGATATATTTATACATAGTAATTAGATCTCCCCTCAGTCGTCTTTTTTCTAACGTGAATAACCCTAATTTTGATAATCTTTCAGGATACTGTAGTTGCCCCATTCCAGTTATTACTTTAGTTGCCCTCCTCTGGACCCTCTCCAGCTCTGCTATGTCTGCCTTGTTTACAGGAGCCCAGAACTGTACACAGTACTCCATGTGTGGTCTGACCAGTGATTTGTAAAGTAGTAGGAATATGTTCTCATCACGGGCATCTATGCCCCTTTTGATGCAACCCATTATCTTATTGGCCTTGGCAGCCGCTGCCTGACACTGTTTTTTGCAGCTTAGTTTGCTGTTTATTAAAATTCCTAGATCCTTTTCCATGTCAGTGTTACCGAGTGTTTTACCATTTAGTATGTACGGGTGACTTGCATTATTCCTTCCCATGTGCATAACTTTACATTTCTCAGTGTTAAACCTCATCTGCCACTTATCTGCCCAAGCCTCCAATCTATCCAGATCCCTCTGTAGTAGTATACTGTCCTCTTCAGTGTTAATTACTTTACACAGTTTAGTGTCATCTGCGAAAATTGATATTTTACTATGCAAGCCTTCTACAAGATCATTAATAAATATATTGAAGAGAATAGGGCCCAATACTGACCCCTGAGGTACTCCACTAGTGACAGTGACCCAATCTGAGTATGTACCGTTAATAACCACCCTCTGTTTTCTATCATTGAGCCAGTTACTTACCCACTTACAGACGTTTTCTCCGAGTCCGAGCATTCTCATTTTATATACTAACCTTTTATGAGGTACAGTGTCAAATGCTTTGGAGAAGTCCAGATATACGACATCCATTGATTCGCCGCTGTCAAGTCTAGTACTTACCTCCTCATAGAAACTGATTAAATTAGTTTGACATGACCGATCCCTCACGAAGCCATGCTGATATGGCGTTATTTGCTTATTTCCCATAAGATGCTCTAACATAGCATCTCTCAGAAAACCTTCAAACAGTTTACCCACAACAGATGTTAAACTTACCGGCCTATAGTTTCCAGGCTCTGTTTTTGAACCCTTTTTGAATATTGGCACCACATTTGCCATGCGCCAATCCTGTGGGACATTCCCTGTCAGTACAGAGTCCGCAAATATCAGAAATAAGGGTCTGGCTATGACATTACTTAATTCTCTTAGGATACGGGGGTGTATGCCATCCGGTCCTGGCGATTTGTCTATTTTGATTTTTTTAAGTCGCTGTTGTACTTCTTCCTGGGTCAGACAGGACACTTTTAATGGCGAATTTATTTCAGCATTCAGCATTTCATCTGACAGTTTATTTTCCTCAGTGAATACATTGGAGAAAAAAATATTTAACAGCTTTGCTTTCTCCTCGTCGCTCTCTGCGACTCCCCCCTCATTACTCTTTAAAGGGCCGACACCTTCAGATTTATACTTTTTAACATTTATATAATTGAAGAACATTTTAGGGTTAGTTTTACTCTGTTTGGCAATTAATCTCTCGGTCTCTAATTTGGCCGCTTTTATTTGTTTTTTACATGTTCTGTTTTTTTCCTTATAGTTTTTCAGTGCTTCCGTGCTACCCTCCTGTTTTAGGGTTTTACATGCTTTCTTTTTGTCATTTATTGCTTTCTTTACAGTTCTGTTTATCCACATTGGTTTCTTTTTGTTCCTTAACCTTTTATTCCCATACGGTATGTACCTCTCACAATGAGATTTTAGGATGTTTTTAAAGATATCCCATTTTTTGGCTGTATTTTTATTTTTGAGGACTTTGTCCCAGTTAGTTAGGCCTATGGCCTCTCTTAGTTGGCTAAATTTAGCTTTTTTGAAGTTTGGTATTTTTGTTTCTCCCTGTAGAAACGCTCTTTTGAATGATAATTGGAAGGTTATTACTTTATGGTCACTATTTCCCAGGTGTCCCCCAACCTGCACGTCTGTTGTTCTGTCAGGTCTATTGGTTAATATTAAGTCCAGTATGGCCGTCCCTCTAGTCGGGTCCTGAACCAGTTGGGAGAGATAATGGTCTTTGGTTATTGCCAAGAATCTGTTTCCTTTATGAGATATACAAGTTTCAGTTTCCCAGTCTATATCTGGGTAGTTGAAGTCCCCCATAATAACCACCTCATTATGATTTGCCGCCTTGTCTATCTCGTTTAGTAGTAGATTTTCTGTGGACTCTGGTATATTAGGTGGTTTATAGTAGACTCCTATTAGTAATTTATTGTTGTTTTTAGCTCCATGTATCTCTACCCACAGTGACTCCACATGTTCATGTCCCTCACTTATATCTTCACGGAGTGTGGGCTTTAGACAAGATTTTACATAAAGGCAGACCCCTCCACCTCTCCGGTTTTGACGATCCTTTCTGAACAGACTGTAACCTTGTACATTAACTGCCCAGTCATAGCTATCATCCAGCCATGTCTCAGTTATTCCCACTATGTCATAGTCCTCCTCACACATCACTAATTCCAGTTCACCAGTTTTATTAGTCAGACTTCTGGCATTAGTATACATACATATGAGAGGTTTATGTATATTTTTTACCCTACACCTTTCCTTCTGAACTGTTCTTGTCCCTCCTTCCATTTCTCCCCCAGTCCCACTACCTTGCCCCCGGTATCTATCTGCACTATCTTCCCCTTCTATAGTGTAATTACCCTCCCCCCCAGTCCCTAGTTTAAACACTCCTCCAACCTTCTAGCCATCTTCTTCCCCAACACAGCTGCTCCTTCCCCATTGAGGTGCAGCCCGTCCCTACGATAGAGGCTGTAGCCGACAGCGAAGTCGGCCCAGTTCTCCAGGAACCCAAACCCCTCCATCCTACACCAGTTCTTGAGCCACTTGTTAATTTCCCTAATCTCCCGCTGCCTTTCTTGTGTGGCCCGTGGTACCGGTAGTATTTCGGAAAATACTACCTTTGAGGTCCTTCCCCTAAGCTTTTGCCCTAAATCCCTGAAATCATTTTTAAGGACTCTCCACCTACCCCTAACTTTGTCATTGGTTCCGATATGGACCATGACCGCTGGATCTTCTCCAGCCCCTCCCAGTAATCTGTCAACCCGATCCGCGATATGTCGAACTCTAGCGCCAGGAAGACAGCACACTGTTCGGCGATCACGGTCTTTGTGACAGATTTCCCTATCTGTTCCCCTAATAATTGAGTCTCCCACTACCAGCACCTGTCTGGCCTGCCCTGCTCTCCTGGTCCCCTGCTTACCGGAGCTGACATTCCCCTGACTGGCAGAGGAAGTGTCCGGCTGCGGCAGTGCCGTCCCTGGACTGACATCCCCCTCATCTGCCAAACGTGCAAACTTGTTGGGGTGTGTCAGATCAGGGCTAGCCTCCCTGGCACTCTTCCCTCTACCCCGCTTTCTAAATGTTACCCAGCTAGCTACCTCACTTTCCTCAGCCTCCTCTCTGTCACCCTCTCCCTCATCTACCCCAAAGAGTGCTTGCTCGGTGAGAAGCAAACTTTTTTGCAAATTGTCAATGCCTCTCAGTGTTGCAACTTGCCCATTTAGAGACTCGATTAGCGATTCCAAACGGGTAATTTGCTCACATCTTGAACAAAGAAATTCACCCTGGAACGGCTGTTCCAGGACTGCATACATCATGCAAGATGTGCACTGGACTGCGTTGTCAATTGTGCAACACATACTAAATGGGGATTACACCACAAAAGAAAAAAATACAATACAATGTAGTAATAATATACAGGCTAATTGCAGTCCCCCTCCGAAGTCCCTGAATCTAAAGTCACTTAATCTTAAGTCACACACTTACGCAACCACACTTAATCAACCACACTTAATCAACCACGCGTCGCGGTCAAACTCGCGTTATATATCTGCTTATATTAATATAAATGCAGCTCACTGCACCAGCCTGGTTTGCTTCCCCTCTGGAATCAAAAAGGCTGTGCTGTTCTTACTGCTGAGTTTTTAAAGTCTCCTAATTAGACAGCCACACCCTAATTAAACAGCCACACCCTAATTGCTCACCTGTGCAACCCCTGGAGAAAGAAAAAAAAAAAGTGTTATCACAGCACAAAATACAGTCAAACACAGCCACTTATCAATGTCCACAAATAATTTAGCTCTCAGATACTCCCTCACTTAATCTTAAGTCACACACTTACGCAACCACACTTAATCAACCACGCGTCGCGGTCAAACTCGCGTTATATATCTGCTTATATTAATATAAATGCAGCTCACTGCACCAGCCTGGTTTGCTTCCCCTTTTGTATTTTGTTGTTTCCCCTTTGTCTTTGGTTACTAGGCCTCAGGGAGACGCTTGATCGTTCATCTGGGAAGGAACAGTTCATCCCAAGCCCTGACACTATTCCTAGGGATATTCAGGGTTTCCAGGGTCCGAGGTTATGGTGTATGAGCTGCGCTACCATCAAGGTCAGCTCATACGTATAGGAGTCTAGGCTAGGATTAGGGTTTCTATAGGTGGTGACCGTTTCCCTTTTCCTAGCTTTGAGGCCTAGTTCCTTTTTCCCTTCCCTCCTGTTGTCGGTGTGGTGTTCCCTCCCACATCGCTCCATGACATTATCAACCTCCGAAGCCGCCATTTTGTTTGTGTCAGTACAGCCATGGATCCTATCTCTGCACTGGTCGGACAGTTGCAGGGGATGTCTTTGGAGGTAGCTGACCTCCACACAACCATCTCGGGGATGCAGGGACCATAAGCGGTAGTTGGAACCATGGCTGCCCTGAACCTAAGGTCACTCTCCCAGACAGATTTTCCAGGGGAAGTGACAATTTCATTCTGTTCAGGGAGTCGTGCAAATTATATTTTAAACTACGTCCACACTCTTCTGGGGATGAGAATCAAAGAGTGGGTATAATAATTTCATTGGCCTAAAGGAGATGCCCAGTCTTGCGCTTTTTCTCTGCCGATCAGATCACAGTCCCTCCAGTCGGTAGATGAATTTTTCAGAACTCTAGGTCTTATCTACGATGACCCGGATTGGATCTCCCTGGCCGAGACCAAGTTACATGGCTTATGGCAGGGAGAGCGTTCTGCGGAGATCTATTGCTCTAAATTTAGGAGATGGGCTACGGATACGAATGGAATGATCCAGCTCTCCATAGCTTATTCTGTCAGGAATTACTCGAGAGGCTGAAGGATGCGTTGGCCTTTCACGAAAATCCTGAGTCATTGGAAGCGGCTATATCTCCTGCTGTACGTATTGATAGACGCCTAAGAGAGAGATCTAGGGGCCTTAACTCTCAGGACGCACTATCATATTAGGTGGCGGCTTCCTCTGACACTTTGGGTGTAGAGACACTTGAGCTTATGTCTGGAGACGAACCCATGCACAGCTGGGGGGAGCTACTCCTGGACCTACTGACAAGAATTTTAGTCATAAGAAGGGAGTCTGTTTTTTCTGTAGTAAAAGGGGACATTTTGTCAATGTATGTCCTTATGTTCAGCGTCAAGGTAAAGAAAAAAAAAATCCCCATCTTACTCTTGGTGGCGTGGGTGGGGAGTCAGAGAACTGACTTTTGTCATTTACTGGTAGAACCCGATTTCTCCTGTCTACCGAGGTGGCGCTAGAGTCCAAAACTGTGGGAATTGAGGTGCTTATTGACAGTGGGGCAGGGGTTTACCTAGTTGATGGTCAGTTCGTCCGTATGCATGGGTTGACAACAAGTGCGTTAGAGAAAAATATTTCTGTGTTTGCAATTGACTCCGCACCACTCACTCAGAAATGCTTGTCACAGATGGTGCAGGGCATCCGTTTAAGAGCGGGTGATTTTCATCAGGAATCCATTTCGTGTTTTGTGCTGGAAGTCTGCCTGCTCCGTTGGTGTTGGGTTTACCATGGTTGAGCAAACATAATCCCACCATCGTTTGGCAGGCGAGACAGATTCTTGAGTGGAGTGATTATTGCATAGACAACTGTCTTAATACATCGCTTTCTATTGTAACCACTAAAGCTGTACCCTCATTTATTTCTGAATTGTATGATGTATTTTCTGAAAGTGGAGGCCAGGAATTACCTCCACATCGGGAGTATAATTGACCCATCAACCTTATTCCCGGAGCTAAATTGCCCAAATCTCTGTTGTATAACCTTTCTGAAGCCGAAAGAGCGACCATGCGAGAATATATCACCGAGAGTTTAGCCAAGGGACATTTTAGACCGTCCAAATCCCCAGTGGTGCAGGGTTTTTCTTTGTTAAGAAAAAGGACGGAACTCTTACACCATGTCTGGACTTCCGTGAGCTCAATCGTATTACTGTCCGTGATCATTACCCCCTACCTTTAATCCTGGATTTGTTTAATCAGATTGTCGGTGCCAAGGTGTTCTCTAAATTGGATTTGAGGGGGACATATAATCTGGTAAGGATGAAGAAAGGGGACGAATGGAAGACAGCTTTTAATACCCCTGAGGGTCATTTTGAGAATTTGGTCATGCCTTTTGGGATTACCAATGCTCCTGCGGTTTTTCAACATTTTGTTAATGACATCTTTCATCATCTGTTGGGGAGGTTTGTTGTGGTGTATCTGGATGATATACTAATATATTCTCCAGACATGGAGACTCACCAGAATCACGTGAGACAGGTGTTACAGATCCTAAGAGAGAATAAATTGTATGCTAAGATGGAGAAGTGTGTATTTGCTGTTCAGAAAGTACAATTCCTGGGTTACCTACTCTCATCTTAAGGTTTTTGCATGGATCCAGAAAACGTCTGTGCTGTGTTGGACTGGGATCAACCCAAAAATCTGAAAGAGCTTATGCGGTTTTTGGGGTTCATCAACTACTACCATAAATTTATTTTGAACAACTCGACTGTAGTTAAACCTTTAACGGACATGACTAGGAAAGGTTTGGATGTCTCAGTCTGGTCTGATGAGGCATTACAAGCCTTTTCAGTGGTGAAGGAGTGTTTTGCTTCTGCTCCTATATTGGTGCAACCGGGTGTGTCTTCTCGTAGGGTCCTTCACCTAGTAAATGGTGCCCATGTGCATTCTTCTCTAAGAAACTCTCGGCTTCAGAAAGAATTTATGGCGTGGGTAATAGAGAGTTGCTGGCTATTAAGTTGACTTTTGAGGAATGGCGTCATTGGTTGGAAGGAGCAATTCATCCTATTACTTTGCTTACTGATCACAAAAATCTGGCTTACCTGGAGTTGGCTAAACGACTGAACCCAAGGCAGGTCAGATGGTCGTTGTTTTTTACCAGATTTAATTTCATTGTCACCTATCGCCCTGGGGTTAAGAACGTCAAGGCTGATGCTTTGTCGCGTAGCTTTTCTGGGGGGAGTGATTTGGAAGATCCTGGTCCGATATTGTCTGAAGGGGTAGTAATATCCGCCCTATATCCCGACCACGAGGCAGAGGTGTTGGAGGTCGAGGGAGATGCACCGGATTCTTGCCCTCCGGGGAAGTTGTTTGTTCCTTCTGAATTACGTCACAAGGTGTTCGAGGAACATCACTGTGCGGTTCTCACAGGATACCCTGGGAGCAGATCAACTGTTGATCTCATCTCTCATAGATTCTGGTGGCCGGGGTTGAGTAAATGTGTTGAGGACTAAGTGTCAGCTTCAAGTACTTGTGCACTTGCTAAGGTGACACATACTCGACCTTCCGGATCTTTACTTCCATTGCCCATTCCGTCCAGACCTTGGACTCATTTATCCATGGATTTTATCACAGATTTGCCTAATTCTTCAGGAAAACATATGTTTAGTTTACCGGTAAACTGCTTTCCAGGAGTCCGGAATGACAGCACCCATGGAGGATGTCCTTATTGGCTTCTGTAGGGACAGGAAGAGAGACAGTTTAAAGGGCCCCTCCCCACCCCCTTTCTCCAGTGTTTATAACTTACTACACCGGATAGGCTGCCACATCTTTATTTTGAGAACAATGTTAATTCACACTGTATACAGTAGCAGTATAAATATACAAACCAAAAAGTGTACTGGAAGGAACAAAAATGGGGGGGTAGTATTGGGTGCTGTCATTCCGGACTCCTGGAAAGCAGTTTACCGGTAAACTAAACATATGTTTCCAGGACGTCCTCCATGACAGCACCCATGGAGAACTAACAACTTAGAACGTAATATTAGGGGGGGACCACTGCTTGTAGGACCTTACGGCCAAAAGCTAAGTCCTGATTGGCCATAGAGTCCAGTCTGTAGTGTCTGACAAAGGTAGTGGAGGAAGACCAGGTTGCTGCCTTGCAGATCTGATCGATGGAAGCTCCGGCTTTCTCCGCCCAGGTTGTAGACATGGCTCTGGTAGAATGAGCCCTCAACGTTATGGGGCAGGACATATTCTGCAGTCTATAACATTCCCTGATGGTCTCTTTGATCCAGCGGGCTAAAGAGGTCTTAGAGGCTTTGCATCCCTTGTTTCTACCACCGAATTGGATGAAGAGATTCGCTGACTTTCTTCAAGGTTTTGTCCGCTTGATGTAGGCGAGGACTGTTCTTCTTACATCTAGACAGTCGAACCGCTCCTCCTGTATGTTTTTGGGGGCGGTACAAAATGAAGGGAGAATTATCTCCTGTTCTTTGTGAAACACTGAGACAACCTTGGGAAAAAAGGAATGATCCAACTTAAGAACTATCCTATCGTCTAGGACCTTCAAAAAGGGTTCCCTAACTGACAGGGCCTGAATCTCGCCTATCCTACGAGCAGTAGTGATGGCTAATAAAAACACCGTCTTGAGGGATAGAAGTTTGTCGGAAATATCCTCAATAGGTTTGAAGAGAGAATCACATAAGCTGTTTAGAACTATATTAAGGTCCCACGTGGGAACCGTTTGTCTTAGGGTGGGACGCATCCTGGAGACTGCTCTGACAAATCTCTTGACCCACCTGTGTTCTGCTAATGGGAACTCAAGGCTGAGATCTGTACCTTGAGAGTGCTTGGTTTTAGACCTATATCAAACCCTTTCTGGAGGAAATCTAGTATGTTGCCTATGGATGGATTTCTGGACCCTGGATGATTTTGAACTAGCCAAGATGAGAATTTCTTCCATATTTTAAGATATATGGCCGAGGTCACGGGCTTACGGCCTTGTTGCAGCGTTGATATTACCTGATCGGAGAGACCCTTCTTCCTCAGGGTTTGCCTCTCAGGATCCAAGCAGTCAGTCTCAACTTGTAGAGATTGGGATGCTCCAGAGGCCCTTGCGTCAACAGATTTTGCCTGTCTGGAAGGGGGTACGGATCTTTGACCGACATCTCTTTCAAGATAGGGTACCAGGCTCTCTTGGGCCAGTCTGGTGCAATAAGGATCAGAGTAGTGGCACTGGTCCTCATCTTCTTTAGGACTGCCGGGATTAGGGGAAAAGGAGGAAAGGCGTAGGCCAGTTTCATGTCCCAACTCTGGGCTAAGGCGTCTACTGCCACTGGGTTTTCACTGGGGTTTAGAGAGTAGAAACAGTCCAGCTGAGAATTTTCCCTGGACGCGAAGAGGTCTATCTCTGGTTGACCCCATAGCTGGCAGATCTGTCTGAAAACCTGTTTGTTCAGATTCCATTCTCCTGCGTCAATCCTGTGACGGCTTAGGAAGTCGGCTCTCAAGTTTTGAGACCCCTTTAAATGGGTCGCTGAAATAGACAGAACTTCCCTTTCTTCCCATTTGAAGATCTGATCTGCTAGATCCTGAAGGAGCGGGCATCTGGTACCGCCCTGTCTTTTTAGATAACATACCGTAGTTATGTTGTCGGATAGGATCCTGACGTGTTGATCTTTGAGGAGATGTTTGGCTGCTCTTAGAGTCTTCAGCACTGCCTTCAGTTCTCGGTAATTTGAGGATTTTATTTTGTCCTGAAGCACCCAGGAACCCTGGAAGAGATGCTGGTCCACATGCCCCCCCCCCCCAGCCATTCAGACTTGCGTCCGTGGTAACGGTTATGGCTGGAGTCATATTCCATGGAACTCCTTTCTTCAAGTTCCTTGGTTCTATCCACCAGGACAGGGATTTTACCACTCTGTCTGATATTTTCATCCTGGAGTTCAGGGAGCGGTGGTCTCTGTTCCAGGCTGTCAAAACTGCCTCCTGGAGGGTCCTGGAGTGGAATTGGGCCCAAGGTATAATTGAGATACAGGAGGTCATCAGTCCCAGGATCTGCATGGCTTCTCTGATTGAGTGGGTTCTCTTCTTTTTGAACAACTCCATCTTTTGTCTTAAATTGATCTGTTTCCTCTCTGGAAGAAAGGAGTGTTGTATCCTTGTATCCAGGAGAGTGCCCAGGAATTCTTTCCTCGTGTCTGGTACCAGGTCCGATTTTGGGTAGTTCACGATCCATCCCAAGTCTTTGAATAGAGCTAAGGTCTGATGTATGTCACCCTGCAATTTTTGAACTGAGTCTGCTATCAGTAAGAAGTCGTCCAGGTAGGGCACGATTGTAATTGAATTCTGGCGGAGGTAGGCCATCATTTCTGATACTACCTTCGTGAATAGACGGGGGGCAGATGAGATCCCGAACGGCAGGCACTGAAATTGGTAGTGAAAGATCTCCTCCTTGAACTTGACCGCAAACCTTAGATACTGTTGATGTTGAAGATGTATGGGGATGTGGTAGTACGCATCCTTGAGGTCCAGTGTGCAAAGATGAGCACCTGGAGGAATCAGAGGAGTAGAGGATCTTATTGATTCCATCTTGAACCTGTAGTACGTCACCCATCTGTTTAGGAATTTTAAATTGATGATTGTCTTCACCGACCCGTCTGGCTTTTTGACAAAGAATAGTCTTGAATAGTGACCTGTGAACTGCTGGGGAGGAGGAACCTGGGTGATAGCTTTCTTGTCTTCCAAGGAAGAGTCAACCCCCTAGACATGCGAGACCTCCCGATTCGAAGTGTCTCCAGCATGCTGATGCGCGTCACCATGACACTTCCGGCGACGCGTCCTGGCTTCCGGTCACATGGGCGCAGTCCGGGACGTAGGGGAGCGCAGGAGCCGCTGCCGAGCCCAGAGCTCCGAGGGGGGATAAGCGGCTACAGCGTCCCCGATTCCTGCGGCTGGCCTAAAAAGGGAATCGGGGACCTAACCAGGGGACCGCTTCCCAGAGTGGTGCTGGTTCAGGGGCTGTAGGAGTCTGAAGAGGAGAGGTAAGCACCCCCCGACCAGACCCGCCCCGTTCCCTACCTAATCTTGCTAGGAGAGAGCTGTCTACTCCTCCTATCCCAGTAGGGACAGGAAGAACACTGGAGAAAGGGGGTGGGGAGGGGCCCTTTAAACTGTCTCTCTTCCTGTCCCTACAGAAGCCAATAAGGACATCCTCCATGGGTGCTGTCATGGAGGACGTCCTGGAAAACTGTGATTCTGTTGGTTGTTGATCGCTTTAGTAAGATGGCACATTTTTAAGCATCGCCAGGTCTACCTAATGCTAAAACTCTTGCACAAGTGTTTGTCGATAACATTGTGAAACTACATGGTATTCCCTCTGATGTGGTGTCTGATAGGGGGACTCAGTTTGTTTCCAAATTCTGGAAGGCATTCTGTACTCGTCTGGGTGTACAATTGTCCTTCTCTTTGGCCTTTCATCCTCAGTCGAACGGACAGACTGAACGCACTAATCAGAATCTGGAGACTTACTTGAGATGTTTTGTCTCATAAAACCAGGAGAAGTGGTCTTCATTTTTGTCTTTGGCCAAGTTTGCTATAAATAACCAAAGACAGGAGTCCACTGATAAGTCGCATTTTTTTTTGGCATATGGGTTCCATCAGCAATTTGGCAAATTTTCTGGTACTGAGACTTCTGGTATACCTTAAGAGGAACAATTTTCCTCTTCTTTGTAATCTATTTGGCGGAATATTCAAAATAATCTAAAAAGATGGGCAACAAGTATAAATGTATGAATGGTCCGGACCTGAGAGTGGGTGATTCTGTGTGGCTGTCCACAAGAAACATTAAGTTGAAAGTACCTTCTTAGAAGTTGGGTCCAAGGTTTATTGGTCCATATAAGATCACTGCCATTATTAACCCGGTAGCCTTTCGTCTTGAACTTCCTGAGGCTTTGAAAATTCATAATGTGTTCCATAAGTCGTTGTTGAAGAGATATGTCGAACCTGTTGAACCGTCCACCTTGCCTCCCGCTCCTGTCATGGTGGACGGTAATTTGGAATTTCAGATCGCCAGAAAAGTGGACTCCCGAGTTTTCCATAGATCTCTCCAGTATCTCGTTCACTGGAAGGGTTACGGACCAGACCAGAGGATGAGGGTTCCAGCGGCCGATGTTAATGCTAGTCATCTGGTGAAAGCCTTTCACAGAGCTCATCCGGATAAAGTCGGTCCTGGGTGTCCAGAGGCCACCAGTAGAAGGGGGGAGGGGGGGTACTGTCACAGTCTCTCCCGAAGATCTAAGAGACTGGCTGTACGTGATGTGAACTGACAGCCTCTTTGGTTTTACTTGTTTCAGTGTTGTTGCTGGTAATGACCACACCTCTTGTCTTAGGTGTAGCTTAGTGGTCATTCCATCTATCCTATTTAGTCTGGCTTCACTCATCATGCTATACGGTTGATAGCTTCAGTCTGGTATTGGAAGTGCTGGTGGGAGGTCCTCTTCTGAGTTCCTGCTTGTCCATTTACAATTGAAAATAAGTGTTACCTTCCTTTTGTATTTTGTTGTTTCCCTTTTGTCTTTGGTTACTAGGCCTCAGGGAGATGCTTGTTTGTTCATCTGGGAAGGAACAGGTCGTCCCAAGCCCTGACACTATCCCTAGGGCTATTCAGGGTTTCCAGCATCCGAGGTTCCGGTGTATGAGCCACCCTACCATCAAGGTCCACTCATACATATAGAAGTATAGACTAGGATTAGAGTTTCTATAGGTGGTGACCGTTTCCCTTTTCCTAGCTTTGAGGCCTAGTTCCTTTCTCCCTTCCCTCCTGTTGTCGGTATGGTGTTCTCTCCCACATTGCTCCGTGACACCTATACAACTATGAGTGTTACAGTATAAATGTGCATCCTCTGGAGATTAATGATGATGAAGAAACTATTGTGTCAGAGGGACTGGGGCTGCCAAATCTAACGGGTTATAGCTAAGGCAATCTCATAGATGTAGACTCCATGAGTTCTCTATGACTATGTGCTAGACTGCTGTAGACTCCAAGAGTCCTCTATGGCTATGTGCTAGACAGCTGTAGACTCAAAGAGACCTCTATGACTATGCTAGACAGCTATAGACCCCAAGATTCCTCTATGACTGTGCTAGACAGCTGTAGACTCCAAGAGTCCTCTATGACTATGTGCTTGACAGCTGTAGACTCAAAGAGACCTCTATGGCTATATGCTAGACAGCTGTAGATTCCAAGATCCCTGCCGCTGTAGACTCCAAGTGCCCTGCCGCTGTAGACTCCAAGTGTCCTCTATGACTATGTGCTAGACAGTTGTACACTCAAAAAGTCCTCTATGGCTATGTGCTAGACAGCTATAGACTCCCAATGTACAGTGTTCATATAGTCTCGGAGAGCTCCGCCCCCTGATATCATATGACTAGATTTACAAGTCTTGATGCTCTCCAAAAGATGAACAATATAAAATATGTTTTTTGATACCTTTTAACGGCTAACTAAAATACATGATGTTAGGTGGACAGAACTACAATGAGGAGCCACAAGGAAGACATTAAAGTGAGGGGCCACAACAAGGACATAACTAGAGTGAGGTGCCGCAAGGATGACATAACGACAGTGAGGGGCCACAAGGAGAATATAACTACAGTGAGGAGCCACAAGGAGAACATGACTACAGAGAGGGGCCACAAGGAGGACAAAACTACAGTGACGGGCCACAAAGAGAACATGACTACAGTGAGGGGCCACAAGGTGGACAGAACTGCAGTGAGGAGCCACAACGAGGACATAACTAGAGGGAGGGGCCACAGGGAGGATATAACTACAGTGAGGGGCCACAAGGAGGACATAACTATAGTGAGGGGCCACAAGAAGGACATAACTAGAGTGAAGGGCCACAAGGAGGATATAACTACAGTGAAGGGCCACAATGAGGAAATAACTAGAGTGAGGGGGCACAATGAGGATATAACTACAGTCAGGGGCCACAAGGAGGACATATATAATGTGAGGGACCACAAGGAGGACAAAACTAGAATGAGGGACCATAAGGAGGACATAACTACAGTGAGGGGCCACAAGGAGGACATAACTACAGTGAGGGGCCACAAGGAGGACATAACTACAGTGAGGGGCCACAAGGAGGATATAACTACAGTGAGGGGCCACAAGGAGGACGAGTAAAGTGAGGGGCCACAAGGAGGATATAATTACAGTGAGGGGCCACAAGGAGAACATAACTACAGTGAGGGGCCACAAGGAGAACATAACTACAGTGAGGGGCCACAAGGAGAACATAACTATAGTGAGGGGCCACAAGGAGGATATAACTACAGTGAGGGGCCACAAGGAGGACATATATAATGTGAGGGACCACAAGGAGGACAAAACTAGAGTTAGGGGCCATAAGGAGGACATAACTACAGTGAGGGGCCACAAGGAGGACATAACTACAGTGAGGGGCCACAAGGAGGACATAACTACAGTGAGGGGCCACAAGGAGGACATAACTACAGTGAGGGGCCACAAGGAGGACATAACTACAGTGAGGGGCCACAAGGAGGATATATCTACAGTGAGGGGCCACAAGGAGGACGAGTAAAGTGAGGGGCCACAAGGAGGATATAATTACAGTGAGGGGCCACAAGGAGAACATAACTACAGTGAGGGGCCACAAGGAGAACATAACTACAGTGAGGGGCCACAAGGAGAACATAACTACAGTGAAGGGCCACAAGGAGGATATAACTACAGTGAGGGGCCACAAGGAGGACATATATAATGTGAGGGACCACAAGGAGGACAAAACTAGAGTTAGGGGCCATAAGGAGGACATAACTACAGTGAGAGGCCACAAGGAGGACATGGCTACAGTGAGGGGCCACAAGGAGGACATAACTACAGTGAGGGGCCACAAGGAGGATATAACTAAAGTGAGCGGCCACAAAGAGGACATAATAGCAGTAAGGGGCCACAAGGAGGACATAACTACAGTGAAGGGCCACAAGGAGGACATAACTACAGTGAGGGGCCACAAGGAGGAGATAACTACAGTGAGGGGCCACAAGGAGGACATAACTACAGTGAGGGGCCACAAAGATAAAAAATGTCAGTTAAATATATCATATAGGAGACACACACAGTGATATTTGAGAAGTGAAATGAAGTTTATTGGATTTACAGAAAGTGTGCTATAATTGTTTAAACAACATTAGGCAGGTGCATACATTTGGGCACCACAAGCAAGAAATGATATCAATATTTAGTAGATCCTCCTTTTGCAGAAATTACAGCCTCTAATCGCTTCCTGTAGGTTCCAATGAGAGTCTGGATTCTGGTTGAAGGTATTTTGGACCAGTCCTCTTTACAAAACATCTTTAGTTCATTCCGGTTTGATGGCTTCCGAGCATGGACAGCTCTCTTTAAGTCACACCACAGATTTCCAATTATATTCAGGTCTGGGGACTGAGATGGCCATTCCAGAACGTTGTACTTGTTCCTTAGTGGATTTTGAGCAGTGTTTAGGGTCGTTGTCTTGTTGAAAGATCCAGCCCCGGCGCAGCTTCAGCTTTGTCACTGATTCCTGGACATTGGTCTCCAGAATCTGCTGATACTGAGTGGAATCCATGCATCCCTCAACTTTGACAAGATTCCCAGTCCCTGCACTGGCCACACAGCCCCACAGCATGATGGAACCACCACCATATTTTACTGTAGGTAGCAGGAGTTTTTCTTGGAATGCTGTGTTCTTTTTCCTCCATGCATAACGCCCCTTGTTATGGCCAAATAACTCAATTTTAGTTTCATCAGTCCACAGCACCTTATTCCAAAATGAAGCTGGCTTGTCCAAATGTGCTTTAGCCCACCTCAAGCGGCACTTTTTGTGCTGTGGGCGGAGAAAAGGCTTCCTCTGCATCACTCTCGCATACAGCATCTCCTTGTGTAAAGTGCGCCGAATGGTTGAACGATGCACAGTGACTCCATCTGCAGCAAGATGATGTTGTAGGTCTTTGGTGCTGGTCTGTGGGTTGACTCTGACTGTTCTCACCATTCATCACTTCTGTCTATCCGAGATTTTTCTTGGTCTGCCACTTCGAGCCGTAACTTGAACTGAGCCTGTGGTCTTCCATGTCCTCAATATGTTCCTAACTGTGGAAACAGAAGCTGAAATCTCTGAGACAGCTTTCTGTATCCTTCCCCTAAACCATGATGGTGAACAATCTGTCTTCAGGTCATTTGAGAGTTGTTTTGAGACCCCCATGTTGCTACTCTTCAGAGAAAATTAAAAGAGGAGGGAAACTTACAATTGACCCCCCTAAATACTCTTTCTCATAATTGGATTCACCTGTGTATGTAGGTCAGGGGTCACTGAGCTTACCAAGCCAATTTGAGTTCCAATAATTAGTTCTAAAGGTTTTGGAATCAATAGAATGACAACAGTGCCCAAATTTATGCACCTGCCTAATTCTGTTTAAACAATTATAGCACACTTTCTGTAAATCCAATAAACTTCATTTCACTTCTCAAATATCGCTGTGTGTGTCTCCTATATGATATATTTAACTGACATTTTTTATCGTAACAACAGACGATTTATACAGGAAAATCATGACGATTAACAAGGTTGCCCAAACTTTCGCATCCCACTGTAACTACAGTGAGTGGCCACAAGGAGGACATAACTACAGTGAGGGGCCACAATGAGGAAATAACTACAGTGAGGGGCCACAATATGGGTATTAGTACTGTGTGGTAGCACTTAGGGGAAATGCCCTAGATCAGCGGTCCCCAACCGCCGGGCCGCGGCCCAGGACCGGGCCGTGGAGGATTGTTAGCCGGGCCGCGGCGATCAGGGCAGTCTTTAACTCTGTACTAATGAAGCACTTCCATTAGTACAGAAGGACCAGGGAGCGGTGAAGGATCTGTACTCACCACTTCCTGGTCCTCGGCTCGGCTATCGGCTGTGCATGTCTGCGCACAGCGTGAGGTCTCTCTGTGACCTCACACTGTGCGCCGCTATACACAGCCGACAGCAGAATGAAGGGGATCGCGATGGTGACCAGGAGCAGGAGAGGTAAGTGTTTTTTTTTAATTTTATTTTTATTTGCACTGGGGGCTGTTGGCTGAGCTGGGGGACATGGGGCTGACGGCTGACATGAGGGGCTAATGGGGGGGGGGGGCTTATGGCTGACATGATGGGTTAATGGGGGCTTATGGCTGATATGAGGGGCTAATGGCTGACATGAGGGGCTAATGGGGGGCTTATGGCTGACATGATGGGTTAATGGGGGCTTATGGCTGACATGAGGGGCTAATGGGGGGGGCTTATGGCTGACATGATGGGTTAATGGGGGCTTATGGCTGACATGAGGGGCTAATGGCTGACATGAGGGGCTAATGGGGGGCTTATGGCTGACATGATGGGTTAATGGGGGCTTATGGCTGACATGAGGGGCTAATGGGGGGGGCTTATGGCTGACATGATGGGTTAATGGGGGCTTATGGCTGACATGAGGGGCTTATGGCTGACATGAGGGGCTAATGGGGGGCTTATGGCTAACATGAGGGGCTAATGGGGGCTTATGGCTGATATGAGGGGCTAATGGGGGCTTATGGCTGACATGAAGGGCTAATGGGGGGCTTATGGCTGACACGAGGGGCTTATGGCTGACATAAGGGGCTAATGGGGGGCTTATGGCTGATATGAAGGGCTAATGGCTGACATGAGGGGCTAATGGGGGGCTTATGGCTGACATGAGGGGCTAATCGGGGGCTTATGGCTGACATGAGGGGCTAATGGGGGGCTTATGGCTGACATGAGAGGCTAATGGGTGGCTTATGGCTGACATAAGGGGCTAATGGGGGCTTATGGCTGATATGAAGGGCTAATGGGGGGCTTATGGCTGACATGAGGGGCTAATGGGGGCTTATAGCTGACATGAAGGGCTAATGGGGGGCTTATGGCTGACATAAGGGGCTAATGGGGGCTTATGGCTGATATGAAGGGCTAATGGGGGGCTTATGGCTGACATGAGGGGCTAATGGGGGCTTATAGCTGACATGAAGGGCTAATGGGGGGCTTATGGCTGACACGAGGGGCTTATGGCTGACATGAGGGGCTAATGGGGGGCTTATGGCTGATATGAAGGGCTAATGGGGGGCTTATGGCTGACATGAGGGGCTAATGGGGGGCTTATGGCTGACATAAGGGGCTAATGGGGGCATATGGCTGATATGAAGGGCTAATGGGGGGCTTATGGCTGACATGAGAGGCTAATGGGGGGCTTATGGCTGACATAAGGGGCTAATGGGGGCTTATGGCTGACATGAGGGGGGGTTTATGGCTGACATTAGGGGGGTTTATGGCTGACATTGGGGGCTGATAGATGGCTAAAGGTTTGGGGGTTGATCTGAGGCATTGGGGGTCTGATCTGAGGTCTGATTGCTGGTCTGACCTGAGGTGTAATGAAAAATATTTTTTTCTTATTGTTCTCCTCTAAAACTAGGTGCATCTTATAGGGCGAAAAATACGGTACAGTGCAGCAGAGACCAGTGCAGCAGAGACCATAGTCCGTTTATATAGTCATTATATAGTGTTATATATTTTAATATGCACCTTGTGTTTTGTTATGCGCGTGAATCAGTCGCCCCGCGCCCACACCTAAGCCCCGCCCCAGAACCCCCGCCCCCCCCCCCCCCCCCCCCCCCCCCGGTCCCTGGGAAAATTGTCTTGCATGAAACCGGTCCTTGGTGCAAAGCAAAAAAGGTTGGGGACCACTGCCCCAGATGATCCTGTTATACATGGGGATGGCTCGGTCTTCCAGGCCAGCACAGCGCCCCCTGCTGGGGATTTCACAGGGGCAGTCACCATCCCTTCCTTATGTGATTGTGCTTTTTTCACCACAGGGATCTTGTTCTGGATCCAGTGACGTCACACTGACGGCAGCGACACCCGGATGAGGTCGGACCAGTTGGTTCTTTCCTTTATTGCAGGAGGTATTGGTTCCGCTGTGCACCCGGTGATAGGTTGTATTAGGTAAGTGGGACTGGGGGAGGAGAGGTCTGCACTGGGCGGAGTTAGGAGAGTGGGACTGGGGGAGTAGAGGTCTGCACTGGGCGGAGTTAGGGGAGTGGGACTGGGGGAGGAGAGGTCTGCACTGGGCGGAGTTAGGGGAGTGGGACTGGGGGAGGAGAGGTCTGCACTGGGCGGAGTTAGGGGAGTGGGACTGGGGGAGGAGAGGTCTGCACTGGGCGGAGTTAGGGGAGTGGGACTGGGGGAGGAGAGGTCTGCACTGGGCGGAGTTAGGGGAGTGGGACTGGGGGAGGAGAGGTCTGCACTGGGCGGAGTTAGGGGAGTGGGACTGGGGGAGGAGAGGTCTGCACTGGGCGGAGTTAGGGGAGTGGGACTGGGGGAGGAGAGGTCTGCACTGGGCGGAGTTAGGGGGGTGGGACTGGGGGAGGAGAGGTCTGCACTGGGCGGAGTTAGGGGAGTGGGACTGGGGGAGGAGAGGTCTGCACTGGGCGGAGTTAGGGGAGGGGGACTGGGGGAGGAGAGGTCTGCACTGGGCGGAGTTAGGGGAGTGGGACTGGGGGAGGAGAGGTCTGCACTGGGCGGAGTTAGGGGAGTGGGACTGGGGGAGGAGAGGTCTGCACTGGGCGGAGTTAGGGGAGTGGGACTGGGGGAGGAGAGGTCTGCACTGGGCGGAGTTAGGGGAGTGGGACTGGGGGAGGAGAGGTCTGCACTGGGCGGAGTTAGGGGAGGGGGACTGGGGGAGGAGAGGTCTGCACTGGGCGGAGTTAGGGGAGTGGGACTGGGGGAGGAGAGGTCTGCACTGGGCGGAGTTAGGGGAGTGGAAGCCTCAGAGGTCGCACATTACACTATGTCCTAATATTCCTCTTCTGGAGACATCGAGACTTCTCACCACTGGCTGACACCGGACCAAACCGTTATCTCTACAAGATCTTCCCACTTCTCCTCCTCTCCACAGCTGAGCTCCACCCCCTGCACTGATCACATGACGGTGACATCACCTCAGTTCCTTCCCAATCACTTATCTGCTCCACAGCTGAGCTCCGCCCCCTGCACTGATCACATGATGGTGACATCACCCCAGGTCCTTCAGCTCTGGCAGTGCAGCAGATACTGGGCAGGTCCTGGTCGGTAGTCAGGGCTCTTGTTCTCTCTGGTATCAGCCATTCCTCCAGCCTGCAGGTAAGATGAGCTGTGAGGAGACAGTGTGGTGGAGAGCTCAGACATGTCACCTCTGGAGATTCTCCTCCATTACACACAAGGAATCCTTCTCCGCTCCTCAGTATAGTATGATGGGGGGAGTAGTAGTGGGGATAGTGGGGGTTGTCATCATTCTGTGCTGGATGAGAGAATCTGCTCCATTTGTATGAGGTTTTTACCGCCAGGAGCTTAGATACACACTGCACCACCAGGAGCTTAGATACACCCGGAGCTCAGGGTTTTCCCGTCAGTGCAGCTTTATGAGAGTCTGAGTTTTGCAGGATGAGTTGTACTTTTTCTCGGCCTCATTATCGGGGACATGGGACTCACTGATTAACCTTTATTCCTGTTTTTAGAGGCATCATGAAGAAAACCAGCAATACGAGCCTTCTCCTGAATGAGCCACCAAGGATGGACAGGAAGGAGATCAGCAGAAGAATATTAGACCTCACCTTGGAGATCATCTCCCTGCTGAGCGGAGAGGTAAACTTTTCTAGATTTCTCTCCTCTTTATTGTATTCTGTAACAAGTCAGACATCGGGAAGGAGAATCCATCATAGGAAGTGATAGGAAGAGTCCAGGGTCCTGGAGAACGGCCTCCAGACCTTCCAAGTGACGGAGAACCTGAAGATCAGACCCCAGTATGGTGAGTGATGTATCATTTGACCAGTGACCAATAGTCATGTTGTAGGAGCCATGAGAAGGTAAGTAGGCACGTTGTACCAGGAGGAAAGGGCCGGAGGAGAGCACATGGCCCCTGAAGGGTTTATTCCCTAAGTGTCTCTCTCCATCCACAGGAGTACACAATAGTGAAGAAGACATCGGGGGACTGTGTGACTCCCATCATCCATCTCCAGGAGTCAGGAGGGCGGAGCAGGACCCCTCTCCCCATCACAGAGCCTCCCCCTCACCCCCTGATACATGAGCAGAAGATCCTAGAACTCACCCACAAGATGATGGAGCTGCTGACTGGAGAGGTGACACTGCTGGGAATGCTGGGAAATTCTCCAGTAACAGCACTGGGGGGGTCTGGGTGATGACGGTGTCATTGTGTTGTCAGGTTCCTGTAAGGTGTCAGGATGTCACTGTCTATTTCTCCATGGAGGAGTGGGAGTATATAGAAGGACACAAGGATCTGTACAAGGAGGCCATGATGGAGGAGCACCAGCCTCTTATATCACAAGGTGAGAGCCGACATGTGCAGTGTATACACGTGTGTGCAGTGACATGTAATGGAGGAGCTCCAGCCTCTTATATCACAAGGTAAGAGCCGTCATGTGCAGTGTGTACACGTGTGTGCAGTGACATGTAATGGAGGAGCACCAGCCTCTTATATCACAAGGTAAGACCCGTCATGTGCAGTGTGTACACGTGTGTGCAGTGACATGTAATGGAGGAGCACCAGCCTCTTATATCACAAGGTAAGAGCCGTCATGTGCAGTGTGTACACGTGTGTGCAGTGACCTGTAATGGAGGAGCACCAGCCTCTTATATCACAAGGTAAGAGCCGTCATGTGCAGTGTATACACGTGTGTGCAGTGACATGTAATGGAGGAGCACCAGCCTCTTATATCACAAGGTAAGACCCGTCATGTGCAGTGTATACACGTGTGTGCAGTGACATGTAATGGAGGAGCACCAGCCTCTTATATCACAAGGTAAGAGCCATTATGTGCAGTGTATACACATGTGTGCAGTGACATGTAATGGAGGAGCACCAGCCTCTTATATCACAAGGTAAGACCCGTCATGTGCAGTGTATACACGTGTGTGCAGTGACATGTAATGGAGGAGCACCAGCCTCTTATATCACAAGGTAAGAGCCGTCATGTGCAGTGTATACACGTGTGTGCAGTGATATGTAATGGAGGAGCACCAGCCTCTTATATCACAAGGTAAGACCCGTCATGTGCAGTGTATACACGTGTGTGCAGTGACATGTAATGGAGGAGCACCAGCCCCTTTATCACAAGGTAAGAGCCGCATGTGCAGTGTATACACGTGTGTGCAGTAGGGTTGTTGCGATACCACAATTTCCATAGCATCATCACGATGGCATACAAGGAGATTGACCCCTGACCTCTGTAGGGGCAGGAACAGAGAAATGTTAAATACCCTCCTCCCACCACCAACACCAGTGTTTCCTGTCCCTACAGAGGACAGGGCAGAGAAAGGTCTTCCTGTATGCAGGGAGATGAAGCTAAGGAAATTGAACCTTTTCTTTTTTTGTTTTACCTTGAGAAAATCGCCGGCATCCTGCATGGCGTCCCTCTGCCCTCCCGCGGTCCAGTACTAACGCTGGGCAGGGGGTGTGGGGTATAGTCTCGTCCCGGTTAATCCGGGGCCTGATCCCTCGGCGTCAACTCCCTCCTGGTCTACAGAGGCTTCAGCTGGGTTGCGCGCCGGTGCCCGCGGCGCATAGTTATGATGTCACTTCCGGAAGTGACGTAGACGGCGTTCCGCGTCCGGCCCGGCTTAAGGCCGAGGCCTGGACACCAGTAAGATGCTCTTGTGGATCGGTTCCCTCAGCCTGCGGAGCCCTTACCTATTCTGGCAAAAGGACGAAGCATCTGGCCACAATGTCTGGGACAGAGCGGTCCCCTAGAGAGCCCGAACAGACGCTGCCACCATCCGTGAGTCCCCTTCGGGGGTATTGTTGCTTGGTCAGGGAGTCTATTGATCCCCCTCTCCTGCTGTGAGAAGAAAAGGGGGGGAGGGAGAGTTTTGTTCTCCCAGTTTAAGTCTGTGGGTCTTATCTCTTTTCCTGGGGAGAAATCTTTTACAAGGCGTTCTCCTCAGCTCTGGACTCTCCCCCCCCCCCCCCCCTCTTAGTTTTGCCCATTCCCTTATAGCTACCTTCTCCTCCCTTAAGGTGTCTAAAGAAACCCCAAAAATCTATGATACAGGAGGAAATCCGTTCATCTTTAGCCCACCTATGTGCTAATCCCTCCGATTTACCACAACCTAAGAAAAAGCGTGTTAGATCACCGTCCCCTTCTGACTCTGAAGCCATAGCGGACGAGAGCGTCCACTCCGCCAGGTCATGGGAAGAGGGGGAAAGAGTCTCTGATTCGGACTCGGTAGATAGTGGTCGTAGATACTATTTTGCTACTGACGATATGTCCGACCTACTAAGAGCGGTCAGATCTACAATGGGAGTGAAGGAAGTACAACTTACCCATTCCATACAAGAAGAGATGTTTGGGGGATTGAGAGTTAAAATAACACGTGTGTTTCCCATAAACGAAAGTATTAAAGATATGGTTCTTGAAGAATGGGAAGACCCTGAAAGACGTCTGGGAGTCTCTGCTTCATTAAAAAATAGATTACTATTTGATCCCGAGGAATCCAAGATCTTCAACGAGATCCCCAAGATTGATGTTCAAGTTGCTAAAGTGAACAAAAAAACATCCCTTCCATTTGAGGATGCCTCCCAACTCAAGAATTCTATGGATCATAAAGCCAACAGTCTCCTCAGGAAGTCTTGGGAGGCTGCCATGTTTAATATTAAAACTAACATTGCGGCTACCTCAGTCGCTAGATCAATGTATCTCTGGTTGGGAGAATTAGAAGACCATATAAAAAATAAAACATCTTGAGAAGAAATCCTCAATTCTTTCCCTCTTTTAAAATCTGCAACAGCCTTCCTGGCGGATGCTTCGGCCGAGTCGGACCGATTCTCCGCCAGAGATGCGGCACTTTCCAACTCGGCCAGATGAGCACTTTGGATGAAATGCTGGTCTGGAAACAAGACTTCTAAATTGAAACTTTGCTCTATACCCTTTTCTGGGGAATATGTTTTCTTCCCGGTCCTAGATAAGATTTTAGAGACGGCCGCGGACAAAAGGAAAGGGTTTTTAGGAGATCATCCCTTCAGGCGCCGATTTCCCTTTCGCTCTTCCTCGAGTCAAGAGAAAAGCTACAGGGTGAAAGGGAAGTCAATTTAGAAGTCGTGCTGGAGTTATCCCAAAGGGGGAAGAGGTCAATCCTCCTCCCACCAGAAATCGTCCGACAAGCAATGACACCGGAGTGGGGGGGAAGACTCTCAAAATTCCTGGAGACATGGGAATCTACCCCTGGGTCTCCAAAATAGTCGGTACAGGCTATTAAATAGAGTGGTCTTTAAAACCCCCAAACAAATTTTCACTGACACGATTCCAACCCAACCTTTGGCAGGGAGTCCAGAAGCTTCATCAGATGAATGTAATCTCCCCAGTTCCACCTCTAGAAAGAGGCCGAGGTTACTATTCAACATTATTTCTAATCAAGAAAAAAGAAGGCTCATTTCGAACAATCATAAACCTGAAGCCCTTAAACAAGTTTATTCTTTACCGAAAATTCAGGATGGAAACCCTTGCATCTACGATACCACTTTTAAGCAAAGACGTCTTCATGTGTACAATAGACCTGCGAGACGCTTATTACCATATTCCCATTCGTGCCGATTCACAGAGTTTTCTCCGATTTGCAATCCAGGATATATCAGGGAAAATTCATCACTATCAGTTCAGAGCCCTTCCCTTCGGAATCTCATCGGCTCCGAGAATCTTTACCAAGGTGGTGGTAGAGATGGTCGCTTTCGTCAGGAGAAAGGGACTTATGGTAATTCCCTACTTGGACGACCTTCCTCTGATCAGCGAAGATCTCAATCTGATCAACTCAAATCTGAAATATTTTCTCTCCATCCTAAACGACCTCGGGTGGATTGTGAATGAAGACAAGTCCTTCCTCACCCCCTCGAGGAAAGTTCGATTTTTAGGCATGATTCTGGACTCCCGAAAGCAAGCGGTATTCTTACCCCTAGACAAGATATCGGTTCTTCAACAAAAAATCAAATCCTTTCAGAAAAGAAGATCGTGCTCCATCAGAGAGGCAATAAGTATGCTAGGTCTGTTAACATCCTGTATTCCGGCAGTTCCCTGGTGCCAGATTCACTTCAGACCTCTTCAGTCCTGGATCCTGAGCGTCTGGAACAGGTGCCAATCCTCTCTGGATCGTCAAGTGATCCCACTAATCCGGGTACTGCATACTCTAAATTGGTGGAAGAACCACGAAAACGTATCCAAGGGGACTCCCTGGCAGAAAACTCCCCTAATGCAAGTAGTAACAGACTCAAGTCTGTCCGGCTGGGGCGCAAAGGTGGGGGATCATCTATTTCAGGGCACTTGGCCACAATCGATCAGATGCCAGTCGTCAAATTTCGGGGAACTGAGAGCAGTCTGGGAAGCATTGAAGGCAGCAGAGGGAATACTATGTCTTCATCATATAAAAGTGCTATCAGACAACACTACTGCCATTGCTTATCTTTCTCATCAAGGGGGAACACGGTCAACAACTCTTCAAACGCTGACAACGAAAAAAATTTCATGGTCGGAGCAGAAGGTGGCCTCCATATCTGCAGTTCATCTGAAAGGAACGCTGAATCGGGAAGCGGATTTTCTCAGCCGCCACAGGATCGATCATACGGAATGGTCCCTAAGCCCAGAGACATTCAAGGGATTCTGTCACCTCCTTTTACGATTTTAAGCTGGCATCATCGCTATGTTGACTAAAGTAGCTTATTTCCAGGACTCTTCTTTTTACTTTATTTCGTTTAGTAGTTTTGATGTAAAAGCGATTTTTATGTTATGCTAATTAGGGTCCAAGGTGCCCAGAGGGGCGTTTTTCTCACTTTCTGGAGGCTTTCAAGGTAGCAATAACTTTATCTGACTCTGGGACTCAGGATCCATGCTGCTAATTTCAAAAACTGTGCTTTTGGGTGCAGAACCGGACCCTGATGGAGTAGATCCCCCCGCATAGGAAGGGGCCAAGGATCCTGGAGGGAGTATTTATGGAGAGATGTAAACCAACTTCTCTTCGGCCATAGGGGAGCGATCACAATTACCGTGGCCTTGTCCTGGCGAATTTTCTGGATTACTTTCGGAATTAAGGGAAGTAGAGGGAAGGCATAGCATAGTTTCCAATGCCAACGGATGGCGAAGGCGTCCAAGGCATGAGGTCTGTCCCTGGGGTTTAAGGAACAGAATGTCTCCACCTTTGAATTTGCCCTGGTGGCAAATAGGTCCACGTCGTGCATCCCCCACTTTCCTACCACTAATCTGAAAGGGATTCTGTCACCTCCTTTTACGATTTTAAGCTGGCACCATCGCTATGTTGACTAAAGTAGCTTATTTCCAGGACTCTTCTTTTTACTTTATTTCGTTTAGTAGTTTTGATGTAAAAGTGATTTTTATGTTATGCTAATTAGGGTCCAAGGTGCCCAGAGGGGCGTTTTTCTCACTCTCCGGTGCCCAGTGACGCCCCCCTGCAGTGCCCAAGACAGCCTCCTGATAATCAAAACACCTCCCACAGCCCGGCAAACGGTTCCGCCCCCTCCCCACGTCATAATCTACCTTATAGATATGCCCCGTCCTCCTTCCTGTCTGCAGCCAGAAAACTCGCGCAGGCGCAGTACCGCCTGCGGCCTGTGCGATCATCAACGTCCTGAGGGCAACAGCGCTCAGGTCACATCACTGGGCTCGGCGCATGCCCAGTGAGACTTTTGAGGCTGTTGCCCTCAGGAGGTTGATGATCGCGCAGGCCGCAGGCGGTACTGCGCCTGCGCAAGTTTTCTGGCCGCAGACACTTGGTCCAGCATTCATACGTTTATAAAACACTACCGCCTGGATCTTTCCAGATCCTCTGATCTGTCCTTCGGACGGAAAGTCCTCCAGGCCGTAGCCCCCCTTAACTGATATATTTTTTATATCTCCTTGTATGCCGTCGTGATGATGCTATGGAAAAACCGGAATTAGTCTTACCGGTAATTCTGTTTCCATGAGATCATCACGACGGCACGTTATTCCCTCCCTACATTTCTAAATTTTTACTTTGAAGGGTCTCCAGAAGGTATGAAGCAATACCTTTTTTCACTGTTTGTCACCACCGGATTACTCTGTGTGATTTTGGAAACACTGGTGTTGGTGGTGGGAGGGGGGTATTTAACCTTTCTCTGTTCCTGCCCCTACAGAGGTCAGGGGTCAATTTCCTTGTATGTCGTCGTGATGATCTCATGGAAACAGAATTACCGGTAAGACTAATTCCGTTTTTTTGTTTCGATTTCGATACCATAAAAAAGTATTGCGATACTCTATAGCATTCGATACCACGTGAAAAAACACCAAAAAAGCCACGTGCATTCCGCATTTTAAAAATTGACGAATCGCGCAGTTTTTTTGTTTTTTTTTTCTGTTCCGGTGTTCACCGCATAGGAGATTTTTTTTATTTAATATTTTAATAGTTTGGACTTTTCGGACGTGGCAATATGTGATGTTTATTTATTGTTTATATATGTTATATGTAAAATTGGGAAAGGGGGTGATTTTATACTTACTTTTTATTTAATAACTATTTCCCCCCTTAGGGGCTAGAACCTGGGATCTTTTAATCCCCTGTCTATTCACCCTGATAGATCTTTATTAGGGTGAATAGGACCTCACACTCTCCTTGCTGCCCTGGGCATAGTACACACAGCAGCAGGGAGGTTACCATGGCAGCCAGGGTTTCACCTGGCTGCCATGGTAACCGATCGGAGCCCCAGGATTACACTGCTGGGGCTCCGATCAGAACTGCCACTGCTACCAATGAGAAGGGGAGGGGATGCTCAGTAGAGATGGCCCGAATAGTTAGCCGGCGAACATAGCTCGTTCACGTTCGCCGCTGCGGGCGAACATATGCAATGTTCGGTCCGCCCCCTATACATCATCATTGAGTAAACTTTGACCCTCTACCTCACAGTCAGCAGACACATTCCAGCCAATCAGCAGCAGACCTTCCCTCCCAGACCCTCCCACCTCCAGGACAGCATCCATTTTAGATTCATTCGGATTCTGCTTTCACAGAGAGAGGAGGGAGAGTGTAGCTGCTGCTGATTCAATAGGGAAAGCGTTAGCTAGGGCATTGTTCTGTGTCCACAGACTCATCTGCTGTAAGGACAGCGTTCTGACAGCATCCCAAAAAGCCCTTTTCAGGGCTGGTACATCAGTGTGCTTTTATTTTATTATATATATATATATATATATATATATATATATATATATAATATTGCAGTTGCCTGGCTGCCCGTGTGTGAGAGGCTGCAGCCTCAGTCATAGACGGCACTGTGTGCACAGTGCACACCATTCATACAGGGTGTGACAGAAAATCCATTGCAGATTAAAAAAAATTCTATTTAATATTTTTCTGTGATCTAATCACATTTGCAAGCCCGTGTGTGTCAGGCGCCCACACATACTGTATTGTGTCCACTGGCTAGTGGCTGGTTCTGCCTGCACTCATACCGTTACAGGGTGTCATTCGCCCAAATACCTTTCAGAAAAAAAATATATATTTAAAATTTAACTGTGATCTAATCACATTTGCAAGCCCGTGTGTGTCAGCCAGGCCCACACAGACTGTACTGTGCCCACTGCCCACCACTTATATAGAGTGGCACAGTACCTTGCACGCATAGTAACACTTATCTAATAAAAAATGACAGGCAGAGGCAGGCCACGCCGCAGGGGCCGTCGTGTTCGTGGTGCTGTGATTTCCACTGGCCCTGAAAAAATGCCCAGTGTTCAGAGGCCACGTACCCTGAACCCAAAAAATTCTGAGAAAATAGTTGACTGGCTTACACAGGACACCCAATCTTCAACAGCTTCCGCTAAGAACCTTGACGCACCATCCTCCTCCAGCTCAGCCTTGGTCACCACTCTCCCGCCCGCCACCACTACCACCACAGCCGCTTCACTTGATCCCTCAGAGGAGTTATTTACACATCAGTTGGATGAAATTAGTCATGCGCAACCATTATTGCCAGGGGATGTAGATAACAGGGATATGTCTCAGTCAGGCAGCATTACACACATGGACGTACAGTGTGATGATGATGATGATGTTGTACCCGCTGCTGAGGTGTCAGATACAAGTGAAGCGGTTGATGATGACGATGTGTCCGTGGATGCCACGTGGGTGCCTGCTCGAAGAGAAGAAGAAGAGGGGGAAAGTTCAGAAGGGGAGACAGAGAGAAGGAGGAGACGAGTTGGAAGCAGGGGGAGGTCGTCGCAAGGAGCTAGTGGCACAGTCAGACACCATGTATCGGCACCCGGGGTCAGCCAGACAGCACGCCAATCAACACATGCTGCTGCCACCACCAGAATGCCGTCATTGCAAAGCTCAGCAGTGTGGCATTTTTTTTGTGTGTCTTCCTCTGACAACAGCGATGCCATTTGCAACCTGTGCCAAAAGAAACTGAGTCGTGGGAAATCCAACACCCACCTAGGTACAACTGCTTTGCGAAGGCACATGATCGCACATCACAAACGCCTATGGGATCAACACATGATGACGAGTAGAAGCAGCACACAAGCTCAAAGCCACCATCCTCCTCCTGGTCCAGCATCTTCAGCCACGTCAACCATTGCTGTACTCCTTGCCCCCTCTCAACCACCCGCCACTCCGCCTCTCACCTTCAGCAGTTCCATCTCATCTGCCCACAGTCAGGTGTCTGTAAAGGAAATGTTTGAGCGTAGGAAGCCAATGTCCCAGAGTCACCCCCTTGCCCGGCGTCTGACAGCTGGCTTGACGGAACTCTTAGCCCGCCAGCTTTTACCATACCAGCTGGTGGAGTCTGAGGCCTTCAAAAAATTTGTCGCTATTGGGACTCCACAGTGGAAGGTACCCGGGCGAATTTTTTTTTCAAAAAAGGCAATCCCAAACCTCTACTCAGTGATTGAAAAGGAAGTCATGGCATCTCTGGCATACAGTGTTGGGGCAAGGGTCCATCTGACCACTGATACCTGGTCTTCAAAGCACGGTCAGGGCAGGTATATCACCTACATTGGGTCAACCTGCTGACGGCTGACAAGCATGGAATGCGTGGCTCTGCAGCGGAGTTGGTGACACTGCCACGACTTGCAGGCAGGCCTACTGCCACCTCCTCCTACTCCATCCTCTTCCATAACCTCCTCGGCTGAGTCCTCTTCTGCTGCGGCGTCTGGCTGCACATCAACTGAATCCCCCCAGCTCCCCAGGGGCTATTCCACATCCCGGATACGACAGTGTCACGCTGTCTTGGGGTTGACTTGCCTGAAAGCAGAGAGCCACACCGGACCAGCACTCCTGTCCGCCCTGAACGTACAAGTGGATCAATGTCTGACCCCGCACCAACTGGAGATCGGCAAAGTGGTGTGTGACAATGGAAGCAATTTGTTGGCGGCATTGAATTTGGGCAAGTTGTCACATGTGCCGTGCATGGCACACGTGTTGAATCTCATCGTACAACGCTTTGTGTCTAAGTACCCAGGCTTACAGGACGTCCTCAAGCAGGCCAGGAAGGTGTGTGGCCATTTCAGGCATTCCTACACGGCCATGGCGCACTTTTCAGACATTCAGCGCTGAAACAACATGCCAGTGAGGCGCTTGATTTGCGACAGCCCGACACGTTGGAATTCAACACTCCTAATGTTCGGCCGCCTGTTCCAACAAGAAAAAGCCGTCAATGAGTATTTGTATGACCGGGGTGCTAGGACAGCCTCTGTGGAGCTGGGAATTTTTTTGCCACGTTACTGGACGCTCATGCGCAATGCCTGTAGGCTCATGCGTCCTTTTGAGGAGGTGACAAACCTAGTCAGTCGCACCGAAGTCACCATCAGCGACCTCATCCCATTTGTTTTCTTCCTGGAGCGTGCCCTGCGAAGAGTGCTGGAACAGGCTGTAGATGAGCGTGAAGAGGAAGAGTTGTGGTCACCATCACCACCAGAAACAGCCTTGTCATCATCGCTTGCTGGACCTGCGGCAACGCTGGAAGAGGAGTGTGAGGAAGAGGAGTGGCTTTGAGGAGGAGGAAGACCAACCACAGCAGGCATCCCAGGGTGCTCGTTGTTGTCACATATCTGGGACCCGTGGTGTTGTACGTGGCTGGGGTGAAGAACAGACCGTCAATGACATCAGTGAGGACGAGGAACGGGAAATGAGTAGCCCGGCATCCAACCTTGTGCAAATGGGGTCTTTCATGCTGTCATGTCTGTTGAGGGACCCTCGTATAAAAAGGATGAAGGAGAACGACCTGTACTGGGTGGCCACGCTACTAGACCCCCGGTATAAGCAGAAAGTGGCGGAAATGTTACCAACTTACCGGAAGTCGGAAAGGATGCAGCAGTTCAAAACAAAACAAAAAAATATGCTTTACACAGCTTATAAGGGGGATGTCACAGCACAACGGGAATCTAACAGGGAAAGAGGTGAAAGTAATCCTCCTCCTACCACGACCACGGCTGCAAGGACAGGACGCTTTACAGACGTGTTGTTGATGGAGGACATGCAGAGATTTTTCAGTCCTACACATCGCCACAGCCCTTCGGGATCCAGCCTTAGAGAACGACTCGACCGACAGGTAGCAGACTACCTCGCCTTAACTGCAGATATCGACACTCTGAGGAGCGATGAACCCTTTGACTACTGGGTGTGCAGGCTTGACCTGTGGCCTGAGCTATCCCAGTTTGCGATAGAACTTCTAGCCTGCCCCGCTTCAAGTGTCCTGTCAGAAAGGACCTTCAGTGCAGCAGGAGGCATTGTCACTGACAAAAGAAGTCGCCTCGGTCAAAAAAGTGTTGATTACCTCACCTTCATTAAGATGAATGAGGCATGGATCCCGAAGGGACTGACAGTGGGGGATACGTTTGACTAACAAAGGGCCTGATGACATGCCTTGGCCTCAAAATGGTCCCCATGCTGCTGTATTTAATGTCTGCATACCGGATGACTTTCGTGAATTCTCCGCCACCAACTAGGGTTCAAGCCGCAATGTTTAAGTCACCTTTCTGCCTTGAAAACATCAATTTTTCCGGCCGCTGCTACAACAGCGGCTGCAACAATAACATTATTTTTCAGGCATGTGTACATGCCTAATTTTTCTGGCCTCTGGTGCTGCACTGTGGCTGCAAAAACAAAACAAAAAAAAAAGGCACATACAAGTGTCAATTCCCCTTCGTGATCGTTACCTTGTTGTGGTGAAGGGGCTTGCATATCACAATGAGGCGATCATCACCTCTATGAGTGTGTTGGCAATGTTGCCACACCCCAGATGATAAGGCCGTTGCTTCATTATGATCAGACCAAAAGCGATCGGCTGGATAATTTTTTATAGAAAAAACATACATTTTTTTAATATTTTTTTTTAAGTTGTATGGGTGGGTTTTTAATACATAAAATAAAAAAATCATAATAAAGTCTCTTAATAGTTTATTAGAAATAATGCAGACAATTAAAAAAATCCCCATCAATTCCAATACAAAGCAAGTACAAAGCTCAAAACTAAATTATTCCAGGATGTCGTAATGGTTCGTTAATTCGACAATGCTTAATCAATTTGACACACGTCCCCGGATAGGGGACGTAACAGGGATTAAACTGATAGGAATAGTACTAGTTAAGACACCACTCATATAGGGTGTCACAACACATTGCACCGTGCACGCGCAGTGCCCCAACTTGGGACTGAGTAAGAGGACCGACCAAGCTGCTTTTTCCATCTCCCGGTTCCTAAAATCAATTCATTTTGGTGTATCAGAGTTTGGTCTGTCACTGTGAAGGCAGTCGAAGGTACCCGGCCTAAATTTTTTGTCACAGAAGGCAATCCCACCCTGATATGGGACGTAACAGGGATTAAACTGATGAGAATAGTACTACAGAAAATACCACTCATATCCGGTGGGGCAGTAAATTGCACGGTGCAGACGCAGTGACCGTGGCGTGGATTCAAACAAAGGGGAGGGAGCCAGCATTTTTTTTAACCATCTCCCCGTTCGAAAAATCTATTTAATAATTTGACCCCAGATTGGGGACGTAACAGGGATTAAACTGATGAGAATAGTACTACAGAAAATACCACTCATATCGGGTGGGACAGTAAATTGCACGGCACAGACGCAGTGACCGTGGATTCAAACAAAGGGGAGGGAGCCAGCGTTTTTTTAACCATCTTCCCGTTCGAAAAATCAATTCAATTCACCTTTCGGGGACCCTTGGTGTTGTACGTGGCTGGGTGGAGGAAGAAACCTTCAATGACATCAACGGGACATGGCTAGCTTGGTATCCAACCTTGAACAAATAGGGAGTTTGCGGTTGGGCAAATGGACTGTTTGCGGTTGTTTGCGGTGCATTAAAAGGGGAGTTTGGTCTGTCAATGTCTGTGAAGCGGGCGTAGCCTTACACTACCTGATCGATACAACAACATACCTGATCGTATACACACACTGGATGTTTTAAACCACGTTGTTCAAAAAAAAATTGGATTGTTAGGTGATTTATGCCCTTTATGGATTAAAATCCAACTCTGCGTCAACTATGTAATTTTCCATGGGAGTTTTGCCATGGATCCCCCTCCGGCATGCCACAGTCCAGGTGTTAGGTATAGTAAGGACCAGCACTCGCTTCAGTAATAATTTCAAATAGATTTAATGGTCACATACAAATGATAAGTGACGCGTGCGTTTCGGCTACTGTGAGCCTTTGTCAAAACATAGTGTGTACAAGTTACAGACAATTTAAATAGACCGCGATAGAGCAGGAAATGACATCAGGTTACCATGGCAACATTGTAAACAAAGGACACAACAATGCAGAGATAGTGATAGAACAGGTGGATGAGCAGCTGACATTAATTGCTTGATAGGGCACCAGGCTAGGCACTGCTGTAAGCTGTGAATCATATAATGCTGGGGATGTAATATAACATGCTGGATGCTAGTTATTATAACAAACTAATTCAGAGAAAAAAAGAGAAAAAAGAGCATAATTAATTCACAGTACACCATGCTTTACACTGCCACATTTTGCTAAACCTTGTTATATGATGCAAAATACTGAATGCAGCGGTGCTGCTATTATGCGTGGTACACTTACGCCCTGATCAAGCACTAAATGATATAGATTGGAGTCAAGTTCTCTGTGGAAGAAAGAAAGAGGGAACATGTTGAGAGAGTCACTGCACAATAAAGTTTATAAAAAACTGTTTAAGTCATAATCACGATTTAATCCCTTTGGTTCTAGGGTTTGGAGGCGATGGATCCAGAAGGCTTCTCTTTTTTTGAGCATTTTACACCTGTCTCCTCCTCTCCTGGGCAGTGATACGTGCTCTATAATCTGGAAGCGTAGCTGGGAAATGGCATGTCGGTGTTCCTCAAAATGATGTGGGATGGGGAGTAGTAAATTTTTCTTTCTAATAGTAGATTTGTGTTTACAGAAACGGTCTTTCATCCTCATGGAGGTCTCACCGACATACACAAGACCACAGGGACACTTCAGGAGATAGACAACGAAACTACTATTACAAGTAAAGAAGCCATTTATTTTAAATTTTTCCCCTGTGTATGGGTGGGTGAAGTGTTCCCCTTTAATGACACTAGAGCAGTGTATACATTGAAGGCATGGGTATGTCCCATTCTTGGGTGTTGAGAGGGTGGCCTGGCGCTGGGTATGTCTGTCACTACCTACATCAGCCCTGACTAGGATGTCTCGGATGTTTTTGCACCTTTTGTAGCATATCATAGGGGGAGATTGAAATTCCGTGACATTGGGGTAGGCTCTGCTGAGAATACTCCAATGTTTGTTGAGGATAGTCCTGCATTTGTTGACCCAGGGGTGGTATTTCACCACAAAAGGGACCCGTGGCGGTTTAACACTAGTAGTTGTACTGTCTTTAGGCGGTTTCGCCTGTTGTGTATTTAACAGATCTCGCGGATAGCCTCTGTCACGGAATTTGTCTAACATTTCCTCCTGACGCGCCGTTCTCATGTCGGTGTCAGACACTATCCTATTCACTCTCTGTAGTTGTGAATAGGGAAGTGATTTTTTGACTGCATTCTGAATAAATGTTCTGCGGACCTTATGGTCCTGACTATTGAATATCTGACCCAGGCTTTAGCGGAAAGCAGAGAGAAGATCTCCTCCATCGAATCCCAATTAAAGGACACCTTGTCCATTGATGAACTCACAGCCATCAAGTCCAAAGTGGATAAGGTCTGTGGCGACCTCAGGAAAGACATTGAGGTGACCAAACGCAATAAGTTCATCAGGGACTTTGAAGATTATCAGTCCAAAAGGGTCTACAGATGGCAGGACTTATCTGGAACCGCAACACCACTTACAAGGAATACAACACGCCGATGGGACTCCCAGTCTTCTGGATCTGGCAGCGACTATACTCCTGGTGCCCGCCGCGCTCCTTTTTTAGGGAGAAAGAAAACCCAAGCAGCAAAAAGAACACCAGAAGGGCAGGACGCCATCATAGGAGGAATCGACGCACCGAGGACCACGCGTTCACAGGTACAGACACATCTTTAGTCCTGAACATTTCGTCTAATATTTTAAGTCCACTTCAAATGCAAGTGCTGCAGAAGGGTTTATCCTTCAGCCCCACTGGACATTTAGACACATTTGAACTGGAAATGGACTGCCAAAGGTTTTTTCGTAACCTGCGGCTCAAAGCGCACTTTGCTACTGAGACAGGATCACAGTGTACCAATGAGACAATGGACGTTTCAAAACTATCCTTGCAACAATTTGGTTTAAGGACCAAAAGTAGATTTCAACCACCAAAAACGTACCATCCCATTGAAACGTTTATATCTCTGGTACAACGTGACATCTCCAAGAATATGCATGGTCTCCGGACAGGGGATTATCATATGTCACAAAATTTATCACCTCTAGAAAGAGATGCTCTTGTACAATTGTTGGAGGATAAATCTATAATAGTGAAACCTGCAGACAAAGGGGGAGCCCTGGTCGTGCTGGATAGAGAGTACTATGTGGGGGAGATTTTGCAACAGTTATCTGATGTTGATACATATCAGTCATTGACCTCTGACCCTGTATATACTATTAAAGCTAAGCTACAGGCAATCACTAATGACTACATTAAAAACAATACCATTGATGTGAAAATGGGGGAATACATTATACATCAACACCCCACCACACCTGTATTCTACACATTACCAAAGGTGCACAAATCCCTCACCAGCCCCCCAGGACGCCCTATTGTAGCACTCACAGATTCCATCTTGTCAGCCCCAGCTATTATTCTAGAAAAAGCACTTACTCCACTTACCAAAAAAGCACCATCATATCTACTTGACACCAATGATTTCCTGAGACAAATACGTGATCTCCAACTCTTGGAAAGTGATATATTGGCTACATTCGATGTGTGTAGCCTCTATACATCCATTGAACATGTGAAAGGCATTAGGGCAGTTGAATGGTTGTTGGCATTATCTACCTATAATGACAATGAAAAAAACTTTTTCCTAAGTTTGCTCACCACCATACTGCATGAAAATTACTTCCTATTTCAGGACACTTTTTTTCGCCAGCAGCGGGGGACCGCGATGGGTTCGAATGCCGCACCGCCTTATGCAAACTGTTATATGTCATGGTTCGAAAAAGAATATATATATGATGACACTTTATATAAGGACCACTGCATTTTCTGGAGACGATTTATCGATGACATATTTTGCGTGTGGCGGGGCGACATTCGAACCCTCGAACAATTCATGCATTACATCAACTCTGTGTGGAAGGAACTGCAGTTCACCATGCATTCAGATATGTCTAAAATTAATTTCCTTGACACTTGGGTCATAAAAGATGAGAAGGGACAGATACATACAGACCTGTACACCAAGGATACTGACCGCAACAGTCTGCTGCACTTCACCAGCAACCATCCACCTGCAGTCAAAAAATCACTTCCCTATTCACAACTACAGAGAGTGAATAGGATAGTGTCTGACACCGACATGAGAACGGCGCGTCAGGAGGAAATGTTAGACAAATTCCGTGACAGAGGCTATCCGCGAGATCTGTTAAATACACAACAGGCGAAACCGCCTAAAGACAGTACCACTACTAGTGTTAAACCGCCACGGGTCCCTTTTGTGGTGAAATACCACCCCTGGGTCAACAAATGCAGGACTATCCTCAACAAACATTGGAGTATTCTCAGCAGAGCCTACCCCAATATCACGGACTTTCAATCTCCACCTATGATATGCTACAAAAGGTGCAAAAACATCCGAGACATCCTAGTCAGGGCTGATGTAGGTAGTGACAGACATACCCAGCGCCAGGCCACCCTCTCAACACCCAAGAATGGGACATACCCATGCCTTCAATGTATACACTGCTCTAGTGTCATTAAAGGGGAACACTTCACCCACCCATACACAGGGGAAAAATTTAAAATAAATGGCTTCTTTACTTGTAATAGTAATTTCGTTGTCTATCTCCTGAAGTGTCCCTGTGGTCTTGTGTATGTCGGTGAGACCTCCATGAGGATGAAAGACCGTTTCTGTAAACACAAATCTACTATTAGAAAGAAAAATTTACTACTCCCCATCCCACATCATTTTGAGGAACACCGACATGCCATTCCCCAGCTACGCTTCCAGATTATAGAGCACGTATCACTGCCCAGGAGAGGAGGAGACAGGTGTAAAATGCTCAAAAAAAGAGAAGCCTTCTGGATCCATCGCCTCCAAACCCTAGAACCAAAGGGATTAAATCGTGATTATGACTTAAACAGTTTTTTATAAACTTTATTGTGCAGTGACTCTCTCAACATGTTCCCTCTTTCTTTCTTCCACAGAGAACTTGACTCCAATCTATATCATTTAGTGCTTGATCAGGGCGTAAGTGTACCACGCATAATAGCAGCACCGCTGCATTCAGTATTTTGCATTATATCACAAGGTTTAGCAAAATGTGGCAGTGTAAAGCATGGTGTACTGTGCATTAATTATGTTCTTTTTCCTCTTTTTTCTTTTGAATTAGTTTGCTATAGTAACTAGCATCCAGCATGTTATATTATATCTGTGGAAATATATCATTCAGTGCTTGATCAGAGCGTAAGTGTACCACGCATAATAGCAGCACCGCTGCATTCAGTATTTTGCATCATATAACAAGGTTTAGCAAAATGTGGCAGTGTAAAGCATGGTGTACTGTGAATTAATTATGCTCTTTTTTCTCTTTTTTTCTCTGAATTAGTTTGTTATAATAACTAGCATCCAGCATGTTATATTACATCCCCAGCATTATATGATTCACAGCTTACAGCAGTGCCTAGCCTGGTGCCCTATCAAGCAATTAATGTCAGCTGCTCATCCACCTGTTCTATCACTATCTCTGCATTGTTGTGTCCTTTGTTTACAATGTTGCCATGGTAACCTGATGTCATTTCCTGCTCTATCGCGGTCTATTTAAATTGTCTGTAACTTGTACACACTATGTTTTGACAAAGGCTCACAGTAGCCGAAACGCACGCGTCACTTATCATTTGTATGTGACCATTAAATCTATTTGAAATTATTACTGAAGCGAGTGCTGGTCCTTACTATACCATTATCTGTGGATCTTCCTCCCGGGACGCGCGCACCGCACCGCTGAAAGCAGAAGTGCCGCTTGTATCTTCTCTTAGTCCAGGTGTTAGTCCCCTTGAAACAACCTTTCCATCACTACTGTGGCTAGAAAGAGTCACTGTGGGTTTTAAAATTCGCCTGCCTATTGAAGTCTATGGCGGTTCGCCCGTTCGCGAACATTTGCAGATATTCGCGTTCGGCGTTCGCGAACGGAAAATTTTATATTCGCGACATCACTAATGCTCAGGGCTCCAGACTATTGGCTGAAAAAGGTTTAGGAGCCAAATAAAAAAAAATTGTCGCCAAATTTAAAATACATATAATTACGGTATAATGAAAAAAAACACACGTCTTACCTAGGGTTGTCACGATACCAAAATTTTTACTCGATTTCGATAACATAAAAAAGTACTGCGATACTCGAAACCACGTTAAAAAAATAAAACACCAAAAAAGCCGTGTGCATTCCACATTTTATGGAACGTCTGGACCATAAGAGAACAGTCCTAACCTAATTTTTGTCGGGACAAGGTGACTAAAAAATGGCAAATTGCACTTATTTATTTATTTTTTTCTGTTACGGCGTTCACAGCATAGGAGATATTTTTAAATATTTTAATAGTTCGCTCTTTTTCAGGCGTGGCGATATAAAATATGTAAACCATACACAAAATTACATATGTAAAATTGGGCAAGGGGGTAATTTAAACTTAATATTTTGGTGTTTGTTTGTTTGTTTTAACCTTTTTTGATTTTTACTTTTTATTTAACCACCTCAGCTCCCCTAGCTTAAACCCCCTTAATGACCAGACCATTGCTGCTGACATTTTAACTTTTTTTGATATTAATCAAAATTGACCGAAATTTTTGCAAAAAAATTAAATTTTTCACTTAGTGTTGTAAAATTTTTCAAATAAAACTACATTTCTATATAAATTTTTCTCTAAATTTATTGTTCTACATGTCTTTGATAAAAAAAAAAATGCAATAAGTGTATATTTATTGGTTTGGGTAAAAGTTATAGCGTTTACAAACTATGGTGCAAAAATGGTGAATTTACGCACTTTGACTTTCTGAGCACCTGTCATGTTTCCTGAGGTTCTACAATGCCCAGACAGTAGAAACACCCCACAAATGACCCCATTTCGGAAAGTAAGACACCCTAAGGTATTTGTTGATGGGCATAGTGAGTTCATGGAAGTTTTTATTTTTTGTCACAAGTTAGCGGAAAATTATTTTTTCTTTTTTTTTCCTTACAAAGTCTCATATTCGTACCTGAGTGGGACTAATGGGGACAAAAGTCCCACCGATATTTCAAGATTCGAAAGCTGCCAGAGGCCCACAAAATGAAGTGTGGGGAAATATCCTTTTAAAATATAACCTTTATAAGATATACGATAAAATATACACCATAGGATGCATCAACAATACAAAACATATATAAGGGGTTTCTGTGATAGATGCCCCACTGCCGGTAAAGCTAAGGTAAGCAATGAAACTGCTGCGCCTGTATGGACGCACGCAGTCTTACCTAAAGCGAAGGTAAAGCTGCTGCGCCTGAATGGACGCAATCAGTCTTACCTGACCAACAACAATACAAGACATAAAATTAAGGGGTTCCGTGATAGATACCCCACAGCTGGTTGAAGCAAAAGTAAGTATTGAAACTGCTGCACCTGTGTGGACGCAAGCAGTCTTACCTGACCAACCAGGTGACCAGGATCGGCGTGACGGGGAGTGATGCTTTGGTAAAGCTGGGTGTAGAGCAGAGAAGCAGTCACGGGAGTATGGATACTGTGCCCTATATCACCCTATACACTTGGTAGGAAGGGGGCTGCTCCCATACTGCCTGTCTACACAGAGCACCCGCCCTGAAAAGGACGACCCCGTCAGGATACCTGTCCCTAGTTATGGACCTAATCACTAGTCTAAGTCTCATATTCCACTAACTTGTGATAAAAAATAACATTTTACATGAACTCACCATACCCCTCACGGAATACCTTGGGGTGTCTTATTTCTAAAATGGGGTCACTTGTGGGGTATTTATACTGCCCTTGCATTTTAGGGGCCCTAAAGTGTGAGAAGTAGTTTGGAATCCAAATGCGTAAAAATGCCCTGTGAAATCCTAAAAGTACTTATTGGAATTTGAGCCCCTTTGCGCACCTAGGCTGTAAAAAAGTGTCACACATGTGGTATCACCGTACTCAGAAGAAGTAGGGCAATGTGTTTCTGAGGTGTATTTTTACATATACCCATGCTGGGTGAGATAAATATCTCTGTAAAAGACAACTTTTCCAATTTTTCTTTACAAAGTTGTCATTTTACAGAGATATTTCTCACACACAGTATGGGTATATGTAAAAATACACCCCAAAACACATTTCCCTACTTCTCCTGAGTACAGCGATACCACATGTGTGACACTTTTTTACAGCCTAGGTGCACAAAGGGGCCCAAATTCCAATGAGTATCTTTAGAATTTCACAGGGCATTTTTTACGCATTTGGATTCCAAACTACTTCTCACGCTTTAGGGCCCCTAAAATACCAGGGCAGTATAAATACCCCACAAGTGACCCCATTTTGGAAAGAAGACACCCCAAGGTATTCCGTGAGGGCCATGGCGAGTTCCTAGAATATTTTTTTTTGGCACAAGTTAGCGGAAAATGATTTTTTTTCTTTTCTCTTACAAAGTCTCATATTCCACTAATTTGTGACAAAAAATAAAATTTTACATGAACTCGCCATGCCCCTCACGAAATACCTTGGGGTGTCTTCTTTCCAAAATGGGGTCACATGTGGGGTATTTATACTGCCCTGGCATTTTAGGGGCCCTAAAGCGTGAGAAGAAGTCTGGAATATAAATGTCTAAAAAAATTTATGCATTTGGATTCCGTGAGGGGTATGGTGAGTTCATGTGAGATTTTATTTTTTGTCACAAGTTAGTGGAATATGAGACTTTGTAAGGAAAAAAAAATAAAAAATCAATTTCCGCTAACTCGTGCCAAAAAAAAAAATCTTCTATGAACTCGCCATGCCCCTGAAAAGTGATCTTTATAGCGCCGCAGCGATTTTACGGTGTTTGTGCAGTGATCAGAAAAAAAAAAATTCAGTCACTGCGGTGGGGCGGACTGAACACAAGCGTGCGCACAAGATCAGGCCTGATCAGGCGAACACTGCGTTTTCTATATAGTTCTGGCAATGTGCGGATAGTTTCTATATAGTTCTGGCAATGTGCGGATCCGCAAAATGCGGAAAGCACATTGCCGGTGTCCGTGTTTTGCAGATCCGCGGTGTCCGTGTTTTGCGGATCCGCAAAACACATACGGACGTCTGAATGGAGCCTTACAGGGGGGTGATCAATGACAGGGGGTGATCAGGGAGTCTATATGGGGTGATCAGGGGTTAATAAGGGGTTAATAAGTGACAGGGGGGGTGTAGTGTAGTGTGGTGATTGGTGCTACTTACAGAGCTGCCTGTGTCCTCTGGTGGTCGATCCAAGCAAAAGGGACCACCAGAGGACCAGGTAGCAGGTATATCAGATGCTGTTAACAAAACAGCGTCTGATATACCTTTTCAGGGGTTAAAAAAATTGCATCTACAGCCTGCCAGCGAATGATCGCCGCTGGCAGGCTGTAGATCAGTTCGTTTACCTTCCGATCCTGTGAACGCGCGCTCCTGTGTGCGCGCGTTCACAGGAAGTCTCGCGTCTCGCGTCTCGCGAGATGACGTGCCGATGCGTCTAGGAGGAACAAACCGACCGCCCGCAGGACGCATCCCTGCGTTAGGTGGTCGGGAGGAGGTTAATAACTATTTCCCCCTTAGGGGCTAGAACCTGGGATATTTTGATCCCTTGTCCTATTTACCCTGATAGAGCTCTATTAGGGTGAGTAGGACTTCACACTCTCCCTGCTGCCCTGTGCTCTGTGCACACAGCAGCAGGGAGCCGACTATGGCAGCTAGGGCTTCAGTAGCGTCCTGGCTGCCATGGTGACCGATCGGAGCCCCAGGATTACACTGCTGGGCCTCCGATCGGAACTGCCACTGCCACCAATGATTATAATACTTGGGGTTGGGTGGGGTTCGGTGCACTGTGCCACCAATGAATATAGTTTATGCTTAATACAAACGCAGGCTGAGCTGCAGGTGACGGCCGTATCCCATACCCGGCACCCAGCTTCTATGACTGCACGCTGTGATCCGCCGCTATTAACCCCTCTGGGTGCCGGGTATGGGATATGGCCGCCACCCGCAGGACTGTCCAGGCGAGAAGGTCCCAGAGAATCCTCAGGTAGATGGAGCTGAGCCCTATACACATCTATATAGGGAAGTCCTGCGGTCATAGAGGGGTCATAGATTGTGGGGGTCTCTTATTTAGATTTCCCTTCAGAGCAGGAGGAGAATCTGATCACCGGCTGCTGCGCTGCTCTTTGATTGGAGATGTCCCCATCACATCATGGAGTGTTCTCCTTATCCAGCTGACGGTGATCTCTGATCAGGTTCTTCTGATTCTGACTTACTAATTACCCTCCCCTTTCACTGTGAGCTGTGACTCCCCTTTTCGAGCGGCGGTCACTTGACATAAAGATTCAAGCTTTCAACGCTGTGGGAAGACATCTTGTCAGAAGATCATGTGACTGCCCTTCTTTGTTGCCCCTCCCCCTTACAGCATGCCAGTTATTTCTTTATACTCCCTTTATAAGAGCAGACCAAAGATCAAACCCACCTACAGGTACATCAATGGGAAGAAAAAAAGGTTATGGTCATTGGAATGCAAAAGCACCAAAATGACTTACTATTTTCTCCATAAAATTTTTGTATTGTGCAAAAACATGCAAAATATTCTACATATATGACCTCTCCATATTTTAACTGTGCTGCAGAATAAAATTAATATGGTGTACTTACTATTAAAAAAAAATAATTAAAAAACCAATGGGGAATTTCAGTTTTTTTCCCCCTCAAAAATGAAAAAAAGGCCTAAACAATAAATGACATGTACCTCAAAATGGTGCTGTTAACCCATTAAGAATAAATAGTAAAGCCACGGCACTCCAATGGATATTTTCCAGTTTCTATTACACCTAAATCAGAAGCAACGTTTCGACCAGACGGTCTTTATCATGCTTTATCAAGCTTAACCCATTAAGGATAAAGCTTATTTCAACCCAAAGGATGCAGCCCCATTTTCTAAATCTGACATGTGTCACTTTATTGTAAATATAATGTAGCTTTATTCAATGATTAAAATAAATTAACATCCAATTAAAATAATAATACGCAGTGGTGTATGACATACATGGAATCAACAGCCTAAGCAGGGAACAATCAAGGTTAGAATAACCAATTGGATATATTGATAATATAAATAGCACAAAACTTCACTGAAAGTTAATTAGCAGCTACTAAAATAACGTGCAAGTGCCTATAGTACCTTTAAATATAAATAATATTAGTAAAGCAGCCCGCCAAAGGTGTGCCAACACAAATCAAATAATAAATACCAACCAAGAGCAATTTTTTTTTTGTAACTAAAATCAAGAGTAGATTAAAAGTGGATGACTGGTACTTGTAGTTCCTGCTGGATCAGTTTCCAGCCTAATAGGAACAGTATAGGTTTGTCTACTCTGTAGTTTTTTCAATTTTTCAATTCCAATTTTTATCTTCACAGAAAATCCCAGTAAAAATTGTGATGGAAATGTGATATACTTGCTAAATTATAAAGCAGAAGATGAGGATACCATGCAGCGTTCTTCAGGAGAAACTCTCATTACCCTTAATGTACATCCTGGACTTCACAGTACAGATGTATCTTATAATCTCCCTAAACACGAGGAACCTCAAGGGGGTAAAAGATTTCAGTGTGGTAAAGTGTTCAGTAAAAGATCAAGACTTTCTACACATAGAAGAATTCTCACAGGGGAAAAGCCACACTGCTGTGCAGAATGTGGGAAGCACTTCACAAAGAAATCAAATCTTGTTACACATGAGCGAATTCACACAGGAGAGAAGCCTTACTCCTGTTCAGAATGTGGGAAGTGCTTTACAGAAAGATCAAGTCTTGTTACACATGAGAAAATTCACACAGGAGAGAAACCGTATTCATGTTCAGAATGTGAGAAATGCTATATTAAGAAATCACATCTTGTTATACATCAGAAAAGTCACACAGGAGAGAAGCCATATTCCTGTTCAGAATGTTTTAAGTGCTTCTCAACAAAATCAAGTCTTGTTAGACATGGGAAAATTCACAAAGCAGAGAAACCATACTCCTGCTCAGAAAGTGGTGAATTGTTTACAAAGAAATCAAAACTTGTGAGAGATGAGAAAAATCACACAGGAGAGAAACCATATTCATGTTCAGAATGTGGGAAATGTTTTACATGGAAATCAGATCTTGTAAGACATAAGAGACGTCACACAGGAGAAAAAACGTTTTTATGTTCAGAATGTGGGAAATGTTTTATAGATAAATCAAATCTTGTTTTACATTGGAAAACTCATACAGGAGAGAAGCCATATTCATGTCCAGAATGTGGGAAATGTTTTACAAAAAAATCATATGTTGTTGAACATGTGAGAAGTCACACAGGAGAGAAGCCATATTCGTGCTCAGAATGTGAGAAATGTTTTCCTACTAAAACCAAACTTGGGTATCATCAGAGATATCACACAGGAGAGAAGCCATTTTCGTGCTCAGAATGCGGGAAATGTTTTACAAAAAAATCATATGTTGTTGAACATGTGAGAAGTCACACAGGAGAGAAGCCATATTCGTGCTCAGAATGTGAGAAATGTTTTCCTACTAAAACCAAACTTAGGTATCATCAGAGATGTCACACAGGAGAGAAGCCATTTTCGTGCTCAGAATGTGAGAAATGTTTTCCTACTAAAACTAAACTTAGGTATCATCAGAGATGTCACACAGGAGAGAAGCCATTTTGATGTTATATAGTTTCAAAAGGTATTTATTTGGTTTTAAAGCAAGGAGTGACTGCAACATACTGCCAGTGTACCCCACGTTTGATGTTTTATAGATTGAAAATGTTTTGTAAGGAAAACAAATTCTATAACTCCGCTCAGAAGAAACCTTATTATTTTTTTGGAATATAGGAAATACTATAAGAGCAAAAAGAAATGTTAACCCCAGTTATTCACAGACAGGTAAGTAACTGGGGCTACATAGTAACTTGTGTTCCACAACAGCAAATCTCAGAATAGTAGCACAACGTGTCTACAGCTTACCAAATCAGCCCAAAATCTGCCAAATTGCAAAAATGTTGCAGTCAAGTTGCAAGCTACATGACTTGTATTGTGTTCTATGACTGCCTGTGACCTGTAACCACATATCCAAGTGTTGGATTTACTGTCGTGGCATATAGTGTGTCACATTGTGACCTATTGACATTTTTATTTTCATATCACATAACATGTTACTGTGTAGCTCCAGCCTAAAAGCCAATACAAATATTAATTTTTTGGGATTTGTTATCCTGGATCTGCCAAACAACCAAATTCAATTTTTTTGAGGTCAACTGTAACCAAGATCTACAGAGGAAAAGTATTGTGGATACAAGGAAGAGAAGAAGAGCCTTGTTTACTTCCAGAGCAGTGATGATGAATTGTCCCCTTCAACCTTTGCTTCTTATCACTGTATTCACACCTCCACCCACACTGCGGGAGAGTCCAGAGTGACATAGGGAAAAAGTAACGACGCTCCATGTAATAGTTTTATAATGTATGTGGACATATTAAGATTCCACCTGGCAATTGCCAGCCTCTAAGGCGACAATTGCCAGGTGGATACACTCGGCAATTACTGTGGCATACCGCTTCCAGGGCAAGGCACCACCCCTCAGTAACATAGCCCACTCGGTGGGCGCTTCTTGGGCTCATTTCCACCATGCTTCTGCCTCACAGCTGTGTAAGGCAGCGACTTGGTCTTCCTTGCACACGTTCACCAAGTTCTACCAGGTGCGTACCTTTGCATCAGCGGACGCTGCTCTGGGCTGCAAGGTCTTGTAGGCAGCAGTGTCTTAAGCTTCCGCGAGGACGTTGTCCATGGGTGTGTGGTTCTTCCCTCCCCGTGGACTGCTTTGGAACGTCCCACAGTCCTGTGTCCCCCAATGATACAAGCGAGAAAACGAGATTATTGTGGACTCACCTGTAAAATCTCTTTCTCACTTAGTTCATTGGGGGACACAGCTCCCACCCATTATTGTTCTATTTTTGCCGCAGGTGATGGCGGTTGGTTTGCCAGTAGGGTCCTCAGTTCTGGTTCGGTCCTACTGACATTGGTTGGGTTATGGTTTCTTTCATATATGTTTTTCTCCTACTGCTTGGGCACAAACTGATATGCTCTCTCCAGGCAGGAGGGGGTATAGCTGGCAGAGGAGGAGCTAACACTTTTCAGCCTAGTGTCGCCTCCTAGTGGCAGCAGCAGCTATCCCCCAATGAACTAAGCGAGAAATAGATTTTACAGGCGAGTCCAAAAAAATCTCGTTTTTATACACTCATTGGCAAAAAAAAATATTCTCCAAGGAGTTGTTGAATGCAATGATGATATATGTGAATGATCACAGTTTTAAAAGACATACGTTTATTGGGGAAGGCTGTACAATTAAAAGGAGGCTCTAGGACCCTGTTGGGCTCCCTCTAGCCTAGACTCAAGATGAGATGAGGTTGGGCGGCGGAGCTAGCCGCACAGGAGATGGCTGCCTGACTCGAGAGCTCCTGATCACAGCACTTATCAAAACCACTCTTCGGGTTCCCCGCTCGAATGAAAATGGTAAGCCGACCAAGGAGAGATCCTGAAAGAATCCCTGGCCTAGGCTTTCGAGCCGGTAATGAAAGAACTGAATGCTATAAAGACAGATATCAAACAAACAGGCCACAGGGTTGCCGCCCTGGAAGATGCACAAGCAGCTGTGATTAAACACAGTGGCATAATGCAGATGCACATGGAGAAGATTCAGGAGCAAATAAACGTGGCCTTCCTACACCTGGAGGACCATGGAAATAGAAGTAGGAGGAAGAACATATACGAATTAGGGGATTCCCAGAGACTGCCCAGACAGGATCTATCCTCCTCCATACGGTTAAACAAATTTTTGCTTCTATAATAGGGCAAGAAAGAGCGGACACTGTTATCATTGAAAGGGCTCATAGGGCCTTGCGACCCAAACCAGACCCTGAAGCACCGCCACGTGACATCATATGCGGTCTTCTTAACTACTTGGATACAGCGGCCATACTTACAGCAGCTAGAGAATCATCCCAGTGATCTACACAAAGTGTGGGACCTTTTACAAACAGAGCTGCTGGACATACCTTCTTGGCTCCCCCTCTCTGGAGGCCATAAGTTACCACCTCTACCGCCGCAAGAGGAATGGCAAATGGTCAAGCGTTTCAAGTTGCCTCAAGCGAAGAAGCGTCACGCAGAACTGAAGGATACCTGAGATGATCTTCAGAACCGCTTTTCTTCTGTACTTTGACACCCCTAGGCCTAGGAGTCTGGTAATGCCTGTCCACTGGGGAACCTTTCTCGTTCTTGCCTCACTTTTGTGTGCGTGTTTGCGTGGGTCCTTAATGTCATCTCTGTTTCCCGCTGAAACTCTTACACACATCCCTCCTTACAAACTTTTCTCTAGTGCACACGCTACCACCCTTTAAGTTTTGTCATACCACTTAATGGAACCCCAGTGATGACTCGCTGGGCTAACTCCCTATTTTTCACGTTGCAGTTGTCTATGCTGTGAACCGATAACTGCTCAATTTGCCTTAGCAAGTTTCATTTTTACTTCTGCTCTTTACTTGTTGTTTTACCCTTATTGTATAGGCTTTGCCCCAGGATTTTAACCACCCGGAACCTTAAATGCACTTCCAGCCGCAACGAGAAAACTGGTGGGTACCACCAGCTGCCACCGCTACTTACAGGTAGTGGCTGGAGCATCTCTGGCATATGAGTGCTGTGTGAATTCACACTAGCTTGGTGTATCCTACAGATTTCCTCCTCCCGCTACAGACTACTCTGACTTATTCCCCTCTTACAATAGTGATGATGATGTCTATTTGCTATCTTTCAACTAGTCTATGTATTCTTCAGCAGAATCCTGTACATGGTTATTATGTTTATCGTTTCTCTAGGTGGGCTATATGGGTGACCTCTCCCTGTCTCTATAAGAACACTTTTGTTAACTTGTGTAAACTATACTGGTTAATATGGTCCCCCTGAAAGTGATTTCTTTAAATGTCAATGGCTTAAATATACCTCAAAAAAGGAGATAGGTCTTTGCTTAGGAGAGAGAGGGCAAGTCTTCTGTTCCTCCAGGAAACGCATTTCTGTCGCAACCGCATCCCTACCCTATTCCCTAAATACTACCCGAAATGGTTCCATAGCACATGCAATGAGCAGGATATAGGGTAACGCGAACGCCATTTATGCAGTAGGCCAGGATATGGGTGGATAATAGTCTGTATTTGTTTGTGACACCAATTGCAGCGTGCACAGGGTACTACCCCAGGGCCCTTCAAAGTTGTTATAACGCACGTCCCAGATTAGGAATGCCAGAATGGTGTAATGGCCTATAATGTCTAGGGTGGTGATAATTGTGTCAACGGTGTTTCCTACCTGGGTACAGCTGGACTCCTGGCTCATGGCTCACTTGCAATACATTTGAGTGTAGTGATAGTAGGAGTAATAGAGGACTTTTACAGAGTAAATGATGTCCAGACTTTAAGATGAAGTTCAAACGTTTCTTTACTGAAGATAACTTGTATCCCCAGCAGTATACAGCTTTGGTCTCTGTTCCCAGCAAGTTTTGGCAATCATTGGCAAGAATAAATGCTTCTGCTTCATATGTGGGGCGCTTGCAGGATAGAACGTCTGCTTGGTAGCTCTGTAACTGTGGCAAAAATTAATCTTCTGCACTTTTCTGTAACTTCTGCTTTGTGGCAACAGACTTGCTGAGGAGGAATGGCTTCTCCTAGGTCTCTGGACTTATCTCTCAGATGGATTCTCAGAAGATGCTTTCTTCCTGGAACTCTGGATGTTGTCTGCTTTCTTCTCATCCAGCTGAGCTGCAGGTGCTCAGCCTGAGTATATGATCAGGTCTCAGCCGAGACAAGATGCTTGCTGTCTTCTCTATGCAGGGGATCTCCTAACACACACACCCTACCCCTAGCAGGGGGTGGGCTACACTGACTCTAACTTCCTTCTCCACACATGCTGCAGGATGTGGGAACAGTCCACACCTCCACAGAGGGGGAGCTATTCTGGAATCATCCATTCCAGCCTAGATATACTAAACTAGGACTAGTGCCTGGCCAATACATTGCTGCCACCTGCTGGTGAATCTGGAAAATTACAAGGAACAATGGAATTTAACATGGTTTTACATGCACATTTGTGAAGACATAATATAAATTACATCAGATGACAATATACAGGCTCTTAGACGATAGTAGCGGGGTAGAGGCGTGTAGTACCTCAACTCTGGGGTGTTACACACACACACACTCTTTGGCCTCAAGAGGGGTATTCATTGGAATCGGCTCTGATGTCCCTTTCCAAACGCTTACGCAATCCATTGACCCAGAAGGCTGTTACGTCTTTCTAAAAGGAATGCTTTACGGCACCAAAGTGACTCTCGCTAATGTATATGCCCCCAATTCCAACCAAATTTCCTGGCTAGTTGGCATCTTACAGTCCTTACACACCTTTAGAGAGGGTACACTAATTTTGGGTGGCGATTTTAGTCTGGTGCTAGACCATCCCATGGATTCCACTTCTGTGACCCCCAAACATTCTATCAAATAACTTTTCATACTCAGGACTGCCCTGCATACACACCAAATCTCAGATGTATGGAGACTGCTGAACCCCAGAGAAAAGGATTTCACCTTTTACTCTGCCGTACATGGATCCTACCAGCAGCTGGATTATCTGTTTATCTTGAATCACGCCCTAGAGAGAGTGAAATCCACAAGTATTGGTCTAATCAGTCTCCGACTATGCACCGGTATCTCTAGAGGTTCACTTAAAAGTTATCCCCCCCGAGAGCTTGGACCTGGAGGCTAAACGAAACTCTCTTAGAGAATGAACAAGATAGGGTCAGATTAGAGGACAAACTGAAAATGTTCTTTGAGCTGAATTCCTCTCCGCAAATAGATAAGCCTATATTATGGGAATCCCATGAGGTTTTTGTCAGGGGGATGCTGATAGCACTAGGTGCTTGGATATGTAAACAAATAACTAGTAAGGTAGACTCTATCATTTCTCAGCTCTGCACCCTAGAGAACATTAATAAACTCTCCCCTTCTGACTCCACGCACACAGATATTGTATAACTACGCACTCAACTAAAAGATCTGCTGAACATTAAGTCAGCCAAAGCTCTCAGAGTAGTAAAGTACAGGTTCTATGTACATGGAGATAGAGGCTCTAAACTCTTTTCTCAAATAATAAGGGGCCAAAGGGAAAAGGCATTCATATTATATAAGAAAACAGTCTCCAATTTTTGGTATACTTATTGACGCTGCAGATCCACCAAGCGACGTGAGTATAGATCGCTTCACAGTAAAAAATGTCCAGAATTTGTTGATCGCGCTGCCTTCTGAGTGCAAAGTTCCAATCCCAGACCCTTCTTTCCAATGCTCAGGTTGTTCCACCTTGTAGCCAAACAATCGGTTACCAGAGGCTAGGTGCACTCACGTACACCTGCACCCTAGAGGGAAGTATTAGTACAAATAGTGAAGTTCCACCAGGTAATATCGCAATCAGCAGGTTTTATTCTACTTACAACAGGTCTAAAATTTCTGTCATAAAAACAAGTCTTTTTCATCAGTGTGATCTTGTTTTTTTTACTGAAATTTTAGACCTGTTGTAAGTAGAATAAAACCTGCTGATTGTGATATTACCTGGTGGAACTTCACTATTTGTACTAATACTTCCCTCTAGGGTGCAGGTGTAAGTGAGTGCACCTAGCCTCTGGTAACCGATTGTTTTGGACATTCATATTATATATCAAATCCGGACAGTGACACTGCCTTACCACAGGAATTTGTCAGCTTCTACTCCTCTTTATATAATTTGCCAGTGAGGGACCCCTCACACCTTCAACAGAAGATAGACTCCTTCCTAGCCTCTGTACATGTACCCCAGCTTTCAGATTCAGAAAAGAACCAGTTATTGTCCTCAATAACCGAAAAGGAAGTCCTAGAGACCCTTTCAAGTATACCCTCTGGAAAGTGTCCAGGCCCTGATGGCCTACCCATCATCTATTACAAATGAAACTTAAAAAAACCTGAATTCCGCACTTTACTGACTTGTGCAACTCCCTGTTACGGGGTAGCCCTCTCCCTCCACAGTCTCTAATGACATAACAGTCATCCCAAAGGAGGGAAAAGACCCCACTAAATGTAGTAGTTACGGACCCATTTCCCTTCTTAACGCAGATATTAAGCTTTGGGCCAAAATCCTTAGTCATCATATAGCCAAATTTTTACCCCAATTGATTAATGAGGAGCAGGTAGGCTTTGTGAAGGGAAGGGAAGGAAAGCATAATGTTAGCAGAGTTATACATGCCATTTATTATGCAAAGAAATGCAAGACTCCTTTGATACTCTTAGGTACAGATGCCAAAAAAGCTTTCGACAGAGTCAACTGAACCTTCATGGAAAGAGAACTGCAACGTTTTGGCTTTCCCCCTGCGTTAGTTTCGGCCATTTTCTCCCTTTACGGGCACCCCACTGCTAAAGTTATAACCAATGGATACCTCTCCCCCTCGTTCCACATCACAAATGGCACGAGACAGGGCTGCCCCTTTCCCCTTTACTGAAATAAAGAATTTTCAGAATTCCACTAAACTTCTCTACTTGTCCTGGTTGGGAAGGAAAAATCTACTGTCCACGTATGTCCTCCCTCAGATCTTATACACCTTGAGATACCTGCCCATCCCAATATCCAATAAATTCTTTTCAGATTTTCGAGGTCTCTTTTGTAACTTCCTATGGTCCAGCAAAAGACCTCGACTACCCTACTTACTCCTTATAAGAAAGGCCACAAGAGGTGGACTCTCACTCCCTGACCTCCAGACTTACCTCCACGCCATACACTTAGAAAGATGGACAGTCTTAGCCAACCCTAATAACACTACGTTATTTGCTGATATAGAGAGGTCATTAATGGGATATGAGGCTCTTCATCTCTTGTGGGTGAAACCCTGTCCTATGAGAAAGTCAACCCTACTCCGTAATCTCACCTGTAACATGATTTGCTATTGTAGTAAAACCAAGGCATTGCTAATGTACTTGGGTAAAGCTATCCCCAATTGCGCCACTTTCCACTCTCTCCTACATTTTGAGGGAGAGGAATGGAGAATGTCAAAGGTTCTGGTCAACTCTGATCGGCAGTAAGATATCTGATCTAAGGAAAGCCTCAGACCTCACGATCTATTTAAAGTCAATTATACCACAGATACCCAAGCCGCGTCTCTCTCCTCTGGCAGAGATGGACTTAGAAGTCACATGCATGACATATAAGAAAGCGATTGCCTTTACCTATACCAACCCAACTTGGTTAGAGAACCTTACACTAACCTCAAATTCACCACCTCCCAAGTACCTATTGTACCTCTACTCCCAACTACTCCTTGACACCTCTACAAAACGGCCTTTATATTTGAAAGACTGGGAGAGGGAGCTTCTGTCCACCATTTCAGATGAAAAGGCTAGGTTTATTCTGTCTCATTTCCCAAGGCTTCTCCAGGTGTGTACGCCTACAGGAAAACTCATTTAAAATATTGACTTATTGGTACAGAACCCCTAAGTTTCTCTACAGAGCACATCTCTTGCCCAATAACGCTTGCTGGAGATGTCATGATGGGGTAGGCTCCATGTCTCACATTTGGTGGTCCTGCCCAAAGCTGACCTCTTTCTGGTGAGACATTGAAGCTAGCATCAAAAAAATTTGCAATTACAGCATCCACCTCCGCCCAGCTCTTGTGCTACTATGAAAGCCACAAAACGATTTCTCTCCTTCTGCCCAAAATCTGACCGCACACTTAATAGCAGCTGCCAAATAGATCATTCCCACCAGATGGACAGAGGAGGAGCCCCCCACAGATAAAGATTGGTTGGACAAGATACAACAGATCTGTCTTATGGAGGAGATGGTGGGTTGGAATATGGGCCGGAGATCTGCATTTTTGAAGCTCTGGCAACCATGGCTAACATATCATAATGAATCTATTAAAACTTAGGAATTGTAAGTCCCACTCACTTGAAAGCACAGTGACTTCCTAGCCTTCTCACATACTCTCTCTCTCTCTTAGTCCCTCTCTCTCTCAACTTCCTCTCCTCCTTTCCTATAGCCTCCCCCCCCCCCCCCCATTCTCTCTCCTATACTTTGTTAGAGCCGTTGACGACAGTTACTTATCTAAACCGACTGGATGGTTTCAATGTATGCGAATACTCTCTATCCTGGATGAGATACCGTAATTGTACACCCATAGCCCCAATCGTTGACAACTGTATCCCTCTCATTAGTTACCGATGTACCCATGGTGTTCGTATGTTCTATATGTTTTCATACACATGTCCTTTGACGCATGTTCATGTTTGTATTACTCTTTGGAGGCCCTGTGAACATTTCTTCTATTGTAATGCATTGTTACTGGCATCCTAAGACGACTTGTAATCTTATAGTATAGTATATAGACGAGCAATCCTCATCCGGTCTTGTGCAGAAATTAATATTTATTAAAAATGTATAGAAGTTTATTAAAGAGAAATATATTAAAAAATTGTATATAATCTATAAAATGGCGTATAGAGTTATTTGTTGGAATTCCCCATACAAATATATGAACTTGATCACGTTAGTACAATTTGTGCAGAAAAAGTGCATGTGCAGTGAAGGGAGATAAAAAAAAATAAAAAATTACAAATATGAAAAAATTTGAGAAATATAAAAGGTAAAAGTAAGTGTCCAATCTTGTTAACAAATTAGTCCTAGTGCAGGTAAGTTGAGGTAAGTTAATTACTGTTGGTGTTCTTGATAGAAGAAAAATATTTCTGCAGAAATGTATATAGAAAAAATATATACAGAATATATATAAATGTGGTATAGATAATTCCGTGTCTCCTCCTATAAGTTCAATATTCTCTTGTTCATTGTGAAACAATACTGTTCTTCTGTAATAATTAATTAATGTTGCTAATAGCGCACAATATCCCAATAAGTTGACAGTGGTTAATAGTGGATAGTAAGATTACTAATAGTGATAAATATATTGCACAATGTCCCAATATATTAGCAGTGATTGGTAAGGTTCTGCTGAATATTGTTATAGTGTTTAAATACAGCGGTAGTCCCGCTTATTGTATGGATAGTTGTCGTTTTCCAGTGAAGAGTACTGTTGCGATATTTCAAATAAAATGATATTCAATAGATAGATGTGATTCGCAGGCAGAGGGTTGTCAGGTCAGCCGTGGCGTCCCACGTGGCTGCCGATAGCAACTCCAAACTGCCATTACCTGTGTACTGTCTTCACTCTCCTGCTTGTGTTCGCCCTTGTAAAGTCGACGGGCGTGTGGCTAAAACCTCAGTCCTTCGGCGTCCCACGTGTCCAGTGACAGTGTCTTGTGCTAGTTGATCCACGAGCAGGTGATTGGAAGCGCTTCCAAATAGATGAAATTATGCCAAAATATTCATATATGGAGTGCGGGCAAGAGTCCTTTTTTACATCATACGCGTTTCGGAGTCTCAGACTGACTCCTTCCTCAGTGGTTAACCCGCACTTTACGTATGGAACTTCTATATATACCCTCTCGAGGTATACATAAAAGGTGGAGTGGATTAGATGGATTTTGAAGATTTTTTTACTTCCTATTTTAATGTTCACACTCTAGATTTTCTAACTTTCATCCTTGTATGGAGATTTATATTTCTTTATATCATAAGATATATTAAATATACTTGAAGATTTGGGAAAAATAGCAGATTGTGTTTTTATTGCGGTAACACAGCGTTTTCCTTTTTCTTTTCAATTTATGAAAGGATTCAAATCTATCTCATTGTATTGGAAGATCGTTCTTTGTATATATGGGTCGCCATTTATATAAAAATATAATTAATAATAAAAATAGGAAATAAAAATATAAATAGAGGTAAAAAATATAAAGCACAGAGTGTATACAAATATATTTAAACAAATATATTGAAACAATTATAGAATCAATATATCAATTATCCATCCTCCCAGGGGGCATAATAGTGTTAGAACATGATATGTTGCGTTTCACTTGCGGTACCGCAACATTTTTATTGGACAGCTCTATATCTCCATTTCATATCCCTTTATCTATAGTTTACACTCCAACATGCAATGTACTGTTCCAAAACCAGTAACAACAGACTGCGTTTTTGTTGTGCTACCAACATACCTCTCTCTTTTTAGAGGAGCGGGAACTCGGGCCGTATCCCCAGGGACCCATTCTAGTGTGCATATGAACCGCCGTCCAATGCACAGGGGCATGTACACACATGGAGCAGTATACATAAAAGAAGTATGTATAAAAATGAGTAATTAATCTGAATTGTACAAACATGGGACTTTTATATAAATGGTATATATGATTAATACCGACAGTATATAGATTGCCCATCAGGGTGGCGTTCTTATATTCAAAAGTACAGTGTTGCATTTCTGTTGCGATAATTTGAACATCTTATTTTTATTCTGTTTTCTTTTTATTCTTTATCTTGGAGTTTAAATATTTGATAGAGAGAATGGGGGGGGGGGGGGGCATCCAGCCGGGGGCATCCACCCCAAATTATTCATAGAAAGCCAAACAGTTCAAATTCTGCATTTAATCCTCCTGGTGTAAGTGTTTTGAACTCAAATATATATTTTGATTCAATACGTGACATCTTTTTGATGTGATTTCCTCCTCTCCAGTCTCCATTAACCCTTTCTATTGCTGCGAATGATAGACCCTTTGCATCTTGATTGTGTACTGTTTTAAAGTGTTTGGACAAAGAGTGTAGTTCGTAACCATTTTTTATGTTGTTATTCTGTTCTGATATGCGTCGTTTCAATGTCCTTTTTGTCCTCCCCACATACTGTTTTTTGCAGGGACATTGTACTATGTAAATAACATTTGTACTACTACACGTAAGAAATTCTCTGATCTTATGTACAAAAGTGTTTGTTGTCGATTGTATTTCTTCCATCTTTTTTTGAAAAGTAGTTGTCTTACAGTTGCAGCATTTGTTGCATCTGTAAAACCCCTTTAAATCCAGCCATCCCCTAATTAATTGGTTTGGTTTTTTATTTGGGATTTTGATGGATGGGGCAACCTTTATTCCCAAATTTGGGGCTTTCGTATAGATTATGTGTGGTTTATTGGCAATATAGGGGCCTATTAATTTATCATTTTGTATATAGTGCCAGTGTTGTGTTGGGCACTAAAGGGTATGATGATACGTGGAGTTTCTTCTTTTTCTGATATACTTTCTTTTCTGTCGGCGAAGAAGGTTTTTCTTTCTAAATTTCTTACTTTAGACAGAGATGTCTCTACTCTTTCAAGGGAATATTCTCTGGAAACAAATTGATCCTTTAAAGTTTGGGCTTCTTGTTCAAATTCTTCTTCGTTCGTACAGTTACGTTTCAAACGTCTAAATTGACCTTCTGGAATACCGGCTAACCATCTAGGTAGATGGCAGCTGGTATAGCGTATGAAACTGTTTCTCGCTGTTTGCTTCTGAAATGTGCAACACATGAGTTTATTGTTCTCTACCTTGATATTAAGGTCCAAAAATTCTACCTGTATGTTACTTATATGGGCTGAGAAACGTAAATTGGCTGTATTATTATTAATTTCTTCCAAAAACATTTGGAATCCTGGTTCTCCATTTTGCCATATAAAAATGACGTCATCAATGTACCTTTACTACTTACAAAGGACCCTATCTGGGAAGGGTTAAATTTATTACTTGAAAACTACTGCCTATACGGTTACTAACCACTCTTGTCCCAGACTAATAAAACATAACTTTTACTTGTTCATGTTAAAACACGAGTGAAAATAACAAATTGTGAGCTACCTATAGGGTTTAAAAACACTGTACCCCATGAGACTTGCTGTGTATAAAGGGTCACTGCGGTGTGTGGATTGGCGGGAGTGCACTAACACCACTCAACCACACACCAGCATCCCTGCTGTATAGACAATTTTCAACAGTGCCTGATAACTTCTTGGCCCCCGTGTCTGGGGTATAGACACCAAGATTCAGCAGACCTGATGGCCGCACATATTGGTATATATCAGGCACACAGATCCCTGCAAGAACTCAATGTGGTCAGCAGATTAAAAAACCTAAATTCCGCCCCCCAACATGTTTCGCCAGCTAATCTGGCTTCATCAGGGGTTTGGGCAGACTTCTGCCCAAACCCCTGATGAAGCCAGATTAGCTGGCGAAACATGTTGGGGGGCGGAATTTAGGTTTTTTAATCTGCTGACCACATTGAGTTCTTGCAGGGATCTGTGTGCCTGATATATACCAATATGTGCGGCCATCAGGTCTGCTGAATCTTGGTGTCTATCAATGTACCTTTGCCATAGCACCATGTCCGTCCCCAATCTATGTACTATAGATTGATCCTCCCACTGGGACATAAAAAGATTAGCATAGCTGGGGGTGAACCTGGTGCCCATGGCGGTACCCTTGGTCTGTAGGAAGAATTCTGATCCAAAACCAATAGTTGTGGTTTAGAATGAATTCCATTCCCTCTGCCAAAAATTCTATTTGTTCCATCTGAAACATATCGCTTTTTACTAATTGTGTCTTTAGTGCTGTTATACCCTGTCCATGTTCTATAATCATATGTAATGACTGGACATCTAGAGTTCCCAAGTAGAGATGTCGCGAACATAAAATTTTCCGTTCGCTGACATGCGAATTTCCGCAAATGTTTGCGAACCGCCATAGACTTCAATAGGCAGGCGAATTTTAAAACCCACACGGACTATTTCTGGCCACAATAGTGATGGAAAAGTTGTTTCAAGGGGACTAACACCTGGACTGTGGCATACCGGAGGGGGATCCATGGCAAAACTCCCATGGAAAATTACATAGTTGACGCAGAGTCAGGTTTTAATCCATAAAGGGCATAAATCACCTAACATTCCTAAATTGTTTGGAATAACGTGCTTTAAAACATCAGGTATGATGTTGTATCGATCAGGTAGTGTAAGGGTTACGCCCGCTTCACAGTGACAGACCAAACTCTGACAGACCAAACTCCCCGTTTAACGCACCGCAAACAGTCCATTTGCACAACCACAAACTCCCCATTTGCACAAGGTTGGATACCAAGCTAGCCATGTCCCGTTCCTTGTCCTCACTGATGTCATTGAAGGTCTCTTTCTCCACCCAGCCACGTACAACACCAAGGGTCCCCGAAAGGTGATAACAAGCGCCCTGGGACGCCTGCTGTGGTTGGTCTTCCACCTCCTCAAAGCCACCTTCCTCCTCTGACTCCTCTTCTTCAGACTCCTCTCTCTGCGTTGCCGCAGGTCCAGCAATCGACGACAAGGCTGCATCTGGTGGTGATCGTGACCACAACTCTTCCTCTTCATGCTCATCTACGGCCTGATCCAGCACTCTTCGCAGGGCACGCTCCATAAAAAACGCATATGGGATGAGGTCGATGATGTTGCCTTGGGTTTGACTGACAAGGTTTGTCACCTCCGCAAAAGGACGCATGAGCCTACAGCGATTGTGCATGAGCGTTCAGTAATGCGGAAAAAAAATACCCAGCTCCGCAGAGGCTGTCCTCTTTTTTTAAAATTAAAAAAATCTGTTCTTACCAGTTTAATCTCTGTTTTGTCCCCTATCAGAGGCCGGTATGGTGTATGAAATAGATTTTAGGAACCGGGAGTTGGAAAAAGATGCTTGGTCGGTCCTCTTACTTCCAATTTGGGGCACTGCGCATGCGCCGTGCAATGTACTGTGCTACCCGATATGAGTGGTATGTTAAGTAGTACTATTACTATCAGTTTAATCCCTGTTACGTCCCCTATCAGGGGACGTGTATGGAATAGATTTTAGGAACCGGGAGATGGAAAAAGATGCTTGGTTGGTCCTCTTACTTCCAATTTGGGGCACTGCGCATGCGCCGTGCAATGTACTGTGCTACCCGATATGAGTGGTATGTTAAGTAGTACTATTGCTATCAGTTTAATCCCTGTTACGTCCCCTATCAGGGGACGTGTATGGAATAGATTTTAGGAACCGGGAGATGGAAAAAGATGCTTGGTTGGTCCTCTTACCTCCAATTTTGGGCACTGCGCGTGCGCCGTGCAGTGTCCTGTGCCACCTGATTTGAGTGGTATGTTAAGTAGTACTATTACTATCAGGGGACGTGTATCGAATAGAGTTTAGACAACCGCAAAGAGTTGTCAATAGTTGACACACTCATGACATAATTTTTCTTCCTCTATGCGTCAATCCTGGTGTAGTGATAACTGTGCTCGTGCGCACGTTTGGGAGATTGCAGGCGATGGCGGTTTTTCAAAGCCTATGGTCGTGCTGAGGTAGTTCAGTGACAGTTAAGTGACCCAGAAAACAATGATTCTGCAGTGTGGACCCATTGTTGGCCTAGTAGGCTTTAATGATCACAAAGAAAATTAATGTTTTTTCTATGCAAAATGATCCAGCCGATCGCTTTTGGTCTGTTCACAATGAAGCAACGACCTTATCATCTGGGGTGTGCCAACATTGCCATTGCAACACACTCATAGAGGTGATCGCTTCATTGTGATACGCAAGCCCCTTCACCACAACAAGGTAACGATCACAAAGGGGAATTGACACATGTATGTCCCTTTTTTGTTTTTGTTTTGTTTTTGCAGCCACAGTGCAGCACCAGAGGCCAGAAAAATTAGGCATGTACACAAAATTAGGTATTGTTGCAGCTGCTGTTTTCCAGGCAGAAAGTGCACTAAAACATTGCGGCTTGAACCCTAGTTGGTGGCGGAGAAGTCACGCAAGTCATCCAGCATGCAGAGATTAAATACAGCAGCGTGTGGACCATTTTTAGCCTAAGGTATCTCATCAGGCCTTTTTTAGTCAAATGCATCCCCCACTGTCCGTCCCTTCGGGATCCATGCCTCATTCATCTTAATAAAGGTGAGGTAATCTAGACTTTTTTGACCTAGACGACTTCTCTTCTCAGTGACAATACCTCCTGCTGCGCTGAAGGTCCTTTCTGACAGGACACTTGAAGCGGGGCAGGCCACAGGTCAAGCCTGCACACCCAGTAGTCAAGGGGTTCATCGCTCCTCAGAGTGTCGATATCTGCAGTTAAGGCGAGGTAGTCTGCTACCTGTCGGTCGAGTCATTCTCTCTGAGGGTGGACCCCGAAGGGCTGTGGCGATGCGTAGGACTTAAAAAGCTCCACATGTCCTCCATCAACAACACGTCTGTAAAGCGTCCTGTCCTTGCCGGCGTGGTTGTGGTAAGAGGAGGATTACTTTCACCTCTTCCCCTGGTAGATTCCCGTTGTGCTGTGACATCACCCTTATACGCTGTGTAAAGCATACCTTTTAACTTGTTTTGGAACTGCTGCATCCTTTCCGACTTCCGGTAATTTGGTAACATTTCAGCCACTTTCTGCTTATACCAGGGGTCTAGTAGCGTGGCCACCCAGTACAGGTCGTTCTCCTTCAGCCTTTTTATACGATGGTCCCTCAACAGGCATGACAGCATGAAAGACCCCATTTGCACAAGGTTGGATGCCGAGCTACTCCTGTCCCGTTCCTCGTCCTCACTGATCTCATTGAAGGTCTGTTCTTCCCCCCAGCCACGTACAACACCACAGGTACCAGATAGGTGACAACGAGCACCCTGGGATGCCTGCTGTGGTTGGTCTTCCTCCTCCTCAAAGCCACATTCCTCCTCTGACTCCTCTTCCTCAGACTCCTCTTCCAGCGTTGCCGCAAGTCCAGCAAGAGATGCTGATAAGGCTGTTTCTGGTGGTGATGGTGACCACAACTCTTCCTCTTCACGCTCATCTACGGCCTGATCCAGCACTCTTCGCAGGGCACGCTCCAGGAAGAAAACAAATGGGATGATGTCGCTGATGGTGCCTGTCCACTGGGGAACCTTTCTCGTTCTTGCCTCACTTTTGTGTGCGTGTTTCCGTGGGTCCTTAATGTCATCTCTGTTTCCCGCTGAAACTCTTACACACATCCCTCCTTACAAACTTTTCTCTAGTGCACACGCTACCACCCTTTAAGTTTTGTCATACCACTTAATGGAACCCCAGTGATGACTCGCTGGGCTAACTCCCTATTTTTCACGTTGCAGTTGTCTATGCTGTGAACCGATAACTGCTCAATTTGCCTTAGCAAGTTTCATTTTTACTTCTGCTCTTTACTTGTTGTTTTACCCTTATTGTATAGGCTTTGCCCCAGGATTTTAACCACCCGGAACCTTAAATGCACTTCCAGCCGCAACGAGAAAACTGGTGGGTACCACCAGCTGCCACCGCTACTTACAGGTAGTGGCTGGAGCATCTCTGGCATATGAGTGCTGTGTGAATTCACACTAGCTTGGTGTATCCTACAGATTTCCTCCTCCCGCTACAGACTACTCTGACTTATTCCCCTCTTACAATAGTGATGATGATGTCTATTTGCTATCTTTCAACTAGTCCATGTATTCTTCAGCAGAATCCTGTACATGGTTATTATGTTTATCGTTTCTCTAGGTGGGCTATATGGGTGACCTCTCCCTGTCTCTATAAGAACACTTTTGTCAACTTGTGTAAACTATACTGGTTAATATGGTCCCCCTGAAAGTGATTTCTTTAAATGTCAATGTCTTAAATATACCTCAAAAAAGGAGATAGGTCTTTGCTTAGGAGAGAGAGGGCAAGTCTTCTGTTCCTCCAGGAAACGCATTTCTGTCGCAACCGCATCCCTACCCTATTCCCTAAATACTACCCGAAATGGTTCCATAGCACATGCAATGAGCAGGATATAGGGTAACGCGAACGCCATTTATGCAGTAGGCCAGGATATGGGTGGATAATAGTCTGTATTTGTTTGTGACACCAATTGCAGCGTGCACAGGGTACTACCCCAGGGCCCTTCAAAGTTGTTATAACGCACGTCCCAGATTAGGAATGCCAGAATGGTGTAATGGCCTATAGGGTGGTGATAATTGTGTCAACGGTGTTTCCTACCTGGGTACAGCTGGACTCCTGGCTCATGGCTCACTTGCAATACATTTGAGTGTAGTGATAGTAGGAGTAATAGAGGACTTTTACAGAGTAAATGATGTCCAGACTTTAAGATGAAGTTCAAACGTTTCTTTACTGAAGATAACTTGTATCCCCAGCAGTATACAGCTTTGGTCTCTGTTCCCAGCAAGTTTTGGCAATCATTGGCAAGAATAAATGCTTCTGCTTCATATGTGGGGCGCTTGCAGGATAGAACGTCTGCTTGGTAGCTCTGTAACTGTGGCAAAAATTAATCTTCTGCACTTTTCTGTAACTTCTGCTTTGTGGCAACAGACTAGCTGAGGAGGAATGGCTTCTCCTAGGTCTCTGGACTTATCTCTCAGATGGATTCTCAGAAGATGCTTTCTTCCTGGAACTCTGGATGTTGTCTGCTTTCTTCTCATCCAGCTGAGCTGCAGGTGCTCAGCCTGAGTATATGATCAGGTCTCAGCCGAGACAAGATGCTTGCTGTCTTCTCTATGCAGGGGATCTCCTAACACACACACCCTACCCCTAGCAGGGGGTGGGCTACACTGACTCTAACTTCCTTCTCCACACATGCTGCAGGATGTGGGAACAGTCCACACCTCCACAGAGGGGGAGCTATTCTGGAATCATCCATTCCAGCCTAGATATACTAAACTAGGACTAGTGCCTGGCCAATACATTGCTGCCACCTGCTGGTGAATCTGGAAAATTACAAGGAACAATGGAATTTAACATGGTTTTACATGCACATTTGTGAAGACATAATATAAATTACATCAGATGACAATATACAGGCTCTTAGACGATAGTAGCGGGGTAGAGGCGTGTAGTACCTCAACTCTGGGGTGTTACACACACACACTCTTTGGCCTCAAGAGGGGTATTCATTGGAATCGGCTCTGATGTCCCTTTCCAAACGCTTACGCAATCCATTGACCCAGAAGGCTGTTACGTCTTTCTAAAAGGAATGCTTTACGGCACCAAAGTGACTCTCGCTAATGTATATGCCCCCAATTCCAACCAAATTTCCTGGCTAGTTGGCATCTTACAGTCCTTACACACCTTTAGAGAGGGTACACTAATTTTGGGTGGCGATTTTAGTCTGGTGCTAGACCATCCCATGGATTCCACTTCTGTGACCCCCAAACATTCTATCAAATAACTTTTCATACTCAGGACTGCCCTGCATACACACCAAATCTCAGATGTATGGAGACTGCTGAACCCCAGAGAAAAGGATTTCACCTTTTACTCTGCCGTACATGGATCCTACCAGCAGCTGGATTATCTGTTTATCTTGAATCACGCCCTAGAGAGAGTGAAATCCACAAGTATTGGTCTAATCAGTCTCCGACTATGCACCGGTATCTCTAGAGGTTCACTTAAAAGTTATCCCCCCCGAGAGCTTGGACCTGGAGGCTAAACGAAACTCTCTTAGAGAATGAACAAGATAGGGTCAGATTAGAGGACAAACTGAAAATGTTCTTTGAGCTGAATTCCTCTCCGCAAATAGATAAGCCTATATTATGGGAATCCCATGAGGTTTTTGTCAGGGGGATGCTGATAGCACTAGGTGCTTGGATATGTAAACAAATAACTAGTAAGGTAGACTCTATCATTTCTCAGCTCTGCACCCTAGAGAACATTAATAAACTCTCCCCTTCTGACTCCACGCACACAGATATTGTATAACTACGCACTCAACTAAAAGATCTGCTGAACATTAAGTCAGCCAAAGCTCTCAGAGTAGTAAAGTACAGGTTCTATGTACATGGAGATAGAGGCTCTAAACTCTTTTCTCAAATAATAAGGGGCCAAAGGGAAAAGGCATTCATATTATATAAGAAAACAGTCTCCAATTTTTGGTATACTTATTGACGCTGCAGATCCACCAAGCGACGTGAGTATAGATCGCTTCACAGTAAAAAATGTCCAGAATTTGTTGATCGCGCTGCCTTCTGAGTGCAAAGTTCCAATCCCAGACCCTTCTTTCCAATGCTCAGGTTGTTCCACCTTGTAGCCAAACAATCGGTTACCAGAGGCTAGGTGCACTCACGTACACCTGCACCCTAGAGGGAAGTATTAGTACAAATAGTGAAGTTCCACCAGGTAATATCGCAATCAGCAGGTTTTATTCTACTTACAACAGGTCTAAAATTTCTGTCATAAAAACAAGTCTTTTTCATCAGTGTGATCTTGTTTTTTTTACTGAAATTTTAGACCTGTTGTAAGTAGAATAAAACCTGCTGATTGTGATATTACCTGGTGGAACTTCACTATTTGTACTAATACTTCCCTCTAGGGTGCAGGTGTAAGTGAGTGCACCTAGCCTCTGGTAACCGATTGTTTTGGACATTCATATTATATATCAAATCCGGACAGTGACACTGCCTTACCACAGGAATTTGTCAGCTTCTACTCCTCTTTATACAATTTACCAGTGAGGAACCTCTCACACTTTCAACAGAAGATAGTCTCCTTCCTAGCCTCTGTACATGTACCCCAGCTTTCAGATTCAGAAAAGAACCAGTTATTGTCCCCAATAACCGAAAAGGAAGTCCTAGAGACCCTTTCAAGAATACCCTCTGGAAAGTGTCCAGGCCCTGATGGCCTACCCATCATCTATTACAAAAAAAAACTTAAGAAGACCTTAATTCCGCACCTTACTGACTTGTGCAACTCCCTGTTACGGGGTAACCCTCTCCCTCCACAGTCTCTAATGGCCCACATAACAGTCATCCCAAAGGAGGGAAAAGACCCCACTAAATGTAGTAGTTACGGACCCATTTCCCTTCTTAACGCAGATATTAAGCTTTGGGCCAAAATCCTTAGTCATCATATAGCCAAATTTTTACCCCAATTGATTAATGAGGAGCAGGTAGGCTTTGTGAAGGGAAGGGAAGGAAAGCATAATGTTAGCAGAGTTATACATGCCATTTATTATGCAAAGAAATGCAAGACTCCTTTGATACTCTTAGGTACAGATGCCAAAAAAGCTTTCGACAGAGTCAACTGAACCTTCATGGAAAGAGAACTGCAACGTTTTGGCTTTCCCCCTGCGTTAGTTTCGGCCATTTTCTCCTTTACGGGCACCCCACTGCTAAAGTTATAACCAATGGATACCTCTCCCCCTCGTTCCACATCACAAATGACACGAGACAGGGCTGCCCCTTTCCCCTTTACTGAAATAAAGAATTTTCAGAATTCCACTAAACTTCTCTACTTGTCCTGGTTGGGAAGGAAAAATCTACTGTCCACGTATGTCCTCCCTCAGATCTTATACACCTTGAGATACCTGCCCATCCCAATATCCAATAAATTCTTTTCAGATTTTCGAGGTCTCTTTTGTAACTTCCTATGGTCCAGCAAAAGACCTCGACTACCCTACTTACTCCTTATAAGAAAGGCCACAAGAGGTGGACTCTCACTCCCTGACCTCCAGACTTACCTCCACGCCATACACTTAGAAAGATGGACAGTCTTAGCCAACCCTAATAACACTACGTTATTTGCTGATATAGAGAGGTCATTAATGGGATATGAGGCTCTTCATCTCTTGTGGGTGAAACCCTGTCCTATGAGAAAGTCAACCCTACTCCGTAATCTCACCCGTAACATGATTTGCTGATGTAGTAAAACCAAGGCATTGCTAATGTACTTGGGTAAAGCTATCCCCAATTGCGCCACTTTCCACTCTCTCCTACATTTTGAGGGAGAGGAATGGAGAATGTCAAAGGTTCTGGTCAACTCTGATCGGCAGTAAGATATCTGATCTAAGGAAGCCTCAGACCTCACGATCTATTTAAAGTCAATTATACCACAGATACCCAAGCCGCGTCTCTCTCCTCTGGCAGAGATGGACTTAGAAGTCACATGCATGACATATAAGAAAGCGATTGCCTTTACCTATACCAACCCAACTTGGTTAGAGAACCTTACACTAACCTCAAATTCACCACCTCCCAAGTACCTATTGTACCTCTACTCCCAACTACTCCTTGACACCTCTACAAAACGGCCTTTATATTTGAAAGACTGGGAGAGGGAGCTTCTGTCCACCATTTCAGATGAAAAGGCTAGGTTTATTCTGTCTCATTTCCCAAGGCTTCTCCAGGTGTGTACGCCTACAGGAAAACTCATTTAAAATATTGACTTATTGGTACAGAACCCCTAAGTTTCTCTACAGAGCACATCTCTTGCCCAATAACGCTTGCTGGAGATGTCATGATGGGGTAGGCTCCATGTCTCACATTTGGTGGTCCTGCCCAAAGCTGACCTCTTTCTGGTGAGACATTGAAGCTAGCATCAAAAAAATTTGCAATTACAGCATCCACCTCCGCCCAGCTCTTGTGCTACTATGAAAGCCACAAAACGATTTCTCTCCTTCTGCCCAAAATCTGACCGCACACTTAATAGCAGCTGCCAAATAGATCATTCCCACCAGATGGACAGAGGAGGAGCCCCCCACAGTTAAAGATTGTTGGACAAGATACAACAGATCTGTCTTATGGAGGAGATGGTGGGTTGGAATATGGGCCGGAGATCTGCATTTTTGAAGCTCTGGCAACCATGGCTAACATATCATAATGAATCTATTAAAACTTAGGAATTGTAAGTCCCACTCACTTGAAAGCACAGTGACTTCCTAGCCTTCTCACATACTCTCTCTCTCTCTTAGTCCCTCTCTCTCTCAACTTCCTCTCCTCCTTTCCTATAGCCTCCCCCCCCCCCCCCCCCCATTCTCTCTCCTATACTTTGTTAGAGCCGTTGACGACAGTTACTTATCTAAACCGACTGGATGGTTTCAATGTATGCGAATACTCTCTATCCTGGATGAGATACCGTAATTGTACACCCATAGCCCCAATCGTTGACAACTGTATCCCTCTCATTAGTTACCGATGTACCCATGGTGTTCGTATGTTCTATATGTTTTCATACACATGTCCTTTGACGCATGTTCATGTTTGTATTACTCTTTGGAGGCCCTGTGAACATTTCTTCTATTGTAATGCATTGTTACTGGCATCCTAAGACGACTTGTAATCTTATAGTATAGTATATAGACGAGCAATCCTCATCCGGTCTTGTGCAGAAATTAATATTTATTAAAAATGTATAGAAGTTTATTAAAGAGAATATATTAAAAAATTGTATATAATCTATAAAATGGCGTATAGAGTTATTTGTTGGAATTCCCCATACAAATATATGAACTTGATCACGTTAGTACAATTTGTGCAGAAAAAGTGCATGTGCAGTGAAGGGAGATAAAAAAAAATTAAAAATTACAAATATGAAAAAATTTGAGAAATATAAAAGGTAAAAGTAAGTGTCCAATCTTGTTAACAAATTAGTCCTAGTGCAGGTAAGTTGAGGTAAGTTAATTACTGTTGGTGTTCTTGATAGAAGAAAAATATTTCTGCAGAAATGTATATAGAAAAATATATACAGAATATATATAAATGTGGTATAGATAATTCCGTGTCTCCTCCTATAAGTTCAATATTCTCTTGTTCATTGTGAAACAATACTGTTCTTCTGTAATAATTAATTAATGTTGCTAATAGCGCACAATATCCCAATAAGTTGACAGTGGTTAATAGTGGATAGTAAGATTACTAATAGTGATAAATATATTGCACATGTCCCAATATATTAGCAGTGATTGGTAAGGTTCTGCTGAATATTGTTATAGTGTTTAAATACAGCGGTAGTCCCCGCTTATTGTATGGATAGTTGTCGTTTTCCAGTGAAGAGTACTGTTGCGATATTTCAAATAAAATGATATTCAATAGATAGATGTGATTCGCAGGCAGAGGGTTGTCAGGTCAGCCGTGGCGTCCCACGTGGCTGCCGATAGCAACTCCAAACTGCCATTACCTGTGTACTGTCTTCACTCTCCTGCTTGTGTTCGCCCTTGTAAAGTCGACGGGCGTGTGGCTAAAACCTCAGTCCTTCGGCGTCCCACGTGTCCAGTGACAGTGTCTTGTGCTAGTTGATCCACGAGCAGGTGATTGGAAGCGCTTCCAAATAGATGAAATTATGCCAAAATATTCATATATGGAGTGCGGGCAAGAGTCCTTTTTTACATCATACGCGTTTCGTAATCTCAGACTGACTCCTTCCTCAGTGGTTAACCCGCACTTTACGTATGGAACTTCTATATATACCCTCTCGAGGTATACATAAAAGGTGGAGTGGATTAGATGGATTTTGAAGATTTTTTTACTTCCTATTTTAATGTTCACACTCTAGATTTTCTAACTTTCATCCTTGTATGGAAATTTATATTTCTTTATATCATAAGATATATTAAATATACTTGAAGATTTGGGAAAAATAGCAGATTGTGTTTTTATTGCGGTAACACAGCGTTTTCCTTTTTCTTTTCAATTTATGAAAGGATTCAAATCTATCTCATTGTATTGGAAGATCGTTCTTTGTATATATGGGTCGCCATTTATATAAAAATATAATTAATAATAAAAATAGGAAATAAAAATATAAATAGAGGTAAAAAATATAAAGCACAGAGTGTATACAAATATATTTAAACAAATATATTGAAACAATTATAGAATCAATATATCAATTACCATCCTCCCAGGGGCATAATAGTGTTAGAACATGATATGTTGCGTTTCACTTGCGGTACCGCAACATTTTATTGGACAGCTCTATATCTCCATTTCATATCCCTTATCTATAGTTTACACTCCAACATGCAATGTACTGTTCCCAAAACCAGTAACAACAGACTGCGTTTTTGTTGTGCTACCAACATACCTCTCTCTTTTTAGAGGAGCGGGAACTCGGGCCGTATCCCCAGGGACCCATTCTAGTGTGCATATGAACCGCCGTCCAATGCACAGGGGCATGTACACACATGGAGCAGTATACATAAAAGAAGTATGTATAAAAATGAGTAATTAATCTGAATTGTACAAACATGGGACTTTTATATAAATGGTATATATGATTAATCGGACAGTATATAGATTGCCCATCAGGGTGCGTTCTTATATTCAAAAGTACAGTGTTGCATTTCTGTTGCGATAATTTGAACATCTTATTTTTATTCTGTTTTCTTTTTATTCTTTATCTTGGAGTTTAAATATTTGATAGGAGAGAATGGGGGGGGGGGGGGGGGGGGGGGGGGGGGGGCCACCCGCCAGGGGTACTCGGGGTGCTGGAAACCAGCCGGACGCCGACCCTCCATCCAGCCGGGGGCATCCACCCCAAATTATTCATAGAAAGCCATACAGTTCAATTCTGCATTTAATCCTCCTGGTGTAAGTGTTTTGAACTCAAATATATATTTTGATTCAATACGTGACATCTTTTTGATGTGATTTCCTCCTCCTCCAGTCTCCATTTAACCCTTTCTATTGCTGCGAATGATAGACCCTTTGCATCTTGATTGTGTACTGTTTTAAAGTGTTTTGGACAAAGAGTGTAGTTCGTAACCATTTTTTATGTTGTTATTCTGTTCTGATATGCGTCGTTTCAATGTCCTTTTTGTCCTCCCACATACTGTTTTTTTGCAGGGACATTGTACTATGTAAATAAACATTTGTACTACTACACGTAAGAAATTCTCTGATCTTATGTACAAAAGTGTATGTTGTCGATTGTATTTCTTCCATCTTTTTTTGAAAAGTAGTTGTCTTACAGTTGCAGCATTTGTTGCATCTGTAAAACCCCTTTAAATCCAGCCATCCCTAATTAATTGGTTTGGTTTTTTATTTGGGATTTTGATGGATGGGGCAACCTTTATTCCCAAATTTGGGGCTTTCGTATAGATTATGTGTGGTTTATTGGCAATATAGGGGCCTATTAATTTATCATTTTGTATATAGTGCCAGTGTTGGTGTTGTGGGCACTAAAGGGTATGATGATACGTGGAGTTTCTTCTTTTTCTGATATACTTTCTTTTCTGTCGGCGAAGAAGGTTTTTCTTTCTAAATTTCTTACTTTAGACAGAGATGTCTCTACTCTTTCAAGGAATATTCTCTGGAAACAAATTGATCTTTAAAGTTTGGGCTTCTTGTTCAAATTCTTCTTCGTTCGTACAGTTACGTTTCAAACGTCTAAATTGACCTTCTGGAATACCGGCTAACCATCTAGGTAGATGGCAGCTGGTATAGCGTATGAAACTGTTTCTCGCTGTTTGCTTCTTGAAATGTGCAACACATGAGTTTATTGTTCTCTACCTTGATATTAGGTCCAAAAATTCTACCTGTATGTTACTTATGGGCAGAGAAACGTAAATTGGCTGTATTATTATTAATTTCTTCCCAAAACATTTGGAATCCTGGTTCTCCATTTTGCCATATAAAAATGACGTCATCATGTACCTTTACTACTTACAAAGGACCCTATCTGGGAAGGGTTAAATTTATTACTTGAAAACTACTGCCTATACGGTTACTAACCACTCTTGTCCCAGACTAATAAAACCATAACTTTTACTTGTTCATGTTAAAACACGAGTGAAAATAACAAATTGTGAGCTACCTATAGGGTTTAAAAACACTGTACCCCATGAGACTTGCTGTGTATAAAGGGTCACTGCGGTGTGTGGATTGGCGGGAGTGCACTAACACCACTCAACCACACACCAGCATCCCTGCTGTATAGACAATTTTCAACAGTGCCTGATAACTTCTTGGCCCCCGTGTCTGGGGTATAGACACCAAGATTCAGCAGACCTGATGGCCGCACATATTGGTATATATCAGGCACACAGACTTCTGCCCAAACCCCTGATGAAGCCAGATTAGCTGGCGAAACATGTTGGGGGGCGGTATTTAGGTTTTTTAATCTGCTGACCACATTGAGTTCTTGCAAGGGATCTGTGTGCCTGATATATACCAATATGTGCGGCCATCAGGTCTGCTGAATCTTGGTGTCTATCAATGTACCTTTGCCATAGCACCATGTCCGTCCCCAATCTATGTACTATAGATTGATCCTCCCACTGGGACATAAAAAGATTAGCATAGCTGGGGGTGAACCTGGTGCCCATGGCGGTACCCTTGGTCTGTAGAAGAATTCTGATCCAAAACCAATAGTTGTGGTTTAGAATGAATTCCATTCCCTCTGCCAAAAATTCTATTTGTTCCATCTGAAACATATCGCTTTTTACTAATTGTGTCTTTAGTGCTGTTATACCCTGTCCATGTTCTATAATCATATGTAATGACTGGACATCTAGAGTTCCCAAGTAGAGATGCCGCGAACGGAAAATTTTATGTTCGCGACATGCGAATTTCCGCAAATGTTTGCGAACCGCCATAGACTTCAATAGGCAGGCGAATTTTAAAACCCACACGGACTATTTCTGGCCACAATAGTGATGGAAAAGTTGTTTCAAGGGGACTAACACCTGGACTGTGGCATGCCGGAGGGGGATCCATGGCAAAACTCCCATGGAAAATTACATAGTTGACGCAGAGTCAGGTTTAATCCATAAAGGGCATAAATCACCTAACATTCCTAAATTGTTTGGAATAACGTGCTTTAAAACATCAGGTATGATGTTGTATCGATCAGGTAGTGTAAGGGTTACGCCCCGCTTCACAGTGACAGACCAAACTCTGACAGACCAAACTCCCCGTTTAACGCACCGCAAACAGTCCATTTGCACAACCACAAACTCCCCATTTGCACAAGGTTGGATACCAAGCTAGCCATGTCCCGTTCCTTGTCCTCACTGATGTCATTGAAGGTCTCTTTCTCCACCCAGCCACGTACAACACCAAGGGTCCCCGAAAGGTGATAAACAAGCGCCCTGGGACGCCTGCTGTGGTTGGTCTTCCACCTCCTCAAAGCCACCTTCCTCCTCTGACTCCTCTTCTTCAGACTCCTCTCTCTGCGTTGCCGCAGTCCAGCAATCGACGACAAGGCTGCATCTGGTGGTGATCGTGACCACAACTCTTCCTCTTCATGCTCATCTCGGCTGATCCAGCACTCTTCGCAGGGCACGCTCCATAAAAAACGCATATGGGATGAGGTCGATGATGTTGCCTTGGGTTTGACTGACAAGGTTTGTCACCTCCGCAAAAGGACGCATGAGCCTACAGCGATTGTGCATGAGCGTTCAGTAATGCGGAAAAAAAATACCCAGCTCCGCAGAGGCTGTCCTCTTTTTTTAAAATTAAAAAAATCTGTTCTTACCAGTTTAATCTCTGTTTTGTCCCTATCAGAGGCCAGTATGGTGTATGAAATAGATTTTAGGAACCGGGAGTTGGAAAAAGATGCTTGGTCGGTCCTCTTACTTCCAATTTGGGGCACTGCGCATGCGCCGTGCAATGTACTGTGCTACCCGATATGAGTGGTATGTTAAGTAGTACTATTACTATCAGTTTAATCCCTGTTACGTCCCTATCAGGGGACGTGTATGGAATAGATTTTAGGAACCGGGAGATGGAAAAAGATGCTTGGTTGGTCCTCTTACTTCCAATTTGGGGCACTGCGCATGCGCCGTGCAATGTACTGTGCTACCCGATATGAGTGGTATGTTAAGTAGTACTATTGCTATCAGTTTAATCCCTGTTACGTCCCCTATCAGGGGACGTGTATGGAATAGATTTTAGGAACCGGGAGATGGAAAAAGATGCTTGGTTGGTCCTCTTACCTCCAATTTTGGGCACTGCGCGTGCGCCGTGCAGTGTCCTGTGCCACCTGATTTGAGTGGTATGTTAAGTAGTACTATTACTATCAGGGGACGTGTATCGAATAGAGTTTAGACAACCGCAAAGAGTTGTCAATAGTGACACACTCATGACATAATTTTTCTTCCTCTATGCGTCAATCCTGGTGTAGTGCTAACTGTGCTCGTGCGCACGTTTGGGAGATTGCAGGCGATGGCGGTTTTTCAAAGCCTATGGTCGTGCTGAGGTAGTTCAGTGACAGTTAAGTGACCCAGAAAACAATGATTCTGCAGTGTGGACCCATTGTTGGCCTAGTAGGCTTTAATGATCACAAAGAAAATTATGTTTTTTCTATGCAAAATGATCCAGCCGATCGCTTTTGGTCTGTTCACAATGAAGCAACGACCTTATCATCTGGGGTGTGCCAACATTGCCATTGCAACACACTCATAGAGGTGATCGCTTCATTGTGATACGCAAGCCCCTTCACCACAACAAGGTAACGATCACAAAGGGAATTGACACATGTATGTCCCTTTTTTGTTTTTGTTTTGTTTTTGCAGCCACAGTGCAGCACCAGAGGCCAGAAAAATTAGGCATGTACACAAAATTAGGTATTGTTGCAGCTGCTGTTTTCCAGGCAGAAAGTGCACTAAAACATTGCGGCTTGAACCCTAGTTGGTGGCGGAGAAGTCACGCAAGTCATCCAGCATGCAGAGATTAAATACAGCAGCGTGTGGACCATTTTTAGCCTAAGGAATCTCATCAGGCCTTTTTTAGTCAAATGCATCCCCCACTGTCCGTCCCTTCGGGATCCATGCCTCATTCATCTTAATAAAGGTGAGGTAATCTAGACTTTTTTGACCTAGACGACTTCTCTTCTCAGTGACAATACCTCCTGCTGCGCTGAAGGTCCTTTCTGACAGGACACTTGAAGCGGGGCAGGCCACAGGTCAAGCCTGCACAACCCATAGTCAAGGGTTCATCGCTCCTCAGAGTGTCGATATCTGCAGTTAAGGCGAGGTAGTCTGCTACCTGTCGGTCGAGTCATTCTCTCTGAGGGTGGACCCCGAAGGGCTGTGGCGATGCATAGGACTTAAAAAGCTCCACATGTCCTCCATCAACAACACGTCTGTAAAGCGTCCTGTCCTTGCCGGCGTGGTTGTGGTAAGAGGAGGATTACTTTCACCTCTTCCCCTGGTAGATTCCCGTTGTGCTGTGACATCACCCTTATACGCTGTGTAAAGCATAACTTTTAACTTGTTTTGGAACTGCTGCATCCTTTCCGACTTCCGGTAATTTGGTAACATTTCAGCCACTTTCTGCTTATACCAGGGGTCTAGTAGCGTGGCCACCCAGTACAGGTCGTTCTCCTTCAGCCTTTTTATACGATGGTCCCTCAACAGGCATGACAGCATGAAAGACCCCATTTGCACAAGGTTGGATGCCGAGCTACTCCTGTCCCGTTCCTCGTCCTCACTGATCTCATTGAAGGTCTGTTCTTCCCCCCAGCCACGTACAACACCACAGGTACCAGATAGGTGACAACGAGCACCCTGGGATGCCTGCTGTGGTTGGTCTTCCTCCTCCTCAAAGCCACATTCCTCCTCTGACTCCTCTTCCTCAGACTCCTCTTCCAGCGTTGCCGCAAGTCCAGCAAGAGATGCTGATAAGGCTGTTTCTGGTGGTGATGGTGACCACAACTCTTCCTCTTCACGCTCATCTACGGCCTGATCCAGCCTCTTCGCAGGGCACGCTCCAGGAAGAAAACAAATGGGATGATGTCGCTGATTGGTGCTGTCCACTGGGGAACCTTTCTCGTTCTTGCCTCACTTTTGTGTGCGTGTTCCGTGGGTCCTTAATGTCATCTCTGTTTCCCGCTGAAACTCTTACACACATCCCTCCTTACAAACTTTTCTCTAGTGCACACGCTACCACCCTTTAAGTTTGTCATACCACTTAATGGAACCCAGTGATGACTCGCTGGGCTAACTCCCTATTTTTCACGTTGCAGTTGTCTATGCTGTGAACCGATAACTGCTCAATTTGCCTTAGCAAGTTTCATTTTTACTTCTGCTCTTTACTTGTTGTTTTACCCTTATTGTATAGGCTTTGCCCCAGGATTTTAACCACCCGGAACCTTAAATGCACTTCCAGCCGCAACGAGAAAACTGGTGGGTACCACCAGCTGCCACCGCTACTTACAGGTAGTGGCTGGAGCATCTCTGGCATATGAGTGCTGTGTGAATTCACACTAGCTTGGTGTATCCTACAGATTTCCTCCTCCCGCTACAGACTACTCTGACTTATTCCCCTCTTACAATAGTGATGATGATGTCTATTTGCTATCTTTCAACTAGTCCATGTATTCTTCAGCAGAATCCTGTACATGGTTATTATGTTTATCGTTTCTCTAGGTGGGCTATATGGGTGACCTCTCCCTGTCTCTATAAGAACACTTTTGTCAACTTGTGTAAACTATACTGGTTAATATGGTCCCCCTGAAAGTGATTTCTTTAAATGTCAATGTCTTAAATATACCTCAAAAAAGGAGATAGGTCTTTGCTTAGGAGAGAGAGGGCAAGTCTTCTGTTCCTCCAGGAAACGCATTTCTGTCGCAACCGCATCCCTACCCTTATTCCCTAAATACTACCCGAAATGGTTCCATAGCACATGCAATGAGCAGGATATAGGGTAACGCGAACGCCATTTATGCAGTAGGCCAGGATATGGGTGGATAATAGTCTGTATTTGTTTGTGACACCAATTGCAGCGTGCACAGGGTACTACCCCAGGGCCCTTCAAAGTTGTTATAACGCACGTCCCAGATTAGAATGCCAGAATGGTGTAATGGCCTATAGGGTGGTGATAATTGTGTCAACGGTGTTTCCTACCTGGGTACAGCTGGACTCCTGGCTCATGGCTCACTTGCAATACATTTGAGTGTAGTGATAGTAGGAGTAATAGAGGACTTTTACAGAGTAAATGATGTCCAGACTTTAAGATGAAGTTCAAACGTTTCTTTACTGAAGATAACTTGTATCCCCAGCAGTATACAGCTTTGGTCTCTGTTCCCAGCAAGTTTTGGCAATCATTGGCAAGAATAAATGCTTCTGCTTCATATGTGGGGCGCTTGCAGGATAGAACGTCTGCTTGGTAGCTCTGTAACTGTGGCAAAAATTAATCTTCTGCACTTTTCTGTAACTTCTGCTTTGTGGCAACAGACTAGCTGAGGAGGAATGGCTTCTCCTAGGTCTCTGGACTTATCTCTCAGATGGATTCTCAGAAGATGCTTTCTTCCTGGAACTCTGGATGTTGTCTGCTTTCTTCTCATCCAGCTGAGCTGCAGGTGCTCAGCCTGAGTATATGATCAGGTCTCAGCCGAGACAAGATGCTTGCTGTCCTTCTCTATGCAGGGGATCTCCTAACACACACACACTACCCCTAGCAGGGGGTGGGCTACACTGACTCTAACTTCCTTCTCCACACATGCTGCAGGATGTGGGAACAGTCCACACCTCCACAGAGGGGGAGCTATTCTGGGAATCATCCATTCCAGCCTAGATATACTAAACTAGGACTAGTGCCTGGCCAATACATTGCTGCCACCTGCTGGTGAATCTGGAAAATTACAAGGAACAATGGAATTTAACATGGTTTTACATGCACATTTGTGAAGACATAATATAAATTACATCAGATGACAATATACAGGCTCTTAGACGATAGTAGCGGGGTAGAGGCGTGTAGTACCTCAACTCTGGGGTGTTACACACACACACTCTTTGGCCTCAAGAGGGGTATTCATTGGAATCGGCTCTGATGTCCCTTTCCAAACGCTTACGCAATCCATTGACCCAGAAGGCTGTTACGTCTTTCTAAAAGAATGCTTTACGGCACCAAAGTGACTCTCGCTAATGTATATGCCCCCCAATTCCAACCAAATTTCCTGGCTAGTTGGCATCTTACAGTCCTTACACACCTTTAGAGAGGGTACACTAATTTTGGGTGGCGATTTTAGTCTGGTGCTAGACCATCCCATGGATTCCACTTCTGTGACCCCCAAACATTCTATCAAATAACTTTTCATACTCAGGACTGCCCTGCATACACACCAAATCTCAGATGTATGGAGACTGCTGAACCCCAGAGAAAAGGATTTCACCTTTTACTCTGCCGTACATGGATCCTACCAGCAGCTGGATTATCTGTTATCTTGAATCACGCCCTAGAGAGAGTGAAATCCACAAGTATTGGTCTAATCAGTCTCCGACTATGCCACCGGTATCTCTAGAGGTTCACTTAAAAGTTATCCCCCCCGAGAGCTTGGACCTGGAGGCTAAACGAAACTCTCTTAGAGAATGAACAAGATAGGGTCAGATTAGAGGACAAACTGAAATGTTCTTTGAGCTGAATTCCTCTCCGCAAATAGATAAGCCTATATTATGGGAATCCCATGAGGTTTTTGTCAGGGGGGATGCTGATAGCACTAGGTGCTTGGTTATGTAAACAAATAACTAGTAGGTAGACTCTATCATTTCTCAGCTCTGCACCCTAGAGAACATTAATAAACTCTCCCTTCTGACTCCACGCACACAGATATTGTATAACTACGCACTCAACTAAAAGATCTGGCTGACATTAAGTCAGCCAAGCTCTCAGAGTAGTAAAGTACAGGTTCTATGTACATGGAGATAGAGCTCTAAACTCTTTTCTCAAATAATAAGGGGCCAAAGGGAAAGGCATTCATATTATATAAGAAAACAGTCTCCAATTTTTGGTATACTTATTGACGCTGCAGATCCACCAAGCGACGTGAGTATAGATCGCTTCACAGTAAAAAATGTCCAGAATTTGTTGATCGCGCTGCCTTCTGAGTGCAAAGTTCCAATCCCAGACCCTTCTTTCCAATGCTCAGGTTGTTCCACCTTGTAGCCAAACAATCGGTTACCAGAGGCTAGGTGCACTCACGTACACCTGCACCCTAGAGGGAAGTATTAGTACAAATAGTGAAGTTCCACCAGGTAATATCGCAATCAGCAGGTTTTATTCTACTTACAACAAGGTCTAAAATTACTGTCATAAAAACAAGTCTTTTTCATCAGTGTGATCTTGTTTTTTTTACTGAATTTTAGACCTGTTGTAAGTAGAATAAAACCTGCTGATTGTGATATTACCTGGTGGAACTTCACTATTTGTACTAATACTTCCCTCTAGGGTGCAGGTGTAAGTGAGTGCACCTAGCCTCTGGTAACCGATTGTTTTGGACATTCATATTATATATCAAATCCGGACAGTGACACTGCCTTACCACAGAATTTGTCAGCTTCTACCTCCTCTTTATATAATTTGCCAGTGAGGGACCCCCTCACACCTTCAACAGAAGATAGACTCCTTCCTAGCCTCTGTACATGTACCCCAGCTTTCAGATTCAGAAAAGAACCAGTTATTGTCCTCAATAACCGAAAAGGAAGTCCTAGAGACCCTTTCAAGTATACCCTCTGGAAAGTGTCCAGGCCCTGATGGCCTACCCATCATCTATTACAAATGAAACTTAAAAAAAACCTGAATTCCGCACTTTACTGACTTGTGCAACTCCCTGTTACGGGTAGCCCTCTCCCTCCACAGTCTCTAATGACATAAACAGTCATCCCAAAGGAGGGAAAAGACCCCACTAAATGTAGTAGTACGGACCCATTCCCTTCTTAACGCAGATATTAAGCTTTGGGCCAAAATCCTTAGTCATCATATAGCCAAATTTTTACCCCAATTGATTAATGAGGAGCAGGTAGGCTTTGTGAAGGGAAGGGAAGGAAAGCATAATGTTAGCAGAGTATACATGCCATTTATTATGCAAAAGACTATGCAAGACTCACTTTGATACTCTTAGGTACAGATGCCAAAAAAGCTTTCGACAGAGTCAACTGAACCTTCATGGAAAGAGAACTGCAACGTTTTGGCTTTCCCCCTGCGTTAGTTTCGGCCATTTTCTCCCTTTACGGCACCCCCTGCTAAAGTTATAACCAATGGATACCTCTCCCCCTCGTTCCACATCACAAATGACACGAGACAGGGCTGCCCCTTTCCCCTTTACTGAAATAAAGAATTTTCAGAATTCCACTAAACTTCTTACTTGTCCTGGTTGGGAAGGAAAAATCTACTGTCCACGTATGTCCTCCCTCAGATCTTATACACCTTGAGATACCTGCCCATCCCAATATCCAATAAATTCTTTTCAGATTTTCGAGGTCTCTTTTGTAACTTCCTATGGTCCAGCAAAAGACCTCGACTACCCTACTTACTCCTTATAAGAAAGGCCCACAAGAGGTGGACTCTCACTCCCTGACCTCCAGACTTACCTCCACGCCATACACTTAGAAAGATGGACAGTCTTAGCCAACCCTAATAACACTACGTTATTTGCTGATATAGAGAGGTTCATTAATGGGATATGAGGCTCTTCATCTCTTGTGGGTGAAACCCTGTCCTATGAGAAAGTCAACCCTACCCGTAATCTCACCCGTAACATGATTTGCTGATGTAGTAAAACCAAGCATTGCTAATGTACTTGGGGTAAAGCTATCCCAATTGCGCCACTTTCCCTCTCTCCTACATTTTGAGGGAGAGGAATGGAGAATGTCAAAGGTTCTGGTCAACTCTGATCGGCAGTAAGATATCTGATCTAAGGAAAGCCTCAGACCTCACGATCTTATTTACAGTCAATTATACCACAGATTCCCAAGCCGCGTCTCTCTCCTCTGGCAGAGATGGACTTAGAAGTCACATGCATGACATATAAGAAAGCGATTGCCTTTACCTATACCAACCCAACTTGGTTAGAGAACCTTACACTAACCTCAAATTCACCAACCTCCCAAGTACCTATTGTACCTCTACTCCCAACTACTCCTTGACACCTCTACAAACGGCCTTTATATTTGAAAGGACTGGGAGAGGGAGCTTCTGTCCCACCATTTCAGATGAAAAGGCTAGTTTATTCTGTCTCATTCCCAAGGCTTCTCCAGGTGTGTACGCCTACAGGAAAACTCATTTAAAATATTGACTTATTGGTACAGAACCCCTAAGTTTCTCTACAGAGCACATCTCTTGCCCATAACGCTTGCCTGGAGATGTCATGATGGGGTAGGCTCCATGTCTCACATTTGGTGGTCCGGCCCAAAGCTGACCTCTTTCTGGTGAGACATTGAAGCTAGCATCAAAAAAATTTGCAATTACAGCATCACCTCCGCCAGCTCTTGTCTACTATGAAAGCCACAAAACGATTTCTCTCCTTCTGCCCAAAATCTGACCGCCACACTTAATAGCAGCTGCCAAATAGATCATTCCCACCAGATGGACAGAGGAGGAGCCCCCCACAGTTAAAGATTGGTTGACAAGATACAACAGATCTGTCTTATGGAGGAGATGGTGGGTTGGAATATGGCCGGAGATCTGCATTTTTGAAGCTCTGGCAACCTGGCTAACATATCATAATGAATCTATTAAAACTTAGGAATTGTAAGTCCCACTCACTTGAAAGCACAGGTGACTTCCTAGCCTTCTCACATACTCTCTCTCTCTCTTAGTCCCCTCTCTCTCTCAACTTCCTCTCCTCCTTCCTATAGCCTCCCCCCCCCCCCCCCCCATTCTCTCTCCTTTACTTTGTTAGAGCCGTTGACGACAGTTACTTATCTAAACCGACTGGATGGTTTCAATGTATGCAGATACTCTCTATCCTGATGAGATACCGTAATTGTACACCCCATAGCCCCAATCGTTGACAACTGTATCCCTCTCATTAGTTACCGATGTACCCATGGTGTTCGTATGTTCTATAGTGTTTCATACACATGTCCTTTGACGCATGTTCATGTTGTATTACTCTTTGGAGGCCCTGTGAACATTTCTTCTATTGTAATGCATTGTTACTCGGCATCCTAAGACGACTTGTAATCTTATAGTATAGTATAATAGACGAGCAATCCTCATTCCGGTCTTGTGCAGAAATTAATATTTATTAAAATGTATAGAAGTTTATTAAGAGAAATATATTAAAAAATTGTATATAATCTATAAAATGGCGTATAGAGTTATTGTTGGAATTCCCCATACAAATATATGAACTTGATCACGTTAGTACAATTTGTGCAGAAAAAGTGCATGTGCAGTTGAAGGGAGATAAAAAAAAATTAAAATTACAAATATGAAAAAATTTGAGAAATATAAAAGGTAAAAGTAGTGGTCCAACTTGTTAACAAATTAGTCCTAGTGCAGGTAAGTTGAGGTAAGTTAATTACTGTTGGTGTTCTGATAGAAGAAAAATATTTCTGCAGAAATGTATATAGAAAAATATATACAGAATATATATAAATGTGGTATAGATAATTCCGTGTCTCCTCCTATAAGTTCAATATTCTCTTGTTCATTGTGAAACAATACTGTTCTTCTGTAATAATTAATTAATGTTGCTAATAGCGCACAATATCCCAATAAGTTGACAGTGGTTAATAGTGGATAGAAGATTACTAATAGTGATAAAATATATTGCACAATGTCCCAATATATTAGCAGTGATTGGTAAGGTTCTGCTGAATATTGTTATAGTGTTTAAATATCAGCGGTAGTCCCGCTTATTGTATGGATAGTTGTCGTTTTCCAGTGAAGAGTACTGTTGCGATATTTCAAATAAAATGATATTCAATAGATAGATGTGATTCGCAGGCAGAGGGTTGTCAGGTCAGCCGTGGGCGTCCCACGTGGCTGCCGATAGCAACTCCAAACTGCCATTACCTGTGTACTGTCTTCACTCTCCTGCTGTGTTCGCCCTTGTAAAGTCGAAGGGCGTGTGGCTAAAACCTCAGTCCTTCGGCGTCCCACGTGTCCAGTGACAGTGTCTTGTGCTAGTTGATCCACGAGCAGGTGAGTGGAAGCGCTTCCAAATAGATGAAATTATGCCAAAATATTCATATATGGAGTGCGGGCAAGAGTCCTTTTTTACATCATACGCGTTCGTAATCTCAGACTGACTCCTTCCTCAGTGGTTAACCCGCACTTTACGTATGGAACTTCTATATATACCCTCTCGAGGTATACATAAAAGGTGGAGTGGATTAGATGGATTTTGAAGATTTTTTACTTCCTATTTTAATGTTCACACTCTAGATTTCTAACTTTCATCCTTGTATGGAAATTTATATTTCTTTATATCATAAGATATATTAAATATACTTGAAGATTTGGGAAAAATAGCAGATTGTGTTTTTATTGCGGTAAACACAGCGTTTTCCTTTTTTCTTTTCAATTTATGAAAGGATTCAAATCTATCTCATTGTATTGGAAGATCGTTCTTTGTATATATGGGTCGCCATTTATATAAAAATATAATTAATAATAAAAATAGGAAATAAAAATATAAATAGAGGTAAAAATATAAAAGCACAGAGTGTATACAAATATATTTAAACAAATATATTGAAACAATTATAGAATCAATATATCAATTATCCATCCTCCCAGGGGCATAATAGTGTTAGAACATGATATGTTGCGTTTCACTTGCGGTACCGCAACATTTTTATTGGACAGCTCTATATCTCCATTTCATATCCCTTTATCTATAGTTTACACTCCAACATGCAATGTACTGTTCCAAAACCAGTAACAACAGACTGCGTTTTTGTTGTGCTACCAACATACCTCTCTCTTTTAGAGGAGCGGAACTCGGGCCGTATCCCCAGGGACCCATTCTAGTGTGCATATGAACCGCCGTCCAATGCACAGGGGCATGTACACACATGGAGCAGTATACATAAAAGAAGTATGTATAAAAATGAGTAATTAATCTGAATTGTACAAACATGGGACTTTTATATAAATGGTATATATGATTAATACCGACAGTATATAGATTGCCCATCAGGGTGGCGTTCTTATATTCAAAAGTACAGTGTTGCATTTCTGTTGCGATAATTTGAACATCTTATTTTTATCTGTTTTCTTTTTATTCTTTATCTTGGAGTTTAAATATTTGATAGAGAGAATGGGGGGGGGGGGGGGGGGGGCCACCCGCCCAGGGGTACTCGGGGTGCTGGAAACCAGCCGGACGCCGACCCTCCATCAGCCGGGGGCATCCACCCCAAATTATTCATAGAAAGCCAAACAGTTCAAATTCTGCATTTAATCCTCCTGGTGTAAGTGTTTTGAACTCAAATATATATTTTGATTCAATACGTGACATCTTTTTGATGTGATTTCCTCCTCTCCAGTCTCCATAACCCTTTCTATTGCTGCGAATGATAGACCCTTTGCATCTTGATTGTGTACTGTTTTAAAGTGTTTGGACAAGAGTGTAGTTCGTAACCATTTTTTATGTTGTATTCTGTTCTGATATGCGTCGTTTCAATGTCCTTTTTGTCCTCCCCACATACTGTTTTTTGCAGGGACATTGTACTATGTAAATAACTTGTACTACTACACGTAAGAAATTCTCTGATCTTATGTACAAAAGTGTTTGTTTGTCGATTGTATTTCTTCCATCTTTTTTTGAAAAGTAGTTGTCTTACAGTTGCAGCATTTGTTGCCATCTGTAAAACCCCTTTAAATCCAGCCATCCCTAATTAATTGGTTTGGTTTTTTATTGGATTTTGATGATGGGGCAACCTTTATTCCCAAATTTGGGGCTTTCGTATAGATTATGTGTGGTTTATTGGCAATATAGGGGCCTATTAATTTATCATTTTGTATATAGTGCCAGTGTTGTGTTGGGCACTAAAGGTATGATGATACGTGGAGTTTCTTCTTTTTCTGATATACTTTCTTTTCTGTCGGCGAAGAAGGTTTTTCTTTCTATAATTTCTTACTTAGACAGAGATGTCTCTACTCTTTCAAGGAATATCTCTGGAAACAAATTGATCCTTTAAAGTTTGGGCTTCTTGTTCAAAGTTCTTCTTCGTTCGTACAGTTACGTTTCAAACGTCTAAATTGACCTTCTGGATACCGGCTAACCATCTAGGTTAGATGGCAGCTGGTATAGCGTATGAAACTGTTTCTCGCTGTTTGCTTCTGAAATGTGCAACACATGAGTTTATTGTTCTCTACCTTGATATAAGGTCCAAAAATTCTACCTGTATGTTACTTATATGGGCTGAGAAACGTAAATTGGCTGTATTATTATTAATTTCTTCCAAAAACATTTGGAATCCTGGTTCTCCATTTTGCCATATAAAAATGACGTCATCAATGTACCTTTACTACTTACAAAGGACCCTATCTGGGAAGGGTTAAATTTATTACTTGAAAACTACTGCCTATACGGTTACTAACCACTCTTGTCCCAGACTAATAAAACATAACTTTTACTTGTTCATGTAAAACACGAGTGAAAATAACAAATTGTGAGCTACCTATAGGGTTTAAAAACACTGTACCCCATGAGACTTGCTGTGTATAAAGGGTCACTGCGGTGTGTGATTGGCGGGAGTGCACTAACACCACTCAACCACACACCAGCATCCCTGCTGTATAGACAATTTTCAACAGTGCCTGATACTTCTTGGCCCCCCCCCCGTGTCTGGGTAATAGACACCAAGATTCAGCAGACCTGATGGCCGCACATATTGGTATATATCAGGCACACAGACTTCTGCCCAAACCCCTGATGAAGCCAGATTAGCTGGCGAAACATGTTGGGGGGCGGAATTTAGGTTTTTTAATCTGCTGACCACATTGAGTTCTTGCAGGGATCTGTGTGCCTGATATATACCAATATGTGCGGCCATCAGGTCTGCTGAATCTTGGTGTCTATCAATGTACCTTTGCCATAGCACCATGTCCGTCCCCAATCTATGTACTATAGATTGATCCTCCCACTGGGACATAAAAAGATTAGCATAGCTGGGGGTGAACCTGGTGCCCATGGCGGTACCCTTGGTCTGTAGGAAGAATTCTGATCCAAAACCAATAGTTGTGGTTTAGAATGAATTCCATTCCCTCTGCCAAAAATTCTATTTGTTCCATCTGAAACATATCGCTTTTTACTAATTGTGTCTTTAGTGCTGTTATACCCTGTCCATGTTCTATAATCATATGTAATGACTGGACATCTAGAGTTCCCAAGTAGAGATGTCGCGAACATAAAATTTTCCGTTCGCGGACATGCGAATTTCCGCAAATGTTTGCGAACCGCCATAGACTTCAATAGGCAGGCGAATTTTAAAACCCACACGGACTATTTCTGGCCACAATAGTGATGGAAAAGTTGTTTCAAGGGGACTAACACCTGGACTGTGGCATGCCGGAGGGGGATCCATGGCAAAACTCCCATGGAAAATTACATAGTTGACGCAGAGTCAGGTTTTAATCCATAAAGGGCATAAATCACCTAACATTCCTAAATTGTTTGGAATAACGTGCTTTAAAACATCAGGTATGATGTTGTATCGATCAGGTAGTGTAAGGGTTACGCCCGCTTCACAGTGACAGACCAAACTCTGACAGACCAAACTCCCCGTTTAACGCACCGCAAACAGTCCATTTGCACAACCACAAACTCCCCATTTGCACAAGGTTGGATACCAAGCTAGCCATGTCCCGTTCCTTGTCCTCACTGATGTCATTGAAGGTCTCTTTCTCCACCCAGCCACGTACAACACCAAGGGTCCCCGAAAGGTGATAACAAGCGCCCTGGGACGCCTGCTGTGGTTGGTCTTCCACCTCCTCAAAGCCACCTTCCTCCTCTGACTCCTCTTCTTCAGACTCCTCTCTCTGCGTTGCCGCAGGTCCAGCAATCGACGACAAGGCTGCATCTGGTGGTGATCGTGACCACAACTCTTCCTCTTCATGCTCATCTACGGCCTGATCCAGCACTCTTCGCAGGGCACGCTCCATAAAAAACGCATATGGGATGAGGTCGATGATGTTGCCTTGGTTTGACTGACAAGGTTTGTCACCTCCGCAAAAGGACGCATGAGCCTACAGCGATTGTGCATGAGCGTTCAGTAATGCGGAAAAAAAATACCCAGCTCCGCAGAGGCTGTCCTCTTTTTTTAAAATTAAAAAAATCTGTTCTTACCAGTTTAATCTCTGTTTTGTCCCCTATCAGAGGCCAGTATGGTGTATGAAATAGATTTTAGGAACCGGGAGTTGGAAAAAGATGCTTGGTCGGTCCTCTTACTTCCAATTTGGGGCACTGCGCATGCGCCGTGCAATGTACTGTGCTACCCGATATGAGTGGTATGTTAAGTAGTACTATTACTATCAGTTTAATCCCTGTTACGTCCCCTATCAGGGACGTGTATGAAATAGATTTTAGGAACCGGGAGTTGGAAAAAGATGCTTGGTTGGTCCTCTTACTTCCAATTTGGGGCACTGCGCATGCGCCGTGCAATGTACTGTGCTACCCGATATGAGTGGTATGTTAAGTAGTACTATTGCTATCAGTTTAATCCCTGTTACGTCCCCTATCAGGGGACGTGTATGGAATAGATTTTAGGAACCGGGAGATGGAAAAAGATGCTTGGTTGGTCCTCTTACCTCCAATTTTGGGCACTGCGCGTGCGCCGTGCAGTGTCCTGTGCCACCTGATTTGAGTGGTATGTTAAGTAGTACTATTACTATCAGGGGACGTGTATCGAATAGAGTTTAGACAACCGCAAAGAGTTGTCAATAGTTGACACACTCATGACATAATTTTTCTTCCTCTATGCGTCAATCCTGGTGTAGTGATAACTGTGCTCGTGCGCACGTTTGGGAGATTGCAGGCGATGGCGGTTTTTCAAAGCCTATGGTCGTGCTGAGGTAGTTCAGTGACAGTTAAGTGACCCAGAAAACAATGATTCTGCAGTGTGGACCCATTGTTGGCCTAGTAGGCTTTAATGATCACAAAGAAAATTAATGTTTTTTCTATGCAAAATGATCCAGCCGATCGCTTTTGGTCTGTTCACAATGAAGCAACGACCTTATCATCTGGGGTGTGCCAACATTGCCATTGCAACACACTCATAGAGGTGATCGCTTCATTGTGATACGCAAGCCCCTTCACCACAACAAGGTAACGATCACAAAGGGGAATTGACACATGTATGTCCCTTTTTTGTTTTTGTTTTGTTTTTGCAGCCACAGTGCAGCACCAGAGGCCAGAAAAATTAGGCATGTACACAAAATTAGGTATTGTTGCAGCTGCTGTTTTCCAGGCAGAAAGTGCACTAAAACATTGCGGCTTGAACCCTAGTTGGTGGCGGAGAAGTCACGCAAGTCATCCAGCATGCAGAGATTAAATACAGCAGCGTGTGGACCATTTTTAGCCTAAGGTATCTCATCAGGCCTTTTTTAGTCAAATGCATCCCCCACTGTCCGTCCCTTCGGGATCCATGCCTCATTCATCTTAATAAAGGTGAGGTAATCTAGACTTTTTTGACCTAGACGACTTCTCTTCTCAGTGACAATACCTCCTGCTGCGCTGAAGGTCCTTTCTGACAGGACACTTGAAGCGGGGCAGGCCACAGGTCAAGCCTGCACACCCAATAGTCAAGGGGTTCATCGCTCCTCAGAGTGTCGATATCTGCAGTTAAGGCGAGGTAGTCTGCTACCTGTCGGTCGAGTCATTCTCTCTGAGGGTGGACCCCGAAGGGCTGTGGCGATGCATAGGACTTAAAAAGCTCCACATGTCCTCCATCAACAACACGTCTGTAAAGCGTCCTGTCCTTGCCGGCGTGGTTGTGGTAAGAGGAGGATTACTTTCACCTCTTCCCCTGGTAGATTCCCGTTGTGCTGTGACATCACCCTTATACGCTGTGTAAAGCATAACTTTTAACTTGTTTTGGAACTGCTGCATCCTTTCCGACTTCCGGTAATTTGGTAACATTTCAGCCACTTTCTGCTTATACCAGGGGTCTAGTAGCGTGGCCACCCAGTACAGGTCGTTCTCCTTCAGCCTTTTTATACGATGGTCCCTCAACAGGCATGACAGCATGAAAGACCCCATTTGCACAAGGTTGGATGCCGAGCTACTCCTGTCCCGTTCCTCGTCCTCACTGATCTCATTGAAGGTCTGTTCTTCCCCCCCAGCCACGTACAACACCACAGGTACCAGATAGGTGACAACGAGCACCCTGGGATGCCTGCTGTGGTTGGTCTTCCTCCTCCTCAAAGCCACATTCCTCCTCTGACTCCTCTTCCTCAGACTCCTCTTCCAGCGTTGCCGCAAGTCCAGCAAGAGATGCTGATAAGGCTGTTTCTGGTGGTGATGGTGACCACAACTCTTCCTCTTCACGCTCATCTACGGCCTGATCCAGCACTCTTCGCAGGGCACGCTCCAGGAAGAAAACAAATGGGATGATGTCGCTGATGGTGCCTGTCCACTGGGGAACCTTTCTCGTTCTTGCCTCACTTTTGTGTGCGTGTTTGCCGTGGGTCCTTAATGTCATCTCTGTTTCCCGCTGAAACTCTTACACACATCCCTCCTTACAAACTTTTCTCTAGTGCACACGCTACCACCCTTTAAGTTTTGTCATACCACTTAATGGAACCCCAGTGATGACTCGCTGGGCTAACTCCCTATTTTTCACGTTGCAGTTGTCTATGCTGTGAACCGATAACTGCTCAATTTGCCTTAGCAAGTTTCATTTTTACTTCTGCTCTTTACTTGTTGTTTTACCCTTATTGTATAGGCTTTGCCCCAGGATTTTAACCACCCGGAACCTTAAATGCACTTCCAGCCGCAACGAGAAAACTGGTGGGTACCACCAGCTGCCACCGCTACTTACAGGTAGTGGCTGGAGCATCTCTGGCATATGAGTGCTGTGTGAATTCACACTAGCTTGGTGTATCCTACAGATTTCCTCCTCCCGCTACAGACTACTCTGACTTATTCCCCTCTTACAATAGTGATGATGATGTCTATTTGCTATCTTTCAACTAGTCTATGTATTCTTCAGCAGAATCCTGTACATGGTTATTATGTTTATCGTTTCTCTAGGTGGGCTATATGGGTGACCTCTCCCTGTCTCTATAAGAACACTTTTGTTAACTTGTGTAAACTATACTGGTTAATATGGTCCCCCTGAAAGTGATTTCTTTAAATGTCAATGGCTTAAATATACCTCAAAAAAGGAGATAGGTCTTTGCTTAGGAGAGAGAGGGCAAGTCTTCTGTTCCTCCAGGAAACGCATTTCTGTCGCAACCGCATCCCTACCCTATTCCCTAAATACTACCCGAAATGGTTCCATAGCACATGCAATGAGCAGGATATAGGGTAACGCGAACGCCATTTATGCAGTAGGCCAGGATATGGGTGGATAATAGTCTGTATTTGTTTGTGACACCAATTGCAGCGTGCACAGGGTACTACCCCAGGGCCCTTCAAAGTTGTTATAACGCACGTCCCAGATTAGGAATGCCAGAATGGTGTAATGGCCTATAATGTCTCTATAGGGTGGTGATAATTGTGTCAACGGTGTTTCCTACCTGGGTACAGCTGGACTCCTGGCTCATGGCTCACTTGCAATACATTTGAGTGTAGTGATAGTAGGAGTAATAGAGGACTTTTACAGAGTAAATGATGTCCAGACTTTAAGATGAAGTTCAAACGTTTCTTTACTGAAGATAACTTGTATCCCCAGCAGTATACAGCTTTGGTCTCTGTTCCCAGCAAGTTTTGGCAATCATTGGCAAGAATAAATGCTTCTGCTTCATATGTGGGGCGCTTGCAGGATAGAACGTCTGCTTGGTAGCTCTGTAACTGTGGCAAAAATTAATCTTCTGCACTTTTCTGTAACTTCTGCTTTGTGGCAACAGACTTGCTGAGGAGGAATGGCTTCTCCTAGGTCTCTGGACTTATCTCTCAGATGGATTCTCAGAAGATGCTTTCTTCCTGGAACTCTGGATGTTGTCTGCTTTCTTCTCATCCAGCTGAGCTGCAGGTGCTCAGCCTGAGTATATGATCAGGTCTCAGCCGAGACAAGATGCTTGCTGTCTTCTCTATGCAGGGGATCTCCTAACACACACACCCTACCCCTAGCAGGGGGTGGGCTACACTGACTCTAACTTCCTTCTCCACACATGCTGCAGGATGTGGGAACAGTCCACACCTCCACAGAGGGGGAGCTATTCTGGAATCATCCATTCCAGCCTAGATATACTAAACTAGGACTAGTGCCTGGCCAATACATTGCTGCCACCTGCTGGTGAATCTGGAAAATTACAAGGAACAATGGAATTTAACATGGTTTTACATGCACATTTGTGAAGACATAATATAAATTACATCAGATGACAATATACAGGCTCTTAGACGATAGTAGCGGGGTAGAGGCGTGTAGTACCTCAACTCTGGGGTGTTACACACACACACTCTTTGGCCTCAAGAGGGGTATTCATTGGAATCGGCTCTGATGTCCCTTTCCAAACGCTTACGCAATCCATTGACCCAGAAGGCTGTTACGTCTTTCTAAAAGGAATGCTTTACGGCACCAAAGTGACTCTCGCTAATGTATATGCCCCCAATTCCAACCAAATTTCCTGGCTAGTTGGCATCTTACAGTCCTTACACACCTTTAGAGAGGGTACACTAATTTTGGGTGGCGATTTTAGTCTGGTGCTAGACCATCCCATGGATTCCACTTCTGTGACCCCCAAACATTCTATCAAATAACTTTTCATACTCAGGACTGCCCTGCATACACACCAAATCTCAGATGTATGGAGACTGCTGAACCCCAGAGAAAAGGATTTCACCTTTTACTCTGCCGTACATGGATCCTACCAGCAGCTGGATTATCTGTTTATCTTGAATCACGCCCTAGAGAGAGTGAAATCCACAAGTATTGGTCTAATCAGTCTCCGACTATGCACCGGTATCTCTAGAGGTTCACTTAAAAGTTATCCCCCCCGAGAGCTTGGACCTGGAGGCTAAACGAAACTCTCTTAGAGAATGAACAAGATAGGGTCAGATTAGAGGACAAACTGAAAATGTTCTTTGAGCTGAATTCCTCTCCGCAAATAGATAAGCCTATATTATGGGAATCCCATGAGGTTTTTGTCAGGGGGGTGCTGATAGCACTAGGTGCTTGGTTATGTAAACAAATAACTAGTAAGGTAGACTCTATCATTTCTCAGCTCTGCACCCTAGAGAACATTAATAAACTCTCCCCTTCTGACTCCACGCACACAGATATTGTATAACTACGCACTCAACTAAAAGATCTGCTGAACATTAAGTCAGCCAAAGCTCTCAGAGTAGTAAAGTACAGGTTCTATGTACATGGAGATAGAGGCTCTAAACTCTTTTCTCAAATAATAAGGGGCCAAAGGGAAAAGGCATTCATATTATATAAGAAAACAGTCTCCAATTTTTGGTATACTTATTGACGCTGCAGATCCACCAAGCGACGTGAGTATAGATCGCTTCACAGTAAAAAATGTCCAGAATTTGTTGATCGCGCTGCCTTCTGAGTGCAAAGTTCCAATCCCAGACCCTTCTTTCCAATGCTCAGGTTGTTCCACCTTGTAGCCAAACAATCGGTTACCAGAGGCTAGGTGCACTCACGTACACCTGCACCCTAGAGGGAAGTATTAGTACAAATAGTGAAGTTCCACCAGGTAATATCGCAATCAGCAGGTTTTATTCTACTTACAACAGGTCTAAAATTTCTGTCATAAAAACAAGTCTTTTTCATCAGTGTGATCTTGTTTTTTTTACTGAAATTTTAGACCTGTTGTAAGTAGAATAAAACCTGCTGATTGTGATATTACCTGGTGGAACTTCACTATTTGTACTAATACTTCCCTCTAGGGTGCAGGTGTAAGTGAGTGCACCTAGCCTCTGGTAACCGATTGTTTTGGACATTCATATTATATATCAAATCCGGACAGTGACACTGCCTTACCACAGGAATTTGTCAGCTTCTACTCCTCTTTATATAATTTGCCAGTGAGGGACCCCTCACACCTTCAACAGAAGATAGACTCCTTCCTAGCCTCTGTACATGTACCCCAGCTTTCAGATTCAGAAAAGAACCAGTTATTGTCCTCAATAACCGAAAAGGAAGTCCTAGAGACCCTTTCAAGTATACCCTCTGGAAAGTGTCCAGGCCCTGATGGCCTACCCATCATCTATTACAAATGAAACTTAAAAAAACCTGAATTCCGCACTTTACTGACTTGTGCAACTCCCTGTTACGGGGTAGCCCTCTCCCTCCACAGTCTCTAATGACATAACAGTCATCCCAAAGGAGGGAAAAGACCCCACTAAATGTAGTAGTTACGGACCCATTTCCCTTCTTAACGCAGATATTAAGCTTTGGGCCAAAATCCTTAGTCATCATATAGCCAAATTTTTACCCCAATTGATTAATGAGGAGCAGGTAGGCTTTGTGAAGGGAAGGGAAGGAAAGCATAATGTTAGCAGAGTTATACATGCCATTTATTATGCAAAGAAATGCAAGACTCCTTTGATACTCTTAGGTACAGATGCCAAAAAAGCTTTCGACAGAGTCAACTGAACCTTCATGGAAAGAGAACTGCAACGTTTTGGCTTTCCCCCTGCGTTAGTTTCGGCCATTTTCTCCCTTTACGGGCACCCCACTGCTAAAGTTATAACCAATGGATACCTCTCCCCCTCGTTCCACATCACAAATGGCACGAGACAGGGCTGCCCCTTTCCCCTTTACTGAAATAAAGAATTTTCAGAATTCCACTAAACTTCTCTACTTGTCCTGGTTGGGAAGGAAAAATCTACTGTCCACGTATGTCCTCCCTCAGATCTTATACACCTTGAGATACCTGCCCATCCCAATATCCAATAAATTCTTTTCAGATTTTCGAGGTCTCTTTTGTAACTTCCTATGGTCCAGCAAAAGACCTCGACTACCCTACTTACTCCTTATAAGAAAGGCCACAAGAGGTGGACTCTCACTCCCTGACCTCCAGACTTACCTCCACGCCATACACTTAGAAAGATGGACAGTCTTAGCCAACCCTAATAACACTACGTTATTTGCTGATATAGAGAGGTCATTAATGGGATATGAGGCTCTTCATCTCTTGTGGGTGAAACCCTGTCCTATGAGAAAGTCAACCCTACTCCGTAATCTCACCCGTAACATGATTTGCTGATGTAGTAAAACCAAGGCATTGCTAATGTACTTGGGTAAAGCTATCCCCAATTGCGCCACTTTCCACTCTCTCCTACATTTTGAGGGAGAGGAATGGAGAATGTCAAAGGTTCTGGTCAACTCTGATCGGCAGTAAGATATCTGATCTAAGGAAAGCCTCAGACCTCACGATCTATTTAAAGTCAATTATACCACAGATACCCAAGCCGCGTCTCTCTCCTCTGGCAGAGATGGACTTAGAAGTCACATGCATGACATATAAGAAAGCGATTGCCTTTACCTATACCAACCCAACTTGGTTAGAGAACCTTACACTAACCTCAAATTCACCACCTCCCAAGTACCTATTGTACCTCTACTCCCAACTACTCCTTGACACCTCTACAAAACGGCCTTTATATTTGAAAGACTGGGAGAGGGAGCTTCTGTCCACCATTTCAGATGAAAAGGCTAGGTTTATTCTGTCTCATTTCCCAAGGCTTCTCCAGGTGTGTACGCCTACAGGAAAACTCATTTAAAATATTGACTTATTGGTACAGAACCCCTAAGTTTCTCTACAGAGCACATCTCTTGCCCAATAACGCTTGCTGGAGATGTCATGATGGGGTAGGCTCCATGTCTCACATTTGGTGGTCCTGCCCAAAGCTGACCTCTTTCTGGTGAGACATTGAAGCTAGCATCAAAAAAATTTGCAATTACAGCATCCACCTCCGCCCAGCTCTTGTGCTACTATGAAAGCCACAAAACGATTTCTCTCCTTCTGCCCAAAATCTGACCGCACACTTAATAGCAGCTGCCAAATAGATCATTCCCACCAGATGGACAGAGGAGGAGCCCCCCACAGTTAAAGATTGGTTGGACAAGATACAACAGATCTGTCTTATGGAGGAGATGGTGGGTTGGAATATGGGCCGGAGATCTGCATTTTTGAAGCTCTGGCAACCATGGCTAACATATCATAATGAATCTATTAAAACTTAGGAATTGTAAGTCCCACTCACTTGAAAGCACAGTGACTTCCTAGCCTTCTCACATACTCTCTCTCTCTCTTAGTCCCTCTCTCTCTCAACTTCCTCTCCTCCTTTCCTATAGCCTCCCCCCCCCCCCCCCATTCTCTCTCCTATACTTTGTTAGAGCCGTTGACGACAGTTACTTATCTAAACCGACTGGATGGTTTCAATGTATGCGAATACTCTCTATCCTGGATGAGATACCGTAATTGTACACCCATAGCCCCAATCGTTGACAACTGTATCCCTCTCATTAGTTACCGATGTACCCATGGTGTTCGTATGTTCTATATGTTTTCATACACATGTCCTTTGACGCATGTTCATGTTTGTATTACTCTTTGGAGGCCCTGTGAACATTTCTTCTATTGTAATGCATTGTTACTGGCATCCTAAGACGACTTGTAATCTTATAGTATAGTATATAGACGAGCAATCCTCATCCGGTCTTGTGCAGAAATTAATATTTATTAAAAATGTATAGAAGTTTATTAAAGAGAAATATATTAAAAAATTGTATATAATCTATAAAATGGCGTATAGAGTTATTTGTTGGAATTCCCCATACAAATATATGAACTTGATCACGTTAGTACAATTTGTGCAGAAAAAGTGCATGTGCAGTGAAGGGAGATAAAAAAAAATTAAAAATTACAAATATGAAAAAATTTGAGAAATATAAAAGGTAAAAGTAAGTGTCCAATCTTGTTAACAAATTAGTCCTAGTGCAGGTAAGTTGAGGTAAGTTAATTACTGTTGGTGTTCTTGATAGAAGAAAAATATTTCTGCAGAAATGTATATAGAAAAAATATATACAGAATATATATAAATGTGGTATAGATAATTCCGTGTCTCCTCCTATAAGTTCAATATTCTCTTGTTCATTGTGAAACAATACTGTTCTTCTGTAATAATTAATTAATGTTGCTAATAGCGCACAATATCCCAATAAGTTGACAGTGGTTAATAGTGGATAGTAAGATTACTAATAGTGATAAATATATTGCACAATGTCCCAATATATTAGCAGTGATTGGTAAGGTTCTGCTGAATATTGTTATAGTGTTTAAATACAGCGGTAGTCCCGCTTATTGTATGGATAGTTGTCGTTTTCCAGTGAAGAGTACTGTTGCGATATTTCAAATAAAATGATATTCAATAGATAGATGTGATTCGCAGGCAGAGGGTTGTCAGGTCAGCCGTGGCGTCCCACGTGGCTGCCGATAGCAACGCCAAACTGCCATTACCTGTGTACTGTCTTCACTCTCCTGCTTGTGTTCGCCCTTGTAAAGTCGACGGGCGTGTGGCTAAAACCTCAGTCCTTCGGCGTCCCACGTGTCCAGTGACAGTGTCTTGTGCTAGTTGATCCACGAGCAGGTGATTGGAAGCGCTTCCAAATAGATGAAATTATGCCAAAATATTCATATATGGAGTGCGGGCAAGAGTCCTTTTTTACATCATACGCGTTTCGTAATCTCAGACTGACTCCTTCCTCAGTGGTTAACCCGCACTTTACGTATGGAACTTCTATATATACCCTCTCGAGGTATACATAAATGGTGGAGTGGATTAGATGGATTTTGAAGATTTTTTTACTTCCTATTTTAATGTTCACACTCTAGATTTTCTAACTTTCATCCTTGTATGGAAATTTATATTTCTTTATATCATAAGATATATTAAATATACTTGAAGATTTGGGAAAAATAGCAGATTGTGTTTTTATTGCGGTAACACAGCGTTTTCCTTTTTCTTTTCAATTTATGAAAGGATTCAAATCTATCTCATTGTATTGGAAGATCGTTCTTTGTATATATGGGTCGCCATTTATATAAAAATATAATTAATAATAAAAATAGGAAATAAAAATATAAATAGAGGTAAAAAATATAAAGCACAGAGTGTATACAAATATATTTAAACAAATATATTGAAACAATTATAGAATCAATATATCAATTATCCATCCTCCCAGGGGGCATAATAGTGTTAGAACATGATATGTTGCGTTTCACTTGCGGTACCGCAACATTTTTATTGGACAGCTCTATATCTCCATTTCATATCCCTTTATCTATAGTTTACACTCCAACATGCAATGTACTGTTCCAAAACCAGTAACAACAGACTGCGTTTTTGTTGTGCTACCAACATACCTCTCTCTTTTTAGAGGAGCGGGAACTCGGGCCGTATCCCCAGGGACCCATTCTAGTGTGCATATGAACCGCCGTCCAATGCACAGGGGCATGTACACACATGGAGCAGTATACATAAAAGAAGTATGTATAAAAATGAGTAATTAATCTGAATTGTACAAACATGGGACTTTTATATAAATGGTATATATGATTAATACCGACAGTATATAGATTGCCCATCAGGGTGGCGTTCTTATATTCAAAAGTACAGTGTTGCATTTCTGTTGCGATAATTTGAACATCTTATTTTTATTCTGTTTTCTTTTTATTCTTTATCTTGGAGTTTAAATATTTGATAGAGAGAATGGGGGGGGGGGGGGGGGCCACCCGCCCAGGGGTACTCGGGGTGCTGGAAACCAGCCGGACGCCGACCCTCCATCAGCCGGGGGCATCCACCCCAAATTATTCATAGAAAGCCAAACAGTTCAAATTCTGCATTTAATCCTCCTGGTGTAAGTGTTTTGAACTCAAATATATATTTTGATTCAATACGTGACATCTTTTTGATGTGATTTCCTCCTCTCCAGTCTCCATTAACCCTTTCTATTGCTGCGAATGATAGACCCTTTGCATCTTGATTGTGTACTGTTTTAAAGTGTTTGGACAAAGAGTGTAGTTCGTAACCATTTTTTATGTTGTTATTCTGTTCTGATATGCGTCGTTTCAATGTCCTTTTTGTCCTCCCCACATACTGTTTTTTGCAGGGACATTGTACTATGTAAATAACATTTGTACTACTACACGTAAGAAATTCTCTGATCTTATGTACAAAAGTGTTTGTTGTCGATTGTATTTCTTCCATCTTTTTTTGAAAAGTAGTTGTCTTACAGTTGCAGCATTTGTTGCATCTGTAAAACCCCTTTAAATCCAGCCATCCCCTAATTAATTGGTTTGGTTTTTTATTTGGGATTTTGATGGATGGGGCAACCTTTATTCCCAAATTTGGGGCTTTCGTATAGATTATGTGTGGTTTATTGGCAATATAGGGGCCTATTAATTTATCATTTTGTATATAGTGCCAGTGTTGTGTTGGGCACTAAAGGGTATGATGATACGTGGAGTTTCTTCTTTTTCTGATATACTTTCTTTTCTGTCGGCGAAGAAGGTTTTTCTTTCTAAATTTCTTACTTTAGACAGAGATGTCTCTACTCTTTCAAGGGAATATTCTCTGGAAACAAATTGATCCTTTAAAGTTTGGGCTTCTTGTTCAAATTCTTCTTCGTTCGTACAGTTACGTTTCAAACGTCTAAATTGACCTTCTGGAATACCGGCTAACCATCTAGGTAGATGGCAGCTGGTATAGCGTATGAAACTGTTTCTCGCTGTTTGCTTCTGAAATGTGCAACACATGAGTTTATTGTTCTCTACCTTGATATTAAGGTCCAAAAATTCTACCTGTATGTTACTTATATGGGCTGAGAAACGTAAATTGGCTGTATTATTATTAATTTCTTCCAAAAACATTTGGAATCCTGGTTCTCCATTTTGCCATATAAAAATGACGTCATCAATGTACCTTTACTACTTACAAAGGACCCTATCTGGGAAGGGTTAAATTTATTACTTGAAAACTACTGCCTATACGGTTACTAACCACTCTTGTCCCAGACTAATAAAACATAACTTTTACTTGTTCATGTTAAAACACGAGTGAAAATAACAAATTGTGAGCGACCTATAGGGTTTAAAAACACTGTACCCCATGAGACTTGCTGTGTATAAAGGGTCACTGCGGTGTGTGGATTGGCGGGAGTGCACTAACACCACTCAACCACACACCAGCATCCCTGCTGTATAGACAATTTTCAACAGTGCCTGATAACTTCTTGGCCCCCGTGTCTGGGGTATAGACACCAAGATTCAGCAGACCTGATGGCCGCACATATTGGTATATATCAGGCACACAGACTTCTGCCCAAACCCCTGATGAAGCCAGATTAGCTGGCGAAACATGTTGGGGGGCGGAATTTAGGTTTTTTAATCTGCTGACCACATTGAGTTCTTGCAGGGATCTGTGTGCCTGATATATACCAATATGTGCGGCCATCAGGTCTGCTGAATCTTGGTGTCTATCAATGTACCTTTGCCATAGCACCATGTCCGTCCCCAATCTATGTACTATAGATTGATCCTCCCACTGGGACATAAAAAGATTAGCATAGCTGGGGGTGAACCTGGTGCCCATGGCGGTACCCTTGGTCTGTAGGAAGAATTCTGATCCAAAACCAATAGTTGTGGTTTAGAATGAATTCCATTCCCTCTGCCAAAAATTCTATTTGTTCCATCTGAAACATATCGCTTTTTACTAATTGTGTCTTTAGTGCTGTTATACCCTGTCCATGTTCTATAATCATATGTAATGACTGGACATCTAGAGTTCCCAAGTAGAGATGTCGCGAACATAAAATTTTCCGTTCGCGGACATGCGAATTTCCGCAAATGTTTGCGAACCGCCATAGACTTCAATAGGCAGGCGAATTTTAAAACCCACACGGACTATTTCTGGCCACAATAGTGATGGAAAAGTTGTTTCAAGGGGACTAACACCTGGACTGTGGCATGCCGGAGGGGGATCCATGGCAAAACTCCCATGGAAAATTACATAGTTGACGCAGAGTCAGGTTTTAATCCATAAAGGGCATAAATCACCTAACATTCCTAAATTGTTTGGAATAACGTGCTTTAAAACATCAGGTATGATGTTGTATCGATCAGGTAGTGTAAGGGTTACGCCCGCTTCACAGTGACAGACCAAACTCTGACAGACCAAACTCCCCGTTTAACGCACCGCAAACAGTCCATTTGCACAACCACAAACTCCCCATTTGCACAAGGTTGGATACCAAGCTAGCCATGTCCCGTTCCTTGTCCTCACTGATGTCATTGAAGGTCTCTTTCTCCACCCAGCCACGTACAACACCAAGGGTCCCCGAAAGGTGATAACAAGCGCCCTGGGACGCCTGCTGTGGTTGGTCTTCCACCTCCTCAAAGCCACCTTCCTCCTCTGACTCCTCTTCTTCAGACTCCTCTCTCTGCGTTGCCGCAGGTCCAGCAATCGACGACAAGGCTGCATCTGGTGGTGATCGTGACCACAACTCTTCCTCTTCATGCTCATCTACGGCCTGATCCAGCACTCTTCGCAGGGCACGCTCCATAAAAAACGCATATGGGATGAGGTCGATGATGTTGCCTTGGGTTTGACTGACAAGGTTTGTCACCTCCGCAAAAGGACGCATGAGCCTACAGCGATTGTGCATGAGCGTTCAGTAATGCGGAAAAAAAATACCCAGCTCCGCAGAGGCTGTCCTCTTTTTTTAAAATTAAAAAAATCTGTTCTTACCAGTTTAATCTCTGTTTTGTCCCCTATCAGAGGCCGGTATGGTGTATGAAATAGATTTTAGGAACCGGGAGTTGGAAAAAGATGCTTGGTCGGTCCTCTTACTTCCAATTTGGGGCACTGCGCATGCGCCGTGCAATGTACTGTGCTACCCGATATGAGTGGTATGTTAAGTAGTACTATTACTATCAGTTTAATCCCTGTTACGTCCCCTATCAGGGGACGTGTATGGAATAGATTTTAGGAACCGGGAGATGGAAAAAGATGCTTGGTTGGTCCTCTTACTTCCAATTTGGGGCACTGCGCATGCGCCGTGCAATGTACTGTGCTACCCGATATGAGTGGTATGTTAAGTAGTACTATTGCTATCAGTTTAATCCCTGTTACGTCCCCTATCAGGGGACGTGTATGGAATAGATTTTAGGAACCGGGAGATGGAAAAAGATGCTTGGTTGGTCCTCTTACCTCCAATTTTGGGCACTGCGCGTGCGCCGTGCAGTGTCCTGTGCCACCTGATTTGAGTGGTATGTTAAGTAGTACTATTACTATCAGGGGACGTGTATCGAATAGAGTTTAGACAACCGCAAAGAGTTGTCAATAGTTGACACACTCATGACATAATTTTTCTTCCTCTATGCGTCAATCCTGGTGTAGTGATAACTGTGCTCGTGCGCACGTTTGGGAGATTGCAGGCGATGGCGGTTTTTCAAAGCCTATGGTCGTGCTGAGGTAGTTCAGTGACAGTTAAGTGACCCAGAAAACAATGATTCTGCAGTGTGGACCCATTGTTGGCCTAGTAGGCTTTAATGATCACAAAGAAAATTAATGTTTTTTCTATGCAAAATGATCCAGCCGATCGCTTTTGGTCTGTTCACAATGAAGCAACGACCTTATCATCTGGGGTGTGCCAACATTGCCATTGCAACACACTCATAGAGGTGATCGCTTCATTGTGATACGCAAGCCCCTTCACCACAACAAGGTAACGATCACAAAGGGGAATTGACACATGTATGTCCCTTTTTTGTTTTTGTTTTGTTTTTGCAGCCACAGTGCAGCACCAGAGGCCAGAAAAATTAGGCATGTACACAAAATTAGGTATTGTTGCAGCTGCTGTTTTCCAGGCAGAAAGTGCACTAAAACATTGCGGCTTGAACCCTAGTTGGTGGCGGAGAAGTCACGCAAGTCATCCAGCATGCAGAGATTAAATACAGCAGCGTGTGGACCATTTTTAGCCTAAGGTATCTCATCAGGCCTTTTTTAGTCAAATGCATCCCCCACTGTCCGTCCCTTCGGGATCCATGCCTCATTCATCTTAATAAAGGTGAGGTAATCTAGACTTTTTTGACCTAGACGACTTCTCTTCTCAGTGACAATACCTCCTGCTGCGCTGAAGGTCCTTTCTGACAGGACACTTGAAGCGGGGCAGGCCACAGGTCAAGCCTGCACACCCAATAGTCAAGGGGTTCATCGCTCCTCAGAGTGTCGATATCTGCAGTTAAGGCGAGGTAGTCTGCTACCTGTCGGTCGAGTCATTCTCTCTGAGGGTGGACCCCGAAGGGCTGTGGCGATGCATAGGACTTAAAAAGCTCCACATGTCCTCCATCAACAACACGTCTGTAAAGCGTCCTGTCCTTGCCGGCGTGGTTGTGGTAAGAGGAGGATTACTTTCACCTCTTCCCCTGGTAGATTCCCGTTGTGCTGTGACATCACCCTTATACGCTGTGTAAAGCATAACTTTTAACTTGTTTTGGAACTGCTGCATCCTTTCCGACTTCCGGTAATTTGGTAACATTTCAGCCACTTTCTGCTTATACCAGGGGTCTAGTAGCGTGGCCACCCAGTACAGGTCGTTCTCCTTCAGCCTTTTTATACGATGGTCCCTCAACAGGCATGACAGCATGAAAGACCCCATTTGCACAAGGTTGGATGCCGAGCTACTCCTGTCCCGTTCCTCGTCCTCACTGATCTCATTGAAGGTCTGTTCTTCCCCCCCAGCCACGTACAACACCACAGGTACCAGATAGGTGACAACGAGCACCCTGGGATGCCTGCTGTGGTTGGTCTTCCTCCTCCTCAAAGCCACATTCCTCCTCTGACTCCTCTTCCTCAGACTCCTCTTCCAGCGTTGCCGCAAGTCCAGCAAGAGATGCTGATAAGGCTGTTTCTGGTGGTGATGGTGACCACAACTCTTCCTCTTCACGCTCATCTACGGCCTGATCCAGCACTCTTCGCAGGGCACGCTCCAGGAAGAAAACAAATGGGATGATGTCGCTGATGGTGCCTTCGGTGCGACTGACTAGGTTTGTCACCTCCTCGAAAGGACGCATGAGCCTGCAGGCATTGCGCATAAGCGTCCAGTAACGTGGCAAAAAAATACCCAGCTCTGCAGAGGCTGTCCTAGCACCCCGGTCATACAAATACTCGTTGACGGCTTTTTCTTGTTAGAGCAGGCGGTCGAACATTAGGAGTGTTGAATTTCATGTCGGGCTGTCGCAAATCAAGCGCCTCACTGGCATGTTGTTTCGCCGCTAAATATCGGAAAAGTGCGCCATGGCCGTGTAGGAACGCCTGAAATGGCCACACACCTTCCTGGCCTGCTTGAGGACGTCCTGTAAGCCTGGGTACTTATGCACAAAGCGTTGTACGATCAGATTCAACACATGTGCCATGCACGGCACATGTGTCAACTTGCCCAAATTCAATGCCGCCAACAAATTGCTTCCGTTGTCACACACCACTTTGCTGATCTCCAGTTGGTGTGGAGTCAGCCACTGATCCACCTGTGCGTTCAGGGAAGACAGGAGTGCTGGTCCGGTGTGCTTTCAGGCAAGTCAACCCCAAGACGGCGTGACACTGTCGTATCCGGGATGTGGAATAGCCCCTGGGGAGCTGGGGGGGGTGAAGTTGATGTGGAGCAAGACGCAGCAGCAGAAGAGGACTCAACAGAGGGGGTTAGCGAAGAGGATGGAGTAGGAGGAGTAGAGGAGGTGGCAGCAGGCCTGCCTGCAAGTCGTGGCGGTGTCACCAACTCCTCTGCAGAGCCACGCATTCCATGCTTGGCAGCCGTCAGCAGGTTTATCCAATGCGCAGTGTACGTGATATACCTGCCCTGACCGTGCTTTGCAGACTAGTTATCGGTGGTCAGATGGACCCTTGCCCCAACACTGTGTGCCAGACATGCCATGACTTCCTTTTCCACAATAGAGTACAGGTTGGGGATTGCCTTTTGTGGAAAAAAAATTTGGCCGGGTACTTTCCACTGCGGTGTCCCAATAGCTACAAATTTTATGAAGGCCTCAGACTCCACCAGCTTGTATGGTAAAAGCTGGCGGGCTAAGAGTTCCGACAAGCCAGCTGTCAGACGCCGGGCAAGGGGGTGACTCTGTGACATTGGCTTCTTACGCTCAAACATTTCCTTGACAGACACCTGACTGTGGGCAGATGAGCAGGAACTGCTGAAGGTGAGAGGCGGAGTGGCGGATGGTTGAGAGGGGGCAAGGAGGACAGCAGTGGTTGACGTGGCTGAAGATGCTGGACCAGGAGGAGGATGGTGGCTTTGAGTTTGTGTGCTGCTTGTACTCATCATGTGTTGATCCCATAGGCGTTTGTGATGTGAGATCATGTGCCTTCGCTAAGCAGTTGTACCTAGGTGGGTGTTGGACTTCCCACGACTCAGTTTCTTTTGGCACAGGTTGCAAATGGCATCGCTGTTATCAGAGGCAGACATACAAAAAAAATGACACACTGCTGAGCTATGCAATGACGGCATTCTGGTGGTGGCAACAGCATGCGTTGATTGGCGTGCTGTCTGGCTGACCCCGGGTGCCGATACATGCTGTCTGACTGTGCCACTAGCTCCTTGCGACGACCTCCCCCTGCTTCCAACTCGTCTCCTCCTCTCTGTCTCCCCATCTGAACTTTCCCCCTGTTCTTCTTCTCTTCGAGCGGGCACCCATGTGACATCCACGGACACATCGTCATCATCAACCGCTTCACTTGTATCTGACAACTCAGCAAAGGAAGCAGCAGCAGGTACAACATCATCATCATCACACCGTACGTCCATGTGTGTAATTCTGAGACATATCCCTGTTATCTACATCCCCTGGCAATAATGGTTGCGCATCACTCATTTCTTCCAACTGATGTGTAAATAACTCCTCTGACAGATCAAGTGAAGCAGCTGTGGTGCTAGTGTTGGTGGTGGCGGTAGGCGGGTGAGTGGTAACTTGAGAGGTGCCCGAAGCTGAGCTGGAGGAGGATGGTGCGTCAAGGTTCAGAGAGGAAGCTGTAGAAGATTGGGTGTCCTGTGTTAGCCAGTCAACTATGTCCTCAGAACTTTTGGAGTTCAGGGTACGTGGCCTCTGAACACTGGGCATTATTCTAGGGCCAAAGGAAATCACAGCACCATGACCACGACGGCCCCTGCGGGGTGGCCTGCCTCTGCCTGTCATTTTTTTTTCGATTAGTGGTACTATGCGTGCAAGCTACTGTGACACCAGATATGAGTGGTGGGCACTGGCAGTAGTGGGCACAGTACACGCTGTGGGCCTGAAACACATGATTGCAGGCAACTGCAATTATATTACAGTGAAAAAATTGTTTTATTGTTTTAAATGCAAGCTACTGTGACACCAGATATGAGTGGTGGCACTGGGCACTGGCAGTAGTGGGCACTGGCAGTACACGCTGTGGGCCTGAAACACACGCTTGCAGGCAACTGCAATTATATTACAGTAAAAAAAGTTTTTATTGTTTTAAATGCAAGCTACTGTGACACCAGATATGAGTGGTGGCACTGGGCACTGGCAGTAGTTTGCACAATACACGCTGTGGGCCTGAAACACACGCTTGCAGGCAACTGCAATTATATTACAGTGAAAAAATTGCTTTATTGTTTTAAATGCAAGCTACTGTGACACCAGATATGAGTGGTGGCACTGGCAGTAGTGGGCACAGTAGACACTGTGGGCCTGAAACACACGCTTGCAGGCAACTGCAATTATATTACAGTGAAAAAATTGTTTTACTGTTTTAAATGCAAGCTACTGTGACACCAGATATGAGTGGTGGCACTGGGCACTGGCAGTAGTGGCCACAGTACACGCTGTGGGCCTGACACACACGCTGGCAGGCAACTACAATTATATTACAGATAAAAAATTGTTTTATTTTAAATGCAAGCTACTGTGACACCAGATATGAGTGGTGGCACTGGCAGTAGTGGGCACAGTACACACTGTGGGCCTGAAACACACGCTTGCAGGCAACTGCAATTATATTACAGTGAAAAAATTGTTTTACTGTTTCAAATGCAAGCTACTGTGACACCAGATATGAGTGGTGGCACTGGGCACTGGCAGTAGTGGGCACAGTACACGCTGTGGGCCTGACACACACGCTGGCAGGCAACTGCAATTATATTACAGAGAAAGAAAAAAAAAGCTGACTGATGTACTAGCCCTAAAAAGGGCTTTTTGGGGTGATGTCAGTACGCTGTCCTTACAGCAGATCAGATGAGTCTTTGAGGACTGGAGTGGACACAGAACACTGGCCTAGCTAACGATTTCCCTATTAAATCAGCAGCAGCAGCACTCTCCCTGCTCTCACTAACACTGCAGCTTCCGAATGAATCTAAGATTGATGCTGTCCTTGCTTTTTTTATAGGAGGTGGGAGGGTCTGGGAAGGAGGGTCTGCTGCTGATTGGCTGTGTTAGAACTATTGGGTATAAATAAAGTCCATAAGTATAAGGCCTATATAAGATGTATGGACAATGAACCTAAAGAACAACCATTTTGTCTTATTTTAAAAAGTGCAGGGTGAGTTCAGGATTATTAACCAAGGATTAACAATATGTACCAGAGTGTTTACCCAAGTCTGTTTTTGTGAGAAGGAGATCTCCCAAGGTCTAATGAAAAGTAATTGCCTAGATAAGACAATGTATTAGAAATGTGCTGAGTTTTAAAGGGTTTCTATCACTTCGTTTCACCTATTTAGCTTTCAGACACTAGCGATCCGCTAGTGTCTGCTTTATCTAACCATCCTAATATAAGAGCTTATTGTCCTGCCGTTTAGCTAAAAAAAGAACTTATATAGATATGCAAATGAGCCTCTAGGTGCTATGGGGGCGTGATTAGCACCTAGAGGCTCCGTCTACCTTAACAAACTGCCGCCGCCCAGCGCGTCCCTCCAGCCCGCCCATCTCCTCCGGAATGCGATGCTCCTCGTATTCGGCGCATGCGCAGTGAATGTCTGATCGCTTCCCTGCTCAGACATCTCCACTGCGCCTGCGCCGATGACGTCATAGTGCTCCGAGGAACAGGCGCAGTGGAGATGTCTGAGCAGGGAAGCGATCAGACATTCACTGCGCATGCGCAGAACAGAGACGCGCACGGAGAGGATCGCTTCAGCTGGAGATGGGCGGGCTGGAGGGACGCGCTGGGCGGCGGCAGTTTGTTAAGGTAGACGGAGCCTCTAGGTGCTAATCACGCCCCCATAGCACCTAGAGGCTCATTTGCATATCTATATAAGTTATTTTTTTAGCTAAACGGCAGGACAATAAGCTCTTATATTAGGATGGTTAGATAAAGCAGACACTAGCGGATCGCTAGTGTCTGAAAGCTAAATAGGTGAAACAAAGTGATAGAAACCCTTTAATGATTTTCAGTGAATAGAAAGTGTATAATCTTTCTTTGTTTTTTTTTTATATTAATCAATGTATGAGTGGATTTTGATTTTTATATCATCAATTTAAATACGTGTGTTGTACTGTATATACACTCACCTAAAGAATTATTAGGAACACCATACTAATACGGTGTTGGACCCCCTTTTGCCTTCAGAACTGCCTTAATTCTACGTGGCATTGATTCCACAAGGTGCTGATAGCATTCTTTAGAAATGTTGGCCCATATTGATAGGATAGCATCTTGCAGTTGATGGAGATTTGAGGGATGCACATCCAGGGCACGAAGCTCCCGTTCCACCACATCCCAAAGATGCTCTATTGGGTTGAGATCTGGTGACTGTGGGGGCCATTTTAGTACAGTGAACTCATTGTCATGTTCAAGAAACCAATTTGAAATGATTCGAGCTTTGTGACATGGTGCATTATCCTGCTGGAAGTAGCCATCAGATGATGGATACATGTTCTCATTCTGTTTACGCCAAATTCGGACTCTACCATTTGAATGTCTCAACAGAAATCGAGACTCATCAGACCAGGCAACATTTTTCCAGTCTTCAACAGTCCAATTTTGGTGAGCTCGTGCAAATTGTAGCCTCTTTTTCCTATTTGTAGTGGAGATGAGTGGTACCCGGTGGGGTCTTCTGCTGTTGTAGCCCATCCGCCTCAAGGTTGTGCATGTTGTGGCTTCACAAATGCTTTGCTGCATACCTCGGTTGTAACGAGTGGTTATTTCAGTCAATGTTGCTCTTCTATCAGCTTGAATCAGTCGGCCCATTCTCCTCTGACTTCTAGCATCCACAAGGCATTTTTGCCCACAGGACTGCCGCATACTGGATGTTTTTCCCTTTTCACACCATTCTTTGTAAACCCTAGAAATGGTTGTGCATGAAAATGCCAGTAACGGAGCAGATTGTGAAATACTCAGACCGGCCCGTCTGGCACCAACAACCATGCCACGCTCAAAATTGCTTAAATCACCTTTCTTTCCCATTCTGACATTCAGTTTGGAGTTCAGGAGATTGTCTTGACCAGGACCACAACCCTAAATGCATTGAAGCAACTGCCATGTGATTGGTTGACTAGATAATTGCATTAATGAGAAATAGAACAGGTGTTCCTAATAATTCTTTAGGTGAGTGTATAAGAGTGTGGTCATTTTTGAGTGTATGTCATTTTTAGAAACTCTCCCAGAGTAAAGCACAAGTTGATGATCTCTTTGCTGAAGATTTCTTGAATAGAGAAATGTGGACACAGGTGATCATAAACAAACCCTGTCTTTTCCCCAGAACAATGACCTAAGAATGGTCATGTGTATCTTGATTTAATTAGGTCTGGTCAAGAGATTAAGGGATGAACGAGGTGTTTGACTAAATACAAAAGTCATTGTCTATTCAAGATCTCCTCAAGGTTTTGTCTGAAATAAATTTATGTTAAAATTTATTGCTAGTAAATGAATAAGGGAATATATAGAAAACATAAATAAGTGCCTTGACTTTTGTATGGAGTACTAGTGCCATCTAGTGTTAGGGTAACATAAAGGTTTAGGGTGTATTTTCCCTAGGGAGGTTTTATAATTATAAAGTGAGGTCACTAGTTAATGATAAAACTTGGCCAAGCCCATTCTAAGATAGGATAAAAAGATGGTATGGGCTGAGAGAAAGGATCTCTAACCACCAGCAGAAGGAACTATCATCAAGGGAGGATCATCAGGAAACCATCAAAAGGGAGAAGACCAGATCCAGCCCTGACCACCTTTTCAGTCATTGGAGGCAGCCATCTTAGAACCATTGAAACTGATTTCTGCTAGCTGACATTTTGGTATAGTATAACCTTACCTATATTTTATAGGATAATTAATTTATATAATACATATCTATATATATTCAATTAACCATACCTAGTGTATAGTATCTGTTTTGGAATAAGATTGGGGTGTACCTGCAGCATCATCCTGAAAATTAATCCAATACAGGGAGATTGAAAATATACTGGTGAATACACGGTATTATCTCCAAGGAATTGAATTCAGTTCTAGACCGGTATGGTTGATTATATATATATATATCTCTGTATAGATAAAAGATAAACCGGATTTGGGTTTAATCAGACATTTGTCGGCTGAGAGAAATTGAGTATCAAATTGATTTAAAATATAATTGAAGGGTATTATTATAATAAGGCATAATTGTGTATATATATATATTCTCAATTATTTTAGACTTTCTCATTATTTTGCATATCATTGATTGAATTTCAATTGTCACTAATTTTATTATACTGTATATTATTTTGCACTAAAAATTGTATTAATAAATGACATATATATTTTGTCTGTAACTGGGTTTTGTCTTCAATTCAACGCAGATCACGAGCTTATTTTAGCTTGTTATTTATGATAATAAATTAGAATCTCCTTCATTACAGATTTTAATTTATTCACATAAATAATATAGACTGTCAATCGGAGACAGCATAAATGGTCCGACAGCTGGAATGTGTCTGCTGACTGTGAGGTACAGGGTCAAAGTTTGCTCAATGATGACGTATAGGGGGTGGACCGAACATCGCATATGTTCGCCCGCCGCGGCGAACGCGAACAAGCGATGTTTGCCGGGAACTGTTCGCCGGCGAATAGTTCGGGACATCTCTATTCCCAAGATCCAATTTGGTTTGTATTCAAGACCCTCAATTCATTTTATAATCTGAGTACTGTCTTTTGTGTATGTTTTGGGAATTTTTACCACGGGTTGAAGTAAACGATCTATATACTGTGATAAATTGGATGTTAAAGAGCCGATTCCGGATATTATGGGTCGACCTGGGGGATTTTCTAGGTTTTTACGTACCTTTGGCAGGCAATAAAACATAGGTAGTCTATTTTCGGTGTTTAGGATAAATTTAGCTTCTTGGTCCAATAAAATTTTCTTTTCCACTCCTTTCTGACAATACTCAATCAGTAATTGATTGTATTCTTTGGTGGGGTCTCTAATTATTTTTTTTGTATGTGGTTTGATCCAGTAATTGTCTGTTACATTCTTGCTCATATTTTTCTATATCTAGAATCACTACTGCCCCCTCCCCTTGTCCGCCGGTCGGATAATAATGTTATTTTGTCTCTGTAATTGTTTGATGGATTCAATTTCCTGGTTTGAGAAGTTATTTCTTTTAGTTTTCACATTCATGCGTCTTAAATCAGATTCTACACTCTTGCGAAATGTAGCCATTTCTTGGCTTATTTCTTGCCTTGGAGTTGTAATCTTATGTCTTGTTTGTATTAATAATCAATAAAATAAAGAATTTTCAAAAAAGATGAGATACGGTTGGGTATAGAGGCATACAGGTTCTGTATGGTATTCTGTGGCACATTTGTCCTCTGATGTTACAGCTGGGCCTGTAGATCCAGCACACTTGTAGGTTGATGAAGCTGGCATCCCAGATGGTTCCATAAATGCTCGAGGGGCAATAAATCTGGTGACCGGGCAGCCAATGAAGTGTTGTAATCTGTGTGGAGATATTCCTAGGAAACCCTTGATGTGTGCGGGCAAGAATTATTCTGCTGAGAAATGCAAATGGGGCCCCCTGTGTCTTGATGCTAGACAACGAAACTGAAGCTGCTCGTGCACGTCAGTGGATCAAATGATCTTCTGTACTGGTGGTCAGTTTGGGCTTTCCGGAGCCTGTTTGCCAAGTGTTTGTGCCCACGTATAACCGCTGCTTCCAACACCTAACAGCTAGGTTCAGCCTAGATGGTGGTCAATTTGTCAAAATGACCATCCTGCTTATTTCAGTCCATTGATGTGCCCTCTCTCAAGGTCTGACAACTGGGCAAAATGTCTTTGAGTACATCATAGAAGCATGTCTCTTAGGTAACGATCTGTCACCAAGAGGTACACTGCCCAAAAGTAGCCTCTGAGAACCTTTTCTATAGCAGCAGGTGGGATCGCTTTACGCTCTCTTCTGGGAAGACCTATTGTCTAATCAGACCACACCTGAAATTGTTTAGATATCTGCCTGAGATACAATTGCAGAGAGGTGACTTGGTTTAGATACAGCCAAGCTCACTGTACCACAGTTTATTGTATTCGTTTTTGTTTTATTTCCATTCACTTCTACTGTACAGGTGTTACACAAACAGTAGGGCAGGGAATTCGAATTCAGCTGTATCTGTAAACCCAACCAGATCTTGCAGCTTGGATATGATGGCCAGTGGGAAAAGGTCAATTGTAGGTCTCAAGAGGTGGGACCAACATCTCATATATATCATAAATGTCTAAAATGAGAATAAATCAACTTTTCTGTTTTTATCATGAAGATAATGTTTTTGTATTATTGCCCTGAAGTGACATACTGGTGATTATTAGTGTTGAGCGCGAATATTCGAATAGCGAATATTAATCGCGAATATCGCAACTTCGCTAATTCGCGAATATTTCGAATATAGTGCTATATATTCGCTATATCGAATATTCGTCATTTTTTAACATCTAAAAACATGATTTCTCCCTGCTTCTTTCTTGTGGGTCAATGAGTCATTGGCCCACAAGCAACTTAAGCAGGAAGGAATCATGTTTTCAAATGGGGAAAAAATGACGAATATTCTAAAAAACGAATATATAGTAATATATTCGTTATTTAGAATATTCGCCTTTTTTTTCTAATCTGTACAGTTGATCGCATACTCCTCCCCGACAAGCGTCCCCGTCACCATGGGAACGCCTGTGGATTAGAAAATACAATCGGATCTGAGTTTTCCCTGAGATTGTGAAAACTCAGATCCGATGGTATATTCTAACCCACAGGCGTTCCCATGGTGACGGGGACGCTTGTCGGGGAGGAGTATGCCAAAGTGGAATAACAGTACAGATTGAAAAAAAAGATGAATATTCTAAATAACGAATAACGAATATATTCGCTATATTGCTATAACTTCGTTTTTTAGAATATTCATATTCTAAAAAACAAAGCTATAGCAATATAGCGAATATTCGTAAAATACACATATAGACTACAATTTAGCTAATATAGTGCTATAGAATTTTTTTGTAAAAATATTCGCTATATTGCTATAACTTTGTTTTTTTGAGTATTCGTCATATTAGCATATATAGAATATATAGCAATATAGCGAATATTCGTAAAATACACATATTAGTCAATAGCCATAGCCAACCAATAGGAAAGTTGCCTTACAGTTAACAAAAAAAATCGCAATACGTGAATAATTAAATTGCATATTATTAGCGATAAATAGAATAATGACGAATATTCGATTTCAACGAATATAAGACGAATATCCATTACTCTGGCTTGCTCCATGTGTTTCCACCTGAAGCTGTGTTCAAGGGAGAATTCAGATTAAGGGCACTCTGCGTTCCCTGAGGTTCTCTGTAACAATCCATTGAGTGTATTAGTAAATTGTCATAGGCTGGACTATTTTTCTCTTTGATCAATATCTAACAATAAAGGAGTTTCATTTGTCAAATAGTTTTTGATGTTTCTCTATGTTGCTCCATGTATGTGCTCTCTGGATCCAACAATTTCTGTAGCTACGCTATTAGTTTTGGTCTTGGGGGTGTTTTTAAGAATGAGTATGATGTCAGTGGTGAACAACACTATTTTACATTCATTTGACCCTACTTTAATTCCATGATAAAGGGAGGAGTCCTCGAGATAACAAATCAGTGGTTCAGAGGCTAGATTACATAGTAACAGTGACAGGGAGCAGCCTGAGTCATTCCCTTGGTCAATTTAAATGGCTCTAAAAGAAAGTATTGAGTATCGATTCAAGCTGGAGGATTTATATATTGGTCCGAAATGAACTCTCTGAAATTCAAGTTGTCTTGAACCTTCCCAGCCAGCTCCACCTAATGTTACTAAAAGATTTCTTTACATGTAATGCTAGCAATGTGGTACGCTCGGGATACTGAGGATGGTTCTGGACCATGTGTAGAGCTGTCAGGACCTTGCAGATGTTCATAACAGCCGCTCATCCCCCAACAAATCCTACCTAAGATATACTGATTATATTAAAGAAGCCTTTCTATTGTTTTTTTTGTTTTTTCCTCTGCATCAGTCTTGCTGTCTGTAGGGTGTTTGTGTCTATCATCTCTGACCATCTCCAATCTGCTGTATTCTTCTCTGTGCCTCATCATGCGATACCTATATCAACCACCAGTACATTGCTTTGTTTTATGTGCTGACGCACGGTCACTCCTTCACTGCACTTCCTACTTCCTTTAGACTACAAGCTGACGTCACCACTGGCCTAGTGCCTCCCTTCTCCTTTCCATGCTCTGCTCAATGAGATGCATTTGAGCCTCACCTCTTAGATCTCAGTCTCTCACATATCTTCCTCAAGAACAGCAGGTAAATTTGTTCTTCTGAGGTGTAGCTCCTTAAGGCATTTTCAATGATTTTGATTCCTTCAGATGCATTATGACGACTGGTATTAAAGACACAGGAAGCTACATACACGGCAAGGTACCCGAAGCTTCACAGGCTTATATGTACAGCACATAGTTAAGGAACAACAGAGCCGTCTGCATGAGATGGGGCAGAACAGTCAGGCCCATTAAGGGATCCTTCACATGCCTCAGCAGTGCATTATATTATCTCTGCCTAATAAATTTGAGCCCCGTCAAACAATCTGGTAGTAGAGCCATCTGAGTTCTGGGCTCTGCAATACTTCAATTTCAGCAGTGGTAGGACTATCTGAGATCCTGTCTCTCTTTTATCTGAAATAATCTTGACGGCGCTGAATTTCGAAGGAAGTGCATTAAGATGAACTTCAGTGACACATGTAAGCACAACACCGACTTGTGGACAGTTTGCAAAGACACATGGATATTAGAGGCCTGCTGGAGGTCATTTTGCAGGCCTCTGGCACTGCTCCTCTGTCACGGAAGGTGTACAGCAAACAAGAAGACACAAAAGGAAGATCCGACTGACTGGATCCAAAACTAAGGAACAAAAGGGGGAGCCCTGCAACAGACCTGACTCTCTCCCTAACTGCTCAGCCTATGCAAAATTCTCAATGGTAGAAGATCGCATATCCTCGTACCTCGACTGCATAACACCTGAACACCCTATAATAGTGAGGGGACACGACCACCGGCTCCCTACACTTGATACGGAGGGAGTCAGGGTCACCTGAGATCCAGCAAACAGGAAAATACAAATGAATGAACAAAACTTATCTGTAGAAGACTCAGTAGTAGCATCCAGCATGCATACACTCCAGGAAGTTGTATAAACCACAAAGTGATGCAGTATGGGAAGGGATTTAAAGGGATGCAATCAGTGCAACTACATGACAGCTGAGAGAGGCTAACGAGATGAGAAAATGAAAGCAAAACAAAAGGAACCTCAAGGAGGAGGTTCTGAAGGACGTCTGTCAGAGCTTCTCAGATGTCTGGTGGTGACAGTACCCCTCCTTCTACGAGTGGACTCCTGACACTCAGAGCCCACCTTCTCAGGATGGGACCTATGGAAAGCCCTGATGAGACGAGTGGCCTTAATGTCCGTCACTGGGACCCACATCCTCTCCTCAGGACCATAACCCTCCCAATGAACGAGGTACTGGAGAGAACCGCGGACAACACGAGAATCCACAATCCTAGAGACCTGAAATTCAAGATTACCATCAACCACAATCGGAGGAGGAGGCAAAGACGAGGGTACAATGGGTTGGACATAAGGTTTTAATAAGGACTTATGAAAAACATTATGGATCTTCCAAGTCTGAGGAAGATCAAGACGGTAGACAACAGGATTGATGACGGACAAGATTTTGTAAGGCCCAATAAACTTAGGACCCAACTTCCAGGAGGGAACCTTCAATTTGATATTCTTAGTAGACAACCACACCAGATCACCAACATTCAGGTCCGGATCAGGCACACGTCTCTTATCCGCCACACGCTTATATCTCTCACTCATGCTCTTTAGATTATCCTGAATCTTTTGCCAAATCGATGACAAAGACGAGGAGAATCTGTCCTCATCAGGTAAACCAGAAGACCCCTCTCCAGAGAATGTCCCAAACTGCAGATGAAACCCATATGCACCAAAAAATGGTGACTTATCAGAGGACTCCTGACGACGGTTATTTAAAGCAAACTCAGCAAGGGACAAAAAAGAACACCAATCCTCCTGATTCTCCGCCACAAAACAGCACAGATATGTCTCCAGATTCTGATTGACGCGCTCTGTCTGACCATTCGACTGCGGGTGGAAAGCAGAAGAGAATGACAACCGAACCCCCAAACGAGAACAGAAAGCCTTCCAGAATCTGGAAACAAACTGTGTGCCCCTATCAGAGACAATGTCTGAAGGAATACCATGCAATTTGACAATGTGATCAATAAATGCCTGCGCCAGCGTCTTAGCATTGGGCAAGCCAGGAAAAGGAATGAAATGCACCATTTTGCTAAAATGGTCCACCACCACCAGAATCACAGTCTTCCCCGAGGAACGAGGCAGGTCCGTAATGAAGTCCATGGACAGATGTGTCCAAGGACGGGAAGGAATGGGTAACGGAAGGAGAGGACCTGATGGCCGTGAATGAGGGACTTTGGCACGAGCGCAGGTCTCGCAGGCTGCCACAAAACCCTTAACCGACTTACGAAGCGCCGGCCACCAGAATCTCCGAGCGATGAGATCCACTGTGGCTCTTGCCCCCGGGTGCCCAGCAAGGACAGTATCGTGGTGCTCCTTAAAAATCTTGTGTCTTAAAGCGAGAGGCACAAACAACCTCCCAGGAGGACAAAGATCAGGAGCCTCTGACTGGGCTACCTGAATCTCTGCCTCCAATTCAGGATAAAGAGCAGAGACCACCACACCTTCAGCCAAAATGGGACCCGGGTCTTCAAAATTCCCACCTCCCGGAAAACAACGTGACAGGGCATCCGCCTTCACATTCTTAACCCCAGGGCGGAAGGTGACAACAAAATTAAACCTTGAAAAGAACAAAGGCCATCTGGCCTGTCTCGGGTTCAGACGCTTGGCTGTCTCCAAGTAGGCCAGATTCTTATGGTCAGTAAACACGGTAATAGGGTGTCTGGCTCCCTCTAGCCAATGGCGCCATTCCTCAAAAGCTAACTTGATGGCCAACAACTCCCTATCTCCCACATCGTAATTTCTCTCTGCGGAGGAGAGTTTCTTCGAGAAAAAGGCACACGGTCGCCATTTGGCAGGAGAGGGACCCTGAGACAAGACCGCACCCACACCCACCTCAGAAGCATCAACCTTAACTATGAAGGGTAGAGAAATATCAGGTTGTACCAAGATGGGAGCGGAAGCAAAACTCTCCTTGATATTAGAAAAGGCCTTACTCGCCTCTACCGACCAGGAAGAAAAATCTACCCCCTTTCTAGTCATATCAGTGAGTGGTTTAACAACAGAGGAATAATTCAAAATAAACTTCCTGTAATAATTGGCAAAACCCAGAAAACGCATCAGCGCCTTCTGATTCTCAGGAAGCTCCCACTCAAGCACACCGCGGACCTTCTCGGGGTCCATGCGAAAACCAGAAGCGGAGAGAAGAAACCCCAGAAATTGAATTTCTGGAACCGCAAACACACATTTTTCCAGTTTAGCGTACAATTTATTCTCCCGCAGGATGAGCAAGACCTGACGTAAATGTTCCTTATGAGTTTTGAAATCAGGAGAAAAAATCAAAATGTCATCCAGATACACTAATACAAATTTCCCCATTAAATGATAAAAAATGCTGTTCACAAAATGCTGAAAGACGGCTGGAGCATTCATCAAACCAAAAGGCATAACCAAATTCTCAAAATGGCCCTCAGGGGTATTGAAGGCCGTCTTCCATTCGTCTCCTTCTCTGACCCTGACCAGGTTGTATGCCCCTCTTAGATCCAATTTGGAAAAAACTTTAGCCCCCACAATCTGGTTAAACAGGTCCGGGATCAGAGGAAGCGGATAAGGGTCACGAATTGTGATACTGTTCAGCTCCCTGAAATCCAGACATGGTCTTAAAGAACCATCTTTTTTCTTAACAAAGAAAAAACCAGCGGCAACAGGTGACTTCGAGGGTCGTATGTGTCCCTTTCTCAGACTCTCAGAGATATAAGCACGCATAGCGACCCTTTCAGGTTGGGAGAGATTGTATAAACGAGATTTAGGCAGCTTGGCGCCTGGGGTGAGATTAATAGGGCAATCGTACTCCCTGTGAGGGGGCAATTCCTGAACACCACTCTCAGAAAACACATCCGAAAATTCAGAGAGAAAAGATGGTACAGTCTTAGTAGAAACCTCTGAAACAGATGTCGTGAGGCAATTCTCTCTGAAAAACTCACTCCAACCATTTATTTGCCTCGCTTGCCAATCAATGGTGGGGTTATGTTTAGTGAGCCAGGGTAGCCCCAACACTAGAGGAGTAGGCAACCCGTTCAGGACGAAACATGACACATCCTCAACATGAGTATCACTCACAATCAAACGGATATTGTGAACTATGCCCTTTAACGATTTCTGAGAAAGTGGAACGGAATCAATAGCAAAAACAGATATATCCTTTCCCAAAGTGCATACCTGGAAACCATGAGTTATAGCAAATTGATTATAAATAAGATTGACAGCTGCTCCACTATCTACAAAAATCTCTCAAAAAATATTCTTGCTCTTTAGCGCCACCCTGGCAGGTAGGACAAAACGGGAACTGCAAGCAAACGGAAAACCTTCAATTTCCGCATCAACCTTGCCAATAGTAACAGATGGAACGTTTTTAGAGGATTTTTTTCTTTTTGTTTCTTTAGTACTCTCAAAAAACTGCCTGAATCTCCTAGAGGGACAAACATTTGCCAAATGATTTATACCTCCACAACAGAAACAAACCTTCCCATGAGAGCTGAATCCTCTATTGTCAGAGGCAAGCAAACCCAGCTGCATGGGCTCCTGCTCAGAAGGGATTGAGAGCGACTGAGACCCCTGTGCACTGAATGAGACCGCCGCACTGTCCTTGGACTGAGTATGACAGGAAGGAGTGATCTCTCCTCTCTCTCTAAGACGCCTGTCAATACGAACGGCCCGAGACATGGCAGAGTCCAAGGAGGTAGGTCTCTCATGAAAGGCAAATGCATCTTTCAATCCCTCTGAAAGACCATGGCAAAACTGACTTCAGAGTGCAGCATCATTCCAACCAGTATCAGCTGCCCATCTCCGAAATTCTGAACAATATATCTCTGCGGACTGTTTACCCTGGCATAAAAGACGTAATCTAGACTCAGTCAGAGCAATACGATCCGGATCATCATATATCTGACCCAGGGCTAAAAAAAATTCATCCACTGAACAGAGGGGCCGTGCCCCCACCGGCAGCGAAAAAGCCCAGGACTGAGCGTTATCCCTGAGCAGCGAGATGATGATCCCCACCCTCTGCTCCTCATCACCAGAGGAATGGGGAAGTAGGCGAAAATGGAGTTTGCAAGCCTCTCTAAAATGAACAAAATTCTCACTACCCCCGGAGAACGTATCCGGGAGCGAGATCTTAGGCTCAGAACAAACTCCCACGAACGCAAGCTGAACCGGTCACCTGAAACTGCGAAACAGTTTTACGGAGATCTGCTACCTCCAATGAAAGACCCTGCATGTGTTCAGTCAAAAGTGAAACCGGATCCATGCTTGAGACGGTTTTGGCAGTTTTTTTTTATAATGTCACGGAAGGTGTACAGCAAACAAGAAGACACAAAAGGAAGATCCGACTGACTGGATCCAAAACTAAGGAACAAAAGGGGGAGCCCTGCAACAGACCTGACTCTCTCCCTAACTGCTCAGCCTATGCAAAATTCTCAATGGTAGAAGATCGCATATCCTCGTACCTCGACTGTATAACACCTGAACACCCTATAATAGTGAGGGGACACGACCACCGGCTCCCTACACTTGATACGGAGGGAGTCAGGGTCACCTGATTTCAGCAAACAGGAAAATACAAATGAATGAACAAAACTTATCTGTAGAAGACTCAGTAGTAGCATCCAGCATGCATACACTCCAGGAAGTTGTATAAACCGCAAAGTGATGCAGTATGGGAAGGGATTTAAAGGGGTGCAATCAGTGCAACTACATGACAGCTGAGAGAGGCTAAAGAGATGAGAAAATGAAAGCAAAACAAAAGGAACCTCAAGGAGGAGGTTCTGAAGGACGTCTGTCAGAGCTTCTCAGATGTCTGGTGGTGACATCCTCCTTGCACAAAGGAGGAGGTAGCGGTTCTGCTGCTGGGTTTATGCCCTCCTACGGCCCCCTCCACGTCTCCTGGTGTACTGGCCAGTCTCCTGGTATCTGCTCTATGCTCTGGACACTGTGCTGACAGACACAGCTAACCTTTTTGCCACAGCTCACATTGATGTGCCATCCTGGATGAGCTGCACTACCTGACCAACTTCTGTGGGTTGTAGACACCGCTGCATGCTACCTCAAAATTGCAAAAGTGGTCATCACCTGACTTCCAATTTTTTGGCACCGAAAAGGAATCACTCCAGTAGAAGTATGGCAAAAAATCCCAGCAGACACTCTTTATCTTCAAAACATCTCTTTCTTTATTTCATCAATGCAGATACATATTGAGGATGCGTGTCGGCCCATCTAGCCTTCATCAGCTCATTACAAACAGAATAATGTGTAGCCCTAAAAACATATCCAAACTCCTCCTCCTCTCTGACATGGAGTAACCACAGCTGAATGTGATAATGAATTGCTATGCTAGTAAATCACTCCACTGAACCATTGTGACAACACCTCAGACAAACAAAACCTGTATAAAGCAAAATAAATGGCATCTGTACAAAAACAGAATGTGCAACAAATGTCAATGTAGATATCGCTTGCTTGCAGTAAATCATAGTAAATTCCCAGTCTGTAAAAGAATCCAAAAATAGTCCAGAAATAAACATATTCACACACAAGCATATTAGACATAGATCTTATATCAAATGAGTAACCTCATATTCACGGTTCAATCCCCTGGGTTGCAATGTCCATAGGGTATGTATCCAAAATGCCTCCCTGCGCAACAATTGCATTTTAATATCACCTCCTCTTCTATGTCGTCTAACTTGCTCCAAACCCTGGAACCTAAGTTGAGAAATCAAATGACGTGATTTGTGGAAGTGAGCCGGCAACGGTAAAAGCAAATTAGCAGTGTGTATGTTTGACTTGCTTTTACATATGTGATCCCTAATCAACTGTATCGTTTCCCCAATGTAGGCCAGGCCACATGGACATTAGATCATGTACACTACATTTGCTGAATCACAGGTAAAAAAAACGTTAATTTTATATGTCCTTCCAGTATGGCGGTGGTGAAAGGAGTCTCCCTTGATTATGTGCGAACATTGCACACAGTGCAGGCAAGGACAAGTACCTTTTCTTTGGCTGCCTAATGCTTTTTGCTGCAACGTAGCCTGCATTGTACCAGTATCTGCGTGGACCAATTTGTCGCGATAACTAGTCCCACGTTTGTTGCAGATCAGTGGAGGATTTTTGAATTCCATTATCTGTGGATATAGTTACATAGTATATAAGGCCGAAAAAAGACATTTGTCCATCCAGTTCGGCCTGCTATCCTGCAAGTTGATCCGGAGGAAGGCAAAAAAAAAAACCCTGCGAGGTAGAAGCCAATTTGCCCCACTTAAGAGGAAAAAAATTCCTTCCTGACTCCAATCAGGCAATCATAATAACTCCCTGGATCAACTACCCCTCTCTAGTAGCTATAGCCTGTAATATTATTACACTCCAGAAATACATCCAGGCCCCTCTTGAACTCTTTTAGTGAACTCACCATCACCACCTCCTCAGGCAGAGAGTTCCATAGTCTCACTGCTCTTACCGTAAATAATCCTTTTCTATGTTTGTGTACAAACCTCCTTTAATCCAGACGCAGAGGATGTCCCCTCGTCACAGTTACAAAAAACCACGTGACCTAACGGAACCAGGAGAAACCCTAGCCAACTCCACCCAAGGTGGGAAAAATAAATCGCTAGAGGATAAGGAGCAGGGCTAGACATCCTGCGCGAGAACTAACAGTTGACCAAGAGTGCCCGAAGAAGGATCTAGAACAGGGATCTCAAACTGCGGCCCTACAGCTGTTGCAAAACTACAACTCCCACAATGCCTGGACAGCCTACAGGTATCAGCCTACAGCAGGGCATTGTGGGAGTTGTAGTTTTGCAACAGCTGGAGGGCTGCAGTTTGAGATGCCTGATCTAGAAGAACCAGGGCTCCCCCCGAGGAAACAGGAGAGAAGCACAGCAACGTCTGTTGGTAACGACCTAGCGCTCTGCATATGGAAGGACGTAGGTTGAAGCACTGGAGGCTAAACGCTTGAGAGAAATCATAACAAGACTCACAAGGGAAGGGAGCGAGCCTCCTTTCACAGTAAGGAAGGGGGGGAAATGAAACACCTATGAGAAGGAGGGAACACCTTCCTGCCAGAGAAAAAACTGTCAACCCCCGGGAGAGGGGGGTCCTAGGAAATGGTCAGGAGAAGGGAATGTAAAGACCTGCTTCCCCTATAGAGGAACAAGCCACTGAAAGACATAATATCATTGTGAAATGTAAGACCAGAAATATCCCTGGCCACCTAAAGTCCCAGGGAAAAAAGGAATCAGTCGCAGGACTTGGAAAGACAAGCTGAGACCACTGGACTGAGAGATATTGGAGCAGAAGAGGACTCCAAGCAGCCTGTTGTGGAAATTTTATTATGCGGACATTTTACTTTAGGATGTGGGTGTGTTTTTATAGATTGTCATCTGTCTCCCTGTGTCTGATTTAGCCAAAGAGCGCTCTTGCAGAGGGTACTTTGGCTGAATCGGACCAGTGGTAAAACCGTCAGTATGAAAACCTTCTCATGGGCTTGGAGACATATCTGCTTTTAAGACATGCATATCTGCCTTGTCGGTATACTAGTACCGTATACTGACAATAGCCGTAGCAATATCTCGCAGATAATTTCAAACCTATGGGAACCAATAGAATGATCTAGATACTGATCACCTTTGAGCAGTATTGAATGAGGTCCATGCTGACCGTGATGGGGGGTGGGCGGCCACCTGGCTGATCAGACAATGGACATGACTCATCCTTCCTTATACAGGGATGGGGCGTGTGCATTGTCTGCCCAGCCACATTGATTGCCCTGTCCTTTCACATCACTTCGTGCATGTTATCACTTCCTGTATCCTTGTCTTGGGCCAGCCCCTTTTAAATAAAAGTACAGGCTGGGCATGGAGAAGGAGGAGTTGCTCAGAATTTTCAATCAAGATGGTAACACATGTGTCTATCTCTGACTGGGGCTGAGAGAAGGGATTCCCCTTTTTCCTTACACAAACTTTGATGCGAGCAGATTACAACTATTAATATTTTCTACAACAAGCCTAAGGAGAAAAAGATCTCCAAAAGAGGAAAGACTCCGTCCCAAAAGTGACCAATACAATACAATGTAAACTGCAAACCATAGCACTAAACAACTGGGAATGGAAACAGATGTTAGAGTCTCAAGAGGGCAACAAGCCTATGAGGACCCAGGAGGGAAAAGGACCAAACCGGGCCCAAAGAAGCAGCTGTCATACCGAACCTGTGTGGTCAGAATGTCATGGGAAGCTTCCCCAGAAGGGAGCGGCCAGCTAGATGGTCTAAGAATGAGTGGAATCAGGGACTCTGAGCAGGGGCCCAAGAAGGGTCCACAGAACCGGACTACCTAAGGACAATAGCCAGAAAATCAAGTAAACAACAATAGCCACAGCCTATGGAGATAGAGCACCCGAGAACCAGACAGGTGTACTGACTACAGCATCTGGAGATGGTCAAGTACTCTAACTATGAAGGGAGCAACGTGGCTGCATGGTGTACCTATAAAAAGTGCAAAGGCTACAGCCCCTGGAGATGAAGCACCATAGGACTGGACAGGTGTAAAGATTACAGCATCTGGAGACGGTACAGGTACTCTACCTATGAAGCAATGTAGCTGCTTGGTGCTCACTAGAACAGATAGGTGCAAGAGCTAAGGCAATTGAAGATGGCCTCTATACTCGCCTGGAGGGGGAGAATACGGCTGCATAGTGTACTGTAAAGGCTACAGACACTTACTCTCGTGAATCAGGGCTCCCTCTGTATATATGGTTGCGTGACGCATGCTAGCAACAGAATGGCTTATTTGGCTACAGCGCCTGGCGGGAACACTCTCCGACTAGGAGGGTGTGTAGAATATAGCCCCTGGTACAGACAGTGCTGGGTACAGCATTTGGCATTGGTACAAGTACCCCCCTGTTAAGGGGAAGGCGTAAGCACCTGGGACACCACGTAGGTGTGCCGGCATGCTAAACACCTGGCGGGCTGACTTACCAGTGTGCAGCCAGGGGAGCATCATCCGAAAGTCCGCTAGAGGGGATACCAACCTTGAAGATGAGAGGTTCCTCAGTGGACATTAGTCTTTAACCACCCAAAGAGAATCTGTATGGTGGAAGACCGCCTGAGGCTGTTACCGAAAGAGAATCGGAGCAGAGGTGTCCCCCGAGGCAGCAGATGGAATGGCAGGGAAGGATTTGTCACCAGCCTCAGACCCCGAGGATAGATGTGACAACCCGAGGTCGTCTGCGGGACCTAGTAGAGTGTGCCCCATCCGCGGAAGGGTCCCTGGGAGGGCAGAGGTGGCCGCAAGTTTGGGCAGGCAATCGGTTCAGCGACTCTGCCATAGATTTGGAGAGTCGGACAGAATTCCCTATGGCATGGGACAGGGAAGAAGCGCAGTCACGAGAGACCGATACAGAAGTGGGTCAGGGCAAAATGACCGACACAGAATTAGGTCAGGGCGACATGACAGGGCTGGGGGGGCTACCGCTCACAAACAGGGACAGGAAAACCGTTTAAGTGGTGTCTTTATGAACCGTGTACGGACGTCACCCCAGAGCAGACGTTACTAGAGGTCAACTTACCTCATGGGGGAATATTTATATGTACTGAACGGTCACCTCAGAACAGTCCGACTGCCAGAGAAACACAATCACTGGAGGGGACTCGGGGAAGCAGAGGGGGAGGCTGGGAAGGGAAGAAAAACGCCAGCCACAGACTGTCTTACCAGACCTCAGGTGCTGTCTCCCGAAGTGGCGCTACAGCAGCTGCAGAGGGGACCAGGGGAAGGAGCCAGGAGGGTCGGGGAGAAGAGGAGAGCCCCGGGGTGCTCTGTTTTCCCCTCCCCCCGGGAAACAGGGGGGTAAAAGGCGCCCAGAACCCCTGCTAAGGTAAACCACCCCCAGGCCACAGAGGGAACTAACCTGGTGACCCCAAAGCCTTGGGGCAGTTCAGGGACGGGGGAAGATGCTTACTGTCAGACGTCTTCGGGTCACCCCATCGGCAGACTCAACACGGGAACCGTGGGAATGCCGGCATGCCTCTGCGGATGCAGTAATGGGGGACTGGGTGACCGGCGATGGTACCTGAGTACACGCCCACAGGCGATGGAGCCCCATCCTGCAGCAAGCCAAAACCTGCAGAAGAGAGAAAAAAAAAGAATAAAAAAAAACAATAAAAAAGCAGCAAGACCTGCGGAAAAAGAGCAGGTCATGTCTTCCTCCTACGGACACTACACTAAAACTTAGTAACCTAGTGCTGTGGGGAGGGTATACCCCACCTGGGCAGAGCCAACCTTTTTGATATCTAGTGCCTCCTAGTGGTAGCTAGGCATATACCCATGGTACTCAGTCCCCCAATGCCATTAACGAGAAAATCTTTCTGGGTACTGTAGTCCCCCCATTCCAGTTATTACTTTAGTTGCCCTCCTCTGTACCCTCTCCAGCTCTGCTATGTCTGCCTTGTTTACAGGAGCCCAGAACTATACACAGTACTCCATGTGTGATCTGGAGCATCTATGGAGCATCACGAGCATCTATGCCCCTTTTGATGCAACCCATTATCTTATTGGCCTTGGCAGCAGCTGCCTGATACGGGTTTTTACAGCTTAGTTTGCTGTTCACAAAAATTCTTAGGTCCTTTTCCATGTCAGTGTTACTGAGTGTTTTACCATTGAGTATGTACGGGTGACTTGCATTATTCCTTCCTATGTGCATAACCTTACATTTGTCAGTGTTAAACCTCATCTGCCACTTCTCTGCCCAAGCCTCCATTCTATCGAGATCCCTCTGTAGCAGTATACTGTCCTCTGTAGTATATATACAGTATACTGTCCTCTTCCGTGTCAATTACTTTACACGGTTTAGTGTCATCTGCAAAAAAATATATTTTACTGTGCAAGCCTTCTAGAAGATCATTAATAAATATATTGAAGAGAATAGGGCCCAATACTGACCCCTGAGGTACCCCACTAGTGACAATGACCCAATCTGAGTGTGTACCATTAATAACCACCCTCTGTTTTATACACTGAGCCAGTTACTGTCACTACCAGAGCTTTGAGACGTTCTCACAGCTCTGTTTCTCCACCCCTGTGATGATGTCACTACTAGAGCTTGGAGGAGTTTTCTCTGCTCTGTTTCTCCGTCCCTGTGATGAGGTCTTTACTTTCTGTTTCCTTCGTCCCAGCTGTTCCTCTTGTGTTTGATTTCTCTGCCTTTAAATCACCCCTCCTCCTTTGTAGGGTGCGGATTATATTTCTCATTTGAGTTGTATCTCTCGCTTGAGTATCTTCACTTGTGTGCTATCATTTCACTGGACCTGTGTTCTGCTGCTGCAAGTACTCCGGATATTGCCAGCTGTCTTTGGATCTGTCTTCACTGCTGCTGCAGCTCCTTCAGTTAAGTGTGCAGACATTGTAGTGTTTCTGTTTGTTTTCTGACTGGATCCGAGGCGACCCCGGTTCCGTCCATATACTGAGCAGGGCACCGGTGGCTGTGCCCCTTCCACTATTGTAGGGGTTACAGTGGTCATCAGTCTTAGGTACGCGGGCATGCCTCGATCCACCATTTGGATCCGGGCATGTGCTTAGCAGCATAGGGAAAGCTTTGAGGGTCTGACAGGGGTCACCCTTTATCCTCCCTAGTTTGGGTCCGGTCAGTAGCTCTATTTACTGTGTATGCTCTTGTTGCTCACATACAGCCGTGACAGATACTTACCCACATACAGACATTTTCCCCTAGTCCAAGCATTCTCATTTCATATACTAACCTTTCATGCGGTACAGTATCAAATGCTTTGGAGAAGTCCAGATATACGACATCCATTGATTCGCCGCTGTCAAGTCAAGAACTTACCTCCTGAGCTCTTGTCTCAGGTGTAGCTTAGTGGTCATTCCATCTCCCCTATTTAGTCTGGCTTCACCCATCATGCTATGCGGTTGATAGCTTCAGTCTGGTATTGGAAGTGCTGGTGGGAGGTCCTCTTCTGAGTTCCTGCTTGTTCATTTACTACTGAAGACAAGTGTTACTTTCCTTTTGAATTTTGTTGTTTCCCCTTTGTCTTTGGTTACTAGGCCTCAGGGAGACACTTGTTTGTTCATCTGGGAAGGAACACTATCTCTAGGGCTATTCAGGGTTTCCAGGGTCCGAGGTGACGGTGTATGAGCCGCCCTACCATCAAGGTCCGCTCATACGGATAGGAGTCAGGGCTGGTATTAGGGTTTCTATAGGTGGTGACCGTTTCCATTTTCCTAGCTTTGAGGCCTAGTTCCTTTTTCTCTTCCCTCCTGTTGTCGGTGTGGTGTTCCCTCCCACTTCGTTCTGTGACATTATCAACCTCCGAAACCGCCATTTTGTTTGTGTAAGTGCAGCCATGGATCCTATCTTTGCACTGGCCGGACAGTTGCAGGGGCTGTCTTTGGAGATAGCTGACCTCCGCACGACAGTCTCGCGGATGCAGAGACCACAGGCGGTAGTTGGAACCAGGCCTGCCCTGAACCTAAGATCGCTCTCCCAGGCAGATTTTCCGGGGGAAGTGACAATTTCATTCTGTTCAGGGAGTCGTGCAAATTATATTTTAAGCTACGTCCACACTCTTCTGGGGATGAGAATCAATGAGTGGGTATAATTATTTTGTTGCCTAAAGGAGATGCCCAGTCTTGCGCTTTTTCTCTGCCTACCGGATCACAGTCCCTCCGGTTGGTAGATTAATTTTTCAGAGCTCTAGGTCTTATCTACAATGACCCGGATTGGATCTCCCTGGCCAAGACCAAGTTACATGGCTTACTGCAGGGAGAGCGTTCTGCAGAGATCTATTGCTCTGAATTTAGGAGATGGGATACGGATACGGGGTGGAATTACCCATCTCTCCGTAGCTAATTCTGTCAGGGATTATCCAAAAGGCTGAAGGATGCGTTGGCTTTCACGAAAACCCTAAGTCATTGGAAGCAGATATATCTCCTGCTGTACGTATTTATAGGCGCCTAAGAGAGAGATCTAGGGCCCTTAGCTCTCAGGACGCACTATCATATAAGGTGGCGGCTTCCTCTGACACTTTGGGTGGAGAGACACTTGAGTTTATGTCTGGAGACGAACCCATGCAGTTGGGGGAGCTACTCCTGGACCTACTGACAAGAATTTTTGTCATAAGAAGGGAGTCTGTTTTGTAGTAAAAGGGGACATCTTGTAAATGCATAGACAACTGTCTTAATACATCGCTTTCTATTGTAACCACAATTGAGGACTGAAGTGATGGTGGGAGGACTGACTCGACGGGCGTGAGTGTTTCCTTCCCTCTCTCTTTTCTTGTGGCAACGAGGTCAGAAATATAGATGCCCTTTTTTGGCTGGAGTTGCGCTATTTAATAGTTGTAATAACAGCGAGTGAGGGTGCGGGCTGGGGGGGATTGAGGGGGCCACGATAACAGGTCCTAAAGTATATAAGTGGGATTTGAGTGCCCCCACCTTCCCCGCTATAGCTGGCACCTAGAATCTAGATCATGGCAGAGATGGAGGAGTGCCATTAATTGCGAGCTCTGGACTAAAAGGGCTAAAATAGAGCTTGTGTTGCACGCCTTGGGGCTGACAGGGAGCAAGGGGTATCCACAACTGGCGGGTTAGAAAACTGCATATAAATGAAAATTTGCTAATACACTTGTACGTGCTAACTTTTAACCCCTTAAGGACTCAGCCCTATTTCACCTTAAGGACTTGGCCATTTTTTGCAAATCTGACCAGTGTCACTTTAAGTGCTGATAACTTTAAAACGCTTTGACTTATCCAGGCCATTCTGAGATTGTTCTTTCGTCACATATTGTACTTCATGACACTGGTAAAATGAAGTAAAAAAAAATCTTGAAATTTTTCAGAAATTTTCAAAAACCCAATTTTTAGGGACCAGTTCAGGTCTGAAGTCACTTTGCGAGGCTTACATAATAGAAACCACCCAAAAATGACCCCATTCTATAAACTACACCCCTCAAGGTATTCAAAACTGATTTTATAAACTTTGTTAACCCTTTAGGTGTTCCACAAGAATTTATGGAATATAGAGATACAATTTTCAAATTTCACTTTTTTGGGCAGATTTTCCATTTTATAAATTTTTTTCCAGTTACAAAGCAAGGGTTAACGGCCAAACTAAACTCAATATTTATGGCCCTGATCCTGTAGTTTACAGAAACACCCCATATGTGGTCGTAAACCGCTGTACGGGCACACAGCAGGGTGCAGAAGGAAAGGAATGCCATACGGTTATTGGAAGGCAGGTTTTGCTGGACTGTTTTTTTTTTACACCATGTCCCATTTGAAGCCCCCCTGATACACCTCTAGAGTAGAAACTCCATAAAAGTGACCCCATGTAAGAAACTACACCCCTCAAGGTATTCAAAACTGATTTTACAAACGTTGTCAACCCTTTAGGTGTTCCACAAGAATTAATGGAAAATAGAGATACAATTTCAAAATTTCACTTTTTAGGCAGATTTTCCATTTTTATATTTTTTTTACTTTTACAAAGCAAGGGTTAACAGCCAAACAAAACTCAATATTTATGGTCCTGATTCTGTAGTTTACAGAAGCACCCCATATGTGGTCGTAAACTACTGTACGGGCACACGGCAGGGCGCAGAAGGAAAGGAATGCCATACGGTTTTTGGAAGGCAGATTTTGCTGGACTGATTTTTTTGACACCATGTCCCATTTGAAGCCCCCCTGATGCACCCCTAGAGTAGAAACTCCATAAAAGTGACCCCAAATTAGAAACTACACCCCTCAAGGTATTCAAAACTGATTTTACAAACGTCATTAACCCTTTAGGTGTTCCACAAGAATTAATGGAAAATAGAGATACAATTTAAAAATTTCACTTTTTTGGCAGATTTTCCATTTTTATATTTTTTTTACTTTTACAAAGCAAGGGTTAACAGCCAAACAAAACTCAATATTTATGGTCCTGATTCTGTAGTTTACAGAAACACCCCATATGTGGTCGTAAACTACTGTACGGGCACACGGCAGGGCGCAGAAGGAAAGGAATGCCATACGGTTTTTGGAAGGCAGATTTTGCTGGACTGTTTTTTTTGACACCATGTCCCATTTGAAGCCCCCCTGATGCACCTCTAGAGTAGAAACTCCATAAAAGTGACCACATCTAAGAAACTACACCCCTAAAGGTATTCAAAACAGATTTTACAAATGTTGTTAACCCTTTAGGTGTTCCACAAGAGTTATTGGCAAATGGAGATGAAATTTCAGAATTTCAATTTTTGGGCAAATTTTCTATTTTAATCCATTTTTCCCAGTAACAAAGCAAGGGTTAACAGCCAAACAAAACTCAATATTTATGGCCCTGATCCTGTAGTTTACATAAACACCCCATATGTGGTCGTAAACTACTGTACGGGCACACGGCAGGGCGCAGAAGGAAAGGAATGCCATACGGTTTTTGGAAGGCAGATTTTGCTGGACTGATGTTTTTGACACCATGTCCCATTTGAAGCCCCCCTGATGCACCCCTAGAGTAGAAACTCCATAAAAGTGACCCCAAATTAGAAACTACACCCCTCAAGGTATTCAAAACTGATTTTACAAACGCCGTTAACCCTTTAGGTGTTCCACAAGAATTTATGGAAAATAGAGATACAATTAAAAAAATTCACTTTCCATCTTAATATTTTTTTTACTTTTACAAAGCAAGGGTTAACAGCCAAACAAAACTCAATATTTATGGCCATTTTTCCCAGTAACAAAGCAAGGGTTAACAGCCAAACAAAACTCAATATTTATGGCCCTGATTCTGTAGTTTACAGAAACACCCCATATGTGGTCGTAAACAGCTGTACGGGCACACGGCAGGGTGCAGAAGGAAAGGAATGCCATACGGTTTTTGGAAGGAAGATTTTGCTGGACTGTTTTTTTTTGACACCATGTCCCATTTGAAGCCCCCCTGATGCACCCCTAGAGTAGAAACTCCAAAAAAGTGGCCCCATTTTAGAAACTATGGGATAGGGTGGCAGTATTGTTGGTACTAGTTTAGGGTACATATGATTTTTGGTTGCTCTATATTACACTTTTTGTGAGGCAAGACATCTGACAGGTTAGATCATGTGATATTTTTATAGACCAGGTTGTCACGGATGCGGCGATACCTAATATGTATACTTTTTTTTTATTTATGTGAGTTTTACACAATGATTTCTTTTTTGAAGCAAAAAAAAATCATGTTTTAGTGTTTCCATAGTCTGAGAGCCATAATTTCAGTTTTTGGGCTATTACCTTGGGTAGGGTATGATTTTTGCAGGATGAGATGACGGTTTTATTGGCACTATTTTGTGGTGCGTGTGACTTTTTGTTCGCTTGCTATTACACTTTTTGTGATGTAAGGTGACAAAAAATGGTTTATTTAGCACAGATTTTATTTTACATTTTTTACGGTGTTCATCTGAGGGGTTAGGTCATGTGATATTTTTATAGAGCCGGTCGATACGGACGCGTCGATACCTAATATGTATACTTTCTATTTATTTATGTAAGTTTTACACAATAATATCATTTTTGAAACAACAAAAAAATCATGTTTTAGTGTCTCCATATTCTGAGAGCCATAGTTTTTTTTGTTTTTGGGCGATTATCTTAGGTAGGGTCTCATTTTTTTTCGGTATGAGATGACGGTTTGATTGGCACTATTTTGGGGTTCATATGCCTTTTTGATCGCTTGCTATTACACTTTTTGTGATGTAAGGTGACAAAAAATGGTTTATTTAGCACAGTTTTTATTTTTTATTTTTTACGGTGTTCATCTGAAGGGTTAGGTCATGTGATATTTTTATAGAGCCGGTCGATACGAACGCGTCGATACCTAATATGTATACCTTTTTTTTATTTATGTAAGTTTTACACAATAACAGCTTTTTTAAAACAAAAAAAATGATGTTTTAGTGTTTCCATATTCTGAGCTATATTTTTTTTTATTTTTTGGGCGATTGTCTCAGATAGGGGCTCATTTTTTGCGGGATGAGGTGACGGTTAGATTGGTACTATTTTGGTGGGCAAACGCCTTTTTGATCTCTTGCTGTTGTACTTTTTGTGATGTAAGGTGACAATTTTTTTTTTATTTAGCACAGTTTTTATTTTTTACGGTGTTCATCTGAGGGGTTAGGTCATGTGATATGTTTATAGACCCGGTCGATACGGACGCGGCGATACCTAATATGTATAATAGAGAACAAAGAAGTAGGACTGCACTCCAAGATAGTGATAAAATCAGCAAGTGGTTTATTCACCCATAATATGGCAAGTCTTGCGACGTTTCGGCTCACAAGAGCCTTCCTCAAGCCGAAACGTCGCAAGACTTGCCATATTATGGGTGAATAAACCACTTGCTGATTTTATCACTATCTTGGAGTGCAGTCCTACTTCTTTGTTCTCTATACCATTGGGGATTGCCGTTACCCTACGTTGGACCTTGCACCCACATGCTGGCTGGTGCTCCCACTGGACTTTTTCTTCTCTATAATATGTATAATATGTATACTCCCCCCTCCCCCTATTTTTTACCCATTTTTTTTCTGTATTGGAATGCATTGGCTTTATGAGTAATACTGTGTGTATTACTCATACAGCTTCCTTAGGCATTGCGCTGCCTTCCATGCCATCAGGTCCCCCCTACAGCCGCAGGGGGGCCCGATGTCACCGCCACACGCCGCCGCAAACCGCTGGTAAAGCCGCAAACCACAGGTCTGAATTGACCTGCGGTTTGCGCCGATTGCCGACACGGGGGGGAAGTGTAACCCCCCCGCGCATTTAGCCAAGGTGCCGGGCGGCGGTGATCGGAAATACACATGATGTACCGGTACGTCATGGGGTCCTTAAGGGGTTAATTGACCTGAAAAAGAAATGACCGTATGAACTAATATGAACTAACCCAACTAATCCAATTAACTAAGGGACTACCAGTGACTTTTTACGCTATTAACTCTTGAAAACTGCTAGTCCTATCATTTGCAGAGTCTCCAATTAAATTAACTGCATTATATTGTATCAAAGGCAAAGATGAACTGCTAATTGATATTGTATACACAAAAGCGGAATTGTTCAATTTATGTACAGTACAGACCAAAAGTTTGGACACACCTTCTCATTCAAAGAGTTTTCTTTATTTTCAGGACTATGAAAATTGTAGATTCACACTGAAGGCATCAAAACTATGAATTAACACATGTGGAATTATATACATAACAAACAAGTGTGAAACAACTGAAAATATGTCATATTCTAGGTTCTTCAAAGTAGCCACCTTTTGCTTTGATTACTGCTTTGCACACTCTTGGCATTCTCTTGATGAGCTTCAGGAGGTAGTCCCCTGTCAGGTTTAATAAGTGGGATTTCTTGCCTTATAAATGGGGTTGGGACCATCAGTTGTGTTGAGGAGAAGTCAGGTGGATACACAGCTGATAGTCCTACTGAAAAGACTGTTAGAATTTGTATTATGGCAAGAAAAAAGCAGCAAAGTAAAGAAAAACGAGTGGCCATCATTACTTTAAGAAATGAAGGTCAGTCAGTCAGCCGAAAAATTGGGAAAACTTTGAAAGTAAGGGCTATTTGACCATGAAGGAGAGTGATGGGGTGCTGCGCCAGATGACCTGGCCTCCACAGTCACCGGACCTGAACCCAAACTAGATGGTTTGGGGTGAGCTGGACCGCAGAGTGAAGGCAAAAGGGCCAACAAGTGCTAGGCATCTCTGAGAACTCCTTCAAGACTGTTGGAAGACCATTTCAGGGGACTACCTCTTGAAGCTCATCATAAGAATGTCAAGCGTGTGCAAAGCAGTAATCAAAGCAAAAGGTGGCTACTTTGAAGAACCTAGAATATGACATATTTTCAGTGGTTTCACACTTGTTTGTTATGTATATAATTCCACATGTGTTAATTCATAGTTTTGATGCCTTCATAGTCATGAAAATAAAGAAAACTCTGAAGGTGTCTGAGAAGGTGTGTCCAAACTTTTGGTCTGTACTGTACATATGAGCATTAGATTAATATACTGCTGTTTTGGGGCTTGTATGTTAACTTTCCCCCCCTGTACGCTCCTATACCGGTAGAATATCTTGGATCTGTTGGGGGAGCGGGGGAGGAGGAGGGAAAGGAGAAAAGGAGATAAAGGAGTGTGGATAGTGGCGAGGTTAGGAGATGGCGAGACAAGGCACAGGGAAAAAAGCTAAGGGGCAATTAGAGTTGAATACTTCGGTATCCCCCATGCCTAAAAAAACTGAAAGATCTAAGCAACTACTTTTAACCAATATGCATGGACAGATTAGCCCCACAAGGAAAAAAAAGGAGGATGTGTTTCCAGGCCGGGAGGGCGAATCTTTTTTGGAGGAAAACCCTGGCCTGGTACTGCCCGAGGAGGGTTTTCAGTCTGGGGAGAAATGTAATAAACAGTTAAAGGAAGTGGATGAAAATGCCTCTACAAAAGAGGAGCAGGTTCCTAGCCTGCAAGATATATTTCAAGAAATAAAAAAATGTAGTATGGCGATACAGGACCTTTCTCTCCAGACTGGAAATATTAGGGAATCAGTGGGGCTCAGCTGGACTGGATCGAGCGGGCGGCTGCAGAGGAGTCTAAGCATCTTGGTTGCCGTGACAACCAGACGCAGTGACGGGTATAAGAAGCGCCGGTGAGCCCAATTATGTCACTGGCCTGACGAAGCGCAAGTTAGCGCGAAACGGCCGTCGCCGCTGACTTCAGCTGTCTCGCACCATACGCTCCAGCCCGAAAATTATACCTTTTTGTATGAATAAAGGATTTTCAACCACGCCGGTGAGTGCTGCTTTTTCTATTCCTCTTCCTATTTTATGTGCATACTGTCAAGGCTGTGGACCACCGAGACGTGAAAAGGGACAGGTAGTTGAAGACTGGGTATCAATATTAATGTGACGTCTGGCAGTGCCGCCTCTCCCTCTACTCTCCACATTTTTATGTTATTTGGACTTTTTGTTTGGCAGAGCACGCTGTTGTTTTGGACGTACACGCATTTTTGTACCCATGAAGTCTGAAGAATCTACACCGAGTCTGAATATGGGCAGAGAAGGAGCAGGTGCGTTTTTCACAGACTGTAACCGCCAAGACACGCTCCAGTCTATGAGCGTCAAGTCGCTGGAATACAGGATCATGCAACTAGCAGACAAAGAGGTGCATCTTTTTTGGATGGTGAATTCACTCACATCATATAAAGAAAGCCAAAGAGTTCCCAGAGGATTGAGGATCTATAAAGAACTCATGCAGTATGAGGACGATGACACATTTGTTACTAAATGGAAGGAAATGCATATGAGTTTCTCCATGCAAATATTGCAGTTAGTTCTTCAACAGGATGAAGCTGAATATGCGGCTGTTAATGAAGAATTAACCAAAATGAAAGAGGAGCTAAAAGGGAGATTACCGTAACTGAGACCTAATATCTCAATTTTGAGAAGAAGCTAAATAAAAAGCTGATCCTGACGCAAGTTGAAATTAAAGAAAGAAAGAAGGATAAATTCCTAAGAGACAAATGGGACTATGAGAATGGAAGGGTGTTCGATTGGAATAAACGGAGACATTGCAAGAGACGTCCGGCACGCAGAGCCAGAAGTGATTTCTGGACCATAGACTCTGACTCCAGTGCCTCAGAAGGAGGCGCAGCCAGTAACACTACAGGAGCAGACCCTTTGGGAAGAAAACCCGAAGAGGGGGAAGAAGGAGAAATAAAAGAACAAAGAAAATCAACCAGAAGAAGGAGACAAGTCTCGTGGAAGCACTGACTCCGACCCCTACGGACACTAAATCCATACATAATATTGTTGTCAATCTCACGGATTACGAGTTGTCCCCGGACTGTATCTCAGCCCTCAACTTGGGGCTGGGATACAGTCTGTTTGAGCAATTTGATCCGGTGGGTTTTGAAGTGCACCTGCATAAAGCTGTGCGTAAACTCCACTTAAAGAAAATGTTAAAAAATCTACCGTCCTGTCAGCGACCTTCTAAACAGGGAGAGATCCCAGCCCACACTAGTCGTTTAGGTTTTGATATCGCAGATCTTTTCAGTGCACAAGAAATTGACTGCTTAGAATTGCTCACCGATATTAACCTACAAGGGACAGAGGATGAGACTATTGGGAAGGACACATTTACAGGAGGTGTCAGGTCCACCTTTTCTCCCCCCATGCCGGCTGGCTGTGGCATCGACATCTTCCAGAAGCGTGTGATGAGAAATGTCAAAGCTCTCATCTATCCCGCCATGTACGAGAACGTTACTCCCCTAAAAAAAGCCGCCTTAAAGTGGCTGGGCAGTCTGGAAGATGTTGTCAAGCCGGCCGACAAGGGGGGCAACGTGGTTTTACTCATCAAGCATTATTACATTAGTGAGGCACACAGGCAGCTTGATGACACTATTACCTATGAAAAATTAGGAAAGGACCCTACAATAGGTTTGTTGTCTCAGTTACAAAAATTAGTTTCTAAATATGTAGCTGCTGATTTCTTGCCCCCTAGTATGTTCGAAAAATTGGTACCACAACACCCTAATAAACCAGCCTGGTATTTTGTCCCCAAAATACATAAGTCCCTTACAGCTCCTCCAGGCCACCCCATTGTGGCGGGTATAGGGTCTCTTACAGAGCCCCTGTCCCAATATGTTGATTGGTTGCTTAGACCCCTCCTATCTAAGGCTCCCACATATCTAAGCGATACCAGCAATTTCCTTCGGGCCATCAACCAGTTTGTTTGGCACGAGGGACTCGCTTTGGTGTCACTGGATGTGGAAAGCCTCTATACTAGAATACCGCATGATATGGGGATCCAGGATATCAGCCAAATTTTGAGTAAGACTGACAAGAGCTATATATACTGTCAGTTTATAGCAGAGGCACTCAACTTTATTCTTTCCAATAATGCCTTCACGTTTAATGATCAATGGTATAGGCCAGGGGTACTCAACTGGCGGACCGCGGTCCAAATACGGACCGCGGCCGCCAGTTGTCCGGACCCCGGCCATCCTTCAGAGCGCTCCTCCAATCGATTCAGTTCAGAGTGATCCGATCCGTTTGAACCGGCTCAGCTCAGTCCCAGCACACAGCAATGCTGACAGAGACGCTCACCTCACGCTGGCAGCAGGAGCCTGAGGGCGGGACTGGGAGGAGCGTAATATGATCTTAGAGTGGAAGCTGGCTTCTGCCAGCCCCACCCCTCCCCGCCCACCAACCAATCACCAACCAGAGCTGAGGGGGCGAGGCCAGCACAGCACACTAGCAGCTCTGACTCCAGTCCTCGGAGTAGTGCAGGGTCAGGGAGTCTAAATGAATGGAATGAGTCACAAGAACCTAAAGATCCGACTCAGTTAGTGACTCATTCGATTCATTGAGTTAGAAGAGCCGAGAGTCAGACTGTAGAACAGGTCACACTGAGGCTGTCAGACTGTAGAGCAGGTTACACTGAGGCTGTGAGTCAGACTGTAGAACAGGTTACACTGAGGCTGTCGGCTCTTGTTGCAGCAGTGATAAGGAGCAGAGAGATAAGAGAAGGGACAGATGACACAGTTCAGCACATAGTTTTCCCTGTGCATTCACATTTCACATCACTTGGTTGGTTGTACTACTGTCAGTGTCAGACTGTTGTCACTGTGGGGAACAATGCACAACAGACAACAATTCACATTGCACACCACAGTGACAGCTTCCTCCTGTCCGCCTGTCCAACGTCAGCCTCAGCTTCCCTTTACTATAAAAAAATCACTCTTCCTGACTCACTCAATACTAATCAGAGACGAGTTCAACTTCAGAGAGCTGAAGAGCCGACTCACTGCAGTGTCACTGACTGAGTCAGCAGCTGCGCATGCGCACCGGCACCTAGAGTCTTCAGTTCACTTGCGAGTCAGCTCAGCAGTCTGACTCGCCAAGTGAACCGAAGATCCGATTCTGATCCGAATGAGCTGATTCAAATGAACCGATTCACCTAAAAGATCCGAACTTCCCATCACTATCTCCTGCACACTGTGCCGTGCAGGAGGAGGAGCTTACCGACGCACTTCCTCCTGTCCCAGAGCGCAGTGAGACAGGCCGGCTCCCTCCACATATAGCGCTCCTCCTCCTGCACACTCTGGTACGTGCAGGAGGAGGAGCTTACCGGCGCACTTCCTCCTGTCCCAGAGCGCAGTGAGACAGGCCGGCTCCCTCCACATATAGCGCTCCTCCTCCTGCACACTCTGGTACGTGCAGGAGGCGGAGCTTACCGGCAAACTTCCTCCTTCCCAGGGGCGCAGTGAGAGACGGCTCCCTCCACATGCAGGCACCAGTGCGCTCACAGGTCCCTCCTCCCCTGCAGCAGCGGCAGCACATAAGGGAGCTTCAAGCTCCAAAGGACACTTACGTGCTGCTGGAGAGGGGAGGGACATCACCACTGCCACCAATGAAATAAATGTCACATTTGGAAAGTAAGGGGTGCGTGGAGAGGGCTACAGAGAGGCGGGAACACGTCACTGACTCCAGTGTCATGTTCCCATCTCTCCTGGGCCATCTTCTTTAGGTAACCTGATTAAATAAAGTGATTAAGCCCCATCAATCCATGATAGTTTTGTTCCGCATCCAATTCCCATTATTGGGGCATTGGATGCGGCCCCTTAGTTTCAATGGAGCGGAAAAAGATGCAGACAGCACACAGTGTGCTGTCTGCATCTCTTGGGGCCCCATTGTAATTAAGGGGCCGCATCCAATCCCCCAATAATGGGAATTGGATGCGGAACAAAACTATCATATGTCTGTTCTGTGGCTTGGGTTGCCACCCGGCCAGTAGTTCACCAGCAAGGCTGGTATTTTAGTTCCCTTGCCGGTGCCAGAATTTTCCTGTAAAGACTGTTAGGCTCCTTTCACACTTGCGGCAGGACGGATCCGACAGGCTGTTCACCCTGTCAGATCCGTCCTGCCGCTATTTCGCCGGACTGCCACTCCCCATTGACTATAGCGGGAGTGGAGCTACGGTGCAGCATGGCAGTGCACGGCGTGAGGCCGCCAGACGAAAAAGTCGGACATGTAGTACTTTTAGTCTGGCGGCCTCTCACCGTGCTGCGCCGTAGCTCTGCCCCCATCCCCATTATAGTCGATGGGCACAGAGCAGCGGCACGGCGAAGTAGTGGCAAAATGGATCTGACAGGGTGAGCAGCCTGTCGGATCCGTCCTTCTGCAAGTGTGAAAGTACCCTTACTAATGAGCGCTTCCATCATGGAACGCCCATTAGTACAGCCGTTACCTCCACCGCAACTTGTGCTAGTAAAAAAATTAATAAAATTACGGTACCTCCACCTCCATTTGCTCACGCTGTGGAGAACACTCCCTGCTGACTAGAAGCTCAAGACAGGACCTACAAGACGTCATCACGTTGGAGCACCGGTCCTGAGCTTGCAGTCAGCAGCGAATGTTCACCGCAGCCAGGTGAATGCAAATTTTATTTTATTTTTTTGCAAAAGCAGAGAAGGGGGGCACTAATGGGGGCATTACTCTTACTGGGGGCACTAATGGGGACATTATTCTTACTGGGGGCATTATTCTTACTGGGGCACTAATGTGGCCATTACTAATTCTGGGACTTACCCGGGGCGCTCCACTATAACGTCAGAGCGCCCCACGCGCATGGATCACATGATCGCATGGCATCTTTACTGTTGGCGTTCAGCTCGGACCTTCACCTGACTGCAGACCCAGGTATGTGGACCTTTAATAAAACTAGTTGAGTACCCCTGGTATAGGCAAAGGGTGGGAACGGCCATGGGTACACCTGTATCTTGCACGTATGCTAACTTGTTTTTGTGCGTCTTTGAGGACAGATATGTCTTAACTACGGCTAATCAATACTTGCAACATATACAGTTGTTTTAAATATATGTCGACGACGTATTCATGATTTGGTCGAGCACTGAGAGGCAATGTAGGGAGTTTGTGTCCTATCTCAACAACAATAATAATATGAACATGAGATTCAAAACAAAATCACTGAAATATTGTGGCAAATATGGGGGAACTGCTCAAACCCCAAACACTGTAGCGTGTTTTTCATTGGGGGAGCAGTCCCGCCGCATGTGGACCGCAGCAAACGACTATCCCCAGCAAAAAAAATGATTACAATGGAGGATGTCGGCGCGGTCCACATGCACCACAAAGGCATCCTACACAAACCGAAGCATTGTGCGGCTGAAAATATAATCATATAAATCACAGAAAAAATGCACCAAACGGATATGCCACTGACTATACTGGCTAGTCATAAATGCAGATATTAAAAGCTGAGACTTTTGCCAATATATTCCTGTCAGGAAAATATCGGAGCCCATCATGCACCACGTCACGGTCACTCAGCATGGCAAGGGGTCCTACCACTACGCTAACTATGGTGTGAACAAGGTCTGAAGGTGATGAAATCCAGCTCACAGCCAAGCTTCCACACAACTGCCTAGCAGGACAACTAGTGCAATGTGAACAAAGCAAGACTGTAAGCCACACCCATATCAGACCATGTGATGGAAGCTACCAGGTGCAAAGGAGTGTTTAAATGCCAGGTAAAGGCACATATACTACATATAAAACAAAACAAAACCACTGAAATATCGTGGCAAATATGGGCGAACTGCTCAAACCCCAAACACTGTAGCGTGTTTTTCATTGGGGGAGCAGTCCCGCCACATGTGGACCGCAGCAAACGACTATCCCCAGCAAAAAAATGCATACAATGGAGGATGTCCGCGCGGTCCACATGCACCACAAAGGCATCCTACACAAACCAAAGCATTGTGCGGATGAAAATATAATCATATAAATCACAGAACATGAGATTCACCCTCAACTTTGGGAGTCAGTCTCTTGAGTTCTTGGATGTACACATAGAGGCTGGTGAAGAGGGCATGCATACTTGTGGCCACCGCAAGCCCACAGCCACGAACTCCCTTCTGCATCACAGGACCTTCCACCCGGATAGCGTCAAGAAGTCCATACCCTATGGCCAGTTTATGCGGTTAAGGCAGATTAACAACACTGAAGAAGGCTATAGGAGACAGTCAGAGGAATTAAGGGGTAGATTACTAGACAGAGGATTCAAGGAGAGGGAGGTAGACACAGCTAGAAAGAAAGTGGGTTCCTTTACTCAACAAGATTTGTTAAAAAAGGGAAACAAAAATGTCCATAAGGAAAAAGAGAGATTTGTCTTCACCTTCAAATACAGTCCTGCAGCAAACCTCATAAAACGTGCCATCTGCAATAACTGGGACATTTTCTAAAAATGAGGAAGGCATAGAAGGGGTCGTTAACAATAGGCCACTCATAGCTTTTAAAAAATGTCACACCATAAAAGACCAGATCGTAAGGAGTAACCAGTAATTGGCTGTCATCAAGTAAACCCAAGGGCAATTTCAAGTGTGGGAATTGCTCCTTCTGCAACTATGACAACCAAAAGAAACACTTGTCTTTTGGTAAGGTTTCTCACTCTGTCACCCAATTTATTACTTGCAGAAGTAATTATGTGGTTTATCTGATCACTTGCCAATGTGGAGCCTTTTATATAGGGAAAACTATTCGTCCCCTATTTGAGAAGTTCAGAGAACATCTAAACTCTTTAAAAACCGGCAAGGGCTGTACCAGGCTTATTGAGCATGTTCGCCAGGAACACAGCGGTAATCCACAGTGTATTTCCTTTGCGGGGATAGAGCAGGTGCCAGTTAGGTCCCGAGGTGGGGACAGACACCGCGCTCTCCTACAGAGGGAATCCATGTGGATTATCAGAGCTGATGCCGTAGGTCCGCTTGGACTTAATGATAGAAATGACCTCAGCGCATTTACTTAACTGTTTGTCTTGATGTTGCATGGAAATCAGTGTGTTCAGCTGGACTTGATTGAGCGGGCGGCTACAGAGGAGTCTAAGCGTCTTGGTTTCCGTGACAACCAGACGCAGTGACTGGTATAAAAAGCGCCAGTGAGCGCAACTATGTCACTGGCCTGACGAAGCGCAAGTTAGCGCGAAACGGCCGTCGCCGCTGACTTCAGCTGTGTCTCACCATACGCTCCAGCCCGAAGATTTTACCTTTTTGTATGAATAAAGGATTTTCAACCACGCCGGTGAGTGCTGCTTTTTCTATTCCTCTTCCTATTTAAAAAAAAATGTAGTATGGTGATACAGGACCTTTCTCTCCAGACTGGAAATATTAGGTATTCAGTGGGGCTTCTTAGAGTGGACCTACAAAAATATAAAGACAGGCTGATAGAAGTAGAGAAAAGAACATCGGATTCGGAGGACCTATTGCAGATAACGGTTAAAGAAAAAAATCTTCTAAAGGAAGAAAATAGGGAATTGAAAAATAAACTAATATATTTAGAGAATAGGTCTAGGAGGGTTAATCTGAGATGTCTGGGAATCCCAGAGGGCGCGGAGGGACAAGACCCCCTAGCTTTCATACAAACGTGGTTGATGGAGCAACTGGGCCAGGACATTTCCGATTATAAAAATTTTGTGGAACGGGCATATGGATTGCCGTCAAAGGTACCTCCCCCATTAATGAGACCGAGATCAATAATTCTTAACTTACTATCGGCTAGGGATAAGGAGGAGATATTAAGTAGGTCAAGGAGGAGAGGGAGGCTGGAATATTTAGGTACAACAGTAATGTTTTTTTCTGATTATGCAAAGGAAACGGTAAATGAAAGAAGTCGGTTTACTGATGTGAAAAAAAAATTGCGCTTATATAATGTGAAATACTCAATGATGTTTCCGGCTAAGTTGAAGATTGAGTGGGAAAACAAAACGTGTTTTTTTTTATACAGTAGAAGCGGCTCGAGAATGGTTTAAAGAAAAGATAAGGAGCTGAGTGGAATACAGGCTGGGCGCGGCCGAGAGGGGATAATGCTAAGGTAGAGAACCAGGGCTGAGGCTATCCTGGCTCATTCAGGAGGGAATGGGATGGGTGGGTATATGTGTGCTGTTTTCCTCCCTTCTCCTTTCTCTCTCTCCTTCTCTCTCCTTCCATTGTTCTTCCTCTCCCCCGTTTCCCCGGGGGCCCTGAATAATATCTTGGAAATAGGTAGCTCTATAATTAAAATTGTATGAGAATTATCTCTTGGAATATCAGGGGTTTGAGCAGGGGTATAAAGAGAGTTGCTGTTTTTGATGCAATACATAGATCTCATCCAGCTATAGTCTGTTTACAAGAAACACATCTGACAGGCGAGACGATGGCCGGGGTCTCCAGACCATGGATGCAGCACTCCTTTCATTCAGTTTATTCATCATATGCGAGAGGTGTCAGTATATTAATACATCGAGATATAGATATTAAAATAGTGAAAGTAGTTATAGATAGGGAGGGCTGCTATGTTCTGATGGACTGCATACTGGAAGGAAAAGCATGGATAATAGCAAATGTGTATATACCGCCACCTTTCAAAATAGACGTCTTACTAAAAATACATGACTTTGCAATTAATGCGGGGGAAAAAACACTTTTAGTTATGGGAGACTTTAATAATGTAATGGATGGATGTAGAATAGGTAACACTCAAGTTTATTGCACGGGATCTAAATTAAAAAATATCACAGAGGAAATGGGTTGGATAGATATTTGGAGGGTAATGCATTCAAAATTAAGAAAATATTCATGTTTCTCAAAGACTTATAGGAGTCTATCACGGATTGATTTAGTTTTTACAAATGATAAGAGTTCACTCGATATATAAATATAAAAACAATAAAAAAAAAAAAAAGAGGGATGAATATAAATATAGGTTGGATAAATATAATGGGCACACACGATAAGATCTTGAAAGAGATAATGGCGTTTTTTGACACGAATGATGGTTCAGCGGCAATTAACACGGTATGGGAGGCTGCAAAGGCCTTTATCAGAGGGATTATTACAAAACACACAAAAATATACAAGAAAGGAATAAGGGAAAAAATAATAAATTTGGAAAAAGAGACGGAAAAATATGAAAAGAAGTATATTGAAAACCCCACAGGGCAAAGTTATAAAGTATGGATAGAGAAAGCTTCAAAATTAGAGGATGAACTGTTTTCACTGGCGGAACATCAAAAAGAAAACTATGTAAGGGATAATTACATCCACGCACATATACCAGGTAAAAAGCTAGCAGCTCTGGTAACAGTTCAAACAAAAAAAAAATATTATATCCACTGTTTAGTGGATAAATAAGGATATAAAATTACTGAACAAACGGCTAAAATAGAACTGTTTAAAGGGATTCTGTAACCAAGTTTTAGGCTATAGAGCTGCGGACATGCACGGCTAGATCGCCGCTAGCATGTCCGCAATATACCTGTCCTATAGGGCTGTGTGCTTTTATTTTCTTTAAAAAAGGGTATAGGGACAGGTATATTGCGGACATGCTAGCGGCGATCTAGCCGTACATGTCCGTATCTCTATAGCCTAAAACTTGGTGACAGAATCTCTTTAAAGAATATTTTGAAGATATATATAGTAGTAAGATAAACAGGAACTCGGAACAAATACAACAGTTTTTAGACAAAATCACTATTTCTAGGCTAACAATAGATCAATGTGAAAGTCTGTAAGCCCCTTCTCTACATTATCCAGGATAATAAAGAATAAGACCCCGAAAATAGATGGTATTATATTTGAAGTTTATGCCCAATATAAAGAAATACAGTACTGATCAAAAGTTTAAGACCACTTGAAAAATAGCAAAAAATCATATTTAGCATGGCTGGATCTTAACAAGGTTCCAAGTAGAGCTTCAACATGCAACAAGAAGAAATGAGAGTGAGACGAAACATTTTTTGAGAATTCAATTTAATGAAAACAACGAATAATCTGAAACAGGCTGTTTTTCAGCTGATCAAAAGTTTAGGACCACATGCCTCTAAAAGGCCAAATCAGTGCAAAGATGTGGATTTATTGTCATTTTCTGTCAGGTAGTCACACGTTGTGATGGCAAAGGCAAAAAAACCTCTCCCTTTTTGAATGTGGTCGGGTTGTTGAACTGCATAAGCAGGGTCTCTCACAGCGCGCCATCGCTGCTGAGGTGGGACGCAGTAAGACAGCCATTTGGAATTTCTTAAATGATCCTGAGGGTTATGAAACAAAAAAGTCAAGTGGAAGACCCAAAAAATTTCATCAGCACTGAGCCGGAGGATCCAATTGGCTGTCCGTCAAGACACTGGACGATCCTCGACCCAAATTAAGGCCCTTACTGGTGCTGACTGCAGCCCCATAACCATCAGACGGCATCTGAGACTGAAGGGCTTCAAAAATAAAAAACGTCTTCAAAGACCTAGTCTCCTTGAACACCACAGAACTGCTCGTTTGGACTTTGCAAGAGAGCACCAAACATGGGACATTCAAAGGTGGAAGAAAGTTTTATTCTCTGATGAGAAAAAATTTAACCTTGATGGTCCTAATGGTTTCCAACGTTACTGGCATGACAAGCAGATCCCACCTGAGATGTTTTCTACGTGCCACAGTGGAGGGGGCGCCATAATGGTCTGGGGTGCTTTTTCCTTTAGTGGAACAATGGAGCTTCAGGAAGTGCAGGGGCGTCAAACGGGCACTGGCTATGTCCAGATGTTGCAGAGAGCATTCCTCATGACTGAGGGCCCTCGTCTGTGTGGTAACGACTGGGGTTTTCAACAGGACAACGCTACAGTACACAATGCCCGCAGGACAAGGGACTTCTTCCAGGAGAATAACATCACTTTTTTGGCCCATCCTGCGTGTTCCCCTGATCTAAATCCAATTGAGAACCTTTGGGGATGGATGGCAAGGGAAGTTTACAAAAATGGACAACGAATAATCTGAAACAGGCTGTTTTTCAGCTGATCAAAAGTTTAGGACCACATGCCTCTAAAAGGCCAAATCAGTGCAAAGATGTGGATTTATTGTCATTTTCTGTCAGGTAGTCACACGTTGTGATGGCAAAGGCAAAAAAAACTCTCCCTTTTTGAATGTGGTCGGGTTGTTGAACTGCATAAGCAGGGTCTCTCACAGCGCGCCATCGCTGCTGAGGTGGGACGCAGTAAGACAGCCATTTGGAATTTCTTAAATGATCCTGAGGGTTATGAAACAAAAAAGTCAAGTGGAAGACCCAAAAAATTTCATCAGCACTGAGCCGGAGGATCCAATTGGCTGTCCGTCAAGACACTGGACGATCCTCGACCCAAATTAAGGCCCTTACTGGTGCTGACTGCAGCCCCATAACCATCAGACGGCATCTGAGACTGAAGGGCTTCAAAAATAAAAAACGTCTTCAAAGACCTAGTCTCCTTGAACACCACAGAACTGCTCGTTTGGACTTTGCAAGAGAGCACCAAACATGGGACATTCAAAGGTGGAAGAAAGTTTTATTCTCTGATGAGAAAAAATTTAACCTTGATGGTCCTAATGGTTTCCAACGTTACTGGCATGACAAGCAGATCCCACCTGAGATGTTTTCTACGTGCCACAGTGGAGGGGGCGCCATAATGGTCTGGGGTGCTTTTTCCTTTAGTGGAACAATGGAGCTTCAGGAAGTGCAGGGGCGTCAAACGGGCGCTGGCTATGTCCAGATGTTGCAGAGAGCATTCCTCATGACTGAGGGCCCTCGTCTGTGTGGTAACGACTGGGTTTTTCAACAGGACAACGCTACAGTACACAATGCCCGCAGGACAAGGGACTTCTTCCAGGAGAATAACATCACTTTTTTGGCCCATCCTGCGTGTTCCCCTGATCTAAATCCAATTGAGAACCTTTGGGGATGGATGGCAAGGGAAGTTTACAAAAATGGACAACAGTTCCAGACAGTAGATGGCCTTCGTGCGGCCTTCTTCACCACTTGGAGAAATGTTCCCACTCACCTCATGAAAACGCTTGCATCAAGCATGCCGAAACGAATTTTGGAAGTAATAAACAATAACGGCGGAGCTACTCATTACTGAGTTGGTGTCATGGTCTTACCTTCTTGCTGTTCTCCTTCGTTTGACATGTGCTGGCGGCCATCTTGGTTTCTGGGTTTCTTGTAGCCTTCCACCCTGCGGCTCCTCCTTCCCACTGGGAGGAGCTGGATGCCTAGCTCATATATATAGGAGGTCTGTGGCTTCAGTTCCTTGCTTGGTCCTCCTGTGTTCACATGCTTCTAAGACTGCTGCTGCTTCTGGTTCCTGATCCTGGTTTCGTCTGACTACCCTGCTGGTTCCTGATCCTGGCTTCGTCTGACTACCCTGCTGGTTCCTGATCCTGGCTTCGTCTGACTACCCTGCTGGTTCCTGATCCTGGCTTCGTCTGACTACCCTTCTGGTTCCTGATCTCTGGCCTCTCAAAGACTCTGCTTCGGTTTCACCATTCGTTTGGACTTTTGCTTTACAGCTTTATTTTCAATAAAGCCTTCTTATTTTCACTTATCTCTTGTTGTACGTCTGGTTCATGGTTCCGTGACATTAGGACCAAGCCATGAGTTCGGATGGTACAGGGCCATCCTCGCTACCCATGCTGGTTGCCAGACTTGATCAGCAGGATCACCTGTTGGGTCGGTTCGCTGTGGCGTTGCAAACCCTGCTTGAACGCACGGCTCATTTCGCTCCCGTTGCCGATGGGTCGGTTGTCGCTCCTACTGCCGCTCCGGTTGTTGCGCCAGAGTCTACCCCGACACCTGTTGTTGCGCCTGCGGTGTTTCGGGGTATGATCGGTTCTGCCCCTCTTCCACAGCGCTTTGGGGGAGAGCCAACTCAGTGCCAAGGTTTCCTTAACCAGGTGGGCATTTATTTCGAGTTGCTGCCACATGCCTTTCCTACTGAGAGATCAAAGGTGGGCTTCTTGATCTCGCTGCTCTCGGACAAGGCCTTGGCCTGGGCCAGCCCCCTATGGGAGAACAACAATCCGGTGGTTGCCGAGTTTTCCGGTTTTGTTGCTTCTCTTCGGAAGGTATTCGATGTGCCGGCTCGTGCTGCCTCTGCTGCGAAGCTCCTTATGTCCATCAGACAGGGTTCACGATCCGTAGCTGAATACGCCATTGAGTTTCGTACCCTGGCAGCAGAGGTGGGCTGGAATAATGAGGCTCTGGTCGCTGCTTTCTCTCATGGCCTCTCGGATGCCTTGAAGGATGAGGTTGCAGCTAAGGACCTACCAGTGGAGCTCGAGTCTCTTATTTCTTTCCTGATTTTGATTGACACCAGACTCAGGGAGAGACCTTCCTTTAAGGAGAGCCTGCGGAGGTCTTCTAACAGATTGGCGTCTACGTTTGCTGTCCCACCCGTGCCTCCCTCTCCTCCCACGCCTCCTGGGGATGACTTGTCTGGGGGTGAACCCATGCAGCTGGGGTTTGCTCGCCTGTCCGAGGGGGAGAGGGTACTCCGGAGACGCGAGGGTCGATGCATGTACTGTGGTCTCGGTGGGCATTTTCGGTTGGCATGTCCGAACCGTCCGGGAAACGCTCGTACCTGAGATCCTGTCCTGGGGCAGATCTTGGGTGGAGTCTCCTCGTCCCCGGTTTTCCGTGTTGACAAACCACTGATCACTGTTGTCCTCTCCTGGGTCGGGGGCTCGGTGACGACCCAGGCGTTGGTGGACTCGGGTGCTGGTGGTTTGTTCATTGATAGTGTGTTCGCTGCCGCCAATTCCATTCCTCTGCAGGCTCGAGGTTCCCCACTGGCTCTTGAGGCGATAGACGGCAGACCCCTTCTGTCGTCACACGTGACTCATGAGACCCTTCCAGTGGGGGTGCCGTTCACAGAGAGTCGGTCTGTCTCCAGGTTATTTCGTCTCCACACTACTCGGTGGTCTTGGGGTACCCCTGGCTCCAGAAGCATAATCCGACTTTCGATTGGTCTGTCAAGTTGCTGTGTACTTCCTCGGACTCTCTGTTGCCTCCTGAATACGAGGAGTACCGGGATGTATTCGATAAGGTGCGCGCGGTTGCCCTACCTCCGCACCGCCCATACGATTGTGCCATAGAGTTACAACCTGGTGCCGTTCCTCCTCGTGGCAAGGTCTATCCACTGTCGGTAGCGGAGAATGAGGCCATGGAGGAGTACGTGAGGGAGGCGCTTTCACGCGGACACATTCGCAAATCCTCGTCCCCGGCAGGGGCTGGATTTTTCTTTGTGAAAAAGAAGGGCGGTGAGTTGAGGCCTTGCATCGATTACAGGGGTCTCAATCGCATCACGATCAAGAACGCTTACCCGATACCCTTGATTTCCGAGCTGTTCGATCGCCTTAAAGGGGCCACGGTCTTTACCAAACTCGACCTGAGGGCGGCATATAACCTGGTAAGGATCAAGGCGGGCGATGAGTGGAAGACCGCGTTTAACACCAGGACCGGTCATTATGAATCCTTGGTTATGCCCTTTGGGTTGTGCAATGCGCCCGCAGTCTTTCAGGAATTCATCAACGATGTTTTCCGTGACCTGTTGCAGCAGTGTGTGGTGGTCTATTTGGATGACATCTTGGTATATTCTGAATCCATGGAGGCCCACATTCTGGATGTCAGACGAGTGTTGCAACGGTTACGAGAGAACAAGCTGTTCGGTAAGCTTGAGAAATGCGAATTTCACCGATCCCAGGTAACCTTCTTAGGTTACATCATTTCCGCTGAGGGGTTCTCCATGGATCCTGAGAAGGTTTCGGCTGTCTTACAGTGGCCCCAGCCCAGTGGTCTTCGTTCCCTGCAGCGCTTTTTGGGCTTCGCCAATTATTATCGGAAGTTCATCAGGGACTTTTCCATGCTGGCCAAGCCTCTTACGGATCTGACCAGGAAGGGCAGTAATTCCCAGGTCTGGCCGCTCGAGGCCATCCGAGCTTTTGAGGCCCTAAAGTCCGCTTTTGTGTCGGCTCCGATTCTGTTGCATCCCAACCCTGGGTTGCCCTTTGTCCTCGAGGTGGACGCGTCTGAGACGGGAGTAGGCGCCCTTCTGTCTCAGCGTAGAACACCAGAGGGTCCTCTGCTTCCTTGTGGGTTTTACTCCCGGAAACTGTCTTCCGCGGAGTGCAACTATCAGATTGGTGACAGGGAGTTATTGGCCATCGTGCAGGCCCTTAAAGAATGGAGGCACTTGCTCGAGGGTTCGGTGGTTCTGGTTCTCATCCTGACGGACCATAAGAATCTGACCTACCTTTCTGAGGCTAAGAGATTGACACCACGTCAGGCCAGATGGGCTCTGTTCTTGTCACGTTTTAATTACGTGGTCTCCTACCTACCCGGTTCCAAGAACATCAGGGCGGATGCCCTATCACGGCAGTACTCCGAGCTGTCCAGGGAGGAGTCGATTCCGACTTCGGTCATACCTCCAAATCAGATCCTGGCCGCCATTCGCACCAGCCTGACCTCTCCCCTGGGTGAGCAGATTTTGGCGGCTCAATCTGGTGCTCCCTCTGGGAGACCCAACGGCAGATGTTTTGTGCCTGAGGAGTTGCGCACTCGGTTGTTGCGAACCTACCATAACTCCAAGACCGCGGGGCATCCTGGAAAGAATCAGCTGTCCTGGGCTGTTTCACGTCTGTTCTGGTGGCCTTCCCTACGTTCCGACATCGCCGCATATGTAGCGGCATGCTCCGTTTGTGCCCAGAGTAAGTCCCCTCGGCACCTTCCGTTGGGCCTTCTGCAACCCATAGCCACCGGGGAGCGCCCATGGTCACACCTGGGGATGGATTTCATTGTGGACCTCCCTGCATCCCGAGGCCATACGGTCATTCTCATGATTGTGGATCGGTTTTCCAAAATGTGCCACTGTGTTCCTCTCAAGAAGTTACCCTCTGCACAAGAGTTGGCCACAATTTTTGCCAGGGAGGTCTTCCGGTTGCACGGTTTGCCCAAGGAGATTGTGTCGGATCGGGGGAGTCAGTTTGTGTCCAGGTTCTGGCGCGCCTTTTGCTCCCAGTTGGGGATTCATCTCTCCTTCTCCTCGGCCTACCACCCTCAGTCCAATGGGGCCGCAGAACGATCCAATCAGGCCTTGGAGCAATTCCTTCGTTGCTATGTCTCCGATCACCAAGACAATTGGGTTGACCTTCTGCCTTGGGCTGAGTTTTCCAGGAACACGGCGGTGAACTCTTCCTCTGGGACGTCTCCCTTCATGGCCAATTATGGGTTCCAACCTGCCGTGTTACCGGAGGTATTCTCTCCCCAGGATATTCCGGCGGTGGAGGATCACCTTTCCGTCCTACGTGCTTCTTGGGTACAGATCCAGAAGTCCCTTGAGGCCTCTGCGCAGCGCCAGAGACTCCAGGCTGATCGCAGACGAGCGCCTGCTCCTTCCTACCAGGTCGGAGACCGTGTATGGTTGTCCACCCGCAACCTCAACCTTCGAGTGCCCACTCCCAAGCTGGCGCCTCGCTTTGTTGGTCCCTTCCGAGTGCTTCGCAGGGTAAACCCGGTAGCCTATGCCCTTGCGCTTCCTCCTGGCATGCGGATCTCTAACGTGTTTCATGTCTCCCTGTTGAAGCCACTGGTGTGTAATCGTTTCACTTCCTCGGTTCCTCGGCCTCGTCCGGTCCGAGTGGGCAATCATGAGGAGTATGAGGTGAGCAATATCCTGGACTCACGCCTGGTCCGCGGTCGGGTGCAGTTTTTGGTCCATTGGCGTGGTTATGGTCCAGAGGAGCGTTCCTGGGTTCCCTCCGCAGATGTCCATGCTCCTGCCTTGCTCCGAGCCTTCCACGCACGCTTCCCTCAGAAACCGTTTTTTGCTCCGCGGAGGAGGGGCCCTTGAGGGGGAGGTACTGTCATGGTCTTACCTTCTTGCTGTTCTCCTTCGTTTGACATGTGCTGGCGGCCATCTTGGTTTCTGGGTTTCTTGTAGCCTTCCACCCTGCGGCTCCTCCTTCCCACTGGGAGGAGCTGGATGCCTAGCTCATATATATAGGAGGTCTGTGGCTTCAGTTCCTTGCTTGGTCCTCCTGTGTTCACATGCTTCTAAGACTGCTGCTGCTTCTGGTTCCTGATCCTGGTTTCGTCTGACTACCCTGCTGGTTCCTGATCCTGGCTTCGTCTGACTACCCTGCTGGTTCCTGATCCTGGCTTCGTCTGACTACCCTGCTGGTTCCTGATCCTGACTTCGTCTGACTACCCTTCTGGTTCCTGATCTCTGGCCTCTCAAAGACTCTGCTTCGGTTTCACCATTCGTTTGGACTTTTGCTTTACAGCTTTATTTTCAATTATTTTCACTTATCTCTTGTTGTACGTCTGGTTCATGGTTCCGTGACAGTTGGATTTCTGTTTTGGGGGGGTTTAGTTTTTTTTTGGAGGTGTGGTCCTAAACTTTTGATCAGCTGAAAAACAGCCTGTTTCAGTTTATTCGTTGTTTTCATTAAATTGAATGCTCAAATTTTTTTTTGTCTCACTCCCATTTCTTCTTGTTGCATGTTGAAGCTCTACTTGGAACCTTGTTAAGATCCAGCCATGCTAAATATGATTTTTTTGCCATTTTTCAAGTGGTCTTAAACTTTTGATCAGGACTGTACTAATACCGAAACTGCTTACAATGTGGGCGGCTTCAAGGAAGATAGAAAAACTCCCAGATTCCCTGAGAGAAGCTTTAATTACACTCATTTTAAAACCTGGAAAGGATCCAGCTTTCCCAGATTCATATCGCCCCATTTCATTAATTAATACTGACAATATAATATTAACTAGGATACTGGCAGCTAGACTTAAGAATGTGGTCTCGGTGCTTGTTCATGAGGATCAGACGGGATTTATGTCAGGAAAAACTACAATTGATAATATCATGAGATATTTTGTGAACACCCAGCTTGAACCTACAAATTGCGGCGAACGAATGATTGTAACCATAGACGCTTCAAAGGCTTTTGATACTGTATAATGGCCCTTCTTAATCAGTACACTGAAGAAAATGGGATTTGGTGACAATTTAGTTTCCTGGGTAAAGCTATTATATACGGAAATTACTGCAAGGGTGATAGTAAATGGAGAATATTCAGATAACATACATATTGGCAGAGGGGTTAGACAGCGATGTCCCCTCTCTCCCCTGCTATTTGCTATAGCCATCGAGCGGCTTGCCGATATGATCAGGCAAGATAAAGAAATTGTGGGGTTCAGGTTTGGTAGCCACGAGGAAAAAATTGCTTTATATGCGGATTATATTATGCTGTTTGTAGGTACACATGGATCACTTACTAGGATTCTCCAAGTATTTGATCGGTATCGCGAATATGATGGACTTGTTATAAATTGGTCTAAATCTGCTTGTATCCTGATTGATCCTCTGAACAATTTTAGACCGGGACTATTGGAAATTAAGAGAATTAATGAACCCGTTAAATACTTAGGTATTCAGATCACCCCAAACTCTAGGGACTACGTCCAGTTGAACGTGGTCCCTAAGATACAGGATATTAGGAAGAAAATAGAGGTATGGAAAAGACTATATATCTCGAAGGCAGGCCGTATCTCCCTGGTTAAAATGTGTCTATTACCTGCCCTGAATTATATTCTGTGGAATACACCGGTGTTAATTCCCAAAAGATTCTTTAAAATAATAGCTAGCCTATTAATGAATTTAATATGGCGAGGGGAAAAAAACGAGGATAAAGGCACAAATATTGTGCATCCATTAAAAGGAAGGTGGATTAACAGTACAAGACTTGGAACTCAATTTTTTCTCTGGCCATATAAAAAAATATGATTTCATGGAGTAACACGCAAAGATATAAGAACATGATACTAGGGATTAATAAAAGATTGGAAAATTGTAATATTTTTCAAATAATTGAAGCAGGCATTTTGATGCAACAGGAATGTAATAAGATACCGTTATTTGAGTTGATGGCCAGAGTTTGGAAGGAAGCAAGAGAATTGTGGTCCCAGAGAGGGTTCCATACTGACACCATATTGTGGGACAATATTTATCTCACAGAATTAAAGTTAATCAAACAGAAGATCTGGTGGAAACATGGAATATATAAACTGGGCCAGGTATGGGAAGAGGGGGATATAATACCTTATGAAGATCTTAAAAACAAATATCGATTGAATAATATAGAGTTGAGGTTTTTCTATCTACAACTAAAACAAGCATTGTGTGCGATGCTAGGGAAAGGCAGACAAATTGTTATTTTACCGCAGTCTTTACTTAATATTACTAAATTAACATCAGGGGGGGAAATTAGTTTCTAAAATATATGAATGCCTGTTATATCAAAAGACCAAGGGCAGAGCAGTTAATAGTTTAATGTATAAATGGCAAGGGTTTCTAAATTCCCAGCGGGAAGAGTTTTGGGAACTGGCCATTCAGGCACAAAACAGGGTCTCAAAGAACTTCTCTTACAGAATTACTCAATTTAATATATTGTACCGTCTTTACTACTCTCCTAAGATCTTAATGATTTTTTTTTTTTTTGAAGGAGCAAGCGGCGGGCGAAAGGAGGGGGGTTGTGGAATTGTATGTAATGTACAGTAATAAAAAAAATTGAATATTGTAGACCTTTTGTAAGATGTTTGTAAAAATGCAATAAAGATTTATTAAAATAAAAACCTTTCTGAACCCGAAAGAGCAGCCATGCGAGAATATATCACCGAGAGTTTGGCCAAGGGACATATTAGACCGTCCAAATCCCCAGTGGTGCAGGGTTTTTCTTTGTTAAGAAAAAGGACGGAACTCAGACCATGTCTGGACTTCCGTGAGCTCAATCGTATTACTGTCCGTGATCCTTACCCCCTTCCTTTAATCCTGGATTTGTTTAATCAGATTGTCGGTGCCTGGGTGTTCTCTAAGTTGGATTTGAGGGGGGCATATAAACTGGTAAGGATGAAGGAAGGGGACGAATGGAAGACAGCTTTTAATACCCCTGAGGTTCATTTTGAGAATCTGGTCATGCCTTTTGGGATTACCAGTGCTCCTGCGGTTTTTCAACATTTCGTTAATGACATCTTTCATCACCTGGTGGGGAGGTTTGTTGTGGTGTATCTGGATGGCATACTAATATATTCTCCAGACATGACATGTGTTACAGATCCTAAGAGAGAATAAATTGTATGCTAAGATGGAAAAGTGTGTATTTGCTGTTCAGGAAGTGCAATTCCTAGGTTACCTACTCTAATCTTCAGGCTTTTGTATGGATCCAGAAAAGGTCTGTACTGTGTTGGACTGGGATCGACCCAAAAATCTGAAAGCGCTTATGCGGTTTTTGGGGTTCATCAACTACTACCGTAAATTTATTTTGAACTACTCGACTGTGGTAAAACCTTTAACAGACATGACTAGGAAAGGTCCGGATGTCTCAGTCTGGTCTGATGATGCATTACAAGCCTTTTCAGTGGTGAAGGAGTGCTTTGCTTCTGCTCCTATATTGGTGCAACCGGACGTGTCACAGCCATTAATTGTGGAAGTTGACGCATCCGAGGTAGGGGTAGGAGCAGTCTTGTCGCAGGGTCCTTCACCTAGTAAATGGCGCCAATGTGCATTCTTCTCTAAGAAACTCTCGGCTGCAGAAAGAAATTATGACGTGGGTAACAGAGAGTTGCTGGCCATTAAGTTGGCTTTTCAGGAATGGCATCATTGGTTGGCAGGAGCAATTCGTCCTATTACTGTGCTTACTGATCACAAACATCTGGCTTACCTGGAGTTGGCTAAACGACTGAACCCAAGGCAGGCCAGCTGGTCGTTGTTTTTTACCAGATTTAATTTCATTGTCACCTATCACCCTGGGTTTAAGAACGTCAAGGCTGATGCTTTGTCGCGTAGCTTTCCTGGGGGGAGTGATTTGGAAGATCCTGGTCTGATATTGTCTGAAGGGGTAGTAATATCTGCCCTATATCCCGACCTTGGGGCAGAGGGGTTGGAGGCCCAGGGAGATGCACCGGATTCTTGCCCTCCGGGGAAGTTGTTTGTTCCTTCTGAATTACATCACAACGTGTTCGAGGAACATCACTGTGCGGTTCTCACAAGACATCCTGGGAGTAGATCCGTTGTTGATCTCATCTCTCATAGATTCTGGTGGCCGGGGTTGCATAAATATATTGAGGACTATGTGTCAACATGTGGTACTTGTGCACGTGCTAAGGTGACACATACTCGGCCTTCTGGATCTTTACTTCCATTGCCCATCCCGTCCAGACCTTGGACTCATTTATCCATGGATTTTATCACAGATTTGCCTAATTCTTCAGGAAAAATTGTACTTCTTTTTGGCCTTTCATCCTAAGTAGAACAGACAGACTGAACGTACTAATCAGAATCTGGAGACTTGCTTGAGATGTTTTGTCTCAGAAAACCAGGAGGAGTGGTCTTAATTTTTGTCTTTGGCCAAGTTTGCCATAAATAACCGTAGACAGGAGTCCGCTGATAAGTAGGCACATTTTCTGGTACTGAGATTTCTGGTATTCATCAAGAGGAAAAATTTTCCTCTTCTTTGTCATCTATTTGGCAGAATATTCAAAATAATCTGAAAGGATGTGCAACAAGTATAAAAGTATAAATGGTCCGGACCTGAGAGTGGGTGATTCTGTGTTTCTATCCACAAGAAAAATTAAGTTGAAAGTACCTTCTTGGAAGTTGGGTCCAAGGTTTATTGGTCCATATAAGATCACTGCCATTATTAACCAGGTAGCCTTTCATCTTGAACTTCCTCAGGCTTTGAAAATTCATAATGTGTTCCTTAAGTCGTTGTTGAAGAAATATGTCGAAGCTGTTGAACCATCCTCCTTGCCTCCCGCTCCTGTCATGGTGGACGGTAATTTGGAATTTCAGATCACCAGAATAGTGGACTCCCAAGTTCTCCATAGATCCCTCCAGTATCTTGTTCACTGGAAGGGTTACGGACCAGAGGAGAGGATGAGGGTTCCAGTGGCCGATGTTAATGCTAGTCGTCTGGTGAAAGCCTTTCACAGAGCTCATCCAGATAAAGTCGGTCCTGGGTGTCCGGAGGCCACCCGTAGAAGGGGGAGGGGGGTACTGTTACAGTCTCTCCCGTGACAGATGTCAGAAGATCTAAGAGACTGGCTGTACTTAATGTGAACTGACAGCCTCTTTGGTTTTACTGGTTTCAGTGTTGTTGCTATTAATGACCACACCTCTTGTCTCAGGTGTAGCTTAGTGGTCATTCCATCTCCCCTATTTAGTCTGGCTTCACCCATCATGCTATGCGGTTGATAGCTTCAGTCTGGTATTGGAAGTGCTGGTGGGAGGTCTTCTTCTGAATTCCTGCTTGTCCATTTACTATTGAAGATAAGTGTTACATTTCTTTTGTATTTTGTTGTTTCCACTTTGCATTTGGTTACTAGGCCTTAGGCCCCCTGCACACGGCCGTTTTTTTTCCCCGTTTACTGGCCGTTTTTTGCGTTCCGTATACGGTCCGTATACGGAACCATTCATTTCAATGGGTCCGCAAAAAAAACGGAATGTACTCCGTATGCATTCCGTTTTCGTATTTCCGTTTTTCTGTTCTAACATAGAACATGTCCTATTATTGCCCGCAAATCACGTTCCGTGGCTCCATTGAAGTCAATGGGTCCGCAAAAAAAACGGAACACATACGGAAATGCATCCGTATGTCTTCCGTTTCCGTTCTTTGCTGAACCATCTATTGAAAATGTTATGCCCAGCCCAATTTTATCTATGTAATTACTGTATACTGTGCATGCCATACGGAAAATTGGAACGGAAAAACGGAACAAAAACAACGGAAACAAAAAACGGAACAACGGATCCGTGAAAAACGGACCGCAAAACACTGAAAAAGCCATACGGTCGTGTGCAATAGGCCTTAGGGAGATGCTTGTTTGTTAATCTGGGAAGGAACAGGTCGTCCCAAGCCCTGACACTATCCCTAGGGCTATTCAGGGTTTCGAGGGTCCGAGGTCTTGGTGTATGAGCTGCCCTACCATCAAGGTCCGCTCATACGGATAGGATTCTAGGCTAGTATTAGAGTTTCTATAGGTGGTGACCGTTTCACTTTTCCTAGCTTTGAGGCCTAGTTCCTTTTTCCCTTTCCTCCTGTTGTCGGTATGGGGTTCTCTCCCACATTGCTCCATGAAACCTATACAACTATGAGTGTTACAGTATAAATGTGCATCCTCTGGAGATTAGTGATAATGGAAGGAACTATTGTGTCAAGGGACTGGCGCTGCCAAATCTAATGGGTTATAGCTAAGGCTATCTCATAGATGTAGACTCCATGAGTTCTCTATGACTATATGCTAGACTGCTGTAGATACCAAGAGACCTCTATGACTATGTGCTAGACAGATATAGACTGCAAGAGACCTCAATGACTGTGCTAGACAGCTGTAGACCCCAAGTCCTCTATAACTGTGCTAGACAACTATAGACTCCAAGAGTCCTCTATGACTATGTGCTAGACAGCTGTACACTCCACGAGTCCTCTATAAATATGTACTAGACAGCTATAGACCCCAAGAGTCCTGTATGACTATGTGCTAGACAGCTGTAGACTCCAACAGACCTCTATGGCTATGTGCTACACAGCTGTAGACTCCAAGAGCCCTGCCGCTGTAGACTCCAAGTGTCCTCTATGACTATGTGCAAGACAGCTGTAGACCCCATGAGTCCTCTATGACTATGTGCTAGACAGCTGTACACTCAAAGAGTCCTCTATGGCTATGTGCTACACAGCTGTAGACCCCAAAAGTCCTCTATGACTATGTGCTAGACAGCTGTAGACCCAAGAGTCCTCTATGGCTATGTGCTACACAGCTGTAGACCCCAAAAGTCCTCTATGACTATGTGCTAGACAGCTGTAGACTCCAACAGACCTCTATGGCTATATGCTACACAGCTGTAGACTCCAAGAGCCCTGCCGCTGTAGACTCCAAGTGTCCTCTATGACTATGTGCAAGACAGCTGTAGACCCCCTGAGTCCTCTATGACTATGTGCTACACAGCTGTAGACCCCAAAAGTCCTCTATGACTATGTGCTAGACAGCTATAGACTCCCAATGTACAGGGTTCATATAGTCTCGGAGACTCCCTACTTACTTCTCAGCACAGGAGCTCCGCCCCCTCATATCACATTACTTTCTTTACAAGTCTTGATGCTCTCCAAAAGCGAAACAATATAAAATATTGTTTTTGATACCTTTTAACTGCTAACTAAAATACATGATGTTATAAGGCAGGATTTCAAGACTCTGAGGTCCCTTCTTCAGACTAAGAATAAAGAATCTCTAAAGAGACTTAAATATACACAGGAAAGAGGTGGAGTCATAAATTGCAAAACACCAACAAACCAAGGAATGGTCTTGGAGAAAGAGTCCTTAATAAGTTTACAGATGAGCTGTGTGAAGGTTTGTTAGTCTCTGAGTTTAGAGAAGAGAAGACCCCTCTTTCTCCTCAGATGTTGCAGCAGACCATAAAACCCGGATCAAGGACAGTCATAAATCTGTATCCCAAACTCGTCTATCACTTTGGGATTTGAAATGACCCTTTAATAATAATATTGTGGCGGGCACAAAGTTGGGTATTATAACAGTGAGGGGCCACAAGGAGAACATGACTACAGTGAGGGGCCACAAGGAGGATATAACTACAGTGAGGGGCCAAAAAGAGAACATGACTACAGTGAGGGGCCACAAGGTGGACATAACTAAAGTGAGGGGCCACAAGGAGGACAAAACTAGAGTGAGGGGCCACAAGGAGGACATAACTACAGTGAGGGGCCACAAGGAGGAAATAAGTACAGTGAGGGGCCAGAAGGAGCATATAACTATAGTGAAGGGCCACATGGAGGACATGATTACAATGAGGGGCCACAAGGAGGACATAACTAATGTGAGGGGCCACAATATGGACATTAGTGCTGTGTGGTAGAACTTAGGGGAAATGCCCTAGATGATCCTGTTATACATGGGGATGGCTCGGTCTTCCAGGCCAGCACAGCGCCCCCTGCTGGGGATTTCACAGGGGCAGTCACCATCCCTTCCTTATGTGATTTCACCACAGGGACCTTGTTCTGGATCCAGTGACGTCACACTGACGGCAGCGACACCCGGATGAGGTCGGAGCAGTTGGTTCTTTCCTTTATTGCAGGAGGTATTGGTTCCGCTGTGCACCCGGTGATAGGTTGTATTAGGTAAGTGGGACTGGGGGAGGAGAGGTCTGCACTGGGCGGAGTTAGGGGAGTGGGACTGGGGGAGGAGAGGTCTGCACTGGGCGGAGTTAGGGGAGTGGGACTGGGGGAGGAGAGGTCTGCACTGGGCGGAGTTAGGGGAGTGGGACTGGGGGAGGAGAGGTCTGCACTGGGCGGAGTTAGGGGAGTGGGACTGGGGGAGGAGAGGTCTGCACTGGGCGGAGTTAGGGGAGTGGGACTGGGGGAGGAGAGGTCTGCACTGGGCGGAGTTAGGGGAGTGGACTGGGGGAGGAGAGGTCTGCACTGGGCGGAGTTAGGGGAGTGGGACTGGGGGAGGAGAGGTCTGCACTGGGCGGAGTTAGGGGAGTGGGAGTGGGGGAGGAGAGGTCTGCACTGGGCGGAGTTAGGGGAGGGGGACTGGGGGAGGAGAGGTCTGCACTGGGCGGAGTTAGGGGAGTGGGACTGGGGGAGGAGAGGTCTGCACTGGGCGGAGTTAGGGGAGTGGGACTGGGGGAGGAGAGGTCTGCACTGGGCGGAGTTAGGGGCGTGGGACTGGGGGAGGAGAGGTCTGCACTGGGCGGAGTTAGGGGAGTGGGAGTGGGACTGGGGGAGGAGAGGTCTGCACTGGGCGGAGTTAGGGGGGTGGAAGCCTCAGAGGTCGCACATTACACTATGTTCTAATCATCCTCTTCTGGAGACATCGAGACTTCTCACCACTGGCTGACACCGGACCAAACCGTCATCTCTACAAGCCCTTCCCACTTCTCCTCCTCTCCACAGCTGAGCTCCGCCCCCTGCACTGATCACATGACGGTGACATCACCACAGGTCCTTCACTATCACTTATCTGCTCCACAGCTGAGCTCCGCCCCCTGCACTGATCACATGACAGTGACATCACCCCAGGTCCTTCACTTCCTCTTATCTTCTCCTCTGCTGAGCCCCTCCCCCTGCACTGATCACATGACAGTGACATCACCCCAGGTCCTTCCCAATCACTTATCTGCTCCAAAGCTGAGCCCCTCCCCCTGCACTGATCACATGACAGTGACATCACCCCAGGTCCTTCCCAATCACTTATCTGCTCCACAGCTGAGCTCCGCCCCCTGCACTGATCACATGACGGTGACGTCACCCCAGGTCCTTCAGCTCTGGCAGTGCAGCAGATACTGGGCAGGTCCTGGTCGGTAGTCAGGGCTCTTGTTCTCTCTGGTATCAGCCATTCCTCCAGCCTGCAGGTAAGATGAGCTGTGAGGAGACAGTGTGGTGGAGAGCTCAGACATGTCACCTCTGGAGATTCTCCTCCATTACACACAAGGAATCCTTCTCCGCTCCTCAGTTTAGTATGATGGGGGGAGTAGTAGTGGGGATAGTGGGGGTTGTCATCATTCATTGCTGGATGAGAGAATCTGCTCCGTATAAGTGAGAAAAACACTGCCAGGAGCTTAGATACACACTGCACTGCCAGGAGCTTAGATACACCCGGAGCTCAGAGTCTCCTTCCTCCACACACTGCACTGCCAGGAGCTTAGATACACCCTGCACTGCCAGGAGCTTAGATACACCCGGAGCTCAGGGTTTTCCCGTCAGTGCAGCTTTATGAGGGTCTGAGTTTTGCGGGATGAGTTGTACTTTTTCTCGGCCTCATTATCGGGGACATGGGACTCACTGATTAACCTTTATTCCCTTTTTTGGAGGGAGGATGAAGAAAACCAGCAATACGAGCCTTCTCCTGAATGAGCCACCAAGGATGGACAGGAAGGAGATCAGCAGAAGAATATTAGACCTCACCTTGGAGATAATCTCCCTGCTGAGCGGAGAGGTAAACTTTTCTAGATTTCTCTCCTCTTTATTGTATTCTGTAACAAGTCAGACATCGGGAAGGAGAATCCATCATAGGAAGTGATAGGAAGAGTCCAGGGTCCTGGAGAACGGCCTCCAGACCTTCCAAGTGACGGAGAACCTGAAGATCAGCCCCCAGTATGGTGAGTGATGTGTCATGTGACCAGTGACCAATAGTCTTGTTGTAGGAGCCATGAGAAGGTAAGTAGGCACGTTGTACCCAGGAGGGAAGGGCCGGAGGAGAGCACATGGCCCCTGAAGGGTTTATTCCCTAAGTGTCTCTCTCCATCCACAGGAGTACACAATAGTGAAGAAGACATCGGGGGACTGTGTGACTCCCATCATCCATCTCCAGGAGTCAGGAGGGCGGAGCAGGACCCCTCCCCCCATCACAGAGCCTCCCCCTCACCCCCTGATACACGAGCAGAAGATCCTAGAGCTCACCCACAAGATGATGGAGCTGCTGACTGGAGAGGTGACACTGCTGGGAATGCTGGGAAATTCTCCAGTAACAGCACTGGAGGGGTCTGGGTGATGACGGTGTCATTGTGTTGTCAGGTTCCTATGAGGTGTCAGGATGTCACTGTCTATTTCTCCATGGAGGAGTGGGAGTATATAGAAGGACACAAGGATCTGTACAAGGAGGCCATGATGGAGGAGCACCAGCCTCTTATATCACAAGGTAAGAGCCGTCATGTGCAGTGTATACACGTGTGTGCAGTGACATGTAATGGAGGAGCACCAGCCTCTTATATCACAGGGTAAGAGCCGTCATGTGCAGTGTATACACGTGTGTGCAGTGACATGTAATGGAGGAGCACCAGCCTCTTATATCACAAGGTAAGAGCCGTCATGTGCAGTGTATACACGTGTGTGCAGTGACATGTAATGGAGGAGCACCAGCCTCTTATATCACAGGGTAAGAGCCGTCATGTGCAGTGTATACACGTGTGTGCAGTGACATGTAATGGAGGAGCACCAGCCTCTTATATCACAAGGTAAGACCCGTCATGTGCAGTGTATACACGTGTGTGCAGTGACATGTAATGGAGGAGCACCAGCCTCTTATATCACAAGGTAAGAGCCGTCATGTGCAGTGTATACACGTGTGTGCAGTGGGGTTGTTGCGATACCAAAATTTAGATTAGATTTCAATACCATAAAAAAGTATTGCAATACTCTATAGCATTCGATACCACGCGAAAAAAAGAAAACGCCAAAAAAGCCACGTTCATTCCGCATTTAAAAAAATGGCGAATCGCGCAGTTTTTATTTATTTTTTCTGTTCCGGTGTTCACCGCATAGGAGATTTTTTTTTATCTTTTAATAGTTTGGACTTTTCGGACGTGGCGATATGTGATATGTTTATTTATTGTTTATATATTTGTAAAATTGGGAAAGGAGGTGATTTATACTTAATATTTTGGTGTTTTTTTTGGTTTTTTTTTACTTTTTTTAAACTTTTTATTTAATAACTATTTCCCCCTTTAGGGGTTAGAACCTGGGATCTTTTCATCCCTTGTCTTATTCACCCTAATAGATCTCTATCAGGGTGAATAGGACTTCACACTATCCCTGCTGCTCTGGGCATAGTACACACAGCAGCAGGGAGATTACCATGGCAGCCAGGGCTTCAGTAGCGTCCTGGCCGCCATGGTAACCGATCGGAGCCCCAGGATTACACTGCTGGGGCTCCGATCAGAACTGCCACTGCCACCAATGAGAAGGGGAGGGTACCCTGTGGCCACTGCCACCAATGTTTTTAATACACGGGGGGGGGGCACTGCGCGACCAATGATAATTAACCTTTAATACAGGAGGTGGGTGCCGTCAGCAGATCAGCTGCAGTTAACCTGCCTCCTGTATTAAAGGTTAACATCATATCATTGGTGGTGCAGTGCGCCCGCCCCTCCTCCGCCCCTCTCTTTTCTTATTGGCAGCAGCGGCACAGGGGGGAGGAAGAGAGTGACTCCTTCTCCTCTGTGCTGCTGAGAGAACATGAGCGCGCTGACAGCAGCGCGATCCATGTTCTCTGATGCTAGGCTGCGCAGTAGGGCAGCTTAGTATTGATAAATGTCAAATCCCGGTATCGTATCGATACCGGGACAAAAGTATAGATTGGGTATCGATATTTCGATACCCGCACCAACCCTAGTGTGCAGTGGTATTTAATGGAGGACCACCTGCTTCTTATAGGAGCAGAATATTGCTATTTCCCCCCGATAACTAAACCTAGAAGTGAAGGAGCTGAGAGAAGTGTCTGATCTATAGACAGATCTACAGGAGGCCATGTATTCAGTCCCTGTGTGCTTGTGTCTCCACAGATGGATCCCGGAGGAGAAATCCACCAGAGAGATGTCCCCGTCCTCTGTATTCCCAGGACTGTCCAGAGGAGAAGGTCCCAGAGAATCCTCAGGTAGATGGAGCTGAGCCCTATACACATCTATATAGGGGGGTCCTGCGGTCATAGAGGGGTCATAGATTGTGGGGGTCTCTTATGTGGACCTGTTAGATTTCCCACCTGTCTGCTGTATTGTACTGAATTGTTACAGATGACAAATCAAGGAGAAGGTCTGACTGATATTAAAGTGGAGGATGAAGAAGAGAGGATGATGGGCGATCCCCCGTGTAAGAGTGAGGTGGAGGAGGACATTCCAGGAGATGCCACCACAGGTATGGAATCATGAATGGAGAAAGTGACTTCAGATTCTGTCCTTGGTGCCTTCAGGGCAGGAGGAGAATCTGATCACCGGCTGTTGTGCTGGTCTTTGATTAGAGATGTCCCCATCACATCATGAAGTGTTCCCCTTATCCACCTGGCGGTGATCTCTGATCAGGTTCTTCTGATTCTGACTTACTAATTACCCTCCCCTTTCACTTTGAGCTGTGACTCCCCTTTTGGAGCGGCGGTCATTTGACATAAAGATTCAACCTTTCAACGCTATGGGAAGACATCTTGTCTGAGGATCATGTGACTTCCCTTCTTTGTTGCCCCGCCCCCTTACAGCATATCAGTTATTTCTTTAAACTCCCTTTATAAGAGCAGACCAAAGATCAAGCCATTGGTCATTGGAATGCAAAAGCACCAAAATGACTTACTATTTTTCCCATAAGATTTTTTATTGTGCAAAACTACAAAAACATGCAAAATATTCTACATATATGACATCTCCATATGTGTACTGTGCTGCAGAATAAAATTAATATGGTGTACTTGCTATAAAAAAAAAAACTTAAAAAACCAATGGGGAATTTCAGTTTTTTTCCCCCCTCAAAATTGAAAAAAGCCTAAACAATAAATGACATGTACCTCAAAATTGTGCTGTTAACCTATTAACCACTTGCCATCTGGGCCATTTGCCCCCTTCCTGACCAGGCCTAATTTTGCAAAACTGACATATCTCACTTTATGTGGTAATAACTTTGGAACGCCTTTACTTATCCAAGTCATTCAGAGATTGTTTTCTCGTGACACATTGTACTCCATGATAGTCAGAAATTTGAGTCAATATATTTCACCTTTATTTATGAAAAAATCACAAATTTACCAAAAATGTAGAAAAATTTGCAATTTTCTAAATTTCAATTTCTCTGCTTTTAAAACAGAAAGTGATACCTCATAAAATATTTATTACTTAACATTCCCCATATGTCTACTTTATGTTGGCATCATTTTGGAAATGTCATTTTATTTTTTTAGGACGTTAGAAGTTTAGAAGCAATTCTTCAAATTTTTAAGAAAATTGCCAAAACCCACTTTTTAAGGACCAGTTCAGGTCTGAAGTCACTTTGTGGGGCCTACATAGTGGATACATCCATAAATGACCCCATTGTAGAAACTACACCCCTCAAGTTACTTAAAACCGATTTTACAAACTTTGACCCTTTAGGCGTTCCACAAGAATTAAAGGAAAATGGAGATCAAATTTTTAAATTTCACTTTTTTGGCAGATTTTCCATTTTAATCCAATTTCTTCTTTAACACATCGATGGTTAACAGCCAAACAAAACTCAATATTTATTACCCAGATTCTGCGGTTTACAGAAACACCCCACATGTGGTCATAAACTGCTGTATGGGCACACGGCAGGGCGCAGAAGAAAAGGAACTCCACATGGTTTTTAGATGCCATGTCCCATTTGAAGCCCCCCTGATGCCCCCTTACAGTAGAAACTTCCAAGAAGTGATCCCATTTTGGAAACTAGGGGATAAGGTGCCAGTTTTATTGGTACTATTTTTGGGTACATTTTTTGATCATTCATTATAACACTTTATGGGGCAAGGTGACCAAAAAATTGGTTGTTTTAGCACAGTTTTTATTTATTTATTTTTACAGCGTTCACCTGAGGGGTTCAGTCACGTGACATTTTTATAGAGCAGATGGTTACGGACGTGGCGATACCTAATATGTATACTTTTTCTTATTTATTAAAGTTTTACACAATAATAGCATTTTTGAAACAAAAAAATTATGTTTTAATGTGTAATTTTTTTTTATTCCTTACTTGGGGATTTATTTTTTTTTACATGTGAAACCTTATTTTTTTTTTTTTTTCAACACTTTATTTTTTTATTTTTTATTTTACACTTTTCGGTAAAAAAAAATAAAAATAAAGTGTTGAAAAAATAAAATAAAAAAAAAGGTTTCACATGTAAAAAATAATAATTCCCCAAGTAAGGAATAAAAAAAAATTGACACATTAAAACATAATTTTTTTGTTTCAAAAATGCTATTATTGTGTAAAACTTTACAAGACCTCTGGGGGACATTTACTTCACTTTTTCTCTGTTAATTTCTCCTGTAACTGGGGCTGACATAGTAGCCCCAGTTACAGGAGAAATGCCAGAGAGGCTGTACAGCACTATACTGTGCTGTACAGCCTCAGTGCAGGGCTGATCGAGGTCTCTGAAAGACCTCACACAGCTCCTGCACTCTCCGGTCCCGGTGGTCACACGACCGCCGGGCCGGAACAGGAAGCGCATAGCGCTTCCTGCTCTGCATACACAGCACTCGGCGAGCGCTGTGTATGCAGCGATCCAGAAGGCAGGGACACCTGGGCACTGTCCCTGCCTTCTCTCTGGGTTGCCCTGCTGTCACTGACAGCGGGCAACCCGATCAGCAGTTGCACGATTAGCGTGCAGCTGTATTTTCTGAACGGACATTCTGGAACGTCCATTCAGAAATAGAGAACCACCTCCCGGATGTTTATATCCTATGGGCGGACGGGAGGTGGTTAAGGATGAAGCTTATTTCAACCCAAAGGATGCAGCCCCAATTTTCAAAATCTGACATGTGTCACTTTATTGTAAATATAATATAGCTTTATTCAATGATTAAAATCAATTAACATGCAATTAAAATAATAATACGCGGTGGTGTATGACATACATGGAAGCAACAGCCTAAGCAGGGAACAATCAAGTTTGACATAACCAATTGGATATATTGATAATATAAATAGCACAAAACTTCACTGAAAGTTAATTAGCAGCTACTAAAATAACGTGCAAGTGCCTATAGTACCTTTAAATATAAATAATATTAGTAAAGCAGCCCGCCAAAGGTGTACCAACACAAATCAAATAATAAATACTAACCAAGAGGAATCAGTTTTTTGTAACCAAAATCAAGATTAGATTAAAAGTGGATGACTGGTACTTGTAGTTCCTGCTGGATCAGTTTCCAGGAGAAAATGAAAGAAATGCTCCAGCACTACGGTAGATGGTATAAAAGTCCCGGTCTTTAATGTCACCACGAATCCAGGTGAGTACAGCAATCACAAAAAACACTGGTGGTCCCCGGTTCCCCGGATCTACGCGTTTCGAACAGTCGTGTTCTTAGTCATGATCCTAAGTGTGTCTCATGTTCCAAGCTAAAATACTGTTCACCTGCCACCATCACCGCCTAGTAGGGGAGGAGTATGGTGAAGTAAGGCGTGCAGTACAATCAGCTGGGTCCATGGGAGACACCTGTGTAAACCCAATCACATGTTAGACAATTCAAATCCCAATAGTGCTCCATACAAACATTACAAAGTTACATAGAAAAAGTATACACAAACAAACATCTTTCAATGTACATGAATAACTAATATAAAATCCTCTGTAATCCTCTCCACACATATCCAAAACAGCGCTTTTGTTTCGTGCAAGTAATATTGCAATAAGAAAAATGTCAGAAGATGTGACGGGCAGAAAAACTCCAAATAAAGTTCCGCGCCATAGAGCAGTTTTCATAATATTATATTCCTTATTTTCTTGTTTAATCAAATTTTCTTATAACTCATATGTCCATCTGTTGGTTTCACTATCCATCTGATATATCGGTATAGGATAATTATCTGTCTCCGTCACATTTGAAAGTCGCATGGTGTGAACTAGGACCAAACTCTATGCTAAAAAAAAGTTTCCAGCCTAATAGGAATGTTATAGGTTTGTCTACTCTGTAGTTTTTAAAATTCCAATTTTTATCTTCACAGAAAATCCCAGTAAAAATTGTGATGGAAATGTGATATACTTGCTAAATTCTAAAGCAGAAGATGAGGATACCATGCAGCGTTCTTCAGGAGAAACTCTCATTACCCTTAATGTACATCCAGGACTTCACAGTACAGATGTATCTTATAATCTCCCTAAACATGAGGAGCCTCAAGGGGATAAAAGATTTCAGTGTGGTAAAGAGTTCAGTAAAAGATCAAGACTTTCTACACACAGAAGAATTCTGACAGGGGAAAAGCCATACTGCTGTGCAGAATGTGGGAAGCACTTCACAAAGAAATTACATCTTGTTACACATGAAATAAGTCACACAGGAGAGAAGCCTTACTCCTGTTCAGAATGTGGGAAGTGCTTTATTAAGAAATCACATCTTGTTATACATCAGAAAAGTCACATAGGAGAGAAGCCATATTCCTGTTCAGAATGTTTTAAGTGCTTCTCAATAAAATCAAGTCTTGTTAGACATGGGAAAATTCACAAAGCAGAGAAGCCATACTCCTGCTCAGAAAGTGGTGAATGGTTCACAGAAAAATCTAAACTTGTGAGAGATGAGAAAAATCACACAGGAGAGAAACCATATTCATGTTCAGAATGTGGGAAATGTTTTACATGGAAATCAGATCTTGTTAGACATGAGAGACGTCACACAGGAGAAAAAACGTTTTTATGTTCAGAATGTGGGAAATGTTTTATAGATAAATCAAATCTTGTTGAACATGTGAGAACTCACACAGGAGAGAAGCCATATTCATGTCCAGAATGTGGGAAATGTTTTACAAAAAAATCTAATCTTGTTGAACATGTGAGAAGTCACACAGGAGAGAAGCCATTTTCGTGCTCAGAATGTGAGAAATGTTTTACTACTAAAACCAAACTTGGGTATCATCAGAGATGTCACACAGGAGAGAAGCCATTTTCATGCTCAGAATGCGGGAAATGTTTTACAAAAAAATCATATGTTGTTGAACATGTGAGAAGTCACACAGGAGAGAAACCACATTCGTGCTCAGTATGTGAGAAATGTTTTCCTACTAAAACCAAACTTAGGTATCATCAGAGATGTCACACAGGAGAGAAGCCATTTTCGTGCTCAGAATGCGGGAAATGTTTTACTACTAAAACCAATCTTAGGTATCATCAGAGATGTCACACAGGAGAGAAGCCATTTTGATGTTATATAGTTTCAAAAGGTATTTATTTGGTTTTAACCCCTTAAGGACTCAGCCCTATTTCACCTTAAGGACTTGGCCATTTTTTGCAAATCTGACTAGTGTCACTTTAAGTGCTGATAACTTTAAAACGCTTTGACTTATCCAGGCCGTTCTGAGATTTTTTCGTCACATATTGTACTTCATGACACTGCTAAAATTGGGTCAAAAAAGTTAATTTTTTTGCATAAAAAAATACCATATTTACCAAAAATGTGGAAAAATTTGCAAATTTCAAAGTTTCAGTTTCTCTACTTCTGTAATACATAGTAATACCCCCAAAAATTGTGATGACTTTACATTCCCCGTATGTTTACTTCATGTTTGTAGCATTTTGGGAATGATATTTTATTTTTTGGGGATGTTACAAGGCTTAGAAGTTTAGAAGCAAATCTTGAAATTTTTCAGAACTTTAAAAAAACCCAATTTTTAGGGACCACTACAGGTCTGAAGTCACTTTGCGAGGCTTACATAATAGAAACCGCCCAAAAATGACCTCATTCTATAAACTACACCCCTCAAGGTATTCAAAACTGATTTTACAAACTTCGTTAACCCTTTAGGTGTTGCACAAGAGTTATTGGCAAATGGGGATGAAATTTGAGAATTTCATTTTTTTTGCCTAATTTTTCATTTTAACCCATTTTTTCCACTAACAAAGCAAGGGTTAACAGCCAAACAAGACTGTATCTTTATTGCCCTGACTCTGCCGTTTACAGAAACACCCCATATGTGGCCATAAACTACTGTACGGGCACACAGTAGGGCGTAGAGGGAAAGGTGCGCCGTATGGTTTTTGGAAGCAAGATTTTGCTGGACTGGTTTTTTGACACCATGTCCCATTTGAAGCCCCCCTGATGCAACCCTAGAGTAGAAACTCCATAAAAGTGACCCCATCTAAGAAACTACACCCCTCAAGGTATTCAAAACTGATTTTACAAACTTTGTTAACCCTTTAGGTGTTGCACAAGATTTAATGGAAAATAGAGATACAATTTCAAAATTTCACTTTTTTGGCAGATTTTCCATTTTAATAATTTTTTTCCAGTTACAAAGCAAGGGTTAACAACAGCCAAACAAAACTCATTATTTATGGCCCTGATTCTGTAGTTTACAGAAACACCCCATATGTGGTCGTAAACCGCTGTACGGGCACATGGCAGGGCGCAGAAGGAAAGGAATGCCATACGGTTTTTGGAAGGCAGATTTTGCTGGACTGTTTTTTTTTACACTATGTCCCATTTGAAGCTCCCCTGATGCACCCCTAGAGTAGAAACTCCAAAAAAGTGACCCCATTTTAGAAACTACGGGATAGGGTGGCAGTTTTGTTGGTACTAGTTTAGGGTACATATGATTTTTGGTTGCTCTATATTACACTTTTTTGTGCGGCAAGGTAACAAGAAATAGATTTTTTAGCACGTTTTTTTGTTTTGTTATTTACAACATTCATCTGACAGGTTAGATCATGTGGTAATTTTATAGAGCAGGTTGTCACGGACGTGGCGATACCTAATATGTATACAATTTTTTTATTTATGTAAGTTTTACACAATGATTTCATTTTTAAAACAAAAAAAATGTTTTAGTGTCTCCATAGTCTAAGAGCCATAGTTTTTTCAGTTTTTGGGCGATTATCTTAAGTAAGGTCTCATTTTTTGCGGGATGAGATGACTGTTTGATTGGCACAATTTTGGGGTGCATATGACTTTTTGTGACGTAAGATGACCAAAAAATAGGTTTTTTTACACCGTTTTTTTTTTTTTTTTACGGTGGTCACCTGAGGGGTAGGTCATGTGATATTTTTATAGAGCCGGTCGATACGGACGTGTCGATACCTAATATGTATACTTTTTTTATTTTATTTAAGTTTTACACAATGATTTCATTTTTGAAACAAAAATAAATCATGTTTTAGTGTTTTCATAGTCTAAGAGCCATTGTTTTTTCAGTTTTTGGGCGATTATCTTGGGTAGGGTATGATTTTTGCGGGATGAGATGACGGTTTGTTTGGTACTATTTTGGCGTACATGCGACTTTTTTGATCATCGGCTCTCACTGTACCCTTACAGCGCGAACTGTGGCTTAAGGTTTGGACAGCGGATTCATCGTCAAAGCTTCCCTGGCAGGCCTCCCTTTGTCTGGCTCCCGATTATTCGGGGCCCGATTGGATGAAATTATCTCCGAGGCCACAGGTGGTAAAAGTACCCACCTCCCACAGGGCAGATCAAAGTGTGTGTTTTGTGCTACGCCCTCAAATGCCCGGGCTCACTCCTTTCGCCGCTTCTCGGGTACACGACCGGCAGCAGGAGCCCCTCCCAAGTCCTCTATGCAAGACCAGCGGAAGAAGCCATTCTTTCGGCCTCAACCAGCCTGGCGCCTGCGAGCGCGGCCCGGCCAACAAGCAGTCCTCCGCATGAAGGAGCGCCCCCACCCTCAATGTCATCTCTGTCTCCCGCTGAAACTCTTACACACATCCCTCCTTACAAACTTTTCTTTAGTGCACACGCTACCACCCTTTAAGTTTTGTCATACCACTTGATGGAACCTCAGTAATGACTCTCTGGGCTAACTCCCTATTTTTCACGTTGCAGTTGTCTATGCTGTGAACCGATAACTGCTCAATTTGCCTTAGCAGGTTTCATTTTTTACTTCTGCTCTTTACTTGTTGTTTTACCCTTATTGTATAGGCTTTGCCCCGGGATTTTAACCACCCGGAACCTTAAATGCACTTCCAGCCACAACGAGAAAACTGGTGGGTACCACCAGCTGCCACCTCTACTTACAGGTAGTGGCTGGAGCATCTCTGGCATATGAGTGCTGTGTGAATTCACACTGGCTTGGTGTATCCCACAGTTTTTCCTCCTCCCGCTACAGACTACTCTGACTTATTCCCCTCTTACAATAGTGATGATGATGTCTATACGCTGTCTTTCCACTAGTCCATGTATTCCTCAGCAGAGTTCTGTACATGGTTATTATGTTTATTGTTTCTCTAGGTGGGCTATATGGGTGAGCTCTCCCTGTCTCTATAAGAACACTCTTGTCAACTTGTGTAAACTGTACTGTTTAATATGGTCCCCCTGAAAGTGATTTCTTTAAATGTCAATGGCTTAAATATACCTCAAAAAAGGAGACAGGTCTTTCATATGCTTAGAAGAGAGAGGGCAAGTCTGCTGTTCCTCCAGGAAACGCATTTCTGTCACAACTGCATCCCTACCCTATTCCCTAGATACTACCCGAAATGGTTCCATAGCACATGCAATGAGCAGGATATGGGGTAACACCAACGCCACTTATGCAGTGGGCCAGGATACGGGTGGATAATAGTCTGTATTTGTTTGTGACGCCAATTGCGGCATGCGCAGAGTACTACCCCAGGGCCCTTCCAAGATGTTATAACGCACGTCCCAGATTAGGAATGCCAGAGTGGTGTAATGGACTATAATGTCTCTATAGGGTGGTGATAACTGTGTCAACGGTGTCTCCTACCTGGGTACGGCTGTGCTCCTGGCTCACTTGCAATAAATTTGAGTGTAGTGATAGTAGGAGTAATAGAGGAATTTTGCAGAGTAAATGATGTCCAGACCTTTAGATGAAGTTCAAACGTTTCTTTACTGAAGATAACTTGTATCCAAGCAGTATACAGCTTTGGTCTCTGTTCCCAGCAGGTTTTGGCAATCATTGGCAGGAATAAATGCTTCTGCTTCATATGTGGGGAGCTTGCAGGATAGGACGTCTGTTTGGTAGCTCTGTAACTGTGGCAGAAATTAATCTTCTGCACTTTTCTGTAACTTCTGCTTTGTGGCGACAGACTAGCTGAGGAGGAATGGCTTCTCTTAGGTCTCTGGACTTATTTCTCAGATGGATTCTCAGGGGATGCTTTCTTACTGGAACTCTGGAAGTTGTCTGCTTTCTTCTCATCCAGCTGAGCTGCAGGTGCTCAGCCTAGGTATATGATCAGGTCTCAGCCGAGACAAGATCCTTGCTGTCTTCCCTATGCAGGGGATCTCCTAACACACACACCCTACCCCTAGCAGGGGGTGGGCTAGATTGACTCTAATGTTGCTGCCACCTGCTGGTGAACCTGGAAAATTACAAGGAACAATGGAATTTAACATGGTTTTACATGCACATTTGTGAAGACATAATATAAATTACATCAGATGACAATATACAGGCTCTTAGAAGATAGTAGCAGGGTAGAGGTGTGTAGTAACACAACTCTGGGGTGTTACACACACACTCTTCGGCCTCAAGAGGGGTATCCATTGGAATTAGCTCTGATGTCCCTTTCCAAACGCTTATGCAATCCATTGACCCAGAAGGCTGTTATGTCTTTCTAAAAGGAATGCTTTACGGCAGCAAAGTGACTCTCGCTAATGTATATGCCCCCAATTCCAACCAAATTTCCTGGCTAGTTGGCATCTTACAATCCTTACACACCTTTAGAGAGGGTACACTAATTTTGGGTGGCGATTTTAGTCTGGTGCTAGACCATCCCATGGATTCCACTTTTGTGACCCCCAAACATTCTATCAAACAACTTTGCAGACTCAGGACTGCCCTGCCTGCACACCAAATCTCAGATGTATGGAGACTGCTGAACCCCAGAGAAAAGGCTGTACATGGATTCTACCAGTGGCTGGATTATCTGTTTATCTCGAATCACGCCCTAGAGAGAGTGAAATCCACAAGTGATGGTCTAATCACAGTCTCCGACCATGCGCCGGTAGCTATAGAGGTTCACTTGAAAGGTATCCCCCCAAGAGCTTGGACCTGCAGGCTAAACAAAACTCTCTTAGAGAATGAACAAGCTAGGGTTAGATTAGAGGAAAAACTGAAAATGTTCTTTGAGCTGAATTCCTCTCCACAATTAGATAAGCCTATATTATGGGAATACCATGAGGCTTTTGTCAGGGGGGAGCTGATAGCACTAGGTGCTTGGATATGTAAACAAAGAACTAGTAAGGTAGACTCTATCATTTCTCAGCTCTCCACCCTAGAGAACATTAATAAACTCTCCCCTTCTGACTCCACGCACGCAGATATTGTCAAACTACGCACTCAACTAAAAGATCTGCTGAACATTAAGTCAGCCAAAGCTCTCAGAGTAGTAAAGTACAGGTTCTATGTACATGGAGACAGAGGCTCTAAACTCATTTCTCAAATAATAAGGGGCCAAAGGGAAAAGGCATTCATATTACATATCAAATCCAGACAGGGACACTGCCTTACCACAACCCCTGCCATAGCAGAGGAATTTGCTAGCTTATACTCCTCTTTATACAATTTACCAGTGAGGAACCTCTCACACCTTCAACAGAAGATAGTCTCCTTCCTAGCCTCTGTACATGTACCCCAGCTTTCAGATTTAGAAAATAACCAGTTATTGTCCCCAATAACCGAAAAGGAAGAAAGAATACCCTCTGGAAAGTGTCCAAGCCCTGATGGCCTACCCATCATCTATTACAAAAAAAAACTTAAGAAGACCGTAATTCCTCACCTTACTGACATATGCAACTACCTGTTACGGGGTAGCCCTCTCCCTCCACAGTCTCTAATGGCCCACATAACAGTCATCCCAAAGGAGAGAAAAGATTCCACTAAATGTAGTAGTTACAGACCCATTTCCCTTCTTAACGCACATATTAAGCTTTAGGCCAAAATCCTTAGTCATCGTATTGCCAAATTTTTACCCCAATTGATTAATGAGGAGCAGGTAGGCTTTGTGAAGGGAAGGGAAGGAAAGCATAATGTTAGCAGAGTCATACATGCCATTTATTATGCAAAGAAATACAAGACTCCTTTAATACTCTTAGGTACAGATGCCGAAAAAGCTTTCGACAGAGTCAACTGGGCCTTCATGGAAAGAGAACTGCAATATTTTGGCTTTCCCCTTCCGTTAGTTTCGGCCATTTTCTCCCTTTACGGGCACCCCACTGCTAAAGTTATAACCAATGGATACCTCTCCCCCTCGTTCCACATCACAAATGGCACGAGACAGGGCTGCCCTCCCTCCCCGACGCTCTTTATCCTAACCCTAGAAATATTCCTCAGAAAGATCAGGTCATCTGAGATGATAAAGGGCTTAAAAGTAGGACATAAAACTCACACATTGGCAGCCTTCACTCATGACCTCTTGCTGATGATAACGAATCCCAGAGAAGCCCTCGTGGAGGTTATGAAGTTATTGGAGGAATATGGTGAAATCTCAAATTTCAAGGTCAATTTTGAGAAATCCGAAATACTAAATATTTCCGCACCCAGGGAGGGTATAGGACAGTTGATCTCTCTCTCCTCCTTTCAATGGCCGACAGAAGCAGTTAAGCATTTGGATATCATAATCCCTTCTGACCCATCGAAGCTCTTCAAACTGAACTACCCCCCCCCCCCCCGCCCCTTTACTGAAATAAAGAATTTTCTGAATTCCACTAAACTTCCCTACTTGTCCTGGTTGGGAAGGAAAAATCTACTGTCCACGTATGTCCTCCCTGAGATCTTATACACCTTGAGATGACTGCCCATCCCAATATCCAATAAATTATTTTCAGATTTTCGAGATCTCTTTTGTAACTTCCTATGGTCCAGCAAAAGACCTTGACTGCCTTACTCACTCCTTATAAGAAAAGCCACGAGAGGTGGACTCTCACTCCCTGACCTCAAGACTTACCTCCACGCCATACACTTAGAAAGATGGACAGTCTTAGGCTACTTTCACACTAGCGTTCAGAGAGGATCCGTCTGGTGTCTGCACAGACGGATCCTCTCCTATAATGGAGACGTTTGGATCCGTTCAGAACGGATCCGTCTGCATTATAGTTTTGAAACAATTCTAAGTGTGAAAGTAGTTCAGACGAATCCGTTTGAAAATTGAGCCATATTGTGTCATCTTCAAACGGATCCGTCCCCATTGACTTACATTGTAAGTCTGGACGGATCCGTTTGCCTCCGCACGGCCAGGGGGCCCCCTGTTCGGGTGTCCGCTTGCTGAGCGGAGCGGAGGCTGAACGCTGCCAGACTGATGCATTCTGAGCGGATCCGCATCCACTCAGAATGCATTAGGGCAGTACGGATGCGTTCGGGGCCGCTTGTGAGCCCCTTCAAACGGAGCTCACAAGCGGAGCCCCGAACGCTAGTGTGAAAGTAGCCTTAGGCGACCCTAATAACACTAAGTTATTTGCTGATATAGAGAGGTCATTATGGGAGATAAGGCTCTTCATCTCTTGTGGGTGAAACCCTGTCCTATGAGAAAGTCAACCCTACTCAGTAACCTCACCCGTAACATGATTTGCTATTGTAGTAAACCAAGGCATTGCTAATGTACTCGGGTAAGCTATCCCCAATTGCGCCACTTTCCACTCTCGCCTACTTTTTGAGGGAGAGGAATGGAGAATGTCAAAGGTTCTGGTCAACTCTGACCGTCAGTAAGATATCTGATCTAAGGAAAGCTTCAGACCTCACGATCTATTTAAAGTCAATCACCACAGATACCCAAACCGCGTCTCTCTCCTCTGGCAGAGATGGACTTAGAAGTCACATGCATGACATATAAGAAAGCGATTGCCTTTACCTATACCGACCCAACTTGGTTAGAGAACCTTACACTAACCTCCCAAGTACCTATCGTACCTCTACTCCCAACTACTCCTTGACAACTCTACAAAACGGCCTTTATATTTGAAAGCCTTAGAGAGGGAGCTTCAGTTCACAATTTCAGATGAGAAGGCTAGGTTTATTCTGTCTCATTTCCGACGGCTTCTCCAGGTGTGTACGCCTACAGGAAAACTCATTTAAAATATTGACTTATTGGTACAGAACCCCTGAGATTCTCTACAGAGCACATCTCTTGCCCAATAACGCTTGCTGGAGATGTCATGATGGGGTAGGCTCCATGTCTTACATTTGGTGGTCCTGCCCAAAGCTGACCTCTTTCTGCTGAGACATTGAAGCTAGCATCAACAAAATTTGCAATTCCAGCATCCGCCTCAGCCCAGCTCTTGTGCTACTATGAAAGCCACAAAACGATTTATCTCCTTCTGCCCAAAAGTAGCCTCTGAGAACCTTTTCTATAGCAGCAGGGGATCTCGCTTTACGCTCTCTTCAGGGAAGACCCATTGTCTAATCAGACTACACCTGAAATTGTTTAGATATCTGCCTTAGATACCATTGCAGAGAGGTGACTTGGTTTAGATACAATTCTGGTGATTATCCATTGCTCCGGCTTGCTCAATGTGTTTCCACCTGAAGCTGTGTTCAAGGGAGAATTCGGATTAAGGACACTCTGCGTTCCCTGAGGTTCTCTGTAACAATCCATTGTGTGTATTAGTAAATTGTCATAGGCTGGACTATTTTTCTCTTTGATCAATATCTAACAATAAAGGAGTTTCATTTGTCAAATAATTTTTGATGTTTCTCTATGTTGCTCCATGTATGTGCTCTCTGGATCTAACAATTTCTGTAGCTACGCTATTAGTTTTGGTCTTGGGGGTGTTTTTAAGAATGAGTATGATGTCATTGGTGAACAACGCTATTTTACATTCATTGGACCCTACTTTAATTCCCTGATAAAGGGACAAGTCCTCGAGATAACAAATCAGTGGTTCAGAGGCTAGATTACATAGTAACAGTGACAGGGAGCAGCCTGAGTCATTCCCTTGGTCAATTTAAATGATTCTAAAAGAAAGTATTGAGTATGGATTCAAGCTGGAGGATTTATACACTGATCAAAAAAATAAAGGGAACACTTAAACAACACAATGTAACTCCAAGTCAATCACACTTCTGTGAAATCAAACTGTCCACAGGAAGCAACACTGAGTGACAATCAATTTCACATGCTGTTGTGCAAATGGGATAGACAACAGGTGGAAATTATAGGCAATTAGCAAGACACCCCCAATCAAGGAGTGGTTCTGCAGGTGGTGATCACAGACCACTTCTCAGTTCCTATGCTTCCTGGCTGATGTTTTGGTCACTTTTGAATGCTGGCGGTGCTTTCACTCTAGTGGTAGCATGAGACGGAGTCTACAACCCACACAAGTGTCTCAGGTAGTGCAGCTTATCCAGGATGGCACATCAATGCGAGCTGTGGCAAGAAGGTTTGCTGTGTCTGTCAGCGTAGTGTCCAGAGCATGGAGGCGCTACCAGGAGACAGGCCAGTACATCAGGAGATGTGGAGGAGGCCGTAGGAGGGCAACAACCCAGCAACAGGACCGCCTTTGCGCAAGGCGGAACAGGAGGAGCACTGCCAGAGCCCTGCAAAATGACCTCCAGCAGGCCACAAATGTGCATGTGTCTGCTCAAACGGTCAGAAACAGACTCCATGAGGGTGATATGAGGACCCGACGTCCACAGGTGGGGGTTGTGCTTACAGCCCAACACCGTGCAGGACGTTTGGCATTTGCCAGAGAACACCAAGATTGGCAAATTCGCCACTGGCGCCCTGTGCTCTTCACAGATGAAAGCAGGTTCACACTGAGCACATGTGACAGACGTGACAGAGTCTGGAGACGCCGTGGAGAACGTTCTGCTGCCTGCAACATCCTCCAGCATGACCGGTTTGTCATTGGGTCAGTAATGGTGTGGGGTGGCATTTCTTTGGAGGGCCGCACAGCCCTCCATGTGCTCGCCAGAGGTAGCCTGACTGCCATTAGGTACCGAGATGAGATCCTCAGACCCCTTGTGAGACCATATGCTGGTGCGGTTGGCCCTGGGTTCCTCCTAATGCAAGACAATGCTAGACCTCATGTGGCTGGAGTGTGTCAGCAATTCCTGCGAGACGAAGGCATTGATGCTATGGACTGGCCCGCCCGTTCCCCAGACCTGAATCCAATTGAGCACATCTGGGACTTCATGTCTCACTCTATCCACCAACGTCACGTTGCACCACAGACTGTCCAGGAGTTGGCAGATGCTTTAGTCCAGGTCTGGGAGGAGATCCCTCAGGGGACCGTCCGCCACCTCATCAGGAGCATGCACAGGCGTTGTAGGGAGGTCATACAGGCACGTGGAGGCCACACACACTACTGAGTCTCATTTTGACTTGTTTTAAGGACATTACATCAAAGTTGGATCAGCCTGTAGTGTGTTTTTCCACTTTAATTTTGAGTGTGACTCCAAATCCAGACCTCCATGGGTTGAAAAATTGGATTTCCATTTTTTAATTTTTGTGTGATTTTGTTGTCAGCACATTCAACTATGTAAAGAACAAAGTATTTCAGAAGAATATTTAATTAACTCAGATCTAGGATGTGTTATTTTTGTGTTCCCTTTATTTTTTTGAGCAGTGTATATTGGTTCAAAATGTACAAAATTAAAGTTGTCTTGAACCTTCCCAGCCAGCTCCACCTAATGTTACTAAAAGCTTTCTTTACAAGTAATGCTAGCAATGTGGTACGCTCGGGATACTGAGGATGGTTCTGGACCACGTGTAGAGCTGTCAGGACCTTGCAGATGTTCATAACAACCACTCATCCCCCAACAAATCCTACCTAAGATATAATGCTTATATTAAAGAACTTATGTTGTTGTTTTTTTTTATTTGCCCTCTGCATCAGTCTTGCTGTCTATAGGGTGTTTGTGTCTATCATCTCTGACCATCTCCAATCTGCCTGCTGTATTCTTCTCTGTTTTGCCGCTGTGCCTCATCATGTGACACCTGTACCAACCACCAGTACATTGCTTTGTCTTATCTGCTGACGCACGGTCGCTCCTTCACTGCACTTCCTACTTCCTTTGGACTACAAGCTGACGTCACCACTGGTCTAGTGCCTCCCTTCTCCTTTCAATGCTCCTCTCAATGAGATGGATTTGAGCCTCACATCTTAGATCTCAGTCTCCCAGATATCTTCATCAAGAACAGCAGGTAAATTTGTTCTTCTAAGGTGTAGCTCCTTAAAGGGAACCTGTCATCTGGATTTTTTTGTATAGAGCTGAGGACATGGGTTGCTAGATGGCCGCTAGCACATCCGCAATACCCAGTCCCCATAGCTCTCTGTGCTTTTATTGTGTAAAGAAACCGATTTGATACATATGCAAATTAACCTGAGATGAGTCAGAGCTTGAAAATATGACTCTTCTCTGGTCACACAAGTAAGATATGACTCTTTTATGTTAATTTGTATAAAAGGCGGGAAGTACTAAAAAAGCATAATACTTATTGAATTCGTCTGCAAATTAAATTAAAAGTGTCATTTATATGTTTAGGGTAACACAATGAACATTTAGAAACGCTCAGTGAGGGTAGCATAGCATAGCGGTGCATTATATTATTTGTGCCTAATAAATTTGAGCCCCGTCAAACAATCTGGTAGTAGAGCCATCTGAGTGCTGGGCTCTGCAATACTTCAATTTCAGCAGTGGTAGGACTATCTGAGATCCTTTTCCTGTCTCTCTTTTATCTGAAATAATCTTGACGGCACTGAACTTCGAAGGAACTGCTTTAAGATGAACTTCAGTGACCCATGTCTACATGTTCTTCATGTAGACATCGGTTGTGGAACGCTTCAAGAGTGGAAACATTTTGTGGATCCTCAGCAAAATTCTTTGTAGCAAACACTCTCGAGCTCAGTGAGCATTACCACACAATTACCACAGCTACACCACTCAGTATTTCCAACACGTATGTTTGCAGAATCGAAAATATAATTATCTGTCTTCTCCGACGAAGAAATTTCAAGGTTGTTTCAAGATTATGTGTTCTACCAGTTTGTAACTCTTCCAGAAATTCCTCTACATTTGTTCCAAAAATTAGAAGTATTTCAGTAAAGATTTTTTACTTTCTATCACGCTGCAGAAATACATGATAGACATCTCTTTTTCAGTTGTGGGATTGTGAGTTTCCCACTACTTTATGGTCATCAAGGTTGGGAAGCAACAAAAACAGCGTCTTATGGGTGAAGAAGTCATTTTCTCTATTCATAACTATGAAACTCAAGTAGAGGCTCCTTTATGAATAAATACGAAAACTGAAACAGAAGACCAGTTTGACACAATGTGTGTGGTCGGGTGAACACAATCCATTTGAGGGCTGTATTTCCCAGACCAAATACTGCTTGTCTGATAAGTCATTATGATGCTGGGAGTTCTTGTCAGAGGAGCAGTGTTTGGTCAGGGAAATACTGCTGACGAACAGTGTGTCTCCACTAGTCCAAACATGCTGATGTCAAGGTGGCCTAAGACACATTGTAAGTCAGATAATCAGTGCCCATCACGTGACACATCTGTGAAACTGAAGGGACTTAGATCAGGGATGCCAAACCTGCGGCCCTCCAACTAACTGTGCAAAACTGCAGCTCCCAGCATGCACTGATAGCTGTAGGAATCTCAGGGCCGGCCTTTGGGGTGTGCGGGCTGTGCGGCCGCACAGGGCGCCATAGCAACAGGGGCGCCCGACAGCTCGCAATGTAATATGCGGCAGGCAAGGCGGCACTTGTGTTCTCCCTCGGGGCGGGCCCCCTGCCCCCTCCATCTCCCCCTCCCCTGTATTTAGCAGGGGGCGCCCGTTGAGGTTTAAAAAAAAAAAAGTTGCTTATATAAGTTCGGGCGGCCGGCGGCGCCCCTCATGCTGCGCCGCCTGAGCGGCTGAGGCTGAGCGCTTGCCGCTCCAAAGAATCCTGCCTGCGCCTGCTGTGTGCTGTTAATGTAGCGTGGCTGAGCTCTGTTCAATCCGCGGTACAGGAGCTTTTGTTTCCTGTACCCGGCCGGACTGACAGGAAATGCTCACTTAGTGTGCACTTCCTGTCAGTCCGGCCGGGTACAGGAAACAAATGCTCCTGTACCGCGGATCGAACAGAGCTCGGCCACGCTACACTAGAGGTGGAGGTGGGAGTAGAATAAGAGTGACAAGGGGGGAGGGGGGAGGGGGGAGGAAATAATGAGAGTGAAAAGGGGGGAGGAAATAATGAGAGTGAAAAGGGGGGAGGGGGGGGAATAATGAGAGTGACAAGGGGGGAGGGGGGGAAATAATGAGAGTGACAAGGGGGGAGGGAGGGGGGGGAAATAATGAGAGTGACAAGGGGGAAGGAGGGGAAATAATGAGAGTGACAAGGGGGGAGGGGGGGAAATAATGAGAGTGACAAGGGGGGAGGGAGGGGGGGAAATAATGAGAGTGACAAGGGAGAGGGGGGGAATAATGAGAGTGACAAGGGAGGGGGGGTGGAATAATGAGAGTGACAAGGGAGAGGGGGGGGGAATAATGAGAGTGACAAGGTAGAGGGGGGGGAATAATGAGAGTGACAAGGTAGAGGGGGGGGTTATGAGAGTGACAAGGGAGGGGGGGTGGAATAATGAGAGTGACGAGGGGGGGGGAAATAATGAGAGTGACAAGGGGGGAGGGTGGGGGGGAAATAATGAGAGTGACAAGGGGGGAGGGTGGGGGGGAAATAATGAGAGTGACAAGGGGGAGGGTGGGGGGGAAATAATGAGAGTGACAAGGGGGAGGGAGGGGAAATAATGAGAGTGACAAGGGAGAGGGGGGGAATAATGAGAGTGACAAGGGAGGGGGGGTAGAATAATGAGAGTGACAAGGGAGAGGGGGGGGAATAATGAGAGTGACAAGGTAGAGGGGGGGGAATAATGAGAGTGACAAGGTAGAGGGGGGAATAATGAGAGTGACAAGGGAGGGGGGGTGGAATAATGAGAGTGACAAGGGAGAGGGGGGGAATAATGAGAGTGAAAAGGGAGAGGGGGGGGGGGAAATAATGAGAGTGACAAGGGAGAGGGGGGAATAATGAGAGTGACAAGGGAGAGGGGGGGAATAATGAGAGTGACAAGGGAGGGGGGGTGGAATAATGAGAGTGACAAGGGAGGGGGGGAAATAATGAGAGTGACAAGGGAGAGGGGGGGGGATAATGAGAGTGACAAGGGAGAGGGGGGGGAATAATGAGAGTGACAAGGGAGGGGGGATGGAATAATGAGAGTGACAAGGGAGAGGGGGGGGGGAATAATGAGAGTGACAAGGGAGAGGGGGGGGGAATAATGAGAGTGACAAGGGAGAGGGGGGGGGGAATGAGAGTGACAAGGGAGGGGGGGTGGAATAATGAGAGTGACAAGGGAGGGGGGGTGGAATAATGAGAGTGACAAGGGAGAGGGGGGGAATAATGATAGTGACAAGGGAGAGGGGGGGAATAATGAGAGTGACAAGGGAAGGGGGGTGGAGAGAGTGACAAGGGAGGGAGGGAGGGGGGGGGAGAAGAGAGTGACAATGGAGTCCCCAGAGCCAGACTGCAGCCAGAGTCCAGATCATCTTATTGTCCTGGTGGTAAGTAGACAATGCAATATGTTTATTATTTAATTGTTTAGTTATTAATACTACATTGGAAACTAATTTTCTCAGCTGGACACCGGCCGACACTGCGCATGCGCTGGGAGCCTCACCAGCGGTTAGGGTAGGGAAAAAGCACTGGCCCGTACGTAACTTTTCCCTTCCCTAACCGCTGGTGAGGCTCCCATCCATCCGATCACTGCACCTGCGCATTGGCCCATAGTCTTTCCCTACCCTAACCGCCGGCGAGGCTCCTGGCGCATGCGCACTCTGCTGTGAAATTTCCCTAACCTGTCGTTGTGCGCCTGCGCGGCGCTGCACACCTCCTCGCGTCATGTCCAGTGCGACCGGAAGTGACGAGGGTAGGGAAATCTCACGAAGTAGGGAAGTATAACATTACACCGGCCTTTGGGGTGTGTGGGCTGGTAACTACTTGGTTGGATAGTCAGCCAGCCTATGCCATGATGCCAGCAACAAGCAGTGTTTTTTTTTTTTTGGGGGGGGGGCGCCACAAGGTTAGCTCGCACAGGGCGCCTGAACACCTAAGGCCGGCCCTGTGTAGGATGTCCAAGCACGATGGAAGTTGTAGTTTTACAATAGCTCGAGGGCTTCAGGTTGGGCATCCCTGAATTAGATAACTCATAAATGCAGCCACCTTTGAAAAGATTACCTTCAGTTCAATTCACATCATATACCTTTATAAATGGCTATACAGTGTATTACACAGTGGCCAGGACAGTGGCCACCTAGGGTGACAAAAAAAACCTTTTTGGTTTATTCTGCTGTTCAGTGTGATTATAGAGATACCAATTTTATATACATGTAACAACTTAGAGTGGTGTTACCACTCCTGCACCTTGCTACTGTCTTTATTGGTCTGACCTCATGTCATCTTATGTATTTATTTCCAGGTCTCTCAACACTGTGCATTTATAATAATGCTATGTAACTGTTTATAACATGGAAACATAGAACATAGAAACATAGAATGTGTCGGCAGATAAGAACCATTTGGCCCATCTAGTCTGCCCAATATACTGAATACTATGGATAGCCCCCGGCCCTATCTTATATGAAGGATGGCCTTATGCCTATCCCATGCATGCTTAAACCCCTTCACTGTATTTGCAGCTACCACTTCTGCAGGAAGGCTATTCCATGCATCCACTACTCTCTCAGTAAAGTAATACTTCCTTATATTACTTTTAAACCTTTGCCCCTCTAATTTAAAACTGTGTCCTCTTGTGGTAGTTTTTCTTCTTTTAAATATGCTCTCCTCCTTTACCGAGTTGATTCCCTTTATGTATTTAAAAGTTTCTATCATATCCCCTCTGTCTCTTCTTTCTTCCAAGCTATACATATTAAGGTCCTTTAACCTTTCCTGGTAAGTTTTATCCTGCAATCCATGTACTAGTTTAGTAGCTCTTCTCTGAACTCTCTCTAGAGTATCTATATCCTTCTGGAGATATGGCCTCCAGTACTGCGCACAATACTCTAAGTGAGGTCTCACCAGTGTTCTGTACAGCGGCATAAGCACTTCACTCTTTCTACTGCTTATACCTCTCCCTATACATCCAAGCATTCTGCTGGCATTTCGTGCTGCTCTATTACATTGTCTTCCCACCTTTAAGTCTTCTGAAATAATTACACCTAAATCCCTTTCCTCAGATACTGAGGTCAGGACTGTGTCAAATATTCTATATTCTGCCCTTGGGTTTTTACGCCCCAGGTGCATTATCTTGCACTTATCCACATTAAATTTCAGTTTCCAGAGTTCTGACCATTCTTCTAGTTTTCCTAAATCCTTTTCCATTTGGCGTTTCCCTCCAGGAACATCAACCCTGTTACATATCTTTGTGTCATCAGCAAAAAGACAAACCTTACCAGCGAGGCCTTTTGCAATATCACTTATGAAGATATTAAACAAAATCGGTCCCAGTACAGATCCCTGTGGAACCCCACTGGTAACATGTGATATGCCTGGTTCACCAGCAGATGGCAGCAAATATGGCAGAGCTGTACTTAGATAGAATGGAACCTTCCATTCCATTCTAACCCCGCCCCCCCTCTGTGGAGTGGTGGGCTAGTCCCACTTCCTGCAGGAAGGGTGGGGACCAGTTCTAGTCTAGCTCACACCCAGCTAGGGGAAGGATGTGCAGGGGCATGTCTCTGCTGGATGTGCCCACACCAGCCAAAGCAGCTTAAAGGGGTTCTGCACTTTGTTTTAACTGATTATCTATCCTCTGGATAGATCATCAGCATCTGATCAGCGGGGGTCCGACACCCGGAACCCCCGCCGATCAGCTGTTTGAGAAGGCAGCGGCGCTCCAGCAGCGCTGCGGCCTTCTCACTGTTTACAGCCGGCCCAGTGACATCACGACTAGTATCAACTAGCATGGGCGGTGCTAAGCTCTGTTCACTTGAATGGAGCTTAGCCCCGCCCACGCTAGTTGATACGAGTCGTGACGTCACTGGGCCAGCGGTAAACAGTGAGAAGACCGCGGCGCTGCTGGATCGCCACTGCCTTCTCAAACAGCTGATCGGCGGGGTCCCGGGTGTCGGACCCCCGCCGATCAGATGCTGATGATCTATCCAGAGGATAGATCATCAGTTAAAACAAAGTGCAGAACCCCTTTAAGCTCTGCTGTCCATGGAGGCCAAAGCTTGAAGCCTCAGGAGCCAGGAGGAAAGTTCCCTGGCATAACCTAGAGTCAGACTACAAAATGAAGTGCAGCATACAGAAGAAGCTGAGTCAAACAGCCAGCCTGTCAGTACAGCAGGTCAGAGAGAAGCAGATAAAGCAGAGTGGAGTTTGCCTGCCAGTTTTAATGCTAAAGCCTGCTGGAACCAAGACAAAGCCTGTAAACCGTTTTGAAGTAACGTTTATTCAAGTAAAGTTGCCATTGAACTTCATTTACCTCCCGGAAGGCACCCACAGCCTCAGGGTCTCGTCGTTGTATCTCATTCAGTGTCTCCTGTAGAGCATTGGAATATTGCATCAGGGTCTCGCCCTCTCGCTGGGGTCGGTTAAAGAAGTGACTCCGTAACTGTACCACTTTGGCCCGCCCCCTTGGGCTCTCTCTAGCAGGGAGAATATCTTCTCTAGGGTATCTCTCTCACCGTCAGGTCTTACCATCACTGTCCGCCTGACATCACCCTCTAGGGCTCCCAATGCAACCTGCCCGCAGTTCGGGGGTCAGATTACACATTTTAACCGCACTTCGCACCCTTTCAGTCCAGTCCTGCAATGTCATGTTGTTACCGTCATACTTTGGCAGATGACGCAGCAGTGCCCCTACAGGGATGTATCCTACTGGGGTAGCCATATTGTTGGGGGCAAGCTGGACTTGCGCCTGTGCACCCTGGGCTAGGTCCTGATCCGGCACCACTGGCGCCGGGGGATGATCTCCCGCCGCGTTCCCGTCCATAACGGTCGCTGTATCCTGCCGACTATGCCAAGTTGTAAGCCGTGTACCGGGGTGGGCTCCCCAGGATACAGCGAAGTCACAGACAAGGAAAGCGACACTGACACCAGTTTAATATGCAAGAACAGAAACTTTACTTATGCCACAAGGAGGACATGACTAGAGTGAGAGGCCACAAGGAGGACATGACTAGAGTGAGAGGCCACAAGGAGGACATGACTAGAGTGAGAGGCCACAAGGAGGACATGACTAAAGTGAGGGGGCACAAAAAGGACATAACTAGAGTGAGGGGGCACAAGGATGACATAACTAGAGTGAGGAGCCACAAGGAGGACATGATTACAGTGAGGGGCCACAAGGAGAACATGACTACAGTGAGGGTCCACAAGGTGGACAGAACTACAGTGAGGGGCCACAAGGAGGACATAACTACAGTGAGGGGCCACAAAACGGATATAACTACAGTGAGGGGCCACAAGGAGGATATTATTATAGTGAGGGCCACAAGGAGGATATGATTATAGTGAGGGTTACAAGGAGAACATGACTACAGTGAGGGGCCACAAGGTGGACAGAAATACAGTGAGTAGCCACAAGGAGGACATAACTAAACTGAGGGGCCACAAGGAGGATATATCTAGAGTGAGGGGCCAAAAGGAGGACATAATTACAGTGAGGGGCCACAAGGAGGACATAAATACAGTGAAGGGTCACAAGGAAGACATAACTACAGTGAGGGGCCACAAGGAGGACATAATTAATGTGAGGGGTCACAAGGAGGACATAATTAATGTGAGGGGCCACAAGGAGGACATAACTACAGTGAGGGGCCACAAGGAGAACATGACTATAGTGATGGGCCACAAGGAGAACATGAGTACAGTGAGGGGCCACAATGTGGACATTAGTACTGTGTGGTAGCACTTAGGGGAAATGCCCTAGATGATCCTGTTATACATGGGGATGGCTCGGTCTTCCAGGCCAGCACAGCGCCCCCTGCTGGGGATTTCACAGGGGCATTCACCATCCCTTCCTTATGTGATTGTTCTTTTTTCACCACAGGGACCTTGTTCTGGATCCAGTGGACGTCACACTGACGGCAGCGACACCTGGATGAGGTCGGACCAGGGCTGGACTGGGGACAAAAACCCGCCCTGGAAAAAGTTGCATACCAGCCCCACAGCATTGCGTCATTATTTACTTGTTTATAAAAGGGGAAAACACGAATATGAACTTTGCCCCACGATAGCTCTTTTGTAGAACCCTCATTGTTCATATTATCACAGTGTTTTCCCAACCAGGATGCCTCCAACTGTTGCAAAACTACAACTCTCAGCATGCTCAGACAGTGTTTTATCACGCCCTTTGACCCGCCCCTTTTTTGTTGGCCACCTATTTAATGATTGTTGCATGCAACATTTTACTTGACCAGCTATTTTAGATATTCTACGGCAGTCCTGTTACAACCCCCCCAATAAGCCTATCGACCAAATAATAAAAATATTTATAAAATCTCACCCATATGCTGCAAAAAAATATAAAAATCTGCAATGTAAAATCGATAATAAAGATCAACTACAAACAAACATATTCCACATGAAAACTTACAATTACTTGGCTTGGCCCTTGGGGATCTCGGACACCACTTCAACACTTGGCCGGGGGCTCGGCGGAGCTGATGTTGTGTTTTATCCTAATGAGAAAGATTTCATAATAAGGATTTGGAGAAGGGGCAGAGGGATAGCAGAGCAGGGAGAGGCTGGTGCTGCTACTAGGGGGTCATACCATGGGGGAGTAATAAAGCCCACCATAATGCCCCCCCCCCCAGTAGTAATAATTCTCCTTATAATGTGCAAAACATACCCCCTTGTAATGCCCTCAGTTGAGCTAATGTTCCCATAACGTGCCAATATAAAATACCCCTTCTCAGTGCCCCCGTAGATGACCCCATAGTGCTCCCCCCCTTCCCCATAGTACCCACCATAATGTGTCCCAGTATAAAATGCCCCTATACAGAGCCCCCCATATAAAATACCCCTTCTTTTTAGCCTCAGCAGATGCCCCTATAGTGCCACCCAATTATCTGCCAGTAATAAGTGCCCCAATAGATGCCCCCAATCATGTGCCAGTAAGATGCCCCCCAATCATGTGCCAGTAATAAGAGCCCCCCCACCATCATGTGCCAGCAGCAAGAGCCCCCCCATATCATGTACCAGTAGCCCCCCCTTATTATGTGCCAGTAACCCCCCCTTATTATGTGCCAGTAGTGCCCCTTATGTGCCAGTAGCCGCCCCTTAAGTGCCAGTAGCCCCCCTTATGTGCCAATAGCCCCCATATCATGTGCCAGTAGCCCCATATCATGTGCCAGTAGCCCCCTTATCATGTGCCAGTAGCCCCCATATCATGTGCCAATAGCCCCCATATCATGTGCCAATAGCCCCATATCATGTGCCAGTAGCCCCCCTTATCATGTGCCAGTAGCCCCCATATCATGTGCCAGTAGCCCCCATATAATGTGCCAGTAGCCCCCCCATCATGTGCCAGTAGCCCCCCTTATGTGCCAGTAGTCGTCCTTATGTGCCAGTAGCCCCCCCTTTTCATGTGCCAGTAGTCCTCCTTATGTGTCAGTGGCCCCCCCTATGTGTCAGTAGCCCCCCATCATGTGCCAGTAGCCCCCCCTTATGTGCCAGTAGTCGTCCTTATGTGCCAGTAGCCCCCCTTATCATGTGCCAGTAGTCCTCCTTATGTGTCAGTAGCCCCCCTTATCATGTGCCAGTAGCCACCATATCATGTGCCAGTAGCCCCCCTTATCATGTGCCAGTAGCCCCCCTAATGTGCCACTAGCCCCCATTATGTGCCACTAGCCCCCCCCCTTATGTGCCAGTAGCTCCATCATGTGCCAGTAGTCATCCTTATGTGCCAGTAGCCCCCCTTATGTGCCAGTAGCCCCCATATCATGTGCCAATAGCCCCCATATGATGTGCCAATAGCCCCCATATCATGTGCCAGTAGCCCCCCTTATCATGTGCCACTAGCCCCCTTATGTGCCACTAGCCCCCACTTATGTGCCACTAGCCCCCATCATGTGCCACTAGCCCCCATCATGTGCCACTAGCCCCCCTTATGTGCCACTAGCCCCACCTTATCATGTGCCAGTAGCCTCCCCCCCATGATCCAGTATTGTACCTATATATATATATATATATATATATATATATAAAAAAAACACTTATGCTTACCTCCAGCGATGCGATGCACGCCTCTTCCGGCCTGTGTCCCTCGCTATACGGCTCAGGCGGCGGCGCCTGCACCGGCCTCTGATAGGCTGCCAGCACTAGGCCGGCAGCCTATCAGAGGAACAGGAGGGGACACACCTCTTTCTCCCCTGCCGCAGCATAGACATCTGTATCACCGTCCTGAGGACGGCGATACAGATGACTATGGAGATGAGCGCTTCCACAATGGAAGCGCTCATCTCCCTGTGCCCCGCCGCCGGCCGCCCCCACTTGTCACCAGGGTCGCGGCCTTGCGGCACTCAGGCCTGCCAGCCTAACGGGAAATCTCCCGGTATCCCGGCAGGCTGGGTAGGACCAGTTGGTTCTTTCCTTTATTGTAGGGTGTATTGGTTCCGCTGTGTACCCGGTGATAGATTGTATTAGGTAAGTGGGACTGGGAGTGTAGAGGTGTGCACTGGGCGGAGTTAGGGGAGTGGAAGCCTCAGAGGTCTCACATTACACTATGTTATAATATTCCTCTGTGCCAGTATATATATATATTTATTTAACAGAAAATATGGCCATGAGATCTCCCTACCCCCACACTGCGCAGGCGCAGAGATCGGGTGGATGTTCTGGAGTTAGCCGCGCTTGCGCACTGGGCCGTAATATTTCCCTACTGAGGCTCTCCGGCGCATGCGCAGTGGGACACTGCAGCTGAACTCCGCTGTGAGATTTTTCCCTAAACTGTCCGTTTGCGCATGCGCAGATCGTCAAAACTCAGGAACGCCTCCTCACGTCATAAGCGGTGCGACCGGAAGTTAGGAGGTAGGGAAATCTCACGAAGTAGGGTAATCTTTAATTTGTAACGATAATTTGTTTTCCCTTAGTCCTAACAGTGGCACAAATGGGGTATTCTGCCCCTGTGGACTGGTTAGGACAGGTGGAAGTTTTAATGAAACAATAAAAAAACACTGGCATGCACACGCCCTCCCTGCCCCCAATAAAGAGGGGTGTGACCCTCCGAACTCTGTGTAATTACAAGTAGACAAACATAACCACAATTAATAAACATGGGGGGGGGGGAATTTGTGTGCCACTGTTAGGACTAAGGGAAAACAAATTATCGTTAGAAATTAACGATTCCCTTACGTCCTAACCAGTGGCACAAATGGGGATTTAGCAAGTAGAAACCCCCATGGGAGGGTCCTCATGCCTGGCGGAAGATAACACTGTCCGGCCAAATGAGGAATAACTATGTATTCTGGTATCCACTCTATAGTGTGAGATAAAAGTGGAGTGAGAACTCCAAGAAGCTGACTTACAGATCACGTCCAATGGGATCGAGCTTCTCTCTGCAAAAGAAGTGGCCACTGCTCGAGTAGAGTGGGCCCTTACAAATTCAGGGGGCTCCGAGCCCTGAGACATATAAGACTCCCGAATTGCCTCTTTAATCCAGCGACTGATGGAGGGCTTAGAGGCTTTCCTCCCCTTATGGGTACCGGAAAAAAGGATATGGAGGTTTTCATCCTTCCTAAATACCTTGGAGCGTTCCAGGTAAATCCTAAGACATCTCGCAATATCGAGGGTATGGAGCCCTCTTTCCTCAGAGGAGGGGAGTGGAGCCAATGTTGGTAGGGAGATCACCTGATTGATACTGTCAAAGGAAGGAACCTTTGGGATGAAGGTAGGTAAAAATTTTAGAAGTACCCGATCCTGTAGGAACTTCGTATATGGCTCAAAGGCAGAAAAAGCCTGGAGTTCCCCAACTCGCTTTGCAGAGGTAACAGCTAACAAGAAGGTGATCTTCCAGGTCAGGAACCTGAATCCCGCCTCCTCTAGGGGCTCAAAGGGGGGAGATGATAACCCCCTGAGCACGACCGACAAATCCCAAACAGGGATAGATCTGATTACTGTAGGCTTTAATCTTGAGGCTCCCTTCAGGAATCTCTTGATAAGGGGGTCTTGAGAAATAGCTCTGTTGAGACAAGCAGAGATTGCTGAAATTTGCACTTTAAGGGTAGCTGGTGATAGCCCCCTGTCCAGACCGTCCTGAAGAAATTGGAGGATCATCGGGATGGAAGCTTCAGCGGATCTTTGCTGATGCCTTGTACACCAGGATGAAAAGATCTTCCAGATTCTGGAGTAGGCCTTATTGGTAGCTTCTGATCTGGAGTGCTCCAGGGTTCTCAAGACAGACCCCGATAGCCCTTCTATTCTTGGAAGGGACTGATCAACCTCCAGGCCGTCAGGTTGAACATTTGAGGAGACCTGGGTGCCCCCCGACACCAGTACTCTCTCTGGGGGAAGCCTCAGAAATTGACCCCGACTCATCTGTAAGAGTTGGGTAAACCAAGCTCTTTTCGGCCAGTATGCGATAATGGCGATAACTGACGCTTGGTCCTGCCTGATTTTCATCAAGACCCTTGGTATCAAGGAAATTGGAGGGAAGATGTACAGTCGTGGCCAAAAGTTTTGAGAATGACAAAAATATTAGTTTTCACAAAGTTTGCTGCTAAACTGCTTTTAGATCTTTGTTTCAGTTGTTTCTGTGATGTAGTGAAATATAATTACAAGCACTTCATACGTTTCAAAGGCTTTTATCGACAATTACATGACATTTATGCAAAGAGTCAGTATTTGCAGTGTTGGCCCTTCTTTTTCAGGACCTCTGCAATTCGACTGGGCATGCTCTCAATCAACTTCTGGGCCAATTCCTGACTGATAGCAACCCATTCTTTCATAATCACTTCTTGGAGTTTGTCAGAATTAGTGGGTTTTTGTTTGTCCACCCGCCTCTTGAGGATTGACCACAAGTTCTCAATGGGATTAAGATCTGGAGAGTTTCCAGGCCATGGACCCAAAATGTCAACGTTTTGGTCCCCGAGCCACTGAGTTATCACTTTTGCCTTATGACACGATGCTCCATCGTGCTGGAAATGCATTGTTCTTCACCAAACTGTTGTTGGATTGTTGGAAGAAGTTGCTGTTGGAGGGTGTTTTGGTACCATTCTTTATTCATGGCTGTGTTTTTGGGCAAAATTGTGAGTGAGCCCACTCCCTTGGATGAGAAGCAACCCCACACATGAATGGTCTCAGGATGCTTTACTGTTGGCATGACACAGAACTGATGGTAGCGCTTACCTTTTCTTCTCCGGACAAGCCTTTTTCCAGATGCCCCCTAACAATCGGAAAGAGGCTTCATCGGAGAATATGACTTTGCCCCAGTCCTCAGCAGTCCATTCACCATACTTTCTGCAGAAGATCAATCTGTCCCTAATGTTTTTTTTGGAGAGAAGTGGCTTCTTTGCTGCCCTTCTTGACACCAGGCCATCTTCCAAAAGTCTTCGCCTCACTGTGCGTGCAGATGCGCTCACACCTACCCGCTGCCATTCCTGAGCAAGCTCTGCACTGGTGGCACTCCGATCCCGCAGCTGAATCCTCTTTAGGAGACGATCCTGGCGCTTGCTGGACTTTCTTGGACGCCCTGAAGCCTTTTTAACAAGAATTGAACCACTTTCCTTGACTTTTTTGATGATCCTATAAATTGTTGATTGAGGTGCAATCTTAGTAGCCACAATATCCTTGCCTGTGAAGCCATTTTTATGCAACACAATGATGGCTGCACGCGTTTCTTTGCAGGTCACCATGGTTAACAATGGAAAAACAATGATTTCAAGCATCACCCTCCTTTTAACATGTCAAGTCTGCCATTTTAACCCAATCAGCCTGACATAATGATCTCCAGCCTTGTGCTCGTCAACATTCTCACCTGAGTTAACAAGACTATTACTGAAATGATCTCAGCAGGTCCTTTAGTGACAGCAATGAAATGCAGTGGAAAGTTTTTTTTGGGGATTAAGTTAATTTTCATGGCAAAGAAGGACTATGCAATTCATCTGATCACTCTTCATAACATTCTGGAGTATATGCAAATTGCTATTATAAAAACTTAAGCAGCAACTTTTCCAATTTCCAATATTTATGTAATTCTCAAAACTTTTGGCCACGACTGTAGGCCAGCCTGAACCTCCATGGGATTGACAGTGCATCTATTGCCACCGGGTTGTCCTCCCTTGGTGTTGAACCTCGTTGCCATGAGATCGATCTCTGGCATGCCCCACCTGAGCGTTATCTCCTTGAAGACCTCTGGATGAAGTGACCATTCTCCGGTTGGAAGACCTCGGCTCAGGCCATCCGCAATCACATTGTGAACTTCGCGAATGTGAACGGCTGATAAGTGGGTGAGGTTCAGTTCTGCCCAATCCAAAATCACCCCTATCTCTCTCAGGAGACTTTGTGACCTCGTGCCTCCCTGCTTGTTGATATACAGCACAGCGGTCATGCTGTCTGACTGTACCTTCACTGCCTTCCCTCGAATGACGGGAGCAAAATGAAGAAGAGCTAGTCTGATTGCTCTGATCTCCAGGAGATTCGATGACAATAATCTCTCCTGAGGTGTCCAAGTTCCCTGGACTGTCTTGTCCTGAAGATGTGCACCCCAGCCTACTAGGGATGCGTCTGAAGTAAGTATGATCCAAGAGGGCTGGATCAGGGACTTGTCGTCCGTGAGGTGGGACCACCACCTCAGAGAGGATCGGACTTTGTAAGGCAGGGAGAGCACGGAATTGAGTCCCACTGGACTGTGATTCCACTTGGCTAATACTTCCGACTGGAGCGGACGTAGATGCCATAATGCCCAAGGTACCGCCTCTGCGGTTGAAGACATTAGTCCCAACATCCTCATCCACGTTCGAATCGTTACCTGTTTTGGTACAGAGAGAGAACGGGCTGTCTGTTGCACGGATTGCCTTATTTCGGGAGTGAGATGAATCGTCATCCTGACTGAATCCACCATGAACCCCAGGAACCTTACCGAGGTGGCTGGTTGAAGTTGGGATTTGTCCCAATTGATTATCCATCCTAACTGATGTAGGAATGTAACAGCATGTTGGATGTGTTGGGACAGGATCGCTTGGGAAGGAGCTCTGAGGAGCCAGTCGTCCAGGTATGGAACTATACTCAGGCCCTGAAGCCTTAGTGCGGCCACCACAGAGACCACTACTTTGGTGAAAGTGTGTGGGGCTGAAAAAATCCCAAACGGGAGGGCCACAAACTGAAAATGTTTTAGGACCCCCCCGATGATTACCGCGATCCTTAAGAATCTTCTGGACCCAGGATGGATGGGAATATGGAGATAAGCATCCTTGAGGTCTAAGGTTGCCAAGAAATCTCCCGGCATAAGAAGATTGGTCACTGACTGGATAGTTTCCATACGGAACTTCTTTTGTTTTATGAAACGGTTGAAGAACCTCAGATCTATAATCATCCTCCAACCTCTGGTACTCTTGGGTACCAGGAAAACTGGGGAGTAGATACATGTTCCCCTCTCTTGGAGAGGAACCTCTTCTAAGGCCCACTTCTGGAAGTATTCTAGCACGTAACTTTCTAGAATCTTCTGCTTGTTGCTGGGAAGAAGCCTTGTTTGGACAAACTTGTCCAGAGGCAAACTGCTCAAGTCTACAAGGTAGCCCTGAGAAATTACACGCAGGACCCAACTGTCCTGGATATGATCCTGCCAACAAGGTAGAAAGTGCTGTAGGCGACCGCCTACGGGAATGTGGGGAGAAGGGAGCCCGAGATTTCCAGTCAGACCGGCTAAATACCAAGAGCCTCGAGGAGGCCCTCAATCAGAGCGCCGAGGACTTCTTGGGGGGTCTAGAACCCCGAGAGGATTTCCCTCCTCTACGGGAACCCCAATTCCTCTGGGGTCTGGGTTGCGGTTCCGCTCTGGAACTATACCCCTTGCCCCGACCAAGAAAAGACTGCTGGGGAAGGGACTTGCCCTTCTTGTCCGACAGCCCCTCCATTATGTGGTCAAGCTCTGCACCAAAGAGTTTGCCGGGTTCATATGCCATGGCACAAAGATTATGTTTTGAGGTCGTATCGGCCTTCCAAGGTTTCAACCAAAGCGGACGCCTGCCCGCGGTTGAAAGAGCCATGGACTTGGATGCCAGCTTTAATTGTTGTGGAGCTGTGCGTCACACAAGAAGTCAATGGCAAGGCTGGCCGTCTTACATGAGGCCAGAATGTCGTCCCTAGAGACCCCTTGGTCCAGGTCAGACTGAATTTGGGAGAATCTAGTTTTTAGAAAATTCGCCACTTCGGACGAGGAAATTGCGACTGAGGCGGAGGCCGAGGAATAAGCGTGCCTAAGGGCGCAGTCCGCCTTCCGGTCCATTGGGTCCAGCAAACTTGACCCGTCGTCTGATGGGATCAGGGTCCTTCTGGATAACTTCGCGATCGCCATGTCTACTTTGGGGACAGGCCCCCAGGAAGATACCTGATCCTCTTTGACCGGAAACACAGCCTTGAACCTTTTGGTCAACACTGGACCTTTCTCTGGCTTTCTCCACTCTGTTTTCATCAGAGACAGGAGAGAATCATCTGCTTTAAAGGCCCTAGGCCCCCTAGAGGCAGAGGATGAGGCTGCCCCCGGATCAACGTCCTGGTCCCCCAACCGGACGGATTTTAGTAGCCGCTGGGCTTTCTCCGGCGGAAAAAAATATGAGAATCCATCCTCCTCATCCGAGGAGGAAGAGGCTGAACCTTCTCTCGCCTCCTGACCTCCCGAGACCTCCATCGCACGATGGGGGGAGGAGGGACGATGGCGCTTGGAGACCAGGGTACTCTTCAGCTCCTATATGGAGGCGTTGACCTGGCTCATGTTGGACTCCATGTACCCCTTCACCCAATCGACCACGTCGTGGACAGATGGCTCCAGCTGGGGGAGTGTCTTGGCCCTACAGGATGGGCACCGGGAGAAATCATAGGAGTCCTCCAGCACGGTCTGGCAGTCATGGCACTGCAGGTGGCGCCTCTTGCCCGCGGACTTCCTGCTGGGCTCTCGCTCACCGTCACCGGTAGACGACATGGCTGAAAATTAAAGAGACATGAATTTAGCAAAATTCAAGAAAACCGAGCTTAATCGCAAGCTTCAGGATCTTTACCCAGAAGATCCTAGCAAGCTCTTATCGTAAGCAAAAAAGATTTTCAGCACACAGAGGTTAGCAAACACTCTAGCACCAAACCACACTCAAGGTTAACAGCAAGCTGCACTCCAGGAGACTGAACCTGGAGCTTCACCAAGTTTAAATAGGGTTGTTGGCGCCAAAAAGAAAGCCCAGCCCACAAAAGGGGCGGGGTAAACCTCTAAGTTTATAACTTTGGAACTAAATGATAAAACTATATACTATGGCCCAGAGAGGGACCCTGAAACATTAAAAGGCCCCCCACGGCCTTGGTCAATCAAAATACACCTCGGGCCGACGTTACTGTGATCGGCCGGAGAGAAACCCGGAAGTGACGTCACCTGACGTCACTTCCGGAAGCTGGCGGCGCCCAGCCGAACATGCGGGACGCCGCTACCGCCGCTCCAGCAACCCCAGCCTCCGAATGAGGTAAGCCCCAACAGTGCAGGGCTCTGTACACGGGAGCAAACTCAGCTAAGGCCAGAGGACATCCTCAGGCCGTATAGGAGGAGCGGCCCAGTTCCCAAGGAACAAAATAAAGAAAGGGAAAAGACACTCTCTCCACCGCAGGGATGGAGGAGTGCACCACCCGTCCCGTCCTGTCCGCAGGACAGAAAAAAACACAGGGTTCGGAGGGTCACACCCCTCTTTATTGGGGGCAGGGAGGGCGTGTGCATGCCAGTGTTTTTTTATTGTTTCATTAAAACTTCCACCTGTCCTAACCAGTCCACAGGGGCAGAATACCCCATTTGTGCCACTGGTTAGGACGGAAGGGAATGTAACGTTACACCGGACCAAACCTTCATCTCTACAATCTCTTCCCCACTTCTTCTCCTCTCCACAGCTGAGCTCCGCCCCCTGCACTGATCACATGATGGTGACATCACCCCAGGTCCTTCCCAATCACTTATCTGCTCCACTGCTGAGCTCCGCCCCCTGCACTGATCACATGACGGTGACATCACTCCAGGTCCTTCACTATCTCTTATCCTCTCCACTGCTGAGCCCCTCCCCCTGCAGTGATCACATGACGGTGACGTCACCCCAGGTCCTTCAGCTCTGGCAGTGCAGCAGACACTGGGCAGGTCCTGGTCGGTAGTCAGGGCTCTTGTTCTCTCTGGTATCAGCCATTCCTCCAGCCTGCAGGTAAGATGAGCTGTGAGGAGACAGTGTGGTGGAGAGCTCAGACATGTCACCTCTGGAGATTCTCCTCCATTACACACAAGGAATCCTTCTCCGCTCCTCAGCTTAGTATGATGGGGGGAGTAGTAGTGGGAATAGTGGGGGTTGTCATCATTCTGTGCTGGATGAGAGACTCTGCTCTGTGTGAATGGAGTTTTTACCACCAGGAGCTTAGATACACACTGCACTGCCAGGAGCTTAGATACACCCGGAGCTCAGGGTTTTCCCGTCAGTGCAGCTTTATGAGGGTCTGAGTTTTGCGGGATGAGTTGTACTTTTTCTCGGCCTCATTATCGGGGACATGGGACTCACTGATTAACCTTTATTACTGTTTTTGGAGGCCTTATGAAGAAAACCAGCAATACGAGCCTTCTCCTGAATGAGCCACCGAGGATGGACAGGAAGGAGATCAGCAGAAGAATATTAGACCTCACCTTGGAGATAATCTCCCTGCTGAGCGGAGAGGTAAACTTTTCTAGATTTCTCTCCTCTTTATTGTATTCTGTAACAAGTCAGACATCGGGAAGGAGAATCCATCATAGGAAGTGATAGGAAGAGTCCAGGGTCCTGGAGAATGGCCTCCAGACCTTCCAAGTGACTGAGAACCTGAAGATCAGCCCCCAGTATGGTGAGTGATGTATCATGTGACCAGTGACTAATAGTCATGTTGTAGGAGCCATGAGGAGGTAAGTAGGCACGTTGTACAAGGAGGAAAGGGCTGGAGGAGAGAACATGGCCCCTGAAGGGTTTATAGAAACCTAGAATGTGTCGGCAGATAAGAACCATTTGGCCCATCTAGTCTGCACAATATACTGAATACTATGGATAGCCCCCGGCCCTATCTTATATGAAGGATGGCCTTATGCCTATCCCATGCACGCTTAAACTCCTTCACTGTATTTGCAGTTACCACTTCTGCAGGAAGGCTATTCCATGCATCCACTACTCTCTCAGTAAAGTAATACTTCCTTATATTACTTTTAAACCTTTGCCCCTCTAATTTAAAACTATGTCCTCTTGTAATTGTTATTCCCTAAGTGTCTCTCTCCGTCCACAGGAGTACACAATAGTGAAGAAGACATCGGGGGACTGTGTGACTCCCATTATCCATCTCCAGGAGTCAGGAGGGCGGAGCAGGACCCCTCACCCCATCACAGAGCCTCCCCCTCCCCCCCTGATACATGAGCAGAAGATCCTAGAGCTCACCCACAAGATGATGGAGCTGCTGACTGGAGAGGTGACACTGCTGGGAAATTCTCCAGTAACAGCACTGGAGGGGTCTGGGTGATGACGGTGTCATTGTGTTGTCAGGTTCCTATAAGGTGTCAGGATGTCACTGTCTATTTCTCCATGGAGGAGTGGGAGTATATAGAAGGACACAAGGATCTGTACAAGGAGGCCATGATGGAGGAGCACCAGCCTCTTATATCACAAGGTAAGAGCCGTCATGTGCAGTGTATACACGTGTGTGCAGTGACATGTAATGGAGGAGCACCGGCCTCTTATATCACAAGGTAAGAGCCGTCATGTGCAGTGTATACACGTGTGTGCAGTGACATGTAATGGAGGAGCACCAGCCTCTTATATCACAAGGTAAGAGCCGTCATGTGCAGTGTATACACGTGTGTGCAGTGACATGTAATGGAGGAGCACCAGCCTCTTATATCACAAGGTAAGAGCCGTCATGTGCAGTGTATACACGTGTGTGCAGTGACATGTAATGGAGGAGCACCAGCCTCTTATATCACAAGGTAAGAGCCGTCATGTGCAGTGTATACACGTGTGTGCAGTAGGGTTGTTGCGATACCCAAATTTTGATTCGATTTTGATACCATAAAAAAGTATTACGATACTCGATACCGTTCGATACCACGCAAAAAAAATAAAACACCAAAAAAGCCACGTGCATTAAGCATAAAAAAAAAATGGTAAATCGCACATTTTTTATATATTTTTTTCTGTTCCGGTGTTTACCGCATAGGAGATTTTTTTAATTCATTTTAATAGTTTGGACTTTTCGGACTTGGCAATATGTGATATGTTTATTTATTTATTGTTTATATATTTTATATGTAAAAATGGGAAAGGGGGTGATTTATAATTAATATTTTGGTGTTCTTTTTTTTTTTTTTACTTTTTATTTAATAACTATTCCCCCCTTAGGGGTTAGAACCTGGGATATTTTGATCCCTTGTCCTATTCACCCTGATAGATCTTTATTAGGGTGAATAGGACTTCACACTCTCCCTGCTGCCCTGGGCATAGTGCACACAGCAGCAGGGAGCTTACCATGGCAGCCAGGGCTTCAGTAGCGTCCTGGCTGCCATGGTAACCGATCGGAGCCCCAGGATTACACTGCTGGGGCTCCGATTAGAAGCTGCAACTGCCACCAATGAGAAGGGGAGGGGGGACCCTGTGGCCACTGCCACCAATTATTTTAATACACGGGGGGGGGGGGAGCGCACTGCACGACCAATGATAATTAACCTTTAATACAGGAGGGGGGTGCCGGCAGCAGATCAGCGGCAGTTAACCTTAACTGCCGCTGATCGCAGCTCCCTGTCACAGTCAGGATGCCGGCTATGTGATTCTGCTGCCGGCACCTGCCTCTTGTATTAAAAGTTAACTATCATTGGTGGTGCAGTGTGCCCACCCCTCCTCCGCCCCTCTATCTTCTTATTGGCAGCAGCGGCACAGGTGGGAGGAAGAGAGTGACTCCTTCTCCTCTGTGCTGCTGAGAGAGCATGAGCGCGCTGACAGCAGCGCGTTCCATGTTCTCTGATGCTAGGCTGCGCAGCAGGGCAGCCTAGTATAGATAAATGTCAAATCCCGGTATCGTATCGATACCGGGACAAAAGTATTGATATTTCGATACCCGCAACAACCCTAGTGTGCAGTGGTATTTAATGGAGGACCAACTGCTTCTTATAGGAGCAGAATATTGTTATTTCCTCTGATAACTAAACCTAGAAGTGAAGGAGCTGAGAGAAGAGTCTGATCTATAGACAGATCTACAGGAGGCCATGTATTCAGTCACTGTGTGCTTGTGTCTCCACAGATGGATCCAGGAGGAGAAATCCACCAGAGAGATGTCCCCGTCCTCTGTATTCCCAGGACTGTCCAGAGGAGAAGGTCCCAGAGAATCCTCAGGTAGATGGAGCTGAGCCCTATACACATCTATATAGGGGGGTCCTGCAGTCATAGAGGGGTCATAGATTGTGGGGGTCTCTTATGTGGATCTGGTATATCTCCCACTTGTCTGCTGTATTGTACTGAATTGTTACAGATGACAAATCAGGGAGAAGATCTGACTGATATTACAGTGGAGGATGAAGAAGAGAGGATGATGGGCGATCCCCCGTGTAGGAGTGAGGTGGAGGAGGACATTCCAGGAGATGTCACCACAGGTATGGAATCATGAATGGAGAAAGTGACTTCAGATTCTGTCCTTGGTGCCTTCAGGGCAGGAGGAGAATCTGATCACCGGCTGCTGCGCTGCTCTTTGATTGGAGATGTCCCCATCACATCATGAAGTGTTCCCCTTATCCAGCTGACGGCGATCTCTGATCAGGTTCTTCTGATTCTGACTTACTAATTACCCTCCCCTTTCACTGTGAGCTGTGACTCCCCTTTTCGAGCGGCGGTCACTTGAAATAAAGATTCAACCTTTCAACGCTATGGGAAGACATCTTGTCTGAGGATCATGTGACTTCCCTTCTTTGTTGCCCCGCCCCCTTACAGCATATCAGTTATTTCTTTAAACTCCCTTTATAAGAGCAGACCAAAGATCAAGCCATTGGTCATTTTTTATGCAAATGCACCAAAATGACTTACTATTTTCCCCATCAAATTTTTGTATTGTGCAAAAGTACAAAAACATGCAAAATATTCTACATATATGACATCTCCAAATTTGTACTGTGCTGCAGAATAAAATTAATATGGTATACTTGCTATAAAAAAAAAAAAACAGGGGAATTTGTTTTTTTTTCCCCCTCAGAAATGAAAAAAGCCTAAACAATAAATGACATGTACCTCAAAATTGTGCTGTTAACCCATTAAGGACGAAGCTTATTTCAACCCAAAGGATGCAGCCCCATTTTATAAATCTGAAATGTATCACTTTATTGTAAATATAATATAGCTTTATTCAATTATTAAAATCAATTAACATCCAATTAAAGTAATACGCAGTGGTGTATGACATACATGGAAGCAACAGCCTAAGCAGGGAACAATCAAGGTTGGAATAACCAATTGGATATATTGATAATATAAATAGCAGAAAACTCCACTGAAAGTTAATTAGTAGCTACTAATATAAAGTGCAAGTGCCTATAGTACCTTTAAATATAAATAATATTAGTAAAGCAGCCCGCCAAAGGTGTGCCAACACAAATCAAATAATAAATACTAACCAAGAGGAATCAGTTTTTTGTAACCAAAATCAAGAGTGGATTCAAAGTGGGTGACTGGTACTTGTAGTTCCTGCTGGATCAGTTTTCACCCTAATAGGAATGTTATAGGTTTGTCTACTCTGTAGTTTTTTCAATTCCAATTTTTATCTTCACAGAAAATCACAGTAAAAATTGTGATGGAAATGTGATATACTTGCTAAATTATAAAGCAGAAGATGAGGATACCATGCAGCGTTCTTCAGGAGAAACTCTCATTACCCTTAATGTACATCCTGGACTTTCCAGAGCAGATGTATCTTATAATCTCCCTAAACATGAGGAACCTCAAGGGGATAAAAGATTTCAGTGTGGTAAAGAGTTCAGTAAAAGATCAAGACTTTCTACACACAGAAGAATTCTGACAGGGGAAAAGCCATACTCCTCTGCAGAAAGTGGGAAGAACTTCACAAAGAAATCACATCTTGTTACACATGATCGAATTCACACAGGAGAGAAGCCATATTCCTGTTCAGAATGTGGGAAATGTTTTGCAAAGAAATTACATCTGGTTACACATGAAATAAGTCACACAGGAGAGAAGCCTTTCTCCTGTTCAGAATGTGGGAAGTGCTTTACAGAAAGATCAAGTCTTGCTTCACATGAGAAAATTCACACAGGAGAGAAACCGTATTCATGTTCAGAATGTGAGAAATGCTTTATTAAGAAATCACATCTTGTTATACATCAGAAAAGTCACACAGGAGAAAAGCCATATTCCTGTTCAGAATGTTTTAAGTGCTTCTCAACAAAATCAAGTCTTGTTAGACATGGTAAAATTCACAAAGCAGAGAAGCCATACTCCTGCTCAGAAAGTGGTGAATGGTTTACAGAGAAATCAAAACTTGTGAGAGATGAGAAAAATCACACAGGAGAGAAATCATATTCATGTTCAGAATGTGGGAAATGTTTTACGTGGAAATCAGATCTTGTTAGACATGAGAGACTTCACACAGGAGAGAAACCGTATTCATGTTCAGAATGTGAGAAATGCTTTATTAAGAAATCACATCTTGTTATACATCAGAAAAGTCACACAGGAGAAAAGCCATATTCCTGTTCAGAATGTTTTAAGTGCTTCTCAACAAAATCAAGTTTTGTTAGACATGGTAAAATTCACAAAGCAGAGAAGCCATACTCCTGCTCAGAAAGTGGTGAATGGTTTACAGAGAAATCAAAACTTGTGAGAGATGAGAAAAATCACACAGGAGAGAAATCATATTCATGTTCAGAATGTGGGAAATGTTTTACGTGGAAATCAGATCTTGTTAGACATGAGAGACATCACACAGGAGAAAAAACGTTTTTATGTTCAGAATGTGGGAAATGTTTCGCAGATAAATCAAATCTTGTTTCACATTGGAGAACTCACACAGGAGTGAAGCCATATTCATGTCCAGAATGTGGGAAATGTTTTACAAAAAAATCTAATCTTGATGAACATGTGAGAAGTCACACAGGAGAGAAGCCATTTTTGTGCTCAGAATGTGAGAAATGTTTTACTTCTAAAACCAAACTCAGGGATCATCAGAGATGTCACACAGGAGAGAAGCCATTTTCGTGCTCAGAATGCGGGAAATGTTTTACAAAAAAATCACATGTTGTTGAACATTTGAGAAGTCACACTGGAGAGAAGCCATATTCGTGCTCAGAATGTGAGAAATGTTTTACTACTAAAACCAAACTTAGGGATCATCAGAGATGTCACACAGGAGAGAAGCCATTTTGATGGTATATAGTTTCAAATGGTATGTATTTGGTTTTAACTGCAACATACTGCCAGTGTACCTCACGTTTGATGTTTTATAGATTTATAGATTTTGTTTTCCTTACAAAACATTTTCACTCATCAGTTCAGAAGAAACCTTATTATTTTTTGGGAATATAGGAAATACTATAAGAGCAAAAAGAAATGTTAGCCATAGTTATTCACAGACAGGTAAGTACCTGGAGCTTCATAGTAACATGTGTTCCGCAACAGCAAATCTCAGAATAGTAGCACAACGTGTCTACAACTTACCAAATCAGCCCAAAATCTGCCAAATTGCAAAAATGTTGCAGTCAAGTTGCAAGCTACGTGACTTGTATTATGTTCTACAACGGCCTATGACCTGCAACCACATATCCAAGTGTTCGATTTTTTTGTGACTGTCGTGGCATATAGTGTGTCACATTGTGACCTATTGACATTGTGAGTTTCACATAACATGTTACTGTGTAGCTCCAGCCTAAAAGCCAATACAAATATAAATTTTTGGGGATTTGTTATCCTGGATCTGCCAAACAACCAAATTCTATTTTTTTGAGGTCAACTGTAACCAAGACCTACAATGGAAAAGTATTGTGGCTACAAGGAAGAGAAGAAGAGCCTTGTTTACTTCCAGAGTGATGATGAATTGTCCCCATGAACCTTTTGCTTCTTATCACTGTATTCACACCTCCACCCACACTGCGGGAAAGTCCAGAGTGACATGGGGAAAAGTAATGACGCTCCATGTAATAGTTTTATAATGTATGTGGACATATTAATATTTCATCTTCATTCAAACAGTATTTAAAGATAAAATAAAATCTTCTGTTTGCTCCACGACATCGTCGCCATTGTCACTGATAGACATTGTCTTTTTGGCTCATATATTTTCTCCTAGCGCTGTGACCTTCATTGCTCCTACAGACTAAGGGTCCATTCACACGTCCGTAATTTGGGTCCACATTCGTTCCGCAAATTTGCGGACCCATTCATTTTTAATGGGGCTGGAACGGATGTAAATCCGCATTTTCGGGATCCGCATCTGCATTTTCAGGATCCGTACCCGTTTTTTCAGGATCCGCACCCGTTTTTTCAGGATCCGTTTTTTCGTTCCTGAAAAGAATAGAACATGTCCTATTCTTGTCCGCAATTGCGGACCAGAAAAGGCATTTTCTATTATAGTATCTGTGATGTGCACACATTACTTCCCAAAAAAGGTAATAAAAGTGATCAAAAAAGTCGTATGTACGCCAAAATAGTACCAATCAAACCGTCACCTCATCCCGCAAAAAATGAGCCCCTACATGAGACAATGGCCCAAAAAATAAAAAAAACTATGGCTCTCAGACTAAAACATGATTTTTTTGTTTCAAAAATGCTTTATGTTAAACGTAATAAAAAAAATATATATATACATATTACATATCGCTGCATCCGTAAGAATCTGTTCTATAAAAATACCACATGACCTAAACCCTGAGATGAACACCGTAAAAAAATAAAAAAGGTGTCAAAAAAGCAATTTTTTGTCACCTTACATCACAAAAAGTGTAATAGCAAACGATCAAAAAGTCGTATGCCCCCCAAAATAGTGCCAATCTAACCGTCACCTCCTCCTGCAAAAAATTATACCTTACATAAGACAATCGCTCAAAAAAATTAAATAAAAAATGTCTCTCAGAACATGTTTTTTTTTTTGTTTCAAAAATGATATTATTGTGTAAAACCTAAAAAAATTAATAAAAAAGGTATACATATTAGGTATTGCCATGTCTGTAAGAACCTGCTCTATAAAAATACCACATGACCTAACCCCTCAGGTAAACACTGTAAAAAAAAATCTAAATAAAAACGGTGTAAAAAAAGCTATTTTTTTGTTACCTTACATCACAAAAAATGTAATAGCAATCAATCAAAAAGTCATATGCACCCCAAAATAGTGTCAATCTAATCGTCATTTGATCCCGCAAAAATGATACCCAACCTGAGACAATCGCCTAAAAACAGTAAAAACTATGGCTCTCAGACTATGGTGACACTAAAACATGATTTTGTTTTTGTTTCAAAAATGAAATTATTGTTTAAAACCTAAATAAAAAATGGTATACATATTAGGTATCGCCGTGTCCGTAAGAACCTGCTCTATAAAAACAGCACATGATCTAACCTGTTAGATGAACGTTGTAAATAATAAAAAATAAAAACTGTGCCAAAACAGCTATTTTTTTGCAAATTTTCCAGTTTAATCAATTTTTTCCCGTAACAAAGCAAGGGTTAACAGCCAAACAAAACTCTGTATTTATTGCCCTGATTCTGTAGTTTACAGAAATGCCCCATATGTGGTCGTAAACTACTGTACGGGCACACAGTAGGGCGTAGAGGGAAAGGTGCTCCATATGGTTTTTGGAAGGCAGTTTTTGCTGGACTGGTTTTTTGACACCATGTCCCATTTGAAGCCCCCCCTGATGCACCCCTAGAGTAGAAACTCCAAAAAGTGACCCCATTTAAGAAACTACACCCCTCAAGGTATTCAAAACTGATTTTACAAACTTTGATAACCCTTTAAGTGTTCCACAAGAGTTAATGACAAATGGAGATGAAATTTCAGAATTTAAATTTTTTTGTTACTTTGCCTCACAAAAAGTGTAATATAGAGCAACCAAAAATCATATGTACCCTAAAATAGTACCAACAAAACTGCCACCTTATCCCGTAGTTTTCAAAATGGGGTAACTTTTTTGGAGTTTCTACTCTAGGGGTGCATCAGGGGGGCTTCAAATGGGACATGGTGTCTAAAATCCAATCCAGCAAAATCTGCTTCCAGAAACCATATGGTGTTCCTTTCCTTCTGCGCCCTGCCGTGTGCCCGTACAGTAGTTTACGACCACATATGGGGTGTTTCTATAAACTAAAGAATCAGGGCAATAAATATAGAGTTTTGTTTGGCTGTTAACCCTTGCTTTGTTACTGGAAAAAATGGATTAAAATGGAAAATTTACCAAAAAAGTGAAATTCTGAAATTTCATCTACATTTGCCAATAACTCTTGTGGAACACCTAAAGGGTTAACAAAGTTTGTAAAATCAGTTTTGAATACCTTGAGGGGTGTAGTTTCTAAAATGGGGTCATTTTTGGGTGGTTTCTATTATGTAAGCCTCACAAAGTGACTTCAGACCTGAACTGGTCCTTAAAAAGTGGTCAGATTTGCAAAAAATGACCTGGTCCTTAAGGTGAAAATGAGCCCGGTCCTTAAGGGGTTAAGGGTAAACCTATCTAGATACTGGAGCTGAGGGATATATCGGTGGTGAGATGTATCCTGCTTCCTGCTTTATTAACCGCATAGCATGAATGGCGACATACTGATGAATTATTAGTATTTCTCGCTCGTATCATTGGGGGACACAGGACCGTGGGTATAGCTGCTACTGCCACTAGGAGGCGACACTAGGCTGAAAAGTGTTAGCTCCTCCTCTGCCGGCTATACCCCCTCCAGCCTAGAGAGAGCATATCAGTTTTTAGCTTAGTGTCTTAGGAGGGAGAGCTCCCTGCTTGCAGGGCGGCTTCCTTTTGTTATTTTTTCCTTTTAGGTAGCCTCTCTGTCTACCCGGGGAGCAAGACCAGTGTCAATTTCCCTCACCGCCCGACCTCCCCACAGAAGAAAAGGTGGACCAGGGCAGCCTCACACCCCTGTTTCCCGCCAGCCAAAGGGTCACCTGGATCCATTAAGACCCTCCCACCATACCGGACTCCTGCCACTTTGGGTGCCAGCTGCTGAAGAGGTGACCCTGCTGGTCCACAATGGGAGGGTGAAGAGAAGAGGCTGAAGATGAGGTGAGTAACCGGGAATAGGTGAGTATTTCCCTCCCCCTTCTTTCTCCGGGTCTCGTCTGCTCTACTGGACCACAGGTGAGCGCTTACCCCCCCTTCTCATTCCAGCACCACAGGGCAGCACTTAAAGAGTCCCCCGTTTTTCCCATGGCACCACTGTTAGGCAGGCCGGCCACCTCACTACCTCAGGCCCCAGCTTCTTTTCCAGCCTGCCCGCGATTCATGTCGCGTCTGCTCCAGGCTTGTTCCCCGGGCCACCGGGGGGTCTCCGCAGCCGTTCCCGACAAGTGGGCGGCCGTCCGCACCACTTCGGGTCTCTTCATTCCCCGGCCCACCGGAAGTGCATTGCGGTCGGCCGCGGGTGGCTAATTTAGGCTGCTGCTACCCTGGAAATATAGGCCGCAATTCTCCGCCTACCTCTATGACGCAGGTGGTGGGGCTAGGCTTCCCGCCGTGGCTCCGTGGGAGGATCCTTTGCATTTCCTGCGCTGATTCATGCTGCCTCACTCAGCTCACGCTTTTACTGGGAACACAGGACCTACAATCCCAGGCAAGCTGGTAAGACAGTTACACCCCTCTCCAGCCTTGAGACCAGTGTTGGGTTTGGTTAGCAGCCATGTCCGAACCCACTAGCGACCCTCGCAGGCCACCACCCACCACTTATGCATGCACTAAACGCAAAATTATGTTCCCGCATGGCCAGGCAGACTCCGTATTCTCTGCATGCTGTGCGCCCAGACAGGTGTGGAACTGGACTGGGCCCGTGCCTTATCCCAGGCAGTGGAGAACCTATCAAAAATATCCTAATCCACCTTTTCATGGGTCATTTGGTTGATAAATCCCCACCTGCGCAGTCCGCACCCTCCACGGGTGAACAGTTTAGGGGCAAATCTTCGCATAAGCTGCCCAGAGCAGGACATCATTCCTCCTCTGACGCCTCAGCATCTCCACCCCCACCTGGGTCACGCTTGGACGCATCCTCCCTCCTAGGGGGAGTTCTGTCCGATTGAGAGATTGGGGACTCTGACTCTGATATGGATCAGGAACAGTCTTCTAAGATTGCTTCCATGGTGGATAGCCTAGTTACTGCTGTCCGTGACACCTTCCAGGTGCAGGATGACTCCCCCTCCACGAGCCACCAGGGGGTGTCCTTTCTCCGCTCCAGACAATCTCCCCTACATGACGACTTTTCGGTGGTCATTGCATAGGCGTGGGACCGTCCAGATCATCGGTTTACCACATCCAAGCGACTCAAACTGCTGTATCCAATTTCCGGCTGATTGTGTAGCTAAGTGGTCCTCTCTTCCTAAGGTGGATCCTCCGGTCGCACATCTTCCCAAACATACCGCCTCCAGGACCCCGTAGATCACTGTATGAAGTATTTTGCTAAGTCTGCTTTCGCAGCAAGTGGCTCAGCACTTCGGTCCATTTTTGCTTCCGCCTGGGTGGCTAAGGCGGTCTCAGAATGGGCATTCCGGTTAAATCAGGACTTGTCGACGGACCTCACTCTGACTGAGCTCCAATCTTTGGCACTGCAAATCTCACAGGCGGGGAAGTATCTCTGTGAGGCTTCCCTGGACGCGGGTGTTCATCACTGTAGCCTTATGGCGCGAACTGTGGCTTAAAGTTTGGACAGTGGATTAATCGTCAAAGCGTTCCCAGGCAAGCCTCCCTTTTTACGGCTCCTGATTATTCGGGGCCCGATTGGATGAAATTGTCTCCGAGGCCACGGGTGGTAAAAGTACTCACCTCCCGCAGCGCTAAGCCCTCAAATGCCCGTGCTCACTTCTTTCACCACTTCTCGGGTACACGGTGTCACGGCGGGGAGTGGGGAAAACCCCCCACCGTGCAATGACAGTGGCTGCAACGCCAGATAGCAGGGAACAGGGAGCAGGTCACCTCCTAATGCAACCCTGAAATCTCCCTAGACTCCTAGTGCATGAGCCGCCTCTGAAGGTAAGGGGGCTCATGCTCACCAACCTAGAACCCTAGGTATCCCTCCTAGGCCTGATGACAGGGCAGAGATCACCCATTCATCCTTCACCATGGATGAATGGTGTCCCCAGAGGCCCAGTAGCTGGCAGGATGCAAGACTACCGGATAAGCAGTAGGGCAGGTAAGTAACACAGCAACAAAACAAATGCTATCCACACTTACCTGCCGTAGCCAAGATGGAAGGACGGCTCCAGACTGGGAAGCCCACAGTCTTGCTATTGCTTAAACTCCTCCCGGAAAGCAAGCCCCTTTCGGAGCAGGCACACCAACATATAAACCTCAAAACAAAGACCACACCAAAACAACATACACCAGGTGGGGGAGGAATAACAGGAACACACCGGAGAGGATACACAGCCAGGGCAAGGTAAACAATATAATAAATGAGGGTGACTCACATAGACACCACATTCAGCCAGGGAGCAAAGCTCCTACACAGACTGACAACCAACAAACTATGACCTCAGGCTCCAATACACCAATATATAAGGAGGCCTGAGGTCACACCCACCACACCACTAGTAATTAACCCTGTGCCAACCAAAACAGGGAAAACACCATATAAAAGGAAAGTGCACAAGCAAACAACAAACTACACGTTGCCACAACGTCCCTCAGCCAACAAGCAGTCCTCCGCATGAAGGAGCGCCCCCACCCTCATGGGTGGGGGGTCGGCTCCTCCTTTTTCAGGACATTTGGCGGGCCCACATTTCAGGTGCTTGGACGCTCGAAATTGTAACCTCGAGTTACAAGATCGAGTTTGCTTCTCCTCCAGAACGATTCTCTCTGTCCCAGCCATGCAGAGATTCGGTTCGGGCCGTCGCCTTTTTTCAGGCAATTTGGTCCCTCCTCGCTCACGGCGTGATCTCCCCGGTTCCCCTGTAAGAACACTTCACAGGGTTTTTTTCAAACCTATTTGTCGTCCCCAAGAAAGAAGAATCCGTTCGACCAGTTCTGGACCTCAAGCTGCTGAACCGATTCCTCCGGGTTCAACACTTCAGAATGGAGTCCCTTCGCTCTGTTGTTGCTTCACTGGAGCGGGGAGAATTCTTATCTTCATTAGACATCTGGGACGCGTACTCGCACGTCCCCATTGCTCCGACACATCAGCTCTTCCTCCGCTTTGCGGTAGGGCCCCACCACTACCAGTTTGTGTCCCTTCCCTTTGGCTTGGCAACGGCACCGAGAGTCTTCACGAAAGTGCTCACTCCTCTTCTGGCCCTTCTTCATATTAGGGGTATCACCTTGATTCCCTATCTGGACGACATCTTTGTCAAAGCGGCGACCTTCAGTCAGAACGAGGACTGTGTACGTATCGCTTTCGATACCCTGACACGCTTTGGCTGGCTGGTAAACTTCCAGAAATCTTCCCTCCGTCCCACCAGGTGAATCACCTTCCTTGGTATGGTCCTCGATGGCGCAGGAAGCAGATAACGCTCAAGTCCTCATGGAAGACTCTGACGACGGAAGCTCCTGCACTCCGTCTGAAGCTTACAGTGACCGAGACACTACCCCTATCGCCAGAGCCTTCCTGAAGGAATCCCTGGCCTCCGCATTCGAGCCGATAATGAAAGAACTGTACACTATAAAGACAGATATCAAACCAACAGGCCACAGGGTTGCTGCCCTAAAAGATGCACAAGCTGCTGTGATTAAACACAGTGGTGTTATGCAGACGCACATGGAGGAGATTCAGGAGCAAATACACTTGGCCTTCCTACACCTGGAGGACCAGGAAAATAGAAGTAGGAGGAAGAACATACGAATTAGGGGAGTCCCAGAGACTGTCCAGACAGGATCTATCCTCCATACGGTTAGACAGGTTTTTGCTTCTATAATAGGGAAAGAAAGAGCGGACACTGTTATCATTGAAAGGGCTCATAAGGCCTTAGGACCCAAACCAGACCCTGAAGCGCCGCCACGTGACATCATATGCGGCCTTCTTAACTACTTGGATACAGCGGCCATACTTACAGCAGCCAGAGAAAAAGGCGACATCCCGTTTGACAACAGTAAGATCCTGTTGTTCCAAGATCTATCAGCAAGCACCCTAGCAAAGCGCAAGACTTTAAAGCCGCTTACAGATCTTTTAAGAGCTAAGAAACACCCATTCCGCTGGCTCTACCCTTTTGGACTGACTGAATATATAAGTAATTTCTGTGTGGATAGTCCCCAAATGTAGCCGCAATACTTATTGGTACTTTCTCGGCAGGGATACCCATGGTCATATGTTTTTTTTCCTTTTGGACTGAGCATACCCATCAGTGGCAAGCAAACCTCAGTTCGTCATCCCAATGATCTACACAAAGTGTGGGACCTTTTACAAACCGAGCCGCTGGACATACCTTCTTGGCTCCCCCTCTCTGGAGACCACAAGTTACTACCTCTACCGCCGCAAGAGGAATGGCAAATGGTCAAGCGTTTCAAGTCGCCTCAAGCCAAGAAGTGTCACGCAGAACTGAAGGATACTGGAGATGATCTTCTGAACCGCTTTTTTTCTGTCCTTTGACACCCCTAGTCCTAGGGGTCTGGTAATGCCTGTCCACCAGGGAACCTTCCTCGTACTTACCTCACTTTTGTGTGCGTGTTTCCATAGGTCCTCAATGTCATCTTTGTCACCCGCTGAAACTCTTGCACACATCCCTCCTTACAAACTTTTTTTTAGTGCACACGCTGCTACCCTTTAAGTTTTGTCATACCACTTAATGGAACCCCAGTGATGACTCGCTGGGCTAACTCCCTATTTTTCACGTTGCAGTTGTCTATGCTGTGAACCGATAACTGCTCAATTTGCCTTAGCAGGTTTCATTTTTACTTCTGTTCTTTACTTGTTGTTTTACCCTTATTGTATAGGCTTTGCCCTGGGATTTTAACCACCCGGAACCCTAAATGCACTTCCAGCCACGACAAGAAAACTAGTGGGTACCACCAGCTGCCACCGCTACTTACAGGTAGTGGCTAGAGCATCTCTGGCATATGAGTGCTGTGTGAATTCACACTGGCTTGGTGTACCCCACAGTTTTTCCTCCTTCCGCTAGAGACTACTCTGACTTATTCCCCTTTTACAATAGTGATGATATATATGCTATATCTGCTATATGCTATCTTTCCACTAGTCCATGTATTCCTCAGCAGAATCCTGTACATGGTTATTATGTTTATTGTTTCTCTAGGTGGGCTTTATGGGTGAGCTCTCCCTGTCTCTATAAGAACACTTTTTTGTCAACTTGTTTAAACTGTACTGTTTAATATGGTCCCCCTGAAAGTGATTTCTTTAAATGTCAATGGCTTAAATATACCTCAAAAAAGGATATATATATAGCACCCGATGACGCGGGTTCGGCTCATTGTGAGTCAGGGAGAGCTGTGCTTAGGAAGGAACAGATAGTGTAGGGAGTGTGATCGCAATATATTCAATAGAAAAACGTTTCAAAGACCCAAAAGTTATTTTAAGGACTATTGTGTGTGATGGCAGGCTGGCAGCAATATAAGATAGCCAGCAATTTTTTTTCCCATACTTTGCAATACTTTTTGGATAGAGGGTGTCTGCAATGACTAAGTTGTGACATGTGTGCTGCAATACTTTCTGTGTGTCAGGGCCAGATATTGGGAAAAATATTAGTGAAAACAATTATATTTTTTCCAGAATTTATCCACACTTTGCCTATAAACGGTGTCTGCAGTGAATTGTCACATCTGCGCTGCAATAGCATGTGTGTGTGTCAGTGCCAGATATTGGGAAAATATTACTGACAACAAATATATTTTTCCCATAATTTATCAAGACTTTGCCTATTAATGGTGTCTGCAGTGAATTGTCACATCTATGCTGCAATAGCGTGTGTGTGTGTCAGTGCCAGATATTGGGAAAAATATTACTGACAACAAATATATTTTTTCCATAATTTATTCACATTTTTCCTATAAACGGTCCATTATAACATACAGTTGCACGAAAAAGTATGTGAACCCTTTGGAATGATATGGATTTCTGCACAAATTGGTCATAAAATGTGATCTGATCTTCATATAAGTCACAACAATAGACAATCACAGTCTGCTTAAACTAATAACACACAAAGAATTAAATGTTACCATGTATTTATTGAACACACCATGTAAACATTCACAGTGCAGGTGGAAAAAGTATGTGAACCCTTGGATTTAATAACTGGTTGAACCTCCTTGAGCAGCAATAATTTCAACTAAACGTTTCCTGCAGTTGCAGATCAGACGTGCACAACGGTCAGGAGTAATTCTTGACCATTCCTCTTTACAGAACTGTTTCAGTTCAGCAATATTCTTGGGATGTCTGGTGTGAATCGCTTTCTTGAGGTCATGCCACAGCATCTCAATCGGGTTGAGGTCAGGACTCTAACTGGGCCCCTCCAGAAGGCGTATTTTCTTCTGTTTAAGCCATTCTGTTGTTGATTTACTTCTATGCTTTGGGTCGTTGTCCTGTTGCAATACCCATCTTCTGTTGAGCTTCAGCTGGTGGACAGATGGCCTTAAGTTCTCCTGCAAAATGTCTTGATAAACTTGGGAATTCATTTTTCCTTTGATGATAGCAATCCGTCCAGGTCCTGACTCAGCAAAGCAGCCCCAAACCATGATGCCCCCACCACCATACTTCACAGTTGGGATGAGGTTTTGATGCTGGTGTGCTGTGCCTCTTTTTCTCCACACATAGTGTTGTGTGTTTCTGCCAAACAACTCAACTTTGGTTTCATCTGTCCACAGAATATTTTGCCAGTACTGCTGTGGAACATCCAGGTGCTCTTGTGCAAACTGTAAACGTGCAGTAATGTTTTTTTTGGACAGCAGTGGCTTCCTCTGTGGTATCCTCCCATGAAATCCATTCTTGTTTAGTGTTTTACATATCGTAGATTCGCTAACAGGGATGTTAGCATATGCCAGAGACTTTTGTAAGTCTTTAGTTGACACTCTAGGATTCTTCTTCACCTCATTGAGCAGTCTGCGCTGTGCTCTTGCAGTCATCTTTACAGGACTGCCTCTCCTAGGGAGAGTAGCAGCAGTGCTGAACTTTCTCCATTTATAGACAATTTGTCTTACCGTGGACTGATGAACAGCAAGGCTTTTGGAGATACTTTTATAACCCTTTCCAGCTTTATGCAAGTCAACAATTCTTAATCATAGGTCTTCTGAGAGCTCTTTTGTGCGAGGCATCATTCACATCAGGCAACGCTTCTTGTGAAAAGCAAACCCAGAACTGGTATGTGTTTTTTATAGGGCAGGGCAGCTGTAACCAACACCTCCAATCTCATCTCATTGATTGGACTCCAGTTGGCTGACACCTCACTCCAATTAGCTCTTGGAGATGTCATTAGTCTAGGGGTTCACATACTTTTTCCACCTGCACTGTGAATGTTTACATGGTGTGTTCAATAAACACATGGTAACATTTAATTCTTTGTGTTATTAGTTTAAGTAGACTGTGATTGTCTATTGTTGGGACTTAGATGAAGGTCAAATCACATTTTATGACCAATTTGTGCAGAAATCCATAGGGTTTACATACTTTTCCTTGCAACTGTAACATTTAATATGAAGAAGGTGAGCATTAAGGGACAGGGAAGTGGCCGTGATGCTGATGGTGCACGCAGAGGCCGTGGGAAACTGTGTCTTCTGCCAGAGCACAAGAAAAACAATAATCCATGATACCTAGCTTTATGTCCCAGTTTGCAGGGCGGCGCAGGACACCACTCTTGAAGTCAGCCCAGTGCGAATAGGTGGTCGGTTGGATTGCAGCAGATAGTGCTTCCAGTCAGTTAAGCACCACCATGTCTTCCACCAACTCCAGTCTCAGTAGCAAGTAGTCTGGTCCACACAATCCTCACCCTGATCCTCCTTCCTCCCACCATTTACAGTCTGGCCAAACAAGTGATCCCACACATATTCCGAGGACCTCTTTGCATCGCCATTAATTGATTTGGTCCTCTCACCAAGCACGCTTGAAGAGGGACCTGAGATCTTGTGCCCCGATTCCCAACCTCTTAAGCATCCAGAGTCAACAGAAACATGACCAATGGGGAACAGCAATTAGTGTTTAATGAGGTGGATGATGATGAGACACAGTTGACAATGACTCAACCGCAATTACTGTCTCAAGAGGTTGATCAAGAGGATGACACACAGTTGTCAATCACTGAGGTTGTGGTTAGGTCAACAAATCAGGAAGATGATCAGAGTGAGGAAGTGGAAGAGGAGGTGCTGGACGACGAGGTCACTGACCCAACCTGGGAAGGTGTCAACAAGCTGAGCGAGGAGAGCAGTACAGATGGGGAGGGATCTGCAGCACTGCAACAGTGGGGTGGCAAAAGGTAGAAGGCGGGCACCAACGAACAGGCCCGAAACTGAGCACCCCCTTGCGTAAATCTCCTTTGTCAAGGGGTAGGTGTTCGGCAATATGGCTCTTTTTTGAGGAAAGTGCGGATGACAAAAGAATAGAATAGTAGTATGCAACCTGTGCCACACCAAAATGAGCAGGGGCGTGAACACTAGCAACCTCACCAACACCAGCATGATCTGCCACATGGCATCAAAGCACCCTAATAGGTGGGCCGAACACCTGGGTCCACAATCTGTGTCTGCGGGTCACACCACTGCCTCCTCTTCCCCTGTTTTACGTGCTGGCCAATCCCCTGTCCAATAAGTAGGCCCGGATGCCTCCCGCCCTGCACCTGGACCTTTGCAAGCACCATCAGCGACCACATCCACTTCCCTGTCCCAGCACAGCATCCAAATGTCATTACCCCAGGCATTTGAACGCAAGCGCAAATACCCAGCCACCCATCCACAGGCCATAGCACTAAATGCGTAGCTTTCCAAATTACTGGCCCTGGAAATGTTGCCATTTAGACTTGTGGACACTGAGGTCTTCCGCAGCCTGATGTCGGTGGCCGTCCCTCGTTACGCAGTCCCCAGCCGCCACTATTTTTCAAGGTGTACCATGCCAGCCTTACACCAACATGTGTCCCTTAACATCACACGTGCCCTGACCAATGCAGTTACTGGGAAGGTCCACTTAAAGAGGACCTTTCACTTGTAAAAACAATGTGAACTAAGTATGCTGACAAATAGAGCGGCGGCCGGGGATCTCACTGCACTTACTATTATCCCCGGGCGCCGCTCCGTTCTCCCGTTATACCCTCCGGTACCTTTGCTCTGTAAGTTATAGTAGGCGGTGTCTTCCCTTGTCCTGTGGGCGTCTCCTTCTCCTAGGCTGCAGCGCTGGCCAATCGCAGCGCACAGCTCACAGCCTGGGAGTTTTTTTTCTCCCAGGCTGTGAGCTGTGCGCTGCGATTGGCCAGCGCTAAAGCCTAGGAGAAGGAGACGCCCACAGGACAAGGGAAGACACCGCCTACTATAACTTACAGAGCAAAGGTACCGGAGGGTATAACGGGAGAACGGAGCGGCGCCCGGGGATAATAGTAAGTGCAGTGAGATCCCCGGCGGCCGCCGCTCTATATGTCAGCATACTTAGTTCACATTGTTTTTACAAGTGAAAGGTCCTCTTTAACCATGGACACATGGACAAGTGCTTTCGGCAAGGGAAACTTCATTTCCCTGATGGCACACTGGGTGAATGTTGTGGAGGCTGGGAGCAACTCGTACCCTGGGATGGCACAGGTGCTACCGACGCAAAGGATTGCGGGCCCCAATTCCATCAGGGTTTCCGTCACCACCTATCTTAGTTGATCCAACCCCCACTTCTCCTCCTCCGCCTCCACCTCCGAATTATCTGCGTGCAGCACCAGTCAGTCATGAGTCGGTAGCTGGAAGCAGTGTAGCACTGCAGTGGGGAAGCGGCAACAGGCTGTGCTGAAGCTGATCTGCCTAGGTGACAAACAGCACACCGCCGCAGAGCTGTGGCAGGGGATAAGAGACCAGACTGAGCTGTGGCTCTCGCCACTCAACCTAGAACCAGGCATGGTTGTGTCTGATAATGGCCGTAACTTGGTGCAGACTTTGGAGCTGGGAAACCTTAGACACATCCCATGCCTTACAGTATTTTTGCATATAAAATTTATTAATGCACTAAATAAAACAAGAACTAACTTAGTGTCGACATATCAGCATAAATACATAAATTATATTAAACCCAAAAGGGTATTTAAAGACATGACTAATGGGTCCTCATTCAGCATTCCACATTTATCTACTGAGGAAGGAACTTAGTTCCGAAACGCGTCTAGTGTGGACTAGACCTGGCTATTGGTGCGGTTTTTTATAAATGTGCAAGAAAATAACTTTTTTCAACTATTGGAAGATGTCCTATACCACTTCAAAAGATTCCATCTGCTAACTACTGACAAGGTAGTCTAAACCTTTGTTGATATATTCAACTTTGCCGAACAGTACCAAGTAAACTCTGCTATATCAACTTCCGCTAATCCGACGGGCTCAAGCAACTACGAACTCAGCTGCATCAGCTTCCGTTAACCCGACGGCTCCAAGCGCCTACATCATCAACCAGCAAATCACCATCCAGCTGGTCACGTGGGACGCTGTGAGAACGGGTCGGAAGCCTGCTCCGCAAGAAAAAGTGGAGCGCCATTGATCGGAAGCGGGGCAATCACTATTGCTAAACGGCACCTGAGCACAGAGTTTTCTTTGTAGGAGATTGCAGCAAGGACACTTTCTGAACCTCTCCGGTTCCAACAAACTGGTAAATCGGCATATAATCTTACGGACATTTGAGTGGTTCAACTGAATGATTCTTGCAGTACACCTTAGCCATAAGGTCTTATCTATTTTGGAGTACTCCAGCTGTTTAGGTTTGTGCGTGAGCTCCGCACTTTATATACCTATCTTATACATTTATGTATTTATGCTGATATGTCGACACTAAGTTAGTTCTTGTTTTATTTAGTGCATTATATTATTATTGATTTATTCTTTTCTCTCAGCTGGTAACTGAAAGGCTGAGCTCCAGTAGTTTGCTGGTGGAGCCTTTCTAAATATATAACAACATCCCATGCCTTGCCCATGTATTCAACCTTGTGGTTCAGCGGTTTCTAAAAACATACCCCAATTTGCCTGAGCTACTGTTGAAGGTGCGCCGCGTGTGTGCAAATTTCCGCAAGTCACCGACAGCTTCAGCCGGTCTGTTAACGCTGCAGCAGCACTTGAAATTGACAGCTCACCAGCTGTTGTGCGACGTGAGCATGCGCTGGAACTCCACATTCCACTTTGTGAGCAGCAGAGAGCAGTTGTGGAATACCAGCTGCAACATGGTCGTCGCCTTTCCAGTCAGCTTCCGCTATTCACAAGCGAGCAGTGGGCATGGATGTCTGACCTCTGTGAGGTTTTACGCAACTTTGAGGAATCAACACAGATGGTGAGCGGCGATAACGCTATCACCATCCCACTTCTGTGTCTTCTCAAACGCTCGCTGCTCACAATTAAGGATGACGCTGTGCATGCAGAAGAGGTGGAAATGAGGGGAAGACATTGCACAGGTTGATGATAGCCAGGACAAGCAAAATGGTGCAATACCAGAAGATCCTTGTTGGAAAATTGCTCCAAAATTTTCCATCTGACAACGCTGGCGGCAGAGTCCGTACTTCCTTGGCCAACCGAGGAGGGGAGACAAGGGGAACACACAGAAGTTCCAACAGAGGCAGGGCAACACTCTTCAAAGCCTGGGACAGTTTTATGACACCCCGCCAGCACCCTCACCCTGATGTGCGGCCTACTGACACAAGGAGAGAGAAATTTTGGAAGATGGTGAAGGAGTACATAGCAGACCGTGTCAGCATCCTCAATGATCCCTCAGTGCCTTACAACTACTGGGTGTCCAAGCTGGACATGTGGCACGAACTGGCGCTCTACCCTTTGGAGGTGCTGGCCTGCCCTGCCGCCAGCGTTTTGTCTGAGCGTGTATTTAGTGCTGCTGGTGGCATTATAACAGATAAGCGTATCCGCCTGTCAACTGAAAATGCTGACAGGTTGACTCATATAAAAATGAACAAGGCCTGGATTGACCATGACTTCTCGACTCCACCAGAGGAATGCTGATTAACATAAAGGCACTTTACATGTGTTGTTTCTAATGTAGTTAATAGACTGTATTCCCATGCACCCCTTCCACCACAAAAAAGGGTATATGGTTGAATCTTCCTTTTCTCATCCTCTTCCGTCATATCAACATGCATTGCTTATTCGTCACATATAATGTCCTCGCATATATGGCCTTCGAATATAATTTTTTAGAGGGTTCGCTCACCAGCAGACCCTCACATCTAATTTTTTACAGGGTCCACTCACCAGCAGGCCCTCACATCTAATTTTTTATACGGGCCGCTCAAATGCAGGCCCTCACATCTAATTTTTACAGTGTCTCCTCACCAGCAGGCCCTCACATCAAATTTGTTACAGGGTCAGCTCACCAGCAGGCCCTCACATCTAATTTTTTACAGGGTCAGCTCACCAGCAGGCCCTCACATCTAATTTTTTACAGGGTCAGCTCACCTGCAGGCCCGCAACTCAAATCTTTTACATGGTCAGCTCACCTGCAGGCCCGCAACTCAAATCTTTTTACAGGGTCAGCTCACCTGCAGGACCGCAACTCAAATCTTTTACAGGGTCAGCTCACCTGCAGGCCCAAACCTAAAATCTTTTACAGGGTCAGCTCACCTGCAGGCCCACAAATCAAATCTTTTACAGGGTCAGCTCACCTGCAGGCCCGTAACGCAAATCTTTTACAGGGTCAGCTCACCTGAAGGCCCGCAACTTAATGTGAGCTGTATGATGGTTACCTGCAGATTAATGCAGAGCAGGGGCGTAGCTATAGGGAAGCAGGTGAAGCTGCAGCTTTGGGGCCCTGAGCCAGAAGGGGCCCATCCAGGAGGAGGAGGAGTAAAGGATTTGGTCAGGGCCCCCTCAACAGTATTACACAATGAAATTATATACAGTGACAGTATAGACAGTGTATAAAACGGATGGAACAGCTGCCGGCCCTGGTCTGAGAGAGCGATCTTTACTAGCCACAGTAATGGATGCGGCATGAAAGGAAGGGGTCGCTAAAAAATTACTGTTGGATGGAGCCCCATTCAAAAATTTGCTGTGGGGCCCAGTCATTTCTAGCTCAAGAAAATCTCAAATCAAACTCAAATCTTTTACAGGGTCAGCTCACAAGCAGGCACTCGCATATAATGTTTTACAGGGTCAGCTCACCAGCAGGCCTGCACCTAAAATATTTTACAGGGTCAGCTCACCTGCAGGCCCACAACTCACGCTGCCTTGCTTTGAAGTAGTAGCCATAGCCGTTTATCAGGCTCCCTCTCCGAAATCGAACAATGAATCCCCGTTACCGGTGGTCACCATGTTAGGCGCATAAAAGAACATCGAAAGTTGATAGGGAAGATATCCAAATGGATTGTGGATGGATCAGGCAGAAGTTATCTAGAGTCAAGAAAGCGGCAGCAGGGCCTCTCTTGTATAACGTTTCCTCATCCAAAATACTGCAGTGACATTCCCTGTAGTTTTTTATTACTAATTTCAATAACAAGGCATCCTTTTTATCGCCACTACCTCCACGAGTCTGGAGTGTGTGATTTACCTGCCACCCGCTTGCCTTCCTTGGATGTGGTAGCCGTTTCTCAGGCTCCCTCTCCGGAATCAAACACTGATTCCCCGTTACCCGTAGTTTACAATGGTTTTGAGCTGACAATTACATTGAAAGTTGATGGATCGTCGCTCTCACGGGGACGTGCCGTTGGCCCCAGGTTAACTAGAGTCACTAAAGCGACAGCAGGCCACCACCCATGTTTTAGATCAGCAGGCCCTTGCTCCTAATGTTTTTGAGGGTCACCAGCAGGCCATCAATCATAATTTATAAAGGGTGTGTATGATACCCTCCTTTATGTGTAACTAAGGGTGTATCGGAGTGCCTCTTCCTTGTAATTCTTGGCAGCACTTGCACTTTATATACAAGTAAATATTCAGGAAAGAATGTTTTCTCTCAATTATTCCTCTAAAATTGTTTTTTCCCCCTTGGTTTTGTGCGTATTGTCATTATGTAAAAGTGGCGTACTATTTGGACAACATAGGAGCGACCAGCAAGTACAAGATGCATCTATACATCCTCCCCATGCTGTTACAGAACCATTTTGGTGGTGTTACCAACAATTTCTGACATTTTCCTATGAACCAGGCACCCTCCCCTCTTCAGAGCAGGTTTAATGCTCGGGTTCTCCCATTGACTTCCATTATACTCGAGTGCTTGGTCAAGCACCCAAATATCACAATGTGTTCGGGCCGAGCCCCCGAGCACCCAAGCACTACGGTGCTCGATCAACACTAGTAAGTTCATATTCACGGTTCAATCCCCTGGGTTGCAATGTCCCTAGGGTATGTATCCGAAATGCCTCCTTGCGCAACAATTGCATTTTAATATCACCTCCTCTTCTATGTCGTCTAACTTGCTCCAAAACCTGGAACCTAAGTTGAGAGATCAAATGACGGATTTGTGGAAGTGAGGCAGCAATGATAAAAGCAAATTAGCAGTGCGTATGTTTGACTTGAGTTTACATATGCGATCCCTAATCAACTGTATCGCTTCCCCAATGTAGGCCAGGCCACATGGACATTTGATCATGTACACTACATTTGCTGAATCACAGGTAAAAAAAACTTTAATTTTATATATCCTTCCAGTATTGGGGTGGTGAAAGGAATCTCCCTTTCTTTGGCTGCCTAATGTTTTTTGCTGCAACGTAGCCTACATTGTACCAATGTCTGTGTGGACCAATCGGTCGCGATAACTAGTCCCGCGCTTGTTGCAGATCAGTGGAGGATTTTGAATTCCATTATTTGTGGATATAGTTACATAGTTACATAGTATATAAGGCCGAAAAAAGACATCTGTCCATCCAGTTCGGCCTGTTATCCTGCAAGTTGATCAAGAGGAAGGCAAAAAAAAACAACCCTGTGAGATAGAAGCCAATTTGCCCCACTTAAGAGGAAAAAAAATTCCTTCCCGACTCCAATCAGAATAACTCCCTGGATCAACAACCCATCTCTAGTAGCTATAACCTGTAATATTATTACACTCCAGAAATACATCCAGGCCCCTCTTGAACTCTTTTAGTGAACTCACCATCACCACCTCCTCAGGCAGAAAGTTCCATAGTCTCACTGCTCTTACCGTAAAGAATCCTTTTCTATGTTTGTGTACAAACCTTCTTTCCTCCAGACGCAGAGGATGTCCCCTCGTCACAGTCCTGGGGATAAATAGATGATGGGAGAGATCTCTGTACTGACCCCTGATATATTTATACATAGTTATTAGATCTCCCCTCAGTCTTCTTTTTTCTAAAGTGAATAACCCTAATTTTAATAATCTTTCAGGGTACTGTAGTTGCCCCATTCCAGTTATTACAAACCGGATTCCAAAAAAGTTGGGACACTATACAAATCGTGAATAAAAACTGAATGCAATGATGTGGAGGTGCCAACTTCTAATATTTTATTCAGAATAGAACATAAATCACAGAACAAAAGTTTAAACTGAGAAAATGTACCATTTTAAGGGAAAAATATGTTGAATCAGAATTTCATGGTGTCAACAAATCCCCAAAAAGTTGGGACAAGGCCATTTTCACCACTGTGTGGCATCTCCCCTTCTTCTTACAACACTCAACAGACGTCTGGGGACCGAGGAGACCAGTTTCTCAAGTTTAGAAATAGGAATGCTCTCCCATTCTTGTCTAATACAGGCCTCTAACTGTTCAATCGTCTTGGGCCTTCTTTGTTGCACCTTCCTCTTTATGATGCGCCAAATGTTCTCTATAGGTGAAAGATCTGGACTGCAGACTGGCCATTTCAGTACCCGGATCCTTCTCCTACGCAGCCATGATGTTGTGATTGATGCAGAATGTGGTCTGGCATTATCTTGTTGAAAAATGCAGGGTCCTCCCTGAAAGAGATGACGTCTGGATGCGAGCATATGTTGTTCTAGAACCTGAATATATTTTTCTGCATTGATGGTGCCTTTCCAGACATGCAAGCTGCCCATGCCACACGCACTCATGCAACCCCATACCATCAGAGATGCAGGCTTCTGAACTGAGCGTTGATAACAACTTGGGTTGTCCTTGTACTCTTTGGTCCGGATGACATGGCGTCCCAGATTTCCAAAAAGAACTTCGAATCGTGACTCGTCTGACCACAGAACAGTCTTCCATTTTGCCACACTCCATTTTAAATGATCCCTGGCCCAGTGAAAACGCCTGAGCTTGTGGATCTTGCTTAGAAATAGCTTCTTCTTTGCACTGTAGAGTTTCAGCTGGCAACGGCGGATGGTATGGTGGATTGTGTTCACTGACAATGGTTTCTGGAAGTATTCCTGAGCCCATTCTGTGATTTCCTTTACAGTAGCATTCCTGTTTGTGGTGCAGTGTCGTTTAAGGGCCCGGAGATCACGGGCATCCAGTATGGTTTTACGGCCTTGACCCTTACGCACAGAGATTGTTCCAGATTCTCTGAATCTTCGGATGATGTTATGCACAGTTGATGATGATAGATGCAAAGTCTTTGCAATTTTTCGCTGGGTAACACCTTTCTGATATTGCTCCACTATCTTTCTGCGCAACATTGTGGGAATTGGTGATCCTCTACCCATCTAGCCTCTGAGAGACACTGCCACTCTGAGAAGCTCTTTTTATACCCAATCATGTTGCCAATTGACCTAATTAGTGTTAATTGGTCTTCCAGCTCTTCGTTATGCTCAAATTTACTTTTTCCAGCCTCTTATTGCTACTTGTCCCAACTTTTTGGGGATTTGTTGACACCGTGAAATTTTGATTCAACGTATTTTTCCTTTAAAATGATACATTTACTCGGATTAAACGTTTGATCTGTCATCTACATTCTATTACAAATAAAATATTGACATTTGCCATCTTCACATCATTGCATTCAGTTTTTATTCACAATTTGTTTAGTGTCCCAACTTTTTTGGAATCCGGTTTGTACTTTAGTTGCCCTCCTCTGGACCTTCTCCAGCTCTGCTATGTCTGCCTTGTTCACAGGAGCCCAGAACTGTACACAGTACTCCATGTGTGGTCTGGCTAGTGATTTGTAAAGTGGTAGGACTATGATCTCATCACGGGCATCTATGCCCCTTTTGATGCAACCCATTATCTTATTGGCCTTGGCAGAAGTTACCTGACACTGTTTTTTTACAGCTTAGTTTGCTGTTCACTAAAATTCCTAGGTCCTTTTCCATGTCAGTGTTACCTAGTGTTTTACCATTTAGTATGTACAGGTGACTTGCATTATTCCTTCCCACGTGCATAACCTTACATTTGTCAGTGTTAAACCTCATCTGCCACTTCTGTGCCCAAGCCTCCAATCTATCGAGATCCCTCTGTAGCAGTATACTATCCTCTGTAGTATATATACAGTATACTGTCCTCTTCAGTGTCAATTACTTTACACGGTTTAGTGTCATCTGCAAAAATTTTACTGTGCAAGCCTTCCAGAAGATCATTAATAAATATATTGAAGAGAATAGGGCCCAATACTAACCCCTGAGGTACCCCACTAGTGACAGTGACCCAATCTGAGTGTGTACCATTAATAACAACCCTCTGTTTTCTATCACTGAGCCAGTTACTTACCCTCATACAGACATTTTCCCCTAGTCCAAGCCTTCTCATTTTATATACTAACCTTTCATGCGGTAACGTATCAAATGCTTTGGAGAAGTCTAGATATACAACATCCATTGATTTGCCGCTGTCAAGTCTAGAATTTACCTCCTCATAGAAACAGATTAAATTAGTTTGACATGACTGATCCCTCATGAAGCCATGCTGGTATGGCGTTATTTTCTCATTTTTATTGAGGTAGTCCAAGATAGCATCTCTTTGAAAACCTTCAAACAGTTTACCCACTACAGATGTTAAACTTACCGGCCTATAGTTTCCGAGCTCTGTTTTTGGACCCTTTTTGAATATTGGCACCACATTTGCTATGCGCCAAACCAGTGGAACACTCCCTGTCAGTATAGAGTCCTTAAATATCAGAAATAAGGGTCTGGCTATGACATTAGTTAATTCTTTTAGGATACGAGGGTGTAAGCCATCTGGTCCTGGCGATTTGTCTATTTAAATTTTTTAAGACGTCGCTGTACTTCTTCCTGGGTCAAACAGGGCACTTTTAATGGGGAATTTACTTTTTCATTCTGCATTTCATCTGACAGTTTGTTTTCTTCAGTGAATACAGTGGAGAAAAAAATATTTAATAGCTTTCTCCTCATCGATCTCTGCATCTCCCCCCTCATCACTATGTAAAGGGCCATCACCTGCAGATTTATACTTTTTACCATTTATATAGTTGAAAAACATTTTAGGGTTAGTTTTGCTCTCTCTGGCAATTAATCTCTCGGTCTCTAGTTTGGCCGCTTTTATTTGTTTTTTACATATTCTATTTTTTTCCTTATATTTTTCATTGCTACATCGCTATCCTCCTGTTTTAGTGATTTAAATGCTTTCTTTTTGTAATTTATTGCTTTCTTTACAATTCTATTTATCCACATTGGTTCCTTAACCTTTTATTCCCATAAGGTATGTACCTCTTACAATTTGATTTTAGGATGATTTTAAAAATATCCCATTTTGTGGCTGTATTTTTATTTTTGAGGACTCTGTCCCAGTTAGTTACGCCTATGGTCTCTTTTAGTTGGCTAAATTTTGATTTTTTGAAGTTTGGTATTATTTTCTTTCTCTTTTGAATGACAATTGGAAGGTTATTACTTTATGGTCACTATTTCCCAGGTGTCCCCCAACCTGCACATCTGTTGTTCTGTCAGGTCTATTGGTTAATACTAAGTCCAGTATAGCTGTCCTACTAGTAGGGTCCTGAACCATTTAGGTAAGGTATTTGTCTTTAGCTATTGACAAGAACCAGTTTCCTTTGTGAGATTTGCAAGTTTCCCAGTTTATATCTGGGTAGTTGAAGTCCTCCATAATAACCCCTTCATTATGATTTGCCGCCTCATCTATTTTGTTTAGTAGCAGATTTTCTGTGGACTCTGGTATATTAGGTGGTTTATAATAAACTCCTATCAGTATTTTATTATTGTTCTACCCACAGTGACTCCATATCTTTATGTCCCTCCCTTATATCTTCTCGGACTGTGGGCCTTAGACAGGACTTTACATAAAGGCAGACCCCTCCCCCTTTCCGGTTTTGATGATCCTTTCTAAACAGACTGCAACCTTGTACATTAACTGCCCAGTCATAGCTATCATCCAGTCATGTCTCAGTTATTCCCACTATATCATAGTCCTCCTCACACATCACTAATTCCAGTTCCCCAGTTTTATTAGTCAGGCTTCTGGCATTAGTATACATACAATTAAGAGGTTTATGTATATTTTTTACCCTACACCTTTCCTTCTGGACTGTTCTAGTCCCTCATTCCATTCCTCCCCCATTCCCACTACCTCGCTCTCGGTCTCTATCTGCACTATCTTCCCCTACTATAATGTAATTACCCTCCCCCTAGTCCCTAGTTTAAACACTCCTCCAACCTTCTAGCCATCTTCTCCCCTAAAACAGCTGCCCCCTTACCCATTGAGGTGCAGCCCATCCCTATGATAGAGCCTGTAGCCGACAGAGAAGTCGGAACCCAAACCCCTCCTTCCTACAGTAGTTATTGAGCCACTTGTTAACCTCCCTAATCTCCCGCTGCCTTTCTTGTGTGGCTCGTGGTAAACACTACTTTTGAGGTCCTTGCTCTAAGCTTTTGACCTAAATCCCTAAAATAATTTTTAAGGACGCTCCACCTACCTCTAACTTTGTCATTGGTTCCGATATGGACCATGACTGCTGGATCTTCTCCAGCCTCTGCCAGTAATCTGTCAACCCAATCCGCGATGTGTCTAACTCGAGCGCCAGGAAGACAACACACTGTTCGACCATCCTGGTCTTTGTGACAAATCACCCTATCTGTACCCCTAATAATTGAGTCTCCCACTACCAGCACCTGTCTGACCTGCCCTGCTCTCCTGTAGTGTTGATCACGAATATTCAAATTTTGAATTTTTATCGCGAATATAGGTACTTCGAAAATTTGCGAATATTTGGAATATAGTGATATATATTCGTAATTTCGAATATTCGATTTTTTTTTTAATCAGTACACATGATCCCTCCCTGCTTCTAGCTTGTGGGCCAATGAGAAGGCTGCAGTATATTTGACTTAAGGAGTAGTGTTGTTTGCGAATTTTCGTAATGCAAATTTTTATTGCGAATTTTTCAACTTACAACTATAAGACAAAGAAGATTATAGCACTATATTAGCTAAATTGCTCTATATTCATTATTATTTTTTTCGAATATTCGCTATATTGCTATAACTTCGTTTTTTCAAATATTCGTAATATTCTAAAACAAGAATATATAGCAATATAGTGCTATAATCTTTTTTTTTAATAATCTGAACGTCAGATGTGAAAAAAATTACAACTATTAGACAAAGAAGATTATAGCACTATATTAGCTAAATTGCTCTATAGTCGTTTTTTTTTCGAATATTCGCTATATTGCTATATATTCTTGTTTTAGAATATCCAGAATATTCGAAAAAACAAAGTTATAGCAATATAGCGAATATTCGAAAAAAAAACAACGAATATAGAGCAATTTAGCTAATATAGTGCTATAATCTTTTTTTTTAATAGTTGTAATTTTTTTCCAATCTGAACTTCAGACGAGAAAAAAATTACAACTATTAGACAAAGAAGATTATAGCGCTATATTAGCTAAATTGCTCTATATTCGGTTTTTTTTGCGAATTATTCGAATAAAAAACTAAACGAATATAGAGCAATTTAGCTAATATAGTGCTCTAATCTTCTTTGTCTAATAGTTGTAAGTTGAAAGATTCGCAATAAAAATTCGCATTACGAAAATTTGCATATTACACGATCATTACCTTGCCAATTTTTCGAGTAAAAAAATAGTTGAATATAACGAATATTCGAATTTGCGAATATTCTACAAAATATTCGCGAAATATCGCGAATTCGAATATGACCCCTGACGCTCATCACTACTCTCCTGGTCGTCTGCTTACTGGAGCCGACACTCCCCTGACTGGCAGAGGAAGTGTCCGGCTGCAGCAGTGCTCTCCCTGAGCTGACATCCAGCTCATCTGCCAACCGTGCAAACTTGTTGGGGTTTGTCAGATCAGGGCTAGCCTCCCTGGCACTCTTCCCTTTACCCCGTTATTTAACTGTCATCCAGCTAGCTACCTCACTTTACTGAGCCTCCTCGCTACCTCCCTCCCCCAAATCTACTCCATAGAGTGCTCGCTCAGTGAGCAGCAAATTCTGTTCCAAATTGTCAATGCCTCTTAGTGTTGAAACTCGCCTGGTTAGATACTCGATGTGTGATTACAAATGGGCAATTTGCTCACATTTTGAACAAAGATGCACCCTCAAACGGCTGTTCCAGGACTGCATACATTAGACAAGATGTGCACTGGACTGTGTTGTCAATCATGGAACACATACTAAATGGGGATTATGCAAGAAAAGAGAAAAAATACAAAATAATGCAGTGATAAGAATCTAACTTACTGTAGTCACCTCCTAAAGTCCCTGAATCTGAATTCATGTAATCTAAAGTCACACACTTAATACAAACACAAACGTAAAAATCAAACACGTGAATGCTCAAAAACTCCCGTTATATCACTGCTCATATAAATGCAGATCTCAAACCAGCCTGCTTTTTTTCCTCTGGATTCAAAGGACTGAGCCGCCCTCTACTCTCTAGACTAGCTATTTAACTTCTCCAAATTAGACAGCCACACCCTAATTACTCACCTGTGCGACACCCTGGAGAAGGAAGAGAAAAAAAATGTAATTACAGTTTACGCTCAGCTGCTTTGCAATAAAACTGTCAGCAAAAGCAAGTCCCAGTGTACAATAAAGTCAGGCACAGCCACTCAGCATTGCACATAAATAATATGGCTCTCACAGATACTCCCTCGCGTAATCTAAAGTCACACACTTAAAAATCAAACACGCGGACGCTCACAAACTCGCGTTATAACACTGCTTGTTTTTTTCCCTCTGGATTCAAAGGGATTCAAAGTTGCAGATCAGTGGAGGATTTTTGAATACCATTATCTGTGTATATGATTTACCGTATTTTTCGCCCTATAAGACGCACCGGCCCATAAGACGCACCTAGGTTTTAGAGGAGAACAATAAGAAAAAAATATTTTTCATCAGACCTCCCAATAATACTCCCAACGTTAATAAGACCTCAGATCAGACTCCCAATGTGAATGACCCCCAATCAGACCTCAGATAAGAGCCCCATGCCTCACATCAGCCCCCCATATGCCTCACATCAGCCCCCAGCAGCCTCTCTTCAGCCCCCATTATCTCTCATTAGCCCCCAGTAGCCTCATATCAGCCCCCATTGCCTGTCATCAGCCCCCAGCAGCATTATATCAGCCCCCATTGCCTGTCAACAGCCCCCAGCAGCCTCTCTTCAGCCCCCATTACCTCTCATTAGACCCCAGCAGCCTCATATCAGCCTCCATTGCCTGTCACCAGCATTATATTAGCCCCCATTGCCTGTCATCTACAGCGTGAGATCACAGAGAGCACAAACGCTCTGCGGAGCCCTGCATAGCCGAGGACCAGGAAGCGGTGAGTACAAAGCCTTCGCCGTTTCCTGGTTCTCCGGTACTAATGCGCACTTCCATAATGGAACCGCTCATTAGTATTCGCCCCATAAGACGCAGGGGCATTTCCCCCCCACTTTTGGGAAAAATGACTAATGTTTCTGAACAATATTGTCAAATCGTTTATTGAATATAGGGAACTTACAGTATGTATGAATGGGATACGCGAAGCGTTGTTCTTTTTATTCCTCTGCATACAGACCATTGTCGCTTCCCCAAGAACCCGCTCCGGATAGCCTCTTGATTTAAATCTAGCCAGCATTCCTCCTATCCTCTGCATCTGTTAATCCGACACCAGTGCGCATCCTGTTTCTTTTAAAAAAAGCCATCCCTAAATCCCAGATACAAAGGGTTAAGCGCATAGTGTCATAAAGTGCTCTATGGCACTTGGATTGATAAAGGCCAATGGATGTACTGACCTGCGGCCTGCCCCCTAATGAACCGACACATTGAATGAAGGGGAAACCGCGTCGGGACGTATTGTAATTTGGAGACATCACACAATGATGGGCAATTGACCTAATATTAGGCATCATCACACTTGGGAACTTCTGAAGAGCTAAGTGGGGCTGCACAGAATAGAAGGGATAGTATCCCAATGCCTAAAGAAGACTTGGTTCAGCAATTATCTGTGTCTCTCACCAGATGGTTCAAAGATCTATTGACCAACGCTGCAACATTTGGCACTCCAATGCCTCCATTGAGTTACATGGTGAACTAATCGCTCCATCATCGAGGTCTGAAGTACCGTGAGTGACCACATCTGTGGTAATAAGTGAAGTCTACATTGTGATAATTATCTCCTTTACAATCATTTTCTATATATATATTTATAATTTTTTGATGTGGGTATATTTTTTAGTTATTATCAATAAAAGTGACGTTTTAAGGGTAAATCTATTGCTCAGTGACACTCTCTTATACACTTGCGTTGTGAAGTTCCGACAGGCATTTCCGTCGCCGGAAATCCGTGTGCAAATGGATAGAATTTGTAGACGGATCTGGATGCGAATCCGTCTAACAAATGCATTGAAACACCGGATCCGTCTCTCTGGAAAAACAGATCCGGTATTTTTTTTTTTTGCATTTTTTTGCATTTTTAAAGGTCTGTGCCTGCGCAGACCGGAAGACCGGATCCGTTTTGCCGGAACACATTAATGCATTTCAATGGAAAATAATGCCAGATCTGGCAAGTGTTCCGGAATTTTGGACGGAGAAAATACTGCAGCATGCCAAATACCGTAAGAGGGACTGAACTGATGCATCCTGAACGGATTTCTCTCCATTCAGAATGCATTAGGATGAAACTGATCCGTTTTTTTCCGGTATTGAGCCTCTAGGACGGAACTCAACACCGGAAAAGAATAACGCTAGTGTTAAAGTACCCTTACCCAGCTGTGATATAATTACTTTTCAGTGAGTTTTTACTTCCTAATTGAAGTGTGTATGGTAAATCCATATGTTAAGTTATTACCCACAGACGGTTACCAAATGTTATTACATGTTATATATATTTTATGTAACTAAATGATTTATATAAAAAAATAAATTCTGTGTATTTTTATCTATAAATTTTTTAAAATCATTTATTTAAAAAAATAGCATTTTAGATGTAGTTTACAATAACTATATGCTGGCACACTTTTGAATGCCATCATATTGTGGTAAATAAAGTGGCATAAAGAAACTAACCAGTGTATAAAGACCTACAGTTCCAGCGATGATGGCATAGGACATTGTGTCATTATAGAAGAGGATAGTCTATGGGTGCGAACACACGTTAAAGAAAAGCAGCAGATTTTGCTGTTCCCTAAGCAAGTCTGTTAGCATGTGAAAATCTGCAGCACTTCTGCAACATGTTCACATCCTATGGATCAGTGAAAATTGTGAGTAATGAGCGCAGCACTTAGATGTGGGACTGGTAAGAGCGTGACCATATGTGGCATAAATGGTGTTCAATGAAAATTTAGTATGACAACTAGGTAAATTGTAATGAACTGTCTAAACTAACATACTGCGGGTTGTATCACTTAACCTGGAGTAGGTGGCGGCTGACCAGGCAGAATAGAGTCTAGGAAACAAGTCTCAAAGGGTCAGGCAGGAGCAGTGTCTGAATATAGGCCAAGGTAGTCAGTCATCTAGTCAGGGCCGGTAGCATAGGTGGAGGCCGGGATATCAGAACAGGGATTATAGGTCAAAGAACAGGGACACAAGCCGGGGTCAGGTACACGGATAAATAGATAGAATTTAGATAGAATTAGAACATTCACTTTCCTTCTAAATATCAGGAAGAGAGCGCACGCTACGGGCAGACACTGCGGCCTCAGTTGAAGCAAGTGCATGTGTATCCCAGCATGGAGGAGCAGTGAACAAACATCATGCATGGACGTTAACAGGGTTACTGTGTCTGCTGGGAGAAGTAGTACGCTGGCAGGCACATCTGTCTTTAAACAGATGATAAGTTAATTTAGCAAATCCATTTTTAGAAGGATACAAACTTTGCCTAATTTGTTTGCATTGGAGGCCTAGAAATAGTACATTTAAAATGGGTTTTTCCAGTTTATACAAGTGTGCGGTGTACTATGGAGTCACTCTACCATAGACTTCTCTGGGAGAACAATCTACCTTATTTTTCGCCCTATAAGACGCACCAGACCATAAGACGCACCTAGATTTTAGAGGACAATAGGAAAAAAATATTTTTCATTGCACCTCAGGTCAGACCACCAATCAGACCCCCAATGTTAATAAGATCTCAATAAGACCTCAGATCAGGCCCCCAATAAGACCTCAGCTCAGACCCCAATGTAAATGACCCCCAATCAGACCTCAGATATCATCCCCAATATAAATAAGACCACATTCAGACCTCATATCAGACCCCCAGTCTCAAATCAGCCCCCATGCCTCTTTTGATCAGCCCTCAGTATCATTTTAGCCCCCATTCCTCTTTTGATTAGCCCCCAATATCATATTAGCCCCCAAGCCTCTTTTGATTAGTCCCTTGCTTCTTTTGATCAGCCCCCATTGCCTAAGAAGTGTCCGATGCCTCAGATCCATTGTTCATAGAAAATAAAATAAAACACTTACCTCTCCTGCTCCGGGGCGCTGCCACGCCTCACCTACATCGCGATCTGCTTCCTCTTGCACAGCCGACAGCCGAGGACCAGGAAGCGGTGAGTACAGAGACTTGACCGCTTCCAGGTCCTCCGGTACTAATGAGCGCTTCCATAATTCCACCTTTAGGGGGGGGAAATGTGTCTTACGGGGTGAAAAATACGATATCCCATAGAAGTCTATTGAAGAGTGGCTGCAGTACACAGCCATGCCACAGCATCGTAGATGGGGTCTATTCTAAGAATGCTCATAAGGATACTCACTTGTGAAAACTGGAAAACATCTTTAATGATGTACAAGGTTGACCACATTTCAATGGTATGTCCTGCACAAGCTCAGGTTGGTTTCTAAATATTTGTTAAAAGAAACAAAGGCCGAGTTCATAAAGTGTATCATCGGTGAATATACGTGCTGCTAATGTGTCAGAGGAATCCCGGCCTAACCACCAGTAAAACAATGAAAAAGAAAAAGGTCCTTCTGGAGTCCAGGATATAGTCACTTCTATGTAAGCTAGCTATATCCCATCACTCAGAGGGACCTCTCCTACATGACACCTTCTCAGTACATAATAGATAGAAAAGGTTCTTCTGGAGTCTGGGAAATAGTCATTTCTACATGAGCCGGCTAAATCCCATCATTCAGAGGGACCTCTCCTACATGACACGATCTCAGTATATAATAGATGGAGACGATCCTTCTGGAGTCCGGGATATAGTAATTTCTATTTGAGCTGGCTAAATCCCATTACTCAGAGGGACCTCTCCTACATGACACCTTCTCAGTATATAATAGATGGAGAAGGTCCTTCTGGAGTCCGGGAAATAGTCATTTCTATATGAGCTGGCTAAATCCCATCAATCAGAGGGACCTCTCCTACATGACACCTTCTCAGTATATAATAGATGGAGAAGGTCCTTCTGGAGTCCGGGAAATAGTCATTTCTATATGAGCTGGCTAAATCCCATCAATCAGAGGGACCTCTCCTACATGACACCTTCTCAGTACATAATAGATGGAGAAGGTCCTTCTGGAGTCTGGGAAATAGTAATTTCTATATGAGCTGGCTAAATCCCATCACTCAGAAGGACCTCTCCTACATGACACCTTCTCAGTACATAATAGATAGAAAAGGTTCTTCTGGAGTCTGGGGAATAGTAATTTCTACATGAGCCGGCTATATCCCATCACTCAGAGGGACCTCTCCTACATGACACCTTCTCAGTACATAATAGATAGAAAAGGTTCTTCTGGAGTCTGGGAAATAGTCATTTCTACATGAGCCGGCTAAATCCCATCATTCAGAGGGACCTCTCCTACATGACACGATCTCAGTATATAATAGATGGAGACGATCCTTCTGGAGTCCGGGATATAGTAATTTCTATTTGAGCTGGCTAAATCCCATCATTCAGAGGGACCTCTCCTACATGACACCTTCTCAGTATGTAATAGATGGAGAAGGTCCTTCTGGAGTCTGGGAAATAGTAATTTCTATATGAGCCAGCTAAATCCCATCAATCAGAGGAACCTCTCCTACATGTCACCTTCTCAGTATATAATAGATGGAGAAGGTCCTTCTGGAGTCCGGGCAATAGCTATTTCTATATGAGCCGGCTAAATCCCATCACTCAGAAGGACCTCTCCTACATGACACCTTCTCGGCATATAATACATGGAGAAGGTCCTTCTGGAGTCTGGGAAATAGTAATTTCTATATGAGCCAGCTAAATCCCATCAATCAGAGGAACCTCTCCTACATGTCACCTTCTCAGTATATAATAGATGGAGAAGGTCCTTCTGGAGTCCGGGCAATAGCTATTTCTATATGAGCCGGCTAAATCCCATCACTCAGAAGGACCTCTCCTACATGACACCTTCTCAGCATATAATACATGGAGAAGGTCCTTCTGGAGTCTGGGAAATAGTCATTTCTATATGAGCCAGCTAAATCCCATTAATCAAAGGGACCTCTCCTACATGTCACCTTCTCAGTATATAATAGATGGAGAAGGTCCTTCTGGAGTCCGGGAAATAGAAAATAACTATAAAGACTTTATTATGCACCGTTCACCTGTGTGACTTTAGTCAATGCTACAAAGTGAAACAAATACAAATAATAATAATGTCACCGAAGCTTTACCAGAATGGTTCTTGTGGAGAGAATGGGATTTAGCTTATTTACTGTGAAGCTAAATACTATGATAGATCAGATCCAGGTCAATAGGGGAATAAATGGTCCCTGCAGATTATAGGAAATAGACGGCTGCTATAGAGCTGGCCATTCTCCATTATTAGTGAGGACCAGGTCCTTCTAAATCATGGGAAATAGCCAGTTCACTGGGACATGGCTAAATACTCTATCTGTGCAGGACCTCACCACTAGGGGGCCAATAGGTCCTTACCAGTTATGGGAAATAGACAGCTGCTGTAGAGCCAGTGTTCTAACAAAAATCCTTACTTTGTGAAAATACCTTACCTCTCGTGACCTCCGGGGGTGTGCGCCTCAGCGCAAGCGCACTACCATGGCATGGGTATGGTAAAATTATAGGGAGCGCTGACTCATGGACACTGTGCGTGGGCCCTCAGGGGTAAAGAGATCAGACGGTCTTTCTCCTTACCCTCACACTGCGCACACGCGTGGATTGTGAAATCTCCTTACCCTCACAAGGGTTAGGGTTATGCCCCCCAATATGCTGCACCCACCACCTGGATGGCTGATAGAGATTTCACATTCCGCATGTGCGCAGTGTGAGGGTAAGGAGAGAAGACTGTCAGATCTCCTTACCCCTGAGGGAGCTTGCGTGGTGTCCGTGAGTCAGCGCTCCCTGTAATTTTACCTTAGGTTACTTTCACACTCGCATTTGGTGCGAATCCGTCATGGTGTCCGCCTCCAAAGTGGAATGGAGACTGAACTGATGCGTTCTGAGCGGATCCTTTTCCATTCAGAATGCATTAGAATGCAAAACTGATCCGTTTTGGACCGCGTGTGAGAGCCCTGAACGGATCTCACAAACTGAAAGCCAAAACGCCAGTGTGAAAGTAGCCTTACCCGTGCCGTGGTAGTGCGCTTGCGCTGAGGCGCACACCCTCGGAAGTCACGAGGGGTAAGGTATTTCACGAAGAAAGGATTTTTGTCAGAACACCCAGGTCCCTCTGAGTCATGAGATTTAGTCACAACCCTTTGACTACCAACCAGGACCTGCCCAGTATCAGCTACACTGCCAGAACCAAAGGACCTGGGGTGATGTCACTGTCATGTGATCAACTGCTAAGACCCACCCCCTACTGATCACATGACCGTAACATTATTGCAAGTCTTTCACCACCTCTTCTCTTCACTGCTGAGCCCCGCCCCCTGCACTGATCACATGACGGTGACGTCACCGCAGGTCCTTCAGCTCTGGCAGTGCAGCAGATACTGGGCAGGTCCTGGTCGGTAGTCAGGGCTCTTGTTCTCTCTGGTATCAGCCATTCCTCCAGCCTGCAGGTAAGATGAGCTGTGAGGAGACAGTGTGGTGGAGAGCTCAGACATGTCACCTCTGGAGATTCTCCTCCATTACACACAGGGAATCCTTCTCCGCTCCTCAGATTAGTATGATGGGGGGAGTAGTAGTGGGGATAGTGGGGGTTGTCATCATTCTGTGATGGATGAGGGAATCTGCTCCGTGTGAATGAGGTTTTCACTGCCAGGAGCTTAGATACACACTGCACTGCCAGGAGCTTAGATACACACTGCACTGCCAGGAGCTTAGATACACCCGGAGCTCATTCCTTTTTTCCTTTTTTTTTGGAGGGAGGATGAAGAAAACCAGCAATACGAGCCTTCTCCTGAATGAGCCACCAAGGATGGACAGGAAGGAGGTCAGCAGAAGAATATTAGACCTCACCTTGGAGATCATCTCCCTGCTGAGCGGAGAGGTAAACTTTTCTAGATTTCTCTCCTCTTTATTGTATTCTGTAACAAGTCAGACATCGGGAAGGAGAATCCATCATAGGAAGTGATAGGAAGAGTCCAGGGTCCTGGAGAACGGCCTCCAGACCTTCCAAGTGATGGAGAACCTGAAGATCAGCCCCCAGTATGGTGAGTGATGTGTCATGTGACCAGTGACCAATAGTCATGTTGTAGGAGCCATGAGAAGGTAAGTAGGCACGTTGTACCCAGGAGGAAAGGGCCGGAGGAGAGCACATGGCCCCTGAAGGGTTTATTCCCTAAGTGTCTCTCTCCTTCCACAGGAGTACACAATAGTGAAGAAGACATCGGGGGACTGTGTGACTCCCATCATCCATCTCCAGGAGTCAGGAGGGCGGAGCAGGACCCCTCCCCCCATCACAGAGCCTCCCCCTCACCCCCTGATACATGAGCAGAAGATCCTAGAACTCACCCACAAGATGATGGAGCTGCTGACTGGAGAGGTGACACTGCTGGGAATGCTGGGAAATTCTCCAGTAACAGCACTGGAGGGGTCTGGGTGATGACGGTGTCATTGTGTTGTCAGGTTCCTATAAGGTGTCAGGATGTCACTGTCTATTTCTCCATGGAGGAGTGGGAGTATATAGAAGGACACAAGGATCTGTACAAGGAGGCCATGATGGAGGAGCACCAGCCTCTTATATCACAAGGTAAGAGCCGTCATGTGCAGTGTATACACGTGTGTGCAGTGACATGTAATGGAGGAGCACCAGCCTCTTATATCACAAGGTAAGAGCCGTCATGTGCAGTGTATACACGTGTGTGCAGTGACATGTAATGGAGGAGCACCAGCCTCTAATATCACAAGGTAAGAGCCGTCATGTGCAGTGTATACACGTGTGTGCAGTGACATGTACAGTCGTAGCCAAAAGTTTTGAGAATTACATAAATATTGGAAATTGGAAAAGTTGCTGCTTAAGTTTTTATAATAGCAATTTGCATATACTCCAGAATGTTATGAAGAGTGATCAGATGAATTGCATAGTCCTTCTTTGCCATGAAAATTAACTTAATCCCCAAAAAAACTTTCCACTGCATTTCATTGCTGTCATTAAAGGACCTGCTGAGATCATTTCAGTAATCGTCTTGTTAACTCAGGTGAGAATGTTGACGAGCACAAGGCTGGAGATCATTATGTCAGGCTGATTGGGTTAAAATGGCAGACTTGACATGTTAAAAGGAGGGTGATGCTTGAAATCATTGTTCTTCCATTGTTAACCATGGTGACCTGCAAAGAAACACGTGCAGCCATCATTGCGTTGCATAAAAATGGCTTCACAGGCAAGGATATTGTGGCTACTAAGATTGCACCTCAATCAACAATTTATAGGATCATCAAGAACTTCAAGGAAAGAGGTTCAATTCTTGTTAAGAAGGCTTCAGGGCGTCCAAGAAAGTCCAGCAAGCGCCAGGATCGTCTCCTAAAGAGGGTTCAGCTGCGGGATCGGAGTGCCACCAATGCAGAGCTTGCTCAGGAATGGTAGCAGGCAGGTGTGAGCGCATCTGCACGCACAGTGAGGCGAAGACTTTTGGAAGATGGCCTGGTGTCAAGAAGGCCAGCAAAGAAGCCACTTCTCTCCAAAAAAAACATCAGGACAGATTGATCTTCTGCAGAAAGTATGGTGAATGGACTGCTGAGGACTGGGGCAAAGTCATATTCTCCGATGAAGCCTCTTTCCGATTGTTTGGGGTATCTGGAAAAAGGCTTGTCCGGAGAAGAAAAGGTGAGCGCTACCATCAGTCTTGTGTCATGCCAACAGTAAAGCATCCTGAGACCATTCATGTGTGGGGTTGCTTCTCATCCAAGGGAGTGGGCTCACTCACAATTTTGCCCAAAAACACAGCCATGAATAAAGAATGGCACCAAAACACCCTCCAACAGCAACTTCTTCCAACAATCCAACAACAGTTTGGTGAAGAACAATGCATTTTCCAGCACGATGGAGCACCGTGCCATAAGGCAAAAGTGATAACTAAGTGGCTCGGGGACCAAAACGTTGACATTTTGGGTCCATGGCCTGGAAACTCCCCAGATCTTAATCCCATTGAGAACTTGTGGTCAATCCTCAAGAGGCGGGTGGACAAGAAAAAAACAACTAATTCTGACAAACTCCAAGAAGTGATTATGAAAGAATGGGTTGCTATCAGTCAGGAATTGGCCCAGAAGTTGATTGAGAGCATGCCCAGTCAGATTGCAGAGGTCCTGAAAAAGAAGGGCCAACACTGCAAATACTGACTCTTTGCATAAATGTCATGTAATTGTCGATAAAAGCCTTTGAAACGTATGAAGTGCGTGTAATTATATTTCACTACATCACAGAAACAACTGAAACAAAGATCCAAAAGCAGTTTAGCCGCAAACTTTGTGAAAACTAATATTTGTGTCATTCTCAAAACTTTTGGCAACGACTGTACTTTTTATACCATTTTGGGAGGGGAGGTGACAGATTTTCTGTTTCTATCATTTTTTTTATTTTTTTTTACAAAGTTCACCTTACAGGATAAGTAACGTGATCCTTTTATATATACAGTCCTGATCAAAAGTTTAAGACCACCTGAAAAATGGCAAAAAATCATATTTAGCATGGCTGGATCTTAACAAGGTTCCAAGTAGAGCTTCAACATGCAACAAGAAGAAATGGGAGTGAGACAAAACATTTTTTGAGCATTCAATTTAATGAAAACAACGAATAAACAGAAACAGGCTGTTTTTTAGCTGATCTAAAGTTTAGGACCACACCTCCAAAAACCCCCCCCCCCCCCCCCCCCAAAACAGAAATCCAACTTCCAAACATGAACTCAGTAATGAGTAGCTCCGCCGTTATTGTTTATCACTTCCAAAATTCGTTTCAGCATGCTTGATGCAAGTGTTTCCATGAGGTGAGTGGGAACATTTCTCCAAGTGGTGAAGAAGGCCGCACGAAGGCCATCTACTGTCTTGAACTGTTGTCCATTTTTGTAAACTTCCCTTGCCATCCATCCCCAAAGGTTCTTAATTGGATTTAGATCAGGGGAACACGCAGGATGTGCCAAAAGAGTGATGTTATTCTCCTGGAAGAAGTCCCTTGTCCTGCGGGCATTGTGTACTGTAGCGTTGTCCTGTTGAAAAACCCAGTCGTTACCACACAGACGAGGGCCCTCAGTCATGAGGAATGCTCTCTGCAACATCTGGACATAGCCATTGGCCATTTGACGCCCCTGCACTTCCTGAAGCTCCATTGTTCCACTGAAGGAAAAAGCACCCCAGACCATTATGGCGCCCCCTCCACTGTGGCGCGTAGAAAACATCTCAGGTGGGATCTGCTTGTCATGCCAGTAACGTTGGAAACCATCAGGACCATCAAGGTTACATCTTTTCTCATCAGAGAATAAAACTTTCTTCCACCTTTGAATGTCCCATGTTTGGTGCTCTCTTGCAAAGTCCAAACGAGCAGTTCTGTGGCGTTCAAGGATACGAGGTCTTTGAAGACGTTTTTTGTTTTTGAAGCCCTTCAGTCTCAGATGCCGTCTGATGGTTATGGGGCTGCAGTCATCCCCAGTAAGGGCCTTAATTTGGGTCGAGGATCGTCCAGTGTCTTGACGGACAGCTAATTGGATCCAATTTTTTTGGGTCTTCCACTTGACTTTTCTGTTCCATAACCCTCAGGATCATTTAATAATTTCCAAATTACTGTCTTACTGCGTCCCACCTCAGCAGCGATGGCGCGCTGTGAGAGACCATGCTTATGCAGTTCAACAACCCGACCACGTTCAAAAAGGGAGAGTTTTTTTTGCCTCTGCCATCACACGTGTGACTACCTGACAGAAAATGACAATGAATCCACATCTTTGCACAGATTTGACCTTTTAAAGGCATGTGGTTCTAAAATTTGGATCAGCTGAAAAACAGCCTGTTTCAGTCTAATCGTTTTTTTCAATTAATTGAATGCTCAAAAAATGTTTTGTCTCACTCCCATTTCTTCTTGTTGCATGTTGAAGCTCTACTTGGAACCTTGTTAAGATCCAGCCATGCTAAATATGATTTTTTGCCATTTTTCAAGTGGTCTTAAACTTTTGATCAGGACTGTATTTACTCTTTTTTTATAGATGGGGGAGAGAGGGAGTCCCATCCTTATTTAAACCTCTGACATGCAGCGGTCACTACTGACCACAGGATCTAAGGGGTTAAACAGAACTGTTCTCAGCTGCTGCAGTCTCCTCTGTACTACAGCTGGCACTCGCTGCTGATTACGGCGTCTCAGTTACTGACCTGTTGTCATCGCTCTGCCATAGTAACATAGTACATAAGGCCGAAAAAAGCCCTCCGTCCATCCAGTTCGGCCTGTTATCCTGCAAGTTGATCCAGAGGAAGGCAAAAACCCCCTGTGAGGTAGAAGCCAATTTTCCCGACTCCAATCAGGCAATCAGAATAACTCCCTGGATCAACGACCCCTCTCTAGTAGCTATAGCCTGTAATATTATTACGCTCCAGAAATACATCCAGGCCCCTCTTGAATTGCTTTATTGTACTCACCATCACCACCTCCTCAGGCAGAGAGCTCCATAGTCTCACTGCTCTTACCGTAAAGAATCCTCTTCTATGTTTGTGTACAAACCTTCTTTCCTCCAGACGCAGAGGATGTCCCCTCGTCACAGTCCTGGGGATAAATAGATGATGGGATAGATCTCTGTACTGACCCCTGATATATTTATATATAGTAATTAGATCTCCCCTCAGTCGTCTTTGTTCTAAAGTGAATAACCCTAATTTTGATAATCTTTCAGGGTACTGTAGTTGCCCCATTCCAGTTATTACTTTAGTTTCCCTCCTCTGAACCCTCTCCAGCTCTGCTATGTCTGCCTTGTTCACTGGAGCCCAGAACTGTACACAGTACTCCATGTGTGGTCTGACTAGTAATTTGTAAAGTAGTAGGACTATGCTCTCATCACAGGCATCTATGCCCCTTTTGATGCAACCCATTATCTTATTGGCCTTGGCAGCAGCTGCCTGACACTGGTTTTTACTGCTTAGTTTGCTTTTAACTAAAATTCTTAGGTCCTTTTCCATGTCAGTGTTACCCAGTGTTTTACCATTTAGTATGTACGGGTGACTTGCATTATTCCTTCCCATGTGCATAACCTTACATTTGTCAAACCTCATCTGCCACTTATCTGCCCAAGCCTCCAATCTATCCAGATCCCTCTGTAGCAGTATACTGTCCTCTTTAGTATATACACCATATTTTTCGCTTTATAAGATGCACTTTTTTCCCCTGAAAATGTCCGTGCTTCTTATAAAGTGAATAGCGTATACATTAGGTGCCAGGAGCGGGGAAGAAGCCAGTACTCTCCCTCCCCTGTCTTCTCCGGCCGGCGCTGCACTGTCCTGACCCCGTACAGTGTCAGGGCGTAGTGCGCGCACTATGACTTGAAGCTGCATGCTGTCAGCTGACAGTGCAGCATCGGCAGGAGAAGACAGGGGAGCGAGACACCGCACCCGGAGTAGAGCCGCGGCGCAGGAGAGTTAAGAAGAGTTTTTTTATTTTATTCAGATCTGAGGTCTGATGGGGGTTAAAAATAAAGGGCTGATTTGAGGTCTGATCGGGTTCTAACATGGAGGGCTAATATAGGGGGTCTGATCTGGGGTGCGTCTTATCATCGGGTGCATATTATAAAGCGAAAAATGTGGTGTATACTGTCCTCTGTAGTGTATATATACAGTATACTGCCCTCTGTAGTGTATATACAGTATACTATCCTCTGTAGTGTGTGTATATACTGTCCTTTTGTAGTGTGTGTGTGTATATATATTATATATACAGGGAGTGCAGAATTATTAGGCAAGTTGTATTTTTGAGGATTAATTTTATTATTGAACAACAACCATGTTCTCAATGAACCCAAAAAACTCATTAATATCAAAGCTGAATATTTTTGGAAGTAGTTTTTAGTTTGTTTTTAGTTTTAGCTATTTTAGGGGGATATCTGTGTGTGCAGGTGACTATTACTGTGCATAATTATTAGGCAAATTAACAAAAAACAAATATATACCCATTTCAATTATTTATTTTTACCAGTGAAACCAATATAACATCTCAACATTCACAAATATACATTTCTGACATTCAAAAACAAAAACTAATCAGTGACCAATATAGCCACCTTTCTTTGCAAGGACACTCAAAAGCCTGCCATCCATGGATTCTGTCAGTGTTTTGATCTGTTCACCATCAACATTGCGTGCAGCAGCAACCACAGCCTCCCAGACACTGTTCAGAGAGGTGTACTGTTTTCCCTCCTTGTAAATCTCACATTTGATGATGGACCACAGGTTCTCAATGGGGTTCAGATCAGGTGAACAAGGAGGCCATGTCATTAGATTTTCTTCTTTTATACCCTTTCTTGCCAGCCACGCTGTGGAGTACTTGGACGCGTGTGATGGAGCATTGTCCTGCATGAAAATCATGTTTTTCTTGAAGGATGCAGACTTCTTCCTGTACCACTGCTTGAAGAAGGTGTCTTCCAGAAACTGGCAGTAGGACTGGGAGTTGAGCTTGACTCCATCCTCAACCCGAAAAGGCCCCACAAGCTCATCTTTGATGATACCAGCCCAAACCAGTACTCCACCTCCACCTTGCTGGCGTCTGAGTCGGACTGGAGCTCTCTGCCCTTTACCAATCCAGCCACGGGCCCATCCATCTGGCCCATCAAGACTCACTCTCATTTCATCAGTACATAAAACCTTTGAAAAATCAGTCTTGAGATATTTCTTGGCCCAGTCTTGACGTTTCAGCTTGTGTGTCTTGTTCAGTGGTGGTCGTCTTTCAGCCTTTCTTACCTTGGCCATGTCTCTGAGTATTGCTCACCTTGTGCTTTTGGGCACTCCAGTGATGTTGCAGCTCTGAAATATGGCCAAACTGGTGGCAAGTGGCATCTTGGCAGCTGCACGCTTGACTTTTCTCAGTTCATGGGCAGTTATTTTGCGCCTTAGTTTTTCCACACGCTTCTTGCGACCCTGTTGACTATTTTGAATGAAACGCTTGATTGTTCGATGATCACGCTTCAGAAGCTTTGCAATTTTAAGAGTGCTGCATCCCTCTGCAAGATATCTCACTATTTTTGACTTTTCTGAGCCTGTCAAGTCCTTCTTTTGACCCATTTTGCCAAAGGAAAGGAAGTTGCCTAATAATTATGCACACCTAATATAGGGTGTTGATGTCATTAGACCACACCCCTTCTCATTACAGAGATGCACATCACCTAATATGCTTAATTGGTAGTAGGCTTTCGAGCCTATACAGCTTGGAGTAAGACAACATGCATAAAGAGGATGATGTGGTCAAAATACTCATTTGCCTAATAATTCTGCACGCAGTGTATATTGTTGGGAACCGTACTCACTGGACCAGTGTACAGAGGCAGGGACACCAAAACGTTCAACAAAAGTCCTCTTTATTTAGGCTTTTTTATCCAGATCGCAGCTGGGTCAAACAGTTGTAGTATGCTCTGACAGTGTTACTGTAATGACCGGCGTCACGCACAGGGAGGGAAAAGGGAAAGCCCTGCCCAAGGCAGAGGGAAAGGTGGTGACCCCTGACTCACCTTGCGGCTGGCACCTGACTGCCCTGACGTCCCTAGACGGGTTCCTCACCCGTGCGGCGATCACGTGCCTAAACCCTGGCTTTCCCTAAAATGAGCCCTAGATAGTGAACAGGCCGGTGGGATCGCTAGTCCGCACCACTGACACTAAGAGGGAAACACCAGGGAGAGGACAGACAACACAGACAAACACATACACCCAGGGGGGCGACCACAGCAGACCACAAAGGTCCAACAGGGATCCGGAGGGTAGCGTTCTGGACCAACAACCAGAGAACGCAGCAACACAGCTCCAGAGGGTCAGAATAGATGTCCAGGCAGGAAGCTCTATATCTGGCAACCAGAGAAGTGTGAGAGGGGAATATAAGGAGGTTGGGAGTGCTGGACAAGGAACAGCTGAGGAGAAGGAGCTACGGATCCCTGAGTGAGCCAAAAGGGTTTGCTTTGCAAACCCAGAAAGCTACCATAAGGAAACAGCCCTATCTTACATAGAGCGCGCAGCCAACCGCTGCGACTTCCTGACCCCGGGTGTAACGGAGTCAGGCGTGGTTCTTGACACCCTCGTGACAGTTACCTCACACTGTCTGCCTTTCCTCCAGACTGAGACACACCTAAGATCCAGCAGCAGGATTAAATAGGATCCCTGGACATGAGCATGCCTCAAGTCCCGGACTGGAACATGGGGAACAGGCACCTACCCAACACATTGCCTGTTCCCAGTAAAAGCCCGCCCTGAACTAGCTGAACCAGCTACACTATCTATTTTCTGTGTCCACCAGCTAACCTAGACTAGAGCTTTTACTCCACCAAGGCTGGGCACCTTGGTGGCACATTTCTGGTAAGCAAGCCGCTTTAGAATGCTTCCTGCAACAATCTGGGTGACACATATCTCCCTTCATAGATGACTCCTGTCACTGCCTCACAATATATATATATATATATATATATATACAGTATACTGTAGTGTGTATATATACAGTATACTGCCCTCTGTAGTGTGTATATATATATATATATATATACAGTATACTATCCTCTGTAGTGTGTGTGTATATGTGTATATATAATATATATATATATATATATATATATAATTATATAATTATACCGTCCTCTTCCTTGTCAATCACTTTACACATTTTTGTTTCATCTGCAAAAATTTATATTTTACTGTGCAATCCTTCTACAAGATCATGAATATATATATATTGAGGAGAATAGGGCCCAATACTTACCCCTGTGGTACCCCACTAGTGACCCCTCCAGTACTGACCCCTGTGGTACCCCATCTGAGTGTGTATCATTAATAACTACCCTCTGTTTTCTATCACTGAGCCAGTTACTTACCCACATAGACATTTTGTTGACATAGTTTGACATGACCGATCCCTCATGAAGCCATGCTGATACAGCATTATTTGCTTATTTTCATTGAGGTACCCCAAGATAGCATCTCTTAGAAAACCTTTAAACATTTACCCAATACAGATGTTAAACTTACTGGCCTATAGTTTCCGGGTCACCAAATTCTCTAAGTGCCAATTCTGTGGAACATTCCCTGTCAGTATAGAGTCCTTAAATATCAGAAATAAGGATCTGGCTATGACATTACTTAATTCTCTTAGGATACGGGGGTGTATGCCATCTGGTCCCGTCGATTTGTGTATTCTTATTTTTTTAAGACGCTGCTGTACTTTTTCCTGGGTCATGCAGGGCACTTTTAATAGGGAATTTACTTTTACAGTCTGCATTTCATCTGGCAGTTTACCGTATTTTTCTCTTTATAAGACGCAATTTTTTCCCCTCCAAAGTGGAGGGAAAAAGTCAGTGCGTCTTATAAACAGAAGGTGACCCAAATGTGTAACCTGCAGCAGCTCAGGAGCTCTCACTGACAGGTCCTGAACTTGCCATTAAAGTGCGGGGGGGTGGGAGTTAGCGCGGGCAGCAGAAGTTAGCCTTCAGTGAAGCCGCCTGCCCTACATACACGCATACATCGCGGCACTAAGCAGCACCAGACTGTTGGGCGGGCTGGCGGCTTCACCAAATGCTAAATGATGCCGGCAGCCCGTGCTTATATTATGCATTAAACCTCCCTACCATCACGTTGGGCTGGCGGCTTCAGTGTATGCGCTGTACTGCCGCCAGCCCGCACCTCGTTTCCTTACCACAGCCGGAGCAGCAGGAGGATCACATTCTCCGCAGCACCTGGCCATTCAGCATTTGGTGGGCGCTTCCTGTGAGCGTGTCCTGCGCCCCGCCCTGCCCCCCCTCCCGCATCCACCACTACTACCCTAATGAAAAATAAAATCTGCGCCAAATATGACTATAACCCCCCCTCATCCATAGGAATCCACCCATGTACTGCAGTATATGAGTGGATTCCTATGGATGTGGGGGGTTATAGTCATATTTAAAATAAACACTGTTCTGTAATTGGCATGTGTCTATATTAAATATGACTAGAACCCCCCTCATCCATAGGATTGCACCCATGTACTGCAGTATATGGGTGGATTCCTATGGATGAGGGGGGTTCTAGTCATATTTAATATAGACACATGCCAATTACATAACAGTCCATGGAAAGTATTAATATTAAATATGACTAGAACCCCCCTCATCCTTAAGAATACACCCATGTACTGCAATAGATATATGCATTCTTATGGATGAGGAGGGTTATAGTCATTTTTATATAAAAACAGGCCAATTACATTATAGTCTCTGGACAGTGTTAATATTAAATGTGACTATAACCCTCTTCATCTTTAAGAATACACCAATGCACTGCAGTACATGGGTGTATGCGTGTATTCTAAAGGATGAGGGGGTTATAGTCACATAACAGTGCGTCATTCAAAGATCTCACAAATATCCTCATAAGTGTTTCTCTGTAGATCCCCGATAACAGTGTAAACTATTATTGTTATTTTATTAAATATTTTTAGCACACCTTTTGGTTCAAAATATTTTTTTCCTATTTTCCTCCTCTAAAACCTAGGTGCGTCTTATCATCAGGTGCATCTTATAAAGGGAAAATTCCGGTATTTTCCTCAGTGGATACAGTGGAGAAAAAATTATTTAATAGCTTTGCTTTCTCCTCATTGCTGTCTGCAACTCCCCCCTCATCACTTTGTAAAGGGCCGACACCTTCAGATTTATAGTTTAGTTTTACTCTCTTTGGCAATGATCTCTAGTTTGGCTGCTTTTATTTGTCTTTTACATATTCTATTTTTTTTTCTTTATAGTTTTCCCATGCTTCCTCGCTCCCCTCCTGTTTTAAATTTAAATGTTTTCTTTTTTGTCATTTATTGCTTTCTTTACAGTTCTATTTATCCACATTTTTTTTTTTTTGTTCCTTAACCCTTTCCTTAACCCTTTCACCCCCGGAGGTTGTTTTTTTTTTTTTGCGTTTTCGCTTTGCGCTTCCTGCCTTCCTAGAGCCATAACTTTTTTATTTGTCTGTTCACATAGTGAGGGCTTGTTTTTTGCGGGACAAGTTGTACTTTTCAACGCCACTATGTAATATTGCATATGATGTAGTGGGAAGCAGGGAAAAAATTCCAAATGGGGTGAATTCCACCACAGTTTTACTGGGTTTTTATTTACGACGTTCAATGTGCGATAAAACTGACTGGTTACTTTTATTGTACAGGTCAGTACGAATCCGGCGATACCTAATATGTATAGTTTTTCTTGCGTTTTGATAGTGATAAAAAAATTCTGTGGGAAAAAGTCAGTTTTATTTTTTTGTCGCCATATTTTGACCCTTATAACTTTTTTGTAATTATGTGTATGGAGATGCTTAGGGGCTCATTTTTTGTAGGTCGATCTGAACTTTTGCCATTGATGCCATTCTGAGGTGTGTATGACTTTTTGATCACTTTTTGGATGCTTTTTTTCCGTTTTGTTGTTTGCCGTTTTCGCACATTGCGGCACCCATTAATTTTTTTTTTTTTTTTAAATTTTTTTAGTTCTTTTCATTTTGGGTAAAAGGGGGGTGATTAGAATTTTTATGGTTTAAAAAAAAAATAATTTACCTTTTTTTTTTTTTTTTTTAACGGTGTTGTACTGAGGGGTTAGCTCATGTGATATTTTTATAGAGCTGGTCGATACGGACGCGGCGATACCTTATCTTATATGTCTACTTTTCTGTCTTTTTTCCCTATTTTTGAAAAAAAAAAATATTTATTCGTTTTTTACTTTATTTTGGGAAAAGGGCGCTTTTTTTCCCTTTTACATGAAACTTAAAATTTTTTTGTAAAACCTTTATTTTTGTTAACTTTTTCACGTCTCATTGCGCGTGTGCCGGCCATTTCCATCATGTGCGTGCGCCCGGCAATTCTGGTCCTCAGCGTCAGCGCACGATGGAAATGGTCGGCGCATGTGCAGTGAGACGAGGGATCATGCGGGAGCCGGAGACGGGATCATGCAGTAACAAGGAGCGCACCGCGCATGCGCGAGACTTGCGCGATCCCAGCCTCAGGGCAGGATGTCACTCAAAGTGAAAAGAGGACGGGTAATCGGCAGGATTAGCTTGACTTGAAGCAAGGAGGCCACTGCCACCTTGACTTCAAGCTGACTCTGAAGATAGCGCGAATGGAGATTAAAACAGCATTTTTATAAAGTATGCAGCAACCGATGGAGGAATGAAACACATGATTATGAACACACTGGGGGCTACTGTAAGGTAAGGATGTTGGTTTTATATGTGTTTTGGAAGTGACAGGTTCCCTTTAAATTACCCTTATGCTTTAAGCCAGGGATGGCCAACCTGAGGCTCTCCAGCTGTTGCAAAACTACAACTCCCAGCATGCCCAGACTGCCTACAGCTAGCAGCCTACAGCAGGGCATGGTAGGAGTTGTAGTTTTACAACAGCTGGAGAGCCGTAGGTTGGCCATGCCTGCTTTAAGCTATAGCTCAGTTTTATGGCATGGATTTTTATAATAAATTACCAGCTTTATCAGGTCTAAGAGATCTATTTTGTGTTGAATGTGGAGAAGGATCCTTTTTAAGTTATTTTGTTGCATTAACATGATGCCCACTCGGCATGGAAGGGCCAAAGGTGTTGTGAGAAGGTAGCCTAGATTGTAAGACCTGGTCAGGTTATTCAAATTTGAATATTGTTTGTGGTTACCGGAAGTAGACTTGAATCAGTTTTTTGTAACCAAAATCAAGAGTGGATTAAAAATGGATGACTTGTACCTGTAGTTCCTGCTGGATCAATTTCCAGCCTAATAGGAACGTTATAGGATTGTCTACTCTAGTTTTTTAAATTCTAATTTTTGTCTTCACAGAAAATCCCAGTAAAAACTGTAATGGAAATGTTATATTATCACTAAATTCTAAAGCAGAAGATGAGGATACCATGCAGAGTTCTTCAGGAGAAACTCTCATTACCCTTAATGTACATCCTGGACTTCACAGTACAGATGTATCTTATAATCTCCCTAATCATGAGGAACCTCAAGGGGGTAAAAGATTTCAGTGTGGTAAAGAGTTCAGTAATAGATCAAGACTTTCTACACACAGAAGAATTCTCCCAGGGAAAACGCCGTACTCCTCTGCAGAATGTGAGAAGCACTTCACAAAGAAATCACATCTTGTTACACATGAAAGAAGTCACACAGAAGAGAAGCCATACTCCTGTTCAGAATGTGGGAAGTGCTTTACAGAAAAATCAAGTCTTGTTAGACATGAGAAAAGTTACATATGCGAAAAACCGTATTCATGCTCAAAATGTGAGAAATGCTTTATTAGGAAATCGCATTTTGTCATACATGAGAAAAGTCACACTGGGGAGAGGCCATATTCCTGTTCAGAATGTTTTAAGTGCTTCCCATTAAAATCAAGTCTTGTTAGACATGAGAAAATTCACAAAGCAGAAAAGCCATACTCCTGCTCAGAATGTGGTAAATGGTTTACAGAGAAATCAGATCTTGTTAAACATGAGAGACGTCACACAGGAGAGAAACCATATTCATGTTCAGAATGTGGGAAATGTTTTACAGATAGATCAGTTCTTGTTAGACATGAGAGACGTCACACAGGAGAAAAAAAGTTTTTGTGTTCAGAATGTGGGAAATGTTTTACAGATAAATCAACTCTTGTTGCACATTTGAGAACTCACACAGGAGAGAAACCGTATTCATGTCCAGAATGTGGGAAATGTTTTACAAATAAATCAAATTTTGTTATACATTGGAGAACTCACACAGGAGAGAAACCATATTCATGTCCAGAATGTGGGGAATGTTTTACTACAAAAATCAAACTTAAGGATCATCAGAAATGTCACACAGGAGAGAAGCTGTTTTGATGTTTTATATATTGAAAATGTTTTGTAAGGAAAACAAATTCTATAACTCATCAGCTCAGAAGAAACCTTATTATTTTTTTGGAATATAGGAAAGACTATAAGAGCAAAAAGAAATGTTAACCCCAGTTATTCACAGACAGGTACATAACTGGGGCTACATAGTAACATGTGTTCCGCAACAGCAAATCTCAGAATAGTAGCACAACGTGTCTACAGCTTGCCAAATCAGCCAAAAATCTGCCAAATTGCAAAAATGTCAGTCAAGTTGCACTGGCACCTGACTTGTATTGTGTTCTATGATGGCAAAGTCGCATATGACCTGCAACCACATATCCAAGTGTAGTGGCATAAAGCGTGTCACATTGTGACCATTTGACAATCAATAGATGCAGTGTCACAATGCGACATTGTGATTTTCATACCATATAACATATGTGGACATATTAATATTTCATCTTCATTCAAACCGTATTTACAGATAAAATAAACTCTTCTATTTGCTCCACGACAGCATCACCATTGTCACTGACAGACATAGTTTTTTTGGCTCATATTATACTTTCTCCTAGTGCTGTGACCCTCATTGCTCCTACAGACTAACCCTCCTGTGCGGAGACGGTGATTTGGTGGCATGATGACTATTTCACTGATTTATGTGATCGTATGATATTCATATGGTCGGCGAATTGTGATAATTAACCCCATATGTACATTCCTGCGGTTTAATGGTAAGCCTATCTAGATAATGGAGCTGAGTGATATATCGGTGGTGGGAATCGCTTGTGATGTCACATCTGTTGATTATCCCCTGAATAATGCCATCATGAATTCAGTGACCAAGTGATGCTCATATATGTGTTTCATATGTATCCTCCCTCCTGCTTTATTACCCGCAGAACATGAATGGAGACATACTGGTGAATTATTATTATTTTGTACACTCATTGACCAAAAAAATTATTCACCAAGAAGGAGTTGTAGAATGGAATTATGATATATGTGAGTGATCACAGTTTTAAAATTGATCAGTTTCTTGGGGGAAGGCTGTACAATTAAAAGGATGCTCTTGGACCCTGTCTGGCCCTCTTTAGCCTAGATAGAGGATGAGATACAGTTGGGCATGGAGGCTTACAGATTTTGTATTGTATCTTGTGGAACATTTAGCCTCTAATGTTACAGCTAGACCTGTAGATCCAGCACACTTGTAGGTTGGTGAAGCTGGCATCCCTTCTGGTCCCATAAATGCTGGATTGGTGATAAATCTGTTGACTGGGCAGCCAATGAAGTGTTGTAATCTATGTGGATATATTCCTAGGAAACCCTTGAGAGCATTATCCTGCTGAAAAATGCCAGGTGGAAGCTCTGCCATGAGAGGAGCACATGTGGTGGCAGGATGTCCTGTACATATTGCTAAGCAGGTAATTTCCCTCATATCACTACTGGGGTGACCAACTGTCATATGAGATGGCTCCCCCGATCATCACACCAGCTGTTAGGGAAGACAATACGTCGCTCCACAGCAAAGATAGGAATGAAGTTTTCACCACCAGGTCTCCATAATCAAACCAGACTGTCATCAGATCCCAAACAGAACCTAAAGACAATACGATTGCGGTCTGTAGCAATCCAGGTTTCTCTTTCATGACACCCCTGCAAAAGAAGGCAACGGTGGGTAGCTGTAAATGGCAGGACACGTAATGGGCACAGTGAAAGTGTCCTTCTGCTAAGTTCAAAAGTTACAATAAAATTCTTCTAATCACGTGGCTAAATGGTACTTGCGCTGCTGGTCCCCAAGAGTGAAGTGGATATGTTCACACAATGGTACAATTTGATAGTAGTGGAACCATGCTGCTCCTCAAACAAACGTAATGTTATCCTTTCCTGCAGTTGTCCAGGTTGTCATACCCAAGATGTCGACACTTCCAGCATCCACTTTGAACAAAACCACTATGGGTTCCTCTGCAAAGAGTCAAGGATCACAGAATAGTGAGGTACTGACGAAGCCGTGTGCGAAACCCGGGTCGGGCTGTGATGAAAAGTGGTTTTAAGATATGCTGCCAATTGTAATTTGCTTGTGAGTATAATAAAATCTTGGATTTGAATGCATCGAAGGTACCTCACTATTGTGTGATCCTTGACACTTTGCAAAGGAACCTGTAGTGGTTTTGTTCCAAGTGGATGCTGGAAGTTTCGACATCTTGGGTCTGACAACCTGGACAACTGCAGGAAAGGATAACATTCCGTTTGTTTGAGGAGCAGCGCAGTTCCACTACTATCCTGCTAAGTGCCTAGAAATGGTCCATACAGAGACCGGGGTGTAATGCAGGGGGCACCTGTGTCTGGATGGTGGACAATGAAACTGTGGGAGCTGCTCATGCATGTCAGTGGATCAAATGATCCTCTCTACTGGTGGTCTATTTGGGCTGTCTGGAGGCTGTTTTCCAAGTGTTTGTGTCCTTATGTAACCACTGCTCCCAACACTTCCTAACAGCTAGGTCAACCTGTTCTCACGTTTTCCTGTTGGATCAGTGTGTTATTAGGTTGATTCCCAAGCGAAAGGTCACTGGTTTGAATCCAGGAGCATCCATGAAGATTTCCCAAGAAAAGAGAAATGGCATCATGCAGCTCATAGATAGCGGTATCTCAGCCGAGAAAATTGCCAAACTGTATCATGTGAGCGCCATGACAGTTGGAAGAATCTGAAATTAAGTCCATCCATCCATTGCAAAGCCAAGAGGTGGACATCCAGGCAAAATATCGGAGTCAAAAAGTCGGCTCATCATAAGGTCTATCAGTTCTGGTGCGACAAACACGGCAGTGGAGGTGGCTCGTATGCTTTGTAATAGTGAGATCACAGACATCCATGCAAGCACCGTGCAACGCGCATTACACAAGTCTGGAATGGTGGCCTGAAAAAAGGTAATGAAGCATCGACTTCAATATCGTCATATTGCTTGAGTTTGCAAAAAGTATGAAGAGCGGACAGTAGAACATTACAAATTAGTGATTCAGAGCAATGAGATGAAAGTCAATAGACTGGGCTCTGATGGGTGCAAACTTGTCTGGAAGAAGCAAGGGAAAAGGTCTAACGGATCGGGAAATTGAAGGAACTGTCAAGTTTGGTGTAGAAAGCCTGATTATATGTGGTTGTTTCAAAGCCAAAAGAAATGGAAACTTGACCAGGAGTTTATATGTGAGTATCCTACAAGATGAGTTACTTCGTATCCTCGAGTACAATAGGTATAAAAACGACACCGACCTGAAGCATACATTGAGATTGGTGAAGAAATGGTTCAATGACAATGAAGTAAAGGCGCTGGATTGGCCCCCACAGTCCCCAGACTTCAACCCAATTGAACACTTGTGGGTAGAGTTGAAGAAAAAGCTGTATTCATACCCAAGTTAGTCAACGAGTATACACCAACATTGGGAACATGTAGAAGAGACCTGGGAACAGATTTTAGTTGAGACATGCTTGAATCTGATCGAGAGCATGCCCCCAAAGGATTCAGGCAGTGCTGAAAGCAAAAGGTGGATTTACAAAATACAAAAAATTCAAATCTGGAATTTTAGGAGCAAAACAGTAACAATGCAGTTACATAAGAAGAATCTGCATAACTAATCATATTCTAAATAGTTGCAATTCCAATTTATGTATGAGATAGCCAAGATGACTGTCTATAAAATGATGGTAGTATCATGTTCGAAACTGTAGTGGATGGTGAAATATGGAGCCTTAAAATCAAAAGTTCAAAACATTGTTACCCATTTGCTCATCAGTGGTATATACTGTTCTGACTTGGTCCATTTTCTCCCACCTGAAGCTGTGTTCAAGGAAGAATTCAGATTAAGGACACTATGAGTTCCCTGGGGTTTTCTGTAACAGACCATTGGGTGTATTAGTAAATTGTCATAGGCTGTACTTTTTTTTTTTTCTTTGATCAGTATCTAACAATAATGGGGTTTCATTTGTCAAAGAATTTTTGATGTTTCTCTGTGTTGCTCCATGTATGTGCTCTCTGGATCCAACAATTTCTGCAGCTACGCTATTAGTTTTGGTCTTGGGGGTGTTTCTAAGAATGAGTATGATGTCATTGGTGAACAATGCTATTTTACATTTATTGGACCCTATTTCAAATCCCTGATAAAGGGACGAGTCCTCGAGATAACAAATCAGTGGTTCAGAGGCTAGATTACATAGTAAGAGTGACAGGGAGCAGCCTGAGTCATTCGCTTGGTCAATTTAAATGGTTCTAAAAGAAAGTATTCAAGCTGTAGGATTTTTATATTGGTCTGAAATTCAAAGATTTTTTTTTAACTTTCTATCACGATGCAAAACATGATGAAATATCTATTTTCCAGTTGTGGGATTGTGAGGATTTCCACTACTTTATGGTCATGAAGTTTGTCAAGTAACCGAAACAGCATTGTGAAGAACTCCCCAGTATCCGTTCAGTTATTTTACCTCCCTGCTACTTAATCCCCGTGGATACCACAATAAAGAAAAAGAGTGCATGACACACCGGTATGAGAAAATACAAATCAATTTTATTCAATATCCATAAAAGACATACATGATACATATTATAAGACAATAAATGAGCAGGGACAGCTACCCTTGCTGTAGATTCTCCATGCTTCTGGCACTATATCCATGGGGATAATTGACTATTCATACATTATACACATGGAGATTCCATTACGTCCATCCATTTGATGGGGCAGGTAGCAGTGTGATGCAGGATTGTGGCTGTCCCTGCTCATTTATTGTCTTATAATATGTATCATGTATGTCTTTTATGGATATTGAATAAAATTGATTTGTATTTTCTCATACCGGTGTGTCATGCACTCTTTTTCTTTATTGTGGTATTATGTAATTGCGGGAGTGTACCGTTTATAGTTAAGACCGCAGGTGATTTAATCCCCGTGGATACCTACTCCTAACAATGGATGTAGACATCTATGTGTATCAAGGACATGTGTACACACACTTCCGAGACATTCAGTCTGCTTCTAACCACAAGACTGATCTACTTAATAAAATACACAAGATAACACTTTTGGCCATTGTCTTGGAAAAGACACCGTGATTGCTTGTAAGCCATGTGACCAAGCCCTGTTTTGTAAATTGAGTTTCCAAAACTCCATTGTCTCGCTGGCTCAGAGGAGGAGTTTGATACTGTTTAAATTGAACGCCCTTGCTTTCCATTAGATGTGTTTTTGTTCCAGCATGAAGCTTTGGCTCCTGTGTGGATTATTATGCGACACCAGCGATATTTTACTCTGTGGATTCTTGGCGATATTATTTCATGGGGATAAGGGAATAACAGATGGTAACTCATATTCAGACCGTCACAAGCATCTTATGGGCGAAGAAGTCATTTTCAAGTAGAGGCTCCTTTATGAATGAATAAGGAAACTGAAACACACAAGACGTGTGTGGTCGGAAGAACACAATCCATTTGAGGGTTGTATTTCCCAGACCAAATACTGCTTGTCTGATAAGTCTTTATGATGCTGGGAGTGTTACCAAAACACAGTGTGTCTCCACTGGTCCAAATATGCTGATGTCAAAGTGGCCTTAGACACATTGTAAGTCAGATAATAGGTGTCCATCACGTGACACATCTGTGGAACTGAATGGATTAGATCAGTGATGCCAGACCTGTGGCCCTCCAACTGTGCAAAACTACAACCCCCAGCATGCCCTGATAGCTGTAGGGTGTCCAGGCACGATGGAAGTTGTAGTTTTACAACAGCTGGAGGGCCACAGGTTGGGTATGCCTGGATTAGATTATGCAAAAATGCAGATTACCTTCTCTCCAGTTCATATCATCTACCTTTATAAATGGCTACACAATGTATTATACTGTGGGCAGGACTCTTAAAAAAACACATCTTATTTGGTCCATTGGAGAAGTAACAAGATCTTCATCTGTGTCATTGTTTCTTCATCCATGTAGTGGAAAAATAAATGGAGTTCTATTAAAACCTTTCAAAATAACATTCCATACAAAATTATTCACCTATAGTAAAGATTACAGTATTTTGCTAACAGTCCAGAATGACACACCACGACCAAATACAAAGGTTCTGTTACGAGGGGTCCATTTGATGATTGCACAATTACAGATTACAAATTTGTGTTTTGTTTTTTTTGTGTTTTTAAGTGTTTTTATTGTCAAGTCCTAACTTTTTTTTTTTTTTTTATAGTATCTTTTTATTGAGTTTCAAAGAGTACAACAACTCCAAGATAAAACAATTAAACAGACAATCACGCCAGTATACTTTCAAGCCCTAACTTACACGTGGAGAAAACAACTCGCTTAACTATTTTCTAAGGTACCATAGAACTGAATGGAGAGTGCACCACGCAAGTGCGACCACCACTGCATTCACTTCTGTGAGACTGCAGAAAATAGCCAAGCCAGTGATCGACTATTTTCAGAACTTCATAGAAATGAATGGAGGATGGCCGAACATGCGCGGTGTGCTCTCGTTCACTTTGGATGCTCCGTTCTAGAGATAAGTGCGGGCCCCAGAGGTGCGACCCACACCCATCTGACAATGGTGACATATTCTAGTGATATGCCACCAATTTCTGAGGTTAGGTAACCCTGTTAATTGTGGCTGTCATCAGAAATTAGTGCACTCAAGTTTCCTAGTGGAAATAAAAAAAAATTATGGTGATGGACCATGTGATGAGCGCAGTGATGTCACCACAGGTCCTTTTCCTCCTGTCATCAAAGAAGAAGACAGAAGAGAAGCCGGGCTGCGTGAACAAGTGGATTAGGTGAGTTAAAAAATTTTTGAACCCCTCCATCCCTATTTTACTAAGCATTCTGTATTAAGAATGCTATTATTTTCCCTTATAACTATGTTATAAGGGAAAATAATAATGATCTGGTCCCTATCCCGATCATCTCCGAGCAACCATGCGTGAAAATCGTACCGCATCCGCACTTTCTTGCAGATGCTTGCGATTTTCACGCTGCCCATTTCACTTCTATGGGGCCTGCGTTGCCTGATAAACGCACAATATAGAGCATGCTGCGATTTTCACGCAATGCACAAGTGATGCGTGAAAATCACCGCTCATGTGCACAGCCCCATAGAAATGAATGGGTCCGGATTCAGTGCGGGAGCAATGCGTTCAACTCACGCATTGCACCCGCGCGGAAATCTCGCCCGTGTAAAAGAGGCCTTACTGTCTTTTACTCCCAATTAAAGGAACCCGTACCGAAGCCCCCACAGAACATCAGAAATGTTCATCTGCTCAACTTCCAGAACAGCTACCCCGTATACCAGAATGTGATAGGACAACTGTGTTCTTTAAATACTGTTTCTGACTTGATACCGCCGTGTATCAATTGTCATTTTTCTAGAGAATATCTATTTCACTTAATCTTGTATACACTTCTACTTATTCATTTTAGAGTTGTGATTAAATGTTTTTATATTATAACTTTTTCATACAGAATTCACCTTTGAGTATTAATTGTATTTATTTGTATTGGCACACATTAACCCCTTCTACCCCGGGGCCAGTTTTCGACCTTCTACCCAGGCCATTTTTTGCAAATCTGACGTGTCACTTTATGTGATAATAGCTTTGGAACACTTTTATTTATCCAATCCATTCTGAGACTGTTTTCTCGTGAAACATTGTACTTAATGATAGTCATAAATTGGAGTCAATATATTTCACCTTTATTTATGAAAAAATCCCAAATTTACCAAAAATGTTAAAAATTTCAATTTCTCAGATTTTAAAACAGACAGTGATACCTCATAAAATATTTATTACGTAACATTCCCCATATGTCTACTAGTGATGGACGAACATCGGCCGGGATGGTTCGCGAACGCGATAAAAATGTTCACGAACCGCAAGTTCGCGGCGGGCCCCTTTCACTTTAATGGCAGGCGAACCTAAAAAAAAACCTTCAGGTCATATTTGCAGCCAGCAAACACTTACTAGAAGTACACAAATAGTCCCACAACATGGACAGTGACATACCAGAGGGGGATTATTGGCAAAAATTTCCACAAAAAATATGTATTTTAATCAGGGGCCATTTTTATGCGTCTTAAAGGGAAACTCTCAAAAATGTGCCCTGCTGGAGCATAGAAATGTTTTATTTCCTATTGGTTTGATGTATACAAATGTGCAGCACTCCACGTTTTTGTATCCTGCAGAGTCCATTAAAAAATACATACGTTAACGGAATATTTTTTTTCTACCATGGAACTTTATGGTGAACGGATGCCACTGTACGGCATCTGTTAACACATACATTTTTGGTATGCATTAAATGGATGGCAAAAATAGGATGTGAACCCAGCCCTAGTGTCAGAATAAGCCCCAGTACACAGCGGAGCAGCATGGCCGAGAGGGGAGGACGCCATGTACTGACAGAGCGCTACCTGGTCCTGGTGGTAGGGGATGAGGAATGTGTTTCCCAAGGATCATTTTCTACTGGGAAATACAGGGCACAGTATAATACACTAGAATCGATATAATATAAAGATATTATCCCTACCCCTGAATGATAATACAATTAGGTGATCATTTTTTATATAGAAATACGTCTATGTTAGGCGTATTTCTTACACAGATTGTGGCGTAAAGGTCCTTAGCACCGCAATCTGCATATTTTTCCAGGTCTAAAAAATGATTGTGTGGGCAGGGAAAGGAATACAGTTATGGCCTTCCAGATATTGGATACCACCGCCATACATTGACCGGATAACACCCCTGCATACATTGACCGGATAACACCGCCATACCGTGACCGGATAAAAGAGTATAAGAGGGCACAGTACAGGGAATGACTAGGGGCACTGCACAGGGTGTGGTAAGAGGGCACAATGCAGATTATAAGGGGGCACAGTACGGGGTGAGGGGCACAGTACGGGGTGGGGGGCGCAGTCACATGACCCTGTGAGATTAGAAGGTCCTTATCGTGAATGCGGTTCATACGCCACCACAATGAGAGGCAGAGGAGTGAGACAAGGGTGTGATTATGTGGCTAGAGATAAAAAACTGTTGGCCAGTACAGGCCCCAAAAATTAGGCAATAGGCATTCAGCTGACAGCAAAGAACTTTGGATTCTGTGGCTGGAGGTACATTAGGCATTCACAGGATATTTATGTAACTCTCGGCCAGTACAGGCCCCAAAAATGAGCCAATAGGCATTCAGCTGACAGCAAAGAACTTTGGATTCTGTGGCTCGAGGTACCATAGGCAGTCACAGGATAAATATATAGCTGTTCGCCAGTACGGGCCCCAAAAATTTGCCAATAGGCATACACCTGACAGCAAAGAACTTTGGATTCTGTGGCTGGAGGTACATTAGATGGTCACAGGATAAAAATTTGACTGTAGGCTAGTACAGGCCCCAAAAATTTGGCATTCAACAGACATAAAAGGCCTTTTATGCCGCTGTATTTACCTAAGACAGGGACCATTTTTTGTTCTTGGTGATGGCGGATATTTGTTTGGCTGTCATGAGGAAATTCAATCAAACGTGGTCGACTCGTCACATGTGTTGAATTCCTCCAAGATCCATGCCTCATTCGTGAGCTAGGCGAGTGCGCTTATCGGTCACGATCCCCCCCCTGCTGCGCTGAATGTCCTTTCGGACAGGACACTGGATGAGGGGCAAGCCAAGAGTTCCATGGCAAATTGTGCCATGTCTGGCCACAGGTCAAGCCTGCACACCCAGTAGTCCAGGGGTTTATTGCTTATCAGAGCGTCCACATCGGCCGTTAACCCGATATAGTCGGACACCTGACCGTCTAGGCATTCAATGAGGCTGGATCCGGAGGACGGCTGTCGATGGGTTGGCTGCAAGAATGATCTCATATCCGAAGTGACCAACACATCTTCAAACCGCCCTCTTCTTGCATGCGCTGTTGGATTGGTACCCGCAACTGTTTCTCTGTGAGTGGAAATTCCTTTGCCAGTGCTCGCAAAAGGAGAATGTAGCATTTCTCGAAGCAAGGCCTGGAAGTGCTGCATTCTGACAGCCCTCTGTGATGCTGGTAACATGTCCGCCATTTTGTGTTTGTACCGGGGGTCTAAGTACGTTGCCACCCAGTACTGGTCCTTGCCCTGTATGCTTTTTATACGGGGGTCCCTCTTCAAACATTGGAGCACGAAGACCCCCATTTGCACTAAACTGGAAGCGGTGGAGCGCCCTGGATCCTGCTCATCATCCAGGATAATGTCGTCCTCATTCTCCTCCCCCCAGCCACGGACAACACCAGGGATCCCAGAAACGTTTAAAGCATGCTCTTCTTGCTCCTCCTTCGCACCGGCACCATCCTCCTCTGACTCCTCTTCAGACTCCTGTCGTTGACTTGACTCAGATGGAGTAGCACCCCCTGGGAATTCATCCAGCATTGCGACTTCCTCATCTTCCTGCTCCTGGACGGCTTGATCAATGACAAGACGCAATGCACGCTCCGGAAAGAAGGCATAAGGTACGATGTCACTGATGGCGCCCTGGCTGTGACTGACCAGTTTGGTGATCTCATCAAATGGCCGCAGAAGTCTGCATGCGTCGCGCATGAGCAGCCACTGGCGCGGTGAAAAAAAAAAAAAGAGATTCGTACAGGTAGTCGTTAACTGCACGTTTCTGCTGGAGCAGCCTATCAAGCATATACAAGGTGGAGTTCCATCGCGTCGGGCAGTCACAAATCAGACGTCTGACGGGCAGGTGGTGTCGCCGCTGAATGTCAGCAAGGTGAGCCATGGCCGTGTAAGATCTTCTAAAATGGCCAGAGATTTTCCTGGCCTGCCCCAAGATGTTTTGGACCCCGGGGTATTTGGCAACGAATCGCTGCACAACTAAGTTTAAAACGTGTGTAATGCACGGCACGTGTGTCATTTTGCCCTGCAGGACCGGTGTGGCTCTTGGCTTCCAGGCACAACAGACACAGCACAGCATGGCAACGTCTCACCTGGCACATCGAATAGGTTCTAGGGAGCTTGGGGGGGCAGCGGAAGAGACGGTAGCAGCAGAAAAGGAGGAGGAGAGGGAGGATGGAGTAGGAGGAGAAGAAGAGGCAGGCTTGCATGCTATGCGCCAATCCTGTGAAACACTCCCTGTCATATATTAAGAATGATTAACCCCAAAAGAAACAAGAAAAAAAGGAAATGGGGTACCTTAATGGAAAAGGTTACCCCCTTGTCTCTCTCTCCACGCCCCATCCCCCCCAAATACATCTACAGATCGTTACCTTTTAACCATCTCTCCCACATCTTTTCAAACTCTTCTATTTTTTTTCCAAGATTTAAGGTGTAACTTCTGCCACATTTTTATCGTTGGAGACCTTTTTTCTACCCAATTCTTTGTTATACATCTTCTTGCTTGAAACAGTAGTTTAGCCGCCATCTCCTGCGACCTAGTATTGCCTATATCCCGCATAATAATAAACAGAGTAATACACTAACAGGTTGCTTAGGAGACAAGCCTGAAGCTGGAATTCCTGGGCACCCGTAGAAGGCATCGGGCTTCCTTGTCACCCATTGGGTCCCCGCCACAGCAGTGCGGGGACCCGATGGGCTCCCTCACCTGATGCAAACCTCTTCTATGTTGTGGTCAGCGCTGACCGCGGCATAGAAGGGGTTAATCCGCTGCCTTCGGCTTTTACAGCGATGACGGCAGATACAGCAGGGGTTCGACTATCAGCGACTGCCCCTGCAGTGATTGGGCGCGCACCACTCCAATGCCCCCCCGATCACCATGACGTACTATTACATCATGATGGGGGAACGCAGTGACTTCCATTTCAGGAAAGCGTTAACTGTGCAATTAGATGTTGAACTCTTTCTCGCACTCTCTCACACACACATAAACTTTCAGCTCTTTTCGAGCACTATGTTTATTATTTATTATTACTTTTGTCAGTTTCAAGTTATTTCACTGACCACTGTGCGTTTTTCTTTCTTTAATGGAAGGGTACCAACAATTTTGTCCATTTGCTACATTTTTAAAATCTGACATGTGTCACTTTAGGTGGTAATACCTTTGGAATGCTTTTACATATCCAAACAAGTGTGAATGTGTTGTTTCGTGACAAATTAAAAAATATTCTTTGTCCTCATCAAGTCTTTTACTATTGAAAAACTGAAGAAAATAAAATCCTGTACATATTTGGCACCGCTGTGTCCATAACATCCTGCGCTATAAAATATCACGATCCATTCCATCCTGTGAATGCCATAAAAGAGTAATAAAACAGAACGGCCATTTCTTGGTTACCTCGCCTCCAAAAAAACATCATATCAAGCAATCACAAAGTCGTATGTAGCTGTATCCAAAATAGTACCAATAAGAATGTTAAAGGGGTTGTCTCAAGTTAATACCCGGCACTAATGTATTGTGATTGTCCATATTGTCTCCTTTGCTGCTGTTGCATGTGCTCTTGGCAGCTGAAGGCATCTGTGTTGGTCATTGCTGAGAAAATATCTTTTTTTAAAAATATATGCAAATAAGCCTCTAGGGAGAGCAGAGCAGTGCCCCTAGGTGTAAGGGCAACTCTCCCGTTGCTTGTAGAGTCTCATTTTGCATATATTAAAACATCATTTTTCTTATGTCATCGCTTCTATTTTCCTTCTATCTGTAACATAAACCTCAGTTGTCTTCTTCTGGCTTATCTTCATTAACTTGCAGATTTAGTTGTTCTGGTTGGCCAGTGATGGTGTCACTGCTCTAATAGTCCTGTCCTGAACTATTTACCGTTACGTACATGAAAAAGGCCATAAATTCCGAATCTAGCAGTCTATCACCTATACAACTATGAGTGTTAGAGTATAAATGTGGGTCCTCTGGAGATTAGTGATGATGGAAGGAACTATTCTATCCGAGGCATCAGAACTGCTAAATCTAACGGGTATTAGCTAAGGCTATCTCATAGATGTAGACTCCATGAGTCCTCTATGACAATGTACTAGACAGCTGTAGACCCCCAAGAGTCCTATATGACTATGTGCTACACAGCTGTAGACTCCAAAAGTCCTCTATGACTATGTACTAGACAGCTGTAGACCCCAAGAGTCCTATATGACTATGTGCTAGACAGCTGTAGACTCCAAAAGTCATCTGTCACCATGTGCTAGACAAGTGTAGACTCTAAAAGTCATCTATGACTATGCGCTAGACAGCTATAGACTCCAGGCGTCCTCTATGACTATGTGCTACATAGCTGCTATAGAATCCAAAAGTCCTCTGTGACTATGTACTAGACAACTGTAGATTTCAAGAGTCCTCCATGGCTAAGTGATAAACAGCTGTAGACCCCAAGAGTCCTATATGACTATGCTAGACAGCTATAGACCCAAATATTCCTCTATGGCTATGTGCTAGACAGCTGTAGACCCCAAGAGTCCTCTATGGCTATGTGCTAGACAGCTGTAAACCCCAAGAGTCCTCTATGGCTATGTTCTAGACAGCTATAGACCCCAAGATTCCTCTATGGCTATGTGCAAGACAGCTGTAGGCTTCAAAAGTAATCCATGGCTATTTGCTTGACAGCTGTAGACTCCAATAGTCCTTTATGGCTATGTGCTACACAGCTATAGACCCCAAGAGTCCTCTATGACTATGTGCTAGACATCTGTAGACTCAAACAGACCTCTATGGCTCTATGCTAGATAGCTGTAGACCTGAAGAGCCCTGTCACTGTAGACTCCAAATGTACTCTATGACTATGTACTACACAGCTGTAGACCCCAAGAGTCCTCTATGGCTATGTACTACACAGCTGTAGACCCCAAGAGTCCTCTATGGCTATGTGCTAGACAGCTGTAGACTCCAAGATTCCTCTATGGCTATGTACTAAACAGCTGTAGACCCCACGAGTCCTCTATGGCTTTGTGCTAGACAGCCATAGACCCCACGAGTCCTCTATGGCTATGTGCTAGACAACTATAGACCCCAAGATTCCTCTATGGCTATGTGCTAGACAGCTGTAAACCCCAAGAGTCCTCTATGGCTATGTGCTAGACAGCTGTAGGCTTCAAAAGTCATCCAATAGTCCTCTATGGCTATGTACTACACATCTGTAGACCCCAAGAGTCCACTATGGCTATGTGCTAGACAGCTGTAGACCCCAAGAGTCCTCTATGACTATGTGCTAGACAGCTGTAAACCCCAAGAGTCCTCTATGGCTATGTGCTAGACAGCTGAAGACTCGAAGAGTCATATACAGTCAGGTCCATAAATATTGACATCGACACAATTGTAACATTTTTGGCTCTATACAGTCGTGGCCAAAAGTTTTGAGAATTACATAAATATTGGAAAAGTTGCTGCTTAAGTTTTTATAATAGCAATTTGCATATACTCCAGAATGTTATGAAGAGTGATCAGATGAATTGCATAGTCCTTCTTTGCCATGAAAATTAACTTAATCCCAAAAAAACCTTTCCACTGCATTTCATTGCTGTCATTAAAGGACCTGCTGAGATCATGTCAGTAATCGTCTTGTTAACTCAGGTGAGAATAATGACGAGCACAAGGCTGGAGATCATTATGTCAGGCTAATTGGGTTAAAATGGCAGACTTGACATGTTAAAAGGAGGGTGATGCTTGAAATCATTGTTCTTCCATTGTTAACCATGGTGACCTGCAAAGAAACGCGTGCAGCCATCATTGCGTTGCATAAAAATGGCTTCACAGGCAAGGATATTGTGGCTACTAAGATTGCACCTCAATCAACAATTTATAGGATCATCAAGAACTTCAAGGAAAGGGGTTCAATTCTTGTTAAGAAGGCTTCAGGGCGTCCAAGAAAGTCCAGCAAGCGCCAGGATCGTCTCCTAAAGAGGATTCAGCTGCGAGATCGGAGGTCCACCAGTGCAGAGCTTGCTCAGGAATGGCAGCAGGCAGGTGTGAGCGCATCTGCACGCACAGTGAGGCGAAGACTTTTGGAAGATGGCCTGGTGTCGAGAAGGCCAGCAAAGAAGCCACTTCTCTCCAAAAAAAACATCAGGGACAGATTGATCTTCTGCAGAAAGTATGGTGAATGGACTGCTGAGGACTGGTGCAAAGTCATATTCTCCGATGAAGCCTCTTTCCGATTGTTTGGGGCATCTGGAAAAAGGCTTGTCCGGAGAAGAAAAGGTGAGCGCTACCATCAGTCCTGAGTCGTGCCAACAGTAAAGCATCCTGAGACCATTCATGTGTGGGGTTGCTTCTCATCCAAGGGAGTGGGCTCACTCACAATTTTGCCCAAAAACACAGCCATGAATAAAGAATGGTACCAAAACACCCTCCAACAGCAACTTCTTCCAACAATCCAACAACAGTTTGGTGAAGAACAATGCATTTTCCAGCACGATGGAGCACCGTGCCATAAGGCAAAAGTGATAACTAAGTGGCTCGGGGACCAAAACGTTGACATTTGGGGTCCATGGCCTGGAAACTCCCCAGATCTTAATCCCATTGAGAACTTATGGTCAATCCTCAAGAGGCGGGTGGACAAACAAAAACCCACTAATTCTGACAAACTCCAAGAAGTGATTATGAAAGAATGGGTTGCTATCAGTCAGGAATTTGCCCAGAAGTTGATTGAGAGCATGCCCGGTCGAATTGCAGAGGTCCTGAAAAAGAAGGGGCAACTGTCACGACTGCTATCCCAGCAGCAGTCGTGTCGCACCAGACGGAGGGGAAGGGGGACCCTTATCTACAGATGGGAATAGTATGGCCACCCCTGACTAACCCTAAGCTGGCACCTGTCTGCCCTGATACCCTAGACGGGGTGTGAACCCGTGCGGCGAGCAGGATGCCTAAACCCTCAGTCACCCTAACAAGCCTAGAGTGGGGAAAGGCCGATGGGAGCACTAGTCACCATCACTCATGTCTAGGAGAACAGCAGGGGAAGACAGCAACAAACAAACTATAGCAGAGAAAGACTTATCCAGTCACGAGCAGAGAAGGCGATCCCAATCACGACAGTCCACGCCGGACAAGAGCTCCACAGCAACACCATCAAACGATCTCCTTCAAAGGTCAGAATAGAACTGGAAGTAAGGACTATATCTGGCAATGACTGCAAGTGAAACTGAAACTAATATAGTAGCTGGGAGTGGCAGACAGGACTCACCTGAGAAGGATGCCTACGAACTCCCAGTCAGGACAAAAAGGTTCACAAGGCAAAACCCGGATGACATACCCTGAACCATGGAGAAAACTCACAAGCTATCGCGAGTAGCATGTCGCTGCGACCTTCTCCTCCCAGACCTGTCTGGATCAGTCACAGTTGTGACAGTACCCCCCTTTCTACGAGGGGCCCCCGGACCCTCAACCAGGCCTCTCCGGATGGGAGCTATGAAAAGCCCGAATGAGTTTGTCCGCTTTTATCTCTGAAGCTGGAACCCACATTCTCTCTTCGGAACCATAACCTCTCCAGTGCACCAGGTACTGAAGAGAGCGGCGAACATATCGTGGGTCAACAATCTTTTCTACCTGAAACTCAAGACTGCCATCAACAACCACCGGTGGAGGCGGTAGTGGCGATGGTTCAGGAGGTTCTACATATCTCTTAAGCAGAGATCTGTGGAAGACATTATGGATCCTTAGAGTCTGAGGTAGCTCCAGACGAAAAGCCACCGGGTTAATGATCTTAATTACCCTATAAGGACCAATAAATCTCGGACCTAATTTCCACGAGGGAACCTTCAACTTGATATTTCTGGTAGACAACCACACCAAGTCATTCACCCCAAGGTCCGGACCTTCAGAGCGCCTCCTATCAGCCACACGTTTGTATCTACCACCAATTCTCTTCAAACTTTCTTGCACACTCTGCCACACTGAAGAAAGTGAAGACGCAAATCGTTCCTCCTCGGGAATCCCAGACGGCCCCCCCTCACTAAACGTACAAAACTGAGGATGGAAACCATACGCACCAAAAAATGGTGACTTATCGGTGGATTCTTGACGACGATTATTAATGGCAAACTCGGCTAACGGTAAATAAGATGACCATTCCTCCTGATTTTCGGAAACAAAGCATCTCAAATATGTCTCTAGGTTTTGATTGGTACGTTCAGTCTGACCGTTGGACTGTGGATGGAAAGATGAAGAAAACGACAGATGAACCCCTAAACGAGAACAAAAAGCTTTCCAAAATTTAGAAACAAATTGGGTACCACGATCCGAAACAATATCGGAAGGGACCCCGTGAAGCTTCACGATGTGGTCAATAAAAACCTGAGCCAGTGTGTTAGCATTAGGCAATGCGGCAAGAGCAATAAAATGCACCATTTTACTGAATCTGTCAACCACTACAAGAATAACAGTTTTCCCCGCTGATACTGGTAGATCCGTAATGAAATCCATTGATAGGTGCGTCCAAGGCCTGTTGGGGATGGCTAGAGGTAAAAGACGCCCTGCCGGACGAGTATGATCTACCTTAGAACGAGCACAGGTAGCACATGCAGACACAAAATTCAACACCTCCTGGCGCCACTTAGGCCACCAGAACCGACGAGACACTAATTCAGAGGTTGCCCTACTACCTGGGTGTCCTGCCAGTGTGGAGTTATGGTGTTCTTTTAGTATCTCCAGGCGTAAATATTCTGGCACAAACAGTTTACCCGAGGGGCAGGAGGCCGGAGCGTCCCCCTGAGCCTCCAACACCCTCCCCTCCAAACCTGAGTGTAATGCAGAGACCACCACCCCCTTTTGCAAAATGGGCTCTGGTACCTCAACATCACCCCCTCCAGGAAAACTTCGAGACAATGCATCCGCCTTAGTATTTTTTGCCCCCGGGCGATAGGTTATTACAAAATTAAACCTAGTAATAAATAACGACCACCGAGCCTGTCTAGGGGTGAGACGTTTAGCAGACTCCAGATATAATAAGTTTTTGTGATCAGTAATCGCCGTGACTGGATGAACCGCCCCCTCCAAAAAATGACGCCACTCCTCAAAAGCCAACTTAATAGCCAAAAGTTCCCTGTTGCCAATATCATAGTTCCTTTCTGCAGTAGACAATTTCTTCGAAAAGAAAGCACACGGACGCCAATCACCAGGGGACGGGCCCTGAGATAGTACCGCTCCCACCCCCACCTCTGATGCGTCAACCTCTACAATAAAAGGAAGCGAGACATCTGGCTGTACGAGAATAGGGGCCGAGGTGAATCTCTCCTTCAGAGATGCAAAGGCAGTTTTGGCTGCATGTGACCATTTGGAAAAATAGGATCCCTTTCGGGTCATGTCCGTCAGTGGTTTGACCACCAAGGAATAGTTCTTTATAAACTTTCTATAAAAATTGGCAAACCCCAGGAAGCGTTGCAATGCCTTCAGGTTCTCAGGCAGATCTAAGTCTATAATCGCCCGGACTTTCTCTGGATCCATGCGGAAACCTGAATCTGACAACACATACCCCAGAAATGGCAGTTCTTTTACGGCGAACACACATTTTTCTAACTTAGCAAACAATTTGTTGGCCCTTAATATCTGCAGCACTTGTCTCACATGGATCTTATGTGCATCCAGATCCAAGGAATAGACCAGGATGTCATCAAGATATATCACAACAAATCTCCCGATAAGGTGACTAAAAATATCGTTGACAAAATGTTGGAATACCGCAGGCGCATTAGTAAGACCAAATGGCATGACCAGATTTTCATAATGCCCTTCCGGAGTATTAAAAGCCGTCTTCCACTCATCCCCCTCTTTGATGCGAACCAGGTTATAGGCTCCTCTGAGATCCATTTTGGAGAACCATTTAGCACCAGCAACCTGATTAAAGAGGTCGGGAATGAGAGGAAGAGGATAGGGATCTCGGATAGTTATCCGGTTTAATTCCCGGAAATCCAGGCAAGGACGTAGGCCCCCATCTTTCTTTTTAACGAAAAAGAACCCTGCAGCCACAGGTGAAGAAGAGGGTCTGATGTGTCCCTTAGCCAAACTTTCCGAAATATAATCTTTCATAGCCTTCCTCTCCGGGCCGGAAAGATTGTATAACCGGGTTTTAGGTAGTTTTGCCCCAGGTAATAGATTAATCGGGCAATCATATGGACGATGAGGTGGTAACCCCTGACAACCCTTCTCAGAGAACACATCCATAAAATCTGACAGAAAGGCAGGTAAAGATGTTACAGAGAGTGTAGAGCACCTACAACTCAAGCAGTTGTCCTTACAATGTTCACTCCACTCCACAATCTCCCCGGCCTGCCAATCCACCACTGGATTGTGAGTCACCAGCCAGGGAAGCCCCAATACCATAGGAGTCGGAAGACCGTCCAGGACATAACAAGAGATATGCTCTTTATGGAGGTCCCCTACCTGCAGATGGATATTATGGATGATCTGAGTTAACCCTCTCTGAGTAAGAGGGGAGGAGTCGATGGCAAAAACAGGAATGGTTCTGCGTATCGGTTCCGGAGTAAAACCCAGAGCCTGAGCAAACCGTGCATCCACCAAGTTGACCCCCGCCCCACTGTCCAAAAAGACGGAACAGATCTCAGTCTTATTGCCCGCCTCAACGGTAGCGGACAACAAAAACTGAGGCATGCGTATGGAGGAAACGAATACGCCCAGACTGTTATCCTCCGCACAATCTGGGGACTCTAGTTTTCCGGCGGCTCCTTTGTTTGTGGTCTCTTGGGTTCTGAGGGACAAACCTTTACAAAATGACCCCTTCCCCCACAACGAAAACAAACCTCTGACCTACGGCGGAACTTAGGAGGATTCACCCGTCTAGTGGCGCCCCCTATTTGCATTGGTTCGACTGGATCATAACAAACCGATCCCTGCCCTATAGAGGCCTCCGTAAAATTTAATAGTCTCTCCCTGAGTCGTCTGTCGATTCTTATGGACAGAGACATAGCAGCCTCCAGAGACCCAGGGACCTCGTATACCGCCAGCGCGTCTTAATTTTTCAGACAACCCCTGGCAGAACTGACTCCTAAGGGCCGAGTCGTTCCATAACGTATCAGTAGCCCACCTACGGAATTCGGAACAATATAGTTCAGCAGACCGGTTCTCTTGCTGAAGTCTACGTAGCTTAGACTCAGCCAGTGAGACCCTGTCCGGGTCATCATATACGAGACCCAGGGCTTCAAAAAACTCCTCCACTGATCGTAAGGCCAGAGAGTCTGATGGTAGGGAGAAAGCCCAAGCCTGCGGATCTCCTTGCAGGAGAGAAATTACAATGCCCACCCGTTGTTCCTCACCGCCGGAGGATCTAGGGCGGAACCTGAAGAACAATTTGCAAGCTTCTCTGAAGGTTACAAATTGGTCTCTCCCTCCTGAGAACCTATCAGGTAAAGCCACTTTTGGCTCAGGAGTACCTTGGTTTCCCGTAGCAACGGTGGAACCCAAGGATTGCTGCTGCTGCTGCAGCACTGTTGCTTTTAATCCTGCCACTTCAAGGGATAATCCCTGTAATTGTTTCGCCAAAACCGTAACCGGATCCATAGTGGAACAGAAAAATACAAAGCAAAACGGCAAGCAAAAAAAAAATAAAAGAAATGTCACTTTTTTTTTTTTTTTTTAAAAAGGCCAGATATACTGTCACGACTGCTATCCCAGCAGCAGTCGTGTCGCACCAGACGGAGGGGAAGGGGGACCCTTATCTACGGATGGGAATAGTATGGCCACCCCTGACTAACCCTAAGCTGGCACCTGTCTGCCCTGATACCCTAGACGGGGTGTGAACCCGTGCGGCGAGCAGGATGCCTAAACCCTCAGTCACCCTAACAAGCCTAGAGTGGGGAAAGGCCGATGGGAGCACTAGTCACCATCACTCATGTCTAGGAGAACAGCAGGGGAAGACAGCAACAAACAAACTATAGCAGAGAAAGACTTATCCAGTCACGAGCAGAGAAGGCGATCCCAATCATGACAGTCCACGCCGGACAAGAGCTCCACAGCAACACCATCAAACGATCTCCTTCAAAGGTCAGAATAGAACTGGAAGTAAGGACTATATCTGGCAATGACTGCAAGTGAAACTGAAACTAATATAGTAGCTGGGAGTGGCAGACAGGACTCACCTGAGAAGGATGCCTACGAACTCCCAGTCAGGACAAAAAGGTTCAAAAGGCAAAACCCGGATGACATACTCTGAACCATGGAGAAAACTCACAAGCTATCGCGAGTAGCAAGTCGCTGCGACCTTCTTCTCCCAGACCTGTCTGGATCAGTCACAGTCGTGACACCAACACTGCAAATACTGACTCTTTGCATAAATGTCATGTAATTGTCGATAAAAGCCTTTGAAACGTATGAAGTGCGTGTAATTATATTTCACTACATCACAGAAACAACTGAAACAAAGATCTAAAAGCAGTTTAGCAGCAAACTTTGTGAAAACTAATATTTGTGTCATTCTCAAAACTTTTGGCCACGACTACAGGGTTCATATAGTCTCGGAGACTCCCTACTTACTTCTCAGCACAGGAGCTCCGGCCCCTCATATCACATTACTATCTTTACAAGTCTTGATGCTCTCCAAAAGAGAAACAATATAAAATATTGTTTTTGATACCTTTTAACTGCTAACTAAAATACATGATGTTATAAGGCAGGATTTCAAGACTCTGAGGTTCCTTCTTCAGACTAAGAATAAAAAAATCTCTAAAGAGACTTGGATATACACAGGAAAGAGGTGGAGTCATAAATTGCAAAACACCAACAAACCAAGGAATGGTCTTGGAGAAAGAGAAAGTTTACAGCTGTGTGAAGGTTTGTTAGTCTCTGAGTTTAGAGAAGAGAAGACCCCTCTTTCTCCTCAGATTTTGCAGCAGACCATAAAACCTGGATCAAAGGCAGTTATAAATCTGTATCCCAAACTCGTCTATCACTTTGGGATTTGAAATGACCCTTTAATATTAATAAGATTTTGGCGGGCATAAAGTTGGGTATAACTACAGTGAGAGGCCAAAAGGCAGACACGACTACAGTGAGGGCTACAAGGAGAACACAACTATAGTGAGTGGCCAGAAGGCTGACATAACTACAGTGAGGGGGCACAAGGAGAACACGACTATAGTGATGGGCCACAAGGTGGACAGAACTGCAGTGAGGAGCCACAAGGAGGACATAACTAGAGTGAGGGGCCACAAGTAGGACATTACTACAGTGAGGGGCCACAATGAGAACATGACTACAGTGAGGGGCCACAAGGAGTAAATAACTACAGCGAGGGGCCACAAGGAGAACATGACTACAGTGATGTGCCACAAGGTGGACAGAACTGCAGTGAGGAGCCACAAGGAGGACATAACTAGAGTGTCGGGCAACAATTAGGACATAACTACAGTGAGGGGCCACAAGGAGAATATAACTACAGTGAGGGGCCACAAGGAGGACATGACTACAGTGAGAGGCCTCAAGGAGGATATAAACACAGTGAGTGGCCACAAGGAGGACATGACTACAGTGAGGGGCCACAAGGAGGATATGACTACAGTGAGGGGCCACAAGGAGGAAATAACTGCAGTGAGGGGGCACAAGGAGGATATAACTACAGTGAGGGGCCACAAGGAGAACATAACTAATGTGATGGGCCACAAGGAAGACATAAGTACAGTGAGGGGCCACAAGGAGGATATAACTACAGTGAGGGGCCACAAGGAGGACAAGACTACAGTGAGGGGCCACAAGGAGGATATAACTACAGTGAGGGGCCACAAGGAGGACATGACTACAGTGAGGGGCCACAAGGAGGATATAACTACAGTGAGGGGCCACAAGGAGAATATAACCACAGTGAGGGGCCACAAGGAGGACATGACTACAGTGAGGGGCCACAAGGTGGATATAAGTACAGTGAGGGGCCACAAGGAGGACATGACTACAGTGAGGGGCCACAAGGAGGATATGACTACAGTGAGGGGCCACAAGGAGGATATAACTACAGTGAGGGGCCACAAGGAGGACATAACTGCAGTGAGGGGGCACAAGGAGGATATAACTACAGTGAGGGGCCACAAGGAAGACAGGATTACAGTGAGGGGCAAGTGAGAGGCTACAAGGAGGACATAACTCCAGTGAGAGACCACAAAGAGGACATGATTACAGTGAGGAGCCACAAGGTGGACAGAACTACAGTGAGGAGCCACAAGGAGGACATAACTACAGTGAGGAGCCACAAGGAGGACATAACTAAAGTGAGGGGCCACAAAAATGACATAACTAAAGTGAGGGGCCACAAGGAGGACATAACTCCAGTGAGGGGCCACAAGGAGGACATAACTCCAGTGAGGGGCCACAAGGAGGACATCATTACAGTGAGGGGCCGCAAGGAGGACATAATTACAGTGAGGGGCCGCAAAGAGGACATAACTACAGTGAGGGGCCACAAGGAGGACATATGTACAGTGAGGGGCCACAAGGAGAACATGACTACAGTGAGAGGCCACACAGAGGACATAACTAAAATGAGGGGCACAATGTGGATATCACTACAGTGAGGGGCCACAAGGAGGACAAAAACTACAGTGAGGGGCCACAAGGAGGACATAACTAAAGTGACAGGCCACAAGGAGGACATAACTAAAGTGAGGGGCCACAATGAGGACATAACTACAGTGAGGGGCCACACGGAGGACATCACTAAAGTGAGGGACACAATGTGGATATTACTACAGTGAGGGGCCACAAGGAAAAAGAAACTACAGTGAGGGGCCACAAGGAGGACATAACTAAAGTGAGGGGCCACAAGGAGGACATAACTAAAGTGATGGGCCACAAGGAGGACATGACTACAGTGAGGGGCCACAAGGAGGACAGAACTACAGTGAGGAGCCACAAGGAGGAGATCACTAAAGTGAGGGGCCACAAGGAGGACAGAACTACAGTGAGGGGCCACACGGAGGAGATCACTAAAGTGAGGGGCACAATGTGGATATTACTACAGTGAGGGGCCACACGGAGGATATAACTAAAGTGAGGGGCCACAATGAGGACATAACTCCTGTGATGGGCCACACAGAGGATATAACTGCAATGAGGGGCCACAATGTGGACATTAGTACTGTGTGGTAGGACTTAGGGGAAATGCCCTAGATCAGCGGTTCTCAACCTAGGGGTCGCGACCCCTTTGGGGGTCGATCGGCCCTTTCTGGGGGGTCGCCTGAGGTTTCCTATTGTGGGTCCAGGCCCGTCGCTAACAGACAGGCAAAACAAGCAATTGCTTGGGGCCCCGAGCTGTCGCGGGGCCAAGCAGAGCCAGTGCTTGTTTTGCGGCTGAGTAACTCAGAAGATCCGATGCTATATTCTAACCCCCAGGCGTTCCCATGGTGACGGGGACGCTTGCCTGGGGGTTAGAATATACCATCGGATGTGAGTTTTACGAGCTCAGTGAGATCGTAAAAACTCAAATCCGATGGTATATTCTAACCCCCAGGCGTTCCCATGGTGACAGGGACGCTTGCCTGGGGATTAGAATATACAGGGCCATGCCGCTCACAGCAGTATATTTATAAACTAATCAGTAACTACTTTAACTTTAATCATTGCTCATGGCACTGTTTAGGGGCGATCTGTGGATGGCACTGTTTAAGGGGGATCTGTGGATGGCACTGTTTAAGGGGGATCTGTGGATGGCACTGTTTAGGGGGGATCTGTGGATGGCACTGTTTAGGGGGGATCTGTGGATGGCACTGTTTAGGGGGATCTGTGGATGGCACTGTTTAGGGGGGATCTGTGGATGGCACTGTTTAGGGGGATCTGTGGATGGCACTGTTTAGGGGGGATCTGTGGATGGCACTGTTTAGGGGGATCTGTGGATGGCACTGTTTAGGGGGGATCTGTGGATGGCACTGTTTAAGGGGGATCTGTGGATGGCACTATTTAGGGGGATCTGTGGATGGCACTGTTTAGGGGGGATCTGTGGATGGCACTGTTTAGGGGGATCTGTGGATGGCACTGTTTAGGGAGGAGATCTGTGGATGGCACTGTTTAGGGGAGGGGAGATCTGTGGATGGCACTGTTTAGGGGGGAACTGTGGATGGCACTGTTTAGGGGGGAATCTGTGGATGGCACTGTTTAGGGGGGAGATCTGTGGATGGCACTGTTTAGGGGAGGGGGGATCTGTGGATGGCACTGTTTAGGGGGATCTGTGGATGGCACTGTTTAGGGGGGGATCTGTGGATGGTACTGTTTAGGGGGGAGATCTGTGGATGGCACTGTTTAGGGGGGAGATCTGTGGATGGCACTGTTTAGGGGGGAGATCTGTGGATGGCACTGTTTAGGGGAGGGGGGATCTGTGGATGGCACTGTTTAGGGGGATCTGTGGATGGCACTGTTTAGGGGGGGATCTGTGGATGGTACTGTTTAGGGGGGAGATCTGTGGATGGCACTGTTTAGGGGGGAGATCTGTGGATGGCACTGTTTAGGGGGGAATCTGTGGATGGCACTGTTTAGGGGGGGGGGATCTGTGGATGTCTTTGTGATTAATTACTCTGCTTTAATAATGTTCAATTTGTAGCAATAAAAATACATCCTGCATATCAGATATTTACATTTTCAATTCATAAAAGTAGCAAAATTAGTTATGACGTAGCAAGGAAAAAAATGTAATGGTTAGGGGTCACCACAACATGAGGAACTGTATTAAGGGGTCACGGCTTTAGAAAGGTTTGACATCACTGGCCTAGATGATCCTGTTATACATGGGGATGGCTCGGTCTTCCAGACCAGCACAGCGCCCCCTGCTGGGGATTTCACAGGGGCAGTCACCATCCCTTCCTTATGTGATTGTGCTTTTTTCACCACAGGGACCTTGTTCTGGATCCAGTGACGTCACACTGACGGCAGCGACACCCGGATGAGGTCGGAGCAGTTGGTTCTTTCCTTTATTGCAGGAGGTATTGGTTCCGCTGTGCACCCGGTGATAGGTTGTATTAGGTAAGTGGGACTGGGGGAGGAGAGGTCTGCACTGGGCGGAGTTAGGGGAGTGGGACTGGGGGAGGAGAGGTCTGCACTGGGCGGAGTTAGGGGAGTGGGACTGGGGGAGGAGAGGTCTGCACTGGGCGGAGTTAGGAGAGTGGGACTGGGGGAGGAGAGGTCTGCACTGGGCGGAGTTAGGGGAGTGGGACTGGGGGAGGAGAGGTCTGCACTGGGCGGAGTTAGGGGAGGGGGACTGGGGGAGGAGAGGTCTGCACTGGGCGGAGTTAGGGGAGGGGGACTGGGGGAGGAGAGGTCTGCACTGGGCGGAGTTAGGGGAGTGGAAGCCTCAGAGGTCGCACATTACACTGTGTTCTAATATTCCTCTTCTGGAGACATCGAGACTTCTCACCACTGGCTGACACCGGACCAAACCGTCATCTCTACAAGCTCTTCCCACTTCTCCTCCTCTCCACAGCTGAGCTCCGCCCCCTGCACTGATCACATGACAGTGACATCACCCCAGGTCCTTCCCAATCCCTTATCTGCTCCACAGCTGAGCTCCGCCCCCTACAGTGATCACATGACGGTGACATCACCGCAGGTCCTTCACTATCTCTTATCCTCTCCTCTGCTAAGCCCCGCCCCCTGCACTGATCACATGATGGTGACATCACCGCAGGTCCTTCAGCTCTGGCAGTGCAGCAGATACTGGGCAGGTCCTGGTCGGTAGTCAGGGCTCTTGTTCTCTCTGGTATCAGCCATTCCTCCAGCCTGCAGGTAAGATGAGCTGTGAGGAGACAGTGTGGTGGAGAGCTCAGACATGTCACCTCTGGAGATTCTCCTCCATTACACACAAGGAATCCTTCTCCGCTCCTCAGCTTAGTATGATGGGGGGAGGAGTAGTAGTGGATGAGAGAATCTGCTCTGTGTGAATGAGGTTTTCACTACCAGGAGCATAGATACACAAGGAGCTTAGAGTTTTTCCATCAGTGATCATTGACTCACTGATTAATTATTATTCCTTTTATTTTGGAGGGGGGGTCAAGAAAACCAGCAATACGAGCCTTCTGCTGAATGAGCCACCAAGGATGGACAGGAAGGAGATCAGCAGAAGAATATTAGACCTCACCTTGGAGATCATCTCCCTGCTGAGCGGAGAGGTAAACTTTTCTAGATTTCTCTCCTCTTTATTGTATTCTGTAACAAGTCAGACATCGGGAAGGAGAATCCATCATAGGAAGTGATAGGAAGAGTCCAGGGTCCTGGAGAACGGCCTACAGACCTTCCAAGTGATGGAGAACCTGAAGATCAGCCCCCAATATGGTGAGTGATGTATCATGTGACCAGTGACCAATAGTCATGTTGTAGGAGCCATGAGAAGGTAAGTAGGCACGTTGTACCCAGGAGGAAAGGGCCGGAGGAGAGCACATGGCCCCTGAAGGGTTTATTCCCTAAGTGTCTCTCTCCATCCACAGGAGTACACAATAGTGAAGAAGACATCGGGGGACTGTGTGACTCCCATCATCCATCTCCAGGAGTCAGGAGGGCGGAGCAGGACCCCTCACCCCATCACAGAGCCTCCCCCTCACCCCCTGATACATGAGCAGAAGATCCTAGAACTCACCCACAAGATGATGGAGCTGCTGACTGGAGAGGTGACACTGCTGGGAATGCTGGGAAATTCTCCAGTAACAGCACTGGAGGGGTCTGGGTGATGACGGTGTCATTGTGTTGTCAGGTTCCTATAAGGTGTCAGGATGTCACTGTCTATTTCTCCATGGAGGAGTGGGAGTATATAGAAGGACACAAGGATCTGTACAAGGAGGCCATGATGGAGGAGCACCAGCCTCTTATATCACAAGGTAAGACCTTTCACATGTGCAGTGTATGCAGTGACATGTAATGGAGGAGCACCAGCTTCTAATAGGAGCAGAATATTGTTATTTCCCCATGATAACTAAACCTAGAAGTGAAGGAGCTGAGAGAAGTGTCTGATCTATAGACAGATCTACAGGAGGCCACGTATTCAGTCACTGTGTGCTTGTGTCTCCACAGATGGATCCAGGAGGAGAAATCCACCAGAGAGATGTCCCCGTCCTCTGTATTCCCAGGACTGTCCAGAGGAGAAGGTCCTAGAGAATCCTCAGGTAGATTGAGCTGAGCCCTATACACATCTATATAGGGGGGTCCTGCAGTCCTAGAGGGGTCTTAGATTGTGGAGGTCTCTTATGTGGATCTGTTAGATTTCCCACCTGTCTGCTGTATTGTACTGAATTGTTACAGATGATAAATCAAGGGGAAGATCTGACTGATATTAAAGTGGAGGATGAAGAAGAGTGGATGATGGGCGATCCCAGTGAGGTGGAGGACGACATTCCAGGAGATATCACCACAGGTATGGAATCATGAATGGAGAAAGTAGCTTCAGATTCTGTCCTTGGTGCCTTCAGGGAAGGAGGAGAATCTGATCACCGGCTGCTGCGCTGCTCTTTAATTGGAGATGTCCCCATCACATCATGAAGTGTTCTCCCTATCCAGCTGATGGCGATCTCTGATCAGGTTCTTCTGATTCTGACTCACTAATAGTGATGAGCAGCATAAGCAATATTCGTAAAGAAAAAAATAAGGGGTTGGGTCAGCACAACCTGCCTGTAGGTGCAGATCACTATGGCGAAATACATATACAAACGGAAAATGCAAATGTGATCGCACACTACATCCAGCACTCTGCCCTCCATGCTGGATGAGACATTGGTTTATATTTTGGCCAAAGCATAGTAAGCCACTCACCGCGTCAAGGTCGTCTCATGAGTGGTCCCTAACTCTTGTTCCTACCTGTTCATGGGCCATGACAGCCACATAAAATCCAGGGAATGCAGGTCAGCATGCAAGCCAAGTACACTTTGCTTGTAACCCCGTCCGGTGCCATTACAGCTTTCATCGGATCCAGGGATGCAAGTACCAACATGCATGCTGAACCCACCATATACTTCTCCTGGAGCCAGATGGCTAATGGTAGGTTCTATACAAGCAGACTCAGTTTTATACTGACTTTAAAACCAGCCTCAAGGACAGATTAACTGGTCAGGTGTGCAATGACTCCAAGGAGATCGCCACGCCTCCAATATATACTACAAAGAAAAAAATAAGGGGTTGGGTCAGCACAACCTGCCTGTAGGTGCAGATCACTATGGCGAAATACATATACAAACGGAAAATGCAAATGTGATCGCACACTACATCCAGCACTCTGCCCTCCATGCTGGATGAGACATTGGTTTATATTTTGGCCAAAGCATAGTAAGCCACTCACCGCGTCAAGGTCGTCTCATGAGTGGTCCCTAACTCTTGTTCCTACCTGTTCATGGGCCATGACAGCCACATAAAATCCAGGGAATGCAGGTCAGCATGCAAGCCAAGTACACTTTGCTTGTAACCCCTTGGCTTGCATGCTGACCTGCATTCCCTGGATTTTATGTGGCTGTCATGAATAGGTAGGAACAAGAGTTAGGGACCACTCATGAGACGACCTTGACGCGGTGAGTGGCTTACTATGCTTTGGCCAAAATATAAACCAATGTCTCATCCAGCATGGAGGGCAGAGTGCTGGATGTAGTGTGCGATCACATTTGCATTTTCCGTTTGTATATGTATTTCGCCATAGTGATCTGCACCTACAGGCAGGTTGTGCTGACCCAACCCCTTATTTTTTTCTTTGTAGTATATATTGGAGGCGTGGCGATCTCCTTGGAGTCATTGCACACCTGACCAGTTAATCTGTCCTTGAGGCTGGTTTTAAAGTCAGTATAAAACTGAGTCTGCTTGTATAGAACCTACCATTAGCCATCTGGCTCCAGGAGAAGTATATGGTGGGTTCAGCATGCATGTTGGTACTTGCATCCCTGGATCCGATGAAAGCTGTAATGGCACCGGACGGGGTTACAAGCAAAGTGTACTTGGCTTGCATGCTGACCTGCATTCCCTGGATTTTATGTGGCTGTCATGGCCCATGAACAGGTAGGAACAAGAGTTAGGGACCACTCATGAGACGACCTTGACACGGTGAGTGGCTTACTATGCTTTGGCCAAAATATAAACCAATGTCTCATCCAGCATGGAGGGCAGAGTGCTGGATGTAGTGTGCGATCACATTTGCATTTTCCGTAAGCAATATTCGTATTCGCGATATATCCCGAAAATTTTTGGCCTAATATTTGCCGTAAATTCTAGAATTCATGATCTTCAGTCATTATTTTCTTGATTTCGAAAATCAACAATTGGAAAATTTGCAATAAAAATTCGCAATATGAAAATTCGCAATCAACACTACTCCTAAAATCAAAGATATAGCAGCCTTCTCATTGGCCCACAAGAATCAATGAGGTATCATAGGTACTGATGAAAAAGTCTAGAATTTTCACAATTACGAAGATATAGCACTAGATTCTAGATATTCGCAAATTCTCGAAGTGCCAATATTTGCGATTAAAATTCGTGATTAGAATATTCGCAAATAACACTACTTACTAATTACCCTCCCCTTTCACTTTGAGCTGTGACTCCCCTTTTGGAGTGGCAGTCACTCGACATAAAGATTCAACCTTTCAACGCTGTGGGAAGACATCTTGTCTGTAAGTCATGTGACTTCCCTTCTTTGTTGCCCCGCCCCCTTACAGCATGCCAGTTATCTCTTTAAACTCCTTTTATAAGAGCAGACCAAAGATCTAGCCCACCTGCAGGTACATAAATGGTAAGAAAAAAAAGTTATGGTCATTGGAATGCAAAAGCACCAAAATGACCTACCGTATTTTTCGCCCCAATAAGACGCACCGGCCCATAAGACACCCCTAGTTTTTAGAGAAGGACAATAAAAAAAATAATTTTTCATTAGAACTCAGATCAGACAAGCAATCAGATCCCCAATGTTAATAAGACCTCACATCAGACCCACAATCAGACCTCAGCTCACATCCAAAAGTGAATGACCCCCAATTAGAACTCAGATATGAGCCCCAATATAAATATAACCCCATTCAGACCTCAGATCAGACCCCCAGTCTCAAATCACCCCTGATGCCTCATTTGATCAGCCCCCAGTCTCATATCAGCCCCCATTGCCTCAGATGACAAAATAAAAAAATAACTTACCTCTCCTCCTCTGGGCACCGCCCCTCCACATCGCCAGCACTCTTCTTCCTTCTCCTTTGTCAGTTGTGCTGTGAACCGGCGCGCGCAGCGTGAGGTCACAGAGCGCCCTCACGCTGTGCGCAGCCACAGCACAGCCGACAGCGGATGACTAGGAAGTAGGGAGTACAGACCCTTCACCGCTTCCCGGTCTTCCGGTACTAATGAGCTCTTCCATAATAATGGAAGCGCTCATTAGTATTCACCCCATAAGACACAGGGACATTTTTCCCTACATTGGGAAAAAAACTGCATCTTATGGGGTAAAAGATAAGGTAGTATTTTTAAATAGCGCAAAACTCCACTGGAACTTAATTAGCAACTACTAATATAAAGTGCAAGTGCTTATAGTACCTTTAAATATAAATATTAGTAAAGCAGCCCGCCAAAGGTGTGCCAACACAAATCAAATAATAAATACCAACCAAGAGGAATCATTTTTTTGTAACCAAAATCAAGAGAGGATTCAAAATGGATGACTGGTACCTGTAGTTCCTGCTGGATCAATTTCCAGCTTAACATTATAGGTTTGTCTACTCTGTAGTTTTTTCAATTCCAATTTTTGTCTTCACAGAAAATCCCAGTAAAAATTGTTATGGAAATTTTATATTATCACTAAATTCTAAAGCAGAAGATGAAGATACCATGCAGCGTTCTTCAGGAGAAACTCTCATTACCCTTAATGTACATCCAGGACTTCACAGAACAGATGTATCTTATAATCTCCCTAATCATGAGGAACCTCAAGGAGGTAAAAGATTTCAATGTGGTAAAGAGTTCAGTAAAAGATCAAGACTTTCTACACACAGAAGTATTTTCCCAGGGAAAAAGCCAGACTGCTGTGCAGAATGTGGGAAGCACTTCACAAAGAAATCACATCTTGTGTCACATGAAAGAAGTCACACAGAAGAGAAGCCATACTCCTGTTCAGAATGTGGGAAGTGGTTTACAGAAAAATCAAGTCTTGTTAGACATGAAAAAAGTCACACAGGAGAGAAACCGTATTCATGCTTAGAATGTGGTAAATGCTTTATTGGGAAATCATATCTTGTTATACATCAGAAAAGTCACACAGGGGAGAAGCCATATTCCTGTTCAGAATGTTTTAAGTGCTTTTCATTAAAATCAAGTCTTGTTAGACATGGGAAAATTCACACAGGAGAGAAGCCATACTTCTGCTCAGAATGTGGGAAATGTTTTATATGGAAATCAGATCTTGTTAGACATGAGAGAACTCACACAGGAGAAAAACCGTTTTTATGTTCAGAATGTGGGAAATGTTTTACAGATAAATCAACTCTTGTTGCACATTGGCGAACTCACACAGGAGAGAAGCTGTATTCATGTCCAGAATGCGGAAAATGCTTTACAAAAAAATCACATCTTGTTGAACATCTGAGAAGTCACACAGGAGAGAAGCCATATTCATGTTCAGAATGTGGGAAATGCTTTACTACTAAATGCAATCTTAGGAATCATCAGAGATGTCACACAGGAGAGAAGCCATTTTGATGTTATATAGTTTCAAAAGGTATTTATTTGGTTTTAAAGCAAGGAGTGACGGCAACATACTGACACTGTACCCCTCATGTGATGTTTTATAGATTGAAAATGTTTTGTAAGTAAAACAAATTCTATAGCTCATCAGCTCAGAAGAAACCTTATTTTTTTGGTATATAGGAAATACCCCGGTTATTCACAGACAGGTAAGTACCTGGGGCTACATAGTAACGTGTTTCACAACAGCAAATCTCAGAATAGTAGTACAACTTGTCTACAGCTTACCAAATCAGCCAAAAATCTGCCAAATTGCAAAAATGTTGCAGTCATGTTACAAGCTACGTGACTTGTATTGTGTTCTACGACGGCCTATGACCTGCAACCACATGTCCAAGTGTGACTACTGTCGTGGCATATACAGGGAGTGCAGAATTATTAGGCAAATGAGTATTTTGACCACATCATCCTCTTTATGCATGTTGTCTTACTCCAAGCTGTATAGGCTCGAAAGCCGACTACCAATTAAGCATATTAGGTGATGTGCATCTCTGTAATGAGAAGGGGTGTGGTCTAATGACATCAACACCCTATATCAGGTGTGCATAATTATTAGGCAACTTCCTTTCCTTTGGCAAAATGGGTCAAAAGAAGGACTTGACAGGCTCAGAAAAGTCAAAAATAGTGAGATATCTTGCAGAGGGATGCAGCACTCTTAAAATTGCAAAGCTTCTGAAGCGTGATCATCGAACAATCAAGCGTTTCATTCAAAATAGTCAACAGGGTCGCAAAAACCAAGGCGCAAAATAACTGCCCATGAACTGAGAAAAGTCAAGCGTGCAGCTGCCAAGATGCCACTTGCCACCAGTTTGGCCATATTTCAGAGCTGCAACATCACTGGAGTGCCCAAAAGCACAAGGTGTGCAATACTCAGAGACATGGCCAAGGTAAGAAAGGCTGAAAGACGACCACCACTGAACAAGACACACAAGCTGAAACGTCAAGACTAGGCCAAGAAATATCTCAAGACTGATTTTTCTAAGGTTTTATGGACTGATGAAATGAGAGTGAGTCTTGATGGGCCAGATGGATGGGCCCGTGGCTGGATTGGTAAAGGGCAGAGAGCTCCAGTCCGACTCAGACGCCAGCAAGGTGGAGGTGGAGTACTGGTTTGGGCTGGTATCATCAAAGATGAGCTTGTGGGGCCTTTTCGGGTTGAGGATGGAGTCAAGCTCAACTCCCAGTCCTACTGCCAGTTTCTGGAAGACACCTTCTTCAAGCAGTGGTACAGGAAGAAGTCGGCATCCTTCAAGAAAAACATGATTTTCATGCAGGACAATGCTCCATCACACGCGTCCAAGTACTCCACAGCGTGGCTGGCAAGAAAGGGTATAAAAGAAGAAAATCTAATGACATGGCCTCCTTGTTCACCTGATCTGAACCCCATTGAGAACCTGTGGTCCATCATCAAATGTGAGATTTACAAGGAGGGAAAACAGTACACCTCTCTGAACAGTGTCTGGGAGGCTGTGGTTGCTGCTGCACGCAATGTTGATGGTGAACAGATCAAAACACTGACAGAATCCATGGATGGCAGGCTTTTGAGTGTCCTTGCAAAGAAAGGTGGCTATATTGGTCACTGATTTGTTTTTGTTTTGTTTTTGAATGTCAGAAATGTATATTTGTGAATGTTGAGATGTTATATTGGTTTCACTGGTAAAAATAAATAATTGAAATGGGTATATATTTGTTTTTTGTTAAGTTGCCTAATAATTATGCACAGTAATAGTCACCTGCACACACAGATATCCCCCTAAAATAGCTAAAACTAAAAACTACTTCCAAAAATATTCAGCTTTGATATTAATGAGTTTTTTGGGTTCATTGAGAACATGGTTGTTGTTCAATAATAAAATTAATCCTCAAAAATACAACTTGCCTAATAATTCTGCACTCCCTGTAGTGTGTCACAATTTGACCTATTGACAGTTTGATTTTCAAGCACTTCTGTTGTTTTTTATTTTATCAGTCTTGCTGTCTGTAGGGTGTTTGTATCTATCGTCTCTGACCATCTCCAATCTGCCTGCTGTATTCTTCTCTGTACCTCATCATGTGATACCTGTACCAACCACCAGTACATTGCTTTGTCTTATCTGCTGACGCACGGTCGCTCCTTCACTGCACTTCCTACTTCCTTTGAACTACAAGCTGACGTCACCACTGGCCTAGTGCCTCCCTTCTCCTTTCCATGCTCCGCTCAATGAGATGCATTTGAGCCTCACCTCTTAGATCTCAGTCTCCCACATATCTTCCTTAGTATCCAAAGATCGGGATGCTATTTTGCAAGATTCCAGAACTTCTGATAAATTTCAGATTGAGGGAAAGAAAATAAATCTATATCCGGACTACTCAGCAGTCACCAATGAGCGCAGAAAAAAATATATGGCCATAAAAAAAAGAGATTGAGACTAACTGGATTGAAGTATAGTCTGTTATTCCCTGCTAAGCTTCAAGTAGAATACCAGGATAGATCTTTTTTCTTTCAGTCTCCCGAAGAAGTAAATGATTGGGCAGATATAAAGGGCCTGTGAGAGGTGAAATGAATTAAATAAAGGCGAGGGAGTAATATGCATAGTTATGGAGCTCTCTCTCTTTTCCAGAGGGGAGCTGCTTAGGAGTGGGGAGGTATGTGGGGTCCTTTGGGGAGAGAGAGGAGGGATACGTTTTTTTTTTATTATCCGTGAATAATGAGAGTGGTATCACTTAAAGTTTGGGGGTTAAGAGAAAGATTTAAAAAGTTCGCTGTTTTTGACTGGATGAGGGGATAAATGCCTGCCGTCATCTGCCTGCAAGAAACACATTTGGATAGGGATTCTTTGAGGTGGGTGGAGAAGAGATGGATAGAGGGTGGCTATCATTCTACATATGCATCATATTCGAGAGGAGTATCCATTTTGGTGCATAATAAAGTCAATTTTGAATATATGGCATGCAAAGCGGATGACTGCGGCAGGTGTCTCTTCTTACAGTGTAATATAAATGATGTACAGATGGTGATAGTAAATATTTATATTCCGCCCCCATATAAATCTGACGCGATTTATGATTTGCAGAAGTACCGTATATGTTAGATATGCAAGATTGTATATTGATTGCAGTAGGAGATTATAATACGGTGATGGATCCAAGTAAAGATAGATTATCTAACAGTAAAGCTGCATTTTATAATAATAACTTGGCCAATTTAATAGATGAGTTTGAGTGGGTGGATGTTTGGCGCTTATTGAACCCGGAAGAAAGAACTTACTCTTGTTACTCAAAAACACATCAAACTTGGTCGAGAATTGATATGATCCTGGGAAATAGAAAATTACTGGAAAATAAAATATGTCCATATGGCTCTTTCAGATCATTGTGCTGTCGTTATGGAGGTGGAGCTCATGACTAGACAGGGTCCTTAATTAATTCTGATTGGTTAAAGATAAGGAAGATATTAAGAAAGAACTAAAGTTTTTTTTCAGGTGAATAAAGATTCAACTAAGAAGCAGGTGGTTTGGGATATGGCGAAGGCCTTCCTAAGGCCCCTTTCACACGGGCGTTGCGGGAAAATGTGCGGGTGCGTTCCGGTAACACCCGCGATAATTCCGCGCGAGTGCAAAACATTGTAATGCGTTTTGCAATCGCGTGAGAAAAATCGCGCATGTTTGGTACCCAAACCCGAACTTCTGTGAAGAAGGGTTAGGTGTTGTGTAGATGTTATTATTTTCCCTTATAACATGGTTATAAGGGAAAATAATAGCATTCTGAATACAGAATGCTTAGTAGGTGATCAATTGAGGGTTAAAAAAAAATAAATAAAAATTAACTCACCTTCTCCTCTTGTTCGCGTAGTTCCCGGTCTCTTCTTTACTTCTTTAATGATGAGCTGTGGGCTAAAGGACCTTTGGTGACGTCAGATCACATGCTCCAATCACATGGTCCATCACCGTGGTGATGGACCATGTGATTGGAGCATGTGATCTGACGTCACCACAGGTCCTAGCCTATAGTTGATCTTTTAAGAAGTAAAGAAGAGACCGGGACTTACGCGAACAAGAGGAGAAGGTGAGTTAATTTATTTATTTTTTTTAACCCTCAATTGATCACCTACTAAGCATTCTGTATTCAGAATGCTATTATTTTACCTTATAACCATGTTATAAGGGAAAATAATACAGTGAATAGACTGTCACCTAGCAACCATGCGTGAAAATCGCACCGCATCCGCACTTGCTTGCGGATGCTTGCGATTTTTTATTTTTTTTTAATATATAATATTTTATTTTCAAAGAGATAAAATACAACAATCTTCTTATTCAATATCACAACACAATGACGTATAGATACATTACTAGCTTCATCTCGTCCTAAACTAACTCTTCATTTATTTATAAACCCCCCTGTCCCAACCTCCCCCCCCCCCTTTTTCCTTCCGCGGGGCTGTCGTGTCTACGTCTTTATCAATGTTTCCGATTACCCCCTTTTTCTCCTCCGCAAAACTGCCACATCTACCTCACCTGTCATTATTTCCAGTTACCCCAGATCCGCAGCCAGACTGCCTTCTTCCCTGCTGTTTGGGCTAAGATGTGTTCGTATTGCCTCACCCTATTCATCCACTCCATCCACTCCTGAAGGCTGGGGTATTTACTGGTACCCCAGTGTTTAACAATTGTTATTTTTGCTAATGCTATGCCCCGGAGCCACAGTATCTGCTCAATTTTGTTTTGGTCTGTCTCTGGGAGTGTGCCCAGGATGACGTAGTCAATGCATGCCTGGTACTTCAGAGGGGAGCAATCCTGCAATTTCCGGAATATTTTAATCCAATATTAATTTATCCCTGGACATTCCCACAGCAGGTGTTTGTAATCTCCTCTGTCTTTGTTACATTTATAGCAATTCTGTTTCCTATCTTTGTAAATGGTATGGAGTAGGGCTGGTGTATAGTAGAGGCGATGTATAATTTTCAAAAGGATCCATACATGGGCGGGTGAAACAGTAGATCTTTTAATATTTCTGTACACTGTGTTCCACATAATAGGTTCCCCTTTGTGTAAGTCTCTTTCCCATTTAGCCTCACCCCTAAATGTGGTCGTTTTTATATATTCATGTTTTAACTTAACGTAAATATGTGATATAGAAGTGTTAAGTGTCATATCTTGACAAGAATCTAAAAAAGTGTTCCTTACTATCTTCAAATAATTTTTATTCTCCGTGTAGTGTATAGCGTGACGTAGTTGTTCATATCGAAATTTATCAATAAATCCTAATTTAACATCTGGTAGTATTTCATTTAGGGGCTTAATCAGTCCTTGATGAAAAACTTGTGCAATTAAGTATATTCCGTGTTTTTCCCAATATTCGGCGTGACCTAGTTGCATAACTTGTGGTAAATGTGCATTCCCCCACACTGGGGTGTACTGAACTGATTCAGATACACCCACCATATCTCTAATTTGTTGCCAGATGTACCCAAGCATTCTACTAAACGGGTTTGTTATTATATTCTTCTTAAAGAGACCATTTTCAAGCGAATGGAAAAGGTCCGCCCATGGTCTACAATGCTCCCCAAAAAGGAGACGAACGCATTTATTCCCTCAGTTCCTCAAACACCATCTCAGTTGAGCAGCTAAATAATATCCTTTTAAGAAGGGGATGAACATTCCACCCTCTTCTTTATACAGATATCGAATCTTAATTCTAACTCGTTTGCGGCCCCATATCAATTCATTAAGAAGGGTCTCTAACTTGTTAAAGAACTTATCTTCTATCATAATTGGACTAGCGTTAAGAACATATAGTAACATTGGTAGTAATGTCATTTTAATAAGCGCTATTCGATTAATTTGTGACAGAGGGAGTTTTAACCATGTTCTAATTTTCTCCTTGACTTTATCTATTATTGGGAATGCGTTCAATTTCAGATAGTGTTCCAGTTTGGTACCTATCTGGATGCCCAGATACATTAAGGAGTCTGCTGGGGTCAATATACTGACACAGAAGTTGTGGCCCGGTGGAACCGGGCGTCTTAATGGGAGAAATTTTGATTTTTCCCAATTTATATCGTATCCAGACAGGGATCCAAACTCATCCAAACTTTCCATAACCCTGGGCAGGTCAGTGTACCCCTTTCCCAAGAATAGCAGCATATCATCTGCATATAAACTAAGTTTATCAGCTTCTCCTTCGCACCCGAAGCCGGATATTTTCACATCTGTTCTAATTTTGCATGCAATTGGCTCCAGGAACAGCGAGAAGAGCAAGGGGGAAAGGGGGCAGCCCTGGCGTGTTCCTCGGTTCAGAGAGAAAGGGGCAGAATACTCACCATTGACTCGGACCCTAGATACTGGGTTTTGGTACAGAATGCGAACCCATCTGGAGAAATACTCGCCTATCCTCACCCGCGACAGTACTCTCCAAAGGAAGGGCCACTCCACCCTGTCGAAAGCCTTAGCGGCGTCCAGGGACAGGATGGAGCAGTCCTCCCCATCCCCCGTCTGAATGTTCAAGAAGGCCCGCCTTATGTTATCCTGTATGTTCCTTTTGGGAATGAACCCAGTTTGGTCTGCATGGACGACTTTATGTATGACAGTTTTTAATCTATTAGCTAACAGTTTGGCTAGAATTTTATAGTCTGTATTCAACAGGGAGATGGGGCGATAAGAGGTAACTAACAACGGATCTTTCCCTTTTTTGGGGATCAGTGTGATAGTGGCTTCCATCCATGAAGGGGGTAGGGCACCCATTGTCCAAGATTGATTTAATACCTCCAACATTTGGGGAAGGATAGTTCCCTCATGTTTCCGGTATAGTTCAAATGGGAAACCATCCACCCCTGGGGATGTATTGCCCTTAATAGAATGCAGCGTAGTCTGTAGCTCGGTCAGTTGGATTGGTCTATTTAACCAATCAATATCTTGTTGATCGAACTCAGGGATCTCAATTTTATCCAGATATTGATCTATTTTTCCTCCCTGATTTTTAGACCCGGTTTGATATAATGTCGAGAAGTACCTAGTGAATTCCCTAAGGATATCGTCGGGGTCTCGTAAGGTGTTTCCTGCATTTGTCCTAATTCCGATGATATTAGTACCTCCCCTTTGATTTCTTACGATCATTGATAATAATCTACTTGGCTTGCCGGACTCGCTAAAGCTCCTCAACCCTGAAAAGAATATTTTATTCTGTGCTTTTGTATGTAAATATTGTTTATATTCATCTTGTGTTTTTTTAAGTTGAAGTTGTTTTTCTAGGGTGTTTACGCGACTAATCTCATTAGTTATCTGATTGAGCCTCCCTTCTATTTCTTTTTGAGTTTGGGCAAAAAGGTTTTTCTGTTTCCTAATTTCGTGTAAATATATACCCCGGAGATATGCCTTAAGCGAATCCCAAACCATATGGATATGTGTTGAATTAACATTATCCCTCCAGAAGAGTTTTATTTCTTCGTTAATCTTATCTAGATCCTTTATCAATGACATCCAATGGGGCTTAAGTTTAAAAGTTCTATTTTGGTTTGTTTTCTTAGGACTATCCAGTATTACCATCACCGGGCTATGGTCAGAAATGCCGTGACATTCATAGTTCATTTTTTTAACCCTATTAACGAGCCCGGGGCTGGCGAGGGCGAGATCAACTCGGGACATGGACCGATATGTATTACTAAAGCATGAGAATACTTGCTTATTTCCATAAAGAGATCGCCATATATCAACAAGTGCCATCTCTGTACAGATTCGGGATAGCGCTGTACTTGATCCTAATTTCACGCAACCCCATTCACTTCTATGGGGCCTGCGTTGCGTGAAAAACGCTTAATATAGAGCATGCTGCGATTTTCACGCAACGCACAAGTGATGTGTGAAAATCGCTGCTCATGTGAACAGCCCCATAGAAATGAATGGGTCGGTATTCAGTGCGGGTGCAATGCGTTCAACTCACGCATGGCATCCGCGCGGAATACTTGCCCGTGTGAAAGGGGCCTAAGAGGAATTCTGTTTAATAAAGTGAATTATTTGAAAAAGAAAAGTTTAAGAAAAAACTAAGATTGCAGAACAGAAGTTCGAGGAGGCTAGAGTGAGTTGTGTAGTTGACCCCTCATTAGAAAGGTTGAAAAAATGGGAGGAGGAACAAGAGAAGGTTAAAGATATATATAGTATGAAGGAAGGTGCTCTGGTCTGAGGAGCCTAAAATTTAACTTTTCGGCCATCAAAGAAAAAGCTATGTCTGGCGCAAACCCAACACATCACATCACCCAAAGAACACCATCCCCACAGTGAAACGTGAATGGGAATAGGAAACTGGTCAGAGTTGAGGGAAAGATGGATGGTGCTAAATACAGAGATATTCTTGAGCAAAACCTGTACCAGTCTGTGTGTGATTTGAGGCAGGATAATGACCCCAAACACACGGCTAAAGCAACACTTGAGTGGTTTAAGGGGAAACATGTAAATGTGTTGGAATGGCCGAGTCACAGTCCAGATCTCAATCCAATAGAAATCTGTGGTCAGACTTAAAGATTGCTGTTCACAAGTGCAAACCATCCAAATTGAAGGAGCTGGAGCAGTTTTGCAAGGAGGATTGGGCAAAAATCCCAGTGGTAAGATGTGGCAAGCTCATAGAGACTTATCCAAAGCAACTTGGAGCTGTGATTGACGCAAAAGGTGGCTCTACAAAGTATTGACTTTAGGGGGTGAATAGTTCTGCACATTGACTTTTTCTGTTATTTTGTCCTATTTGTTGTTTTCTTCACAATAAAAAAAAAAAACATCTTCAAAGTTGTGGGCATGTTCTATAAATTAAATTATTCAAATCCTCAAACAATCCATGTTCATTCCATGTTGTGAGATACCAAAACACGAAAAAAGTCAGGAGGGGTTAATACTTTTGCAAGGCACTGTAGTAAGGGCTTAGAGATCTGTTAGGGATAGGAAAGCGCCAGGAGGGGATGGATTACCATTTAAGATATGTAAGGAGCTCAAATACTCTTACCAAAATTAAGGAAAACCCTTTGTAAAGCCATGGGGCAGAAAAGTTGCCGGACTCAATGGATGAAGCCATTATTGTCTTGATTCCCAAAGATGGTAAATTTATTAAAAACCGAATCATACAGGCCTATATCATTGTTGAATACTGATATAAAACTATTTGTGAAGGTTTTATCAAACATAATCAAAACTATAGTAAGTGAAGATCAAACAGGTTTTATTCCTGGGAGATTGATCAATTCTAATATTAGGAAGGTGTTCACTAATATAGAGGGAAATAAACAAAAAGATAGTAAAAAAGGTATATTGTCTCTGGCTGCAACTAAAGCGTTCGATTGTATAGAATGGGATTATTTGTGGGGGGTTCTTTGGGGATCGCTTTATAAACTTGATCAAATTAATATATTCACATCCTAGAGCTAGAGTATCGGTGCATGGGGTTATGTCCCTGCCTTTTGCCCTTTCGAGTGCTAGTGCATTGGAGTCTATGAGAACAGCAATCTAATGATTGCATGTTATAGTTCCCTATGGGAACTATATAAAAGTATAAGAAAAAATACATAAAAATTCAAATTGCCCCCCTTTTCCCAAAATAAAAATAAAAGAACTAGAAAAAAAAAAAATACACATCATGGGTGTTGCGATGTGCGAAAGCGCCTATAGTATAAAAATATAAAATTATATTCCCCATACGGCAAACAGCAAAACAGAAAAATGCGTCCAAATGGCCAATTTGCCATTTTTGGTCGCTGAATTTTCTACAAAAAATTTAATAAAAAGTGATCAAAAAGTCATACACAACCCAGAATGGTATAAATGAAAAGTCCAGGTTCCCTTACGTCCTCAACAGCAGCACAGATGGGGTTAACTGCCCCTGTGGACTGGTAGGACCGGCGGAATTTTAATGAGCCCAAGAACCAATAAACGATCTTCAGCTCCCTGAAAGGGAGGAGATCACCCCCCAGCCCACCGTGTTTTTTTCTGTCCTCTGGACAGGTGGACTGGCGTGTCGCTCCCTCTCTGGGAGCTGAAGATTGCTTAGGGGTTCTTTTCCCCTCCTTAAGCTTAGCTCGCTTTCTATGGATCTCAGTGCCTTTATTTTAGGCCTGATCATGGCGATTTCGGTCTGGGGTACCGTCGGGGAGGGGGGCGTCCCCTCCCCTCTTCTCTCATCATCTGTAGACGGTGCTCCGTCCCTCCGTTACCGCATGTGTGCGGCGCTATGGGCGCCGCCATTTTCCGGAAGTGACGCGCCCTAGGTGCGCTACGTCACTTCCGGTTTTCCGAAGCGTTGCGGTGATGTATAAAACTCACCTTTCTTTTAAACTGGCTCCCTAGAAGGACATCCTGGACTTAGGATTAGTCTGGGGAGACAATTTTCGTATAGGTAGAGCCAGTATAGGCTCTGGTTTTTCTACAAGAGAAAAAAAAAAGGGAGTGGTGCTGATCTCGTTTCAGGAACCCGCCCATTGGGCGGGGCTTCCTCCTTTTAAGCGCCCAGAGCCCATCAGTCAGTGCTCTGGCTGCGTTGCTTTCACAAGTTAGCTCCAGAGCTCTCCTGTGCTTTGTGATATTCCTGCAGTATTGCTTTGCTTGGGTTTTGTACTTCCTCTTCTTTCAGCTCTATTTCTTCTAGTGCTGGTGGGCCCCCTTAAGGTCTGGTTTTCTCCACCTCCTGATATTGTAGGTGTTATGACCTGTTTTGTTTCTTCCATTACAGACTATGGCTTCCCCTAAGGAGCAGGATCAGCGGAAGGCTGGGGCCAAGAGGAAGCATTTGGCATGTTACGAATGTAACACACCCCTAGATGACAGCTGTCCTTACTCCAGATGTGAGAGTTGTCGCACGGCATCCACGGAACCCACGATGCAGGAGATGTTCCAATGGACCAAGACATACGTGGATGATTCCATCAAGGGAGTAGTTCAGCTGCTTAATGAGAGGCTACCAGGTCCCTCTCAGACTCCCATGGAGGTGGTCGCACCGGTCGAAAGACCTACCCCCTGTTCAGTGGGGTCTTCTTCTTCTGAGGAAGAAGAATCTACTTCTTGCTTTTTCCCTCCAGAAAAGACGCAGAAGTTACTCAAGTCCATCAGGTCGGGGGACCAGGATGTTGACATGGGGGAGTCCTCCGATCCCGCCGGTCGGACACAGCGTGTCTTTAGAGCGGATGAGACCCTCCTCTCTGTGATGCGCACAGAGTGGAAAAAGCCTGAGAAGGGTCCAGTGCTTACCAGAAAATTCAGACTCATGTACCCGATGGCTAAACCCTTGGTGGAATCGTGGGGTTCCGTTCCCAAGGTGGACATGGCTATAGCCAAGTTGTCCCGGCGCACTCTAGTCCCTGCAGACGATGGGTCTAGCCTGCAGGACCCTCTAGACTGGAGGGCAGCGTGCACCCTTAGGAGGGGTTACGCGGCGGCCGCTGCCTCCGCATCTACTTCCATTGCGGCCACTGAGGTAGCCACCTATCTACGCTCTAGGCTTAATCAAATCCAGACGGATGTGGACCAGAGCGTATCAAGAGACGACATCCTGGCAGCCTTCAAGTCAGCCAACCTGGCTATGGACTTTTTAGTTGATTCCTCCCAGATGCAGCTGAAGCTGGCCGCCAAAACTATGGCCCTAGTTTCAGCTGCCCACAGACCACTCTGGCTGAAACCGTGGATCGCGGATAACGCATCCAAGTTTAACCTTTGTGGGCTCCCCTTCGAACCAGATAGGTTATTCGGGTCCGAATTGGACAAAATAATGTAGGGGCTCTCCGATAAAAAAGGGAAGAGCCTCCCCCAGCAGCCCTTTCGGGGACGCCCCAGACAGGAAAAGAAGGGCGGAGGTCGTCCTGGGCAGCAGTCTAGGCGCAGAGATTGGGGGGGGCCGTCTCGTAAATATCCGAGACGCCCCCGCAAACCCACCAGGGAGGCAAAACCCTCCTGACTATGGGCCTCCTCGAGGCTCTTGGATAAGCCCTGCTGCCCCTGCAGTGTCTCCTCTAGATTTTCCCGTACCCCTCCCCCAGATTCCCATGGGGGGCCGTCTTACCCATTTCAAGGACTCTTGGAGCCGGTTGATTGCAGACCCCTGGGTCCAGGACATAGTTTCCGCCGGGTACCGGGTAGATCTTATCTCTCTCCCCCCAGAGAGATTCATCGCCACATGAAACTTCGGGTCTGCCAAACAGGTGGTCCTAGAATCTTACATTCAGGACTATATTTCCAAGGGAGCCCTAGAGGAGGTACCGGCAGGGGAGAGGGGCCTAGGGATTTATTCACCAGTGTTCCTGGTTCCCAAGAAGACAGGAGATCTCCGGATGATCATCGATTTGAGATTCCTCAATCGATTTATAAGGAAAACAAGGTTTCGCATGGAAACCATAAGGTCAGTCAGCCATATCCTCAATCCTGGGGACGTCATGGCTACTCTGGACCTCAAGGATGCGTACCTTCGCATTCCGATCCATTCCGCGTCCCGGAAACTCCTCAGGATCGCGGTCCAGATTTCAGGGGTTTGCAGGCACTTTCAGTTCGCCGCGCTTCCCTTCGGAATCTCTTCTGCCCCCCTCATCTTCACCAAGGTGGTGGTTTCGGTGGTGGCAGCTTTGAGACTCCAAGGACTGACTATTATTCCTTATCTGGACGATTGGCTTTTCATAGCCTCTTCAGTTCCGATCCTTACCCACCATCTTCAGGTCGCAGTCTCTTTTCTCTTCCGCCTAGGCTGGATTATCAACTGGCAGAAGTCGAATGTGAGCCCATCGACTTCAATCCATTACTTAGGATTCGTGGTCGACTCTGTGGAGATGTCCCACCGGTTGACTCCAGAAAGGAGAGTGCGGATTCAGGACCTGGCAAAGGTCCTTTATGTCCCTCGTCGAGTCTCTATCCGGACTCTCATGAAGATGCTGGGGCTCATGTCAGCGGCTGCGGATGCGGTCCCTTGGGCGCTATGGCACCTCCGTCCTCTTCAGTCGGAGGTCTTACACCTATGGAACGGCAGCCCTGCGGGGCTAGATTCCCTGTGCTCCCTGTCCGGTCAAACCCGAAATTCCCTCAGATGGTGGTTTCAGCTACTAGCAGGGAAGTCTATGACCCAACCAGCTTGGGTCATATTGACTACAGACGCGTCCCTTGTAGGCTGGGGCGCTCACCTGGACGGATCCCCAATTCAGGGATCTTGGTCTCCTCTGGAGCGGCATCTTTCCTCCAATCTTCGCGAGATGCGAGCTATCCGGCTAGCCCTCCTTCACTTTGCGCCTCAGATCCGGGGCAAAGCAGTGAAAGTCCAGTCAGACAATATGACTGCAGTTCTCTATATAAACAAACAGGGAGGCACAAGATCATTGCCCCTTCTGTCAGAGATCGGGGTAATTCTTCGGTGGGCAGAGCTGAACCTTTCCCATCTATCTGCCGTTCATATTCGAGGCTCCCTCAATATGATAGCGGACCGCTTAAGTCGAGGATTACCGACCATGGAGTGGTCTCTGCATCCGGAGATCTTCAGGCAGCTAGTTCACAGATGGGGTATGCCAGAAGTGGATCTCATGGCAACCAGGTTCAACGCCAAGGTGATGAGGTTCTGTTCCCTCTACAGGGAAGACAACCCCCTGGCGATAGATGCTCTGTCAATACCGTGGAGGTTCAGGCTGGCTTACATCTTCCCTCCCTTTTCCATGATACCGAGGGTATTGATGAAAATCCGTCAGGATCAGGCCTCGGTAATAGCCATCATACCGTTTTGGCCCAGAAGATCCTGGTTTACCCAGCTCATTCAGATGAGTCGGGGACAATACTGGAGACTCCCCCCGGAGCAGACCCTGGTGTCGTGGGACACTCACCTCTGCCCAGATCTGCACAGGTTCAACCTGACAGCCTGGAGGTTGATCAGTCCCTTCCCAACATAGAAGGGCTTTCCGAGTCGGTCCTGAGAAGTTTGTCGCATTCCCGAGCAGAGTCTACAAAGAAGGCCTACTCCAGGATCATGAGAATCTTCGAGGCATGGTGTGATTCCAGACAGGTGGCGTCTGCAGATCCGCCCCTTCCTGCGATACTTCAATTTCTTCAGGATGGATTAGATAGAGGCCTATCTCCAGCTACCTTGAAGGTACAGGTTTATGCCATCTCGGCCTGTCTCAACAGGCCACATTCTCGGGACCCACTCATCAAACGCTTCCTGAAGGGAGCTGAAAGACTAAAGCCTACTATACTGAAACCTATCCCCCAGTGGGATCTTTCAGTAGTGCTCAGGGGGCTAGCATCTCCCCCCTTCGAGCCCTTGGAGGAGGTAAATTTTAAATTTTTTACTTTAAAGATGGTCTTTCTTCTGGCTATAGCTTCAGCCAAAAGAGTTTCTGAATTGCAGGCTTTCTCCGCAATTCACCCGTACATTATTTTTCTACAGGATAGAGTACTCCTGAAGTTTTTACCTTACTTCAGGCCTAAGGTGCCTACTTTCCAGAACATCAATCAGGTAATATCTTTACCAGTTTTGTTTACAGCCTCCTCCTCTGATACTCCAGCTAGAGACCCGCTGGATATTTCAAGATGCCTCCAGATCTATGTGGATAGATCTAGTGAGTTCAGGATAGATGATAATCTTCTTATCCTGTTTGCCGGTAAGTCTAAAGGCCGTAAAGCGTCTAAAGCCACCATTAGTCGCTGGATCAAGGAGGCCATTATGGAAGCTTTCGTCTCCCAATCCTTAGATCCTCCTGAGTTTGTGAGGGCCCATTCTACTAGGGCGGTCTCCACCTCGGTTGCGGAGAGAAGACTCCTCCCCTTAGAGTTGATCTGTAAGGCGGCCTCCTGGAGCTCTGAGTCAACCTTCATCTCCCATTATAGGATAGATGCTAGGATGGCAGAGTTTTCGGCTTTTGGGCAGACTGTTCTTAGTTCTGCCAGGCATGAGGACCCTCCCTAGGGGATTCTTCTTGCTATCTCCCCATCTGTGCTGCTGTTGAGGACGTAAGGGAATCGTTAATTTCTAACGATAATTTGTTTTCCCTTAGTCCTAACAGCAGCACACAAATATCCCACCCTAAATACATTATGCTTGTTAAAAACACGGTGGGCTGGGGGGTGATCTCCTCCCTTTCAGCGAGCTGAAGATCGTTTATTGGTTCTTGGGCTCATTAAAATTCCGCCGGTCCTTCCAGTCCACAGGGGCAGTTAACCCCATCTGTGCTGCTGTTAGGACTAAGGGAAAACAAATTATCGTTAGAAATTAACGATTGCCCCGCAAAAAATGAGCTCCAATACAGCTCCGTACACATAAATACAAAAAAGTTATAGGGGTCAAAATATGGTAACAAAAAAAAAAGGATTTTTTTCCCCCACTTTTGATCTTTTTTTTATCACTATCAAAACGCAAGAAAAACTATACATATTAGGTATAGCCGGATTCATACTGACCTGTAGAATAAAACTAACTGGTCAGTTTTATCGCACATCAAAATTTAAAAACACGTAAAACTGTAGTGGAATTGCTTTTTTTTTGCGATTTCACCCCATTTGGAATATTTTTTTTAAATGGCCTCCAAAAAAAAAAAAAAAAAAATTATAAATGTCATTCTAATCCTGACTGTAAACGTACTTGTGAGTTGGCACGTTTCTGTGAAGCAGTAACACACCTGCTGACAACTTCCCACTGTGTAATGCCTTCATTGCTGAAGCATAGGTGTCTCCAGAAATTGTTGTCTTGTGTGGCCAGAATTCTAGTAATAAAACGTCTTCTGTATCCAAAAAAACTGTTGCCATGTTATTTCCAGCTGACTGCTGCACACAAACTTTCTTTGGAATTGGTGACCCTTGTGCTTCCATTGCATGGACTCTTGTTTGGGCTCTGGATCATGGTGGTGGACCTATGTTTCATCACCCGTAATCATTTGTGAATAGAAGTCTCCTGGATTTTCTGTAAGCATGTCTAAATTCTCTTCGTTAAATTGCTGACAAGTTTTTTGCTCAATATTTTTTGATTAGCATTTGTGGCACCCACCGGGAACTGACCTTTGACATGATCAAAACATCATGAATGATACTGGAAACTGGGCCAACTGAAATGCCTAATTTATGAGCTATAACACCAATTTTGAACCAATGATCTTCCAAAATCATGGCCTCCACTTTACAGCACATTTCATGTAAAGATGCTTCGACAGTGTCACGTGCCGGAGGCCCAAGGCCAACCTCCGGGACGGCATGCAAACAGGACACAGGCAAAAACAGACCAAGGACCCACAGAGAACTTTATTACAAGTGTAATAAAAGCACATGACAGTCAGCAGGTTAGGCAATAGTGGTAGCACTACCACAGAACCAAGTGCACAGGCAGACCAGAGGCAAAACCCAGAGAGCGGAGAGACAGTGAGCCCCGTTCTTAAACTTTCTTTATTAAATTTCCAATAATAACCGATAAAATTATTTTTTAAACATATATATATATTTTAAACATATTTCACCCGAACTTTCACCCATGACACATCCATCAGGTGGGACAGGACAGCCAATTGAGACGTTTCAGCACATGGACACACCCCCTACCCTATAACAGAACCCGAACTGGCAGCCATTTTACATTATGTGTTTTGCCAGTGTAGGGAGAGGTTGTATTTTGGAGCAGGGACAGTTAGGGACACCAAACGCTAGCTAATAGGGCCACAAAAGTCCGTTTAAGGGCTGGTATAGGTGTGCTATCGATAGGTGTGATATACTGAGGGGTGCGATATACTTATACTTTCTAACATAGACTTTATATTATAGTGCAATTGTATTGTGCAACAGTTGTGTGCGGTTCTGCTGCGATACGGCAGGTATATAGAGGGACAAACGCTATTGGAATAACTAATTGCAACTGGTGTGATATACCTTGTTACACAAAATACTGATTGAGGGGTGCTATATACCAGTTTCCGCCAAATACCGATTGAGGGGTGCTATATACCAGTTTCCGCCAAATACTGATTGAGGGGGGCGATATACCTGTTTCCGCGAAATACTAGGGCTGGGTTCAAATCCTATTTTTGCCATCCAATTAATGTATACCAAAAATGTATGCGTTAACAGATGCCTCAGACTGATGCCGTACAGTGGCGTCCGTTCACCATACAGTTCCATGGTAGAATTTTTTTTTACGTTAACGTATGTATTTTTTTAATGGACTCTGCAGGATACAAAAACGTGGAGTGCTGCACATTTGCATACATCAAACCGATAGGAAATAAAAAAAATTCTAGGCTCCGGGAGGGCACATTATTGAGAGTTTCCCTTTAATAATGGCCCTGATTAAAATACATCTTTTTTGTGGGAATTTTTGCCAATGATATCCCCCTGGTATGTCACTGTCCATGTTGTGGGACTATTTGTGCACTTCTAGTAAGTGTTTTCTGGCTGCAAATATGAGCTGAAGGTTTTTCAGGTTCGCCTGCCATTAAAGTCAACAAGTGCGATGCGAACGCGCGTTCGCAAATCGTCCGGGCCAATGTTTGTCCATCACTACACAGGACGTCTCGTCTCCTTCTAGAAGATACGAAGAAAGCAGAAGGAGCGCACAATCCAATCCTTCTCCTCCGGATCTTACACAACAGACACACATTGTACTAAGTACAGAACTTTCCGGGTGCGGAACCTGCAAAGAAAGGACAATGTAGTCAGAGAGCGAATCCTGATCTCTGACTATGAACCAGGGACTGAAGAAGCGCTGCAAATGGGAGACATTTCTATGAGAGGCCCATCCATCCCATCAGTGAGGAGCTCACACTGCGAGGTCTGCCCCCTACAGGAGACACCGAGAAGATCCTCCTGAAGTAATGGAAATAGTCACTAGAGATCCGTCCTTCACTGCTCCGCCCAGAGCACAGGAGCTCCGCCCCTCATGTCACATGATCATTATCCCAGGCCCTTCACCACCTCTTATCCAATCCAGTACTGAGCCACGCCCCCTGCACTGATCGCATGACGGTGACATCACCCCAGGTCCTTCACCACCTCTTCTCCTTCCACTGCTAAGCTCCGCCCCATGCACTGATCACATGACAGTGACATCATCCCAGGTCCTTCACAACTTCTCTTCACTGCTGAGCCTCGCCGCCTGCACTGATCACATGACGGTGACGTCACCCTAGGTCCTTCACCACCTCTTCTCCTTCCACTGCTAAGCCACGCCCCCTGCACTGATCATATGACGGTGACGTCACCCCAGGTCCTTCACAACTTCTCTTCACTGCTGAGCCCCGCCCCGTGCACTGATCACATGACGGTGACATCACCCCAGGTCCTTCAGCTCTGGCAGTGCAGCAGATACTGGGCAGGTCCTGGTCGGTAGTCAGGGCTCTTGTTCTCTCTGGTATCAGCCATTCCTCCAGCCTGCAGGTAAGATGAGCTGTGAGGAGACAGTGTGGTGGAGAGCTCAGACATGTCACCTCTGGAGATTCTCCTCCATTACACACAAGGAATCCTTCTCCGCTCCTCAGCTTAGTATGATGGGGGGAGTAGTAGTGGGGATAGTGGGGGTGGTCATCATTCACTGCTGGATGAGAGAATCTGCTCTGTGTGAATGAGGTTTTCACTGCCAGGAGCTTAGATACACCCTGCACTGCCAGGAGCTTAGATACACACTGCACTGCCAGGAGCTTAGATACACCCGGAGCTCAGGGTTTTCCCGTCAGTGCAGCTTTATGAGGGTCTGAGTTTTGCGGGATGAGTTGTACTTTTTCTCGGCCTCATTATCGGGGACATGGGACTCACTGATTAACCTTTATTCCTTTTTTTTTTGGAGGCATCATGAAGAAAACCAGCAATACGAGCCTTCTCCTGAATGAGCCACCAAGGATGGACAGGAAGGAGATCAGCAGAAGGATATTAGACCTCACCTTGGAGATCATCTCCCTGCTGAGCGGAGAGGTAAACTTCTCTAGATTTCTCTCCTCTTTATTGTATTCTGTAACAAGTCAGACATCGGGAAGGAGAATCCATCATAGGAAGTGATAGGAAGAGTCCAGGGTCCTGGAGAACGGCCTCCAGACCTTCCAAGTGACGGAGAACCTGAAGATCAGCCCCCAGTATGGTGAGTGATGTATCATGTGACCAGTGACCAATAGTCATGTTGTAGGAGCCATGAGGAGGTAAGTAGGCACGTTGTACCAGGAGGAAAGGTCCGGAGGAGAGCACATGGCCCCTGAAGGGTTTATTCCCTAAGTGTCTCTCTCCATCCACAGGAGTACACAATAGTGAAGAAGACATCGGGGGACTGTGTGACTCCCATCATCCATCTCCAGGAGTCAGGAGGGTGGAGCAGGACCCCTCACCCCATCACAGAGCCTCCCCCTCACCCCCTGATACACGAGCAGAAGATCCTAGAGCTCACCCACAAGATGATGGAGCTGCTGACTGGAGAGGTGACACTGCTGGGAATGCTGGGAAATTCTCCAGTAACAGCACTGGAGGGGTCTGGGTGATGACGGTGTCATTGTGTTGTCAGGTTCCTATAAGGTGTCAGGATGTCACTGTCTATTTCTCCATGGAGGAGTGGGAGTATATAGAAGGACACAAGGATCTGTACGAGGAGGCCATGATGGAGGAGCACCAGCCTCTTATATCACAAGGTAAGAGCCGTCATGTGCAGTGTATACACGTGTGTGCAGTGACATGTAATGGAGGAGCACCAGCCTCTTATATCAAAAGTAGAGAAGAGCGAATCGAAGTTGACGAAGTGGAAATTGAAATGAATTTCAGTAAAAATTCAATTTGTACCAAAGTCGAATTTCCTTGCGCTTTGTGGTAACGAATCGTAGTTTTTCCTAAAATGGCTGCTGCACATGTTAGAACATGGAACTGAGAACTCTGGGAACGAGGGATCACCCACAATGCCACCATGCATGCAGCCAGCATCTGTGATGTCACAGCCCTATAAATAGCCTCAGCCATCTTGGTTTCTGCCATCTTCCAGTGTACTTCGTGCAGGGAGAGATGTGACAGGCGCTAGGGACAGTGTTTAGGAAAGACTTTATTCTGAAAAACAAACAAACGATTGAGCAGTTCAGGGAAAGATCATTCATAGTGTAGGGAAGGGATAGGGAGGCATTATCCACACTATAGGGAGAGAGCAGGGACCAATAGGGGAGTGTAAAGCCCGGGTAATAGGAGCGATTACTATTACACCTTGCTGCACTAATTGGGAATCCACATTGCTCTAATACTACTGGGTTTAGGTTGTTTGCACTACATGATACATCAGTAATTCCAGCAATCCTTGCTTGTTATTGGGGTGATGCAACCAGTTTTGGGGTGTATTAATAGGAAATATAAGTACATCCATTCGCCCTTGAGGTCAATCTGCAGTTCAGGAGGTGGTGGCAATGAGCAGTGTGATGCAGTTCAAATTCTTTTACACGGAATCCGGTGCATCAATCGGTAGTCCATCCCTGCTTCTGGGATGGGACGGAAGTACAGTCTGATACAACCCGTTGTGTGGAATATAGTTACCTAAAAAAAAAAAAAAATGTATTAATAGGTAGTAAATGAACACCCCTTCGTCTAACTGTTGTAGGAGTGGAAATTCTTTCAACGAATGGTCCTCTGATAGGGGACGTATGAGATCCTGAACTGCAAGTACATTCTGATACAACCAGTTTTTGGGGTGTATTTAGGTGAAAAATAACTATTTCCATTCACCCTTGCTTCGGTAAGGAAAGTGCGGTCTGATACAGACAGTTTTTGGGTGTATTAATTGCAAATCTTAGTGCGTCCACTCGCCATTCTGCTGTGAAATTACATTGTAAAACAGCCATTTTTGAGTGTATTCGTTGCAAATATAAGTGCATCCATTCGCCCCTGGGGTGGAATTCTGTGCGTCAATCGGTAGTTCAGGAGGTGGCCCGGAAAGAAGTAGCGGTGTACGGGTTCATGGAGGCAGCGGTAGCAGGCAGTCAGCTCGGAGTGGTGTGTGGGAAAATGCCATATTCTTCGGTGTGTACATTTTTCATCAAGCTGCCGAGGACATCAGGTCCGAATCGGTGGGCAGAAGGTGCATCGTGGCCACGGCCCTGCGTCAACATAAGCATCTTCACCGTAAAGTAGTCTGGGAAACTGTTGCTCCAATGTAGTGGTACAGCCTGACGCAGTAACCGCTGCATCACCCAGTGGCCCGCACCCCTTCTCCTGCAGTCAAGGCTCCACCACCTTTTTTTTTTTTTTTTTTTTTTTTTTTTTACTTCTTTATTGTTCTACAAAACACATATAAAATATACAATATCAGACCGTCCAACGGGTCATTACGATAATCGTTCACATGTTAACATTTTAAACCCCCCCCCACCCAGTTGAAAAGAGAGAGAGAGAGAGGGGAGAATTTCACTCCCCCTCCCCATCAACAAAGAGCAAAGAGAAGAGAGAGAAAAAAACAAAAAACCTCAAACACCTTGGCCCTGGTTCAACCATTTCCTCCAAATTTTATCAACTTTTTCATCTCTATCCCTATATCTCTCAGCCGCCTGTTCCACTTTAATCAGGTTGAGCACTGCTTCCTGCCACTGTCCCACTGTAGGAGGGTCTGAAATAATACTTTACATAATACCGATTGTAACTCTCTTTTTAGTTTAAGATGTACCGTGGCCCCCAAGATACAAACAACGGGGTCTTCCGGAACTTGGATACCCAAAAATGCTGATGTTATGTCTACAATATCTTTCCAATACCTTCATAATTTAGGACATCTCCAAAAACAGTGCATAAGGTCAGCCCTCTCACCCATACATCTTGGACACTTATCTGAGACTCTAACCCCCATTTTCTTTAACGCCCAAGGAGATCGGTGTAACCTGTGGACGATAAAAAACTGGGACATTTTATGTGAGGCCCTTTCTGACACCTTAATATAACTTCCAAGGGCATCAGTCCATTTTTCTTCCGTAAAAGATAAAATCTCTTTTTCCCACTTTCCTCTAGCTGGTATTATAATCCATTCTTTCTTCAGCTCCATCAGAATTCTATATCTTTTTGCCGTAATTCCATTTTTTTTCCACTCCGTTGGTAAATTTATATATTCTATTTGAATGTTCTTTTGTATATATATTTGGATTGACTGATGATCTTACGGCGTTTTTAAGTTGTAGATATTTGTAACTTTCCTTTTGGTGGATCCCAAACTCCTTTTACTAAGGTAACTAAGTCCTTCAGTGTATGTCCTTCAAATATTTGCGCCAGATAGCTTATCCCCTTTTTTTCCCAGTCTATATAAGGCCTGATCCTTTGAATTTCCTTTAAATTAATATTTTTCCAAATAGGTGTGTACTGCAAATACCCTTTAATTTCCATTATTATTTTAAGTTCCACCCATATACATTCCATTAAATTCATTATCCTATTTCCTGTATTATTTTTCCCCAGTGTTCCTGATTCCAACACCTCTAAGTGATTCGTGTCCCCAGTCCACCCCATCTTTAATAATTCCTCCCTCCCCGTTACTCCCTCTAAACTTCCTTTTATCTGACTATATTGTGATATTAAATAATAGAAAAACCAATTGGGCACTGCTAATCCACCTTCTTTTACTGGGAGTTGAAGAACTTCTCGCCTTAGTCTTGGAGTCTCACCTTTCCAAACAAATTCCCCCATTAGACTGTCCAACAACCTAAAAGTTTTCTTAGACAACCATATTGGGTCATATTGTACCACATACAATATTTTTGGGAGAAAGATCATTTTTATTTTTTTTCCAGATATGTATTTTGGTTTTAAGTTCTTTTATTAAAGGGACTACATTTAATTTTTCATAGTCTTGTATATTTCTCGAAATCTGAATGCCTAGATATTTAAAACTCTCGTGTAGCCCGAGCACATGCACCCTTGAAGCATTCTGTGATATCCCTTTCCCTAATAACATCATATGGGATTTCCCCCAATTTATCTTTAAACCCGAAAAAAAAAAAAAAAATTATCTATTACATTGTTAAACTAATCCCCAGTATTGTGCAAAAACAATAAGATATCATCGGCATACATTATTAATTTCTCATTTCCGTCCCTGTATTGGAACCCCTTACAGTCCCCACTATTTCTTATCATACATGCCAAGGGTTCTATTGCAATAGCAAATAGTAATGGGGAGAGAGGGCATCCCTGCCTAGTGCCCCTGTAAAGGGCAAAAGGCAGGGACAAGCTCCCATCCACCATCACCCGGGATGTTGGATTGGAATATATAAGTTGAATCCATCCTATAAATCCCTCCCCTATACCAACCCTTTTTAGAACTGCCCATAAATCTCCAACCACCTTAGCAGAAGGGGCTGTTTCCTTCCCATCATCTACTGGTCCTGATGCTCCTGCTCCTCCAAGTCACACATTTCGTCAGCAATAGTTCACAGAAGCGATTGCAAAAACACAACAGTACGCGTTCACTCATCCAACGGCGCAGAAGCTGAACGTGCTCCCGGCCAAGTTGCTGGTACTTTAGTCCCTCCCTTTCCAAATGGTGGACGCTACTCCTTTCAGAGAACTGATGCCTTATGCCAAGCCAAGGTGGAGAGTCCCAAGCCGTCATTACTTTGTGAAAAAGGCAGTACCTGCCCTGCAAACGTATGTTAAACAGAAGGTGGGCCAGACCTTGAGCCAGTCAGTGTTTGCAAAAGTTCATGGCAGCACCGACGTGTGGAGCTGTAACTACGGTCAAGAACAATGTATGTCCTTTATGCAGTGGCGTAGCGTGTGCGGAGGGCGATTGCCCCAGGTGTCAAATTGCAGGGGACGCCAGGGAGCAGGCATTTCAAGGAGGGCGACGGAAGCCTATGGCTCCCGTCCCCTCCGTAATGCCTCATAGGCTTCAGGCCACTAAGCCTAAAGCCTATGAGGCAGTAGAGCGACGCAGGAGGTCACGATTACCACACTGTGACCTTCTGCGTTGGGTCTCGTGAGGTGACCCGGCGCGGGAAGGCACAGTGAGGCGTTCGTGACCGCCTGCGCTGGGATGCCACAAGCTGTGATGGAGAGAGGTAAGTATTTTTATGTATGTACCTTACCCTAATTGTGGAGGTACTGGGGGCACAATGGGGGTGGTGGAGGAGCGGAGAGAGGAGGAACGAGGACATTATACTAATAAGAGTGGCCACTAATAATAATTAGTAATAAAGAGGGGGCCATTATACTAATAATACAGAGGGTGTCATTATAATATACAGGGGGAATAATATGGGTAATGGGGGACTATCTGTATGGCTCTAGCACAGTATTGGGGGGCAGCAGGATGACAGTGTTGAGACACCAGGAAGGAGAGGATGATAGTAAAGTGAGGAATAAAAAAAAATCAGAGAAACTGCAGAGATGAGAAGCGGCTGAAAAAAGGTATCATGACGGTCTTATCTCCAAATGATAACGTTGAGGAAAGAGTCTACATCCCAGGAGATGTCACTCAATGTAACGGGTATGGTGCTGTATTCTACTGTATATTTAATAGTGATGTTATGTCTATCCAAATATCTGTTTCATGGTAGGGTTGGGGGGAGGAGATTGAGAATTTGGCCCACACTGCCGCAGACCGGCCCCAGACTTCAGGTCACACTGTGTGTGTTCTGAATTCTGGGTCCTCACACCCATCTACTACACAATCTGTACTCAGAGAGTTATCACTGTGTTATCTGTGGAGTTAAGTAGGACTGCAAGTGATCTAATACATTATCTGTTAAAAGGGGCATGCCTACAGGCTGGGGGGGAAGGGGCACAATTTTTGGCTTTCCCGGGTGCTGGCAACCCACACTATGCCACTGCCTTTACGGCCCACTGAGTAAATGTGGTTCCTGCCCAGCCGCCCCAGAAACTTGGCCAGGTGACGCCACTGCCGCCTACATGTTTTCAAGCTGTTGGTCCCTCGCCAATGTACGCCTCTGGCTCCTCATCCTCCACCGTGTCATCAGTCTCCACTGCAGGGACAATTCGTAGTGCTCTATCAGCATACCACATATGCAGGGCACTGCGGTGTAACTCTTTTCTGCACCTGGTTTGCCTAGGCGAACTGAGTCACACAGGGGAGGAACTGCTCCTTGTCCTCCATCAAGAAATCGAATCCTGTCTGTCTCCTCGCTAACTTAAAATGCAAACCATGGTCACCGACAACATGGTGTCGGGGCTGCGTCAAGAACATGGTGTCGGGGCTGCATCAAGGAGGGCTGAGACACGCCTGCTGCATGACGCACATATTAAATCTGGTTTTAAAGCGGTTCCTGAAACCTTCCACCCATCTGCAAGACATCCTAAAAATGGCCAGGAATCTGTGCATGCACTTCAGCCATTCTTACACTGCAAAGCGCACCCTTCTTGAGCTGCGAAGGCAGAATAGCATTCCCCAACATGGACTGATATGCAACGTTTCCACCCATGGGAACTCCACCCTTTATATGTTGGACCGACTATATGAACAGAGAGAGGCCATAAATGATTTCTTGATGATACAAGTGCAGAGGAGTATTCCCCTGTGTAACTTTGACATTAGCCAGTGGCAGCTCATGCAGGGCACCTGCTGTTTGCTCAAGCCTTTTGAGGAGGTCACTTTATTTGTCAGTCACCAGGACTACAGGACGAACAACGTCATTCTACTGCTTCATGTCCTGCAACTGATGCTGCTAAATCTGGATGGCTAGGGGACAGGAGGGGTGGCACCTACATCTCACGGCCACATGAGTCCTGTGGGGCTGAACTGGACGAGAACATTCGCGCACAAGCAATTTGTAGAGAAATGGGTGGTTTTTCTGCACAGGTGATAGGAGAGGAGGAGCTACAGGGTGATGTGGAAGACCAGGCAGATGACCCAGACACACCGTAGCAGTATGCAGTGGAGATGGAGGGGGTCCCTCCGAAACACTTGGGCAAATGACCAGGTGAATGTTGAGTTGTTTGCGTAGTGACAGCTGAATTGTCACTATTCGGCAGAGGGATGACTACTCGCTGTCCACCATGTTAGACCCTCGCTACTTGTCCAAAATAGGGACATCCTATGCAGTCAGTTGGCCGCTTCCTATGCGTGCCATCTCCCATCCTCACGAAGGGCTGACCAGGGAGGCCCTCTGCGCTCACTTTCCACTGCCATGGCTGCTGGAGGGGAGGGGGGGGGGGCAGAAGCAGTACCAGCTCCATCAGCAGCAACTTAAGTCTAGAGTATGACTGATGAGCAGTTTTCTTCACCCGCCTAGTGAAGAAACTACTCGCTAGCAGAAGCAGCTAGACATGGAGCAGAACCTGAACCAGCAGGTGGTGGCATACTTGGACTGCACCCTTCCACCCCACAAAGATCCCCTGGACTACTGGGCAGACAATCGCTCGAAAAAAAATAAAAGTATGGCTCTCAGAACATGTCAACACAAAAACAAGATTTTATGCTATTCAAAAATGCTTTTACTGTGTAAAACTTAATAAAAATGATAGACCTATTCAGTATCGCCACGTCCATAACAACCTGCTCTATAAAATTATTACATTATAGGTCCCCTCAGGTGAATGCTATTAAAAAAATAAAAACTGCCAAAACGGCCATTTTTTGTCACCTCGCATTACAAAATGCATAATATTGAGTGATCAAAAAGTCATATGTACCCCAAAATGGTACCAATGAAAATGTCACCTCATCCCACAAAAAATGAACTCCCACATAAAACAAACTTTTCATTTTCACAGCCAAGTGTTTCCAAATTCCTTAAAACACTTAGGGGGCCAAAGTGCTCAGTACACACCTTAATATATTCTTTGAGGTGTGCAGTTTCCAAAATGGGGTCACTTTTTAAGGGTTTCCACTGTAGGGGTACGTCGGGGTCTCTTCAAATACAAAATGGTGCCCAAAAACCATTCTACCAAAATCTGTCCCCAAAAACCATATGGCGCTCCTTTCCTTCTGACCACTGCCATGTGCCCCGACAGCAGTTTACTACCACATATGGGTTATTTCTGTAAACTGCAGAATCGGAGTAATATATACGTTATTTCTTGTGGAACACCTCAAGAGTTAACAACGTTTTTAACATCAGTTTTGAATAATTTGAGGGGTGGAGCTTATAAAATGGGGTCATGAAGTACAATGTCTCTGAATGGCTTGGATAAGTAAAAGCGTTCCAAAGTTATTACCACATAAAGTGACAGGTCAGATTTGCAAAAATCGGCCTGGGATTTAAGGTGAAAAGTGGCTCCGTACTTAAAAGGTTACGTGACACACACACAACTGTCCACATGATATAACGTGACATCGGCTATATTCTTTAGTTGCTCCTTTTCTGATGCTCAGGGCACATTTAGTAGTGGACAGGGTTCACATCAATGAGCCTTTTGCACATAGCCCTGTCACTGGTTGTCCTGCCTTGGGACACTTTTGGTAGGTAGTATTAACCAGCCCATATCTAGAACACTCCAAAGACAGGCCGCTCTGGAGATGATCTGACCGAGTCATCTGCACATCACACTTCAGCCCTAAACTCGCTCAGATACTTACTCTTACCGTCTCCAGATAATTAGTGGTATCAATGTTGTGGCTGATGGACACCCATATACTGAGACGGAAGTAACTGTGTTTGGAATGAATCTTTCTACAGAGGACGATGGGGGTTTCAGTGATCTCACAGGTTCCTGTTCCTGTCCAGCAGGACGACAGTCTTTCTCATGGTGCCATCATGGGCTTACAGAAAATATCCAGTAAATATCATCTGATATTTTTCTTTATTCCCCATAACAGCTCCTTAGGATAAAGGAATAGTCTTCCCAGGGAAAGGAGATTTGGAGGAGGATATAAAGGTAGAGCTTTCTCCAACTCCTCAGTGCCTGGGAAGAGGAGACTGGGAGTAGTTGTTTTACTTCCTCCATGTACTTTGACTGATAAAGGTTTTCACTGTGAGTTACTTCATAAGCAGGGTGTCATTTGCTTCTGTAAGGTGCTCCTAAAAGGAACCCCCCGCCTTCCCTGCCATATTTAATTGTATCCTCATCCCCACAATGTACTATGATGGAGAAGGAGCCATCAGCCCACTGCCTGCCATTAGCTCTCATAGACCAGAGGTTACTGGTCACTGAAGTGAAGGAGCTGACCTATATACAGGAGGCCATGTATTCAGTCACTGTGTGCTTGTGTCTCCAAAGATGGATGCCGGAGGAGAAATCCACCAGAGAGATGTCCCCGTCCTCTGTATTCCCAGGACTGTCCAGAGGAGAAGGTCCCAGAGAATCCTCAGGTAGATGGAGCTGAGCCCTATACACATCTATATAGTAGGGTCTTGCAGTCATAGAGGGGTCATAGATTGTGGGGGTCTCTTATGTGGATCTGTTAGATTTCCCACCTGTCTGCTGTATTGTACTGAATTGTTACAGATGATAAATCGTGGGAAAGATCCGACTGAAATTAAAGTGGAGGATGAAGAAGAGAAGATGATGGGCGATCCCCCGTGTAAGAGTGAGGTGGAGGAGGACATTCCAGGAGATGTCACCACAGGTATGGAATCATGAATGAAGAAAGTGACTTCAGATTCTGTCCTTGGTGCCTTCAGGGCATGAGGAGAATCTGATCACCGGCTGGTGTGTTGCTCTTTGATTGGAGATGTCTCCATCACATCATGACGTGTTCCCCTTATGCAGCTGACGGCGATCTCTGATCAGATTTTTCTCTGAACCCGGCTGTTCCTGCAGGACATGGCGGTCAGTCACATCCACACACCCACTGGGGATTATGGGGGCACAGCTTTTGTGCCTGTGCGATTATGATGGCCTACATGTACACTCAGGGCCGGTTTTAGACTAAATCAAAAGTGGGTCTCCAAATCTTGTAATAATGTACTAACAACACAGTTGCATTCTCTCACTTCCGGCCCTCCCTCACAGATTTACACCCCATGAAGCTCCTCACACAGATTTGCACCCTCATGGCCCCAAAATATGCAGCATCCCCTGACAGCAATGAGTTCCCCTCATTCACTGCATCTGAGAGTGTTGAAAGCCGGAAGCAGGGGCTTCCTCTTCAGGTACACTTTTCCCCAGCGGAGATCGGGGAAAGCACCCTGTTCTAAAAATGAGCCACAGCCTGTTCTAGGCTTCCAGGCTCATTGTTATTATATCCCAGTTCTGGTCACTAGGTGGCAGCACTGAACTGTGATACAATGATTTTTATACAGAACAATGGAGCAATTTCCATTGATTGCAAGTTGTGGTCCACTTGGGGACCTAAAAAAAAACTTTTAAAAAAAGATCTGAAATTATATAAAAAAGTAAAATTGCTCCACTTTCCCAAAAATAAACAAAAAAAATAAATAACATTATGGCATCGCCGCATGCGAAAACGCCCGTACTATTAAAATATAATTTAGCCAATATGGTGAATTGTTGGACAGAAAAAATAAATAAATAAAACGGCTGATTTTTCATGACTTTATCGCCCAAGAAGATTTAATAAAAAGTGATAATCATACACGACCAAAAATAGTATTTTCAAAATCTACAGATTGTCCCGCAAAAAATTAGCCCCCACTCATCTCCGTAGATATAACTATAAAAAAGTTATGAGGGTCAGAATATGGCAGTGCTAAGAAAATAATTTTTTTTTTACAAAGTGAGTCCTGATGAGGCTTACTGAGGCTGGGCTTGCTGAAGTGAGTGGGGCCTATAGAGGCCCTGAGCGGGGGTGCTGCTGGGTTGCCACCTTTCCCAACAAAAAATACTGGTTAACGTTAAAAAGATTGGCATGGATTAATACTTGTGTGATCTGATAATATTTAACATTTTGTTCCATTTCTTCTTTTTTTTTTTTTTTTTTTAAATCAAACTTTTCATATATCTCAGATGTATCATTTTTGTATATTTTTCTAGTAATTACATATTTATTTTGTGCCATACATTTTTATTTTTTTTTGCAATTACTTGGCTAAATTAGACACAGGGTGTCCCCAAGCATACTGACAATGCTTGGGGATAACCCCTTTATGTTCATCGCACTGACTCCATGTATGGACACAGCCATATATAGAGTCAAAGCAGGGACTTCTGTCCCGGACTCCGTAGTCCCGACAGTGATCTGAAGCAGGCAGGGAGTCCCTACTGTTCAGCGATCTGAAGCAGGGGGCCCCTTAGAGGATCGGGGCCCTGGGCAATTGCCCAGTTTGCACCACCTTCCCACCATTGTGCAGGAAAGGGTTAAGCATCATTTTGGGATAGTAAAGAGATATTAAAAATAATCCAAAGATTTTGTGTTTTTCTTCAAAATGGTTAAAGGAGTTTCTGCAGTGAAATTTCAGCAGCAGCAAAGGAAGGGGGTACACTATGAAGTACTTGTCAGCTAATCCCTAGGTGGGCATTATGGCATGGATTATTCTAGTGAATCCACCAGCTTCATCAGGTCAAAGAAATAAATCTAAGAATGAATGCAGTTTGTGATGAGGAATGTGGTGACGGATCCTATTTAAAGGGAATGTGTCACCAAAATATTTTTCTGTCAGTTAAAATCAGATATTGACCTAATGTCCTTTTATTCTAATCTGTTTTTTTGTGATTGAAGTTTTATTTAATTTTATTTCTTGAACATGATTATGGAGGCCACAAACCTGCCTGAGTTGTTCTTAACAGCCTTTAGAGAGATGCTACAGCAGCCACCATGGGCCATATTCCATATAACAGTCAGAAGGGCAGGGGCTTCTTCAGGGTCCTGTACAGGGTTGTCACGATACCAAAATTTTAATCCGATTTCGATACCATAAAAAAAGTATTGCGATACTCGATACCAATCGATACCACGCGAAAAAAATAAAATGCCAAAAAAGCCGCATGCATTCCACATTTTATGGAACGTCCGGCCCATAACAGAAGAGTCCTATCCTATTTTTCGAGGGACAAGGTGACAAAAAAATGGCAAATCGCAGGTTTTTTTAATGCGTTCAGGCGTGGTGATATGTAATATGTTTATTTTTTATTGTTTATATATTTTGTATGTACATTGGCAAAGGGGGTGATTATATTTTGGTGTTTTTATTTTATTATTTTTTTACTTTTTATTTAAAGGGGTAGTCCAGTAAACATAAATATAACTTATGTTTTAGACTAATTCATCATCAATAATTGCCTAATATAATGTAAATTTCACATATTTACCGTTCAGTAGTTATAAAAGTAGTTTCCTTCCTCTCCTACCCACTATGTTTCCTCATGGCATCGACCTGTAGCTCTGAGCCTTTGTTAGGTTGCGCATGCTCCGTGTGTTCCTATCAATTCTTGATGCAAATATCTCAGAGATGGTGATTCTCTGGGACTGGGGCCTAATTTCTGCAAGCAGTGAGCACAGGTAGCTCCCCTCTCTTCCTCAGCAAAACCTAACATACTAGAAGCGGGCCTAAGTCAATCTCCCAGCTTCCTACAAGGGCAGGGTCAGGATTGTTAACCCTGAATTATCCATACAAAGCTATTGAGGAACAGTAGAAGATATCAAGAAACAATTTAACAGGTACCCTATTTTGGGGTACTGCAATTGTATCTTGAGGGATGTCTATCGGTGATAAATAGAGATGAGCGAATTTCAGGTTATGAAATTCGTTCATGCTTCGTTTACTGGTAAAAGGTGAAATGCATTATGGATTCCGTTACCACGGACCATAACGCAATTCTTAACCTTTTACCAGTTAACGAAGCGTGAACTAATTTCTAAATATGAAATTCGCTCATCTCCAGTGATAAATGTCATTCTAATCTTCTAATCCTGACTGTAAACGTAAGTAGATAACTGCAGTAAAGTGATCTGTACAGAGAAAAAAGAGGCGCCTATTACTAGGCTTAGTCGCCATTGTAAATATCGCAGGATTTTAGCATTTTTTTTAAAATATAGATATTGACATGGAAAATTAAAAAATTGCACCAAAAATTCTTAAAAAAGACATTTAACATAAAGACATGATTTAAGCAACAGTTCATTTTCTGATGACACATTCCCTTGATTTGGTGGGGGTTCCAGCTCTGAGACCCGCACCGATTGCTAGCTGTGTGGTCAGAAGCGCTCAGCCGAGCACTGCTTCACAAGAAACTGTAGACGATCTCAGCTTTTCTATTGATACCGTCTATAGTCTTGCGCTCTGCAGCAAAGGGGGAGGCAGCGCTCGGCTAAGTGCTTCTGACCCCTCGTTCTAGCAATCGATTCCTGGTCTCAAAGTTGGGACTCCCACTGATCAACACTTTTGATATGTCCCTATGACATATCAAAAATTACTTGCTGTATCATTGTGAAGCCCACTTGGCATTAAAGGGCCAAATGTATTGGTAGAAGGCAGGCTTGTTTGGCAGAGGTTTTTAAAAATTTTCAGCTAGATTTGTGTATTAAATATGTATTAAAAGTGGTGACTGGGTGTACAGCAGAATTCTCAACTTTATCAGAGAATTATACAAAGCCTTCTAAGGCCGGAATCACACGTTCAGTTTTTGGTGCAGTTTATTGAACTATGGCCAGTAGTGAATTCAATGTGAATGGCTTTTACTTCCCATTCCAGCTGGATCCCATTCCAGTGTGGTTATTATTTGTCAGACGACATTTAAACACAGAGTCCCCCTTGCGGGAAATTACAACAAGGACAATTTTGAACCTTTGGTTCCAACTATTCGGCAAATCGGTATCTGAAATCCTGGACATTTGAGCGGTTCAATAGAATACCCCTTGCAGCCTAACTCTAGCCATTAGGTCTTATTCCTAGGAGTACTCCGGTTATTTAGGTTTGTGCGTGAGCTCCGCACTTATATACCTTTTTACACATTTGTTTATGTATGTATGCTGATACTGACACTAAGTCAGTTTGTTTGATCTAGTGTAACAATAAATTTTATGCAAAAATACTGTGATCCAGCCTATATTATTATTGATGGATCCACTTCCAGCCTAAGGCCTCATGCACACAACTGTGCCCTTCTTGCGGCCCACAATTTTTGGAATCCTCAAAACACTGCTGCCGTTTATGTGCGATGCACATTTTGTGGAACAGAATGTTCTGCCCTCAATAGAGAAGTCCTATCCTTATCCATAGTCCTTATCCATGATATGGACAACAGGCCATGTTATATTTTTTTTTTGTGGGGGCTCGAAATGGATATTACAGAGTACTGTCCGCATCTTTTGTGGCCCCATTGAAGTCAATGGGCCCGCATCCGACCCACAAAAAATGTGGCTCAGATGCGGACCCATACCATGGTTGTGTGCATGAGGCCTAATAGGAATATTAGAAGTTTGTCTACTCTGTAGATTTAAAAAAATACAAATTTCTATTTTTAACAGAAAATCCCAGTAAGAATTCCGAGGGAAACCTCATGTTATCACTAAATTATAAAGCAGACGATGAAGATATCATGCAGTGCTCTTCAGGAGAAAATGTACATCCAGGACTTCACAGTACAGATCTATCAAGTAATCTCCCTAATCATGAGGGACCTTCTCCTGACCAATCACGGACTGTTACAAGTATAGGTCAGAAAGGGGGTAAAATGTTTCACTGTGATAAAGCGTTCACAAAGAGATCAAGACTTCGCACAGGAGTGAAGCCATATTCATGTTCAGAATGTGGGAAATGTTTTACCAAGAAATCAAAACTTGTTTGCCACGTGAGAATTCATACAGGAGAGAAGCCATATTCATGTTCAGAATGTGGGAAATGTTTTACCCTGAAATCACACCTTGTTAGACATGAGAGAATTCACACAGGAGTGAAGCCATATTCATGTTCAGAATGTGGGAAATGTTTTACACTAAAAGCACACCTTGTTTGCCATGTGAGAATTCACACAGGCGAGAAGCCATATTCATGTTCAGAATGTGGGAAATGTTTTACACTAAAAGCACACCTTGTTTTCCATGAGAGAAGTCACACAGGAGAGAAGCCATATTCATGTTCGGAATGTGGGAATTCTTTTCAAAGAAAAAAACAACTCGTTACACATATGAGAATTCACACAGGAGAGAAGCCATATTCATGTTCAGAATGTGGAAAATGTTTTACAGAGAAATCAAGTCTTGTTTGCCATAAGAGAATTCACACAGGAGAGAAGCCTTTTTTATGTTCAGAATGTGGGAGACGTTTTACACAAAAGCCAAGTCTTGTTGCACATCAGAGAAGTCACACACGAAAGAAATAGAGAAGAGCAAATTACTTGAAATATGTTTTACCGTGTTTTTCGATTTATAAGACGCACCTGATGATAAGAGCACCTAGGTTTTTGAGGAGGAAAATAATAAAAAATATATTTTGAACCAAAAGATATGCTTTTGGTGGGTTTTGAATTAATGGTGGTCTATGGGTGACGCATTGTTATAGGGCATCTGTGGATGACGCACTGTTATAGTGGATCTGTGGATGACGCACTGTAATGGGGGATCTGTAGATGACGCACTGTTATGGGGTATCTGTGGATGACGCACAGTTATGGGGATCTGTGGATGACGCGCTGTTATGGGGGATCTGTGGATGACGCGCTGTTATGGGGGATCTGTGGATGACGCGCTGTTATGGGGGATCTGCGGATGACGCGCTGTTATGGGGGATCTGCGGATGACGCGCTGTTATGGGGATCTACGGATGACGCGCTGTTATGGGGGATCTGCGGATGACGCGCTGTTATGGGGGATCTGCGGATGACGCGCTGTTATAGGGGATCTGCGGATGACGCGCTGTTATGGGGGATCTGCGGATGACGCGCTGTTATGGGGGATCTGCGGATGACGCGCTGTTATGGGGGATCTGCGGATGACGCGCTGTTATGGGGGATCTGCGGATGACGCGCTGTTATGGGGGAGGGGGGGGGAGCAGGGTGCACTCCCCACCAATCAGCTGTATGGCCAGGCAGCACAGAGAAGGGGATCCTCCTGCTGCGCTGTGGTGTGTGAAGGATATGCGGGCTGGCGGCAGTACAGCGCATACAGAGAAGCCGCCGTCTGCCCGCCCAACTGAAAGCGCGGGCCGACAGCATCATTCAGCATTTAGTGAAGCCGCCATCCTGCCCGTCAGGTTCTGTTTAGTGCTGCAATGTATGCGCCGGCTGCCAGCCTGCGCTACTGTAATTCCCGCCCGCATTAAGTCCCGTCCTCCCCCCCACCCACAGTTCCATGGCAGCTTAGGAGCCGTTTGTGAGAGCTCCTGAGCTGCCGCAGCCTGCACATTTGGGGTCATCTTTCGTTTATAAGACGCACTGACTTTTTCCCTCCACATTGAAGGGAAAAACGTGCGTCTTTATAAAGCGAAAAATACGGTAATTAGGGTACAAATAAATTCAACCCAAATGGAAAGTGCTAAGATTGCGTGTTCACAAAGACATGATTAAACGTTTGACCATGCGCATCCGCCAGAATGGTGGACACATCGCACACGTCCTGTTAAAGACTTTTTAGGAAACCTTGAACTCGCTTATATATAGATATATTATCACAAACTAGATCACAAACTGAAAATTCCTGTGTGTTTTAGTAAATCTAGACAAGGTTGACCTAGCACATGACCTCCTTCCAACTGGAAAAGCCTGAGCTGAATTCAATATGATAAATTTCAAAATGGTGGTCGAACACCAAATAACACAGCCTCTCTACCAATTAATACTTTTATAGATTGGAAGTCAATTTTCAATAAATTGCACCAGTGAAAACTTTGTGTCTAGACTTTTGCTCACCCTGCACCTTAAAAAAAAAAAGAGTCTAAAAATAATCCCTTTTGGGGGGGGGGGGGCGGGAGTGTTTGGCAGTGTTTATACACGCATGGTGGTGTCAGAAGAAGCAATGGCTTGTTTTGAGCAAACATTCCAAAAATTCTCCCTTTTTTGGGAGCAAAATCTGTATAGTATTGACCCTGATAGACAAAGTAGGAGATGTGCATGTAGGGGTAGTACTAAAGGCAGCAGTACAATATGGAACCTGATGAACAAGGCAGGAGATGTGTGGATATATAGGGGTAGTAATAAAGGCAGCAGGGGCAGTAGTAGCTGCAGGGGCAGCAGTACAGTATGAAACCTAATAAACAAGGCAGGAGATCTGAGGCTGTGTAAGGGTAGTAGTAGCCACAGCAGTACAGCATAAAACCTGAGGTACAAGGCAGGAGATGTGTGGTTATATAAAGGTAGACATAAAGCCAGCAGGGGCAGTACTAGCGGCAGCAACACAGTATGAAACATGACAAACAATGCAGGGGATATGCACCTGTGTATGGGTAGTGGCAGGGGCAGTACTAGCTGCGGCAGCAGCACTGTATGGAAAATGGACAGGCAGACAGTGGCAGTGGTGCCAGTGATTAGCCACTAACAGCAATGGCAGATGTAGGCAGTAGAACCAGCCAAAGGTGTGTGATGATCCTCACGGATTTTCACAAATGTAATGTTTTCCACAGTTTTGGGGGATAGTTTGTCAGCTTTGGTATGATACTGCCATCTGGGAAGCTGAATACCCTCTATGACAGCACACTGGATGCTGGACAAGACAGTACACCAATAACAAACTGGGTCGATTCCTGCCACCCAGAAGTTCATGGGGCCAGGGTAGGTGGTTAAAAAAGGGCACAGCCCAGGAGCAATGGACCCTGGTTGTTTAGGTCATTCCAGTTTGCTGATGTGTGCTAGGTTGGTACAGCAGTTGAAAAAACTGTTTCATTCTATTCAGCAAATGATATTGGCTTCTTCAGGGCAAGGTGGTCAGCGACAAATGGACTGTTATATACTAGCTGACCCTGTGTGCTGGAGAACGGCTTCTCCCTGACTATTTACACTGACTGCAGTGAGCGCTGACAGCACTTCTGTCCGCTGGCTGGTTGATTAGTGAGTGCACCAGGGAGGTAGATGACAGGAGCTTTACATTATATAGGGGCAGATGAATGGATGCATGCAGTAGGGAGAGCACCTCACAGTCTTCTGGGTACAGTGGTGAATAAAATACCACTGCACACTCAGAATTAGATGCAATTAAAATATCTTTTATTTTTACAGTATATCCTCCAAATAAATTGGAATATTAAGACAATAATACCTTTTTAGCATAGGTGACTATTTTTTCTAACGTTTCGGTCAATATCCAGACTTTGTTCACAGAGTCACTGTCACTACCTCTTGCATGACGTTCTTCTCTACCTCTTGCATGACGTTCTTTGTTTTGGTTTCACTTTCTCATCTCCTTTCCTTCTCCCAGGTGTCACCTATTTAGACTAATTGTCTCCCTTTATATTCCCTCCCATACTGCCTCACTTTGCGGTTTATACTACTTCCTGGATGAGGTGTTCACTGCTGGAGCCTGCTGCTGCTGTTTGCTCAGATGTTTTTTTTGCTGGCTTGATTCTAGGTGACCCTGACTCCATCCGTATTAAGTGCAGGTAGCCGGCATGCAATAGTCTACCATCGAGACCCTTGCATGGGCATAGCAGTCAGGGAGAGCTCTTAGGGTTTTATAGGGCTCACCCATATGCTCCTTAGTTTGGGATCAAGCCATATGCTCCTTAGTTTGGGATCAAGCCAGTCGGATGTTTATTTATAAGTTCCAGCTATCTGCAACATCATCCGTGACATTATAAACCGCCATAACCGTCTTAAGCATGGATCCGGTTTCAGCCTTGATTGACCGCATGCAAGGTCTTTCGCTGGAGGTAGCAGATCTCCGTAAAACTGTGTCTCAGTTTCAGGTGACCGGTTCTTCTGGCGTTCATGGAGTTTGTTCCGAGCCTAAGACCTCGCTTCCGGATACGTTCTCCGGGGGTAGTGAGAATTTTGTTTGCTTTAGAGAGGCTTGCAAACTCCATTTTCGCCTACTTCCCCATTCCTCTGGTCATGAGGAGCAGAGGGTAGGGATCATCATCTCGCTGCTCAGGGATAACACTCAGTCTTGGGCCTTTTCGCTGCCGGTGGGGCAACGGCCCCTCCGATCGGTGGATGAATTTTTTGTAGCCCTGGGGCAGATATATGATGACCCGGATCGTATTTCTCTGGCTGAATCTAAACTGCGTCTTTTATGCCAGGGTAAACAGTCTGCAGAGATATATTGTTCTGAATTTCAGAGATGGGCAGCTGATACTGGTTGGAATGATGCTGCACTCCGAAGTCAATTTTGCCATGGTCTTTCGGAAAGATTGAAAGATGCATTTGCTTAGTTTTCATGAGAGACCAGCCTCGTTAGACTCTGCCATGTCTCTAGCTGTTCGTATTGACAGGCGTCTTAGAGAGAGAGAGAGGAGTCTACTCCTTCCTGTCATATTCAGCCCAATGACAGTGGGGCTGTCTCATTCAGTGCGCAGGGGTCTCAGTCTCTCTCAATCCCCTCTAAGGAGGAGGCCATGCAGCTGGGTTTGCTTGCCACTGATAGTAGAGGATTCAACTCTCAGAGGAGGGTTTGTTTCTGTTGTATGGGTATAAATCATTTGGCCAATGTTTACCCCTCTAGGAGATTCATGGAGTTTTCTGAGGAAAGAAAAAAAAACAAAGAAAAAAAACCTCTAAAAACTTTCCATTGGCTACTATTGACAAAGTTGATGCGGAAATTGAAGGTTTGCCGTTTGCTTGTAGTTCCCATTTTCTCCTACCTGCCAGCATGGCGCTAGACAGCAAGAACATTGTTTGTGAGATTTTTGTAGATAGTGGAGCAGCTGTCAATCTCATTGATAATCAATTTGCAATAACGCATGGTTTCCAGGTATGCACTTTGGAAAAGTATATACCTGTTTTTGCTATCGATTCCGCTCCACTTTCTCAAAGATCGTTAAAGGGCATAGTTCACAATATCCGTTTGACTGTGGGTGACGCTCATGTTGAGGATATGTCATGTTTCGTCCTAAGCGGATTACCTATTCCTTTAGTGTTGGGGCTACCCTGGCTCACTAAACATAACCCCACCATTGATTGGCAAGCAAGGCAAATAAATGGTTGGAGTGAGTTTTGCAGAGAGAATTGCCTCACGGCGTCTCTTTCAGAGGTTTCTACCAAGACTGTACCATCTTTTCTCTCTGAATTTTCGGATGTGTTTTCCGAGAGTGGTGTCCAGGAGTTGCCCCCTCATCGGGAGTACGACTGCCCTATTAATCTCATCCCAGGCGCCGAGCTGCCAAAATCACGTTTATACAATCTCTCCCAACCTGAAAGAGTCACTATGCGTACTTATTAGGGTTGTTGCGGGTATCGAAATTTCTAAACCCAATCGATACTTTTGTCCCGGTATCGATACGATACCGGGATTTCCGTTTTTTCGATACTGGGCTGCGCTTCTGCGCAGTCTAGTATCTCTGAACATGAGCGCGCTGCTATCGGCGCGCTCATGTTCTCTCTCAGCAGCACGGGGAGAAGGAAGCTGTCCTCCCTCCCCCTGTGCTGCTGCCGCTGCCACCAATGAGAAGAGAGGGGCGGAGGAGGGGCGGCAATGAGAAGAGAGGGGCGGAGGAGGGGCGGCAATGAGAAGAGAGGGGGTGGAGGAGGGGCGGCAATGAGAAGAGAGGGGCGGAGGAGGGGCGGGCGCACTGCGCCACCAATGATAGGATTACTATCGGAGCGATGGGAGGAGACATCAGCTTCACTAGTGGGCGTTCCTTTTCCCTGCGCTGCGATTGGACAGCGCTACAGCCAGGGAGAAGGAACGCCCACTAGTGAAGCTGATGTCTCCTCCCATCGCTCCGATAGTAATCAGCAGCATGTGGAGCAGGAGAGGAGACAGTAATGGGGCACTGCGGGCGAACGGAGCGGCGCCCAGGACTAAATGGTGAGTGCTGAGACATCGCTGGGCGCCGCTCTGTGTGGCCTAATAGTGAAAGTCTGGACTCATATACAGTAGTCAGTCTTTAACACATACAGGAGGCGGGTGCCGGCAGCAGAATCGCATTGCCGGCACCCTGCCCCTGACAGGGAGCTGCGATCAGCGGCAGTTAACTGCCGCTGATCTGCTAGTACCCGCCTCCTGTATAAAGGGGTAAAATCATTGGTGGTGCAGTGTGCCCCCCCCCCTCAATCCCCCCATCCCATTAAAATCATTGGTGGCACAGTGCGCCGGCCCCTCTCAACCCTCCAGTATTAAAATCATTGGTGGCAGTGGCCACAGGGACCTCTCCACTCCCCCTCATTGGTGGTGCAGTGGCAGCTTCTGATCGGAGCCCCAGCTGTGTAAGCCTGGGGCTCCAATCGGTTACCATGGCAGCCAGGACGCTACAGAAGCCCTGGTTGCCATGGTAACATCCCTGATGCTGTGTGCACAAAGCACAGAGCAGCAGGGACAGTGTGGAGTCCTATTCACCCTGATAGAGATCTATCAGGGTGAATAGGAAAAGGGATGAAAGATCCCAGGTTCTAGCCCCTAAGGGGGGAAATAGTTATTAAATAAAAAGTGAAAAAAAAAAAACACTAAAATATGAAGTATAAATCACCCCCCTTTTCCCAATTTCACATATAAAATATATAAATAAACATATTACATCGCCACGTCAGAAAAGTCCAAACTATTAAAATATAAAAAAAAAATCTAGGTGGTGAATGCCGGAACAGAAAAAATAAAATAAAAACTGCGCGATTCGCCATTTTTAAAAATGAGGAATGCACGTGGCTTTTTTTGTTTATTTTTTTCGCGTGGTATCGAATGGTATCGAGTATCGCAATACTTTTTCATGGTATCGAAACCGAATCAAAAATTTGGTATCGCAACAACTCTAGTACTTATATCTCTGAGAGCCTGAGAAAGGGACACATCCGACCCTCGAAGTCACCTGTTGCCGCTGTTTTTTTTTTTTTGTTAAGAAAAAAGATGGTTCTTTAAGACCTTGTTTGGATTTCAGGGAGCTGAACCGTATCACAATTTGTGACCCATATCCGCTTCCTCTGATCCCGGATCTGTTTAACCAGATTGTTGGGGCTAAAGTTTTTTCTAAGTTGGATTTGAGAGGGGCATACAACCTAGTCAGGGTCAGGGAAGGGGACGAATGGAAGACGGCCTTCAATACCCCTGAGGGTCATTTCGAGAATTTGGTTATGCCCTTTGGTTTGATGAATGCTCCGGCCGTCTTCCAACATTTTGTGAACAGCATTTTTTAGCATTTAATGGGGAAATTTGTACTGGTGTATCTAGATGTCATTTTGATTTTTTTTCTCCTGATTTCAAGACTCATCGGGACCACCTCTGTCAGGTCTTGCTGATTCTGCGGGAGAATAAATTGTGCGCTAAACTGGAAAAATGTGTGTTTGCAGTTCCGGAGATTCAATTTCTTGGTTTTCTTCTCTCCGCTTCTGGTTTTCGCATGGACCCTGAGAAGGTCCGCGCTGTGCTCGATTGGGAGCTTCCTGAGAATCAGAAGGCGCTGATGCGGTTTTTGGGTTTTGCCAATTATTACAGAAAGTTAATTTTGAATTATTCCTCTGTTGTTAATCCACTCACTGATATGACTAAAAAGGGGGTAGATTTTTCCTCGTGGTCGGTAGATGCGCTTAAAGCCTTTTCTAGTATCAAAGAGAGTTTTGCTTCCGCTCTCATTTTGGTACAACCTGATGTCTCTCTACCTTTTTATTGTTGAGGTGGACGCTTCCGAGGTGGGTGTGGGTGCGGTCTTATCTCAGGGCCCCTCTCCTGCCAAATGGCGACCGTGTGCCTTTTTCTCAAGGAAACTCTCCTCTGCAGAGAGAAATTACGATGTGGGAGATAGGGAGTTGTTGGCCATCAAATTAGCTTTTGAGGAATGGTGCCATTGGTTAGAGGGAGCCAGACACCCTATTACTGTGTTTACCGACCATAAGAATCTGGCCTACTTGGAATCGGCCAAGCGTCTGAACCCGAGACAGGCCAGAGTGTCTTTGTTCTTTTCTAGGTTTAACTTTGTTGTCACGTTCCGCCCTGGGGTTAAAAATGTGAAGGCGGATGCCCTGTCACATTGTTTTCCGGGAGGGGGGAACTTTGAAGACCCGGGTCCCATTTTGGTTGAAGGGGTGGTCGTCTCTGCTCTTTATCCTGATTTGGAGGCAGAGGTTCAGGCAGCCCAGGCAGAGGCTCCTGATCTTTGTCCTCCTGGGAGGTTGTTTGTGCCTCTCGCTTTATGACACAAGGTTTTTAAGGAGCACCACGATACTGTCCTTGCTGGACACCCGGGGAGTAGAGCCACAGTGGATCTCATTGCTCGGAGATTCTGGTGGCCGGCTCTTCGTAAGACGGTTGAGGGTTTTGTGGCAGCTTGCGAGACCTGGGCTCGTGCCACGGTCCCTCATTCACAGCCATGGGGTTCTCTCCTCCCGTTACCCATTCCTTCCCGTCCTTGGATGCATCTGTCCATGGACTTCATTACGGACCTGCCTCGTTCCTCGGGGAAGACTGTGATCCTGGTGGTAGTGGACCGTTTTAGCAAAATGGCGCATTTCATTCCCTTTCCTGGGTTACCCAATGCTAAGACGTTGGCGCAAGCGTTTGTTGATCACATTGTTAAACTGCATGGCATTCCTTCAGACATAGTTTCTGACAGGGGCACGCAATTTGTTTCCAGATTCTGGAAGGCTTTCTGTTCTCGCTTGGGGATTCGGTTGTCGTTCTCTTCTGCTTTTCACCCGCAGTCGAATGGTCAGACCGAACGCTTCAATCAGAATCTGCGCTGTTTTGTGGCGGAGAATCAGGAAGATTTGTATTCTTTTTTTGTCCCTTGCTGAGTTTGCTTTAAATAACCGTCGCCAGGAGTCCTCTGATAAGTCACCATTTTTTGGTGCATATGGGTTTCATCTGCAGTTTGGGACATTCTCTGGAGAGGGGTCTTCTGGTTTACCTGATGAGGAGAGATTTTCCTTGTCTTTGTCATTTATTTGGCAAAAGATTCAGGGTAATCTGAAGAGGGATGATTGAGGGATATAAGCGTGTGGCGGATAAGAGACGTGTGCCTGGTCCGGACCTGTATGTGGGTGATCTGGTGTGGTTGTCTACAAAGAATATCAAACTGAAGGTTCCCTCCTGGAAGTTGGGTCCTAAGTTTATTGGGCCTTACAAGATCTTGTCCATCATCAATCCCGTTGCCTTTCGTCTTGATCTTCCTCAGACTTGGAAGATCCATAATGTTTTTCACAGGTCCCTATTAAAACCTTATGTCCAACCCACTGTACCCTCGTCTTTACTTCCTCCTCCGATTGTTGCTGATGGTAATCTTGAATTTCAGTTCTCTAGGATTGTGGATTCTCGCATTATCCGCGGTTCTCTCCAGTACCTCGTTCATTGGGAGGGTTATGGCCCTGAGGAGAGGATGTGGGTCCCAGTGGCGGCCATTAAGGCCACTCGTCTCATCAGGGCTTTCCATAGGTCTCATCCTGAGAAGGTGGGCTCTGAGTGTCCGGAGTCCACCCGTAGATGGAGGGGTACTGTCACTGCCAGTTCTGTGAGAAGGTCTGGCAGACGTTCTTCTCTACCTCTTGCATGACGTTCTTTGTTTTGGTTTCACTTTCTCATCTCCTTTCCTTCTCCCAGGTGTCACCTATTTAGACTAATTGTCTCGCTTTATATTTCCTCCCATACTGCCTCACTTTGCGGTTTATACTACTTCCTGGATGAGGTGTTCACTGCTGGAGGCTGCTGCTGCTGTTTGCTCAGATAAGTCCTTTCCTTTATTTGTGTTTCCTTGCTGGCTTGATTCTAGGTGACCCTGACTCCGTCCGTATTAAGTGCAGGGAGCCGGTGGTCGTGTCCCCTCACTATTATAGGGTTTTCAGGTGTCACACAGTCTTAGGTACGTGGGCATGCAATCGTCTACCATCGAGACCCTTGCATGGGCATAGCAGTCAGGGAGAGCTCTTAGGGTTTTATAGGGCTCACCCATATTCTCCTTAGTTTGGGATCAAGCCAGTCAGATGTTTTATTTGATAGTTCCAGCTATCTGCAACATCATCCGTGACAGTCACTAGTGAGAGATAGAGAACATATGTAAGTGAACAAAATAGAAAATTTGCGATCTGCGCTACTCTTGAACAGCGCCATCTATTGGTTTCATAGTCTTATGACAAGAGTAATAGTAGAAGAAACGCCATGTGGAGGGGGAAGAGCATAGAATACAAATAGTAGAAGCAAAGGAGAGAGTTGAATAAGCAAATGAAGAATGGAAATGTTAATAGAGGAAGAAAAGGATGTATGTGCCAGAGAGAGAATGAATGAGCAATAGAGGATTCAAGTGCAGATGGAGAATTTGTGTGAAGAAGATTATGACTAGAAAAGGAGAGAGAGAGGGATGATGTATGTGGAAGTGGGTATTGTGAGGTGTAAGAAGAGAAAGTGGTGAGGAGGGGAGAAGGAGAAGAGGACAGTGGAAAGTGAAGAAAGCCTAAAAGAAGGGAAAAAAAGTGTGATGTTAGGGATAAATAGTGTAATGTGTGTGTGTGTGTGAGAGAGAGAGAGATTAGACAAAGGTGGAGAGGATGAAATAAAAAGTCAGAAAAAGTGGAAAATGTGAAAACCGTAAAAGAATGAAAAAATGAGAAAAATAAAATAAATGAAAAAATATATAAATGACAAACTACAGTGCGCTGAACACCGAAGACAGGTTTTCCTTAGCAACACTCATTCAGATTACTCTTACAACTTCTGAGCCTGTTTTTTTGGGGGGTTTTTTCAAATAAAAAAGGGTCCTATATTAATTAAAGGGAATCTGTCCTTAGGTACCTGTAACTAAAACCAGCTGCATGTTTCCATGTGCACCAGCCATATACAGCGCATGTGCCAAATGCACTGCAAGACTTCAGGGCTAGGTATGAGTATGTCTACACTGCCTGGTCCTGTCATGACATCAAGGCAAGTGAGCGAAGCTTCCGATGCAACACTGACACCTTTGTTGCACCCAGGGGCTAATCTGCATACAATGTACAGCATTATTTCTCTGAACTGGGGGTATGGAGATGGATGGGACATGAGTATTACACTCATTTCCCTAGTCATCTCCATGACAGCACATCCTGAGAATTAACAGAGAACCAAAAATTAGGGAGAGGCTACAGCACAGAGAACCTTGCACACAAATGGAGCTTTTTGCTGCCTTTCTTTCTTTGGGCTGCAGAACTGGATAAATACGTTTTTGTCAATTCTCCAACTTTTTGTTGCCTCTGAATGTTGTAGGACTGTTTGTCTGACATGTAGGTTATGGAATCAGACTTCTTGTTCACTACTAGGATTGGCACAAAAAAAAGGTATTATGATGTCTTGAGATCTATAAAAGGAGGTAACTACCTCAGGTCTAGTTTGAAAATTTATTTTTCGTCAAAAACTATCAAGAAGGGCTCCTGAATGTAAAGGGCTTGGAGCTCAGACACGTCTGGCTGAATATATTGGCTATTAATATGGCCTTAAAAGTAAGCCACCTAATGGAAATAGCATGTAAGGGCTCAAAGGGAGTTGAAGTTAAACCTAACAATACCATATTGAGGTTCCACAGGGCTACAATGTTTTTTATTCTAGGTCTTAGCCAGGGCCGTCTTTGCCGCAGGGCAAAAGGGGCAGCTGCCCCGGGCCCAGTTGCTCCTGGGGGCCCAAGGGAGCTCCGTTTCCCGACTCCCATTCACTAGTGACTGCATCACTAGATTAAAACATTCGGGGCCTGGGCCCCTGATGTTTTGTCCCAGGCCCCGAATGTCCTGCCTGCTAGGTACAACTGTATTGCCGTACACAGAACGGCAATACAATTGAATCTAATACACTAAGTTTAGAGGTGAAGGACCTGTGGTGACATCACAGGTCATGTGATCAGCAAAACAGGCTGTGATAGGATGACCTGGATGATGTCACCATCATGTGACCAGTGCAGGATTGGACCGGAGTGAAGAGGGGAAGGAGCCTAATGCTGATGTCTGTACATGAGGACTGGAGAGGTAAGTGAAGAGACAGGGACAGGCAGAGCAATGCTGGGAGTTGTAGTTATTTAACTGGGATGTATGTTAGGGCTGAAGGGAGGGATGTTATTGACATGGAACTGTGTGCTTGGGGTGGCTGGGGGAGGGAGTGATGTTATTTACATGGGACTGTATGTTGAAAGTGGATGGTGGGGGGAATGATGTTTATGTACATGGGACTTAAAGGGTTTCTGTCACCCCATTAAACAGTTTTTTTTTTTTTTTTTCATTAATAATAATTCCTATAGTGCGATCTCTTGATACATAATAAAATTAATCATTTTGATTCAGTAGATTTAGCTAAAAAACGATTTTTAAAATATGCTAATTACCTTGCTACCAGCAAGTAGGGCGGCTACTTGCTGGTAGCTGCCGCATCCTCCGTTCGTAATAACGCCCCCTCGGCATGCTGATTGACAGGGCCAGGGAAGGGAATCCTTCTCTGCTGGCGCTGTTCGAATTCGAAATCTCGCGCCTGCGCCGTACCTGGCTTCAATCGGCGCAGGCGCACTGAGAGGCGGCCGCTCGCTCGACCGCTCCATCCTCAATGCGCCTGCGTCGATGACGTCATCGCATACACCCGGAAGAGAAGACGCCGGCGTCTTCTCTTCCGGGTGTATGCGATGACGTCATCGACGCAGGCGCATTGAGGATGGAGCGGTCGAGCGAGCGGCCGCCTCTCAGTGCGCCTGCGCCGATTGAAGCCAGGTACGGCGCAGGCGCGAGATTTCGAATTCGAACAGCGCCAGCAGAGAAGGATTCCCTTCCCTGGCCCTGTCAATCAGCATGCCGAGGGGGCGTTATTACGAACGGAGGATGCGGCAGCTACCAGCAAGTAGCCGCCCTACTTGCTGGTAGCAAGGTAATCCGTTTCAAGGCTCTCACAAGCAGCCCCAAATGCATCAGTTTAACCCCAATGCATTCTGAATGCATTCGTTCGGCTCCGTACGGCCCCCCGTTCCGTTTTGGAGGCGGACCCCAAAATGCTGCAAGCAGCGTTTTTGTGTCCGTATGGCCTTGCGGAGCCAAACGGATCCGTCCTGACTTACAATGTAAGTAAATGGGGACGGATCCCTTTGCATTGACACAAAATGGTGCAATTGTAAACGGATTCGTCCCCCATTGACTTTCAATGTAAGTCAGGATGGATCCGTATTGGGACTTAGAAATTCAAATCTAATACAAACGAATCGGTCCTGAATGGATGCATTTGTTTGTATTATCGGTGTGGATCCGTCCTGTACAAGTACAGGACAGATCCGCACGAACGCAAGTGTGAAAGTAGCCTTAGGGGGTGATGCTTACATAGGATTGTGCGTTGGAGGCGGCTGGGGAGGAGGTGATGTTATTTACATGGGACTGTATGGTGGAGGGAGGATTATAACTCCAGGGGGCACTGCAGATCCAGGGGACATTATAGGCGGTCTTATTACTACTGGGGGCTCTATAGGAGGGTCTTATAGATCCGCCTTATTTCTACTAAGCGCACTATGGGGTCCTTATTACTACTGAGGGGTCTGTAGGGAGCTTTATTACCACTGGGGGAACAATAGGGGGCCTTATTTCTACTGGGGGGCTCTGTGAGGGTATTATTAATATGGGAGGGCTCTTCTAATAATGGGGGCATTGTTGAGGAGCATTATCACGGTTGGGGCAGTGTTACTAATGAGGACATTCTAGAAGGGAATTACTATTGGTGGGACTATGAGGGGCACTATTACTATGGGGGGCAGTAATGTTTCTTCAGGATAGTATTTGGGGGTATTGGGGGGGGGGGGGCAGGGGCGTAACTAAGGGATCATGGGCTCCGGTGCAAGAGTTCAGCTTGGGCGCAGGATAACACTGTGGGGACTCCAGTTGGGGGATAATGATAGAATGTGAGGAAGCTAAGATGTCTGTGTGTCACACTCTGCAGAGACGAGGCGGCTGAGAGAAGTTGTCCAAACCGAGTGGAGAAGAGGATGAGAGAGAAGATCTACAGAGAAGATGATGACAGAGAGCAGACGTCACCTGGAGGCCCTGGACGTGACAGGTAAGTGCTGCTGTATAGCAAGTACAGCAAAGTGGGGTGGGGGGGGGGGGGATCCAGGGGGCCCAAGTAAATTCTTGCCCAGGGTCCAATCAACATTAAAGACGGCCCTGGTCTTAGCCTATCTGCTGCTTTAAAAAATCTGGACACCCAAGATATATCAGAGAAGCAGATATTCTACAGAGCACTTGGAGCCAAGACCTGAACTCTGAGGGTGTTTGGGGTAATTCCCAGGTCTAAGCCTTTCTAAAGGAAATCCAGAATGAAGGGAATATTAGGAGATGATTGGTTAAAACTCCCACCACACCAGGATGCAAACTTTTTCCATACTTTTAAGTAGGCTTTAGACCTGTTTTGATTTTCCGCTGAGTGACAATGTTTGTACCACTCTCCCAGACAGACCTAATCTAAGTAGGATGTATTCTTCATAGTCCACACTGATTCCTTGAACATGCTGGGATTGGGGTGGTAAATTGGTCCCTGACATAATAGGTCTGAACTTTGGTTCAGTAGAATAGGGTCTGCCCAACTGAGGGATCTCAAAAGGGGTCCACTAGAATCAGAAACCACTAGACCAGTTTAGAGCTCCAGTTGTGACTAAAAGCATCTACTGCCGCAGGAGAATCCCTGGGATTGAGAGAGAAGGTAGGAGCATGGAGAACATCCACCATTAGGGTGCGACTCCGGGGACATGGTTTATGATAAGGGTTAGATAGGGTCAAATATATACAGACCCTCTCTCCCCCCTCCCTGCCCAGCTCTCTATGGTTTTATCACCATTTTTTTTTGTATCATTAGGGCTCATGTTTGTTAATACTTTGAATTATATTTTAGATGTAACATTAATAAAGATTCATTTTTCTGGCACTTTCAGTGAATCCACAACAGGAGTTCCCGACAGATCCTTGATCATCGGTAGGCTTCCCGAAAAAGGGACTATTTGCCCGGATCTAGTAATTGCCGACTTAGGAAGTCTGTTTTTACATTGAGCCACCCTTTTAGGAGCACCGCAGCTAAGGATGTTACGTTCTTCTCTGCCCAGCTGAAGATTTGCTGAGACAGGTTTTGCAGGTGGCTGTGTCTTAGCCCTCCTTGGTTTTTGAACAAATGCCACTGCTATCAAGTTCTCTGCATGAATTAAAACGTGACAATATCTTGTTTATTCTTGGGTTGCTTTCAAGACTTCCCAAATAGTTTGTAGTTCCTTGTAACCAGGTCCCCTGAAAGGCCTCTCGAACTCTATGGGCTCCCCAGCCCATAGAAATGGCATTTGTAGTCAATGAAAATATCTTTTCTTGTTTCCAGAAGATTCCGTTTTATTTCTTTTATGCACTTATATTGAGCTACTATATTCCGCAGAGCTTCACAGACATTAGCATCACTCTGTACCCAACGGGGGTCATAATCTAAGCTCCCTATCAGTATCTCTTTGGAGTGTGGGAGGAAGCCCACGCAAACATGGGGAGAATATACAAACTCCATGCAGATGTTCTTGGTCGGCTTTGAACTTAGGACCCCAGCGCTGCAAGGCACCAGTGCTAATCACTGAGATTCTCCAGATTTCTTTTCAGGCACCAACTCGGTGATCTCTTGACATCTCTGCTTAGGAAAATCTTCTAATCCAGAGTTGTGTGAGATCTGTTCCATCTTTTGAGAACAAAATACTGTAGAGGTATCATGTGGAATTTAGCCCAGGCCTTAGCAGGAATACATAAAGAGAGATTCCCTAAAATCTTCATACCTTCCCTGATTGGTACATATTGACCTGCTTTGGAATTGGCTTATTCTACTCTTTAGGTCCTGAATCTTCTGAGGAGGCAGAAAAAAAACTCTGGAGAGTGGAGTCTAGCAGAATACCCAGAAAAATCTTCCAGCTGTCTGGAAAGAGATTGGACCTCCTAGTTTATTATTCAACCTAAAGATTGGAGGTGAGATAAAATGGTCTGCAGATGATTGTGGAGAAGATTTTTGTTGTCTGCCACTATCACAAAGTCATCTAGGTATGGGATAACTAGTATCCTTTTTTTGCCTAAGGGTTGCTACTACCTCTACCATAATCTCAGTGAAGATTCTGGGTGCAGACGAGATCCCGAACAGAAGACAAATGAATTGAAAATGATGAGTGTGACCCTGCATCTGAACTGCAAACCTAAGAAAACGCCTTGACTGAGGATGGATTGGGATGTGATAATAGGCATCCTTTAGAACTAAGGTGGCCATTAGTGCCCCCTTTTGGATTTATTTGACTGCAAACTTCACCGTCTCCATTTTGAATTTGTGATATGAGATTAATTTTTTGGCGGCTTCAGATTCATAATACTCTTGAACTTGCCATTCTTCTTCTTGATTATGAAAATATGATAGTAGTGAAACGCTATTATCAGCGTAACCATCCCACTGCTATGTCTACTCAAACGATCGCTGCTCACAATTAAGGACGACGCTCTGAATGTGGCAGACGAGGAAATGGGGGGTGGGGGGACATTACTCAGGGTGATAGCCAGACCACCCAGAGTTCGTCTTCTCAGCGCGAATTGGACCATGAAGAGGAGGAGTGGGAGCTGGAGACAGTTGCCTCTGTTACAGAGGGTAGTACCAATGAAACTTTTTAATTCCATCTGTTAAGTGTGGATGGGCAGAAGCGGAGGAGGAGGAGATGGAGAGTCATCCTGATGTCGACATCGACGTCTTGCCTGTTGGTACTTTGGCACACATGGCTGACTTCATGTCAGGCTGCCTTTCCTGCGACCCTCGCTTTATACGCATTTTAGATAGCACGGATTACTGGGTGTTCACCCTTCTCGATCCCCACTACAAAGAGAACTTCTTATCTCTCATTCCTGTGGTGGAGAGGACGAGTAAAACGGTGCAATACCAGAAGGTACTTGTTGAGAGATTGCTCCAAAATTTTCCATCTGACAATGCGGCCAGCAGAGTCCATACTTCTTTAGGCAACCGAGGAAGTGAGACAAGGGGAACAGCAGCCCCAACAAAGGCAGGGCAACACTCTCCAAGGCATGGGACACTTTCATGACACCCCGCCAGCAATCTCACCCTGAAGCGTGGCCTAGTAGTACAAGGAGGGAAAAGTTTTGGAAGATGGTGAAGGAATACATAGCAGACCGTGTAAGGGTCCTAAATGATCCCTCAGTGCCTTACAACTACTGGGTAGTAGGCACGTTGTACCTAGGAGGAAAGGCCGGAGGAGAGCACATGGCCCCTGAAGGGTTTATTCCCTAAGTGTCTCTCTCCATCCACAGGAGAACACAATAGTGAAGAAGACATCGGGGGACTGTGTGACTCCCATCATCCATCTCCAGGAGTCAGGAGGGCGGAGCAGGACCCCTCACCCCATCACAGAGCCTCCCCCTCACTCCCTGATACATGAGCAGAAGATCCTAGAACTCACCCACAAGATGATGGAGCTGCTGACTGGAGAGGTGACACTGCTGGGAATGCTGGGAAATTCTCCAGTAACAGCACTGGAGGGGTCTGGGTGATGACGGTGTCATTTGTGTTGTCAGGTTCCTATAAGGTGTCAGGATGTCACTGTCTATTTCTCCATGAAGGAGTGGGAGTATATAGAAGGACACCAGGATCTGTACAAGGAGGCCATGATGGAGGAGCACCAGCCTCTTATATCACAAGGTAAGAGCAGTCATGTGCAGTGTATACACGTGTGTGCAGTGACATGTAATGGAGGAGCACCAGCCTCTTATATCACAATGTAAGAGCCGTCATGTGCAGTGTATACACGTGTGTGCAGTGACATGTAATGGAGGAGCACCAGCCTCTTATATCACAAGGTAAGACCCGTCATGTGCAGTGTATACACGTGTGTGCAGTGACATGTAATGGAGGAGCACCAGCCTCTTATATCACAAGGTAAGAGCCGCCATGTGCAGTGTATACACGTGTGTGCAGTGACATGTAATGGAGGAGCACCAGCCTCTTATATCACAGGGTAAGAGCCGTCATGTGCAGTGTCTTCACGTGTGTGCAGTGACATGTAATGGAGGAGCACCAGCCTCTTATATCACAAGTAGAGAAGAGCGAATCGAAGTTGACGAAGTGGAAATTGAAATGAATTTCAGGAAAAATTAAATTTGTACCAAAGTCGAAATTCCTCGTGCTTCGTGGTAACGAATGGTAGTTTTTCCTAAAATGGCTGCTGCACATGTTAGAACATGGAACTAAGAACTCTGGGAACAAGGAATCACCCACAATGCCAGTGGCGTAACTACCGGGGAAGCAGGGGAAGCGACTGCTTTGGGGCCCGGCACCCGACAGCGTGTCCTGTCTATCCCTGCAGAGCTGACAGGCTGAGGCACACACTCTGAGCTACGAGACCCTTGTATTTAAATCTCATTCAACATGTCTTTCAGAAAAGGCTCTCCTGGGATTCGAACTCTCGACCTTGCACACAGCTATGACAGCTGTATTACCAGTTACTTAAAAAAATAAAAATAAGACTTCTACTGTAGGTACCTTTTGATACCTAGTGTACATACACATGACAGCTGCCCCAGCACACTGTGTATGGATGTAGCTGAGCTGGGTGTGTTGGGGCAACTGTCATGTGTATGGTTGTACACTAGGTATCAAAGTTATCTACAGTAGAAGTCTTAAATATATATTTTTTTTAAGTAACTAGCTGTACAGCTATCATAGCTGTGTGGTTAGGTGCTTTGCCTCTGATACAGAAGGTCATGGGTTCAAATCCCATCTTAAACTTTTCTGAAAGACAGGCTAAATAGGAACACGAGCACCAAATCTTCAACACTAGAGGCTGCTGGGAGCACAGGAAGAGGCCTGCATCGCTGACATGGAGGTAAGTAGAAAAATTATTATTATTATATATATTTTTTTTAAATACCGCACTGTTACTTTACTGCCACGGGGAAGGGGGGGGCTATTGGCGCCATGATACTGGCACATGGAGGGGGGAGGAGAGAGGCACTTGATACTGGCACATTAGGGGGCAGGGGGAGAGGATGGCACTATGATATTGGCACATTGGGGGAGGAGGAGAGAGGCACTTGATACTGGCACATTAGGGGGCAGGGGGAGAGGATGGCACTATGATATTGGCACATGGGGGGGGGGGCAAGAAATGGACGAATCATGAGGGGCAGAAATGTTAAATTTGCCCAAATGTAGATTCGCTACCGGCCCTGGATAGGTGTATAGTGTGAATCCAGCACAGTAGTGTGTGTGGTGTATGTAGCAGAGCTGTATGCGACACAGGGATGTATAATGTGCACAGCAAGGCTACAGTGATATATAATGTGTGCAACAGTGATATATAATGTGCCACTCAGAGCTGTGTGTGTAGCAGAGCTGTGTATGTAAAATGTGCAACACAGTGATATATAATATGCCACTCAGAGCTGTGTGTGTAGCAGAGCTGTGTATGTAAAATGTGTAACACAGTGATCTATAATGTGCCACTCAGAGCTTTGTGTGTAGTAGAGCTGTGTATGTAAAATGTGTAACAGTGATATATAATGTGCCACTCAGAGCTGTGTATGTAAAATGTGCAACACAGTGATTATATAATGTGCCACTCAGAGCTGTGTGTGTAGCAGAGCTGTGTATGTAAAATGTGCCACTCAGAGCTGTGTGTGTAGCAGAGCTGTGTATGTAAAATGTGTAACACAGTAATATATAATGTGCCACTCAGAGCTGTGTGTGTAGCAGAGCTGTGTATGTAAAATGTGCAACACAGTGATATATAATGTGCCACTCAGAGCTGTGTGTGTAGCAGAGCTGTGTATGTAAAATGTGCAACACAGTGATATATAATGTGCCACTCAGAGCTGTGTGTGTAGCAGAGCTGTGTATGTAAAATGTGCCACTCAGAGCTGTGTGTGTAGCAGAGCTGTGTATGTAAAATGTGTAACACAGTGATATATAATGTGCCACGCAGAGCTGTGTGTGTAGCAGAGCTGTGTATGTAAAATGTGCAACACAGTGATATATAATGTGCCACTCAGAGCTGTGTGTGTAGCAGAGCTGTGTATGTAAAATGTGCCACTCAGAGCTGTGTGTGTAGCAGAGCTGTGTATGTAAAATGTGTAACACAGTGATATATAATGTGCCACTCAGAGCTGTGTGTGTAAAATGTGCAAAAACCCTGATGCTCTCAAAAAGAGCAAGCAACATAAAACATTGTAGTTTGATACCTTTTACCCCTTAAAGACCTGCCCATTTTCATTTTTACATTAGCCATAACCTTTTTATTTTTCCATTCACATAGTCATATGAGGGCTTTTTTTGTGTGGGACAAGATGCATTTTTTAAATGTCGCCACTTAATTTACCATGTCTTGTATCAGAAAGCAGGAAAAAAATAAATTCTTTGTGGGTTAAAAAAAATTTAACAAAAAACACACACAATTCCGCCAAGGTTTTTGATGTTTTGACATCACGGCGTTCACTAAAAGTGACGTCTTTATTCTGCGGCTCAATACGATACAAAACTTGTATAGTTTTTATTTGGTTTAATTACTTTAAAAAATTACTTTTCTATATTTCGGTCTATGTGAGGGATGGTTTTTGTGTAACGATCAGTAGTTTTCTTGGGGGGGGGGAGGGGGCCCCATACAAAAGTTTGCTGTGGGGCCCAGTCACTTCTAGTTACGCCCCTGCACAATGCCATGCATGCAGCCAGCATCTGTGATGTCACAGCCCTATAAATAGCCTCAGCCATCTTGGTTTCTGCCATCTTCCAGTGTACTTCGTGCAGGGAGAGATGTGACAGGTGCTAGGGACAGTGTTTAGGAAAGACTTTATTCTGAAAAAGAAAAACGATTGAGCAGTTCACGGAAAGATCATTCATATTGTAGGGAAAGGATAGGGAGGTATTATCCACACTATAGGGAGAGAGCAGGGACCAATAGGGGAGTGTAAAGCCTGGGTAATAGGAGCGATTACTATTACACCTTGCTGCACTAATTGGGGATCCACATTGCTCTAATACTACTGGGTTTAGGTTGCACTATACAGGGTGGGCCATTTAACCGCTTAACGCAGGATCGCGTTCCGGAGGCGGCAGCTGCAGGCAGAGTCACGCATATATGCGTCATCTCGCGAGACGCGAGATTTCCTGTGAACGCGCGCACACAGGATCGGAAGGTAAGCGAGTGGATCTGCAGCCTGCCAGCGTCGATCGTTCGCTGGCAGGCTGTAGATGCGATTTTTTTTAACCCCTAACAGGTATATTAGACGCTGTTTTGATAACAGCGTCTAATATACCTGCTACCTGGTCCTCTGGTGGTCCCTTTTGCTTGGATCGACCACCAGAGGACACAGGCAGCTCTGTAATATGTAGCACCAAACACCACTACACTACACCCCCCCCCCCGACACTTATTAACCCCTTATTAACCCCTGATCACCCCATATAGACTCCCTGATCACCCCCCCTGTCATTGATCACCCCCTTGTAAGGCTCCATTCAGACGTCCGTATGTTTTTTACGGATCCACGGATACATGGATCGGATCCGCAAAACACATACGGACGTCTGAATGGAGCCTTACAGGGGGGTGATCAATGACAGGGGGGGGATCACCCCATATAGACTCCCTGATCACCCCCCTGTCATTGATCACCCCCCTGTATGGCTCCATTCAGACGTCCGTATATTTTTTTACAGATCCACGGATACATGGATCGGATCCGCAAAACACATACGGACGTCTGAATGGAGCCTTACAGGGGGGTGATAAATGACAGGGGGGTGATAACCCCATATACACTCCCTAATCACCCCCCTGTCATTGATCACCCCCCTGTAAGGCTCCATTCAGACATTTTTTTGGCCCAAGTTAGCGGAAATATTTTCATTTTTTTTTTCTTCTTACAAAGTCTCATATTCCACTAACTTGTGACCAAAAATAAAATCTCACATGAACTCACCATACCCCTCACGGAATCCAAATGCGTAAAATTTTTTAGACATTTATATTCCAGACTTCTTCTCACGCTTTAGGGCCGCTAAAATGCCAGGGCAGTATAAATACCCCACATGTGACCCCATTTCGGAAAGAAGACACCCCAAGGTATTCCGTGAGGGGCATATGGAGTCCATGAAAGATTGAAATTTTTGTCCCAAGTTAGCGGAAAGGGAGACTTTGTGAGAAAAAAAAAATTAAAATAATTACCACTAACTTGTGCCAAAAAAATAATAATTCTATGAACTCGCCATGCCCCTCATTGAATACGTTGGGGTGTCTTCTTTCCAAAATGGGGTCACATGTGGGGTATTTATACTGCCCTGGCATTTTAGGGGCCCTAAAGCGTGAGAAGAAGTCTGGGATCCAAATGTCTAAAAATGCCCTCATAAAAGGAATTTGGGCCCCTTTGCGCATCTAGGCTGCAAAAAAGTGTCACACGTGGTATCTCCGTACTCAGGAGAAGTTGGGCAATGTGTTTTGGGGTGTCATTTTACATATACCCATGCTGGGTGAGAGAAATATCTCGGTCAAATGCCAACTTTGTATAAAAAAATGGGAAAAGTTGTCCTTTGCTGAGATATTTCTCTCACCCAGCATGGGTATATGTAAAATGACACCCCAAAACACATTGCCCAACTTCTCCTGAGTACAGCGATACCAGATGTGTGACACTTTTTTGCAGCCTAGGTGGGCAAAGGGGCCCACATTCCAAAGAGCACCTTTAGGATTTCACAGGTCATTTTTTACACATTTTGATTTCAAACTACTTACCACACATTAGGGCCCCTAGAATGCCAGGGCAGTATAACTACCCCACAAGTGACCCCATTTTGGAAAGAAGACACCCCAAGGTATTTCGTGATGGGCATAGTGAGTTCATGGAAGTTTTTTTTTTTGTCACAAGTTAGTGGAATATGAGACTTTGTAAGGAAAAAAAAATCAGCATTTTCCGCTAACTTGTGACAAAAAATAAAAAGTTCTATGAACTCACTATGCCCATTAGCGAATACCTTAGGGTGTCTACTTTCCGAAATGGGGTCATTTGTGGGGTGTTTGTACTGTCTGGCCCTTGTAGAACCTCAGGAAACATGACAGGTGCTCAGAAAGTCAGAGCTGCTTCAAAAAGCGGAAATTCACATTTTTGTACCATAGTTTGTAAACGCTATAACTTTTACCCAAACCATTTTTTTTTACCCAAACATTTTTTTTTTATCAAAGACATGTAGAACAATAAATTTAGAGAAAAATTTATATATGGATGTCGTTTTAAAAAAAAAAATTTACAACTGAAAGTGAAAAATGTCATTTTTTTGCAAAAATTTAGTTAAATTTCGATTAATAACAAAAAAAGTAAAAATGTCAGCAATGAAATACCACCAAATGAAAGCTCTATTAGTGAGAAGAAAAGGAGGTAAAATCCATTTGGGTGGTAAGTTGCATGACCGAGCAATAAACGGTGAAAGTAGTGTAGTGCAGAAGTGTAAAAAGTGGCCTGGTCATTAAGGGTGTTTTAAGCTCTGGGGGCTGAGGTGGTTAAATGGATACACCGTAATAAAATGGGAATGGTTGGTGATATTAACTTCCTGTTTGTGGCACATTAGTATATGTGAGGGGGGAAACTTTTCAAGATGGGTGGTGACCATGGTGGCCATTTTGAATCCAACTTTTTTTTTTTCAATAGGAAGAGGGTCATGTGACACATCAAACTTATTGGGAATTTCACACGGAAAACAATGGTGTGCTTGGTTTTAACGTAACTTTATTCTTTCATGAGTTATTTACAAGTTTCTCTTGGTTTACAGCCATTGACATGTCGCCGAGGTTAACACGTGAGGAGCGGATAGAAATTGTGTTGATGTCTGGTGAACGCAGTAACCGGGTCATTGCAGCAGATTTCAATGCAAGACACCCTACGAGACCACCCATCTCCCATGCTACAGTTAGCAAACTGCTTGCTAAGTTTCGTGAAACTTGTTCAGTGTTGGATTTGCCAAAATGTGGACGCATGAAATCTGTCTCTAATGAAGAAACATCAGTGGCTGTCCTAGCTTCATTCAGCAAGAGCCCACAGCGTAGCACTCGCCGCATGTCACTGGAGAGTGGCATTAGTCGAACATCCCTTCGGCGGATATTAGCTACTCACAAATGGCACCCTTACAAACTCCAGCTACTGCAGCATCTCAACGAGGATGACCCAGATCGGCGCACTGAATTTGCAGAATGGGCAAAACAAAAATTAGAACAGGACCCTCAGTTTACGCAGAAGATTTTGTTCAGTGATGAGGCAAACTTTTATGTGAATGGTGAAGTTAACAAACAAAACCACCGCTATTGGTCTGACACTAACCCACATTGGATAGATCCCTCCAAGACTGTTGGAACAAAAAAATTGATGATATGGTGTGGTATATGGGGTACAAAGATAGTGGGGCCATTCTTCATCAATGGAAACCTCAAGGCCACTGGATATGCAAAATTGCTACATGATGATGTGTTTCCCTCTTTATGCACTGAAGCTGGCATGTTCCCTGAGTTTTTCCAGCAAGATGGTGCACCACCACATTATGGGTGTCAGGTCCGAGCATTCCTAGATGAACAGTTTCCTGGAAAGTGGATTGGTCATCGTGGGCCAGTTAAATGGCCCCCAAGGTCTCCCGATCTGACCCCCTTAGACTTTTATCTTTGGGTTCATCTGAAGGCAATTGTCTATGCTCTGAAGATACGAGATGTGCAGCACCTGAAACTACGGATACTGGAAGCCTGTGCTAGCATTTCTCCTGCAGTGTTGCTATCAGTGTGTGAAGAGTGGGAGAAGAGGGTTGCATTGACAATCCAACACAATGGGCAGCACATTGAACACATTTTATAAGTGATCAGAAACTTGTAAATAACTCATGAAAAAATAAAGTTACGTTAAAACCAAGCACACCACAAAAGTTGGATTCAAAATGGCCGACTTCAAAATGTCCGCCATGGTCACCACCCATCTTGAAAAGTTTCCCCCCTCACATATACTAATGTGCCACAAACAGGAAGTTAATATCACCAACAATTCCCATTTTATTAAGGTGTATCCATATAAATGGCCCACCCTGTATTATACATCAGTAATTCCAGCAATCCTTGCTTGTTATTGGGGTGAAAGTGCTGTGTGATACAACCATTTTGGGGTGTATTAATAGGAAATATAAGTACATCCATTCGCCCTTGGGGTGGAATTCTGTGCGTCAATCTGCAGTTCAGGAGGTGGTGGCAATGAGCAGTGTGATGCAGTTCAAATTCTTTTACACGGAATCCGATGCATCAATCGGTAGTCCATCCCTGCTTCTGGGACGGAAGTACAGTCTGATACAACCCGTTTTGTGGAATATAGTTACACAAAAATAAAAAAATAAAATGTCATTAATAAATTGTAAATGAACACCCCTTCGTCTAACTGTTGTAGGAGTCGAAACTCTTTCAACCAATTGTCACTATTCGGCAGAGGGATGACTACTCTCTTGCCACCATGTTAGACCCTCGCTACTTGCCCAAAATGGGGGCCTTTTTTCCACCCGCTGACAGGGGGGATAAACTGAACTACTATGAAGACATCCTATGCAGTCAGTTGGCCGATGCCTATGTGTGCCATCTCCCATCCTCACGAAGGGCTGACCAGGGAGGCCCCTTGCGCTCACTTTCCAATGCCATGGTTGCTGGGGGGGGGGGTGTTAGAAGCAGTACTAGCTCCATCAGCAGCAACTTAAGTCTAGAGTCTGACTGATGAGCAGTTTTCTTCACCCTACTAGTGAAGAAACTACTCACTAGCAGAAGCAGCTAGACATCGAGCAGAACCTGAACCAGCAGGTGGTGGCATACTTGGACTGCACACTTCCACCCCCACAAAGATCCCCTGGACTACTGGGCAGACAATCGCTCGAAAAAAAAAAAAAAAAGTATGGCTCTCAGAACATGTCAACACAAAAACAAGATTTTATGCTATTCAAAAATGCTTTCACTGTGTAAAACTTAACAAAAATAAAAATGATAGACCTATTCAGTATCGCCACGTCCATAACAACCTGCTCTATAAAATTATTACATTATATGTCCCCTCACGTGAATGCTATAAAAAAAATTAAAACTGCAAAAACAGACATTTTTTGTCACCTCTCATTACAAAATGCATAATATTGAGTGATCAAAAAGTCATATATACCCCAAAATGGTACCAATGAAAATGTCGCCTCATCCCACAAAAAATGAACTCCCACATAAGGCCTCATGCACACGACCGTTGTGTGCATCCGTGGCCGTTGTTCCGTTTTCCGTGATTTTCTGCGGACCCATTGACTTTCAATGGGCCCGTTGAAAACTCGGAAAATGCACCGTTGTTCATCCGCGGCCGTGATCCGTGTTTCCTGTCCGTCAAAAAAATAGGACCTGTCCTATTTTTTTGACGGACAACGGTTCACGGACCCATTCAAGTCAATGGGTCCGTGAAAAAACACGGATGCACACAAAATTGGCATCTGCGTCCGTGGTCCGTGGCCATAGGCTACTTTCACACAGACTGATCCGCAGATCCGTCTGCAAAAAAGCTTTTTCAGAGCTGAGTTTTCACTTCGTGAAAACTCAGATCCGACAGTATATTCTAACACAGAGGCGTTCCCATAGTGATGGGGACGCTTCAAGTTAGAATATCCTACGAACTGTGTACATGACTGCTGCCTGGCAGCACCCGATCTCTTACAGGGGGCTGTGATCCGCACAATTAACCCCTCAGGTGCCGTACCTGAGGGGTTAATTGTGCGTATCATAGCCCCCTGTAAGAGATCAGGTGCTGCCAGGCAGGAGGGGGCACACCCCCCTCCCTTCCCAGTTTAAAATTCATTGGTGGCCAGTGGGCCCCCCCTCCCTCCCCTGTATTACAGTACATTCATTGGTGGCCAGTGGGCCCCCCCTCCCTCCCCTGTATTACAGTACATTCATTGGTGGCCAGTGGGCCTCCCCTCCCTCCCCTGTATTACAGTACATTCATTGGTGGCCAGTGGGCCCCCCTCCCTCCCCTGTATTACAGTACATTCATTGGTGGCCAGTGCGGCCCCCCCCTCCCTCCCCCTCCTCTGTGCGGCGCATTTCTTATAGCACAGACCTGTCACTTACCAGTAGGAGGAGAGCCCGGCCGGTCACAGACATCGCAGCTCGCAGGTAAGTATAATGCTTCTACAAATTGCTAAGTAACCATGGCAACCAGGACTGCAGTAGCGTCCTGGTTGCCATGGTTACCGATCGGAGTCCCAGCGATTAAACTGGGACTCCGATCGGAACTCTCCGCTGCCACCAATGATGGGGGGGGGGTTTTAATTAGGAGGGGGAGGGAGGGGGGCCGCACTGGCCACCAATGAATGTACTGTAATACAGGGGAGGGAGGGGGGGCCCACTGGCCACCAATGAATTTAAAACTGGGGAGGGAGGGGGGTGTGCCCCCTCCTGCCTGGCAGCTCCTGATCTCTTACAGGGGGCTATGATACACACAATTAACCCCTCAGGTGCGGCACCTGAGGGGTTAATTGTGCAGATCACAGCCCCCTGTAAGAGATCGGGTGCTGCCAGGCAGCAGGGGGCAGTCATGTACACAGTTCAAAGTATATTCTAACTTTTGAAGCGTCCCCATCACCATGGGAAAGCCTCTGTGTTAGAATATACTGTCGGATCTGAGTTTCACGATCTAACTCAAATCCGATGGTATATTCTAACATAGAGGCGTTCCCATGGTGATGGGGACGCTTCAAGTTAAAATATACCATCGGATTGGAGAAAACTCCGATCCGATGGTATAATAGGGACTCCTGACTTTACATTGAAAGTCAATGGGGGACGGATCCGTTTGCAATTGCACCATATTGTGTCAACGTCAAACGGATCCGTCCCCATTGACTTGCATTGTAAGTCAGGACGGATCCGTTTGGCTCTGCACGGCCAGGCGGACACCAAAACGAAAAAATTTTCATGTCCGTGGATCCTCCAAAAATCAAGGAAGACCCACGGATGAAAAAACTGTCACGGAACAACGGAAATCCAATTTGCGGACCGCAAAAAAAAACGTCCGTGTGCATGAGGCCTAAAACAAACTTTTAATTTTCACAGCCAAGTGTTTCCAAATTCCATAAAACACTTAGGGGGCCAAAGTGCTCAGTACACACCTTTAATATATTCTTTGAGGTGTGTAGTTTCCAAAATGGGGTCACTTTTTGAGGGTTTCCACTGTCTGGGTACGTCGGGGTCTCATCAAATACAAAATGGTGCCCAAAAAAACATTCTACCAAAATCTTCCCCCAAAAATCATATGGCGCTCCTTTCCTTCTGACCACGCCATGTGCCCCGACAGCAGTTTACTACCACATATGGGTTATTTCTGTAATCTGTAGAATCGGAGTAATATATACGTTAATTCTTGTGGAACACCTCAAGAGTTAACAAAGTTTTTAACATCAGTTTTGAATAATTTGAGGGGTGGAGCTTATTAAATGGGGTCATGAAGTACAATGTGTCATGAGAAAACTGTCTCTGAATGGCTTGGATAAGTAAAAGCGTTCCAAAGTTATTACCATATAAAGTGACAGGTCAGATTTGCAAAAATCGGCCTGGGATTTAAGGTGAAAAGTGGCTCCGTACTTAAAAGGTTACGTGACACACACACAACTGTCCACATGATATAACGTGACACCGGCTGTATTCTTCAGTTGCTTCTTTTTCTGATGCTCAGGTCACATTTTAGGCACATTTAGTAGTGGACAGGGTTCACATCAATGAGCCTTTTGAACATAGACCTGTCACTGGTTAACTGGTTGTCCTGCCTTGGGACACTTTTGGTAGGTAGTATTAACCAGCCCATATCTAGAACACTAGAAAGACAGCCCGCTCTGGAGATGATCTGACCCAGTCATCTGCACATCACACTTCAGCCCTAAACTCGCTCAGATACTTACTCTTACCGTCTCCTGATAATTAGTGGTATCAATGTTGTGGTTGATGGGTGTATATACTGAGACGGAAGTAACTGTCCTTGGAATGAATCTTTCTACAGAGGACGATGGGGGTTTCAGTGATCTCACAGGTTCCTGTTCCTGTCCAGCAGGGCGACAGTCTCTCTCATGGTGCCATCATGGGCTTACAGAAAATATCCAGTAAATATCATCTGATATTTTTCTTTATTCCCCATAACAGCTCCTTAGGATAAAGGAATAGTCTTCCCAGGGAAAGGAGATTTGGAGGAGGATATAAATGTAGAGTTTTCTCCAACTCCTCAATGCCTGGGTAGAGGAGACTGGGAGTAGTTGTTTTACTTCCTCCATGTACTTTGACTGATAAAGGTTTTCACTGTGAGCTACTTCATAAGCAGGGTGTCATTTGCTTCTGTAAGGTGCTCCTAAAAGGAACCCTCCCCTTCCCTGCCATATCTAATTCTATCCTCATCCGCACAATGTACTATGATGGAGAAGGAGCCATCTGCCCACTGCCTTCCATTATCTCTCATAGACCAGAGGTTACTGGTCACTGAAGTGAAGGAGCTGACCTATATACAGGAGGCCATGTATTCAGTCACTGTGTGCTTGTGTCTCCACAGATGGATGCCGGAGGAGAAATCCACCAGAGAGATGTCCCCGTCCTCTGTATTCCCAGGACTGTCCAGAGGAGAAGGTCCCAGAGAATCCTCAGGTAGATGGAGCTGAGCCCTATACACATCTATATAGTAGGGTCCTGCAGTAATAGAGGGGTCATAGATTGTGGGGGTCTCTTATGTGGATCTGTTAGATTTCCCACCTGTCTGCTGTGTTGTACTGAATTGTTACAGATGACAAATCGTGGGAAAGATCCAACTGAAATTAAAGTGGAGGATGAAGAAGAGAGGATGATGGGCGATCCCCCATGTCGGACCGAGGTGGAGGAGGACATTCCAGTGGATATCGCCACAGGTATGGAATCATGAATGAAGAAAGTGACTTCAGATTCTGTCCTTGGTGCCTTCAGGGCATGAGGAGAATCTGATCACCGGCTGGTGTGTTGCTCTTTGATTGGAGATGTCCCCATCACATCATGAAGTGTTCCCCTTATGCAGGTGACGGCGATCTCTGATCAGATTCTTCTCTGAACCCGGCTGTTCCTGCAGGACATGGCGGTCAATCACATCCACACACCCACTGGGGATTATGGGGGCACAGCTTTTGTGCCTGTGCGATTATGATGGACTACATGTACACTCAGGGCCGGTTTTAGACGAAATCAAAAGTAGGTCTCCAAATCTTGTAATAATGTACTAACAACACAGTTGCATTCTCTCGCTTCCGGCCCTCCCTCACAGATTTACATCCCATAAAGGTCCTCACACAGATTTGCACCCTCATGGCCCCAAAATATGCAGCATCCCCTCACAGCAATGAGTTCCCCTCATTCATTGCATCTGAGAGTGTTGAAAGCCAGAAGCAGGGGCTTCCTCTTAAGGTACACTTTCCCCCAGCGGAGATCGGGGAAAGCACCCTGTTCTAAAAATGAGCCACAGACTGTTCTAGGCTTCCAGGCTCATTGTTATTATATCCCAGTTCAGGTCACTAGGTGGCAGCACTGAACTGTGATACAATGATTTTTATGCAGAATAATGGAGCAATTTCCATTGATTGCAAGTTGTGGTCCACTTGGGGACCTAAAGAAAAAAGTAAAAATAAAAACTGAAATTATAAAAAAAATCTTAAAAAGTAAAATCACCCCACTTTCCCAAAAAATTAACAAAAAAAAGAAAATAACATTATGGCATCACCGCATGCGAAAACGCCCGTACTATTAATATATTTGAAAAAGTTAGCCCATATGGTGAATTGCAGGACAGAAAAAAAAATAAAAAAACGGCTGATTTTTCATGACTTTATCGCCCAAGAAAATTTTATAAAAAGTGATAATCATACACGACCAAAAATGGTATTTTAAAAATCTACAGATTGTCCCGCAAAAAACGAGCCCCCACTCATCTCCGTAGATATAACTATAAAAAAGTTATGAGGGTCAGAATATCGCAGTGATAAGAAATATTTTTATTTTTTTTTACAAAGTGAGTCCTGATGGGCTTGCTGAAGTGAGTGGGGCCTATAGAGGCCCTGAGCGGGGTGCTGCTGGGTTGCCACCTTTCCCAACAAAAAATAATGGTTAACGTTAAAAAGATTGGCATGGATTATTACGGGTGTTATTTGATAATATTTAACATTTTGCTCCATTTTATTTATATTTTTTTTTAAATAAAATCAAACTTTTCATATATCTCAGATGTATCATTTTAGATATTTTTCTAGTAATTACATATTTATTTTGTGACATACATTTTTTTTTTACAATTACTTTACTTGATTACTACAAAATATAAAATAAAATACTTCTTGCCTTTAACGTAGATGTTTGTGAGTTTGAACCCCAACAGAAACCTAAAAAAAAAAAAAAAAAAAGAGGCTAAATTAGACACAGGGTGTCCCCAAGCATACTGACAATGTTCATAGCACTGACTCCATGTATGGACACAGCCATATATGGAGTCAGAGCAGGGACTCCTAAGTCCCGAACTCTGGAGTCCCGACAGTGATCTGAAGCAGGCAGGGAGTCCCGTCTGTTCAGCGATCTGAAGCAGGGGGCCCCTTAGAGGATCGGGGCCCTGGGTAATTGCCCAGTTTGCACCACCTTCCCCCCACGCCGGCCCTGTCTACACCATTGTCCAGGAAAGGGTTAAGCATCATTTTGGGATAGTAAAGAGATATTAAAAATAATCCATACATTTTGTGTTTTTCTTCAAAATGGTTAAAGGAGTTTCTGCAGTGAGATTTCTTGAACATGATTATGGAGGCCACAAACCTGCCTGAGCTGTTCTTAACAGCCTTTAGAGAGATGGTACGGCAGCCACCATGGGCCATATTACATATAACAGTCAGAAGGGCAGGGGCTTCTTCAGGGTCCTGTACAGGGTTGTCACGATACCAAAATTTTGATTCGATTTCAATACCATAAAAAAGTATTGCGATACTCGATACCAATCGATACCACGCGAAAAAAATAAAATGCCAAAAAAGCCGCATGCATTCCACATTTTATGGAACGTCCGGCCCATAACAGAAGAGTCCTATCCTATTTTTCGAGGGACAAGGTGACAAAAAAAATGGCAAATCGCAGGTGTGGTGATATGTAATATGTTTATTTTTTATTGTTTATATCTTTTGTATGTAAATTGGCAAAGGGGGTGATTATATTTTGGTGTTTTTATTTTATTATTTTTTTACTTTTTATTTAAAGGGGTATTCCAGTTAACATAAATATAACTTATGTTTTAGACTAATTCATCATTAATAATTGCCTAATATAATGTAAATTTCACATATTTACCGTTCAGTAGTTATAAAAGTAGTTTCCTTCCTCTGCTACCCACTATGTTTCCTCATGGCATCGACCTGTAGCTCTGAGCCTTTGTTAGGTTGCGCATGCTCCGTGTGTTCCTATCAATTCTTGATGCAAATATCTCAGAGATGGTGATTCTCTGGGACTGGGGCCTAATTTCTGCAAGCAGTGAGCACAGGTAGCTCCCCCCTCTTCCTCAGCAAAACCTAACATAAACTAGAAGCGGGCCTAAGTCCATCTCCCAGCTTCCTACAAGGGCAGGGTCAGGATTGTTAACCCTGAATTATCCATACAAAACTATTGAGGAACAGTAGAAGATATCAAGAAACAATTTAACAGGTACCCTATTTTGGGGTACTGCAATTGTATCTTGAGGGATGTCTATCGGTGATAAATAGAGATGAGCGAATTTCAGGTTATGAAATTCGTTCATGCTTCGTTTACTGGTAAAAGGTGAAATGCATTATGGATTCCGTTACCACGGACCATAACGCAATTCTTAACCTTTTATTAGTTAACGAAGCGTGAACTAATTTCAAAATATGAAATTCGCTCATCTCCAGTGATAAATGTCATTCTAATCTTCTAATCCTGACTGTAAACGTAAGTAGATAACTGCAGTAAAGTGATCTGTACAAAGAAAAAAGAGGCTCCTATTACTAGGCTTAGTCGCCATTGTGAATACCGCAGGATTTTAGCATTTTTTTAAAATATAGATATTGACATGGAAAATTAAAAAATTGCACCCAAAATTCTTAAAAAAGACATTTAACATAAAGACATGATTTAAGCAACAGTTCATTTTCTGATGACACATTCCCTTGATTTGGTGGAGGTCCCAGCTCTGAGACCCGCACCGATTGCTAGCTGTGTGGTCAGAAGCGCTCAGCCGAGCACTGCTTCACAAGAAACTGTAGACGGTCTCAGCTTTTCTATTGATACCGTCTACAGTCTTGCGCTCTGCAGCAAAGGGGGAGGCAGCGCTCGGCTAAGTGCTTCTGACCCCTCGTTCTAGCAATCGATTCCTGGTCTCAAAGTTGGGACCCCCACCTATCAACACTTTTGATATGTCCCTATGACATATCAAAAATTACTTGCTGTATCATTGTATAGCGCACTTGGCATTTAAGGGCCAAATGTATTGGTAGAAGGCAGGCTTGTTTGGCAAAAAGCTAGATTTGTGTATTAAATATGTATTAAAAGTGGTGACCGGGTGTACAGCAGAATTCTCAACTTTATCAGAGAATTATACAAAGCCTTCTAAGGCTGGAATCACACGTTTGGTTTTTGGTGCAGTTTATTGAACTAAGGCCAGTGGTGAATTCAATGTGAATGGCGCTTACTTCCCATTCCAGCTGTATCCACTTCCAGCCTAAGGCCTCATGCACACAACTGTGTCCTTCTTGCGACCCACAATTTTTGGAATCCTCAAAACACTGCTGCCGTTCATGTGCGATGCATATTTTGTGGAACAGAATGTTCTGCCCTCAATAGAGAAGTGTCTGTGAAGGTTCTCATTTATCCAGGTCATGGTATATCTGTAAAGAATAAATCAAGGCAACTGGACTTACTGTAGATTTCTTGAAAACGTTTCACAATATTACCAATATCAATAGAGAAGTCCTATCCTTATCCATAGTCCTTATCCATGATATGGACAACAGGCCATGTTCTATTTTGTTTTTTGTGGGGCTGCGGAGTGGATGTTACAGAGTACTGTCCGCATCTTTTGTGGCCCCATTGAAGTGAATGGGTCCGCATCCGACCCACAAAAAATGTGGCTCAGATGCGGACCCAAACCATGGTTGTGTGCATGAGGCCTAATAGGAATGTTAGAAGTTTGTCTACTCTGTAGAGGAAAAAAAATACTAATTTCTATTTCTATTTTTAACAGAAGATCGCAGTAAGAATTCCGAGGTAAACCTCATGTTATCACTAAATTATAAAGCAGAAGATGAAGATGATATGCTGTGCTCTTCAGGAGAAAATGTACATCCAGGACTTCACAGTACAGATCTATCAAGTAATCTCCCTAATCATGAGGGACCTTCTACTGATCAATCATGGAATGTTACAAGTATAGGTCAGAAAGGGGGTAAAATTTTTCACTGTGATAAAGCCTTCACAAAGAGATCAAGACTTCCCACAGGCGTGAAGCCATATTCATGTTCAGAATGTGGGAAATGTTTTACCCGGAAATCACACCTTGTTTGCCATGTGAGAATTCACACAGGCGAGAAGCCATATTCATGTTCAGAATGTGGAAAATGTTTTGCAGAGAAAACAAATCTTGTTTACCATGAGAGAACTCACACAGGAGAGAAGCCATATTCATGTTCGGAATGTGGGAAATGTTTTAAAAGAAGAAAACAACTCGTTACACATCTGAGAATTCACACAGGAGAGAAGCCTTATTCATGTTCAGAAAGTGTGAAATGTTTTACAGATAAATCAATTCTTGTTTGCCATGAGAGAAGTTACACAGGAGAGAAGCCATATTCATGTTCAGAATGTGGGAAATGTTTTACCCGGAAATCACACCTTGTTAGACATGAGACAATTCACAAAGGAGTGAAGCCATATTCATGTTCAGAATGTGGGAAATGTTTTACACTAAAATCAAACCTTGTTTGCCATGTGAGAATTCACACAGGCGAGAAGCCATATTCATGTTCAGAATGTGGAAAATCTTTTACAGCCAAAACAAGTCTTGTTTGCCATGAGAGAATTCACACAGGAGAGAAGCCGTTTTTATGTTTAGAATGTGGGAGACGTTTTACACAAAAGCCAGGTCTTGTTGCACATCAGAGAAGTCACACACGAGAGAAATAGAGAAGAGCAAATTACTTGAAATATGTTTTACCGTTTTTTTCGATTTATAAGACGCACCTGATGATAAGACGCACCTAGGTTTTTGAGGAGGAAAATAAGAAAAAAAATATTTTGAACCAAAAGATATGCTTTTGGTGGGTTTTCAACTAATGGTGGTCTGTGGATGACGCACTGTTATGGGGGATCTGTGGATGACGCACTGTTATGGGGGATCTGTGGATGACGCACTGTTATGGGGGATCTGTGGATGACGCACTGTTATGGGGGATCTGTGGATGACGCACTGTTATGGGGGATCTGTGGATGACGCACTGTTATGGGGGATCTGTGGATGACGCACTGTAATGGGGATCTGTGGATGACGCACTGTAATGGGGGATCTGTGGATGACGCACTGTAATGGGGGATCTGTGGATGACGCACTGTTATGGGGGATCTGTGGACGACACTGTTATTTGATTATAACCTCCATCATCCTAAAGAATACACTGATGTACTGTACATTGGTGTATTCTTAAGGATACACTGTACCAATATTACCGTAGCTTACAGTAACTGATATGACTACCGTATAACCCCCCTCATCCATAGGAATGCACCCATGTACTGCAGTATATGGGTGGATTCCTATAGATGAGGGGAGTTATAGTCATATTTAAAATAAACACTGTCCAGGGACTGTTTTGTAATTGCCATGTGTCTATATGAAATATGACTATAACCCCCTCATCCATAGGCATCCACCCATATACTTCAGTACATGGGTGCATTCCTATGGATGAGGGGGTTATAGTCATATTTAATATAGACACATGCCAATTAGAGAAAAGTGTTTATTTTAAATTTGACTATAACCCCCCACATCCATAGGAATCCACCCATATACTGCAGTACATGGGTGGATTCCTATAGATGAGGAGGGTTATAGTCATTTTAATATAGACAAATAGGTATATAGCTGATTCGTGGAGGCGGCGGGGGGAAGGGGAAGCAGGATGCGCTCCCCACCAATCAGCTGGATGGCCAGGCAGCAAAGAGGAGAAGGGGATCCTCCTGCTGCGCTGTGGTGTGTGAAGGATGTGCGGGCTGGCGGCAGCACAGCTCATACAGAGAAGCCGCCAGTCCGCCCGCCCAACTGAAAGCGCGGGCCGACAGCATCATTCAGCATTTAGTGAAGCCGCCATCCCGCCCGTCAGGTTCTGTTTAGTGCCGCAATGTATGCGCCGGCTGCTAGCCTGCACTACTGTAATTCCAGTCCGCCCGCCCGCACTAAGCCCATCCGCCCTCCCACCCACAGTTCCATGGCAGCTTAGGAGCCATTAGTAAGAGCTCCTGAGCTGCCGCAGCTTGCACATTTGGGGTCATATTTCGTTTATAAGACTTGAACTGTCTTATATATAGATATATATCACAAACTGAAAATTCCAGTGTGTTTTAGTAAATCGAGCCATGGTTGACATAGCACATCACCTCCTTCCCACTGGAAAAGCCTGAGCTGAATTCAATATGATACATTTCAAAATGGTGGTCGAACACCAAATAACACAGCCTCTCTACCAATTAATACTTTTATAGATTGGAAGTCAATTTTCAATAAATTGCACCAGTGAAAACTTTGTGTCTAGACTTTTGCCTCACCCTGTACTTTAAAAAAAAAAAAAAACATTCCAAAAATTCTCCCTTTTTTGGGAGCAAAAGCAGTATAGTATTGACCCTGATAGACAAGGTAGGAGATGTGCGTTTAGGGGTAGTACTAAAGGCAGCAGTACAGTATGGATGAACAAGGCAGGAGATGTGTGGATATACAGTATAGGGGTAGTAATAAAGGCAGTAGTGCAGTATTAAACCTAATAAACCAGGCAGAAGATCTGAGGCTGTGTAAGGGTAGTAGTAGCCACAGCAGTACAGCATAAAACCTGAGGTACAAGGCAGGAGATGTGTGGTTATATAAAGGTAGACATAAAGCCAGCAGGGGCAGTAGTAGCGGCAGCAACACAGTATGAAACATGACAAACAACGCAGGAAATATGCACCTGTGTAGGGGTAGTAGTAGTGGCAGGGGCAGTACTAGCTGCAGCAGCAGCACTGTATGGAAAATGGAAAGGCAGACAGTGGCAGTGGTGCCAGTGATAAATAGCCACTAACAGCAATGGCAGATGTAGGCAGTAGCAGCAGCCAAAGGTGTGTGATAATCCTCACGGATTTTCACAAATGTAATGTTTTCCACACTTTTGGGGGATAATTTGTCAGCTCTCGTGTGATACTGCCATCTGGGGAGCTGAATATCCTCTATGACAGCACACTGGACGCTGGACAAGACAGTACACCAATAACAAACTGGGTCGATTCCTGACACCCAGAAGTTCATGGGGCCAGGGTAGGTGGTTAAAAAAGGGCACAGCCCAGGAACAATGGACCCTAGTTGTTTAGGTCATTCCAGTTTAATGGATGTATGCAGTAGGGAGAGCACCTCACAGTGAGCTGTCTTCTGGGTACAGTGGTGAATGAAGTACCACTGCACACTGTAAGAAGGAACAAGGAGCCGTCATTGATGAAAGATACGTGTCGCCGAGGTTCCTGGCCTCGGTGAGGTAAGAACCAGATTTTTCCCTGAAGTGTCAGTTTTGCAGTTGCAGGCTGACATTTCAGCTATTAGTATGGCTGTAAAGCCGATCCGGGCCGTTTCTTATTGGGAGCAGCCAAAGAGCAGGGTGGGTGGCTGTTCCCCACGGTTCCAGGCCGGGTTTTGGTTTGGGATAAAAACCCAGCCAGAGGTCTCAGCTGGGTGGATTATCCTCCATCTGTTAGTGGAGCTCTGTCAGTCTCGGTGTTGGAGCCTGAGCGTTTGGGCCGGGACTAGGTCTGCTATATTGTTTGGGGACAAAGCACGTGGACTACTGCTTCATCCAAGAACTTAGGTGCTGCAGCCTGGTGTGAACAAACACCAGACTCAAAGTGACTGTTTTTCTTTGAAACTTTTGTTTTTTCTCCGACACAAGTGCATGTCCTACATTAAGCCGTCAAGGTTACGACCCGTGTCCCCAGACAAAATGGAGGCGATCGTGAAGGCCCTCGTGGAGGCTAACTTGCAGCAGCGGGAGGCTAACAAGCAGCAACAAGAAACTAACCAGCTGCTATTGCAACATGTAATGGCGTTGCAGGCGGCAGGAGCGTCCCAGAATGTCCACAATGCCCGGAAAGCTGTCCGCGCGGCGATTCCGAAGATGACCCCCTCGGATGATGTTGAGACCTATCTGGCGGTCTTCGAAAAAGTGGCCGTGAGGGGAAAGTTACCCCGAGACCAGTGGGCTGAGGTCGTTGCTCGGTTCCTGGCGTCTGGTTTCGAAAAAGTGGCCGTGAGGGGAAAGTTACCCCGAGACCAGTGGGCTGAGGTCATTGCTCTGTTCCTGGCGTCTGGTCCCCAGCAATTATTGTTTGATCTCCCCAATGATCAGGCGGCCGACTATCCGACAGTAAAAGATGAGATCCTGGAGAGACTCGGGGTGAATGTATTGGTCCGGGCCCAGAGGGTGCATCAGTGGGAATTTAACCCGGCTGAACCCGCCAGACCACAATATCATGATCTGCTGCACTGTTTAAAAAGATGTCTGCAGCCTGACATGTTGACTCCCACTGCTATGTTGGATCGGCTGTGGGTGGATGTGTTTTGGAGGGCTTTGCCGTACCCTCTCCAGCACTGGATCGGCCAGGTGTCTCCGAATAATGCCCTGGAGATGGTCGACCCGGTGGAGCACTATGAGGCCACCAGAAATGTACAGGGTGGTTCTTTTGGGAGGGGGCCAGTTAAACGCCGGAACACCCGGCGTCTGATGCCAGCCAAACCCGCCCGGGACGTACCCCCTGCAGACCCAGCCCCGGTGGTCTGCCGGCGGTGTCACGAACCTGGACATATAAGAGCTGACTGTCCCCATCGAGGTGAACCCATGGATACACACTATGGCTACCGTCACTCATTGTATGCCAGAAAGCTATGTGCCACAGGTACCTCCGAGACAATAGTCACCTGTGCCAGGTGGAAGTGGGGGACACTCTAGCGGTGGCATTGTTGGATTCAGGGAGCCTGGTGTCCCTGGTAAGAGCTGCCCTGGTGCGGCCGGCCGAGTATACTGGCCGAAGAGTCGGCGTTGTCTGCATTCATGGGGACTTAAAGGAGTATCCCACCGCCCAGGTCTCTCTGTCAATGGTGGCCAGCAGGTGGATGCATGAGGTGGCTGTCGCCACAAAGTTACCGTATGAGTTGATAATTGGGAGAGACTTCCCCGGGTTCCCAGCACTCTGGCCGGATACGAAAGTTACCGATACCCAGGAGACAGATGTAACCCTAGCAGAGTGGCCTGGCTCAGGGGGGAGTCAGACGGGCCAGCAGTAGGGGTGACCGCCACTTCGGTGGAAGAGGGGGAGACAACCCCGTTAAGTGTGATGGTGGGAGACGTGGAGGACTTGCCGCCGGGTCCTGAGCTGGCAGATCTCATTGTCTCTGGGGATAATTTTGGTACAGCACAACACCAGGACCCGACTCTATCCCGAGCCTGGGAGAATGTAGAAGTAGTTGAGGGTGAGCCGCAACAACCGGGGGCCGAGTCTATGTTCATCCGTTTTGTGGTTCAACAGGAGATGCTGTACTGGGTAAATAAACTACGGGGTAAGCATATTGAACAGCTGGTGGTGCCCAAGGCATATCGCAAGCTCGTGTTGGCGTTAGCCCAGCAACATGTTCTTGGGGGACACCTGGGCCAGCAGAAAACGCAGGTCTGGATTTTACAGCGGTTCTACTAGCCCAGTGTATTCAGAGAGGTAGAAGAGTATTGCAAGTCTTGCCTAACCAGCCCCCAGCCACATTTCCGTAGTCCTCTGGTCCCTCTCCCGATTATTGAGGTTCCATTCGAGCGGATCGCTATGGATCTCATAGGCCCAGTACCGAAGTCAGCTAGAGAGCACCAGCACATCCTGGTCATTCTAGACTATGCCACGCGTTACCCGGAGGCGGTGCCACTGCATCATACATCAGCCAAACTCATAGCTAAGGAGTTAATGAAGATGTTTTCTAGAGTGGGTCTGCCTAAGGAGGTTCTAACTGACCAAGGTACCCCGTTTATGTCCAAGATCATGAGGGAACTCTGTAAGTTGCGCCACATAAAACAGTTACGGACATCCGTGTATCATCCGCAAACGGATGGCCTGGTAGAGAGGTTTAACCAGACGTTAAAAAATATGTTGAAAAGAGTGCTGTCTAAAGATGGGAGGGACTGGGACCTCCTTCTGCCCTATCTCATGTTCGCAGTGCGAGAAGTGCCCCAGGCCTCTACCGCGTTCTCGCCCTTCGAACTGCAATACGGCAGACACCCTCGCGGTTTATTGGACGTCGCCAAAGAGGCGTGGGAACACCAACCCACACCGCACAAAAGTGTTGGTGAGTACGTCACCCAGATGCAGGGATGGATGGAAACAGTGTTACCTCTGGTTAGGGAGCATATGGAGGCAGCGCAGCAAGCCCAGAGTAGGGTCTATAATCGGCAGGCTCGGGTCCGAAACTTTAAATCGGGTGTTGGTTCTGGTACCGACTGTAGACAGTAAGTTCCTAGCTAGGTGGCAGGGGCCCTAGGAGGTACTTGAAAAAATTGGAGAGGTAGATTACAAAGTACACCAGCCAGCGAGGCGAAAGCCGTAGCAGGTGTACAATGTGAATCTGCTCAAGCCATGGAAGGAAAGGGAAACCTGTACGGAAGACAGCCCACGACCAGGGTTCCTAGGGGAAGCGGTTTCGGCCCCTCAGTCTGAAGCAGGGGAAGCAGTTGCCACAGTGAAAATTGCTGACAGCCTCTCCTCTCAACAGGCTCAGGAAGCCAGGGAGTTCATTAGTCGGAACACAGATGTGTTCTCAGACCTCCCTGGACGCACGTCCGTAATCCGGCATGACATTATCACTGAGCCTAAGGCTGGGTTCACACGAGCGGATGCCGTGCGTGGCATCCGCTCCGTGAAAGAGTGCCAAGACCCGATGCAGACTGCAGAGGCACGGAGCATTAACATGACTGATAATGCTCCGTGCCTCTCTGTGACCTCTTTACTATGAAATCACAGTTGTCACTGTGATTTCGTAGTAAAGAGGTCACAGAGAGGCACGGAGCATTATCAGTCATGTTAATGCTCCGTGCCTCTGCAGTCTGCATCGGGTCTTGGCACTCTTTCACGGAGCGGATGCCACGCACGGCATCTGCTCGTGTGAACCCAGCCTAAGGCAAAAGTCCGGTTAAAACCGTACCTGGTATCCGAGGCTCGGCGACAAGCCATCACAGGGGAAGTGCAGCTAATGCTCCAGCTGGGTGTCATTGAGGAGTCAAAAAGTGAGTGGGCCAGTCCGATAGTATTAATACCCAAACCAGACGGGACATTGCGGTTCTGTAATGACTTCCGCAAACTTAATGAGGTGTCCAAGTTTGACGCGTATCCTATGCCCCGAGTAGATGAGCTTATTGAAAAGTTGGGCCAAGCCTGGTATTTTTCTGTGTTGGACCTCTCCAAAGGGTACTGGCAGGTACCCTTGACGGAGGCTGCCAAAGAAAAAACGGCTTTCGTCACGCCAGAGGGGCTGTATCAGTACAACGTATTACCATTTGGTCTACATGGCGCTCCCGCCACGTTTCAAAGGCTAATGGATATTGTACTCCGTCCACATCGTCGATACGCTTTGGCGTACCTGGACGATATCGCTGTCCATAGCACCGACTGGGAAAGTCACCTACCTAAAGTACAGGCTGTAGTGGATTCCCTTAGGAAGGCTGGCTTAACCGCTAACCCAAAAAAGTGTGCGATAGGGTTAGAAGAGACCAAGTACCTGGGGTATGTAATTGGGCGCGGAATGATCAAACCTCAGGTGAACAAAATTGAGGCAATTAGGAATTGGCCCCGACCTGTCACTACTTGGCAAGTAAAGTCATTCCTGGGTATGGTGGGGGGTACTATATGAGGTTTGTCCCCAATTTTGCTACAGTCGATGCACCATTGACAGGCCTTTTGAAGGGACTCAAGTCAGTGACGGTCCACTGGAATGAGCAGGCGGAAAAGGCTTTCTCCGCTTTGAAGTCAGCCCTGTGTGGGTCCCCGGTATTGTTGACACCTGACTTCAAAAGGGAGTTTATAGTGCAGACCGATGCCTCCGAGGTAGGTCTCGGTGCTGTACTGTCTCAAGATGTTGTCCAATGAATGATGATGGAGGCAGCATGTCCGGTACAAAAATCCCTTTATTGGGAACCGCTTAGGTAAACAAACGTGTAAAAGGTTGTTACGTTTCGGCTAACACATAGCCTTTATCAAACACCAAGTGTTATCCAAAAGATCCTGTTTAAAAACCCTAAGCCACTCCCACACTCACGGCTGTGGCCAATTACAGATTCATTTACTAGCTCACTATGTCTCAGGTGTGCAGATATGTGCGTATTTATAATATCATAGTGGTCACCCATATAAAACATAAGATCCAGCCACACACATACCTTCATGATGCACGCTTCCAGCGCGTCACCTCGGCAGCCAGCACGCATGTCCGGGGAGGAGGGGCCATGTGCTCACGTGTCCGTCGCTAGTCACATGATCACAAGCTAACACGCCCCAGTGATCACAGTGACGTCGGAGCTCCTCCCAATCCCCACCCAGTCAGCGCATCGTTGTCAGGGACGCGCAGAAGGCCGCCCGCCCTCGTCTATGCCGCCTGTGTAGGTATCTCATGCAAACTCGCCAGCGATCATAGCAGAGGGGGGCCTGTTCTTCAATCAAGTGGATCATGAAGCAGTGTTAACTGGAATAAAAGCCAGTGAATATCAGTGTATATAAGATCGGTGAAAAAAACTGTTATCAATTACAAACACTATACAGATTACAGATTCCTATAAACGTCACTAGGATCTCCTACAAATTCCCCACATGGAAATCCAAATTCATCCCAAAGGGCTGGAGCGCCCTCAATTCGAAGATCCACTGCAGCTCCTTTTTACGCAGGATCCGATCCCTATCACCCCCACGTCTCATTTTACCAACTGAAGCTATGATTCGGAACAGAAGCTGGTTGACCGAGTGTCCACGTTCCAAGAAATGTTTTGCCACAGGCTTGTCTACTTGGGCCCTTCTAATATTGCTTTTGTGGGAATTGATCTGTTCCCGGGCTTCCATTGTGGTCTCACCTATGTAGATGAGACCACATGGGCACCTGATCATATACACTACATCACGTGACCTACATGTGAAGAAATCCTTGATTTTGTAAGTTTTGCCACTATAGGGATGGGCAAAGGTATCTCCCTTCACCATGTTGCCGCAGTTGCAACAGCCAAGGCAAGGATAGTATCCTAACTTCCTTGGCGACAGATACCTTTGTCCATCACCCCGGGCCTCCCCAGCCTCAGTCTTAACCAGCTTGTCATGTAGGTTGGCACCTCTTTTGTACGCCATCATGGGGAAACTCTCAAATTCAACTATCTCGGGTAACCCTTTCTGTAGAATATGCCACTCCTTACGTATGATGCGTGCTATGTCTCCACTATTGGCTCCATACGTGGAAACAAAAGGGATCCGTTTCAGGTCCCTACCTCTCTTCTTCCCTTGGAACGTGGGCTCGCGATCAACAGCCCCCACCCTCTGTGATATCCTCTCCACTAGTTTACGCGGATAACCCCTGTCCAGGAATTTCTTCCCCATCTCATCCACTCTTATCTCAAACAGCTTCTCTCCAGACACCACCCGTCTCACCCTCAACAGTTGGCTCCAGAGCAGTGACTCCACCATCCGTCGTGGATGGTTACTGTCAAACTTCAGTAAATTATTCCTGTCTGTGGGTTTATGAAAAATATCTGTCTCAATTACCCCATCCCTGAGGTGTACCATCACATCTAAGAATTGCAATTCGACTGGGGATACTGTCATGGTGAATTCTAGACCTGGTACCATACTGTTGAGGTGCTGAAAAAATAGTTGCAATTCATCACTAGATCCACCCCAAATCACAAAGATGTTGTCGATGTAGCGCCACCAACACCGAGCCCCCCCAAACAAGGTCGACCTATAGATAAGTTTGTCCTCCACCTCCGCCATGAACATGTTGGCATACGTGGGTGCCACGTTCGAGATGTTGACGGGGAGGAGCATCCCGATGTCTTCCTCAGCCGGAAGCTCACCTCAGCCGAGACTAGGTACAGTACAAATGGGCACTCGAGTCTCTCCTACACTACTCATGAACAGCGCCATCTATTGGTTTTATAGTCTTATGACAAGAGTAATAGTAGAAGAAACGCCATGTGGAGGGGGCAGAGCATAGAATACAAATAGTAGAAGCACAGGAGAGAGTTGAATAAGCAAATGAAGAATGGAAATGTTAATAGAGGAAGAATAGGATGTATGTGCCAGAGAGAGAATGAATGAATGAGCAATAGAGGATTCAAGTGCAGATGGAGAATTTGTGTGAAGAAGATTATGAGTAGAAAAGGAGAGAGAGAGGGGGATGATGTATGTGGAAGTGGGAATTGTGTGGTGTAAGAAGAGAAAGTGGTGAGGAGGGGAGAAGGAGAAGAGGAAAGTGGAAAGTGAAGAAAGCATAAAAAAAGGAAAAAAATGTGTGATGTTAGGGATAAATAGTGTAATGTGTATGAAAATGTGTGTGTGTGAGAGAGCGAGATTAGACAATAGTGGAGAGAGGATGAAATAAAAAGTCAGAAAAAGTGGAAAATGTGAAAACAGTGAAAGAATGAAAAAATGAGAAAAATAAATAAATAAAAATAATGACAAACTACAGTGCGCTGAACACCGAAGACAGGTTTTCCTTAGCAACACTCATTCAGATTACTCTTAATACTTCTGAGCCTGTTTTTTTTTTTTTTTCATATAAAAAAGGGTCCTATATTAATTAAAGGGAATCTGTCCTTAGGTACCTGTAACTAAAACCAGCTGCATGTTTCCATGTGCACCAGCCATATACAGCGCATGTGCCGAATGCACTGCAAGACTTCAGGGCCAGGTATGAGTATGTCTACACTGCCTGGTCCTGTCAAGACATCAAGGCAAGTGAGCGAAGCTTCCGATGCAACACTGACACATTTTGTTGCACCAAGTGGCTAATCTGCATACAATGTACAGCATTATTTCTCTGAAGTGGGGGTATGGAGATGGATGGGACATGAGTATTACACTCATTTCCCAAGTCGTCTCCGTGACAGCACATCCTGAGAATTAACAGAGAACCAAAAATTAGGGAGAGGCTACAGCACAGAGAACCTTGCACACAAATGGAGCTTTTTGCTGCCTTTCTTTCTTTGGGCTGCAGAACTGGATAAATACGTTTTTGTCAATTCTCCAACTTTTTGTTGCCTCTGAATGTTGTAGGACTGTTTGTCTGACATGTAGGTTATATATCAGAAAAGCAGGTATTCTACAGAGCACTCGGAGCCGAGACCTGAACTCTAAGGGGTGTTTGGGGTAATTCCCAGGTCTAAGCCTTCCTAAAGGAAATCCAGAATGAAGGGAATATTAGGAGATAATTGATTAAAACTCCCACCACACCAGGATGCAAACTTTATTCATACTTTTAAGTAGGCTTTAGACCTGTTTGACTTTCCGCTGAGTGACAATGTTTGTACCACTCTCTCAGACAGACCTAATCTAAGTAGGATGTATTCTTCATAGTCCACACTGATTCCTTGAACATGCTGGGATTGGGGTGGTAAATTGGTCCCTGACATAATAGGTCTGATCTTTGGTTCAGAAGAATAGTGTCCCCCCAACTGAGGGATCTCAAAAAGAGCCACTAGAATCAGAAACCACTAGACCAGTTTAGAGGTCCAGTTGTGACTAAAAGCATCTACTGCCGCAGGAGAATCCCTGGGATTGAGAGAGAAGGTAGGAGCATGGAGAACATCCACCATTAGGGTGTGACTCCGGGGACAGGGTTTATGATGAGGGTTAGATAGGGACAAATATATACAGACCCTCTCTCCCCCCTCCCTGCCCAGCTCTCTATGGTTTTATCAGCATTTTTTTTGTATCATTAGGGCTCATGTTTGTTAATACTTTGAATTATATTTTAGATGTAACATTAATAAAGATTCATTTTTATGGCACTTTCAGTGAATCCAGAACAGGAGTTCCTTACAGATCCTTGATCACCGGGAAGGCTTCCCGAAAAAGGGAATATTTGCCCGGATCTAGTAATTGCCGACTTAGAAAGTCTGCTTTTACATTGAGCCACCCTTTTAGGAGCACCGCAGCTAAGGATGTTATGTTCTTCTCTGCCCAGCTAAAGATTTGCTGAGACAGGTTTTGCAGGTGGCTGTGTCTTAGCCCTCCTTGGTTTTTGAACAAATGCCACTGCTGTTAAGTTCTCTGCATGAATTAAGACATGACAATATCTTGTTTATTCTTGGGTTGCTTTCAAGGCTTCCCAAATAGTTTGTAGTTCCTTGTAACGGGGTCCCCTGAAAGGCCCCTCAAACTCTATGGGCTCCCCAGCCCATAAAAATGGCATCTGTTGTCAATGAAAATATCTTTTCTTGTTTCCAGAAGATTCCGTTTTATTTCTTTTATGCACTTATATTGAGCTACTATATTCCGCAGAGCTTTACAGACATTAGCATCACTCTGTACCCAACGGGGGTCATAATCTAAGCTCCCTATCAGTATCTCTTTGGAGTGTGGGAGGAAGCCCACGCAAACATGGGGAGAATATACAAACTCCATGCAGATGTTCTTGGTCGGCTTTGAACTTAGGACCCCAGCGCTGCAAGGCACCAGTGCTAATCACTGAGATTCTCCAGATTTCTTTTCAGGATCCACCAACTCGGGGATCTCTTGACATCTCTGCTTAGGACAATCTTCTAATCCAGAGTTGTGTGAGATCTGTTCCATCTTTTGAGAACAAAATACTGTAGAGGTCTCATGTGGAATTGAGCCCAGGCCTTAGCAGGAATACATAAAGAGAGATTCCCTAAAATCTTCATACCTTCCCTGATTGGTACATATTGGCCTGCTTTGAAATTGGCTTATTCTACTCTTTAGGTCCTGAATCTTCTGAGGAAGCGAGACAAGGGGAACAGCAGTTCCAACAAAGGCAGGGCAACACTCTCCAAGGCATGGGACACTTTCATGACACCCCGCCAGCAACTTCACCCTGAAGCGTGGCCTAGTGGTACAAGGAGGGAAAAGTTTTGGAAGATGCTGAAGGAATACATAGCAGACCGTGTCAGGGTCCTAAATGATCCCTCAGTGCCTTACAACTACTGGGTGTCCAAGCTGGACACGTGGCACGAACTTGCACTCTACGCCTTGGAGGTGCTGGCCTGCGCTGCTGCCAGCGTTTTGTCTGAGTGTGTATTTAGTGATGCTGGTGGCATTATAACAGATAAGCGTATCCGCTTGTCCACTGGCAATGCTGACAGGTTGACTCAGATAAAAAATAAACAAGGCCTGGATTGCCCCTGACTTCTTAACGCCACCAGAGGAGAGCTGAGCTAATGATGAACATAAAGGCAAATTCAATCTATCATTTATAATGTACTCAATCTACTGTAGTGTATTCCCATGCACCTTTTCCACCACAAAAGAGTGTATGGTTGAATCTTTTCTTCTCCTCCTCCTCCTCCTCCTCCTCCTCATCCAGATTGTACATATTGCCTCCACTCTAATTTTTTTAATAGGGTCAGCTCAACTGCAGACCCCCAACAAATTTTTTTTTATAGGGTCAGCTGAACAGCATGCACTCTCATATAATGTTTTAGAGCGTCAGCTTACCTGAAGGCACTCGCAAATAATGTTTTAGAGCGTCAGCTGAAAAACATGCACTCGCATATAATGTTTTAGAGCGTCATTTGAACAGCAAGAACTCGCATATAATGTTTTTGAGCAGCAGCTCACCAGCAGGCACTCGCATATAATGTTTTAGAGCTTACAGAGTTCCCTCATGACCTTGGACATAAATGGGGTCCCTTGGTCAGTCAGAACCTCCTTAGGCAGACCCACTCAAGAAAACATCTCTATTAACTCCTTAGCTATGAGTTTGGCTGATGCATGACGCAGTGGCACCGCCTCCGGGTACCGAGTGGCATAATCGAGGATGACCAAGATGTATTGGTGCCTTCTAGCAGACTTCGGTACTGGACCTATGAGATCCATAGCGATCCGCTCAAATGGAACATCAATAATTGGGAGAGGGACCAGAGGACTACGGAAATGTGGCTGGGGGCTGGTTATCTGGCAGGTTGGGCAAGACTTGCAATACTCTTCCACCTCTCTGAACACACGGCTAGTAGAACCGATGTAGAATCCAGTTCTGCGTTTTTTGCTGGCCCAGGTGTCCCCCAAGAACATGTTGGTGGGCTAACGCCAACACGAGCTTGCGATACGCCTTAGGCACCACCAGTTTTTCAATATGCTCACCCCGTAGTTGATTTACCTGGTACAGCATCTCCTGTTGAACCACAAAATGGGGGAACATAGACTCGGCCCCTGGTTGTTGCCGCTCACCCTCAACTACTACCACATTCTCCCAGGCTCAGGATAGAGTCTGGTCCTTGTGCTGTGCTGTACCAAAATTATCTCTGGAGACGTTGAGGTCTGCCAACTCCGGACTCAGCGGCAAGTTTTCCACATCTCCCACCATCACACTTAGCGGGGTTGTCTCCCCCTCTTCAACCGAAGTGGTGGTCACCCCTACCGCTGGCCCTTCGGACTCAAGTTCCCAGGGTTCTGGTCTCCCCCCTGACCCGGGCCACTCTGCTAGGGTTACGTCTGTCTCCTGAGTATCGGTAACTTCTGTATCCGGCGATAGTGCCGGGAAACCGGGGAAGTCTCTCCCAATTATGAGTTCATACTGTAATTTTGTGGCGACGGCCACCTCATGAGTCCACCTGCTGGCCACAGTTGATAGAGAGACCAGGGCGGTGGTGTGGCGAAACCAACCTCGCCACTGGGTTTTGGAGAGGACTGGCTGCTGGCCTCTTGCCCCTGAATTATGGGCCATATACTAACTCTTAAACCCCATGGCGATTTGACTGTGTTTGTGGCATCTGAGCGCTCAGATCCAAGCCATATGGGGACATGTAGGGTTTTGAGATGTGTGACAGAACCATCTGTCTGTGCAATTGTATTGTATGTTATGTGAGGGTACCCAGTTAGCTCATTTTATTGTATTCATGTTGTCTGAGTGCCATTCACCTAATAATATGCACTCAGACTTGAGCTGTCTGGGAATGTGTTAAATGTCTATGTATATTGTAAAGGGTGGGACATTGTATGTTTGAGTAAGTGATGTCTGTTCCATTGTCCCCACGTGTGTATTGGTGATTTCTCTTTGTCTTGAGAGATAATTGGATTACGCCACGGGTGTCTCCAGGGCAGAGAGGAGGAAACCATGATGCATTGTGGGGATGTATTGTCTCTGTAAAACCTGCTTGAGCTAGATTGCCAGGCTGCCAGCCAGGGCCCAAAAGATACTTTTACTAACTTTTCAACCCCTGGTCTGATTCATGCCATTTTGTAATATGTTGTTCCCCTGAATGGATTGATTGTGAATATGTAATTTTTATGTGAATGTGATGTATGGTTTTAGAGTTATGAAAGTTAGGTAGAAAGTATGTTTTAACTGTATGTGTAATTGAGTTTCCTCTCAGGATAAGGGGAGGGAATATGTGGGATGTAACTGATATGTGATTGGTTGTTTTATACCTCCCTGTGGGCGGACCTGTATTTGCAAACAACTGTAATAAAAACCAGGCTGGGTGTGCCAGCACCTGAGACCACTGCTTGACCCTCAACACGGAGCCTTGTCTCGTTATTGGGGGGATCCGCTGTATGCTGTTAGAAGACCGATTGCCAGAAGTGTAAGCTGATCCATGTTCGTCTGCTAGCAGCTTTTCGTGAGGTTCCAGTTTGGAGTGCTATTTTGTATCCAGTTCGGTCGTTTGGTGTTCTGCAGTAGCTGTGCCTGTCTCTCAGAAAGGGGCATATCGCCTAAACGGATTTTAACCCCTTGTCTGCTGAAACGGTCCGTTACAGGTGGGATAGTCCTTTAAGTCTCCATGAATACACACTATGCCGACCTTTCGGCCAGTATACTTGGCGGACCGTACCAGGGCAGCTCTTACCAGGGACACCAGGCTCCCTGAATACAGCAGAGCCACCGCCAGGGTGTCCCCCACTTCCACCTGGCACAGGTGGCTATTGTCTATAGTCTCGTAGGTTCCTGTGGCACACAACTTCCAGTCGGCCCTTATGTGACCAGGCTCCTGACATTGCCAGAAGACCACCGGGGCTGGGTCTACAGGGGGCACGTCCCAGGCGGGCTTGGCTGGCACCGGCCGCCGGGTCTGGGGTGGATATTTATGGGGTTTGACTGGCCCCCTCCCAAAATAACCCCCCTGTGGATTTCCGGTGGCCTCGTAGCGCTTCACCAGGTCGACCATCTCATTACCAGGAGACACCTGGGGATCCAGTGCTGGAGGGGGTACAGCAAAGCACTCCAGAACACATCCGCCAAGAGATGGTCCAGCATAGCAGTGGGGATCAGTATGTCAGGCTGCAGCCATTTTTGCAAACTGTGTAACAGGTCATAATACTGCGGTCTGGCGGGTTCAGCCAGGTTCAATTCCCACTGATGCACTCGCTGGGCCTGGACCAACACATTCACCCACAATCTCGACAGGATCTCACCTTTTACGGCCGCTTGATCATCGGGGAGATCGAAAAAAACTTGCTGGCGTCCAGATGCCAGGAATGGAGCGACAAACTCAGCCCACTGGTCTCGGGGTAACTTTTCCCTCACGGCCACCTTTTCGAACAACGCCAGATAGGTCTCGACGTCATCAGAGGGGGTCATCTTAGGAATCACCGCACGGACAGTTTTCCAGGCATCGTGGACGTTCAGGGATGCTCCTGCCGCTTGCAATGCCATCACATGTTGCAATAGCAGCTGGTTAGTTTCCTGCTGCTGCTTGTTAGCCTCCCGCTGCTGCAAGTTCGCCTCCACGAGGGCCTTCACGACCGCCTCCATTTTGTCAGGGGGCCTTCAGGCCTGACTCACTGCATTTGCCCGCATCCGACACCAATTGTGAGGATTTGCTCTGGTAGACAGGCTTGCGGACGCAGTATAGAGGCAACGACAACGTCTTTAACTTAAACAGCTCGGTGTTTATTCACACATAAGGATAAGCAAAACAAAAAGTCAGTTTCAAGGAAAACAGTCACCTTGAGTCTGGTGTTTGTTCACACCATGCAGCAATGCAGAAGTCCTTGGACATAGCAGAAAGTGCCTGCTCTCATGCCAACAAGGTAGCAGGCCTTTACCCAGGCCCAAACTCCCATGTCCCAACACAGAGACTGACAGAGCTTCACTGTCAGAGAGGAGTAAATTCTCACCACCTGACAGTGCTGCCTGTGTTTTATAGCCCAAACCAAGACCCGGCCTGGAACATGGGGAGAAGCCACCCACCCTACACTTTGGCTGCTCCCAGTAAGAGCCGGCCCGGATTGGCTTTACAGCCATACTAAAGAGAAAGACCATGTCCGCCAGCACTAGCTGCCACTGACACATGAAATTACCAGCTCTTACCTCAACAAGGCCAGGACAAATCTCAGTGACACATACCTTCCGTCAATGACGGACCCTTGCGACTTTCTACACTAGATATAAGAGTTTGGGGTTTGCTTCCCATTATTACATCTGTGACATAAGTGCTATATCTGATCTATGTACCCCATGTACAGTACAGACCAAAAGTTTGGACACACCTTCTCATTCAAAGAGTTTTCTTTATTTTCATGACTATGAAAATTGTAGATTCCCACTGAAGGCAACAAAACTATGAATTAACACATGTAGAATTATATACATAACAAACAAGTGTGAAACAACTGAAAATATGTCATATTCTAGGTTCTTCAAAGTAGCCACCTTTTGCTTTGATTACTGCTTTGCACACTCTTGGCATTCTCTTGATGAGCCTCAAGAGGTAGCCCCCTGAAATGGTTTTCACTTCACAGGTGTGCCCTGTCAGGTTTAATAAGTGGGATTTCTTGCCTTATAAATGCAGTTGGGACCATCAGTTGCGTTGAGGAGAAGTCAGGTGGATACACAGCTGATAGTCCTACTGAATAGACTGTTAGAATTGGTATTATGGCAAGAAAAAAGCAGCTAAGTAAAGAAAAACGAGTGGCCATCATTACTTTAAGAAATGAAGGTCAGTCAGTCAGCTGAAAAATTGGGAAAACTTTGAAAGTAAGGGCTATTTGACCAGGAAGGAGAGTGATGGGGTACTGCGCCAGATGACCTGGCCTCCACAGTCACCGGACCTGAACCCAATCGAGATGGTTTGGGGTGAGCTGGACCGCAGAGTGAAGGCAAAAGGGCCAACAAGTGCTAAGCATCTCTGGGAACTCCTTCAAGACTGTTGGAAGACCATTTCAGGGGACTACCTCTTGAAGCTCATCAAGAGAATGCCAAGAGTGTGCAAAGCAGTAATCAAAGCAAAAGGTGGCTACTTTGAAGAACCTAGAATATGACATATTTTCAGTTGTTTCACACTTGTTTGTTATGTATATAATTCCACATGTGTTAATTCATAGTTTTGATGCCTTCATAGTCATGAAAATAAAGAAAACTCTTTGAATGAAAAGGTGTGTCCAAACATTTGGTCTGTACTGTATATCTTTTCTGGATCATTTTCCATCGTACCTCTTTCTCCTTATTATTGTATTTAAATTATATATTTTGACTAATAAAGATTATTATACATGTCATAGTCCCATTGATCTTTCTTTTGGTTAGGATCTAACTTGGATAATATGAGGTGGTTGTAGGTTTTGAAGACCGGTAATTTACAGCCTGGCGGGCTCAACTAAAACAGCGACACCTACCTGCTATTACCCTAAAATAAGGAACAACCGTTTGGGTGTGTGGTGCAGGCTAGCCTGCGGTACAGCACAACAGCTTAAAATCTTATTATACTCTATAGTATTCACCTCCAAAAACTGGTCACGTAGCACGTGCCTTAGTGTTTCTTCTGAGTAAACGCCAGCCTGGCTTGAGTTTGTGGTGAAGTTTATCAGCTCTCCGGTGTGAACTGTGAAGTCCTTGTAATAAACAGGTAACAATTATTGTGGCCTGACACAAACAAAAACCCTAACTACAGGCCTGGTCTCAGTCTCTAGTATTCTAGCTGCCAACACTGCAGTGAGATGTGTGCACGATCAGTCTTACTGAACCAAGTCTGCTCTTCATCAGCTGGTAACTGTTAATCGAACAAAGGCTTTTCCAACAAGCGTGTGGTCCCGCAGTATATGTTCCTCTGCTCCTCAGTGTTCCTGGCAGCAATCCTCCTTCCTCTGGACGGGATCAGGGTCTTGGACACCATCAGCTTTACTTGGCTGCAGCTCTGGTCACTGAAGGATGCTCCCACACCTGGATGTCGATTGATTCTCTCCTCACACAGGTCCTCAGTCTCCCAGCTTCACCCCAAGATGGATGAACCTTCACTTCTTTCCAGACTTGTTGTTTAGCTCCACCCCTGATGTGTTCAATATCACATGAAATGCAGTCTGTTTTTGTACTTAGGAAACAGCGGCATCTTGTGGCCAAACGGCAGAATGTCTGTCCATATCATTTAACTTTAGTTACACAAACAGTGTTCACACAATGAGGGCTGTTTCCCCATCTCACACATGATGCAAATTACATAGGGAACAGGAAACACTATACAGTTATGTCTGATTCAGTGTATTCCAATGCAGTGCTGCCACCTGCAGGCAGCATTAGAATATACTAGTAATTAGCATGGAAGCCTTGCACAAGCTCAGGCCTATTACTGGCACAGATCGTCTTCCCCGATCTCAGCCAGAGTAATGCTTCATTCACACAGTCAGTGTTCGGTCAGTGATTTCCATCAGTGATTTCGAGCCAAAACCAGGTGTGGCTCTAAACGCAGAAAAGGGGCAGATCTTTCCCTTATGGCCTCATGCACACGACAGTGTTTTTTCACTGTCAGTGATTTGGCTTCAGTGGTCCGTGTCCGATTTTGCTTCAGTTGTGTTTCCTTGTGTCTTCCTTTTTTTTTGTCCGACAGGGGAAAAAAAAGGAAGGTTAATGAAAAGTGTAATTTTATTGCACCAAGGTCTTGTAGAAAAAAACGGACGCGGACACGGATGACATACCAGTTGTGCATCCGTTTTTTTTTTTGACGGATCCATTGACTTGAATGGGTCTGTCCTCCGTTTTCCACTGACAAGAATAGGACCAGTTACATTTTTTTCATGGACTGGAATCACAGATCACGCTGTAGAGCTGGGTTGTTCTTGTGCAATTATATATATTATTTATTTATTACTTGTAATATTCCTCACACTGAGGTTTTATTGAAAAAAAATCTAATAAAATGTTTGGAAAGAAAAATCATGTTAAAAATGAAAAAAAATAAATAAATCATGATGTATATTCATTATTCTACGAGCACAGCCCACATAAGAGAGCGACCTACTGGCCAGTACTTATTATAGACAAAATACTTATAATTCATCATAAAGAAGGAGGCAGGACACATATGAAAAAAATACACTACTCACAAAAAGTTAGGGACATTTGGCTTGTAGGTGAAATTTCAGGATGAACCTAAAATGCCCTCTAACCTTTACAGGTGAACTTAATGTGACCTTCTCTAAACTTCTGAATGCACATGTCCAACTATTCAATGTTTCAGTACGTTTTGCACAACTTGCTGTTCTCTAACAAGGAGCTTTCTCCACACAGCGGGCATGTACTGGAGGAGTCTAGAAGTGGGCTGATTATTCAGCTGATCTCTCCTGTGTGCTGTGTTCTGACTAATCGAGTGCCGAGTCATGGACCTATCAGGTTCTGATCCATGTACTCGGCTATCTATTTAAACCCTTGCTGGCAATACACCCTGGCCAGTTATAGGTTTTCCTTGCTGTGCTCCTGTTGCTATTTTGCTGTTTTGGATTGATACTTTTGGATTTGACTTCGGCTTGACTTGGACCACTCTCTGCTCTGTGATTTGGTACTGTATTGACCTCCCGGTCTTGACTTTTTTCTGCACGACCTCTCTCTTTGTGTTTGTCTGTTTTTGGGTTCCAGTTGAGTGTACAGGTTCCTGCAGTTTTAACCTCGAGTGCTTGGTTTGAATCCCTGCACCTACCAGCATAGGGACTGTTGACTAGTGTGGACTTAGGGCTTGCTCTGCAATTAGGCAGGGACAGCAGGTTGGGTGCAAGTTAGGGCTCACAGTGTAAATGTGTTTTCTTTGCCTACTGTGCTGACAGGTTCATTTAGAATTGGTATTAAAACAGTCCTCCTCATCATGCAGTTTACATTTTGACATCATGAAACCAAGATGACACCTAACAATTGATCAACAGTACCTCTCCATTGCAAGGCTTCAAGCAGGATGTTCTCAGACGGAAGTGGCTACTGAGCTTAGAGTGTCACAGAGTGTCGTCAGCAGGTTGTATCAGAGATACAGGGAGACTGGAAGAGTCACAGAAAGTGGGCGTCCTTTGGCCACATCCAACACTGATGACCGCTTTATTGTGAACAATGCCCTGCAGAACCGGATGATAAATACCACACAACTCCAGGCACATATAAGGGAGGTGAGAGGCACCCAAGTGTCATGTCAGATGTTTACATCAGCCTGGTCTGCATGCTAGACAACCTGTAAGGGTGTCTAACCATACCACCAGGCACAGGAGTCATCGTCTTGCATGGGCCAGGGAGCATCTACGCTGGATTAGGAACCAGTGGGCCTCAGTGCTGTTCACTGATGAAAGTTGATTCACGCTGAGCAGAAATGATGGCCGCCAATGATATTGGAGAAGTCAAGGAGAGCGTTAACTGTTGTCACCAGACGAGCCTTTGGTGGTGGTGATGATGTTACAGTGTGGACAGGTGTGTCAAGTCAATACAGAACTGCCCTACACTTTGTGAATGGTCCAGTGACAAGCCCATACTACTTGAATAACATCATTAATCCAGTCATTTTGCACTCTGCATGAACAACACAGGCCCAATTTCATCTTTATGGACGGCAATGCACCAGCTCATCAAAGTTGCATCATTAGGGAACAGCTGCTGGAGACTGGGGCACCTAAAATGGAGTGGTCTGCACTTTCTTCAGACCTGGATCCCATTGAAAACCTATGGAATTAGCTGAGTCGCCGTGTAGAGGCTCGTAACTCTGTACCCCAGAACCTCAATGACCTGAGGGCCACCCTTCAAGAAGAGTGGGATGCCACACCTCAGCAAATAATCAGTCGAATTGTGAACAGCATGAGACATCGTTGTCAAGCTGTAATTGATGCTCAAGGCCACATGACAAGTTCTTGAGACAGTGATATTTTTTGTGGGGATATACCCACCACTGGTGTTGGCTTTTGTTTCAATAACTTATTTGAGATGAGGAAATCACCATTGCTGCTTTTACTTAAATGCCCGACTTTCATGATATAATATCACTGGAGCGGGAACCTTTTAAGTTTTCCTTAAATTTCACCCGAAAGCCCAAAATCCCTAACTTTTAGTGAGTAGTGTATATATGCATCACTTGGTCACTGAATTCATGGCATTATTCGGGCGTTAACAGATGTGGACATCACAAGATTTACACCACCGATATATCACTCAGTTCCAGTATCTAGATAGATTTACCATTAAACCGCAGGGATATACATATGGGGGTTCACTCACTTTATGTGTAGGGGAGGTGCTTAGGAGTATTTTTATAGTATACATTATTAATGGGAATCTGTTACCAGGTACCTGTAACTAAAACTAGGGTTGTCCCGATACCACTTTTTTAGGACCGAGTACAAGTACCGATACTTTTTTTCAAGTAGTCACCGATACCGAATACCGATACTTTTTTTAAATGTCATGTGACCGTTTTGGGGGATCTGTGGATCTGTGGATCTGTGGATGACGCACTGTCATGTGGGGGATCTGTGGATGGCACTGTTATGGGGGATCTGTGGATGGCACTGTTATGGGGATCTGTGGATGGCACTGTTATGGGGGATCTGTGGATGGCACTGTTATGGGGGATCTGTGGATGGCACTGTTATGGGGGATCTGTGGATGGCACTGTTATGGGGGATCTGTGGATGGCACTGTTATGGGGGATCTGTGGATGGCACTGTTATGGGGGATCTGTGGATGGCACTGTTATGGGGGATCTGTGGATGGCACTGTTATGGGGGATCTGTGGATGGCACTGTTATGGGGGATCTGTGGATGGCGCTGTTATGGGGATCTGTGGATGGTGCTGTTATGGGGGATCTGTGGATGGCACTGTTATGGGGATCTGTGGATGGCACTGTTATGGGGATCTGTGGATGGCACTGTTATGGGGGATCTGTGGATGGCACTGTTATGGGGGATCTGTGGATGGCACTGTTATGGGGATCTGTGGATGGTGCTGTTATGGGGGATCTGTGGATGGCACTGTTATGGGGATCTGTGGATGGCACTGTTATGGGGGATCTGTGGATGGCACTGTTATGGGGGATCTGTGGATGGCACTGTTATGGGGATCTGTGGATGGTACTGCTATGGGGTGGGATATCTGTGGATGGCATTGTTATGGGGTGGGGGGATCTGAGGATGGCATTGTTATTTGGTGGGGGATCTGTGGATGGTGCTGTTATAGGGGATCTGTGGATGGAACTGTTATGGGGAGGATCTGTGGATGACACTGCTATATGTCATCCACAGATCCCCCTCATAACAGTGTCCCCCAATACACCGGGCCCCGCCGCTCACCGAAGTATTTATAAACGTGAATCCTTATCCTGTTGTTAAGTTGAACTAACGCTGCCCTCTCCCATGTTCCCCTGTATCCCCACAGCACTTACTTAAGCTTCCATAGCAGGCAGAGCGGACGGCACCAGTAACGTCACTCACTGACGTCGCGCGTCTGCTCCGCCTGCTTCACTCATAAAGTGGGCGGAGCAGGCGCTCTACGTCAGTGAGTGACGTTACTGCTGCCGTCTGCTCTGCCTGCTATGGAAGCTTAAGTAAGTGCTATGGGGATACAGGGGGATACAGGGGAACATGGGAGAGGGCAGCGTTAGTTCAACTTAACAACAGGATAAGGATTCACGTTTATAAATACTTCGGTGAGCGGCGGGGCCCGGTGTAAGAGTACAGTGACTGCACCGGGCCCCGCCCCTAGTTACGCCCATAGTATTCTATTTATGTATCGGGGCGGGGTATCGGCGGCTGAGTACCGCCGAGAAAACTCGGAATCGGTCCCGATACCGATACTAGTATCGGTATCGGGACAACCCTAACTAAAACCATCTACATGTTCAGACGTGCGTATGTCAGCATAGTATAATGCTTTTGTCCCCAGTCGTCTCCATAACAGCACATCCTGAGACTGACTTCCTGTGATAGGACAGGAAAAAACACAGAGGTTTAAGTCCAACAGTGTTTTTCCTGTCAAGCCAGGCAAGGAAGGACCAGAGAGGTGCTGGGAGCCTCTTTTGGGGTTCCCAGTAGTATTTACCGATTCGTCCGGTGTGCAGCTCTCACTCCTCCATTGCGGTCTGGCTGTTGCGTTGACCCCAGCGAAGACCCCTGCAGTGAGTTATACAAAAGGAGGGAAAGAGAGAAATGTCCTTTTTAACCCCAACAAGGGGAAGGCCCCCTCCTCTTAACAAAGGACACCATCCAGGTGGGGGGGGGGAGACTCCGTTCTTTTATAGCCACTTGGGAGCAAACCATTATAGACCCCTAGATAAACAATATAATAAGAGAAGGTAAATCAACAGCAAGCAATAGCTATGGCTCCCAAACAGTCATTGCTGTGACTAGAGAGAACTAAACATAAACCCCAAAGATGCGCACCACAGCATATGTGCATATGCACTTTGAACTTTATTATTTGTTTTTAGGGACTTGGTGTTTGTTCATCATCTTCCTCTCCTTAAGTATTTGGGGACATAGGGAGGGTATATTTACATGCTTAACATAGGGTGTAGTTCTGCTGCTATTATTCCTGTGTATGCTGTGCTGCCTACACTATTTAGTATGTTTTAGATGTTTATATCAATTTGAACAATAAAATATTCTTTTACATTACACACTTGATGTGGTGAGCATCTTTGGGGTATAGTATATAAATTGAGTCTCTTCCCCCTCAAAAATGTACAGAAACCCTTCTCCCCCCATGTCAGTAGTCCTGCCTGACCACAAGTATAAGAGAGTTATTACATTTAGGAGCAATAGAACCTGTTCCTCAGATAGAGGAAGGCATGGGTCACTACCATAGGCATGTGCAGCCTATTGCATTAGGGTGTGCAACCTAAAGCACAAACACACACACACCGCGCGTGTGTGTATGTATGTGTGTGTATATATATATATATATATATATACAGTACAGACCAAAAGTTTGGACACACCTTCTCATTCAAAGAGTTTTCTTTATTTTCATGACTATGAAGGCATCAAAACTATGAATAAACACATGTGGAATTATATACATAACAAACAAGTGTGAAACAACTGAAAATATGTCCTATTCTAGGTTCTTCAAAGTAGCCACCTTTTGCTTTGATTACTGCTTTGCACACTCTTGGCATTCTCTTGATGAGCTTCAAGAGGTAGTCCCCTGAAATGGTTTTCACTTCACAGGTGTGCCCTGTCAGGTTTAATAAGTGGGATTTCTTGCGTTATAAATGGGGTTGGGGCCATCAGTGGCGTTGAGGAGAAGTCAGGTGGATACACAGCTGATAGTCCTACTGAATAGACTGTTAGAATTTGTATTATGGCAAGAAAAAAGCAGCTAAGTAAAGAAAAACGAGTGGCCATCATTACTTTAAGAAATGAAGGTCAGTCAATCAGCCGAAAAATTGGGAAAACTTTGAAAGTAAGGGCTATTTGACCATGAAGGAGAGTGATGGGGTGCTGCGCCAGATGACCTGGACTCCACAGTCACCGGACCTGAACCCAATCGAGATGGTTTGGGGTGATGGTACTTAATTGTGTGTTCAATTTTGGCTGTATGGCAAGTACCCCAATGTGGGGTTTATGTACCTTTTGTATTTTCTGCTCATGATTCAGAATAAAAATATTTTGAAACTCAAAAAAAAAAAAAAAAAAAGAGATGGTTTGGGGTGAGCTGGACCACAGAGTGAAGGCAAAAGGTCCAACCAATGCTAAGCATCTCTGGGAACTCCTTCAAGACTGTTGGAAGACCATTTCAGGGGACTACCTCCTGAAGCTCATCAAGAGAATGCCAAGAGTGTGCAAAGCAGTAATCAAAGCAAAAGGTGGCTACTTTGAAGAACCTAGAATATGACATATTTTCAGTTGTTTCACACTTGTTTGTTATGTATATAATTCCACATGTGTTAATTCATAGTTTTGATGCCTTCAGTGTGAATCTACAATTTTCATAGTCATGAAAATAAAGAAAACTCTTTGAATGAGGAGGTGTGTCCAAATTTTTGGTCTGTACTGTATATATATATATAGTCTTTATGCCATTAGCCCCCATTATCAGCCCTTATGCCTCATTAGCCCCATTATGCCTCTCATTAGCCCCCATCATGCCTCATTAGCCCCCATCATCAACCCTTATGCCTCATTAACCCCATTATCAGCCCTTATTCCTCATGAGACCCCTTTATGCCTCTCATTAGCCCCCATTATGCCTCATTAGCCCCCATCATCAGTCATTACGCCTCATTAGCCCCATTATCAGCCCTTATGCCTCATTAGCCCTCAATATCCCTCTCATTAGCCCCCATATGCCTCATTAGCCCCCATATGCCTCATTAGCCCCCATTATGCCTCTAATTAGCCCCCATTATGCCCCTAGCAAGCTAATTTTTTATAAAATAAAAAGAATACTTGCCTCTCTACTGCTGGACGCCGCCGCTCCTCGACGCCCGCTATCCTCTTCCTCCTGCTGTCGGCTGTGCTCTGAACTGGCGCACACAGTGTGACGCCACAAAGCGCCTCACACTGTGTGCAGCCCTGCACAGCCGGCAGCCGAGGACCGGGAAGCGGTGAGTACATAGCATTCACCACTTCCTGGACCCCCGGTACTAATGAGCGCTTCCACAATGGAAGCGCTCATTAGTATTTGCCAGCCAGCAGGCTTGATTAGGGTGTGCCCAGGCACACCCTATGCGCACGCCTATGGTCCCCACCTCCTCTTCCACTTCCTCACTCTGCTCATCCTCCTGACTTGACCTAACCACAACCTCAGTGATTGACAACTGTGTCTCATCATCCACCTCGTGAATGAATGATTGCCGTTCACCGTCATGTTCTTGAGACTATGAAGGCTCAAGAGGTTGGGAATCAGGGCACAATATCTCAGATCCCTCTTCAAGCGTGCTGGGTGAGAGGGCCAAATGTAATAGTGGCGCTGTAAAGAGCTCCTCGGAATATCCGAGTGTGGAATCACTCGTTTGGCAAGCCTCTCCATGGTGGGAGGAAGGATAATAAGAGTGAGGATTTGGTTGAACAGACTCTTGGCTACAGAGACTGGACTTGGTGGAAGAGAGGGTGGTGCTTAACCGACTGGAAGCATTATCTAAAACAATCCAACCGACCAACTGTTCCCACTGGTCCGACTTGGACAGTGTTGTCCTGCGCCGCCCAGCTAAGTTGGACATGAAGCTGGGTACAGTGAATGTTTTTTATTTTTCTGGTGCACTGGCAGCAGGCACAGTTTCATTGCGCCCAGGGCCACGGCCTCTGTGTGCACCATCAGCATCACGCCCACTTCCCCGTCCCTTAGTGCTCGCCTTCTTCATATTAATGGTTTTGTCAATAGATGTAACGCAGATTGTTTTACTGTCCGCTAAAGACATAGTTTTTGGATGCAGGAAAGTATATGTCACAGAACACCACAGATTATAGACACTATATTAGGCCCAGATTATTGGAATCTGCAATACAGACACTGGTATCTGATGTAGTACAGTATTGGCTACAGAACACTACAGATTATGGGCACTATATTAGGCCCAGATTATTGGAATTTGCAATACAGAAATTGTTTTCTGACGTAGTACAGTATTGGTCACAGAACACCACAGATTATGGACACTATATTAGGCCCAGATTATTGGAATCTGCAATACAGACACTGTTTTCTGATGTAGTACAATATTGGTTACAGAACACCACAGATTATGGACACTATATTAGGCCCAGGTTATTGGAATCTGCAATACAAACACTGTTTTCTGATGTAGTACAATATTGGTTACAGAACACCACAGATTATGGACACTATATTAGGCCCAGGTTATTGGAATCTGCAATACAAACACTGTTTTCTGATGTAGTACCGTATTGGTTAAAGAACACCACAGATTATGAACACTATATTAGGCCCAGATTATTGGAATCTGCAATACAGACACTGTTTTATGATGTAGTACAGTATTGGTTACACAATGCCACAGATTGTGGACACTACAGGGTGGGCCATTTATATGGATACACCTTAATAAAATGGGAATGGTTGGTGATATTAACTTCCTGTTTGTGGAACATTAGTATATGTGAGGGGGGAAACTTTTCAAGATGGGTGGTGACCATGGCGGCCATTTTGAAGTCGGCCATTTTGAATCCAACTTTTCAATAGGAAGAGGGTCATGTGACACATCAAACTTATTGGGAATTTCACACGAAAAACAATTGGTTTTAACGTAACTTTATTCTTTCATGAGTTATTTACAAGTTTCTCTTTGTTTACAGCCATTGACATGTCGCCGAGGTTAACACGTGAGGAGCGGATAGAAATTGTGTTGATGTCTGGTGAACGCAGTAACCGGGTCATTGCAGAAGATTTCAATGCAAGACACCCTACGAGACCACCCATCTCCCATGCTACAGTTAGCAAACTGCTTGCTAAGTTTCGTGAAACTGGTTCATTGTTGGATTTGCCAAAATGTGGACGCATGAAATCTGTCTCTAATGAAGAAACATCAGTGGCTGTCCTAGCTTCATTCAGCAAGAGCCCACAGCGTAGCACTCTCCGCATGTCACTGGAGAGTGGCATTAGTCAAACATCCCTTCGGCGGATATTAGCTACTCACAAATGGCACCCTTACAAACTCCAGCTACTGCAGCATCTCAACAAGGATGACCCAGATCGGCGCACTGAATTTGCAGAATGGGCAAAACAAAAATTGGAACAGGACCCTCAGTTTACGCAGAAGATTTTGTTCAGTGATGAGGCAAACTTTTATGTGAATGGTGAAGTTAACAAACAAAACCACCGCTATTGGTCTGACACTAACCCACATTGGATAGATCCCTCCAAGACTGTTGGAACAAAAAAATTGATGGTATGGTGTGGTATATGGGGTACAAAGATAGTGGAGCCATTCTTCAACGGAAACCTCAAGGCCACTGGATATGCGAAATTGCTACATGATGATGTGTTTCCCTCTTTATGCACTGAAGCTGGCACGTTCCCTGAGTTTTTCCAGCTATATGGTGCACCACCACATTATGGGTGTCAGGTCCGAGCATTCCTAGATGAACAGTTTCCTGGAAAGTGGATTGGTCGTCGTGGGCCAGTTGAATGGCCCCCAAGGTCTCCCGATCTGACCCCCTTAGACTTTTATCTTTGGGGTCATCTGAAGGCAATTGTCTATGCTGTGAAGATACGAGATGTGCAGCACCTGAAACTACGGATACTGGAAGCCTGTGCTAGCATTTCTCCTGCGGTGTTGCTATCAGTGTGTGAAGAGTGGGAGAAGAGGGTTGCATTGACAATCCAACACAATGGGCAGCACATTGAACACATTTTATAAGTGGTCAGAAACTTGTAAATAACTCATGAAAGAATAAAGTTACGTTAAAACCAAGCACACCATTGCTTTTTGTGTGAAATTCCCAATAAGTTTGATGTGTCACATGACTCTCATCCTATTGAAAAAACAAAAGTTGGATTCAAAATGGCCAACTTCAAAATGGCCACCATGGTCACCACCCATCTTGAAAAGTTTCCCCCCTCACATATACTAATGTGCCACAAACAGGAAGTTAATATCACCAACCATTCCCATTTTATTAAGGTGTATCCAAATAAATGGCCCACCCTGTATATTAGGCCTAGATTATTAGAATCTGCAATACAGACACTGTTTTCTGATGTAGTGCAGTACTGGTTACAAAACACCACAGATTATGGACACTATATTAGGCCCAGATTATTGGAATCTGCAATACAGACACTGTTTTCTGACGTAGTACAGTATTGGTCACAGAACACCACCGATTATGGACACTATATAAGGCCCAAATTATTGGAATCTGCAATACAGACACTGTTTTCTGATGTAGTACAGTATTGGTTACAGAACACCACCGATTATGGACACTATATTAGGCCAAGATTATTGGAATTTGTAATACAGACACTGTTTGCAAATGTAGTTCAGTATTTTTTACACAAAGCCACACAATATGGACACCAGATTATTAAAGACACAGTCTGCGGATGACGTACAGTGTATGTCACTAATAGGTATAAAATAAAAATATCTTGCTGCTGTCAAACACACACAGTAGTCCTTAAAAGGACTTTTGGGTCTTTGAAAAGCTTTTGGTAGAAAAAACAGCAAATTTCTTTCCCTGCACTATCTGTCCCTTCCTCAGCACTGTCCCTGAGACTGCAGGTAAATAGATTTTTGCTCTAAAACACACATGGTAGTCCTTAAAAGGACTTTTGGGTCTTGGAAAAGCTTTCTCAGAATAAAAACTGTGAAATTCGCTCCCTACTCTGTCTCTCCCTGTCTACGTCTGAGCCGAACATTCGTCAGCGGGTGCTATATAACACCCGATGACGCGTTCCAGCAAGCCAATCACTGTAATGCCAGCAGCCAACATGGCTACTGGCATTACAGTGAGGACATTACTTACCTGCACCTTTATTGGCTGCTTAAAAACGTGAGGGGAGAAGACTCGAGCATTGAGCTCGAGCACATGCGGTACACGATCGAGTACTGCCATGTGCTCGAGCCAAACAGATATTCGGCTGAGCATGCTCGCTCATCACTAATATTTACTTGACCCCGGAGTATGATAGTCTGTCAGTGTCAACCCCACCACAAGTACACAATCCCTTACACTCCAGAAAGCCACATTGCCTGATAGCAGCTTGTGATCAGTGAGACTTATGAGCTGGCACATTGTTGTGAAGCAGTAACACACCTGCCGACAACTTCCTATGGTATTGCTCTTGATTGCCTTATGTAATGCCTTCATTGTTGAAGCATAGGTGTCTCCAGTAATTGTTGTCTTGTGTGGCCAGAATTCTAGTAATAAAACGTCTTCTTTATCCCAAAAAACTGTTGCCATAATTCCAGCTGACTGCTGCACACAAACTTTCTTTGGAATTGGTGACCCTTGTGCTTCCATTGCATGGACTCTTGTTTGGGCTCTGGATCATGGTGGTGGACCCATGTTTCATCACCCGTAATAATTTGTGAATAGAAGTCTCCTGGATTTTCTCGAAGCATGTCTAAATTCTCTTGGTTAAAGGGCCAGCAACAAGTCTTTTGCTCAGGTGTTAACATTCGTGGCACCCAACGGGAACTGACCTTTGACATGATCAAAACATCATAATTGATACTCAAAACTGTGCCAACTGAAATCCCTAATTTATGAGCTATAACACCGACTTTGACCCGACGATCTTCTAAAATCATGGCCTCCACTTTGCGGCACATTTCTTCTGAAAATGCTCCAACAGGTCACCCTGAATGTGGGTCATCTTTAATTGATTCCAAATCCCATTCAAACTGCTTGGCCCAAAACTTTACCTAGGCCTTATGCACACGCACACGAACGTATATTCTTTCCGCGTCCGCTCTATTTTACGGACCGTATACAGAGCCATTCATTTCAATGGGTCCGCAAAAAAAAACCTAAGTTACTCCGTGTGCATTACGTTTCCATATGTCTGTATTTCTGTTACGCAAAAAAATAGAACATGTCCTATTATTGTACGCATTACGGACAAGGATAGTGCTGTTCTATTAGGGGCCAGCTGTTCCGTTCCTCAAAATATGGAATGCACATGGACATCATCCGTATTTTTTGTGGATCCATTTTTTGCAGACCGCAAAATACATACTGTCATGTGCATGAGGCCTTAGTAGTAGGAAGGTGCATCCTCCTTTCATGGATTTCTTTAGGGTTCTTTTCTTCCTTTGTAAGTAATTTAGTCACGGAACAAAGCTCGAAATTCCTCACTTTCTTTGTAGACCCGCACTGTACTGTCATCCTGTCATTTCCAGTGCTTCCATCAGACTGAACTGCTCCTGTGTGTGCTGCATTTCCAGACATGTCTCAATCTACACAGACAAGCTCAGCTCTCTAACACTGACAGAACATGCTGGGGTAGATAACTTATTAAAAACCCCTCGTATACCAAATTTCAAGGCAATTGAAGCAACTTCTATCTAAATTAAAATCCTCGTAAAACAACAAAATAGTAAAACACCTGGGGCTGTGGGGGGATGGGTGGCGAATACTTTCATAAGGCTCTGTATGAGCAGATTCCTGCTGTCTTAACTATGGCCACAATGAAATACTGATGAACCGCATTACAGTGACCGGCATTCTCCTCTAATATGCAGTGTTTCAGAGACCACATAGCAGCAGATTTCCTGATCCTGTCTAAATTGTAGAACTGGTAACCTCACCCCAGATTTACCCCAGCGGCTCATACTGGGAGCTCTGGTGCGGGGCACACACTTTTCTCTAATTTATACCAACCCGGCTTCTTGTGCTGCGAGCAGGAGATTTCTATAAAACTAGTGTAGCCCTATTGGGGGGGGGGGGGGGGGGGTGAGTAATATCGCTGAATGGAAGAGTGGGAACATAAGTAAAGTATATCAGTGCCTCCAACTCAGGTAAGAGCCTCTGTATTACAGGGAGGATCTCTTCCTGGGACTTATATATGAAGTATAGTTAGCAGCCTTAACAGGGATTACTGTAATAATCTCACAGTCTGAAGAATACATATAGATACCACATAAGGTTATAACAGTAACTTTATAAAGGTAAGAATGATAATAGTACAAACCGGATTCCAAAAAAGTTGGGACACTATACAAATCGTGAATAAAAACTGAATGCAATGATGTGGAGGTGCCAACTTCTAATATTTTATTCAGAATAGAACATAAATCACGGAACAAAAGTTTAAACTGAGAAAATGTACCATTTTAAGGGAAAAATATGTTGAATCAGAATTTCATGGTGTCAACAAATCCCCAAAAAGTTGGGACAAGGCCATTTTCACCACTGTGTGGCATCTCCCCTTCTTCTTACAACACTCAACAGACGTCTGGGGACCGAGGAGACCAGTTTCTCAAGTTTAGAAATAGGAATGCTCTCCCATTCTTGTCTAATACAGGCCTCTAACTGTTCAATCGTCTTGGGCCTTCTTTGTTGCACCTTCCTCTTTATGATGCGCCAAATGTTCTCTATAGGTGAAAGATCTGGACTGCAGACTGGCCATTTCAGTACCCGGATCCTTCTCCTACGCAGCCATGATGTTGTGATTGATGCAGAATGTGGTCTGGCATTATCTTGTTGAAAAATGCAGGGTCTTCCCTGAAAGAGATGACGTCTGGATGGGAGCATATGTTGTTCTAGCGAACCTGAATATATTTTTCTGCATTGATGGTACCTTTCCAGACATGCAAGCTGCCCATGCCACACGCACTCATGCAACCCCATACCATCAGAGATGCAGGCTTCTGAACTGAGCGTTGATAACAACTTGGGTTGTCCTTGTCCTCTTTGGTCCGAATGACATGGCGTCCCAGATTTCTAAAAAGAACTTTGAATCGTGACTCGTCTGACCACAGAACAGTCTTCCATTTTGCCACACTCCATTTTAAATGATCCCTGGCCCAGTGAAAACGCCTGAGCTTGTGGATCTTGCTTAGAAATGGCTTCTTCTTTGCACTGTAGAGTTTCAGCTGGCAACGGCGGATGGCACGGTGGATTGTGTTCACTGACAATGGTTTCTGGAAGTATTCCTGAGCCCATTCTGTGATTTCCTTTACAGTAGCATTCCTGTTTGTGGTGCAGTGTCGTTTAAGGGCCCGGAGATCACGGGCATCCAGTATGGTTTTACTGCCTTGACCCTTACGCACAGAGATTGTTCCAAATTCTTGGAATCTTCGGATGATGCTATGCACAGTTGATGATGATAGATGCAAAGTCTTTGCAATTTTTCGCTGGGTAACACCTTTCTGTTATTGCTCCACTATCTTTCTGCGCAACATTGTGGGAATTGGTGATCCTCTACCCATCTTGGCTTCTGAGAGACACTGCCACTCTGAGAAGCTCTTTTTATACCCAATCATGTTGCCAATTGACCTAATTAGTGTTAATTTCAGCTCTTCGTTATGCTCAAATTTACTTTTTCCAGCCTCTTATTGCTACTTGTCCGAACTTTTTGGGGATTTGTTGACACCGTGAAAATTGGAATCAACGTATTTTTCCTTTAAAATGATACATTTACTCGGATTAAACGTTTGATCTGTCATCTACGTTCTATTACAAATAAAATATCGACATTTGCCATCTCCACATCATTGCATTCAGTTTTTATTCACAACTTGTTTAGTGTCCCAACTTTTTTGGAATCCGGTTTGTACATACATGCAGTGTACTGAGAACGCAGCAATATTGCAATAACCAGAGATCCTGGTTAAATTCTTGTTAAGAAGGCTTCAGGGCGTCCAAGAAAGTCCAGCAAGCGCCAGGATCGTCTCCTAAAGAGGATTCCACTGCGGGATCGGAGTGCCACCAGTGCAGAGCTTGCTCAGGAATGGCAGCAGGCAGGTGTGAGCGCATCTGCACGCACAGTGAGGCGAAGACTTTTGGAAGATGGCCTGGTGTCAAGAAGGCCAGCAAAGAAGCCACTTCTCTCCAAAAAAAACATCAGGGAAAGATTGATCTTCTGCAGAAAGTATGGTGAATGGACTGCTGAGGACTGGAGCAAAGTCATATTCTCCGATGAAGCCTCTTTTCGATTGTTTGGGGCATCTGGAAAAAGGCTTGTCCGGAGAAGAAAAGGTGAGCGCTACCATCAGTCCTGTGTCATGCCAACAGTAAAGCATCCTGAGACCATTCATGTGTGGGGTTGCTTGTCATCCAAGGGAGTGGGCTCACTCACAATTTTTGCCCAAAAACACAGCCATGAATAAAGAATGGTACCAAAACACCCTCCAACAGCAACTTCTTCCAACAATCCAACAACAGTTTAGTGAAGAACAATGCATTTTCCAGCACGATGGAGCACCGTGCCATAAGGCAAAAGTGATAACTAAGTGGCTCGGGGACCAAAACGTTGACATTTTGAGTCCATGGCCTGGAAACTCCCCAGATCTTAATCCAATTGAGAACTTGTGGTCAATCCTCAAGAGGCGGGTGGACAAACAAAAACCCACTATTTCTGACAAACTCCAAGAAGTGATTATGAAAGAATGGGTTGCTATCAGTCAGGAATTGGCCCAGAAGTTGATTGAGAGCATGCCCAGTCGAATTGCAGAGGTCCTGAAAAAGAAGGGCCAACACTGCAAATACTGACTCTTTGCATAAATGTCATGTAATTGTCGATAAAAGCCTTTGAAACGTATGAAGTGCGTGTAATTATATTTCACTACATCACAGAAACAACTGAAACAAAGCCCTAAAAGCAGTTTAGCAGCAAACTTTGTGAACTAATATTTGTGTCATTCTCAAAACTTTTGGCCACGACTGTACAACGTGGAGTTCCAGCACGTCGAGCTGTCACAAATCAGACATCTGATGGGCAGGTGGTGTCGCCGCTAAACGCCAGCAAGGCGAGTCATGGCCATGTAAGATCTTATAAAATGGCTAGAGATGTTCCTGGCCTGCCGCAAGACGTCCTGGACCCCGGGGTATTTGGCAACGAATCACTGCACGACTACATTCAGGACGTGTGCCATTCACAGCACGTGTGTCATTTTGCCTTGTTTCAGTGCGCTCAGAAGATTGGCACCGTTGTCGCACACCACTTTACCAACTGTAAAATTGAGCAGGGTTAGCCACTGATCGACCTTTGACCGCAAAGATGAAAGCAGTGTAGGACTGGTGTGGCTCTTGGCTTCCAGGCACAACAGCCGCAGCACAGCATGTCAACGTCTCACCTGGTATGTCAAGTAGGTTCTGGGGAGCTTGGGGGGTGCAGCAGAAGAGGCGGTATCAGTGAAAAAGGAGGAGTCAGCTGAGGAGGAGACGGAGGATGGAGTAGGAAGAGCCATGGGTTGCATGCTTGACAGCCATCAGAAGGTTCTCACAGTGGGCAGTAAAATTTATGTACCTTCCCTGCCCGTTAGACCACGTGTCTGTGGTCAGATGTTTCTTGGCACCGACACTGTGTGCCAGAGATACATTAACTTGCCGCTGAACATGGCCATATAGCTCTGGGATGCCCTATTTCCTTCCGGGGACCTTCTATTGCGGTGTGCCAATGGCAACAAATCTTCTAAACGCTTCTGAGTCCACCAGTTTATATGACAGTAGTTGGCGGGCTAGCAGTTCCGAAAAGCCAGCGGTCAGCCGTTGGGCAAGAGGGTTAGCCGGCGTCATCAACTTTTTACGTTCGAATATTTGGGCCACGGAAGCCTGCCTTTTTCCAGATGAACGCGACGACGGCACGGTGGAAGGTGGATTGGAGGACAAATGGGAGGAGAGAGGAGAAGAGGCAGGACTTGGAGCGCCGGGAGTGTGGCTTTGTGGGTTCTGACGGTGTTGCTCCCACCGGGCTCGGTGATGGGAGGCCAGGTGCCTTCTTAAGGCGGTCATCCCTAGGTGAGTGTTGGGCTTACCGCGACTTATGCGTTGACAGCACAGGCTTCAGATCTCAACATTGTCAGCAGCTGACAGTTAAAAAAAGCCCACACTGTGGAGCCATGTGCCGGCGTCCTAGGAGCGCAAGATGCGAGGTGGGTGGCTCGCTCCAGATACATTTGCAGTCTGCTTTTTGCCTCCTGTGCACTGCGAGTTCTGCCTGCTTCCCCTCCTTCTACCCCCTATCTGCTGCTCTGTCTCTCCATCTGAACTCCCCTCCTCTTTCTCTCTTGTGGGCAACCACGTGACATCCATCGATACATCATCATCGTCACCTTCACCACCACTGACATTAGAGATCTGGGAGTAGGCAGCAACAGCGGGGACCTCGCTGCCCGCCCACAGTTTCATGGCAGCTCAGGAGCCATTAGTGAGTGCTCCTGAGCTGCTGCAGCCGCACATTTCCCCCACCTTCCCTTTATATAAAATAAAATAAAATACGGCTGTATGTAGGGCTTATTATTGTAGTAGGGCTTATATTTGAGGCCTACACCAAAAGCCCTGCAAAATAGCGCTAGAGCTTATTATCAGGGTAGGGCTTATTTTTGGGGAAACACGGTAGCTACAGTATCGCAGCAGAACCGCACACAACTGCTGCACAATACAACTGCACTATAATATATTTTCTATGTTAGAAAGTATATTATAAGTATATTACACCCGTCAGTCTGTCCCTGCTCCACACAGCAACCTCTCCCTACACTGGCAAAAAAACAGAATGTAAAATGGCTGCCAGATCGGGTTTATTTATGTGCTGAAACGTCTCAATTGCCTCTCCTGTCCCACCTGATGGATGTGTCATGGGTCAAAGTTCGGCAAAATGCAAAAGAATATGGCACCGGCTTACATTGCCATATGTTCGCATGTTCAGCGAACCGGGAAAGAGCAAAGTTCACCACGAAACGACAGCCGGGCGAACCGCAAGGCCATCTCTACTGGCCGATTCAGTGCTAGAGAGGGGGTGGCAGCGCCCTCCAGAATATGTCAGCCAAAAGTCTATCCCAGTGTTTCCCAACCAGTGTGCCTCCAGCTGTTGCAAAACTACAACTCCCAGCATGCCCGGACAGCCTTTGGCTGTGCGGGCATGCTGGGAGTTGTAGTTTTGCAACAGCTGGAGGCACACTGGTTGGGAAACACTGGTCTATCCAGCATAGCCATGGGACTCAGCACATCAGGCTGTAGCCACTTTTGCGAAGGGTGGAGTAAGTCGTATTATTAATATTGTTAAGCAAGCAAAGCAGGAAGGGGACGTGGATGTTCTTGTCCATCTAGGGACAAATGACCTGGCTTGCAATGAAGTGTCAGAGGTGAAAAAATCTTTTATCACACTTGGTAATGACGTACAGGATTTTGCATCCACCATTTCATTTTCTGAAGTTCTGCCTGTGCATAATGTTCAGAATGATAGGCAGAGGCGCATAAAGGAGTTCAACATATGGCTTGATAAATGGTGTCAAGAGCAAGGATTTGGCTTTGTTTCTCATGATAGCTCTACTTGGAATAGAAAGGAACTGTACAAAAAAGATGGTTTGCATCTTTCTATCAAAGGAACAAATGTACTTAGTGAACAACGCCAAGAATTTGCGAAAGAGTATTTAAACTAGGAAGGGGGGGCAAAAGAGTGAAAATAAAAGAGTCCAATTGCCCCCCGAAACAATGCCAGAACAGGTCAGAAGCACAGAGGTTAAGAAATGATAAGCTCAGAGTCCTGTCTACAAATGCTCGCAGTTTAGGTAAAAAAATCAATGAACTTGGGTCAATAATGGCATCTGAGAATGTAGATTTAGTGGCTGTTACGGAGACATGGTTTAATGAAAGAAATGACTGGGACATAACCATACCAGGGTACTCTTTATACAGAAGAGACAGAGAAGGCAAGAAAGGAGGAGGAGTGGCCCTGTATGTGAAAGATAGCATTAAATCTAACCTAATACAAGTTGGTGAGGCCAACATAGAGTCAGTTTGGGTTAAGTTGCAGTTTGCTAACCATGCAGTAACTCGTGTAGGTGTGATATATAGACCACCTGGTCAAGTTAAAGAACTAGATGATCTACTAGTTGAAGAAATAGCTAAAATGACAATGAAAGGAGAAGTTATCATTATGGGAGATTTCAATCTTCCAGATATAAACTGGAAAACCAAAATAGCAAGTTCTACCAGGAGTACAGATATTCTAAATTCCCTACTGGGGTTATCTCTACAACAAGTGGTTGAGGAGCCAACCCGGAGGGAGGCCATTTTGGATTTGGTATTCACAAATGGGGATTCGGTATATGATGTCATTGTAGGCGAAACCTTGGGATCTAGTGATCACCAGTCAGTGTGGTTTAATATAAGAACTGTGAAAGAGTCCCACCACACAAAAATAAAAGTTTTAGACTTTAGAAAAACAGACTTTTCAAAAATGAAATTAGTCATAAATGAGTCCTTATCAGACTTGAACGGATTACATGGAGTCCAGGAGAAATGGGACTACTTAAAAGGTGCATTATTGAAGGCAACAGAAAATTGCATTAGACTTGTCAGTAAAAGCAAAAAAAGGAAGAGACCACTGTGGTACTCAGCAGAAGTGGCCCAAATCATTAAAAATAAAAAGCTAGCATTTTGTAATTATAAAAAAAAACAGAGCAATGAAGATAAGGAAATCTACAAGATTAGGCAGAGAGAGGCCAAGCAAGTTATAAGAACTTCTAAAGCGCAGGCAGAAGAAAAACTAGCTCAGTCTATGAAAAAAGGGGATAAGACATTCTTCAGATATATAAATGAAAAAAGGAAATTAAAACAAGGAATAACTAAATTAAAAACAAAGGACGGAAGGTATGTAGAAGAGAATAAAGGGCTAGCCGACTGCCTTAATGAATACTTCTGTTCAGTTTTTACAAAAGAAAAAGGAGAAGGACCTCCACTAGAAAGGATGACTAATAAATCGTTTGATGCATGTATCTTTACAGAGGAAGATGTTCTAAGTTTGCTGTCTAAGGTGAAGACAAATAAGTCACAGGGGCCTGATGAGATACACCCAAAATTATTAAAAGAGCTTAGTGGTGAGCTGGCAAAACCGTTAACAGATTTATTTAACCAATCATTAGTAACAGGAGTCGTCCCGGAAGATTGGAAATTGGCAAATGTCGTGCCCATTCACAAGAAAGGTAGTAGGGAGGAATCGAGCAACTATAGACCAGTGAGTCTGACATCAATAGTAGGCAAATTAATGGAAACCCTATTAAAGGATAGGATTGTGGAACATCTAAAATCCCATGGATTGCAAGATGAAAAACAACATGGGTTTACTTCAGGGAGATCATGTCAAACAAATCTTATAGATTTTTTTGACTGGGTGACTAAAATAATAGACGGTGGAGGTGCAGTAGACATCGCATATCTAGATTTTAGTAAGGCTTTTGACACTGTCCCACATAGAAGACTTATCAATAAACTGCAGTCATTGAGCATGGACTCCCATATTGTTGAGTGGATTAGGCAGTGGCTGAGTGACAGACAACAGAGGGTTGTAGTCAATGGAGAACATTCAAAACAAGGTCATGTTACCAGTGGGGTTCCACAGGGATCTGTACTGGGACCAATTTTGTTTAATATCTTCATAAGTGATATTGCAAAAGGCCTCGATGGTAAGGTTTGTCTTTTTGCTGATGACACAAAGATATGTAACAGGGTTGATGTTCCTGGAGGGAAACGCCAAATGGAAAAGGATTTAGGAAAACTAGAAGAATGGTCAGAACTCTGGCAACTGAAATTTAATGTGGATAAGTGCAAGATAATGCACCTGGGGCGTAAAAACCCAAGGGCAGAATATAGAATATTTGACACAGTCCTGACCTCAGTATCTGAGGAAAGGGATTTAGGAGTAATTATTTCAGAAGACTTAAAGGTGGGAAGACAATGTAATAGAGCAGCACGAAATGCCAGCAGAATGCTTGGATGTATAGGGAGAGGTATAAGCAGTAGAAAGAGTGAAGTGCTTATGCCGCTGTACAGAACACTGGTGAGACCTCACTTGGAGTATTGTGCGCAGTACTGGAGGCCATATCTCCAGAAGGATATAGATACTCTAGAGAGAGTTCAGAGAAGAGCTACTAAACTAGTACATGGATTGCAGGATAAAACTTACCAGGAAAGGTTAAAGGACCTTAACATGTATAGCTTGGAAGAAAGAAGAGACAGAGGGGATATGATAGAAACTTTTAAATACATAAAGGGAATCAACTCGGTAAAGGAGGAGAGCATATTTAAAAGAAGAAAAACTACCACAAGAGGACACAGTTTTAAATTAGAGGGGCAAAGGTTTAAAAGTAATATAAGGAAGTATTACTTTACTGAGAGAGTAGTGGATGCATGGAATAGCCTTCCTGCAGAAGTGGTAGCTGCAAATACAGTGAAGGGGTTTAAGCATGCATGGGATAGGCATAAGGCTATCCTTCATATAAGATAGAGCCAGGGACTATTCATAGGATTCAGATCTATTGGGCAGACTAGATGGGCCAAATGGTTCTTATCTGCCGACACATTCTATGTTTCTAAGTCATAATACTGGGGTCTCACGGGCTTAGCCGGCTTAAACCCCCACTGATGTACCCGCTGGGCCCGCACCAACACATTCACCCCCAGTCTTGCCAAAATCTCACCATTTACCTTCGGGTAGTCGGCCGCTTGATCGTCCGGCAAGTCGAAATACACCCGCTGGGACTCTGATGCCAGGAAAGGAGCGACGACCTCAGCCCACTGTTCTCGGGGCAGATTTTCCCTGGTGGCTACTTTCTCATACATCACCAGGTAGGTTTCGATGTCGTCTGTGGGTGTCATCTTAGGGATCACTGCACGGACTGCTTTCCGGGCATCGTGGACGCTTGGGTTGCTCCTGCTGTCTGCAAAGCCATCCCGTGTTGTAGCAGCAACTGGTTAGTCTCTTGCTGCTGCTTATTAGCCTCCCATTGGTGCAGGTTGGTCTCTCGCTGCTGCAAATTAGCCTCCATGAGGGCCTTCACCACAGCATCCATTTTGCCCTGGGTTGAAATACAGCTGGTTTGATAAACGATATGCAACTGTGTCCAAATGCAAACCCAAAAATATATCGGCATTTACGCCAGCCTCACTGCGCTTGCCCGCATTCTCCACCAATTGTGGGGATTCGCTCTGGTAGTTAGGACTAGTGGATGCAGTATAGAGGCAAAGTACACAGATCTTGAATTAAACAGTAGTGTATATTCACACATTGGTGTATAACAAAATGCAGATAAGGTGTATCATAAAACGCAGGTGGCTTGGTGTTTGTTCACACACAAGGAAAGTCCATAAACAATAAAAGTCACCTTTTCTCCTGGGTGTTAATTCACACCCTGTTTGCAGTTCAGCCTCATCAAGTCCATAGGCGGCCTGTTCGCCTTTAGAGGGGCCTGAGTCCTCCAGACCGGCTCAAATCACAGCCCTCAATTCATAGCACACAGACTCCTGAGCTCCACTGACAGAGGGAGGTAAATCCACCACACCTGGCAGTGCTGGTTGTTTTTTATGCCTGGCAAAACCCGGCCTGGAACATGGGGAGTAGTCACCCACCCAGCACTTTGACTACTCCCAGTAAGAGCCGTCCCGAATCAGCTATGACAGCCATACTAAATCTCAAGGTGTCAGTTAGCAATAGCTGCTGACACATAAAATACCGGCTCTTACTTCACCGAGGCTAGGGACCTTGGTGACACGTACCTTCTATTCACGATGATTCCAGGTACATTCTTACACTATCCATACAAGTCTTGATGCTCTCCAAAAGAGAAACAATATAAAATATTGTTTTTGATACCTTTTAATGGCTAACTAAAATACATGATGTTATAAGGCAAGATTTCAAGACTTTGAGGTCACTTCTTCAGACTAAGAATAAAAAAATTTCTAAAGAGACTTGGATATACACAGGAAAGAGGTGGAGTCAAAAATTGCAAACTACCAACAAACCATGTACGGCACAGAAATGCGGGACACAAATACCAGCGCGGTACATGTATGGCACTGTGCACACCCGGTCCCTGAGCGAAATCGCTCGGTGACCGGGGTACGATGGCTGCTCTGGACGGCAGGCAGCCATCTTTCCTAGAGGCACAGGGAGGTTTTTCCGCCCCCCTGCAGCCCCGATCACTGCAATTGGACGGTTTCTGCAGACCAGTGAATCGCAGCTCCGGATCATTCATGGAGCTGCAGGAAGGTGGTACAGGGGTTGTACAGGGGTGACTGGTGCTGAACTAGTCGGCACCTGTCTCCCCCGAGATGAGGCAGGGGACACCAGTGTTTGTGTCCTCTGCCAGCGCTGCAATTGGCTGAAACAACGCTCCAGCCAATGGCAGCGCTATAACTGCACAGGAAAGGGCTGAACTTCCCTGAATGCAGCCATTCTAGCTGATGACTGCATGCAGAGAGGTTCTGCCTTTTTTTGTGCTGCTGTTGGCTTGCTGGGACTTGTGGTGCACCACCACAGCGATTTAACCCTTTCCTGCTGAAAGAAGAAGAAAAGAACATCTGGAATTGTTGCTCTGATTTTTTTTATTTATTTGCAGCTGTTCCAGATCCCTAAACCATCCTCCGTCCGTGTCCCTTCCCTCCCCCCGTCCCCTCCCATGCCTTCACGTACCCCCCCCCCCCCCCTCCCAATTTGGTCCATGCGCTTTTTTTTACAATTTTCCAGCTCTGTACCACTTTTTCTGTGTGCGAGCTGTGACCGCCAAGTGCTGTTCAGTGCATACCTGCCTGATCAGAACCTGGGGATTATTTTTTGCGCTTTTTTGTTTTGTTTTTCCACATTAGTGTTGAATTTTTTTGCCAATTTTTCCTTTTTTTTTTTGAAAAAGAAGAAATTGTCGTTAGGGTTTTATATGTATAAATATATATAGAGCTCTATATTTCTATATATACACTCACCTAAAGAATTATTAGGAACACCATACTAATACGGTGTTGGACCCCCTTTTGCCTTCAGAACTGCCTTAATTCTACATGGCATTGATTCAACAAGGTGCTGATAGCATTCTTTAGAAATGTTGGCCCATATTGATAGGATAGCATCTTGCAGTTGATGGATATTTGAGGGATGCACATCCATGGCACGAAGCTCCTGTTCCACCACATCCCAAAGATGCTCTATTGGGTTGAGATCTGGTGACTGTGGGGCCATTTTTGTACAGTGAACTCATTGTCATGTTCAAGAAACCAATTTGAAATGATTCGAGCTTTGCGATATGGTGCATTATCCTGCTGGAAGCAGCCATCAGAGGATGGATACATGTTCTCATTCTGTTTACGCCAAATTCGGACTCTACCATTTGAATGTCTCAACAGAAATCGAGACTCATCAGACCAGGCAACATTTTTCCAGTCTTCAACAGTCCAATTTTGGTGAGCTCGTGCAAATTGTAGCCTCTTTTTCCTATTTGTAGTGGAGATGAGTGGTACCCGGTGGGGTCTTCTGCTGTTGTAGCCCATCCGCCTCAAGGTTGTGCGTGTTGTGGCTTCACAAATGCTTTGCTGCAGACCTCGGTTGTAACGAGTGGTTATTTCAGTCAACGTTGCTCTTCTATCAGCTTGAATCAGTCGGCCCATTCTCCTCTGACCTCTAGCATCCACAAGGCATTTTCGCCCACAGGACTGCCGCATACTGGATGTTTTTCCCTTTTCACACCATTCTTTGTAAACCCTAGAAATGGTTGTGCGTGAAAATCCCAGTAACTGAGCAGATTGTGAAATACTCAGACCGGCCCGTCTGGCACCAACAACCATGCCACGCTCAGAATTGCTTAAATCACCTTTCTTTCCCTTTCTGACATTCAGTTTGGAGTTCAGGAGATTGACCAGGAGCAGTGGCGTACCGCCCATAGAGGCAGACCACGCCATTGCTATGGGGCCCGCGGCACTGGGGGGCCCGGAACGCAGAGAAGGCCCCGCCCACAATATTTGGCCCCGCCCACTCATGACATGTGGCTATAGCGCTATGCGGCTGCTTTTATTCTCAGCCTGAGCCAACTATTCTTCCGTAATCTTTAGAAATCCCCCCCCCGCCCCCAGCCCCCCCCCCGGCACCGAACGGAGTTTGACCTGATCCTGACTGCTGTCTGGCCAATCAGCACAAGGCAACTCTGTTGAGGCAGCTGCTGATTGGCCAGTGGCAGTGTGCACAAGGGAGGCGGGAGAATCAGTTCGCCGTCGGCCGTCGCCAGTGTGCCTGAGGAGACTAAGAAGGAAGAAGCACCCTGTCCCTGGCTGGCCTGCCCTGAAGAACCGTTCGTCCATCCTGACTCCTGCCTGAAGGCTGCCGTGTCACTGCCTGGCTCTGGCTGCCTGAGAGAGGGAGAGCAGACTCAGTCAGCAGTACAGCACTCAGCAGAGACCAGGTATGATCGATCGATGATAATGTCAGATACTCAGACTAATGTCAGATTAACCTGACAGGCCAGGCAGCAAGAGAGAGGAGGGGTGGGGAGGGGGACAGCCAGGACAGGGTGGGACATGCTACAATCCCACTCCAGTGAGTCCTGTTGTCCTCTATGAGCCCCAAAATGCCCATGGGGGAGAAGTAGGAAGAAAGCACACTGTCCTGAGATTTTTGGGGGGCATTAGGGGTTGGGGGGGGGGGGGCATAGAGGACAGTGTGCTTTCCTCCTACACCTACTCCTTCCTAACAACCCCCCCTTCCCCCCGGGCATTTTGGAGGGCATTAGGCGGGGTTGGATGGATATTAACCCCTCTAACTCCTTGCTGCTAATGCTGAGTGTGCACATAGCCACCAAATGATATTTTTTACTAACCAGCCAAACCCCCCCCCCCCCACACACACACAAACACATGCGCATATGTGCACACTCAGCATCAGCAGCAAGGAGTTAAAGGGGTTTGGGGTAAGAGAAGTGATGTGATTAAGATGTGGGGGATGGCTTACGTCCGGCTTTAGCACAGTGGACAGAGGCAGGAGGAGTGATGTGTATACGCTCCTGCCCTATACTCGCTCAGTTAGGGCGCAATATGTATGCCACACATGTCCACTGTCCTGTGCCCACTCTGCTAAAGCCTGGCAAGTGACATGGCCCATCTGTAGGTCATGTATAAATTTATTTAATGGGGGTGTGGCATGGGAGGAGCCAGGTCAGGAAGTGGGAGGGGCCATGGTGGGTAGTGGGCGGGGTTAAGGGGCCCAATTCAGATTTTTGCTATGGGGCCCAGTGATTTCTATGTACGCCTCTGACCAGGAGCACACCCCTAAATGCATTGAAGCAACTGCCATGTGATTGGTTGACTAGATAATTGCATTAATGAGAAATAGAACAGGTGTTCCTAATAATTCTTTAGGTAAGTGTATATAGATATGTTAATTTTTAGCCAGTGAATTATCATACTACAGTTTTTGCGTGCTGCAGAGCACTGATCCGTAGTGTGCTCATTTGTATCTGCACATTTTTATTTTTACAAATTTCTTTTCTTCTAAATTTTATTTCAAATTTATTATAAGCCCTTTCACTTGTGAAAACACAACATACACACCCCTCACTAAATAAAGGTTTCCACATTTCACGCGTCAAACCCCAATGAAATAAAAATGGCCCATCCACCCCAACGAGTATACTCATCTGAAGCATACACCATGCTTGCCTCTGATACTGAGTCTGCCAGTGAGGGAGAAGAGGATGCCACTTTCCTCTACTCCTCTACGCCCTCATCATCATCATCCGCTGATGAGGGACCCCCTAGAAGGCGCCCCAGAACAACAGCTGAGGCAGCCCCCCAGATTGAGCCCACATGGACCCCACCCCCTGAGAAGTATCAGCCCCAAATTCCTGAGATTGTGGACAACTCAAGAATTTAAATAAATTGTGCGGGCTTCACAGAAATTGATTTTTTTCAATCTTTTTCTCTGAAGATCTTATAAATTTGATGGTAACCCAAACAAATTTATAGGCCCAGCAATTTATTTCCCAGAACCCCACAACGCCATACGCTAGACCCCAAGATTGGACCCCAGTAAATGCAGCAGAGATGATGACCTGTTGGGGGCTCTTGCTGCATATGGGCATTGTAAAAACAAACAAAGATTAATCAGTATTGGAGTGTGGATGTCTTGTACCAAACTCCAATTTACAGTAATACCATGGCCCGTAATCAATTTCAATCAATACTTAAGTTTTTGCATTACAACGATAATGCACAGTGCCTACCCCAGAATGACCCCGCATTTGACCGTCTGTTCAAAATTAGGCCCGTCCTTGACCATTTGAACGCAAAGTTTTCTGAAGTGTACACCCCAGAACAAAACGTCTGCTAGACGAATCCCTATTACTTTTCAAAGCGAGGGTAAGATTCTGCCAGTACCTGCCCAGCAAGTGGGGAAGATATGGCATAAAACTGTATCAAATCTGTGAGAGTACCTCTGGGTACACTCACAAGTTCCGGGTTTATGAAGGCAGGGACACCCGGATTGAACCCCCAGAATGCCCCCCGTCCTAGGAGTTAGTGGGAAGATAGTGTGTGACTTACTGCACCCACTGCTGGATAAGGGTTACCATCTATACGTGAATAATTACTACACGAGTCTAGCACTGTTCCAGAGGTACGGTGGCGTGCGGCACAGTATGCAAAAAATCCCTAGTTCCCTGGTAGGGCAACCACTAAGAAAAGGAGACAGCCGTGCTCTCCTCAATGAGAACATGTTGGTGGTTAAGTACAAGGACAAGAGGGATGTCCTTTTGCTGACCACCATTCACACTAACACCAGCTCCCCTGCCCCTGCACGTGGTACCACTACCACTGTCCCCAAACCAGACTGCATTCTGGACTACAACAGGCACATGGGCGCGGTTGGTCTTCCAGATCAATTTCTGAAGCCCTACAGTGCCACACGAAAAACAAGTGTGTGGTACAAAAATCTGGCCGTGCACATTGTACAGATGGTAATGTACAATGCGTGCGTGCTATTTAGATCTAGAGGCCAGACAAGAACATTCCTACAATTTCAAGAGGTGGTAATAAAGGCCCTAATTCTTTCAAACCAAGCAATGGAGGGCCCCAGTACTTCTGCAAGTCATGGTGCCCAAGTTGTACCAGTACAGCATTTCCCTGGTGAAGTCCCCCAAACAGCGAGGAAGGGAAGGACCCAAAAAAGATGAAGGGTGTGTTCCAAAAGGGGGATAAGGAAAGACACCATTTACCATTGCGAAACCTGCCCTGAAAAACCTGTCCAGTGCATCAAAGATTGTTTCAGAATCTACCACTCATCCATGGAGTATTAATTTAATTTCATCTTTGATGTACCCTGTAGTTTTACCACCTTATATCTCTGATTTAGTCCGCATAGTTTACAGTTCCACTTTTCACAACCACTACATATTCATTTCTATAAAACACCTGTTAGGTCAAAAGTGCCCTTTCCAGCCCTTAAAATGTTCGTACGGGGGTGCTCTTTCCAAAATTGGGTCACTTCTTGGGGTTTTTAATTTCTGGGGACCTCAGGAAATTTTTAACTGTGACATGGCACCTAAAATCCATGTCTGCCAATTCAGGCCAGCAAAATTCATATTTTGCTGTTTGCCTGCTGTGCGCCCATACAGCAGGCAAGAGCACATATGGGGTGTTTCCTGAATGGGGAGAAAATGGGGAACACATACTGGGGTGCGTTTTCTCCTTTAACCCATTGTGAAAGAAACAAATTGGGGTCTGCTAGTAATTATTTTTTTCACAAATGTGTTTTTCTGGGGAAAAAAAAATACTTTTCCTTTTTATAGCCAAGTATTTCCTAATTCTGTGAAACGCCTGATGGGTCAAAGTGCTCACTACACAACTTGAAATATTCCTTGAGGGGTTTAGTTACCAGAATGGGGTCACTTTTTGGGGGTTTCCACTGTAGGGCCACCTCAGGGTATCTTCATATGCGACATAGCTCCCAATTACCATTCCAGTTAAATCCGCTCTCCAAAAGCCATATGATGCTCCTTCCACTCTGAAGCCTGCTGTGCACCCATACATCATTTTTTGAGCATATATGGGGAGTTGATGTATTCAGGGGGAAACGGGTAACAAAATGTGGGGTGCATTTTGTCCTGTTACCCCTTGAGAAAATAAAAAATGTGGGTGTAAGGCCCCTTTCACACGAGCGAGTATTCCGCGCGGATGCGATGCGGGAGGTGAACGCATTGCACCCGCACTGAATACTGACCCATTCATTTCTTTGGGGCTGTGCACACGAGCGGTGATTTTCACGCATCACTTGTGCGTTGCGTGAAAATCGCAGCATGCTCCTCTTTGTGCATTTTTCACGCAACGCAGGCCCCTTAGAAGTGAATGGGGTTGCGTGAAAATCGCAAGCATCCGCAAGCAAGTGCGGATGCGGTGCGATTTTCACGCATGGTGGCTAGGTGACAGTCTATAAACTGTATTATTTTCCCTTATAACATGGTTATAAGGGAAAATAATAGCATTCTGAATACAGAATGCATAGTAGGTGATCAATTGAGGGTTAAAAAAATAAATAAAATTAACTCACCTTCTCCTCTTGTTCGCGTAGCTCCCGGTCTATTCTTTACTTCTCAAAAGATGAACTATCGGCTAAAGGACCTTTGGTGACGTCAGATCACATGCTCCAATCACATGGTCCATCACCGTGGTGATGGACCATGTGATTGGAGCATGTGATCTGACATCACCACAGGTCCTAGCCGATAGTTCATCTTTTGAGAAGTAAAGAATAGACCGGGAGCTACGCGAACAAGAGGAGAAGGTGAGTTAATTTTTTATTTATTTTTTAACCCTCAATTGATCACCTACTAAGCATTCTGTATTCAGAATGCTATTATTTTCCCTTATAACCATGTTATAAGGGAAAATAATAAAATCTACACAATACCGATCCCAAGCCCGAACTTCTGTGAAGAAGTTCGGGTTTGGGTACCAAAACATGCACTCGGGAAAAATTGCGGGTGTTCCCGCAACGCACCCGCACCTTTTTCCGCAACGCCCGTGTGAAAGAGGCCTAAAGCAACTTTTTATGGAAAAAATTTTAATTCTTATTTTTCACAGCCAAGCGTTTCCTAATTCTGTGAAACGCCTGATGGGTCAAACTGCTCACTACACACCTAGAAATATTCCTTGAGGGGTGTAGTTTCTGGAATGGGGTCACTTTTTGGGGGTTTCCACTGTAGGGCCACCTCAGGGTGTGTTCAATTGCAAGATGGCGCCTGTCAATTATTCCAGTGAAATCTGCCTTCCAGAAGCCATTTGGCGCTCTTTTCCTTCTGACCCCTGTGGTACGCCCATATAGCAGTCAATTACCATTCCAGTTAAATCCGCTATCCAAAAGCCATATGGTACTCCTCCCACTCTGAAGCCTGCTGTGCGTCCATACATCAGTTTTTCAGCACACATGGGGTGTTTCTGCAAACTCCAGATTCAGGGTAATAGATTTTGAGTGTTGTTTGACTGTTAACCCTTCATGTGTTGCAGAAAAAATAGATAAAAATTTAAAATCTGCTAAAAAAAGTGAAATTTTGAAATTTACTTCCCATTTTCCTTTAATTCTCATGGGGCAACATTTGTATGTGGCGAGAAAATGATCTCTGAAGGGCCTGGATAAGTAAAAGCGTTTTAAAGTTATCACCACAAAAAGTGACAAATGTCAGATTTGCACAAATCAGCCTGGGATTTAAAGAGGACGTTTCACTAGAATAAAAAATCTAAACTAAGCATAGAGACGTGTAGAGCGGCGCCCAGGGATCCCCCTGCACTTACTGTTATCCCCGGGCGCCGCTCCGTTCTCCCGGTATAGGCTCCGGTATCTTCATAGTTAGGCTCCACCCAGTGGAACCTGCCGGCGTCTCCTTCTCCCAGGCTGTAGCGCTGGCCAATCGCAGCGCTCAGCTCATAGCCTGAGAGGTTTTTTTTTCTCTAAGGCTATGAGCTGAGCGCTGCGATTGGCCAGCGCTACAGCCTGGGAGAAGGAGACGCCGGCAGGTTCCACTGGGTGGAGCCTAACTATGAAGATACCGGAGGCTATAACCGGAGAACGGAGCGGCGCCTGGGGATAACAGTAAGTGCAGGGAGATCCCTGGGCGCCGCTCTCCATGTCTGTATGCTTAGTTTAGATTTTTTTATTCTAGTGAAAGGTCCTCTTTAAGGTGAAAAGTGGCTCGGTAGTGAAGGGGTTAATAAGTTTACAGATGAGCTGTGTGAAGGTTTGTTAGTCTCTGAGTTTAGAGAAGAGAAGACCCCTCTTTCTCCTCAGATGTTGCAGCAGACCATGAAACCTGGATCAAAGACAGTAATAAATCTGTATCCCAAACTCGTCTATCACTTTGGGATTTGAAATGACCCTTTAATAATAATATTGTGGTGGGCACAAAGTTGGGTATTATTACAGTGAGGGGCCACAAGATGGACATACCTACAATGAGGACCACAAGGAGAACACAACCACAGTGAGGGGCCACAAGGAGAACATGACTACAGTGAGGTACCACAAGGAGAACATAACTACAGTAGGGGCCACAAGGTGAACATGACTACAGTGAGGGGCCACAAGGAGGACATAACTAAAGTAAGGGGCGACAAGAAGGATATAACTATAGTGAGGGGCCACAAGGAGAACATGAATACAGTGAGGGGCCACAAGGAGGACATAACTAAAGTGAGGGACCACAAGGAGAACATGACTACAGTGAGGGCCACAAGGAGGACATAACTACAGTGAGGGGCCACAAGGAGGACATGACTACAGTGAGGGGCCACAAGTTGGAAGGAACTGCAGTGAGGAGCCACAAGGAGGACATAACAGTGAGGGACCACAAGGAGGACATAACAGTGAGGGACCACAAGAAGAACATGACTACAGTGAGGGGCCACAAGGTGGACAGAACTACAGTGAGGAGCCACAAGGAGGACATAACTAAAGTAAGGGGCGACAAGAAGGATATAACTACAGTGAGGGGCCACAAGGAGAACATGAATACAGTGAGGGGCCACAAGGAGAACATGACTACAGTGAGGGCCCAGAAGGAGGACATAACTAAAGTGAGGGACCACAAGGAGAACATGACTACAGTGAGGGCCACAAGGAGGAAAGAACTGCAGTGAGAAGCCACAAGGATGACATAACTAGAGGGAGGGGCCAAAACGAGGACATTACTAGAGTAAGGGGCCACAAGGAGGTTATAAATAGAGTGAGGGGCCACGAGGAGAACATGACTACAGTGAGGGGCCACAAGGAGAAAATGACTACAGTGAGGGGCCACAAGGTGGACAGAACTACAGTGAGGAGCCACAAGGAGGACATAACAAAAGTGAGGGGCCACAAGGAGGACATAACTACAGTGAGGGGCCACAAGGAGAACATGACTATAGTGAGGGGCCACAAGGAGAACAGAACTACAGTGAGGGGCCACAAAAAGGATATAACTACAGTGAGAGGCCACAAGGAGGACATGACTACAGTGAGGGGCCACAAGAAGAACAAAACTACAGTGAGGGGCCACAAGGTGGACAGAAACAGTGAGGGGCCACAAGAAGGACATAATTGCAGTAAAAGGTCAGAAAAGGGACATAACTAGAGTGAGGGGCCACAAGGAAAACATGACTACAGTGAGGGGCCACAAGGAGGACATGATTACAATGAGGGGCCACAAGGAGGACATAACTAAAGTGAGGGGCCACAATGAGGGTATTAGTACTGTGTGGTAGCACTTAGGGGAAATGCCCTAGGTCAGTGGTGGCGAACCTATGGCACGGGTGCCAGAGGCGGCACTCAGAGCCCTCTCTGTGGGCACCCGACCCTGGAAAAAGTCTATAGTGTACCAATATGCCTTAGACTTTTCCTGGCATTTATCAGCACAGGCAGCGCACTGGATGTAGGCAGCTATTATAGATAAGTGATAAAGTACATGGAGGATATACTATACTGGACTGTAGTATTCAGGTTACATTGCCGTGTTGGCACTTTGCAATAAATAAGTGGGTATTTGGTTGCAGTTTGGGCACTCGGTCTGTAAAAGGTTTGACATCACGGCCCTAGATGATCCTGTTATACATGGGGATGGCTCGGTCTTCCAGGCCAGCACAGCGCCCCCTGCTGGGGATTTCACAGGGGCAGTCACCATCCCTTCCTTATGTGATTGTGCTTTTTTCACCACAGGGACCTTGTTCTGGATCCAGTGACGTCACACTGACGGCAGCGACACCCGGATGAGGTCGGAGCAGTTGGTTCTTTCCTTTATTGCAGGAGGTATTGGTTCCGCTGTGCACCCGGTGATAGGTTGTATTAGGTAAGTGGGACTGGGGGAGGAGAGGTCTGCACTGGGCGGAGTTAGGGGAGTGGGACTGGGGGAGGAGAGGTCTGCACTGGGCGGAGTTAGGGGAGTGGGACTGGGGGAGGAGAGGTCTGCACTGGGCGGAGTTAGGGGAGTGGAACTGGGGGAGGAGAGGTCTGCACTGGGCGGAGTTAGGGGAGTGGGACTGGGGGAGGAGAGGTCTGCACTGGGCGGAGTTAGGGGAGTGGGACTGGGGGAGGAGAGGTCTGCACTGGGCGGAGTTAGGGGAGTGGGACTGGGGGAGGAGAGGTCTGCACTGGGCGGAGTTAGGGGAGTGGGACTGGGGGAGGAGAGGTCTGCACTGGGCGGAGTTAGGGGCGTGGGACTGGGGGAGGAGAGGTCTGCACTGGGCGGAGTTAGGGGAGTGGGACTGGGGGAGGAGAGGTCTGCACTGGGCGGAGTTAGGGGAGTGGGACTGGGGGAGGAGAGGTCTGCACTGGGCGGAGTTAGGGGAGTGGGACTGGGGGAGGAGAGGTCTGCACTGGGCGGAGTTAGGGGAGTGGGACTGGGGGAGGAGAGGTCTGCACTGGGCGGAGTTAGGGGAGTGGGACTGGGGGAGGAGAGGTCTGCACTGGGCGGAGTTAGGGGAGTGGGACTGGGGGAGGAGAGGTCTGCACTGGGCGGAGTTAGGGGAGTGGGACTGGAGGAGGAGAGGTCTGCACTGGGCGGAGTTAGGGGAGTGGGACTGGGGGAGGAGAGGTCTGCACTGGGCGGAGTTAGGGGAGTGGGACTGGGGGAGGAGAGGTCTGCACTGGGCGGAGTTAGGGGAGTGGGACTGGGGGAGGAGAGGTCTGCACTGGGCGGAGTTAGGGGAGTGGGACTGGGGGAGGAGAGGTCTGCACTGGGCGGAGTTAGGGGAGTGGGACTGGGGGAGGAGAGGTCTGCACTGGGCGGAGTTAGGGGAGTGGAAGCCTCAGAGGTCTGCACTGGGCGGAGTTAGGGGAGTGGAAGCCTCAGAGGTCGCACATTACACTATGTCCTAATCATCCTCTTCTGGAGACATCGAGACTTCTCACCACTGGCTGACACCGGACCAAACCGTCATCTCTACAAGCTCTTCCCACTTCTCCTCCTCTCCACAGCTGAGCTCCGTCCCCTGCACTGATCACATGACAGTGACATCACCCCAGGTCCTTCCCAATCCCTTATCTGCTCCACAGCTGAGCTCCGCCCCCTACAGTGATCACATGACGGTGACATCACCGCAGGTCCTACCCAATCACTTATCTGCTCGATGGCTGAGCTCCGCCCCCTGCACTGATCACATGATGGTGACATCACCCCAGGTCCTTCACCACCTCATCTCCGCTCCACTGCTGAGCCTCGCCCAATGCACTGATCACATGACGGTGACGTCACCCCAGGTCCTTCCCAATCACTTATCTGCTCCACAGCTGAGCACCGCCCCCTGCACTGATCACATGATGGTGACGTCACCCCAGGTCCTTCAGCTCTGGCAGTGCAGCAGATACTGGGCAGGTCCTGGTCGGTAGTCAGGGCTCTTGTTCTCTCTGGTATCAGCCATTCCTCCAGCCTGCAGGTAAGATGAGCTGTGAGGAGACAGTGTGGTGGAGAGCTCAGACATGTCACCTCTGGAGATTCTCCCCCATTACACACAAGGAATCCTTCTCCGCTCCTCAGCTTAGTATGATGGGGGGAGTAGTAGTGGGGATAGTGGGGGTTGTCATCATTTGGTGCTGGATGAGAGAATCTGCTCCGTATAAGTGAGAAAAACACTGCCAGGAGCTTAGATACACCCGGAGCTCAGGGTTTTCCCGTCAGTGCAGCTTTATGAGGGTCTGAGTTTTGCGGGATGAGTTGTACTTTTTCTCGGCCTTATTATCGGGGACATGGGACTCACTGATTAACCTTTATTCCTTTTTTTGGAGGCATCAGGAAGAAAACCAGCAATACGAGCCTTCTCCTGAATGAGCCACCAAGGATGGACAGGAAGGAGATCAGCAGAAGAATATTAGACCTCACCTTGGAAATCATCTCCCTGCTGAGCGGAGAGGTAAACTTTTCTAGATTTCTCTCCTCTTTATTGTATTCTGTAACAAGTCAGACATCGGGAAGGAGAATCCATCATAGGAAGTGATAGGAAGAGTCCAGGGTCCTGGAGAACGGCCTCCAGACCTTCCAAGTGATGGAGAACCTGAAGATCAGTCCCCAATATGGTGAGTGATGTGTCATTTGACCAGTGACCAATAGTCATGTTGTAGGAGCCATGAGAAGGTTAGTAGCCACGTTGTACCAGGATGAAAGGGCCGGAGGAGAGCACATGGCCCCTGAAGGGTTTATTCCCTAAGTGTCTCTCTCCATCCACAGGAGTACACAATAGTGAAGAAGACATCGGGGGACTGTGTGACTCCCATCATCCATCTCCAGGAGTCAGGAGGGCGGAGCAGGATCCCTCACCCCATCACAGAGCCTCCCCCTCCCCCCCTGATACATGAGCAGAAGATCCTAGAACTCACCCACAAGATGATGGAGCTGCTGACTGGAGAGGTGACACTGCTGGGAATGCTGGGAAATTCTCCAGTAACAGCACTGGAGGGGTCTGGGTGATGACGGTGTCATTGTGTTGTCAGGTTCCTATAAGGTGTCAGGATGTCACTGTCTATTTCTCCATGGAGGAGTGGGAGTATATAGAAGGCCACAAGGATCTGTACGAGGAGGCCATGATGGAGGAGCACCAGCCTCTTATATCACAAGGTAAGACCCGTCATGTGCAGTGAAGGAGCTGAGAGAAGTGTCTATAGACAGATCTACAGGAGGCCATGTATTCAGTCACTGTGTGCTTGTGTCTCCACAGATGGATCCAGGAGGAGTAATCCACCAGAGAGATGTCCCCATCCTCTGTATTCCCAGGACTGTCCAGAGGAGAAGGTCCCAGAGAATCTTCAGGTAGATGGAGCTGGGCCCTATACACATCTATATAGGGGGGTCCTGCAGTCATAGAGGGGTCATAGATTGTGGGGGTCTCTTATGTGGATCTGTTAGATTTCCCACCTGTCTGCTGTATTGTACTGAATTGTTACAGATGACAAATCAGGGAGAAGATCTGACTGATATTAAAGTGGAGGATGAAGAAGAGAGGATGATGGGTGATCACTCGTGTAAGAGTGATGTGGAGGAGGACATTCCAGGAGATGCCACCACAGGTATGGAATCATGAATGGAGAAAGTGGCTTCAGATTCTGTCCTTGGTGCCTTCAGGGCAGGAGGAGAATCTGATAACCGGCTGCTGCGCTGCTCTTTGATTGGAGATGTCCCCATCACATCATGAAGTGTTCTCCTTATCCAGCTGACGGCGATCGCTGATCAGGTTCTTCTGATTCTGACTTACTAATTACCCTCCCTTTTCACTTTGAGCTGTGACTCCCCTTTTTCGAGAGGTGGTCACTTGACATAAAGATTCAACCTTTCAACGCTGTGGGAAGACATCTTGTCAGTAGATCATGTGACTTCTCTTCTTTGTTACCCCGCCCCCTTACAGCATGTCAGTTATTTATTTATTACTCCCTTTATAAGAGCAGACCAAAGATCAAACCCACCTAGAGGTACATCAATGGGAAGAAAAAAAGTTATGGTCATTGGAATGCAAAAGCACCAAAATGACTTACTATTTTTCCCATAAAATCTTTGTATTGTGCAAAAGTACAAAAACATGCAAAATATTCTACATATGACATCTCCAAATTTGTACTGTGCTGCAGAATAAAATTAATATGGTGTACTTACTGTAAAAAAAACAACTTAAAAAAAACTATGGGGAATTCCTGTTTTTTTCCCCCCGTCAAAAATGTAAAAAGCCTAAACAATAAATGACCTGTACCTCAAAATTATGCTGTTAACCCATTAAGGACAAATCTTATTTCAACCCAAACGATGCAGCCCCATTTTCAAAATCTGACACGTGTCACTTTATTGTAAATATAATGTAGCTTTATTCAATGATTGAAATCAATTAACATCCAATTAAAATAATAATACGCGGTGGTGTATGACATACATGGAAGCAACAGCCTAAGCAGGGAACAATCAAGGTTGGAATAACCAATTGGATACATTGTTAATATAGATAGCACAAAACTCCACTAAAAGTTAATTAGCAGCTACTAATATAACGTACAAGTGCCTATAGTACCTTTAAATATAAATAATATTAGTAAAGCAGCCCGCCAAAGGTGTACCAACACAAATCAAATAATAAATACCAACCAAGAGAAATCAGTTTTTTGTAGCCAAAATCAAGAGTGGATTCAAAGTGGGTGACTGGTACCTGTAGTTCCCGCTGGATCAGTTTCCAGCCTAATACGAATGTTATAGGTTTGTCTACTCTGTAGTTTTTTCAATTCCAATTTTTATCTTCACAGAAAATGCCAGTAAAAATTTGGATAGAAATGTGATATACTCGCTAAATTATAAAGCAGAAGACGAGGATACCATGCAGCTTTCTTCAGGAGAAACTCTAATTACCCTTAATGTACATCCAGGACTTCACAGTACAGATGTATCTTATAATCTCCCTAAACATGAGGAACCTCAAGGGGGTAAAAGATTTCAGTGTGGTAAAGAGTTCAGTAAAAGATCAAGACTTTCTACACACAGAAGAATTCTCACAGGGGAAAAGCCATACTCCTCTGCAGAATGTGGGAAGCGCTTTACAGAAAGATCAAGTCTTGTTACACATGAGAACATTCACACAGGGGAGAAACCGTATTCATGTTCAGAATGTGAGAAATGCTTTATTAGGAAATCACATCTTGTTATACATCAGAAAAGTCACATAGGAGAGAAGCAATATTCCTGTTCAGAATGTTTTAAGTGCTTCTCTATAAAATCAAGTTTTGTTAGACATGGGAACATTCACAAAGCAGAGAAGCCATACTCCTGCTCAGAATGTGGTAAATGGTTTATAGAGAAATCAAATCTTGTGAGACATGAGAAAAATCACACAGGAGAGAAACCATATTCATGTTCAGAATGTGGGAAATATTTTACAAGGAAATCAGATCTTGTTAGACATGAGAGAATTCACACAGGAGAAAAAATGTTTTTATGTTCAGAATGTGGGAAATGTTTTACAGATAAATCAAATCTTGTTTCACATTGGAGAACTCACACAGGAGAGAAGCCATATTCATGTCCAGAATGTGGGAAATGTTTTACAAAAAAATCAAATCTTGTTGAACATGTGAGAAGTCACACAGGAGAGAAGCCATTTTCGTGCTCAGAATGTGAGAAATGTTTTACTACTAAAACCAAACTTACGGAACATCAGAGATGTCACACAGGAGAGAAGCCATTTTCGTGCTCAGAATGCGGGAAATGTTTTACAAAAAAATCACATCTTGTTGAACATATGCGAAATCACACAGGAGAGAAGCCATATTCGTGCTCAGAATGTGAGAAATATTTTACTACTAAAAACAAACTTAGGTATCATCAGAGATGTCACACAGGAGAGAAGCCATTTTGATGTGATATAGTTTCAAAAGGTGTTTATTAGCTTTTAAAACAAGGAGTGACGGCAACATACAGCTAGTGTACCCCTCATTTGATGTTTTATATATTGAAAATGTTTTGTAAGGAAAGCAAATTCTATAACTCATCAGCTCAGAAGAAACCTTATTATTTTTTGGAATATAGGAAATACTATAAGAGCAATAAGAAATGTTAACCCCAGTTATTCACAGTCAGGTAAGTATCTGGGGCTACATAGTAACATGTGTTCTGCAACAGTAAATCTCAGAATAGTAGCACAACGTGTCTACAGCTTGCCAAATTGCAAAAATGTTGCAGTCAAGTTGCAAACTACATGACTTGTATTTGTCACGCCGGTGACAGGTTTGAGAAGGTCTGAAAGAATATCTGCACATTAGTTATCTGACAGCCTCTTTTGGTTTCATTTTGTCTGTGTGTTGCTGGTATGTCCACACCCCCTTTTCAGATGTGGATCATGTGACCTTCACCTCCCCCTATTTAGTCTGACTTTACCCATCACTCCTTGCTCTGGATAGCTTCATTTGGTTTTTGGAAGAGCTGGAGTGTGGTTCATGGTGAAGTCTTGTTTGTCCATCATCCATCAGCCTCAGAAGTTAAGTGTTCCGCTTGTTGTGTTTTGTATTCCCCCCCACCTTTGTTTACTAGGCCTCAGCGAGACGCTGGTTCCTTCACCAGGGAAGGAGCGGGTTGTCTCTGCCCGGTCATTACTATTAGGGCATCTGAGGGCCACCAGGGTTTTCTAGGTTCCTGTGTATGGGCATCTCTACCATCGAGAGGTTCCCATACAATTAGGAGTTAGGGCCAGGAGCAGGGTTTTATAGGTGGTGACCCTTTTCCTTCCCTAGCGGTGAGGCCTAGTGTCTTTTCCCTTCCTTCTTGTTGTCCTTTGGTGTTCTCCTCTACAACATCCGTGACATTATCCAGAGCCAATACCGCCATTTTTTGTTCTGATCTGTGCAGATATGGATGCTATGACTGCACTGGTCAAACAGCTGAAAAATTTGACTTTGGAAGTAGCAGACCTCCGTGCGATGGTTTTGCATATTCAGAGTCCACAGGCTGCTGATTCCGGTGGTGGGTTCCAGGCCTGCCCTAAACCGAAGGTAGCTCTCCCGGACAGGTTTTCCGGGGATAGTGACAATTTCATCCGGTTCAGGGAGTCATGTAAATTATACTTTAGGCTGCGTCCATACTCTTCTGGGGATGAGTGTCAACGGGTGGGTATGATTATTTCATTGCTAAAAGAGGATGCCCAGTCTTGGGCTTTTTCTCTGCCGACCGGATCACCGTCCCTCCGGTCGGTAGATGAATTCTTTAGAGCCTTGGGTCTTATCTATGATGACCCGGATTGGATCTCTCAGGTCAAGACCAAGTTACGGGGTTTGCGGCAGGGAATACGTTCTGCGGAGACCTATTGCTCAGAATTTAGGAGATGGGCTACGGATACAGAGTGGAACGATTCTGCTATCCGTAGCCAATTCTGCCAGGGTCTCTCTGAGAGACTTCAGGACGCATTGGCTTTTCATGAAAATCCTGAGTCATTGGAAGCAGCTATGTATCTTGCTGTACGTCTTGATAGACGCCTGAAGGAGAGATCTAGGGGTCCTCACCTTCAGGACGTACTGTCCAATAAGGGTACTGCTTCCTTTGACAATTATGGTGGAGAGACATGGGTGGTTGTGCCTTGTGATGAGCCTATGCAGTTAGGAGGAGCTACTCCTGGAACTATTGGCAAAAGCTTGGGTAATGTGAAAGGAGTCTGCTTTTATTGTGGCAAGAAGGGACATTTGGTGAATATTTGTCTGTACTTGCAGCATCAAGGTGTAAACAAAAAGAGAAAAAGTTTAATCCCCAAATTACTATTGGTAGTATGGGTGGGGAGCAAGAAAACCTACTTTTGTCTTTTACTGGTAGTACCTGTTTTCTCCTGTCTGCCGAGGTGGCGCTAGAGTCCAAAACTGTGAAAATCGAAGCATTTATCGACAGTGGGGCAGGAGTTAACTTGATTGATGGACAGTTTGTACGCATTCACGGAGTGACTACTAATGCATTAGAGAATAGTATTTCTGTCTTTGCAATTGACTCAGCACCTCTCGCCCAAAAATGCCTGTCGCAGGTAGTGAATGACATTCATTTAAGAGTGGGTGATTTGCATCAGGAATCTATCTCCTGTTATGTGTTGGAGGGTCTGCCTGCTCCGTTGGTGTTGGGCTTACCATGGTTAGGCAAACATAACCCTAACATCAATTGGCAAGCGAGACAGATTCTCGATTGGAGTGATTTTTGCATGGACAACTGTCTTAATGCATCGTTCTCTATGGTTACCACTAAAACTGTACCCTCGTTCATTTCAGAATTTTCTGATGTTTTCTCTGAGAGTGGTAATCAGGAGTTGCCTCCACACCGGGAGTATGACTGTCCTGTCAATCTTATTCCCGGAGCTAAATTGCCCAAATCTCGGTTGTATAATCTTTCGGAACCCGAAAGAAAGGCTATGCGAGAATATATCACCGAGAGTTTGGCAAAGGGACATATTAGACCATCCAAGTCCCCAGTGGCTGCTGGATTTTTCTTTGTAAAGAAAAAGGATGGTACCCTGAGACCATGTCTGGACTTCCGTGAGCTCAATCGTATTACCGTCCGTGATCCTTACCCCCTTCCTTTGATTCCGGATTTGATTAGTCAGATTGTTGGTGCCAAGGTGTTCTCTAAATTGGATCTGAGGGGGGCATATAATCTGGTAAGGATCAAGGAGGGCGATGAGTGGAAGACCGCATTTAATACCCCTGAGGGTCATTTTGAAAACCTGGTCATGCCCTTTGGGTTAACCAATGCTCCTGCGGTTTTTCAACACTTTGGCAATGACATCTTTCATCATCTGGTGGGGAGGTTTGTCGTTGTATACCTTGATGACATACTAATTTATTCACCTAATATGGAGACTCATCAGGATCATGTGAGACAGGTGTTACAGATCCTAAGAGAGAATAAGTTGTATGCTAAGATGGAAAAGTGTGTATTTGCTGTACAGGAAGTGCAATTTCTGGGTTACCTGCTCTCATCCTCAGGTTTTCGTATGGATCCCGAGAAGGTCCGTGCCGTGTTGGACTGGGATCGACCCGAAAATCTGAAAGCGCTTATGCGGTTTTTGGGGTTTACCAACTACTACCGTAAATTTATCTTGAACTATTCATCGGTGGTTAAACTTTTAACAGACATGACTAGGAGGGGTGCTGATATTTCTATTTGGTCTGATGCAGCATTACAGGCCTTTTCTGCTGTGAAAGAATGTTTTGCTTCGGCCCCTATTCTGGTGCAACTGGACGTGTCTCAGCCATTTATTGTTGAGGTTGATGCGTCTGAGGTTGGGGTAGGAGCAATATTGTCGCAGGGTCCTTCACCCAGTAAATGGTACCCATGTGCATTTTTTTATAAAAAAAACTCTCGACTGCTGAAAGGAATTATGATGTGGGGAATAGGGAATTGCTGGCCATTAAGTTGGCGTTCGAGGAGTGGCGGCATTGGTTGGAAGGAGCAATTCATCCTTTTACAGTAATTACGAATCACAAGAATCTGGCCTACTTGGAGTCGGCTAAGCGACTGAACCCAAGGCAGGCCAGATGGTCATTGTTTTTCACCAGATTTAACTTCATTGTCACTTATCGCCCTGGGGTTAAGAATGTCAAGGCGGATGCTTTGTCACGTAGCTTTCCTGGGGGGGGGGTGAGTCTAATGACCCTAGTCCCCTTTTATCTGAAGGGGTGGTTATATCTGCTATTTATCCTGATCTCGAGGCCAGGGTGTTGGAAGCACAGGAGGATGCTCCGGTCTCTTGTCCTCAGGGGAAATTGTTCCCTCCGAATTGCATCACAAGGTGTTCGAGGAACATCACTGTACGGTTCTTGCTGGGCACCCTGGGAGCAGATCGACTGTCGATCTCATCTCTCGGAGATTCTGGTGGCCGGGGTTGCATAAGTGTATTGAGGACTATGTGTCAGCCTGTGGTACCTGTGCACGTGCTAAGGTGACACATACTCGGCCTTCCGGATCTCTGCTTCCATTGCCCATCCCGTCCAGACCGTGGACCCATTTGTCCATGGATTTTATCACGGATTTACCGAATTCTTCGGGGAAGACTGTGATTCTGGTGGTTGTTGATCGTTTTAGTAAAATGGCACACTTTATTGCATTACCTAGTCTACCCAATGCTAAAACTCTTGCGCAGGTGTTTGTCGACAACATCGTGAAACTACATGGCATTCCCTCTGATGTGGTGTCCGATAGAGGGACTCAGTTTGTTTCCAGATTCTGGAGAGTGTTCTGTACTCGTCTGGGTGTACAATTGTCCTTCTCTTCGGCTTTTCATCCTCAGTCGAATGGACAGACGGAGCGCACTAATCAGAATCTGGAGACTTACTTGAGATGTTTTGTTTCAGAGAATCAGGAACAGTGGTCTTCATTTTTGTCGTTAGCTGAGTTTGCTATAAATAACCGTAGACAGGAGTCCACTGATAAGTCGCCGTTTTTTGGGGTATATGGGTTCCATCCACAGTTTGGTACATTTTCTGGTGCTCATAATTCTGGCATTCCTGAGGAGGAACGATTTTCCTCTTCTTTGTCATCTATTTGGCGGAAAATCCAAAATAACCTAGAAAAGATGGGCAACAGGTATAAGCGTGCGGCTGACAGGAGACGTATGAGTGGTCCGGACCTGAGATTGGGTGATTCTGTGTGGCTGTCTACAAGAAACATTAAACTTAAGATACCTTCTTGGAAGTTGGGATCAAGATTTATTGGTCCATATAAGATCACTGCCATTGTTAACCCTGTAGCCTTCCGTCTTGAACTTCCTCAGGCATTGAAAATCCATAACGTATTTCATAAATCGTTGAACCATCCTCCTTGCCTCCCGCTCCTGTCATGGTGGATGGTAATTTAGAATTTCAGATAAGCAGGATTGTGGACTCCCGAGTTCTCCGGAGATCCCTCCAGTATCTCGTTCATTGGAGAGGGTACAGACCAGAGGAGAGGATGTGGGTTCCAACGACCGATGTTAATGCTAGCCGTCTGGTGAGAGCATTCCACAGAGCTCATCCTAATAAGGTTGGTCCTGGGTGCCCGGAGGTCACCCGTAGAAGGGGGGGGGGGGGTACTGTCATGCCGGTGACAGGTTTGAGAAGGTCTGAAAGAATATCTGCACATTAGTTATCTGACAGCCTCTTTTGGTTTCACTTTGTCTGTGTGTTGCTGGTATGTCCACACCCCCTGTTCAGGTGTGGATCATGTGACCTTCACCTCCCCCTATTTAGTCTGACTTTACCCATTACTCCTTGCTCTGGATAGCTTCATTTGGTTTTTGGAAGAGCTGGAGTGGAACTGGTTCATGGTGAAGTCCTGTTCGTCCATCATCCATCAGCCTCAGAAGTTAAGTGTTCCGCTTGTTGTGTTTTGTATTCCCCCCCCCACCTTTGTTGTTTACTAGGCCTCAGCGAGACGCTGGTTCCTTCACCAGGGAAGGAGCGGGTTGTCTCTGCCCGGTCATTACTATTAGGGCATCTGAGGGCCACCAGGGTTTTCTAGGTTCCTGTGTATGGGCATCTCTACCATCGAGAGGTGCCCATATGGATAGGAGTTAGGGCCAGGAGCAGGGTTTTATAGGTATGACCCTTTTCCTTCCCTAGCGGTGAGGCCTAGTGTCTTTTCACTTCCTTCTTGTTGTCCTTTGGTGTTCTCCCCTACTACATCCGTGACATTATTATGTTCTACGACGGCCTATGACCTGTAACCATATATCCCAGTGTTGGATTTTTTGTGAATGTTGTGGCATATAGTGTGTCACATTGTGACATATTGACATTATGATTTTCATATCACATAACATGTTACTGTGTAGCTCCAGCCTAAAAGCCAATACGAATATTTATTTTTTGGGATTTGTTATCCTGGATCTGCCAAACAACTAAATTCTATTTCTTTGAGGTCAACTGTGACCAAGATGTACAGAGGAAAAGTATTGTGGATACAAGGAAGAGAAGAAGAGCCTTGTTTACTTCCAGCGCAGTGAAGATGAATTGTCCCCATGAACCTTGCTTCTTATCACTGTATTCACAGAGTGACATGGGGAAAAGTAACGACGCTCCATGTAATAGTTTTATAATGTAGGTGGACATATTAATATTTAATCTTCATTCATTGATACAGATAAAATAAAATCTTTTATTTGCTCCATGACAGCATCACCATTGTCACTGACAGACATTGTCTTCTTGGCTCATATATTTTCTCCTAGCACTGTGACCTTCACTGCTCCTACAGACTAACCCTCCTGTTCGGAGACAGTGATATTGGTGGCATGATGACAATATCACTGATTTATCTGACCGGGTGATCTGTGATAATTAGCCCCATATGTACATTCCTGTGGTTTAATGGTAAACCTATCTAGATACTGGAGCTGAGGGATATATCGGTGGTGGGAATCGCTTGTGATGTCACATCTGTTAATTAACCCCTGAATAATGGGAACATGAATTCAGTGACCAAGTGATGCTCATATATGTGTTACATACGTATCCTGCCTCCTGCTTTATTACCTGCAGAACATGAATGGAGACATACTGGTGAATTATTAGTATTTTGTACACTCATTGACAAAAAAAATGATGCACCAAGAAGGAGTTGTAGAATGGAATGATGATATATGTGAGTGGTCACAGTTTTAAAACGGATACGTTTCTTGGGGAAGGCTGTACAAATAAAAGGAGCTTCTAGGACCCTGTTGGGCCCCCTCTAGCCTAGACTCAAGATGAGATAAGGTTGGGCATAGAGGCATACAGGTTCTGTATGGTATTCTGTGACACATTTGTCCTCTGATGTTACAGCTGGGCCTGTAGATCCAGCACACTTGTAAGTTGTTGAAGCTGGCATCCCAGATGGCAATATAATATATTATTATATTGCTATATTGGTTATTACATCCACATAAGTGCTATCTTGTGTAGGATGTTTATTGTGGTCCGCTGTGGGCATCCTCCACTGTATGCATTTTTGCTGGGGATTGCCATTAACAACGGGCCACAAGTGCAGGATTTGCTCCCCTGTATATACATGCACAACTTCATATGGGTTTGAGAACTTCCTGCCTGTCTAACACCATGCCATTTTTTATTTGTTGGCATCCCAGATGGTTCCATAAATGCTCGACGGGCAATAAATCTGGTGACCGGGCAGCCAATGAAGTGTTGTAATTTGTGTGGAGACATTCCTAGGAAACCCTTGATGTGTGTAGGCAAGCATTATTCTGCTGAGAAATGAAAATGAAGGGGCCCCCCTGTGTCTTGATGGTGGACAACGAAACTGGAGCTGCTCGTGCACGTCAGTGGATCAAATGATCCTCTGTACTGGTGGTCAGTTTAGGCTTTCCGGAGCCTGTTTGCCAAGTGTTTGTGCCCACGTGTAACCGCTGCTCCCAACACTTTCTAACAAATGGAGAACAAGAGAAAAAAGGAAGAGAGAGATGACAGCGCCTCATGTGTGGTATTGCTAACAATATTATTATATATGCTTAAAAGATTCGCTTACCAGATGCTGTTGTGAGGTAGTCACAACAGCTGTATAGGCTCCTGCTGGTGTATATCCCGACCAGCAAATGGGGTCTTGGCTGCAGCCTGGGTTCTTGCCTGCGCCCAAAAAACGTACGGGTGCCGGAGTAGAAGTCGGACGTGGATAAGATAAAAACAGATGAACCTCTTCTGTGGGCGCTTCCAAGGATACCATTCAAATGAAGCGTATAGTTTAAATGGAAGGTCCAGCTACAGCATAACCCTAAATAAAGGATAAACTTTAATAATACAAATACAACAAACAATTTGTCCTATAGTGTCCATACATAAAGTCGTCCACCAAGATACTAAAGTGGGGAGTAGATAACCCTAATTACAATTCCTAAAAACTAGGCCCTCTGCCCAGGGGCGACTCCTGAAGGTGGAGACCCCCCGTCCTCGAACCTCGCTGGCAGCTCCTAGTTGACCCTAAAATGTGCGGGCTGATAATTAAAGTGATCTAATGGTGGACTGAGTTAGGCACGGACAGAAAGGATATAACAATATGCACAGTGTATACAGCCCTAGTGGTAAGAGATACCAAGAGGTACACGGTGTGGGATCATCAGGGGGTAAATGGATTATATTAGATAATTACATTGATAAGTGTCGAAATACTCTATTTCCTCTGGACACAGTGAGTGACCCTCTTTAATGAGGCCCCTCTTTTGGTGATGGTCCCTCACGTAATTTATTTTGGTGTTCGGCTACAGGTATATGTGTATATATATATATATATATATATATATACATCTGTATGTTTTTCTCTTTTTCCTACAGGTATCCATCCTGGTTCCACCACACCAAAATTACGTGTCTCAAACATCATGACTGTTGCTGTTTGTTCTTTTCTCCCAGTAAGGTCATCTGGTCCAATCTTTTAACCTTACCTTTGACTGTCGTTTGACACCATTGTTTGTCGAACGGGTGTATCGCGGTTGTCCCAATTTAATTTGGGCCTCCCTCCGTTCGTCACTTATCAATGTAATTATCTAATATAATCCATTTACCCCCTGATGATCCCACACCGTGGGGGAAACGCGTTGGGATTGAGCACAGATACGTCTGTGTCACTAATAGTCATCCTTTTAGGTGTCGTTATTGTTTTATGTAGTCAGCTGCACCGTGTACCTCTTGGTATCTCTTACCAATAGGGCTGTATACACTGTGCATATTGTTATATACTTTCTGTCCGTGCCTAACTCAGTCCACCATTAGATCACTTTAATTATCAGCCCGCACATTTTAGGGTCAACTAGGAGCTGCCAGCGAGGTTCGAGGACGGGGGGTCTCCACCTTCAGGAGTCGCCCCTGGGCAGAGGGCCTAGTTTTTAGGAATTGTAATTAGGGTTATCTACTCCCCACTTTAGTATCTTGGTGGACGACTTTATGTATGGACACTATAGGACAAATTGTTTGTTGTATGAGTATTATTAAAGTTTATCCTTTATTTAGGGTTATGCTGTAGCTGGACCTTCTATTCTTACCTCTAACCCATTACATTTAACTATATCCATTTAGGCTGATTGTATAGTTTTAAATGGCTTTTATTTGTCTACGCTTTTAAAACCTTTTAATGTCCTGATGAAGGGGGTTATTTACCCCTGAAACACGTAGACAAATAAAAGCCATTTAAACTATACGCTTCATTTGAATGGTATCCTTGGCAGCGCCCACAGAAGAGGTTCATCTGTTTTTATCTTATCCATGTCCAACACCTCCTAACAGCTCGTTCAGAACAGCCTAGATGGTGGGCAATTTGTCAAAATGACCATCCTGCTTTTTTCAGTCCATTGATGTGCCCCCTCTCAAGGTCTGACAACTGGGCAAAATGTCTTTGAGTGAATCACAGAGGCATGTCTCTTAGTTAACGATCTCTCACCAAGAGGTGCACTGCCCAAAAGTAGCCTCTGAGAACCTTTTCTATAGTAGCAGGGGGGATCACTTTACGCTCTCTTCTGGGAAGACCCATTGTCTAATCAGACCACACCTGAAATTGTTTAGATATCTGCCTGAGATATAACTGCAGAGAGGTGACCTGGTTTAGATACAGCTAAGCTCACTGCAGGGCTCCAGATGGCGATCAAAATGGTCGCCAATGCGACTTAGAATTTACAAATGGTGACAAGACTTTTTAGTCTTGTCGCCATTTGCGACTAGACCCGCCGCCGCAGCTCTGCAGTTGAATACAGCGGCGGGCACAGCAGATGATAGTTCTCTGCCCCGTCGCCGATGTTCTTCTCAGCAGCGCAGTGGAGAAGGAGTCTCTCCCTCCCCCTGTGCTGCTGCCACCGCCAATAAGAAGAGAGACAGGAGGAGGAGGGGAGGGGCTGTGGCCACTGCGCCACCAATGAAGATAACTGACCTGTTAATACAAATTCAGGAGGCGGGTGCCGGAATCAAATAGCCGACACCCGACCTCTATGACAGGGAGCTGCGATCTGCTGCAGTTAACCCCTCAGGTACTGCACCTTTTTATGTTTATGCCCTCCTACGGCCCCCTCCACGTCTCCTGGTGTACTGGCCTGTCTCCTGGTATCTGCTCCATGCTCTGGACACTGTGCTTACAGACACAGCTAACCTTCTTGCCACAGCTCACATTGATGTGCCATCCTGGATAAGCTGCACTACTTGAGTATCTTCTGTGGGTTGTAGACACCGCCTCATGCTACCACTAGGGATGAGAGCAATGACAAAATGCAAAGGTGACCAAAACAACAGCCAAAAAGGATTAAATTAAACACAGAAATGGTCTGTGGTCACCACCTGCAGAACTACTCCTTTATAGGGGTTGTCTTGTTAATTGCCCATCATTGCTACCTGTTGTCTATTCAATATTCACAACAGCAGGAGAAACTGATTCACAATTAGTGTTGAGCGAACAGTTCGAGCATAGTTCGGGTCCGTACCGAATTTTGGGGTGTTCGTGACACGGACCCGAACCCGAACTTTTTCGTAAAAGTTCGGGTTCGTCGTTCGGCATGTATTTTGGCGCATTTTGAAAGGCTGCAAAGCAGCCAATCAACATGCATCATACTACTTGCCCTAAGATGCCATCGCAGCCATGCCTACTATTGGCAAGGCTGTGATTGGCCAAGTGCAGCATGTGACTCAGCCTCTTATAAGCTTGTGCGCACGTCGGGACGTGCTCACTCCCGATGTGAATAGAACAGGGATAGACGCAGCTGATGCTAGGGCGAGAATAGGCAGGGATAATTGAATAACTGGAAGCAAATTTCTCTCCTCCACCTGTGATTCATCTGAACAACTGCAGCTGAGCTGCTTTTTTGATAGGGATTGGCTATTTTTAGAGTGGCCAGAGTGATTTTTCCATCCACATGTACCCGGGCTGACCGCCGGCCGCCATTTTGCGACTTGTAGTGCTGCAGCAGAAGCTGCCACAGTGTGCATTCCAAAGCTCCAAACAAGTCAGACATCTACACCTGGGATTCAGACCAATAGCGATTTAGCAGCACAGTCCAAGGCTATTTTTTTTAAAGGTTGTGCAGACCATTTTGTGGCACATGTTACTGGGCTGATAGGCGGCGGCTATCTTGGGACTAGTGCTGCAGCACAATCTCTCCCAACGTCCATTAATCACTTGTAATAGTGGTCTGTGCCATAGAAATCCTACATCAGGGACTTGGGTGTGCTTGTGTCACCCCTACTAATACCAGTCCACCTGTAATCCATACAGTGAAAAGCCATAAAGTATTCCAGTGAGGGAATTTTTTTTTTATTTAAAAAAGGCCAAGTTAGTTTATCTGGCGTTCAATATACTAGATACAGTTAGGCCTGCGTTTCATACATCTGGAATTAGCAAACTAATGTGCTGGGGTTGGGAAAACATATATGTACCCATACTAGAATCTGTCAAAGAAAGCGGTACTCACATATAACAGTCATTCCATCTGTAATCCATACAGTCAAAAGACTGAAAGTATTCCAGTGAGGGAATTTTTTTTTTATTTAAAAAAGGCCAAGTTAGTTTATCTGGCGTTCAATATACTAGATACAGTTAGGCCTGCGTTTCATACATCTGGAATTAGCAAACTAATGTGCTGGGGTTGGGAAAACATATATGTACCCATACTAGAATCTGTCAAAGAAAGCGGTACTCACATATAACAGTCATTCCATCTGTAATCCATACAGTCAAAAGACTGAAAGTATTCCAGTGAGGGAATTTTTTTTATTTAAAAAAGGCCAAGTTAGTTTATCTGGCGTTCAATATACTAGATACAGTTAGGCCTGCGTTTCATACATCTGGAATTAGCAAACTAATGTGCTGGGGTTGGGAAAACATATATGTACCCATACTAGAATCTGTCAAAGAAAGCGGTACTCACATATAACAGTCATTCCATCTGTAATCCATACAGTCAAAAGACTGAAAGTATTCCAGTGAGGGAATTTTTTTTATTTAAAAAAGGCCAAGTTAGTTTATCTGGCGTTCAATATACTAGATACAGTTAGGCCTGCGTTTCATACATCTGGAATTAGCAAACTAATGTGCTGGGGTTGGGAAAACATATATGTACCCATACTAGAATCTGTCAAAGAAAGCGGTACTCACATATAACAGTCATTCCATCTGTAATCCATACAGTCAAAAGACTGAAAGTATTCCAGTGAGGGAATTTTTTTTTTATTTAAAAAAGGCCAAGTTAGTTTATCTGGCGTTCAATATACTAGATACAGTTAGGCCTGCGTTTCATACATCTGGAATTAGCAAACTAATGTGCTGGGGTTGGGAAAACATATATGTACCCATACTAGAATCTGTCAAAGAAAGCGGTACTCACATATAACAGTCATTCCATCTGTAATCCATACAGTCAAAAGACTGAAAGTATTCCAGTGAGGGAATTTTTTTTATTTAAAAAAGGCCAAGTTAGTTTATCTGGCGTTCAATATACTAGATACAGTTAGGCCTGCGTTTCATACATCTGGAATTAGCAAACTAATTTGCTGGGGTTGGGAAAACATATATGTACCCATACTAGAATCTGTCAAAGAAAGCGGTACTCACATATAACAGTCATTCCATCTGTAATCCATACAGTCAAAAGACTGAAAGTATTCCAGTGAGGGAATTTTTTTTATTTAAAAAAGGCCAAGTTAGTTTATCTGGCGTTCAATATACTAGATACAGTTAGGCCTGCGTTTCATACATCTGGAATTAGCAAACTAATGTGCTGGGGTTGGGAAAACATATATGTACCCATACTAGAATCTGTCAAAGAAAGCGGTACTCACATATAACAGTCATTCCATCTGTAATCCATACAGTCAAAAGACTGAAAGTATTCCAGTGAGGGAATTTTTTTTATTTAAAAAAGGCCAAGTTAGTTTATCTGGCGTTCAATATACTAGATACAGTTAGGCCTGCGTTTCATACATCTGGAATTAGCAAACTAATGTGCTGGGGTTGGGAAAACATATATGTACCCATACTAGAATCTGTCAAAGAAAGCGGTACTCACATATAACAGTCATTTCATCTGTAATCCATACAGTCAAAAGACTGAAAGTATTCCAGTGAGGGGATTTTGCTTATAAAAAATAATATATTTCATTGTGGTGCGAGTTGAATCGCAACAATGAAGAAAAATACTATTAAGGGACGAGGACGCGGTCGTGGTGGTGTCCGTGGAGCATCTGTTGCTGGTAGAGGACGTGGCCGTTCGGCCCCAGGCGCACACAGTAGGGAACGAACTCCCTCAACTAGCCGGCAGAATGTACCGCAATATCTCGTGGGGCACAATGCCGCTCTTAGGATGGTAAGGCCTGAGCAGGTACAGGCATTAATCGATTGGGTGGCCGACAGTGCTTCCAGCACGTTCACCACATGGTCTTCCACCCAGTCTTCTGCGGAAAGCGCACAGGTGGCACCTGAAAACCAAGCCCATCAGTCTGTCACATCACCCCCAAGCATATCAGGGAAACGGTCTGAGCCACAAGTTATGCAGCAGTCTCTTCTTCTGTTTGAAGACTCTGCTTCCAGGGTTTCCCAGGGGCGTCCACCTAGCCCTTCCCCAGTGGAGGAAGACATACCATGCACTGACGCACAACCACTTATGTCTCCAGATGAAGAGGACATGGGAATACCACCACAGCAGAGTCACCGACTCTCTGATGATGACGAAACACAGGTGCCCACTGCCGCGTCTTTTTGCAGTGTGCAGACTGAACAGGAGGAGGTCAGGGAGGGAGACTGGGTGGAAGACGATGCAGAGGACGATGAGGTCTTAGACCCCACATGGACTGAAGGTCGTGGCGATGACTTTCACAGTTCAGAGGAAGAGGTAGTGGTGAGACAGAGACAACAGCGAAGCCAAAGAGGGAGCAGGGGGCCAAAGCAGACGAGCCGCCGCCCCCAGAGTTCGCCTGCTACTGGACATCGCCAACAGGGACCCAGCCCCACAAAGGCAGCTTCAAAGAGTTCCCTGGCATGGTACTTCTTTAAACAATGTCCTACCGACAAGACCCGAGTGACTTGCACGCTCTGCCATCAGAGCCTGAGGCGAGGCATTAACGTTCTGAACCTCAGCACAACCTGCATGACCAGGCATCTACATGCAAAGCATGAACTGCAGTGGGGTACACACCTTAAAAACCAGGCACTCGCTGAGGCTCCCCCTGCTCCCTCTACCGCTGCTGCCTCGGCTTCCGCCTCGAGAGGAATGTTGCCACCTGCCGAGCAGCAAACAGAGGATGTGCCACCGACACCACCACCACCGCCACCGTCAACTAGCGTCTCCACTATATCACACAGCAGCGTTCAGCTCTCAATATCTCAAACCTTAGAGAGGAAGCGCAAATTCCCCCCGAGTCACCCTCGAGCCCTTGGCCTGAACGCCAGCATTTCTAAACTGCTGGCCTTTGAAATGCTGTCATTCCGGCTGGTGGACACAGACAGCTTCAAAAAGCTGATGGCCATGGCTGTCCCGCAGTATGTGGTTCCCAGCCGCCACTACTTCTCCAAGACAGCCGTGCCTTCCCTGCACATGCAAGTGTCCGATAAAATCAAGTGTGCACTGCGCAACGCCATTTGTGGCAAGGTCCACCTAACCACAGATACGTGGACCAGTAAGCACGGCCAGGGACGCTATATCTCACTAACTGCACACTGGATGAATGTAGTGGCGGCTGGGCCCCCGGCGGACAGTTCCTTGGCGCACGTCCTTCCGCCCCCTAGGATCGCAGGGCATCATTCTCTGCCTCCTGTAGCCTCCTCCTCCTACTCGGCTTCCTCCTCCACTGCTTCCACCAGCTCATCCGGTCAGCCACACACCTTCACCACCAACTTCAGCACAGCCCGGGGTAAACATCAGCAGGCCATTCTGAAACTCATATGTTTGGGGGACAGGCCCCACACCGCACAGGAGTTGTGGCGGGGTATTGAACAACAGACCGACGAGTGGTTTCTGCCGGTGGGCCTCAAGCCAGGCCTGGTGGTATGCGATAATGGGCGAAATCTCGTGGCAGCTCTGGGACTAGCCGGTTTGACGCACATCCCTTGCCTGGCGCATGTGCTGAACTTGGTGGTGCAGAGGTTCATTCACCACTACCCCAACATGTCAGAGCTGCTGCATAAAGTGCGGGCCGTCTGTGCGCGCTTCCGCCGTTCACATCCTGCCGCTGCTCGCCTGTCTGCGCTACAGCGGAACTTCGGCCTTCCCGCTCACCGCCTCATATGCGACGTGCCCACCCGGTGGAACTCCACCTTGCACATGCTGGAGAGACTGTGCGAGCAGCAGCAGGCCATAGTGGAGTTTCAGCTGCAGCACGCTCGCGTCAGTCGTACTGCCGAACAGCACCACTTCACCACCAATGATTGGGCCTCCATGCAAGACCTGTGTGCCCTGCTGCGCTGTTTCGAGTACTCCACCAACATGGCCAGTGGCGATGACACTGTTATCAGCGTTACAATACCACTTCTATGTCTCCTTGAGAAAACACTTAGGGCAATGATGTTAGAGGAGGTGGCCCAGGTGGAGGAGGATGAGGGCTCGTTTCTAACACTTTCGGGCCAGTCTGTTCGAAGTGGCTCAGAGGGAGGTTTGTTTAAGCAGCAGAGGACAGGTTCACAAGTCGCCAGCCAAGGCACTGTACTGGAGGACGAGGAGGATGAGGAGGAGGAGGTGGAGGGGGACGAGGATGACGCAAGTTCACAGCGGGGTGGCAGCCCAGGCCCATCACTGGTGCGTGGCTGGGGGGATACGGTGGACGATGACGATACGCCTCCCACAGAGGACAGCTTGTCCTTACCCATGGGTAGCCTGGCCCACATGAGCGAATATATGCTCCAATGCCTGCGCAACGACAGCAGAGTTGCCCACGTTTTAACGTGTGCAGACTACTGGGTGGCCACCCTGCTGGATCCCCGGTATAAAGACAATGTGCCCACTTTAATTCCTGAACTGGAGCGCGACCGTAAGATGCGCGAGTACAAGCGCACGCTGATAGAGGCGCTCTTGAGAGCATTCCCACATGTCACAGGGGAACAGGTGGAAGGTGAAGGCAGAGGAGTGGCAAGAGGTCGCCAACGCAGCTGTGTCACGGCCAGCTCATCTGAGGGCAGGGTTAGCATGGCAGAAATGTGGAAAAGTTTTGTCTCCACGCCACAGCTATCTGCACCGACACCTGATACGGAACGTGTTAGCAGGAGGCAGCATTTCACTAACATGGTTGAACAGTATGTCTGCACACCCCTCCACATCCTGACGGATGGTTCGGCCCCATTCAACTACTGGGTTTCGAAATTGTCCACGTGGCCAGAGTTAGCATGTTATGCCTTGGAGGTGCTTTCCTGCCCGGCGGCCAGCGTTTTATCTGAACGCGTATTCAGCACGGCAGGGGGCGTTATTACTGACAAGCGCAGCCGCCTGTCCACAGCCAACGTGGACAAGCTGACCTTCATAAAGATGAACCAGGCATGGATCCCACAGGACCTGTCCCTCCCTTGTGCAGAGTAGTCCTTATTAACTGCCTAAAACATGTCTTGTTGTGCTACGGGCCACTTCTTTATTTGATACAAATTTTATGAAACCCACAGTTGAATAAAACTCTTCTCTGTCTGGGCGCCGGGGCCTAACCAGATGAAAGTGGCCGGTTAAACTAACGGGTGACATGAAGCCATAACCTCTGCCATGCTACCTCTGTCTTCTGTCTGGGTGCTGAGGCCTAAGTCAAATAAAGCGGTCTTCTGCTGTGCTGGGGGATATGAAGCTAATCTCTGACCTCTCTCCTCTGTCTGGGTCCAAAGGCCTAAATCACTGAAAGAGGCCTTCTCCTGTGGTGTGTGATATGATGCCAGAATATGTGCTGTGGGGCCTCTCTCCTCTTCCTGGGTGCAGGGGTCAAATAAACTAAATTGTGGCCTACTCCTGTGGTGGCTGATATGATGCCAGAATATGTGCTGTGGTGCCTCTCTCCTCTTCCTGGGTGCAGGGGTCAAAGTAACTCAATGGTGGCTTCTCCTGTGGTGGCTGATATGATGCCAGAATATGTGCTGTGGGGCCTCTCTCCTCTTCCTGGGTGCAGAGGTCAAAGTAACTCAATGGTGGCTTCTCCTGTGGTGGCTGATATGATGCCAGAATATGTGCTGTGGTGCCTCTCTCCTCTGTCTGGGTCCAAAGGCCTAAATCACTGAAAGAGGCCTTCTCCTGTGGTGTGTGATATGATGCCTGAATATGTGCTGTGGTGCCTCTCTCCTCTTCCTGGGTGCGGGGGTCAAAGTAACTCAATGGTGGCTTCTCCTGTGGTGGCTGATATGATGCCAGAATATGTGCTGTGGGGCCTCTCTCCTCTTCCTGGGTGCAGGGGTCAAAGTAACTCAATGGTGGCTTCTCCTGTGGTGGCTGATATGATGCCAGAATATGTGCTGTGGTGCCTCTCTCCTCTGTCTGGGTCCAAAGGCCTAAATCACTGAAAGAGGCCTTCTCCTGTGGTGTGTGATATGATGCCTGAATATGTGCTGTGGTGCCTCTCTCCTCTTCCTGGGTGCGGGGGTCAAAGTAACTCAATGGTGGCTTCTCCTGTGGTGGCTGATATGATGCCAGAATATGTGCTGTGGGGCCTCTCTCCTCTTCCTGGGTGCAGGGGTCAAAGTAACTCAATGGTGGCTTCTCCTGTGGTGGCTGATATGATGCCAGAATATGTGCTGTGGTGCCTCTCTCCTCTGTCTGGGTCCAAAGGCCTAAATCACTGAAAGAGGCCTTCTCCTGTGGTGTGTGATATGATGCCTGAATATGTGCTGTGGGGCCTCTCTCCTCTTCCTGGGTGCAGGGGTCAAAGTAACTAAATGGTGGCTTCTCCTGTGGTGGCTGATATGATGCCAGAATATGTGCTGTGGTGCCTCTCTCCTCTTCCTGGGTGCGGGGGTCAAAGTAACTCAATGGTGGCTTCTCCTGTGGTGGCTGATATGATGCCAGAATATGTGCTGTGGTGCCTCTCTCCTCTTCCTGGGTGCAGGGGTCAAAGTAACTAAATGGTGGCTTCTCCTGTGGTGGTTGATATGATGCCTGATTCTCTGCTGTGAAACCTCTCTCCTCCATCTGGGTGTAGGGGTCAAAGTCTTTCAAAGTCGCCTTCTCCTGTGCTGATTGATATAAAGCTGATGGTTGTGCCATCTGACATGGTTGCCAGGGTCTGATTCAATGGGGGCCTACTCCTGTGGTGGGTGATCTAAATGCCTGATTCTCTGCTGTGAAACCTCTCTCCTCCGTCTGGGTGTAGGGGTCAAAGTCTTTCAAAGTCGCCTTCTCCTGTGCTGATTGATATGAAGCTGATGGTTGTGCCATCTGACATGGTTGCCGGGGTCCCATTAAATTGGGGCCTACTCCTGTGGTGGGTGATCTAAATGCCTGATTCTCTGCTTTGAAACCTCTCTCCTCCGTCCGGGTGTAGGGGTCAAAGTCGCCTTCTCCTGTGCTAATTGATATAAAGCTTATGCTTGTGCCATCTGACATGGTTGCCGGGGTCTGATTCAATGGTGGCCTACTCCTGTGGTGGGTGATCTAAATGCCTGATTCTCTGCTGTGTAACCTCTCTCCTCCGTCTGGGTGTAGGGGTCAAAGTAACTAAATGGTGGCCTACTCCTGTGGTGGGTGATATGATGCCTGGTTCTCTGCTGTGGGACCTCTCTCCTTTGTCTGGGTGCTGTGGTCAAAATAATAGTAAGTGACCTTCTCCATTGGTGGGTGACTTGAAGCCTGATTCTGTGCTATGGGACCTCACTCCAATTAATATTGTTTAATTTTTATTTATTTTATGTTAACTCATCATTTCCCTATCTACATTTGTTTGCAGGGGATTTAACTACATTTTGCTGCCTTTTGCAGCCCTCTAGCCCTTTCCGGGTGTGTTTTACAGCCTTTTTAGTGCCCAAAAGTTCGGGTCCCCATTGACTTCTATGGGGTTCGGGTTCGGGATGAAGTTCGGGTCGAGTTCGGATCCCGAACCCGAACATTTTTCGAAAGTTCGGCCGAACTCGTCGAACCCGAACATCCAGGTGTTCGCTCAACTCTATTCACAATCAGTGTTGCTTCATAAGGGCCCTTGCACACGACAGTATGCCCTCCGAGGCATATGGTCCCGGAGCGGCATCGATCGAGCGCACGGGAGTACATAGCATCATACACTCACCTAAAGAATTATTAGGAACACCTGTTCTATTTCTCATTAATGCAATTATCTAGTCAACCAATCACATGGCAGTTGCTTCAATGCATTTAGGGGGTTGGTCCTGGTCAAGACAATCTCCTGAACTGCAAACTGAATGTCAGAATGGGAAAGAAAGGTGATTTAAGCAATTTTGAGCGTGGCATGGTTGTTGGTGCCAGACGGGCCAGTCTGAGTATTTCACAATCTGCTCAGTTACTGGGATTTTCACGCACAACCATTTCTAGGGTTTACAAAGAATGGTGTGAAAAGGGAAAAACATCCAGTATGCGGCAGTCCTGTGGGCGAAAATGCCTTGTGGATGCTAGAGGTCAGAGGAGAATGGGCCGACTGATTCAAGCTGATAGAAGAGCAACGTTGACTGAAATAACCACTCGTTACAACCGAGGTCTGCAGCAAAGCATTTGTGAAGCCACAACACGCACAACCTTGAGGCGGATGGGCTACAACAGCAGAAGACCCCACCGGGTACCACTCATCTCCACTACAAATAGGAAAAAGAGGCTACAATTTGCACGAGCTCACCAAAATTGGACTGTTGAAGACTGGAAAAATGTTGCCTGGTCTGATGAGTCTCGATTTCTGTTGAGACATTCAAATGGTAGAGTCCGAATTTGGCGTAAACAGAATGAGAACATGTATCCATCCTCTGATGGCTACTTCCAGCAGGATAATGCACCATGTCACAAAGCTCGAATCATTTCAAATTGGTTTCTTGAACATGACAATGGGTTCACTGTACTAAAATGGCCCCCACAGTCACCAGATCTCAACCCAATAGAGCATCTTTGGGATGTGGTGGAACGGGAGCTTCGTGCCCTGGATGTGCATCCCTCAAATCTCCATCAACTGCAAGATGCTATCCTATCAATATGGGCCAACATTTTTAAAGAATGCTATCAGCACCTTGTTGAATCAATGCCACGTAGAATTAAGGCAGTTCTGAAGGCAAAAGGGGGTCCAACACCGTATTAGTATGGTGTGCCTAATAATTCTTTAGGTGAGTGTATATTACAATGATGCTGATCACGTCGGGCCACCCGTGGAGCTATTTTCTCGGACAATAGTCGTGCGCATGATCGATGCCGCTCCGGAACATATGGCCCGCTCACGGACCGTATGTCTTAGACGGCATACAGTCATGTGCAAGGGCCCTAACCTAACAGGTTAATTTCACAGAAGTGTGATTGACTTGGAGTTACAATGTGTTGTTTAAGAGTTCCCTTTTTTTTTTTGAGCAGTGGTATATATATATATATTTTTTTTTTGCATTTTACCACCTCTTGCGGTGTAACGCCGCCCCTAGGCACTTGCAAGCCCTCATTTGCATATGCTACAAAGATGTTTTTTGACGGTTTTATAAGTCCAGGATTGATGCTAAAGGTAACGTTTTTATTAACTGTAAGCATGCTTGAAAGCTATGGGAAGGGTTACAAACAAGAAATGCTGATGACAGACTCCCTTTAAATGGCTGGCAACAAGTCTGTTGCTCAGACGTTAACATTTGTGGCACCCAACAGGAACTGACCTTTGACATGATCAAAACATCACGAATGATACTGGAAACTGTGCCAACTGAAATGCCTAATTTATGAGCTATAACCGACTTTGACCCGACGATCTTCCGAAATCATGGCCTCCACTTTTCGGCATGTCACCCTGAATGTGGGTCATCTTCAATTGATTCCCAATCCCATTCAAACAGCTAGGCCCAAAACTTTACTTAGGCCTCAAGCACACGAACGTATATTATTTCCGTGTCTGTAAGTTACTCTGTGTGCAATCCGCATTGCGGACAAGGATAGTGCTGTTCTATGTCATCCGTATTTTTTGCGGATCCGTTTTTTACGGACTGCAAAATACATACGGTCGTGAGCATGAGGCCTTAGTAGTAGGAAGGTGCCTCCTCCCCATATACAGCACCATCCTTTCATGGATTTCTTTAGGCTTCTTTTCTTCCTTTGTCAGGAATTTAATCACAGAACAAAGCTCGAAATTCCTCACTTTCTGTGTAGACCCGCACTGTACTGTCATCCTGTCACTTCCAGTGCTTCCATCAGACTGAGCTGCTCCTGTGTGTGCTGCATGTACAGACATGTCTCAACCTGCAGACAAGCTCAGCTCCCTAACACTGACAGAACATGCTGGGGTAGATAACTTATTAAACACTCCTCGTATACCAAATTTCAAGGCAATTGGAGCAACTTCTATCTAAATTAAAATCCTCGTAAAGCAACAAAATAGTAAAACACCTGAGTCTGTGGGGGGATGGGTGGCGAATACTTTCATAAGGCTCTGTATGAGCAGATTCCTGTGGTCTTAACTATGGGCACAATGAAATACTGATGAACCGCATTACAGTGACCGGCATTCTCCTCTAATATGCTGTGTTTCAGAGACCACATAGCAGCAGATTTCCTGATCCTGTCTAAATTGTAGAACTGGTAACCTCGCCCCAGATTTACCCCAGCGGCTCATACTGGGAGCTCTGGTGCGGGGCACACACTTTTCTCAGACTTATACCAACTCCTGGTCGGCTTCTCGTGCTGCGAGCAGGCGCAGGGGATTTCTATAAAACTGCACCGAATATGACCGGACGCGGCATCACTGCAGCACATTCTACTACAGAGACCGATGTGTGGAGCACAAGTCACCGCTGTGCACAGGACGTCTCGTCTCCTTCTAGAAGATACGAAGAAAGCAGAAGGAGCGCACAATCCAATCCTTCTCCTCCGGATCTTACACAACAGACACACATTGTACTAAGTACAGAACTTTCCGGGCGCGGAACCTGCAAAGAAAGGACAATGTAGTCAGAGAGCGAATCCTGATCTCTGACTATGAACCAGGGACTGAAGAAGCGCTGCAAATGGGAGACATTTCTATGAGAGGCCCATCCATCCCATCACTGAGGAGCTCACACTGCGAGGTCTGCCCCCTACAGGAGACACCGAGAAGATCCTCCTGAAGTAATGGAAATAGTCACTAGAGATCCGTCCTTCACTGCTCCACACAGAGCACAGGAGCTCCGCCCCTCATGTCACATGATCATTATCCCAGGCCCTTCACCACCTCTTATCCAATCCAGTACTGAGCCACGCCCCCTGTACTGATCACATGACGGTGACGTCACCCCAGGTCCTTCACCACCTCTTCTCCTCTCCACTGCTAAGCCCCGCCCCCTGCACTGATCACATGATGGTGACATCACCCCAGGTCCTTCCGCTCTGGCAGTTTATACAGGAAAATCATGACGATTAACAAGGTTGCCCAAACTTTCGCATTCCACTGTAACTACAATGAGCGGCCACAAGGAGGACATAACTACAGTGAGGGGCCACAAAGAGGATATAACTACAGTGAGGGGCCACAAGGAGGACATAACTACAGTGAAGGGCCACAAGGAGAATAAAACTACAGTGAGGGGCCACAATGAGGAAATAACTAGAGTGAGGGGCCACAAGGAGAACATGACTACAGTGAGGGGCCACAATATGGACATTAGTGCTGTGTGGGAGCACTTAGGGGAAATGCCCTAGATGATCCTGTTATACATGGGGATGGCTCGGTCTTCCAGGCCAGCACAGCGCCCCCTGCTGGGGATTTCACAGGGGCAGTCACCATCCCTTCCTTATGTGATTGTGCTTTTTTCACCACAGGGACCTTGTTCTGGATCCAGTGACGTCACACTGACGGCAGCGACACCCGGATGAGGTCGGAGCAGTTGGTTCTTTCCTTTATTGCAGGAGGTATTGGTTCCGCTGTGCACCCGGTGATAGGTTGTATTAGGTAAGTGGGACTGGGGGAGGAGAGGTCTGCACTGGGCGGAGTTAGGGGAGTGGGACTGGGGGAGGAGAGGTCTGCACTGGGCGGAGTTAGGGGAGTGGGACTGGGGGAGGAGAGGTCTGCACTGGGCGGAGTTAGGGGAGTGGGAGTGGGGGAGGAGAGGTCTGCACTGGGCGGAGTTAGGGGAGTGGGACTGGGGGAGGAGAGGTCTGCACTGGGCGGAGTTAGGGGAGTGGGACTGGGGGAGGAGAGGTCTGCACTGGGCGGAGTTAGGGGAGTGGGACTGGGGGAGGAGAGGTCTGCACTGGGCGGAGTTAGGGGAGGGGAAGCCTCAGAGGTCGCACATTACACTATGTTCTAATATTCCTCTTCTGGAGACATCGAGACTTCTCACCACTGGCTGACACCGGACCAAACCGTCATCTCTACAAGCTCTTCCCACTTCTCCTCCTCTCCACAGCTGAGCTCCGCCCCCTGCACTGATCACATGACGGTGACATCACCCCAGGTCCTACCCAATCACTTATCTGCTCTACAGCCTGGCTCCGCCCCCTACAGTGATCACATGACGGTGACATCACCGCAGGTCCTACCTAATCACTTATCTGCTCCACAGCTGGGCTCCGCTCCCTACACTGATCACATGACGGTGACGTCACCGCAGGTCCTTCAGCTCTGGCAGTGCAGCAGATACTGGGCAGGTCCTGGTCGGTAGTCAGGGCTCTTGTTCTCTCTGGTATCAGCCATTCCTCCAGCCTGCAGGTAAGATGAGCTGTGAGGAGACAGTGTGGTGGAGAGCTCAGACATGTCACCTCTGGAGATTCTCCTCCATTACACACAAGGAATCCTTCTCCGCTCCTCAGCTTAGTATGATGGGGGGAGTAGTAGTAGTGGGGATAGTGGGGGTTGCCACCTTTTCTTCAAGCCAAACCCGAACACTTTAGCACCTCGCAACAATTTTTTGGTAACGTTAGTACCATAACTATCAAGAAGACGGGCGGCGGATCATAACCCATCGCCTGGCTTCCTGCTTTCCCGTGAAAACGGTGTTCAAGTGAAAGAACACCAGCTTCAGAGGCAACCTAGCTTCCTGACCAATCAAGAAGAGGGGCGGCGAGTCATGATTTCAATCCGCTTCGCGATTGGCTAGGAAGCCGGATTCACTTTTTTGTAGGCAGCGTACCTTCCTGACCAATCAGGAGGCTGGGACGCGAGTCATGACATACTGCCCAGCTTGCTGATTGGTTAGGAAGCCAGGCTGCCTAGCAACAAGTGAAGCAGGCTTCCTAGCCAATCAGGAGGCGGATGATAACCCACCTCCCGACTTCCTGATTGGAAAGGAAGTCGGCTGTATGCTCCCTTGGGGCATGTTTTATCTGCACAATACTAACAAGTGCCCCCCCCCCCCCCCTTTCAATTAATATTTTTTATTAAACACTTCAAATGTTTTAAATACCTTTCTTACTGACTCCCAGATGAAAAGAAGAAGAAGCTGCTGGAGAATGATTTCTCCCATGCTCCCTCCCCCTCCCTCCCTCTGATGTCACTTACTCACTAGCAGAGAGAAGGAGAGGGAGGGAGTATCTGAAGACAGCGCCGCCCTGCGCTAGCATCTCTCACAGGCTCAGCTGATGGTCCCCTGCTGACACCTGTCCTCATCGCCGGCCACTCACGGTCATCATCACCACTCGCCGCCAGCTGTCAGGTGAGGGCCGGCGAGCAAGTCGGCAGTTTGAAATGAATCCTGTGCCCCGGTCTGACAAAGGCTTGTACCCGGGCACAGGATTACAAACCCGGACTGTCCGGGTCATTCCCGTACGCGTGGCAACCCTAGGTGGAGTAGTAGTGGGGATAGTGTGGGTTGTCATCATTCACTGTGCCAATGAGGTTTTCACCGCCAGGAGCTTAGATACACCCTGCACTGCCAGGAGCTTAGATACACCCGGAGCTCAGGGTTTTCCCGTCAGTGCAGATTTATGAGGGTCTGAGTTTTGCAGGATGAGTTGTACTTTTTCTCGGCCTCATTATCGGGGACATGGGACTCACTGATTAACCTTTATTCCTGTTTTTGGAGGAGGATGAAGAAAACCAGCAATACGAGCCTTCTCCTGAATGAGCCACCAAGGATGGACAGGAAGGAGATCAGCAGAAGAATATTAGACCTCACCTTGGAGATCATCTCCCTGCTGAGCGGAGAGGTAAACTTTTCTAGATTTCTCTCCTCTTTATTGTATTCTGTAACAAGTCAGACATCGGGAAGGAGAATCCATCATAGGAAGTGATAGGAAGAATGCAGGGTCCTGGAGAACGGCCTCCAGACCTTCCAAGTGACGCAGAACCTGAACAAGATGACCAGATGGCGGAGTGCGGCCTGGAGGGAGGATTTCTACCTCTAATCTGAGATCTATATAATCACAGTAGGAGGAGAAACCATGATCCACTGAAAAAGCGTCTGTCAGCAGGATCAACCTTATTAAACCAGACACACTGTCTGGTATGGTTGATCCTACTGATTAAAACTATGCCTTCTTCTTAAAATCGGTTGCAACATTCCTAAAAAAAATATATATTTATAAGTGAGGACTTCAGTGCACAGTGGTTTCGGGCCTAATCTTTCTGTGCACCTCCTCTTTCTAGTGCTGGCCATGCCCACATCTAGTGTTGATCCTGCTGAATAAACTGATGTTTGTCTTGGGAAAACTGATTGTGGCATTCCTGAGAAATGTGAATGTGGCCAGCACTGAAAAGAGGAGGTTCACAGAAAGGCTAGGCCCAGCCCTCAGTGCACTGAAGCCCTCACTTATGTTGGGGCAAAACCCCCTTCTTCTATAATTGTCGGGGTCCCAATTGAAGTTTTGTTGATGAGCGCTCGGAGAGCTGACACAGACACACTGCTGAATCACATTCTTTCTCCTTTATTCCATACAAGCATACATCTTCATAACACCACAGATAATCACAGACAAATCTGGCACCACCAAGAGGGTGGAAATCGAATCCTTATAACGAATAAACATGTTTTTTTCTCTGGAAAGTCACAACCAATTTTCCCAAAACAGACATCATTTTATTCAGCAAGATGAACCTTACCTGGCATTGTATGTGGATGGAAAGAGTTGATCCTGCTGACAGGTGTTCTTTAAGGATTTTTTTTTCACAAGTGTCTCTCTCCATCCACAGGAGTACACAATAGTGAAGAAGACATCGGGGGACTGTGTGACTCCCATCATCCATCTCCAGGAGTCACGAGGGCGGAGCAGGACCCCTCACCCCATCACAGAGCCTCCCCCTCCCCCCCTGATACATGAGCAGAAGATCCTAGAACTCACCCACAAGATGATGGAGCTGCTGACTGGAGAGGTGACACTGCTGGGAATGCTGGGAAATTCTCCAGTAACAGTACTGGAGGGGACTGGGTGATGACGGTGTCATTGTGTTGTCAGGTTCCTATAAGGTGTCAGGATGTCACTGTCTATTTCTCCATGGAGGAGTGGGAGTATATAGAAGGACACAAGGATCTGTACAAGGAGGCCATGATGGAGGAGCACCAGCCTCTTATATCACAAGGTAAGACCCGTCATGTGCAGTGTATACACGTGTGTGCAGTGACATGTAATGGAGGAGTCAACGCGCGTATTACGCGCGTTTGTGTGATTGACAGCAGTGTCCTATGGCCGCAAGCGCGCGACAAAACGCCCCAAAGAAGCTCAAGAACTTGTTTATGCGTCAGGCGTTTTTCTGCGCGTTGGAACGCGCTGTAAAACGCGAAAATGTGAACCAGTCCCATAGGGAAGCATTGGTTTGCATCGGTTATGCGTTTTACAGCGCGTTCGAACGTGTGAACTTAGGGTTAATGGGGGCAGAATGCCTGACCATATGACATGCACAAGGGCTACTTGTCAGAAGAAAGAGTGTTTTGTTCTTAACGAGCCTGAAAAATGATCCCTTTTATTTGAGAGCAGCAGTGCAGTGTGGATGTGAAAAGGGAAGGGTAATAGTAGCTTTGGCCGCAATAGTAGCTGCAGCACTAGCAGCAAAGCATGGGACAGACAAGGCAGTAGATATTTGTGTAGCTGTTTGAGGGTAGTAGTAGTAGTAGTTGAGACTGTGTAGTGGTAATGGAAGTGGCAGTAGAGTAGTAGCAGCAGGGAGTAGCAGGCAGCCAAAGCCATATGGAAAGTGATGGTAGACAGAAAACGGCAGAGGCCATAGCAACTGCTCCAGGTGTCCAAAGTGGGGTTCACCTTGCTATACAATGAGAATTATCATTTTACACAGTTATTTTGAAAAATAGACAGACGGGCAGAATAAAATTTTGGTGAAGGCGCAGAACAGTACCAAGACTACTACAACTAAGTGGTACGGCAGCAACTGCACCACCAGCAACTTGGCCAGGTGGGAGTTAATTATTGTTGGTAACGAATAGTTTTCTCATGGCCACACGTTCTGTTATGGATGTCTCATGATGGAACAGAAGATATGGAGGAGGAGGAGGAGGAGTCTGAACAGGAGATGAAGCAGCTGATGATAAGAACACTGTACTGCTTGGGATTGCGGATTGGCTACCACAAAAAGGACCCGGAGAAGGAGGACAGACTTGTTGTTATTCGGAATGCTGGCCATTTCAGTTTTTTTTTTTTTTTTTTTCACAGGATCTGGTGATGCCGCCTCATGTACTGGAATTGAACCCTGGTGCCTATGTTTATGCTTGAACGCCCACGGCTTATTTTAATTCTGCAGATCTTGCACATGGCTTTGGTTTTGTGTGACGGCCATGTGGTGAAAAACTGCCATACGAGAGTTGCTCACACAGAGTAGAGGCAGCTGAGCTTGGATTAGGTCTGGCAGGTTTGGAGCCTGTGCCTACAGTATCGGTGCATCACCAGCTCCTGAGCTGACCACAATAGAAGCAGATCTGGCGCTGACATATTTTTTATTTTTTTTGGAGGTTCTGGTTGTATGTTGCCTCTGCTCTTCATTGCCACAGCTGCCACTACCCTCCTCCTCTGATGTCTCCTGCTCCTCAGCACCCTGATACGGTTCCCAGGTCCTGTACAACACACATTCATTGTCATAGTCATCACCATCCCTGCAATTTTTATCAAACTGTAATAAGTCATCGTGGGCTTCTTAGCCGCTCTTCTGATTCGCTGCTCTGTATTTGCCCAAATTGCCACTGTTGCTACCACTTCCCCTACCGCCACCACCACGGCTCCAAGGGCCACTACTACTATTAGTTGGTTGGCTGGTGCTGCTACTGCTACTTACATTCTGACTTAGGCTTTCATTTTGCCCTCTTCCATTTCCAGGCTTTTTATTATGAGGCCTATAAATGAAAAGGCACGGTTTGGTACACACAGATTATTAAACAATACTAGCAAAACTGCAGGTGTTTTTTCTGTAATTTAAAAAAAGAAATCCAATTAAATGTCCTAAATCCCTCCAATTTCACAAACACACTGCACATTGGTATTAACAATTTAGAATGGTAATAATGCAATATTTGCAGTGAGACGTGTTTGAAGTACAGTACAGACCAAAAGTTTGGACACACCTTCTCATTCAAAGAGTTTTCTTTATTTTCATGACTATGAAGGCATCAAAACTATGAATTAACACATGTGGAATTATATACATAACAAACAAGTGTGAAACAACTGAAAATATGTCATATTCTAGGTTCTTCAAAGTAGCCACCTTTTGCTTTGATTACTGCTTTGCACACTCTTGGCATTCTCTTGATGAGCTTCAAGAGGTAGTCCCCTGAAATGGTCTTCACTTCACAGGTGTGCCCTGTCAGGTTTAATAAGTGGGATTTCTTGCCTTATAAATGGGGTTGGGACCATCAGTGGCGTTGAGGAGAAGTCAGGTGGATACACAGCTGATAGTCCTACTGAATAGACTGTTAGAATTTGTATTATGGCAAGAAAAAAGCAGCTAAGTAAAGAAAAACTAGTGGCCATCATTACTTTAAGAAATAAAGGTCAGTCAGTCAGCCGAAAAATTGGGAAAACTTTGAAAGTAAGGGCTATTTGACCATGAAGGAGAGTGGTGGGGTGCTGCGCCAGATGACCTGGCCTCCACAGTCACCGGACCTGAACCCAATCGAGATGGTTTGGGGTGAGCTGGACCGCAGAGTGAAGGCAAAAGGGCCAACAAGTGCTAAGCATCTCTGGGAACTCCTTCAAGACTGTTGGAAGACCATTTCAGGGGACTACCTCTTGAAGCTCATCAAGAGAATGCCAAGAGTGTGCAAAGCAGTAATCAAAGCAAAAGGTGGCTACTTTGAAGAACCTAGAATATGACATATTTTCAGTTGTTTCACACTTGTTTGTTATGTATATAATTCCACATGTGTTAATTCATAGTTTTGATGCCTTCATAGTCATGAAAATAAAGAAAACTCTTTGAATGAGAAGGTGTGTGTCCAAACTTTTGGTCTGTACTGTACCTATTCTGATGCCGTGATACAGACTCTTCACTAAAACACTTTGCAGTGATGTGAAACATCTTTTGAACTAGAGGTTGTGATGCAGTAATGCCTTCAGTTACACGGTTATATTTTGTGTTACTTATGTGAAATGCATTTGCTGCAGTATACTATCTACCCCATATATTGCAGCAATGTACATGTTGAGTAACACAGCTATGATAATGGCGTTAAAATTGCTGTATTATTGCAGTAAAATAAATGCTTTTTTTAAGGAATAACACGTGTTCACTAAAAGTCAGGTCTAGCAATGACATTTTTTTTCAGTGATGTGAATCATCTTCTAAACTAGATGCTGTGATGCGGTAATGCCTTCAGTAACACAGTTATAATTTGCGATACTGATGTGAAATGTGTTTACTGCATCCACCGGTTATTTTGCAGCAATGTACAAGGTATTCAGTAACACGGCTATAAAGCAGAGATGCCCACTGGTTTCTAGAGAAAATTGAGGCAATTCCTCAGTGTAGTATACTAGAGCACTAGTACATTAGGGTCTGAGTTTTTTGGGATGAGTTGTACCTTTTCTCGGCCTCATTATCAGGGATATGGGACTCACTGATTAACCTTTATTCTTTTTTTGGAGGGAGGATGAAGAAAACCGGCAATACGACCCTTCTCCTGAATGAGCCACCAAGGATGGACAGGAAGAAGATCAGCAGAAGAATATTAGACCTCACCTTGGAGATCATCTCCCTGCTGAGCGGAGAGGTAAACTTTTCTAGATTTCTCTCCTCTTTATTGTATTCTGTAACAAGTCAGACATCGGGAAGGAGAATCCATCATAGGAGGTGATAGGAAGAGTCCAGGGTCCTGGAGAACGGCCTCCAGACCTTCCAAGTGACGGAGAACCTGAAGATCAGCCCCCAGTATGGTGAGTGATGTATCATGTGACCAGTGACCAATAGTCATGTTGTAGGAGCCCTGAGAAGGTAAGTAGGCACGTTGTACCCAGTAGGAAAGGGCCGGAGGAGAGCACATGGCCCCTGAAGGGTTTATTCCCTAAGTGTCTCTCTCCATCCACAGGAGTACACAATAGTGAAGAAGACATCGAGGGACTGTGTGACTCCCATCATCCATCTCCAGGAGTCAGGAGGGCGAAGCAGGACCCCTCACCCCATAACAGAGCCTCCCCCTCACCCCCTGATACATGAGCAGAAGATCCTAGAACTCACCCACAAGATGATGGAGCTGCTGACTGTAGAGGTGACACTGCTGGGAATGCTGGGAAATTCTCCAGTAACAGCACTGGAGGGGTCTGGGTGATGACGGTGTCATTGTGTTGTCAGGTTCCTCTAAGGTGTCAGGATGTCACTGTCTATTTCTCCATGGAGGAGTGGGAGTATATAGAAGGACACAAGGATCTGTACAAGGAGGCCATGATGGAGGAGCACCAGCCTCTTATATCACAAGGTAAGAGCCGTCATGTGCAGTGTATACACGTGTGTGCAGTGACATGTAATGGAGGAGCACCAGCCTCTTATATCACAGGGTAAGAGCCGTCATGTGCAGTGTATACACGTGTGTGCAGTGACATGTGATGGAGGAGCACCAGCCTCTTATATCACAAGGTAAGAGCCGTCATGTGCAGTGTATACACGTGTGTGCAGTGACATGTAATGGAGGAGCACCAGCCTCTTATATCACAAGGTAAGAGCCGTCATGTGCAGTGTACACACGTGTGTGCAGTGACATGTAATGGAGGAGCACCAGCCACTTATATCACAAGGTGAGAGCCGTCATGTGCAGTGTACACACGTGTGTGCAGTGACATGTAATGGAGGAGCACCAGCCTCTTATATCACAAGGTAAGAGCCGTCATGTGCAGTGTATACACGTGTGTGCAGTGACATGTAATGGAGGAGCACCAGCCTCTTATATCACAAGGTAAGAGCCGTCATGTGCAGTGTGTACACGTGTGTGCAGTGACATGTAATGGAGGAGCACCAGCCTCCTTTATCACAAGGTAAGAGCCGTCATGTGCAGTGTATACACGTGTGTGCAGTGACATGTAATGGAGGAGCACCAGCCTCTTATATCACAAGGTAAGAGCCGTCATGTGCAGTGTATACACATGTGTGCAGTGACATGTAATGGAGGAGCACCAGCCTCTTATATCACAAGGTAAGAGCCGTCATGTGCAGTGTATACACGTGTGTGCAGTGACATGTAATGGAGGAGCACCAGCCTCTTATATCACAAGGTAAGAGCCGTCATGTGCAGTGTACACACGTGTGTGCAGTGACATGTTATGGAGGAGCACCAGCC